>NW_027660235.1:67500-1267500 GCF_963210335.1 Falco punctatus | reverse complement strand
AGTGCGTTGCCCTCCAGAATGGAAACCTGTCCCCTCGCACCCATTAGTGATCTGAAAGCCCCACGTAGAGGCGTAGAGTTTCTGTGTTGGAGAAAACGCTGTTGGGGTGGGTGAAATGAGCTGTGTATCCTTTGCTGTGGGTGGGATGCTGACTTCTGATGAAAGCCTACAACCTTTACTGGTCTGTGGTGGGTCAGTCTGTTCTCAGCAGTGCCTTGTGGTATTTCAGGGTAACATGGGAGTGTGGCCACCATTCATCTCAGGAAGGTGCAAGCCCACAGAAACCGGGAACCAGATGGACAGACCACATCCCCTCACTGTGCCCTCACCCACAGGCATTCCTCTTGCCTCACAAACCTCACTCTGTTCCACCGGAGGGCAGCAAAAATGCTCTGCTTTTCTGACATCTGAGAATACTGAACAGGAGAGATGGGGGGAGCTGTGAAAAATAACTAAAACTCCCTTAAAATGCCTTCACCCTTCCCATTCATTAGCACTGGCGCTGCAGACGCTGACCAGCCCTTCTGCGTTGGCACTGGTTTCACAGGACAAAGTTAACACCGGGACCGGTCCCTGCCCCCACCCACTGCTGCAGAGTGGGGCTGGCTGGTCAAGAACCCGTGGGCAGATGCCCTGCTCTTCATCGCCCACACGGCCAGCACCAAGCAGGGCTGCAGCCACACAGCTGCAGGAAGGTCTCCGAGAAAAGAGAGGGATGTGTGTGTGTGACGGGGGGATGGTCTGTGGGAAATGGCTTAGATTTTGCTTGCAGAAGTCTCCCCTAAATTATCACTGTCTTTTTCTCCTGTGACAGGATCATATGCCCAGAGGCAGCAGATATCCAACAGCAGCTCCATCACCCAGTTCCTCCTCCTGGCATTGGCAGACACGCGGGAGCTGCAGCTCTTGCACTTCTGGCTCTCCCTGGGCATCTACCTGGCTGCCCTCGTGGCCAATGGACTCATCATCACCACCGTAGTGTGCGACCACCACCTGCACACCCCCATGTACTTCTTCCTCCTCAGCATCTCACTCCTCGACCTGGGCTCCATCTCCACCATTGTCCCCAAAGCCATGGCCAACTCCCTCTGGGACACCAGGGACATCTCCTACTCAGGATGTGCTGCACAGCTCTTCCTGATTGTCTTTTTCCTTTCAGCAGTGTGTTCTCTCCTCACCGTCATGGCCTATGACCACTTTGTGGCCATCTGCCAGCCCCTGCACTACGGGACCCTGCTGGGTAGCAGAGCTTGTGTCCACATGGCAGCAGCTGCCTGGGCCAGTGGGTTTCTCTATGCTGCGCTGCACATGGCCAATACACTGTCACTGCCGCTCTGCCAAGGCAATGCCCTGGGACAGGTCTTCTGTGAAATCCCACAGATCCTCAAGCTCTCCTGCTCACACACCTACCTCAGGGAACTGGGGCTAAATGTGGCTAGTGCCTCTTTATTATTTGGCTGTTTTGTTTTCATTGTGCTGTCCTACGTTCAGATCTTCAGGACTGTGCTGAGGATCCCCTCTGAGCAGGGGCTGCACAAAGCCTTTTCCACGTGCCTCCCTCACCTGGCTGTGGTCTCCCTCTTTGTCAGCACTGCCATGTTTGCCTACCTGAAGCCCCCCTCCATCTCCTCCCCATCCCTGGACCTGGTGGTGTCAGTCCTGTACTCAGTGGTGCCTCCAGCACTGAACCCCCTCATCTACAGCATGAGGAACCAGGAGCTCAAGGGTGCAATGTGCAAACTGATAGGTGGATGTTCTTCTGAAGTAATAAAATGATGAATAGCATTTGTAATGTAATTCATCACAGACCCAGACTGTCTTCTGAATTTGTTGTAGTTGCTCATGGTATTTCATTTCTGATAAAGGTGTCGTCCCCATTCTAATTCCTTCTGTGGTTTTCTTTTCTGAAGGTGCCCTGCTCTCTCTTCATCTAACAAAGCCAAAGGGCCATTAAACATCTATATTTTTCCTGGGATTCTTCCTTCCAAGGCCTTTTTGCAGCTGCAGGGGCAGTTCCCTTGCCCACAGACGGAGGGGAAAAGGTTCCTGGCATGACAGCAGTACCAGGGAACACCAGCACTTGGCTCTCCAGTGCTGTCCTCCTTCCACTTCCACACTCCCCTTCTGACCCCCTGCCTTGGTGTAAGGCCTGAGTGCTCTGGCAGCTTGGTCACCGCCGTGCTGCGTGGCAGTCCTGTGAGCGCAGGCAGGGGCAGGCAACGGGCACTCTGTGACGGTGCTGGCCTCCATCAAATGTTCTGGATTTGTGGAGACCACCTGAATGCAGCACTGCAACGTGCTTCCTTGAACCGAGGTCCCCGTGCCCATTGCTCATGACGAGGGCCATCTCCGCGAGGTGCCGAGCAGGGCGCGACACCCCCGGGCTGAGGTGCTGCCAGCCTCTGGCAGGGGCAGCAGGAGGCCAGGCAGTCACTGTGCCCGCTGCAGTGCTCTGCCTCCGCATGTGCCAGGGACGAGCTCGTGCCTCTGAGCCCCCCTGTGTGCGTGAGGCTGGGGTTCAACCACGCCAGCAGTGCATGAGGCCAGCTGAGGTGGGGACACCTCCCAGGGCACAGCCGTTCCTGTGTGTGACTGCAGGAACAAAGGCCACTGTCCCAGGGAGATTCATCTCACCCGCCTTGGGCAGGCTCATTGCAAGTGCCTCTGTCTGATCACGGCACCCTTTCTGGATGGTGCCCTCAAATGTGTCCGAGCAATCAGGGAGGTTCTGGGGTCCTGGCAGAAGGCAGACATCCAGCCTTTGTTCAGGAAAAGCAAGAAGGACAATTGGGAGAAATACAGGCTGGTCATCCTCACCGTAGTGTCTGGGGAAATGCTGTCACGTCGCTGCTGCCTGAGAACATGGCAGCACAGCAGCAGGCACACCGCTTGCTCGTGCCTATGCGAGAAGCTGAAAGGCTCGCAGCCTTGGAAGAGCGCGGTGAGGCCGTGGCATGGTCAGGGGAAAGGCCACAAGGAGGGTGACGGGTCGGGATGCCCGCCTGAAGGGTGGTTTCCCGGGTGGTGGAGCTTTTCTTGGACGTAGGGAACAGCAGGAGGGAGAAGCACTGCCACCCAGTGCAGCTGGGAAAGTGGAGACTGGAGGTCAGGAGGAGGAAATGTCACTCCAGGGCTTGTGCTGTGGTGGGAGACGTCGTCCAGAAGGAGTGTGAGATCAGTGCATGTGTGTGTGTTTGCAGGAACAGCGTGTGAGGGTGGGCAGACATCGGTGCATGTGTGGCAAGGGCAGGGTGAGAGCAAGGTGGGGAAGCCAGATGGGTGCCTGCAGCCTGCCGGGGAAAAGCAGCAGCCGTGGGACAGCGTAGGACAGCGTGAGATGGAAGGCAAAGGGCACGGGCAAAGGGCTGGAAGTCACCAAGAGAACCCAAGGGTTGTCCCCTTGCGTACGGCCATTGTCTCTGCCGTACAGAGTGCAGTTAATGGCACCTGCAGTGTCCTTGGCCATCTCTTCCACTCCTGTGGATCTCTTTATCACTGCCTTCCCCAGTTCAGCAGCCCCTCGCCAAGGAATAAACCACCCGGCAGTGAGTGAAACCCAGTGGGTCTCTCTGTAAGGGGTGGTTGATACAGCCTGTATCTCCACAGGTAAGTTGTTCACCACCGACTGTTGTCCAGTGTCTCAGTCAGTCATATCAGGAAATATCCCACCATCTCGGTGGTACATCTACCCGACCATCTTGGTGGTAACGCTTTTTGTGCTGCACTGGCACATATCCAGCACCACCCAGTGCCCACTGGAACGTTCCAGTACCTACTGCTAGTTAGTTCTGACAGCTTCATGAATTGCATCGAGCAATCACAATGTGGGTAGGGCCCCACAAAGAGCAGAGTTCCATTTTGGTGTGTCTTGGCTTCATTTTAGTAACACACTTCACACTGAGTGTGGATTCAGTATTGCCCAGGTCTGGAGGTCAGTATCGTTCCAATGAGTGTGTTTTGGTCTTAGCCACAAGTTATGCCCACTAGTCCCAAATGGGATGGGGATACCAGCTACAGGCATTCCTGCATGAGGACATTCAGGGAAATGGGTACAAACCCAACAATCACTCCTCCTAACAGCATTTATCGATTCTTCAACAATTTTCAAATGAGTATTCCATGCCCATGACTCCTCCCGATCCCACCCAAGCTGAGGATTTAGCATACCACATCACAGGCCAAATTCTATACATCTGTAAAACATGTTTCAACATATATCTACAAAGGAGAGGCAAGTAGCAGACTCCAGCTTCCCTGTAGACAGCCCAGTCTTATATGGGGTCGCATTTCAGTCATTCACTTATATGCTGTCTGGCAATAATGCAAGATCCTGAACCTAGAACTTCATGATTCTGGAGGTAGTTTCAAGCATAAAGGTTTTTTGTTGCTTGACAGTCATTCTGGTGATGTGGCTGGTTAAACCCTGCTATGGCACGTCCATGGAGTGACTCCTTCAGGCCTGACAGCAGCGTAGGTGCTGAGAAAAATCTGGAAAGGTCCTTTCACTTCTCTTCAACGGTTCATCCAACCACGTTCTAAGATACATGCAATCTCCGGGTTGGTAGTGATGTACGGGCACGTCCAGGGACAGATCTGCGCTCACAGTGACGTACCTCTGGAGAGAGGACAGGACCTTTCCTAGAGACTGAACATACTATTTTAAGACATGTTTCCCTTCTATTGTTTTGGGATTCACTGCCATTTCTGTCACCTGGCAAGGTTTACCATGTATCCTTTCCAAAGTCTCTCCTTCCGTTTACGCTGAATCCTGTATCTGTAGCAATGGTGAGGGAAAAGCATCTGACTGCTCTCTCTGAGGTTCTTGGCAGTTTTTACTCATCTGTCCTTTCAGGCTTAGCTTCATTCTTTCTACTTTCCCGCTTGATTGAGGTCTCCATGGAGTGTGGAGATCCCATTTTACCCCTTCTAGTTTAGCTAAAAGGTGAAGGGCTTCTACTACCAAGTGTGAACCCCAACACCCAAAGAAAGTCCTATGGGTACCCCAAATCTCAGTATTATCTCTGAACTTACACTTATGATACTTCTTATTGGTGCGGCAAGGGAAAGCTTCCAGCCAGCCTGAAAAAGCATCTGTCATGACTAAAAGATACTGATACCCGTTTTGCTGCAGTAACTTGGAAAAAGTCTATTTGCCAGTAATCCCCTGGGCTTTGTCAGCCCTGGGAAAGGTCTTTGGGGGTACGTGAAGATACTTCTTCAGGCATAACTCATGCTTCTTCACTCTGCTTTTTGTTTTCCCAGTCATGGTACATTTAGAACTTGCCCTTTCAAGGCTTCTAACATCCTCTCAATTCCCCTGTTGCCTTCGCAGGCGCGCGGTGACCTGGTTCAGGAACGGCACGGCGGCCAACCCCAGGCCGCTCGGTCCATCAGCACGCAGACACCAATGTGGTGGATGGCAAAATGGTGTTTATTGATAAGTGGCGCGGCATTATAGAGCTTGGGTTTACAACGTCCCTTCTGTCTGCTTACGTCATAAGCTAAACGCTATTGGCTATTCAGAGAGGGGCTCTATATTTCCGTACAGTGCGACATCTTCCGACCGCCAAGCCCTAACTACCTACATTTCCCCCCTCCCTATGGATAATTGAATCAGCTAAAATATAACAATCAAAATCTTAATTTAATTTATATTCTATGGTTTGTAAAAATATTAATGGAATATTGTATCAACTTGACTAAAAAACATAAGGCACAGTGGTCAGGTGGAAGGTAAGGGGTAATTGATAATAGCAAGGTATGAATTAGGGTAAGCTAGAGGTAGCTAAGGGTAATACCAAATGGGACTTAAAAGTTAAAGCAGTTGATGGCATTCTACCAGCATAACGTCGACTTTCTCTAGGTGGCTCTTGACAAATGACACGAGCTTATTCAGTATACAGGGTCCAAAGATCAGCGCCATGGTGATCACTGCAATCGGCCCTGCCAAGGTAGATATCAGGGTGCTTGACCACGGTGAACAGGTAAACCAAGATTCAAGCCACCCTTGTTCGGTTTCCCTGTCTCTCTTTCTTTTTTCTAGCCTTTCTCTAAGTTTGGCCATTGTATCTCTGACAACCCCAGTGTGATCTGCGTGCACACAACATTCTTCTCCTGATGCCGCACATAACCCGCCTTGTTGTAAAAACATGAGATCCAATCCTCTACGATTTTGTAAAACTACTTCGGACAACGACCTCAGTGACTTTTCCAAAGCGCTGATCGATTGTTCAATGCGAGCCAGATCCTCATCCACTGCAATTCTGAGGGACTGGAACTTCTGGTTCTGTTCGACTAACGAGGCTATACCTGTTCCTGCCCCTGCGGCCCCTATGGCTAGCAAGGTAGCTATAGTCAGAGCGGTGATGGGTTCTCGCTTTTGGATATGATGCGAAGCTGGAAGGGTTTGATGAGTATATACGTATTCCTCAGGATGGTATACGATTCTCAGAATAATTCATGGTTTCCTTTGAGCAGTTTAAGAGATACACGTGGGGTAATTCCGGATTTTGAACATATCCATTTGGTGTTTTTGACAGGAACTAGCCAATCAGCTTTCGATAGCTCTTCTGATGTGGACTCGTTCAAACACAGAGGCCTTTTTTCAAGGGGTATTTCGCCGACACATCTACCCCGCCCTGATACATATTGCATCGTGACTCCTGGGTTGTCCTCGGAGCTCCACACACAATGTATGGGGTTGGGCCCGCTAACGAGTTCCGGTTCATAGGGTATACCTACTGCCTCATAAAGAGGGGGCCTTATGTCATAACAAAGCCAACAGTTTGTTGTCATGGCGGGATTAGTAGAGTTCAGTATCTGATACGTTACATTCATCAGCCTCCATAGAGGAGGCAGGTCAAATTCTAAGGTATTCGGAGCTTCGGTGTTGTCGGGGGTCACATCTTTAATATTGTTTTCAGTCTTATATATAGGTGTCTGTGGGTTAAGAACCGGGTTAGGGCCAATTGCTTGGGGTGCTTGTAGCACAATCCTGATAATCTGTATCACTACCCCCGGGTCTGTACTGTCGGAGTGTATAAATACTGACCACATTCTCCCCACTGCCCAGCCCATGTCAGCTGGGTTTTGAATTCTCAAATTTAAATGTGTACAGGTACTTTTTTTGATTGACGATTGAAGATAATAGCCACTAGGCCCACATTTTGGAGGGTCACACCTATCTGGCCCCCACATTACGCGCAGAAATTCGTCCTCTCTTTCTGGTTTCCATCTATCACTCGTTACAATGGTCTCACATCCCCAATATCCACAAAAATAATATCCTGGATAGTTACAAGAGCTTTTTCCTGAGTTTGAACTGGGGCACCAATACGTCCCCCATGGCACTTTAGATCTATATTTTCCCAGTCCGGGAAATAAATCATTGACTGTAAACGTAAAAGTCGGGGTACCCGCTGTTATATTCTCCTTTATCACTCAACTGCTTATGGGGTCCCGTAGGACCCACTTGAATGGCTGATGGTGATTATAATCTGATTCTGTCTTTCCTGCAATGACAGGTCCTAGAATCAAGTTCATACAAAGGCATCGCATTCCCCCTTTTTGGAGGCTATTTGGTCGTTATCCGAATCTGGGTGGTGCAGGATTCCCAAGTTTAGTCAGGACGGTTGTCGACTTGTCATTTTCTCTCGTCGGTGGGATGTACGGGACACGGGGGTGTCCGATGATCTGGTCCTGCAAACAAAAACTCACAGTTTTCATTAGTTTTATTCTGAAGGTCTGCTTTGATAGACTTAAGTGGACACCACTTAATTCTGTTGTCTTTTCTTACCGCAGCATACCCTCGCCCTGTCAGAACTAATTTCCACCCTTGTTCCCACCCTCCTAGCTCATTTCTGATCATGACCGACGGGCCTTCTTCTAGTGCTCGAGTGGCCCAGTGCTTCTGGGCAGGGCTATTCACCTCGTCTCCCCTGGGGAACTGGTTTAGTGCTAATAGGGCAGTCCGTAGTAAGCGTGCCTGGTCCCCTGAGGGAATGGCGCTGGTAAAACCTTCTGGTTTTGCTAATACTTCTAATTTAGATTTCAGAGTTTGATTTGACCTTTCGACTATGGCTTGTCCTGTGCTGTTACATGGGATGCCGTGTATTAGAGTAATACCCCATTTCAGAGCGAATGCCTGGACTGCTTTAGACACAAATTTCGGACCATTGTCCGTTTTGATCTGATTAGGGACACCAACCCATGCCATGGTTGTCAACCAATGTTGGATGGTTGCTTTAGCATCGGTCTTAAGGTGTTGTGTAGCTACAATCACCCCGCTATATGTGTCTACAGTTACTGCTAGCCATGCTCAAGGTTTTAGTAACTGACAGAGCGTAAAATCCATCTGCCACACCTCAGAGGCTTTAAGACCTCTGGGGTTGATTCCATTAGACCACAATGGTGCTTTTTGACAGTGGGGGCATGTAGCTACTATATGTTTCACGTCAGTGGCCGAAATCCCACATCTCTTTGCTAGTGCTTTAGCTCTGATGTGGAGAGACTCATGTAATTGGCGGGCATCTCTTAATGTCCACAACCCTTTTACAGCGGCATCTGCTTTGTCGTTGCCGAATTGGAAGAACCCTTTGATTGGGATATGGCTGTTGATGTGGATGACTGATATAGTGCCCTTTCGGGAAAAAAGCGCTTCTTCTAGCATCAGAGCTATTGCAGATGTTGACACGCCGGGCCCTGACATGGCTAAGCAAAGCTTGGCCACGAACATTGAATCAGTTACTATATTGAGATGTATGTCGGGAACAGTCCGCACGCCAACACAACAGCTGTCGCTTCCAGCTGTTGGACTGAGATTGGAAATACAACAGAAAAAGCAAACCGCTCCTTGTCCTCCTCATGCAGAGGTATCAAGAAAAAACAGTCTTTAATATCAAGGACATTTTTAGCACAAGGTTGTCCTTCCGGTATCATGGAGTTCATGGGCAACAATGTTTGAACAGGACCCATTGGCTGGATTTTTTTGTTTACCTCACGCAGGTCATGGAGGAGACGAAATCCCTCACCTGCTCGTTTGGGTATTACAAAACCTGGGGTGTTCCATGGGCTAGTGGAAGGCTCTATATGACCTCGTTGTAGTTCGCGGTCAACTAAGTTGAGAAGGGCATCCTTTCGAGGCTTTGACAGGGGCCACTGCTCGACCCAGACTGGGTCGGATGATTTCCATGTCAGTCTGATTGGTGGGAGTGGGTGTACGGCAGTGGCCCTTACTGTAAATTTGTCACCCTGGCTTTTAATAAGGCTAGGGCGTCCCTTCCCAACAGGGGTGGGACTCCTGACATGACGTATGGGAAGAGGGTAATGGTCTTCTCCGGTCCCTTTTCAGTGTGAAGCGTGATTGCTCCCAGCTGAGCACTCTTCTGAGCTCGGGTTAGTCCCCCGACTCCATCTACCATGGGGGCGTCTTCCGATTTCCAACGTGGGGGCCAGTTCGTTTCAGGGATAACTGTAACATCTGCTCCAGTGTCAATTAAAAAGGCGATGCTAATGGTGGTGTCATTCGAGGTATTATGGAGGGAACAGATCCCCCATACCACTGGCGGGTTGTCACACTTTACTGCCAGGGCCACCCAGGGGTCTCGCCCCCAAGGGGTGGTCCCTGCTGTCCCTGGGATGGAGGCCAGGTTTGTGGGGTCGTTGGCTGGGCCATAAAGTTGGTTGCTTCCCTCGGGGGCAATTGGTTCGGGAGCGACGCCCCCTGTCTGGGGTTGGTGTAATGGGGCCGCCTGACATCCCAAGTGGGAGAGGGCTGTGTGCGGCCTGGGGGCCCCCTCCCTTTCCCGTTTCCCTGCTTTTTAAGCCTGCATTCCTTCGCGAAGTGCCCTCTCTTTCCGCAGGCCCAACACGGTCCTTTAGATCGGTTTTGTGAGAGGAGCGCCATCGGCAGGTCTCCCGACTGGGGACAATTGGTCATCACATGGCCTGGTTGGTCACATTTGAAGCATGTCATCACGCTAGCCAGTGCAAGAACAGCCACTTGAATTGGGGCCAGGTGCTCCTCGCTTACAACATGTTTAATCATGTCCGCGAGACTTGACCTCGGTGGCAGTGATTGCAGGATTTCTTTGGGTTTTAGATTAGACTGTTGCCGCAAACAGTCTGCGATGACTGGGCTTTTTGCCTCCGAGGGCAGGGCCAAGGAATTGACTGCTGCTTGGAGACGATCTACAACCTGTGTAAAACTCTCACTTTCTTTTTGTTTTATTGTGGACCATGGCGATGGCTTGGCAATAACTCTAGAGGTCGTGCGAATGGCTTCTCTAGCTGCACAAGTAGTTGCCATAACTTCATGGGCCCGCAGGCCCTGGGCTTGCGCTTGGGGGGTAATCATTGTTGGGTCTGTACCCATCAACCGCTGTAGGCTGGAGCCGTGTAGCGGATGATCCACCCCGGTTACTCGGACTAACTGCCTCGCACAGTTCTCCTCCCATTCTTGTTTAAAGACAATCACCCCTGCCCCATCAAAAAAAAACCTACAAGTCTGTTTTATATCAAACGGGAGCAAATCATCTCCCCCAAAAACCCCATCGATGAGGGTGGAGACCATGGCAGAATTGAGTCCTTTGCCCGCGATTGCTTTAACAATCGCTTGTATATCCTTAGGGCTTAAGGGGGAATGGGCCCTCTGTCCCCCGTCCGTCACTCGGACCGGGAATGCTAGTGCGTCCGATGGGGCCCAATCGGCACATGCAATTTGTATTTTTCTCCAATCTGTGAGAGGAATTTCTGTCCCCTTATTTCTTTCTTTCCCCATGAGTGGTGATATTTTGGTCTTTATATTTGCCAGCCAAGTCTGCCATGCAGAGTCTGAGCCGGAGTCAGAGCCCGACTGACTGCTCACTTCCGGGTGCTGGTGGTATGTGGTCGGGCTTCGGCCCCTCCCTTGCCTTGCGTAATCGGGCGGTTCTTTCCCTTTCTGCCCGCCCCGCCTTCCGCTTGGGGAGGCGCCTGCCTTATAAGGGCATTTTTGGGGAGGGTCATTCTGATTGGCTTTCTGCCCCTCGCTGGTGCTCTTTTCCCTTTTTTGGTCGTGCCAATCACTCTTTTCCTTCCCATTCCCCTCCCCCTCCCCTCGGTGTGTGCCTGTTAACTCTTGCGCTCCCTCCCTGCTCCCGCCGGGGGCGGTCTGGCCCCGCCCTTCCCCTTGCTGTTCGGCGCCATCTTGGGGCGCACAGGGCGGTGGTTCAGTCCGTGCAGTTTCAGCCTCGGCTTTCGCCTCAGCGCCCCTGGCCTCTGCAGCCAGCATGCCCCAAAAGGAGTTCGCCGAGGATTCTGTGGGCAAGCTGAAGATGTTAGAGTCTTTTGGACGCTGAGTGGGCGCGCCACCTTTCTGTCGGCTTTGAGGGTCGGCGCAACCCTCCTCAGCCGGGGGGCATGAGGTTTGGCTAGTCGCCCCATTTCCCACCCGCGGGGTGGTTAACAGACAATCCCTTGCATCTTTCCAGGTCTCCTGCTCGTGTCTAGCTTTTTGGAGAGCCTGGACGACTTTCCCTCATGCTTTCAGATTTTTCCCATTACCAGTAGACATCGTTTCATCACATAAAGCATGGGAGCATTTGTCCCACACATCTGGGTGGAGTATATCCACCGGCTGGTCAATGACCCCGAGCTCTAAAAGTCTCGCAACTGCGAGAGTAAAATCTTTGGGCTTACAAGCAATACCCTGCAGGAGCAGGCTGGAAACTGGGACCATGCGTGGCAATCAGTTAGCTGAGGGGAATGTGCTCGAGCTTGTCTAGACAACAATTAACATGATGAGACATGTTTACAGAGCACAGGGGAGTGGGAGACGGATGGCGCCAAGGAAAGATAACACCTTGCTGTTAATTGATGGTAGTTAACCACCAGTCAGGGATTGCCTAGTATGCAAGGCTTAGCTTCAAGAACCAATCTGTTTAAAACGCACACCTTCTGAAAGAGTATAAAAACTTGTGCTTCTGTACAATAAATCGACATTTGCTTGCATCAAGCTGCGTCCCGTCTCTTCATTCGCCGCAAATTGGTGACCCCGACGTGATGCGTTTAAGGATCTAATGTGAAGGGCTCTCAAGTCGCCTATCTGAGCAACATGCAGCGAATCCCACAGAACTTTGAATGATCTGCTGAAAGGAAGCAGGAGCCGGCCTGAAATCCCTCCGGAGTTGAGAGGTGAGCTGTGGGAAATCCGTAATGGGGAATCAGGCTTCGTCCCCAGAAAGAGACGTATATGGACTCATGAAGGGTCTTCTAGTCAGATCAGGGTGTCCGTGCCTCAGTCTCCTCAAATGGTTACCCCTATGGTGCTGTTCCAAAGCCTTGGAAGAATAAGGACGGAACTGGTCGATAAAAAAGACAGCTCGTGGAAGAGGGCTGCGTTCCGGAGGAGATGGCTTGGCTGAACGATCGTCTGTCTGGCTGGACCAGGCGGACAACCTAAACCCCGAGGATAACACCTGTATTCATCGAGACAGGTGAGCAGCCAAGAAAATTTAGAGACTTTGAAAGAATGAAAGTGTGTTGTATGATGCTGCCGCGGAGGGGAACTCCGTGTCAGGAATGCATTTAGCATCTTGGTGGCAAATTCTGACTATTCTTGCCCAAGTGTGGACTAATTCTACTAACGGTGCTAAACCAGAGGAAGCTGTAAATTCCACCGACAGCGCGACCCTTCTCAAGACACCGTCAACGATGGTGATTCTGTCCACGCCTCCTCTGCCCCCAAAGCTTCTGTCACTGATTGCAGCGACCCTCACAACACAGGAGCAAGCACGGGAACAGGACAACTCGGACAATGATTCCATTGACACTGATAAACCTTTTGATCCAGATCCTATAGATCTGGAAAAGGAGCTAGACCTTTCCCCCACCCCCTTGTCTCTCCTGATGCATTGATTGTATTTTTGGGGAGGGTGAAAGGGAGTCTGAGGGATTGGTGGCAGGAATGCAAGTGGGAAACACTTCAGTGATGGGGTTTGGGAGTCGCTATGGTATGTTCAGTATTTTGTCAGACAAATCAACCTGCAGAGTTGCAGCCTGTGCAATACGAGGCTGTTAAAGAGTTAAGCAAAGCAGTGCGGGAAGGGAGGATTCATAATACATTTGCTATGTTCCTTCTTGAAGTGATGGCAGAGCCTTATACACTCACACTGCATGATTGGAAGTTATTGCTTTGTATGGTACTAACTGGTACAGTATATGATGTGGTTATCTGATTTTTGTGAGCTATGTATAGTGGCCTTGATTGAAAACCTTAATCGGGGAATTGCTGTTAACTATGAGCAGTTGGCTGGAGCAATTAATTGTGCCGATTCTGTGACTCAGGCAAGGTATCCCAGGGACAACTGTTTGCAAATGAATGAGATGGCTATTAAAGCAGTCCGGATGCGGGAGTCTTGCCACAGTCTTGCAGGGTCCTAGAGAGTCACTAACTGTAATACTAACTTTATTGATTGGCTTCAGAATATTTTGCAACAAGTCGAACATCAGGAAGCTCAAGGGTTGCTTTTAAAACAACTAGCTGTGATAGTATCAGTGAAAATTGTAAATGGGCAACTTTCACAATCGCAACCCCAACTTGTGTCAAATGATTGTAACGCAGAACTCATAGCAGACTGTAATTCTCAGGCTGAGTTCTGGAATGCAGCATAACAGATTTTTGCTTCTCTAATCTCTTCTGTAAGAATAGCACACGCTTTTAACTTGCTTAGTAAATTAGGCTGCTAGCTTGCTAAACAAAGTAATACTACAAATACTGTTCTTTTTTTTCCTGGCTTATTAACAGATGTTGATTCTGTCCATCATATGTTGCTACAGAACCGAGTTGCTATTGATTTTTATTATTAGCACAGGGACACAAGTCTGAAGGCTTTGATAGGATGTGTTAGGTGAATCTGAGTGACCACTGTGAATTAATTTACAAAAGTATACAAAACTCAAAAGCCTTAAAACAAAGATCTGCAGCAGAGCCAGGGGCGGGATGCCTTTGGTCTCTTCTCACGGCTGGGAAACTTTGGGCCATGACTCAAAAGTATTACAGGATTTATTATAATTATCTTTAACCACCTTATTGATGTTTGCCTTATGTCTCCCATACTTTTTTTTTTTTTCTGTATTCAGTGTTTAGTTGATTGTAACATAAAGCAGGTCATGGTCACCCAGCTACACACACCCTTTTCCTCCTTGCAATCAACAAGCAAAAAAGGGGAGGATAGAGAATGTCTGAAGAGAGAGATAGGAGAGGAAACTGGAGAATTATTTGACATAACAAGAGATGAGAGAACAGCTAGGTATTGTGAAGGAGAATAGTAAGATAAACATGGTTATCTAGTGTTTCATAGGTGTCTGCATGCTTGTAGAGATATATAGCTATGTAACTACATGAATGATTTCTGCCCTGAGCCTGGTGGAGCATACAGCTGCGGTTTGTGTCCCGGCTCAGAGATGTAAATAGGGGCTTCTCTGTTATGGTAAAAGTGTTTCTCTTGCATAAAAAAGAAAGGGAATGAGGGGAATGACCCCAGAGGTATGTTCAGAGAAGGCATGGTATGTTTCGAACTTTTTAACTAAAGCAGTTCTTGTTTGGTGTGCCCTTCCACCTATGTATAATGTTAATCCAAAAGAAGATGATATTGAATGTCGATAATTGTCTTTCTGTAGATGCTAATGTAGTAGTGATATGGAGAAATAGTGTGAAATGGGGACGCTTAACACCGACTGTGATTGTATATGTCTACTCGGAAATGTGGGTATGGTGACTAGTCATGGGTGCGGTGTCTGATCACATAGGCACACAGCTCTGAGGAGACAACTACAGTTTTTGAGGAGACGCCTGCCCTTCTTCCTCTAACAAAGGGGAGACGGGGAGACGCCTGCCCTTCTTTCTCTAACAAAAGGGGCTATTTAAAAGAGAATGAGAGAAGATGAGAGACATTCAAATGCTATCTAGAGGGAGGGAGTGCTAAGTCTCCTTGCTGGAGAAGATTGGATGGTCACAAGGACATGAATCACCTTTCCTTGCTGAAGAAGATCAGATGGTCACAAGAACATGAATCACCTACAAACCTGCAAGACCACCACATTCCAGGAAACGGACTGATAAGCTAATTAACATACAAAGCGGGGTTTAGGTAACAAATATGTATAGGCGCTAATTGAATATTCATTTGTTTCATTGTATAAATGTGGGATGGTTCGTCACTTCGGGTATGCACGCTTGTGGAGGAGCGATCCCCCGTGCATCTGCGCGCAATAAACATACCTACTTTATAACTTTCGAGTTATAGAGTCTAATTCCGCACGTCAGTTTGGCGAGCCAGGCAGGAGGATTTCTGCTCGGCTGAGGGACCAGCTGCGGAGCGGACGCTCCTAGGCGCGCCCCGGGAGATTTCCTCGGAGGAGCCTCCTCTTCTCAGCTGTTCACCCGGGAGCAGAAGAGAACCCCTGGATCCGCGGATAAAACGGTATGTTTAGTAACGGGGCGGCTGGTGAGACGCACGGAGACGTCCGGCGCGCAGCGTAGTCCCCAGGAGGAAAGGTACCTTGGGAGGGGGTTTGCTGACCAAGGGGTGGCCGCTAGCGATCTTGAGGGCAGATCGAGCAAACCCGAGGTTACTGCCATTCCTAAAAGCCCGGAGGCCTCGTGACGGAAAGCGGGGGGCGGGACGGAATAAGGCGGAATCTCACAGGAACAAGAGGGACCTCTTAGCAAAAGTAAAAGGGAAACTTTTGCGTAGGAAAAAAGGGGGAAGCTAAAAACTTCCATTGGGTTGTCTTAAGAATTGGGGAATTCCTAGAATATAACAACTGGTATAGCGCTCTGTGTCTTGTTTGTTCTGTGTGTTGTCTTGTTACATGTTCAAAACTTGGAGTTATGAAATGTATGTTGAAAAATAATAATATTCTGGTAATTCGTGGCAAATAGCGGAAAACTTAACACTCTGCTTAAGACCAGGAAAAATGTGGGTTTTTTGTTTGTTGTTTGTTTTTTGGTAATTGTTCATTGAAATGCATACTTTGTGAACTGTCAGTGTTCTTAAAAGTTGTACATAAGTGCACGGTACCCTATAACATACTGCTTGTGTGATTGCGGGCTGCCCGGAGAGTGTGAATGGTGTGATTGAGATGCGCATTTTGATTTTCCGTGTATAGCTTAATTATTTTGACTGAGTGTGAGCGCAAAAGTGCTTGAGACGCGCGTTTGAGTGCAAAACAAGTAAGGAGCTCTGTCTGTGTTTTCGACCTTGGGTGGCTAAGGCGGCCGGAGAAAAAGTAATTAAAATTGCAAAATGGGAAATGGAAGGAGTAAGCCCTGTGAAAAATCGCCCTTGGGTTGTATATTAAAACATTGGAGTGATATCGTAGGATATGGTGGTACCGAAAATAGAAGAAAATTGATTAAATATTGTAATCAGTGGTGGCCTTTGTATAAATTGGAGAGTGATGCGAAATGGCCTCAGGAAGGAGGAACGTTAGATTATAACACTCTCCTGCAATTAATGTTGTTTTTGAGGAGAGAGGGAAAGTGGGATGAAGTATCGTATGCAGACATGTTCTTCGTTCTCCGGGACAAACCTGAGTGGCAAAAGGACTGCGGCTTAGTACCCCCTTGGGATCCTATGGTACTAGCACTAGAAAGAGAGGATAGGAGGGAGCGTAAAGGAAAGTTGAAAAGATGTTGCTCAGCATGTAGTATTGGACAAAGGTGTATCAAATTAAACGGAGAACAAGAGCCCGAATTAAATGATTTATTTAATCCACCTTATAGAGTGGAGAGACAAGGTTCGGCCGGGGCTCCCAGTCCACCCCCAGGCGAACAAGAGGAAGAAATTCCACAAGTTATTTATAAAGAAAGCCAAACACCCGCTGCCACACAAGGAAACACAAAAACTGCCATTACGGCTCCAAATAGTCCGGTGTCTTCACGCACCAGACAGAAGTCTGTTTTACAGGCACCCCTCCGAGAAGCCGTGAATCCGGACGGAGGAACAATGAAAATAAAAGTTCCATTCACGGGCGCTGATCTGAGAGAATGGAAAGAGGCTGCCCGAGAATACCGTAATGATCCGATAAAGATGGCACAGAATTTTAAATTTCTAATAAAACAGCACAATCCGGACTGGAGTGATATACAATTATTATTGGATTGTTTGACTGAAACTGAAAAGCAATTGGTCATAAAAACAGCGGGGGATCTCGCAAAGGAACACTATAATATAAAGGGAGATAATTATAGAGAATGGTTTCCTTTGTTGGATCCGGAATGGGACCCAAACCGCGCCGCTGAAATGGGAAGATTACAGGCATACCAGGAATGGATATTCAGAGGAATGGAGAAAGCAATTCCTAAAACAATAAATTGGGCAGCGTTATATGAGGTTAGACAGGGTCCCTCTGAAACACCTTCAGAATTCTTAGACAGGATAAGAGATGCAATGCGCCGGCACACGTCTCTGGACCCAAATTCGGAGGTGGGCGCACAGCAACTAATATCCCTCTTTTTAGGACAATCACAGGGGGATATTAGGCGCAAGCTGCAAAAATTGAGACCTCCTGAAAATAGAGACTTGGAAAAATTAGTAGAGGAAGCATGGAGAATATTTAGTAATCGAGAAGAAGGTTACAAGCAGGACCAAAAGAAAATATTAGCAGTAGTAAGAGAAAATGAGAATCAAAAATCTAAAGTTAAATCAAGGCGTGGGCTAACACCCCTGGGTAGGAATCAGTGTGCAATATGCAAAAGGACAGGACACTGGAAAAATGAATGCCCTGAACGCCGACATCAAGAAAATACTAAATGGCGCAGTAATCAAGGGAAAACAATAGCTCACATGGAAGAAGAAAATCGACTAGCCGACCCATTAGTAAAAATAAAATTAGGAGAAGAACAGGAGGAGGTGGAATTTTTAATAGACACAGGAGCTACCTATTCGGTTTTGAACCAAGCTTTAATGCCTTTGGAAAATGATTATGTTTCAGTAAAGGGTGCAACTGGCCAAACTGAAAAGGCTTATTTTTGTAAACCTTTAAAATATAAGTTGGGAAAACAAGTGGGGATCCATAAATTTTTATTTATGCCAAATTCCCCAAAGGCCCTTCTTGGTAGGGACTTATTAGAACAATTGGAGGCAACAATCAAATTTAAAAAAGGGGAAGTTACTCTGGAGGTAAATGATCATCAATACATACAGGTTATGAGCCTATCTTTGGCCAGTACTCCTATAAAAAGGGAAATTGATACCAGAATTATTGATCAGGTATATCCCGGAGTATGGGCAACTGACATGCCGGGACGTGCCAAGAATGCATCACCTGTTATAGTAAAATTAAAGGAAGGACAGGGTGCGATAAGAATTAAACAATACCCACTGAAAAGGGAAGATAGGGAAGGAATTCGTCCAAATATAGAGCGATTCATAGAATTAAAACTACTAAAAGAATGTGAGTCAGAATTTAACACACCTATCCTCCCAGTTAAAAAACCTGATGGGTCTTATAGGATAGTTCAGGATTTAAGGGCCATTAACAAAATAACAGAGGATCTGTATCCTGTAGTAGCTAACCCCTATACCTTACTAACCACCCTGACACCTGACCTAGCTTGGTTCACAGTTTTAGACTTAAAAGATGCCTTCTTTTGCCTCCCTCTCCATGAAGCCAGCCAAAGAATTTTTGCTTTTGAATGGGAAAATCCCAGAAGCGGTCGAAAGACCCAGCTCACATGGACGGTGTTGCCACAGGGGTTTAAAAATAGCCCCACAATTTTTGGAAACCAATTAGCAAAGGATTTGGAGTTATGGGAACCACCGTCAGGAGAAGGGAAAGTGTTACAATATGTAGACGATCTTCTTATTGCAACCAGAACCGAAGAATCTTGTATTATTTGGACTGTGAGCCTGCTGAACTTTCTGGGACTACAAGGATATCGGGTTTCTAAGAAGAAGGCACAGGTGGTGTTACAACAAGTCACATACCTAGGGTACGAGATCAGTGCCGGACAACGGGTCCTAGGGAAGGCCCGAAAAGAAGCCATATGCCAAGCCCCCCGACCACGAACTGTAAAGGAACTGCAGACATTTCTGGGAATGACAGGATGGTGCAGGCTTTGGATATGTAATTATGGCTTGCTTGTTAAACCATTATATTCCCTGATAGCAGCTAATCAGAAGGATCTTCAGTGGGATGCTGAATCAGACAGAGCTTTCCATGAACTGAAGAAAGCCTTGATGTCGGCACCAGCACTAGGACTTCCTGATGTGAGTAAGCCATTTTTCCTATTTTCCCATGAGAAACAGGGAATGGCATTAGGAATACTGGCACAAGATTTGGGACCATACAGACGGGCAGTGGCATACTTCTCTAAACAGCTGGATGCCACTGCAAAAGGGTGGCCTGGTTGCCTGAGAGCAGTAGCAGCTGTCATCCTAAACATCCAGGAGGCCCGGAAGTTTACCTTGGGCCAGAAAATGACTGTCTTAGTATCCCACACAGTGTCTGCAGTCCTTGAAACAAAAGGGGGGGCATTGGCTCTCCCCACAGAGATTCCTAAAATACCAGGCCATAATGGTGGAACAAGATGATGTTGAGATCGTGACTACAAACATCGTCAATCCGGCCTCGTTTCTTAATGGGAATGTTGGCGAATCAGTCGATCATGACTGTCTAGAAACAATCGAAGCCACTTATTCTAGTAGGACAGATCTCAAGGATGTTCCTATTAATGGAGCTGAACATTGGTTCACAGATGGGAGCAGCTATATGCTGAATGGAAAGCGACATTCCGGATATGCTGTTACAACCTCTGAAGAAGTGATAGAATCGGGACCGCTACCAGCTGACACTTCGGCACAGAAGGCTGAAATCATAGCCCTTACTCGAGCTCTGGAAAGAGCTCAGGGAAAACCTATAAATATTTGGACTGATTCTAAATATGCCTTTGGAGTGGTACATGCTCATGGAGCAATATGGAAAGAAAGGGGACTATTAAACTCCCAAGGAAAAATCATCAAACATGCAGAAGAAATTTTGAAACTCCTAAATGCAGTCCAGCTTCCTGAAAGGGTGGCAATTATGCACATCAAGGCACACCAGAAAGTGAGCACAGAATTAGAAAGAGGAAATGAACTGGCGGACAGGGAAGCAAAACAGGCAGCCAGAAAAGCAATCAAGGTAGAGGGTGCGCTAATACCCGATGGACAAATATCTCTAGAAGGTAAACCAGACTATACTAAAGAAGATCGCAAACTGATTTCTGACCTAGAGGGATCATATAATGAGGAAGGGTGGGCTGTAATCTCACATGGGAGAATAGTGATTCCTTCCTACATGGTATGGTCAGTAGTTCGGGAAGAACATAGAAAAAGGCACTGGGGGGCAGAAGCTCTATATAAGGATCTCACTAAAAACATAATAGCACGAAATTTGTATACTACTATTAGACAAGTAACCCAACAATGTGATCTTTGTCTCCAGACTAATCCTAAGATTACCAAGGGGCCAAAGTTGGGAAAAATTGGGAAAGGAAATGTTCCAGGGCAACATTGGCAGATTGATTTCTCGGAACTTCCAAAAAAAGGGGGGTATCGATATTTATTGGTACTAACAGATACCTTTTCAGGTTGGCCAGAAGCCTTCCCGTGCAGAACTGCTAAAGCCCGGGAAGTGACCAAAATACTGCTCCAAGAGATAATACCTAGGTTTGGAGTCCCAGCGGTAATGTCCTCGGATAGAAGACCACATTTTGTGTCCAGAATAGTGCAACAGATCAGCCACCATCTAGGAATAGATTGGCAATTACATACCCCATACCGACCACAATCAAGTGGCCAGGTGGAAAAGATGAACCATCTAATCAAACAACAGATTGTCAAGCTAGGCCAAGAAACAAATCTAACTTGGCCCCAGTCTTTGCCATTAGCTCTTACACGGATTCAAACTAGACCAAGAGCAAAAGAGGGGCTTAGCCCATTTGAAATTTTATATGGACGACCCTATGGGGTACAAAAGGGGACGTCTTCACAGATTGGTGAAGAAACAATGACTTCCTATATGGTGGCACTAAACAAACAATTAATAAGAATTGAGAAGCATGTGATGGGAACACGCAGTAGGGGTCTGGATGGACCTGTTCACGATATACGACCAGGGGACTATGTATACGTTAAGTGTTTTGCAGATAAAACCCTGGAACCACAGTGGACCGGACCTTTTCAAGTCCTACTCACCACCTACACCGCAATCAAGGTTGAGGGACAGAATTCTTGGATTCACCATACCCGGATCAAGAAAGCCCCTGCAACTTCGTGGAGAGTAACCCCAGATAAAAAAGAACTGAAACTCAAATTTACTCGGACAAATGGGAACAATGTGGGTGGCAAGTAAGTGAACCTGAGCGGTTGTGGATCCACTATATGGGAAGGGCACCACAACAAACAATACAGAACAGAAGAGTCTGGGACTAAGCCAGTGGCCAGTCTTTCCCAACTTGTTATCGGTAAGCCCCAACTCAAACAAAGATATTTTTGATCAAAACAGATTTTATACGTTTAGATTCTTAAAATGATCAATAGTGGGTTTAAACCATTTGTGGTTTTTTGTACCCTCTCTCTCGCCTACAACCAAGAGCCTGATAACTGGCCTTGGAACCATGCCCGGAAAAAACACACTGGAATAATGGGAAAGGTGGACTCAAAGACGAAACTAGCTATGGTGGTTTTTTCTGAAAATGAGGTGTACCAAAAGAATCAATGGGATCGGGAGGATGTACACAAAGTCGACCGATTATGGGGAAAATTAGGAGATAGGATAAAAGTAGGGTGTCAAACATATAATGAAAAAGATAACACCAAGATTTCAGGAGACACCCTGATTAATGTCAGAAAGGTAGATAAGGAATTTACCCTTCTAAATACAACCATGTGCTTTAATTCACGGGAATGTTGGCACAATTTTACCTTAACCGAGCCCATCTTTATAATATGCCTAGGAAAGGAATCCCCCAAAACAGCTCTGACTTATAAGATCAAAATAACAATCATGCTAACCACTGTTCCTACCACCACCACAGTTACAACAACCCCATTAACGCTTGATCTTAAGTTAACTAAACCAAATCCAAAAATTTATACAATTGGACCATATGTAATCAGAAATACAGGTCAGCAACAAATGTTGTTTAACCCAGAATGGTCTCTTAAAAGAATAGAGTTACAAATACAAGTCAATGTTTCTGATGTTAAGCCATCCTGTTCCCCCTTCTTACGAACCTCTTATGAGGGATGGACAACTTGGTTAAGAAAAAGGGGAAATATTTATCGAAACCGAATGGTGAGGGATGTAACTGGAATATTGGGAACAGGACTCGGAGTATTAAACTCCATAGACTCAGAGGTGATAATGAATAAACTAGCCGCCACCACGGCCGATCTATCAAAACTACAACAACCACTAAAATCTTCATTATTGGCATTAGGGGCGCACCAATGGTTGATATCAAAGGTACTCCCCAGGTGGGAACAAATAAACATGGAAGATCATCAACTCATCACTAAGGCATTAGGTGGTTTACAGGACGATGTCGCCCTGGCTCTAAGTTGTATCCAAGCCCAAATGTGGATGCAATCACTAGCTGCATCCATAATAAGAGAAGGAGAGGAAGGCATATTTCCCACGGAAATTCGAAAGATGGTTTGGGACAATGCTACAGAAGTAGAAAGAAAACTCCAGTCATGGTGGAATATGGTGAACTTTACCTACGACCCCAACACACACACAATCACAGCTTTTGTATTAACCATACATAATGCAGTAATAATTACCATACATCCCATTGTAGCCCTTGGAATTAACCATAATGGGGTGCTCCTATACCCTTTTGAACATAGAACGTGGGCCAGGAAAATAGGCGACAAGTGGCAAACAGTAGATTTAGAATCTTGTATTATGCGAGAGCAGCAGGGCTTCCTCTGTGAAAGCAATACTATAATGGCCCAGGATACTTGTTTAGATACAGATCAGAAAATATGTCATTTCGAGGCCAGACCAAATGCAAACTTGAAAACAGTAATTATATATGCAGGGAAGGGATGTGCATGTTTGAGAACTAGATGTAACACAATAACCATAGATGGGGAGGTAAAGGAGACTGCACAATATTCAAATTATTGTATTTGTAATTTCACTACTATAACAGGATGCGATTTTAGTTACTCAGCCCCAGTAGTGTCTCATCAATTCTTAAAATCCAACTTTACCCTATCACAGATGATAATCCCTACCCCCATAGGACTAAATATAAGTAGTATAAAAGAACTATTAAAACATGCAGATTTACAACGTATACTGAAAGAAACCAAAGAAAAGGGACATGAAACTCTTCTTATGATCCATCATGATGTAGAGGGGATCAAGAAAGTTTTAAAAAAGGTAGAACAGGATGGAAACCATAATTGGTGGGATACTCTCTTTGGCTGGTCACCTTCTGCAACAGGAATTCTTAACACTATGGTACACCCCATTGTGATCTTATTGATCAGTTTAGGAATTTCCTTAATACTAACCATTATGTTATATTTGTGGGTCTGGAGAGTGTTTAAAAGGGTAACACTTATGTATGATGCTTTATATCATTCGGGAAGACTGCTTAAGTAAAAGAATTTACTTAATTTAGTAAAAAGGGGGGATTGATATGGAGAAATAGTGTGAAATGGGGACAACGGACACCGACTGTGATTGTATATGTCTACTCAGAAATGTGGGTATGGTGACTAGTCATGGGTGCGGTGTCTGATCACATAGGCACACAGCTCTGAGGAGACAACTACAGTTTTTGAGGAGACGCCTGCCCTTCTTCCTCTAACAAAGGGGAGACGGGGAGACGCCTGCCCTTCTTTCTCTAACAAAAGGGGCTATTTAAAAGAGAATGAGAGAAGATGAGAGACATTCAAATGCTATCTAGAGGGAGGGAGTGCTAAGTCTCCTTGCTGGAGAAGATTGGATGGTCACAAGGACATGAATCACCTTTCCTTGCTGAAGAAGATTAGATGGTCACAAGAACATGAATCACCTACAAACCTGCAAGACCACCACATTCCAGGAAACGGACTGATAAGCTAATTAACATACAAAGCGGGGTTTAGGTAACAAATATGTATAGGCGCTAATTGAATATTCATTTGTTTCATTGTATAAATGTGGGATGGTTCGTCACTTCGGGTATGCACGCTTGTGGAGGAGCGATCCCCCGTGCATCTGCGCGCAATAAACATACCTACTTTATAACTTTCGAGTTATAGAGTCTAATTCCGCACGTCAGTAGGAGGCTATGATGGGAACGTGTTGCAGTGGTTCTTCTCTTATCCGGAGTAACAGCAGGGAAAGCATTAAAGAGTTAAGTCACCTTGTTTGGTAGGCAGTTAAGAATGTGAGTCAAAATTGCCACTGCTTTTTGTTGTTGGCTCAAGGACATGGCTGTGAGGATTTTGATGGTATGTGCTGAATGGATTTTAGGTTCCCCATTGCAGCAACATGTTATCAAAATCTGAGAAAATTTCAGCCTTTTTGGCATTCATTCAATCAATTGGCAGTATTGTTTGTTTGCTATTACCTTGGTTGCTGTCATGTTTGCAAGGGCCCTGCAGAACATGGCAAACCTGGTACTAGCTGTTCAAAAACAAAAAGGGAAAATTGTAAAAGTGTATGGAACAGAGACAGTGGGTTATTTTGACACTGATAATATGTGTCAGTTGTTTTTTTATTTTTTCTATTACTTATACCTTGTTTTTACTCGTTCGGTTTCAAAGGTTCTTTTTGTGCAACAGGAAGGGGGAGATGCAGGAGCGGTTTGCAAAATAGGACCATGCGCGGCAATCAGTTAGCTGAGGGGAATGTGCTCGAGCTTGCCTAGACAACAATTAACATGATGAGGCATGTTTACAGAGCACAGGGGAGTGGGAGACGGATGGCGCCAAGGATGGCTCCAAGGAAAGGTAACACCTTGCTGTTAATTGCTGGTAGTTAACCACCAATCAGGGATTGCCTAGTATGCAATGCTTAGCTTCAAGAACCAATCTGTTTAAAACGTGCAGCTTCTGAAAGAGTATAAAAACTTGTGCTTCTGTACAATAAATCGACATTTGCTTGCATCAAGCTGCGTCCCGTCTCTTCATTCGCCGCAATACCCCACTGCTTATGCAGCTGTAATACGACCTTCACAAGAGCTTCCATCCTCTTGGTTGGTCCGGGAGCGTCCTCCCTGCTGGGCTGGTCTTGCCGCTCCGGCCGCCGTTTACCCAATTCCAGGTGAATGTTCCCGGGTTTCGGAACCACTTGTTGCCTTCGCAGGCACGCGGTGACCTGGTACAGGAATGGCACGGCAGCCAATCCCTGGCCACGCGGTCCATCAGCTCACAGACACCAATGTGGTGGATGGCAAATGGCGTTTATTGCTGAGCGGCGTGGCACTATATAACCTAGGTTTACAGTGTCACTTCTGTCTGCTTACATCATAAGCTACAAGCTGTTGGCTATCTGGAGGGGGGCCCTGTGTTTCCGTACAGCGCAACATCTTCCGGCCGCCAGGCCCTACCTAGCAACACACGTGTCTGCCAATACCAGGAGGAGGAACTGGGTGATGGAGCTGCTGTTGGACATCTGCTGCCTCCAACCATAGGGTCCCGTTCATGAAGAAAACATAGTGACAAGTCAGGAAAGATTTCTGTGAGCCAAGTGAAAACCTTTTCTCGTAGATGCGCCCCCACTGCCCCATGTCTCCCCCTCTGCCGTTCCTAGGAGAGCTCCCTTCCGAGCCGTGGCTGGAGCTGTGCTGAGTGCTGGCCGAGTGTGCTGTGAGGAGCAGGGGCTGTGCCCGCTGGCTGCCCAGCAGTGAGCCCTGCTCTGCAGCAGGGGCTTCATGGGAACCCTGGGGGCAGGGGCCAGTCCTGGCCTTGCCCTGGCTCAGCCCAAACTGCTCCCAGCGCAGAAGGGCCTGTTCAGCATTGGCTCTGCCCATGCTGAGCAACGGCCATGGCCAGAGTCAGGTCAGGAGGGCTTTGTGCTGTGCTCAGGGAGAGCAGAGTGAGTGCTGAGAGGCAAGGGGACTGTCTGTGCCTGAGGGCAGAGGCAGGCACTCTGCTCTCTCCATCCCTCTCCTTCCCAGCTGCCCGGCAATTGCTCCTTTCTTAGATGGAGAGTGATCCCACTGCCATGTTACCCTGACAAGCAGCCAGCACTGCTGAGAGCAGAGGGATCCACTGCAGAGAACAAAATGCCTCATCCCTTACTGAAGGCTCAGCACCACACTGCTATCCAAGGACACCCAGGGCTCACTGTGTGCCCTGGAGGCAGCACAGACCTTGGCTGGACACCCAAAGTAGATAGTCAAGGGTCCTGATCTTGGAAAGCTCGAGACAGAGCGTCAGCTCCTCCGCCAGCCTCACAGACTGCATTGCCCACAGCATCATCGGTTAGGGGAAAGCTGGGACACCTCCATGCTAGAGGACATGTCTGCACAGGAGGACCCACGAGGTCTGCACCTGAGCTGGCAGCTGTAACCCCTATTGCCAGAGAGCCTGTCTGCAATGCCACTAGCATCTGAGCAAGGCCAGGAGAGAGACAAAGGGACGCTCGGGAACTCCTTCCCCTTCCCCAGCCCGGCACACCACCTCCCACACAGCAGCAGTGCAGGACAGTCACCCTCAGGCTCTGCTCAGCGAGAAATGGCAGTGTGGCAGCAGGAGAGATGCACTTCATCCTTTCTGCTGCTCTGCTGGACCAGGGGGTGTTGAAACACATGAAACCAACGGTCTAAAGGCTGTGCTGGGTGGGAGAGGAGAGCAGAGGTGTGTTGCTCAGGGAAGGCACCTGCACGGCAGACCGTGGCCAGGAGGTGCCCCTATCTGCCCTGCATCAGGGTTCCCCTCAGCATCTCCCCCCCTCCCTGCCCAGGGCTCTGCTGCCTGCAGCTGTCCCTGCCAGCAGCTCTTTCTCTGGCCCCAGGGCTCTTCCCTGCCAGCGCTCACAGAGCCCAGCTCAGCCCTTGTGTGCCCAGCTCTGCCCTGCAGCCGCTCTCTGTCTGCAGGCAGGAACAAACAGCTCCCCCAAAGCCTGAGGGAAAAGGAGAGCTGATGCTGGTTTCATCTGCAGCGTGCTGGGGAGGGAAGGCACTTGCTCAGCTTCCTCATCAACCTCCCTGTGATGCTTTCAGCATCTCAGCCCCTGCTCTGACCTGCACAGCTGAGTTTCCATTGCCACCAAGCGGAGCCACAGAAAAGTGGCAGCAGAGATTCAGGCAAGCACAGAGCCAAGCACTGAACCCCTGCCCTGAACTTCTGAGGCAAGGCCTGAGAGGCAAGTCTCCAAGTACGGTCCAGCTGATAAGCGGGGATGTGCTGGAGCTTGTGGGCCATCAACCTTGGGAGGATGGCCATAAAACCTTGGCAGGATGGCTACAAACCTCGGGAGGACAAGGCATGTGAATAGGTAACAACTGACAGGAGGAGTCAGGCTGAGTAAAGATAAGGGAATGAGGAACAGATGGCCCAAAAGAGAAGTAACAACTTTGTGCTGATTGATGACTGTTGAAACTTACTTAAAGTGTTCTTTGTTTGTAGTTAACCAATGAGGGATTGCCTAGTATGTAATGTGTAGTTTAAAGAACCAATCTGTTTAAAGCGCGTGGCCTCTGATAACGTATATAAACTTGTGATTGTATACAATAAATCGACATTTGCTTGCATCAAGCAGCATCCCATCTCTCGTCGCGGCAATTTGGTGACCCTGACGTGATGCGTTTATGAGCCGCCAGGCTGAGCAGCAGGTCGCGAGTCAACTTTGAATGAGCAACTGAAAGGAAGCAGGAATTGAAAAAAAAGTCCCTCTGGAATTTAGAGGTGAGTTGTGGGAAACATGGGCAATCAGGGGTCTTCCCCCGAAAGAGATTATCTGAGCTTATGAAAGCTCTCCTTAAGCATGAAAAGAATATTCCTGGGCATGATCTCAAGGCAATCCTTAGATGGGTATAGGTAAAATTACTCACTGTGACTGCATCTAATATTTTTACACGAGAGCTTTGGGATGATGTGGGGGTAAAACTATGGGATGCGGCTACATCGGGGGATGCCAAAGCGCAGTGCATGCTCCCATGGTGGAAAAGCATTTTTGAGATTTTGAAAGCACAGGAAAAAAGTCACAGAGAAAAAGCCGGGAGGGGAAGGAAACTCTCCTACAGTAACTCCATTACCGCTGCAGAACCTGAAACCCCCCAACCCCTTGAAGGTTTTTGCCACAGGTTACCCCCCACAGGAAGACCCCGTTGATCCGGGGCCGGTGTACCCTGAAAAAGAAGCCAGATTTATATCCCCCCAACCCACACAATGAATGGGCTAGCATAAGACGCCAAGCCTTGAAAGAAGGAGACCTGGGCATTGCTAAAACAGCAGTGGCCCCTGTGCTTTTTCAGGGTTGGGGGGCACGGTGGGAGGCCTTGTCTTTTCCGGTAATTAAGGAACTGCGTCACACCGTTACTGAGCACAGGCTTTCCTCTCCTTATTTTTCTCATTCCTCCACTGCGTAAGAGGATTTAAGACAGTAAGTAACCCTCAAGTATCTTCTTAAACAAGCACAGTTTAATCATGTGCTCTTAATCTGACTAACGACACAATCTAACAAGAAGACATCTTAAGGGAAGCAGAGCTGTAGTTAAAAAAGTGGGGCTTCTCTTTCCTCTCCTGAGGGTTTACCATCCAGAGCTGGCTGAAGTTCTGAACCTGTAAACCACTCCCCCATGCTTGTATGCTCGCTCTGGGAAAGAAGGACGGCTGTTTGAATTCTTTTGCAGGTACAATCTTTCTTTACTTTGGAGTTGGAATGAAATGAAAAGCTGCCATCAGTCCCACTTACGGCACAGAGACACACCCATGTTCCATGCACATGCCTGCCCAGAAACGCACACAGAGGGAAACCATCCCTTGGGTATCAAACACAGAAACAGCACTGAAAACCTTGACTTCTGAGAGTCCCTGCAGCGTTCTCCCAGGTCAATACACAGCATGCTTGTGGCAGGATCACCACTGCGTGTGCGTCACTTGCTTTCATTTCCATCTTCATCTCTAACCTGGCACTTGCCACATCTGATATGGAGAAATAGTGTGAAATGGGGACGCTTAACACCGACTGTGATTGTATATGTCTGCTCAAGGAATGTGGGTATGGTGACTGG
Organism: Falco punctatus; assembly: GCF_963210335.1. NCBI lineage: Eukaryota > Metazoa > Chordata > Aves > Falconiformes > Falconidae > Falco > Falco punctatus. Next base: position 1,238,288 of record NW_027660235.1, on the reverse strand, counting down.
TCATGGGTGCGGTGTCTGGTCACATAGGCACACAGCTTTGAGGAGACAACTACAGTTTTGAGGAGACGCCTGCCCCTCTTCCTCTAACAAAGGGGAGACGGGGAGACGCCTGCCCTTCTTTCTCTAACAAAGGGGCTATTTAAAAAAGAATGAGAAAAGGATGAGAGATATTCCAATGCTATCTAGAGGGAGGGAGTGCTAAGTTTCCTTGCTGAAGAAGATCAGATGGTCACAAGAACATGAATCACCTACAAACCTGCAAGACCACCACATTCCAGGAAACGGACTGATAAGCTAATTAACATACAAAGCGGGGTTTAGGTAACAAATATGTATAGGCACTAATTGAATATTCATTTGTTTCATTGTATAAATGTGGGATGGTTCGTCACTTCGGGCATGCACGCTTGTGGAGGAGCGATCCCCCGTGCATCTGCGCGCAATAAACATACCTACTTTATAACTTTCGAGTTATAGAGTCTAATTCCGCACGTCAGTTTGGCGAGCCAGGCAGGAGTATTTCTGCTCGGCTGAGGGACCAGCTGCGGAGCGGACGCTCCTAGGCGCGCCCCGGGAGATTTCCTCGGAGGAGCCTCCTCTTCTCAGCTGTTCCCCCGGGAGCAGAAGAGAAACCCCTGGATCCGCGGATAAAACGGTATGTTTAGTAACGGGGCGGCTGGTGAGACGCACGGAGACGTCCGGCGCGCAGCGTAGTCCCCAGGAGGAAAGGTACCTTGGGAGGGGGTTTGCTGACCAAGGGGTGGCCGCTAGCGATCTTGAGGGCAGATCGAGCAAACCCGAGGTTACTGCCATTCCTAAAAGCCCGGAGGCCTCGTGACGGAAAGCGGGGGGCGGGACGGAATAAGGCGGAATCTCACAGGAACAAGAGGGACCTCTTAGCAAAAGTAAAAGGGAAACTTTTGCGTAGGAAAAAAGGGGGAAGCTAAAAACTTCCATTGGGTTGTCTTAAGAATTGGGGAATTCCTAGAATATAACAACTGGTATAGCGCTCTGTGTCTTGTTTGTTCTGTGTGTTGTCTTGTTACATGTTCAAAACTTGGAGTTATGAAATGTATGTTGAAAAATAATAATATTCTTGTAATTCGTGGCAAATAGCGGAAAACTTAACACTCTGCTTAAGATCAGGAAAAATGTGGTTTTTTGTTTGTTGTTTGTTTTTTTGGCAATTGTTCATTGAAATGCATACTTTGTGAACTGTCAGTGTTCCTAAAATTTGTACATAAGTGCACGGTACCGTATAACATACTGCTTGTGTGATTGCGGGCTGCCCGGAGAGTGTGAATGGTGTGATTGAGATGCGCATTTTGATTTTCCGTGTATAGCTTAATTATTTTGACTGAGTGTGAGTGCAAAAGTGCTTGAGACACGCGTTCGAGTGCAATACGAGTAAGGAGCTCTATCCGCGTTTCCGACCTTGGGTGGCTAAGGTGGCCGGAGAAAAACAAAGTAATTAAAATTGTAAAATGGGAAATGGAAGGAGTAAGCCCTGTGAAAAATCGCCCTTGGGTTGTATATTAAAACATTGGAGTGATATCGTAGGACATGGTGGTACCGAAAATAGAAGGAAATTGATTAAATATTGTAATCAGTAGTGGCTTTTGTATAAATTGGAGTGATGCGAAATGGCCTCAGGAGGGAGGAACGTTAGATTATAACACTCTCCTGCAATTAATGTTGTTTCTGAGGAGAGAGGGAAAATGGGACGAAGTATCGTATACAGACATGTTCTTCGTCCTCCAGGACAAACCTGAGTGGCAAAAGGACTGTGGATTAGTACCCCCTCGGGATCCTATGGTACTAACACTAGAAAGAGTGAGGGATTAACATCACCTGATCTTTGATTATGGCTCTAGAAAAGGATAGGAAAAACCCCTAAGACCTAAACTAGAAAGATGTTCTTGTTGAAATTTTTGTGTTAAAAGCTCAGGTTGCGGTTCCTTCTGTGGAGCAACTAGAATGAAACACGTTGTAAGATAAAAACTTGTACTAATGTATGTAAAACCTGAGGCGGGGGTGGGTGGAGAATCAAAGACCTTGTGAAAGTGTTAAAGTATTGGGGTGAGTTTGTACAAACCCCCGTACCCCCTCGAAGGTGCGACTGAGTCATGCTGGATGCACGGCAGGGTGTTTGCTGTTTGCCTGCGAAGGCTGATATGTAATAACACAGACTTAAAGCAACAAGTAGCAGATTTGCATTCAGGGTAAGAAAGAGTTAAAGCAGAAATGCTGCTGCAGAGGCAGGCCTGTGTAACCTGCAGAGCAGGAACAGCATCTCCTGCCCCGAATCCTCCTGATGGTGGGGAGGAGGGGATTGCTGTTGCTGACAATTGAGCAGAAGGACCTGACAATGTCACCCCAATTGCTGCAGCATTTGCAGTACAACAGGACCCCTAACTGCCCTTTAGGGCAGGGAATGGGTATGAGGTGGAATTTTAGTGAATACGAAACCAACTTATTTGTTGAACTTCAGTAAAAAAATAATTATTTGTTACAGTTGTGGGAGCTGCTGGCCACCAGGAAAACATCCTGAAACCTTTAAAGTACAAACTAAGAAAACAAACAAGAATGCCAAATTCCCCAAAGGCCCTTCTTGGTAGGGACTTATTAGAACAATTGGAGGCAACAATCAAATTTAAAAAAGGGGAAGTTACTCTGGAAGTAAATGATCACCAATACATACAGGTTATGAGCCTATCTTTGGCCAGTACTCCTATAAAAAGGGAAATTGATACCAGAATTATTGATCAGGTATATCCCGGAGTATGGGCAATTGACATACCGGGACGTGCCAAGAATGCATCACCTGTTATAGTAAAATTAAAGGAAGGACAGAGTGTGATAAGAATTAAACAATACCCACTGAAAAGGGAAGATAGGGAAGGAATTCGTCCAAACATAGAGCGATTCATAGAATTAAACAAATCTAACTTGGCCCCAATATTTGCCATTAGCTCTTACACGAATTCGAACTAGACCAAGAGCAAAAGAGGGGCTTAGCCCATTTGAAATTTTGTATGGACGACCCTATGGGGTACAAAAGGGGACGTCTTCACAGATTGGTGAAGAAACAATGACTTCCTATATGGTGGCACTAAACAAACAATTAATAAGAATTGAGAAGCATGTGATGGGAACACGCAGTAGGGGTCTGGATGGACCTGTTCACGATATACGACCAGGGGACTATGTATACGTTAAGTGTTTTGCAGATAAAACCCTGGAACCACAGTGGACCGGACCTTTTCAAGTCCTACTCACCACCTACACTGCAATCAAGGTTGAGGGACAGAATTCTTGGATTCACCATACCCGGATCAAGAAAGCCCCTGCAACTTCGTGGAGAGTAACCCCAGATAAAAAAGAACTGAAACTTAAATTTACTCGGACAAATGGGAATAATGTGGGTGGCAAGTAAGTGAACCTGAGCGGTTGTGGATCCACCATATGGGAAGGGCACCACAACAAACAACATAGAACAAAAGAGTCTGGGACTGAGCCAGTGGCCAGTCTTGCCCAACTTGTTATCAGTAAGCCCCAACTCAAACAAAGATATTTTTGATCAAAACAGATTTTATATGTATATGTGAGGAACGTTTAGATTCTTAAAATGATCAATAGTGGGTTTAAACCATTTGTGGTTTTTTGTACCCTCTCTCTTGCCTACAACCAAGAGCCTGATAACTGGCCTTGGAATCATGCCCGGAAAAAACACACTGGAATAATGGGAAAGGTGGACTCAAAGACGAAACTAGCTATGGTGGTTTTTTCTGAAAATGAGGTGTACCAAAAGAATCAATGGGATCGGGAGGATGTACACAAAGTCGACCGATTATGGGGAAAATTAGGAGATAGGATAAAAGTAGGGTGTCAAACATATAATGAAAAAGATAACACCAAGATTTCAGGAGACACCCTGATTAATGTCAGAAAGGTAGATAAGGAATTTACCCTTCTAAATACAACCATGTGCTTTAATTCACGGGAATGTTGGCACAATTTTACCTTAACCGAGCCCATCTTTATAATATGCCTAGGAAAATATCCTTTTGAACATAGAACATGGGCCAGAAAGATAGGTGACAAGTGGCAAACAGTAGATTAAGAATCTTGTATTATGCGAGAACAGCAGGGCTTCCTCTGTGAAAGCAATACTATAATGGCCCAGAATACTTGTTTAGATACAGATCAGAAAATATGTCATTTCGAGGCCCAACCAAACGCAAACTTGAAAACAGTAATTATATATGCAAGGAAGGAATGTGCGTGTTTGAGAACCAAGTGTAACACAATAACTGTAGATGGGGAGGTAAAGGAGACTGCACAATATTCAAATTATTGTATTTGTAATTTTACTACTATCACAGGATGCGATTTTAGTTACTCAGCCCCAGTAGTGTCTCATCAATTCTTAAAATCCAACTTTACCCTATCACAGATGATAATTCCTACTAAATATAAGTAGTATAAAAGAACTATTAAAACATGCAGATTTACAACGTATACTGAAAGAAACCAAAGAAAAGGGACATGAAACTCTTCTTATGATCCATCATGATGTAGAGGGGATCAAGAAAGTTTTAAAAAAGGTAGAACAAGATGGAAACCATAATTGGTGAGATACTCTTTTTGGCTGGTCACCTTCTGCAACAGGAATTCTTAACACTATGGTACACCCCATTGTGATCTTATTGATCAGTTGAGGAATTTCCTTAATACTAACCATTATGTTATATTTGTGGGTTTGGAGAATGTTTAAAAGGATAACACTTATGTATGATGCTTTAGTTTGAAAGGGTAACACTTATGTATGATGCTTTATATCATTCGGGAAGACTGCTTAAGTAAAAGAATTTACTTAGTTTGATAGAAAAGGGGGGATTGATATGGAGAAATAGTGTGAAATGGGGACAACGGACATCGATTGTGATTGTATATGTCTGCTCAAGGAATGTGGGTATGGTGACTGGTCATGGGTGCGGTGTCTGGTCACATAGGCACACAGCTTTGAGGAGACAACTACAGTTTTGAGGAGACGCCTGCCCCTCTTCCTCTAACAAAGGGGAGACGGGGAGACGCCTGCCCTTCTTTCTCTAACAAAGGGGCTATTTAAAAAAGAATGAGAAAAGGATGAGAGATATTCCAATGCTATCTAGAGGGAGGGAGTGCTAAGTTTCCTTGCTGAAGAAGATCAGATGGTCACAAGAACATGAATCACCTACAAACCTGCAAGACCACCACATTCCAGGAAACGGACTGATAAGCTAATTAACATACAAAGCGGGGTTTAGGTAACAAATATGTATAGGCGCTAATTGAATATTCATTTGTTTCATTGTATAAATGTGGGATGGTTCGTCACTTCGGGCATGCACGCTTGTGGAGGAGCGATCCCCCGTGCATCTGCGTGCAATAAACATACCTACTTTATAACTTTTGAGTTATAGAGTCTAATTCCGCACGTCACATCCAGACTGCAGCATGCATAAAAGCAATTCCGTTTACTAGAAGCAGAATGTGAACCTTCTGCATGAAGTCTGGTATTATAAGAAATTGCTATAAAGAATAAAAATCTGCCGGCACCACTGACACACAGACACGCTGTGTCTTCTGAACAGGGAGGATACATTAAACCTGCAAACTAAGGACTGCGACAGCTCGCTCCTTGCCCCTCTTCTTTTGCCCTCAGGCTGGTGCAGGAGCTCCTTTCACCAGAGCAGGCACACCACAGACACAGCCTCACCGAGGGGATAAGGGCAGAGGGGGAAAGACCCACAGAAGCATCTTTGCCGCCACTGCCAAAGCCACAGCCTGCTCATCCTGTCCCCTCACCCTGCCTGTGCTGGTCTGTGCCTCTGTCCCCCTTCCCACCCCTCCTCTCCCTGTCCCTCTCTCCTGCTGCTGATCCTGCATTCCCTGCCCCTCTGTCTCTGTCCCTCTCCATCCCTCTGCCCGCTCCTCACCAGTCCCTGTCCTTTCTCCATCCCTTCCCAGCCCCTCCCCCTCCCCCTGCCTCTCTGGCCGCCTCCTGTCCCTCTCCGGCCACCCCCCCGCCTTGACTGACCTCTCCCTGCTGCTCGGTGCCTTCCTTTCCCTCCTCCCTGCCCCACCCAGGCTCCAGGGCCCGGGCCTGTGCTCGGGCAGCCCCAGGCAGTGGCCCCCGGCCTGCAGGGCTGGGGCTGGGGGCTGGTGTCCCCCAAAAGCCCAACGGCATGGCAGGGATGTCCCAGGGCATGCTGGGAGCTGTAGGCCCGGGGCTGCCCCATGGCCATGTTGTTCCCAGGGCATGCTGGGAGCTGTAGGCCCAGGGCTGCCCCATGGCCAGGTTGTTCCCAGGGCATGCTGGGAGCTGTAGGCCCAGGGCTGCCCCATGGCCAGGTTGTTCCCAGGGCATGCTGGGAGCTGTAGGCCTGGGGCTGCCCCTTGGCCAGGTTGTTTCCAGGGCATGCTGGGAGCTGTAGGCCCGGGGCTGCCCCATGGCCATGTTGTTCCCGGGGCATGCTGGGAGCTGTAGGCCCGGGGCTGCCCCTTGGCAAGGTTGTTCCCAGAGCATGCTGGGAGCTGTAGGCCTGGGGCTGCCCCATGACCATGTTGTTCCCAGGGCATGCTGGGAGCTGTAGGCCCGGGGCTGCTCCATGGCCATGTTGTTCCCGGGGCATGCTGGGAGCTGTAGGCCTGGGGCTGCCTCACAGCCAGGTTGTTCCCGAGGCATGCTGGGAGCTGTAGGCCTGGGGCTGCCCCATGGCCAGGTTGTTCCCAGGGCATGCTGGGAGCTGTAGGCCTGGGGCTGCCCCATGGCCAGGTTGTTCCCAGGGCATGCTGGGAGCTGTACGCCTGGGGCTGCTCCATGGCCATGTTGTTCCCAGGGCATGCTGGGAGCTGTACGCCTGGGGCTGCCCCTTGGCCATGTTGTTCCCAGGGCATGCTGGGAGCTGTAGGCCCGGGGCTGCCCCATGGCCAGGTTGTTCCCAGGGCATGCTGGGAGCTGTACGCCTGGGGCTGCTCCATGGCCAGGTTGTTCCCAGGGCATGCTGGGAGCTGTAGGCCTGGGGCTGCCCCATGACCATGTTGTTCCCGGGGCATGCTGGGAGCTGTAGGCCCGGGGCTGCCCGAGGGCCATGTTGTTCCCAGGGCATGCTGGGAGCTGTAGGCCTGGGGCTGCCCCATGGCCATGATGTTGCCGGGGCATGCTGGGAGCTGTAGGCCCAGGGCTGCCCCAGGGCCATGTTGTTCCCAGGCTGTGCTGGCTGCTGTAATTGCCCACCCTCAGCCTCCTGGCAGCCATGTTGGGCTGGGGGGTCGCAGCCTGTGTTGGTTCTGCGGCCAGGCTGAGTGGGGGCTGGGGCCGGCCATGGGGCGAGGGAGGCCCTTGGGCCGGCACAGGTGTGTCTCCTGCCCTCTGGCTGCTCGGGGGTGTGTGTGTGGGGGAGCTCCCACCCCCCAGCGTGCCGGGCCCCCGGGCAGCTGGAGTCAGGCTGGGCTGGGGCAGCCCTGGGGGAAGCCCAGTCCCCTTGAGGGACTGGGAATATGCAGCTGCCTGGGAGAATTACCAGCCAGAGTATGCGTGTTCAGGCCTTGCTTCCCTTGCTGGAAAATAGTTCATTTTTATATACAGCCTCTCACCACCGAGATCCAGGCAGTAGGGATTGTGCCCTGTGGGGAGCAGCCTGGTGACTGGAGCCTGCTGCCCTTCAGTGGCAGAGCTGGACGCTTCTCGCTGACAGGATGAAGTTGTAAAGAGTCATCAGGAGAGGCTGCAGCTAAAGCAGTGATTAACTAGACCTATTGAGTAAACTCAGCAAAGGGTGGCGAGCCTTCTGAGGCACCTGGGCTATAACAATAGCCAAGGGAAGTGGGGTAACAGAGCACTGCTGTCAAAACCATATAGCACCGAGAATAAATGAGGTTCTATAATACAAGCAGAGTGCATGTGCCCCAAGAAAGGTCAGCAACTTGTTGACCACCAGTAGTCTCAAAAGACCCCAAGAAAGCCCCACAGGAGCAAAGTGACATACACAAGTGCCTTAGGCATATGTAAATAATTTCAGGGAACTATTTAGTGTGAAGTAAAACTTGCCATCTGAACATGCCCAGAAAGGACCCTGAGGGGCTGGATATTGAACGGTGGAGCATGTTGATAGGTCACAGGTTTTTTCTTTTCCTTCCCTCACAAAATTCCACTTTGTTTTGATAGCAAGTGAAACCACATATATTTCAATGTGTTTTCTCGATTGGTAGTTTTTGCCTAACATATGGGATCTCCAGGTTTAAACCCTGGTGCAAGAAAACCCCAACAAGGTCACATGTCTGGAATAAAGGTTTGCAAGTCTGGGGTATACCATGGTTCTATTCCACGATTCACAACTAACTGCTCACAAACAGTTCCTGAGGAGAGTATTCGCATGGGGTAAGGGATTTATTTCCCGTGTTTCAACTCTCTTATCTGTATTGGACAAAAAGTGTTTAAGGGACCAAGCCCCTACCCCATTTGTTAGGCATTTGAATATGCCAACCCGGGGACAACAGGACTTTGTGTTTGTGGTGTATGGATTAACTGTGGCATCTCAATACATACTGGATCCCCCCTTTGCAAGGGGTCCAAGTCCCCTGCCCAGTAGGCATCTCGTTGAGGGGCCCACCAGGACCTCCTCTGCCAAGCTGCTTTCCAGCAAGGTGACCCCTGACTGTGCCGGGGCCTGGGCTTGTTCCTCCACAGGCACCAGACTCGGCACTTGTTGGACTTGATGAGGTTTCTGCCGGCCCCTTTCTCCAGCCCAGCCCGGTCCCCACACGCCACCCACTGTGGTACCAGACACCCCCACCCCCTGTTTTGTGGGTGCAAGCCGTGCCTAATGCCTGCTTGTCCCCACTGGGTTCAGGCACTCAGAGTGACACAGCCCCAGCTGCGGGATGGATGGATGAGCCCCAGCACCAGGATAGAAAAAAGACTGAACATTTCAGATGGGGGGCAGCCCAGGGGGTTCCCAGCCCTGCACCCTGCCAGCCGCTCACTGGCAGGGAAATCCATTGCTCTTCTGGGAGCAGCGCTGCCACCACGGGGGCTTGCAGAAGCGGATGCAGTGGGGCCAGCAGTCGCATCTCCACCAAAGCTTTGAGCAGCCCCACAGCCAGGAGCAGCCGTCCTGCAGGCACAGTCCTGCCTGGCACAGTCCTGAGGCCGCCTGCCCACGTGCCCTGCCCACGGGCACCCGGTGCTGGGGCCTGGGCTCTGCTGGGGTGCTCCTGCCCGGCCCCACATGGATGGTGCTGCCCAGGCCCATGGAGCTGATTCTGTCTGGCGCCAAGGGGCTCCTCTTCGTCACCCCCACCGGGCTCCTTCTGCCCATCTGCATAGGGCTGCTTCTGCTTGGCACCGTGTCCTGCCCTTGGTCTTTGTCCCCTTCTGCTGTCTTCTCCATGTCTGCATCTGCCCCCAGCAGCTCCACTCAAAGGCCCTGGGGCCACCCTCTGGGCTGCAGCAGGCCTGGTTAGAGCTGCTCCTCTTTCCTGGCAGGGGGGAGGAGGGCACTGCAGGGGGGGGGTGTGTGTCCTACCACAGGCTTCCTTTCGCAACTTGGCCATCATCATTTGCAAAAACGTTTTGTACTGCTTGGTCACTATGAAGGTGTCCTGGACGATGCGGATGAGCTCCTTGGTGAGGTTCTGTGTAACCACAGCTATGGCTGAGGGGCTGCCGGGGGTGGCTTCACATGGATGGGGCTCTGTGCTGTTTCCCTGACATCCAGTAGGGAATTCCTCATGCTTTGACATTCCCGCCATCCATGAGGAACTCCTGCTGGGTCCTGGCCAGGGGCGATTCCCAGCTTCCCCACTGGCACCCAGTGGCCCTGCGGGACTGGGAATGTGCTATGCAGGTTAGTGCCACTGGCTGTGCCATCACAGAAGGCCACTGGTCTGGGACACAGCAGAGGGAGCCCAGGGTAGAGGAGCCACTGCATGACAGGGAGGGCAGCAGGGCCCGTGGGGATTGGTGGTCCCTCCGCAGAACATCTGCACTTGCCCTGCAGTATAGGATGGGGAAGAGAGAGAAGGCTGTTGCCCTGCAGTGCTCATGCACATCTGCAAGCCCACGTGTGGAGTTCCAATTTCTGCTAGTGAGGACTGGCAGGTTTCTTGGACAGGGAGACTGGGAGGGCAGTCAGACATTGGGTTGCCTGAGGATCCTGACATCTTCTTCCTCAGCCAAAGTGCCACGAGTCCCAGAATCACACAGTGGTCGTTGTTGGAGGGAACCTCCGGAGATTATCTAGTCCACCCCCCCTGTAAAAGCAGGCTGTGCTAGAGCAGATTGCACAAAATTCTGTGCAGGTGGCATTGGAACGTCTCCAGAGGCCTCTCTGGGCAGCTTGTGCCAGTGATGTTGGAGTGCTGTGTGAGGGTCCCTGCGCTGGTGGGGGGCAGTGCCTGTACCAGCTGCAACATCAAGGCACTGCAAAGGGGCAGGGAAATGATGAGCACAACAAGCCCATGCCACGCTCCCTTCCCCCACACATCACAATGCCTGTTGCCAGGTCCCTGATGGCTGTGGAGGCCACCTGGCCCTGGGCACCCTCTGCCCCAGGGTGCGCTGGAGCTGTCTTTGCCCTGGAGCTGTCTTAGGCTCGCTCTAGTCCACCCAGAATGCCTCCTGAGCCCTTCCTTGCACCCCAGACCCCTCTGCAGGGACTCTAGCACCAAAAGAAAGCCCACTGGACTCGGGGCCTGGCCCCCTAGATTCGGCCATTCCCCTTGAGTCTCCACGGCACCCCTCCATAGGTGTCTGTAATGCCCCAGAGCCTTGTGTTGCTCTCTAGCCAGATCATGGGAGCCCTCCTGAGGCAGTCAGGGCGACCCAGGCGCTCTGTTTGTCCCACAGTCCCTCAAGGAGCCCTGCAGGGTCCCTCTGGCCCCCTTAGCGCCTCTGTACTCTGCCTGGAAAAATTACTGAGCGCGTCATGGTGCAGGGACATGGCGGAGCAGTCAAAGCAGCTGCTGTGCTTTCACTGGGTACCTGGAGACCCATGGGACAAAGTTACGATGGACTCTCCTCTAACTTCTCCCCTCCTTTGTTCAGTCTTTAGGCTTCATGGTACATTGCATATTCGTTGTTATACACAGGCTTGGCTTGTGTATGCTGCAGGAGGTCTGAACTAGATGAGGTCCCAGTCAGCCCCTCTCTCCAGCCTGCCCAGGTCCCCTGGGATGGCACCACAATGCCCTGGCCTAAGTGCCGCTCCTCCCGCTTTGGTGTCATTTACCAAAGTGATGGTGCCCTCTGCCCCGTCATGGAGACCATTAATTAAGGAAGGTGTCAAAGAGGTTTGCAGCCAGTACTGACCCCTGGGTGCCACCGCTAGTTCCTGGCCTCACACCAGACTTGGTGCCACCGAGCAGCACCCGCTGGGCCCGGCTGTTCAGTCCTTTTCGGTCCCGCTCGCTGTCGGCTCACCCAGCCCTTTTCCATTTGAGTGACTTGAACTCCATGTTTAAAAGGAAGAGATGTCAAGAGGGGCCCGTGCAAGCACACAGCTTTCAAAACCCCATGGCATAAACTTCCCACAGTGGGTATTTCCACCAACTCCCCCAAAACCTAGAGAAGTACATGGCCCCTCAGTGACTGGTGCAAGGCCAGCAACTGCTTTTAATTCTGGCTTTGGCTTCTCTGCTGGTGGGTTCCAAATGAGTGTTGTTTTTGCAAGGTGATCCCCAAAGCAGAAGAGAGATTAAAGCTCTTCCTCGATGGTCCTGTGGGCAGGTGGGCCAGCTGGCGGAGCTGTCCCAGTCTCTGGAAGCTCCCTCTGAGCTCTTGGTGACCACAGGCAGCACTGGGAGGAGGGACAGGGTGGGCTGTTGCTGCTTTTTGTGCAGCTTGTTCAAAGTTAGAGTCACCTGCGGTGCTTCCTGGATCTTCCTCCTCCTCCTCCTCTCTGATTTTCCATGAGACAGATGCTGTGCTCCACGCTCATCCAGGGTTGCAAACCGCCCGTGTCTCCACCACAGCACCCTGAGTATTTCTCTCAGCTGCATCTGTAGTGCACTGAAACCCTCCTCCTCCTCCTTGCTGAGTGGTGGTACTCTGTGTACCCCACAAACCGGCTGCGGAGATCATAGCCACGCCGTGGGGATCTGCTCCGCTCTCTCTGCCTCAGCAGGGTTTGCTACCGAGCAGCGCTGAAAGCAGAATACTGGGAGCTGCCGTTAGAGGTCCCTGGAGTTGCGTTATCATTGGGAGCATGGTCATAACTTGGAGAACTCGTTCTTCTCCTCCTCCTTGCTGAGGGGTAGTACTCTTTGTACTCCACAAACTGGCTACGGAGATCATAGCCACGCCGTGGGGATCTGCTCCGCTTTCTCTGCCTCAGCAGGCTTTTCTCCCCAGAAGACCTGGGTGCAGGAGGTGACTCCGAAAAACTGTTGGAAAGCCCTTGACTTGTGTCAATCCTGGGAGCATGACAATGACTTGGAGGACTTGTTCTCCTCCTCTTTGGTGACTGGTGGTACTCTCTGTGCTCCACTAATTGGCTGCAGAGATCATAGCTGCGCCTTGGGGATCTGATCTTCTCTCCCTGCCTCAGCAGGGTTTGCTCCCGAGTAGCGCTGCGTGCAGAGCATCTGCGGGAGAAGAAGAACAAACAAGGATCAGTGTTTGTTTAGAGCTGCTTTTGCAGCCCCCTCTGGGGTTCACTCATTTACTTGGAGTGGTTTCTATGACAGAGAGAAGACACGTCAAGACAAGAATATGGGAAATTCAGTTGGGGTCTTCCCACTAGGTCTGCCCCTGTCACAGCAAGACCTCGCCTTCATACCCCCTACGGCCTCCATTTCATAGAATCATAGCATCACAGGATGGTTTGGCTTGGAAGGGACCTTAACGGTCATCTAGTTCCAATCACCTGACATGGGCAGGGGCACCTTCCAACAGACCAGGTTGCTCAAAGCCCTGTCCAGCCTGGCCTTGCACACTTCCAGGGACGGGGCATCCACAGCTTCTCTGGGCAACCTCTGCCAGTGTCTCTCCACGCTCACCGTAAACAAGTTCTTCCTAAGATCGACTCTAAATCTACCCTCTTGAAGTTTAAAACTGCTGCCCCTCACCCAATCACTACACATCCTGAGCAGGAGTCCCCCAAATCTTCCCTGTAGGCCCCTTTAGGGACTCTTCTCTGTATCAAACAGCTACAGAGAGCAGACAAGTAGCAGTTTACATCGGGGCAGCAGCCTAAAGCCCAGCAAGGGAAGGGAAGGACCGACGGGGGGCAGTTCACGTTGGACAGCACTGAGTGATGCGGGTAGTAACTGTATGCTAGGGCAGAAACACTCAGGAGGATCGGAAGGAAAATAGCCAAACTGGGAAAGGGAAATGCATTCTCGACACGTTTCAGTAGTGGCTATTACCTGACATAAAAAAGTAAATAGGCTTGCTGCGCGAGAACTGTGTTTATGTCGCAACGACCCACCAACGTATCGTCCATCTGGTACCACAGTCCATCGCTGGCCTGTAAATAAAGGCAATGATACCTGGAGATGAACTGCGTGGTTTCTCCAGAAAAACACAGGCAGCAAACTACAGAAGCAAGAATCCACCAGTGCAAATCCCATCCAGCCAGTCAGGAGACCTTCTCCCCCAAAAGCTTGGCTACCAGAAAAGTTTGCCTTCCCCAGCACACATTCTTCCCCATGACAAAGGAAGTGGCTCTTTACCTTTGTGTAGCAGAAATAGTGTCCTGCCTGAGAGCTGCCACCGCTGTGCACCAGGACAGCGTATAAGGCGTAGAGGAGCGGTTCTGCAGCTCCCGGAGACATGTATGGCCGGAGATCCAAGTACTGGGGATACTGCACAAACTGCAGAGAGACCAAGAGGGCTCAGGAAGGATACTGCCATACCACGTGAAAAAGCCTGCCAAGACCAGGGCCCAGCCATGTTAAAATACATCTCTGGGGCTCATCAACACTTCTTGTCCCTGAAGCAGCAGGTAACGCCTTGGGTGGCAGGAAACTGTTCTCGGCCAGAGCAGCTCTGTCGCAGCAGAGCATGTGCTTGCCCTGCCACAGGAGCTCTCCTCTCCCCAGAAGGGAACACAAAAAGCTCCACCTGAACAGCTTGTGACAGAGCATCCTGCTTTGGGAAATCTCCTGCTCCAGGAAGAGAAAGAGAGTTGCCCTCCAATTGCGTACACACCTTGCCGATCTTCTTGCCATAGAAATCAAAGCGTTTCAGGCACAGCGTCAGCACCCTGGGCGCGCGATCGATTGTAAACCTCTTGAAGGCAGTAACCATCTCGTCACACCTTGAAAGCAAGCAGAGAGCCAAGCACTGAAATGCACCCTAGCTTGCCCCAAGGCAGCCAGACAACCTTTTCCACCTCACACGTCCTCACGCCATTTCAAGACTCTTCAGAACCATTAGGCCGTAAGAAAGAAAAGCTGTGCCTCCTGATTGTGCATCGAACCTCCTGAGGCTCGATGACAGGCAGCATCTCCACACAGGCACAAGTCTTAATCTGGTGTTAGACATCCTCTTACCTGCTACATCGAAAGCTGTTTTCACCAGCCAGCCACTCGGGCTTGACAAAGTCCTCCAGAGCTGCGGTGACAGATGAGGCTGCCTGGAGGGGTGAGAAAGGAGAACTCTGAGCTGTGGGAAATGCCCTTGCCCAAGCACTCAGGGGGAGTTGCCCACAAGACCCAGGTGGATGACGCTGAGGAGACACACCGTGACCCTGCAAAGAGTGGCCAGAGGGAGGAGGAAAGAGGGTATGATGCCGAACATTTCCCTCCCTTCCCAGAGATTCCCGGCTGACACTATCAAGAGCTACCTCACCGTGCCACCGCTCAGTTCAGCTGCCGATGGTGTGCAGGGTCATCAGGAATGAAAACAACACGAGCCACCAGCCTAGGAGCCAGGTGGGTGTTGAGGGAAGGCAAAGAGATGGTGGCTGAGAGACCCTCAGTGCAGAGAGTATAATGCGTGCTTGCCCAGCACCTACAGGGAGACCGCTGCCGTGGCCTTTGCAGGACACCTCCCATACCACTTCCCACCTCCCACCAAGCTCTCCTGTGTTCACAGTGCACTTTTCAAGGCCAGCTGCACACATTCTGGGAAGCCACAAGGAGCTTGGGACGTCTTGAAGCCCAGTGAGAAACCCTCTTACTTTGATATCCAAAGGCACATCCAGGAAGGCCTCGTAGGAATCGGAAACTGCTTTGCAGCTGCAGCACGTGACTGGAAGGCAAAGGGAAATGCTCAGCAACAGGTGAAGTCGATAGGTCGTGCCCATTTATGCTTTTCATCTTTTCTAGAGCCAGCCACACGCTCATCTGTTTCTCACAGGCACACAGCAGGGCACAGGCAAGTGTAAGGAGAGCAACAGTTGTGGAAACATACCTCTGGACCTCAGGAAGCCCCCAAATATTTGATGGACGATGGTAGTATATTGCGAAGAGATGTCCCAGCTGGAAGGAAACAGTAAAGCAGAGAGTTATCTCCTCCAAGAGTTTTCCTTTGCCTGCAAGCCCTGGGCGTAGTGTTTCCTTGATGGGGGGACATCAAGGCAGCCAAAAGGCTGGGCAACTTTGAAAGGTCATTTGTTTGTGCTTACGCGCTGCTTCCAGCCAGACAAGCTCTCTGCATGGCAGTGACAGTACAGCGTAAGAAGTCGTGGGCGTCTTCCTGCATGCCAAGCATGAAATGTCCTCCTATTCCTAATCAAGAGGAAGGTAGTACTTCAGTCCTCTACCAACAGAGGAAAGCACATCAAAGTAGCTGAGGTGACCTACGTGGGAGGGCGTTGATGACGTCCCTGGGCTGGATGGCACTGGCTGAGGTGTTCAAGGCATTGTTAACGTGCGCTTCCATGATGCACATCATGCAGAAGCCTTGCTGGCGACCTGAAGAGGGAGGGAGGGAAGCAAGCCAGTCAGGTTAGTCAAAGAGCCATTGAATGGGAAACCTCATGGAGATCTTGGAGTTGTCCTAGACAGTCCTAGTCCTCCCCAGGTGCCAACGGCCCAGCATGCCCAGGACATCTCAGTACACAGAAAACATTCTTGAGAGGGATGCTTCACTGACAGAAGTTTTCTGTGCAACCAGCAGAGAGAGTTTAACCTGCAGGAATCGGGAACAACACCTGGGACTAGAAAGAGGCGTCTTTGTGAGAGCGAACACACCTTGATAGGACAAGCGGCTTCTAGGCTTGAGTGTTCCAAGAACACCAGCTTGGGGGCAGATGACAAAGAAGGGCTGCTTTTCTCCTACATCCCGTTGCAGGTTCTGGGGATGCTTGGGAAGTGCCCAGCAGACTGACAAGGAGATCTTCCTAAAAGTACTCACAGGAGCTGCTGTGCTCATGAGAGAGCAGGTAGTTGGCAAGAGGGGGTGTGTACGTCAGGCACTGCAGCACGGAGTTGAGGAAGCACGTATTGTCCGCGTTGTAGAGGCCTGCTCCAGCTTTCTGCCTTTGCTGCCAGTCCATGCAAATCTTCTCCGGGGGAAAGAGGATCCTTTGTGGTGGAGCCATTCCCTCGGCAACGACTGCAGGGAAATGATGGTTTTGTTGCACAGAAGCGTATCTGAAAAGCCAAGTTCTCTGCAGGAGCACCCAGGACAACCAGCTCCAACCTCCAAGCCAGAACAGGGGAAACCCAACACTGCCTGTGACATTTACTGCTTGGAAAAGGTTTGGGAAAATAGCCTGTTCACCTCCTTCTTTTGCTGGAAATCCAACAAACCCACACTCTGATTTCTGGCCTCGGGATACTCACCTTTCCATCTAGAGTCTTGAATGATCAGGTCAAGCCTTCCCTTTTTCTGACTGTCACTTGACGAAAACAAGCAGGCACCAAGCCCAGAAGGGAACCCTACTGATGTCAGTTTGTTCTACGAGCAACGTCATCTTCCAAATGCTTGTGTAGAATGGCAGAGGAGGGACAAAATGACCAATTGCTGCGTCCAATCAAAAAACCCTGGGTAGGCCTGGCTGCTCTCAGGAAACACCCCAGAATTCCCTCGAGGTTGTCCCCACAATCAACATTCCAGGATGGAGCAGCAGCCGTGCCCATTGCATTTGGGGGCTCACAAAGCCCAAGGCTGCTGGTGAAGCTGTTACTCACAGGAGTCGTTTCCCATTGTGGCCGTGGCTCCTCTCAGGAGCAGAGCAGGAAGCTTTGGCTGGCAAAGAATGTCCAGATGCGGCCCAGAAAGAGAAGATCAGCACCAATACCGTCACCTGGTTGCAATGAAGAAAGTGGAGCTCAAGAAAATCATTCAACCACCATAAAAAAGAGAGGCCAACTCTTGCCATCAAAAGTGTTCGAGTGGTCGCTTTAACTGCCTGTAGCGACTGTTAGCAGCAGAGCCCTCTGGCTCTCCAGCCCACACTTGCCCACCCTGTCTGCAGGAGTGACCGGTGTCTGGCCGCTACTATAACGGTTGCCTTTGCTGGGCTGTGTTTCTGGTCTCCCTTCCTGACCCATCAGTCAAGGTGGGCTTCGGGTCAGGCTACGCTGAGCTCAATGCCTCGGCCTGCCACCTCCCTACTTCCCTAGCCTTGGCAATGGCAGAAAAATAGGAATTACCAAACAGGAACTGTACCCATAGCGCCTGTCTGGCCAGCCTAGAAGGGTGGAAGAGCTCAGCATACAGCTTGGGAGGTCGAGAGCAGCCTCCACTTTTATCCCCAACCTACCTCTTCTAGGACCTGTCCCACAAGCAAAGTCCTAGTTACCTTTGGAAGAGGGTGGAAGCTGAGGAGCAGTCAGCAGGAAAGAAGAAATGTTTAGAAAGAGGTAGCCACGCAAGTAGCTCAAGAAGGAGCCGAGTTATCCTGACGGGCAGCTCAGCCCAACTGGCTTTGGCCGTCCCGCTGCTCAGGATGTCCAGCCCTGGCCAGGTGAGGGCACAAGTTCCGGGCGGGTGCCGCATCACTGCCGCTTTGTGAGACGGGGCTGCACGGCAACACACTGTGGCCAGGCAGCTGCCCCAGCCTGGGCACCTCCCCTGCAGCCAGCAGCCGGTGCCGCTGGGCTTCCCCACGTGCTGCTGGTGAAGGGCTGCTCGGCCGCCGGCACAGTTCCCACCTCTTCCCCGCTGCGCACAGCCAGAGGAGTCAACGCCTGCCCCGGGCTGGAAGCTGCCCGTGCACAGCTGTGGCTGGCACCATCGCGTTGCGCAGGGTTTCTTTGCCATTCGTCCCAGCTACAGGACTGTGTGCGTGAGACTCGTGGAGCAAAGCACCTGCCCATGACTTGCATCTGCCCCCAGGACTCAGCCTGTGCTTGGGACATCCACTTTGGCCACAGCCTCGCTTGGGTGGCTTTTTGTCATCATGTGCCCCTGGGGATGGCTGGTGTTTCCCCTCCTGGCCTGGGGAGGCTGCTTTTGCCCCTTGTCCACACCAGATACCTGGGTTGACTCCTGCCCTGCTCAGGGGGCTCTTAATGCCCCTGCCCTCATTGGGGTGGCGAGCTTTGCTCCTGCCCCTCAGGGGGCATTGACTTCTGTCCCTGTCCTGCTCAGGGCATCTTGCCCTGCCCCTCCCCTGCTGGGGGCAGCCGTTTTTGCCCCTTCCATAGCAGGACACCAGGACTCCAGTGCTGTTTTCCTGGCACCAACTACCAGCGCAGGCTGGATCGCAGTGTCACACCACAACCTCGCTGCTCAGGACAAAGTCAGCTCCGCTCCAAGTCTCCTTCAGCGCTGTTCCTCCAGCTGGCATCTGACAGGCGTAGGTGCAAATTTCCCTCCGTGCTGAGCTGGCTGCAGGGCCAGGCCGCAGGAGCTGGCAGCACCCAATGCCACCCAGGGAAGTGAAGGATCCCGGCAGCTGGATGTCAAGTAGGCTGTGCCTCTTCCTCCCGTTCCTCACTCACACACTTCAGCTACAGCTCTTGTGCTTGGGCACATGGCGAACCGTTATGCTTCACAGGATGCCGCAGTCAGCGGGATGGGTTGTGTGAACGTGGCTGAAAAGTTCCTGTGCCCCGACAGGCTCCCTTTACAAAGGCATCTTGTCCATGAGATGACCTGGTCAGAGTGGTTTTCCATATTTAGCTTTTTAGTAGCATTGCGCTAAACAAAACACAATAACCAGTAGTTACCTGGAGGAGAAAAATAAAAAAGGGGGAGGGAGGGGCAGCGGAGAAAGGGAAACATAAGAAAAAAGGGAAGACTGCAATAAAACAGACAACAAAAACTTGACTGCTGTTCTTAGTAAAGCCAACATGGAACGTGACCAGAACCAGCTGCCAGGCGTTCCAGGTCCTAGGAAGCTCTGTCAGACCTGTGCAGAACACCTCTGCCCTCATTAGACATTGCTGGTATTGCAAAGACCAACTTGCAAAGCTCTCTTCAGACTTGAAGGTATCTGCTGCCCTGAGGGCCTTTGGTGGAGGAGAAGGAGATCTCCAGGCACACCATGGAGCTGCTGACCGGCCCACTGTGAAACTGCTTGGCGTGTTCCCCAACTGTATCATCCAGGGGCTAGTAGGGCTTGTTGGAGAGAAAACCCAGCAGCCTGAGAATGCAGGCACACGAGTGGAGACCCCGGTGTGATGTGCCTTGTGTGCCTGGGCTGCTCTGCATCTGCTGGGTAGAGGGAGGACAGAGCTCACTGCCCTGCAGCAGTGGTATCGGTGGCTGGCACAAAGGCACCCAATGTGTCTGCAGGGCTGCCTGGGGCGCCCTCTGCGCTGCCCTGCTGAGGCTCCACCTGGAGTGCTGTGTCCAGTGCTGGGCCCCCTAGTGCAGGAGAGACAGGGAGCTCTTGGAGAGGGTCCAGAGAAGTGCGACGGGGATGAGGGGTCTGGAGCATCCCCCTTCTTATGAGGACAGGTGGAAAGAGCTAGGTGTGTTCAGCCTGGAGAAGACAAGGCTGAGGGTGTCTTACCAATGCCTACAAATCCCTTAAGGGTGAATGTCAGGAGGATGGGGCCAGGCTCTTTGCAAGCTCTCCTGCTCGCACACCTACTACAGGGAAGTTGGACTTATTGTGGTTAGTGCCTTAGGAAGATTTGGTTGTTTTATTTTCATTGTGCTGTCCTATGTGCAGATCTTCAAGGCTGTGCTGAGGGTCCCATCTGAACAGGGACAACACAAAGCCTTTTCCACATGACTCCCTCACCTGGCCGTGGTCTCCATCTTTCTCAGCACTGTCATGTTTGCCTAACTGAAGCCCCCCTGTATGTCATCCCCATCCCTGGATCTGGTGGTGTTAGTGCAGTACTCGGTGATGCCTCCAGCAGTGAACCCCGCCATCTACAGCGTGAGGAACCAGGAGCTCACGGGTGCAGTGAAGAAGCTGCTGCAGTCAGGTGTCTCTCAGGAGAAATGAGCTGCCTTGTGTATCTTCACAGGGGACTTCGTGTTCATCTTTGGATCATCCTGTACATTTATGACTGTATCTGTTACAATCCTGTTTGCCCTGCAATATCTGCACCCATTGCACTTGTTCAAAAGCAGGAACCCAGCCTGTGTGACCCAGAGGACTTTTTGTGCATGGGAGGGTGGTACAGCTGGCCTCCAGTGTTGCATCTCTGTAATAAAGGTGTTTTTTCTCAGTGCCCATGTCTGGACGTTGGGCTCTTCTTCCAAAGCTGAGCTCAGGAACAGGCTGAAGGAATTGCCCCCAGGAGCGTGCTGCTGGGCTTGGGTTCCCCATGGCTCAGGGGAGGAGGGCATGAGGCGACGCGTTAGGTCATGGGCCTGTGTTGAGCCTTGGCGTGTGGGTGCCCAGTGCCCATGGGAATGGTGGGTGACCAAGAGGGATGTGCCTGGGACCATCTCCCTGGGCTTTCAGGCACCGCTGCCCTGCACAGCAGCACCGCCTGCTCAGGGCCATGCCTGAGACCACCTCCCTGGGCAAGAGCAGGTGTCTCTGTGTATGCCCCAGATGGGGCAGGCTGCTGTGTCCCTGGTGCAGCAGGAGGTGCCTGGGGAGCCCCCAGGCCAGCAGTCTGGTGCTGGGGACAGGGACTGGCCCTGAGGGGCTGCCGGGAGTGGGCAATCAGGGTCCCTGTGAGAGAAGATCAGCAGACAGAGGGGGACACTGGCCTCTGTCCCTTCATGCCATGGCTGGTGTCAGCCCTGGGGCTGACTGGCAGGATGAGACCCCTCTCTGCCCACCAGCATCTCCTGTGCCCTTGTGATGGTCTATGGCCATGGGGTGAGTGCCCAGAGCTCTGCAGCCCCCTTTGGGTGGGCAATTGCATGGGGCCAGCCCAGCGTGGGCTGCTGTGTCTGCCTGGGCTGGGGAGAGGGCAGGGGAGGTGGGCAGAGCTGGGGGGTCTGGGCTGGGAAGGTCCAGGGAGAGGGAAACACCAGTGAGAGCTCAGCTGTGTGGGTGTGCAGGGTGGGGGCACACAGCAGGGTGGTCCTGGTGCAGACCCAGGGGTCATGGTGAAGGAAGCAAGGCACCAAAGGAGAGGGCCTGCACTGTTTCATGTTCCTTGGAGACCCCAGGGAGGATGCAGCAGGGAAAATTTCCCCAAGAAGTCCCAATCACCGCTCATTTCCCTGTGTGGTCATAGACCCCAGCCCCAGCAAGGGACCTTTGCTGCATCGTCACATCTATCCTTCTTGGTGGCTTAGTGAGACCAAACTCCTTTGCCATTTCCAAAATGAAGTGATTCATTTTCCTACAGACACTTCTTACACACAAGTGTCCCATAGCTCTTGCCACAGTTGGTCACTCAGCCAAGGCCGTGGTCAGAGACTTCCAGCCAGATCATGTGCTCATGGCCTTGTTTTGACAAATATTGAAACAGGCCAAGGATTGCCATCCAGCAGCCCTGAGCCCAGTGCTCTGGCCTTTCACTCTAAACGATTCCTCAAATAAAACCCCAACTCTCTCAGCCTCTCCTCGTCCATAATGTGCTCCAGGTCCCACCCATCCTTCTGGCCTCTTCAGGACCTGCTCCAATCTGTCGGGGTCTTTCTGGTGCTGGGGAGCCACATTCCGGGCACAGCAGTCCTGATGTGGTCCTGTGGTGGGTTAACCTTGGCCCGAAACCTACCAGTGCTCCAGCTGCTCATTCACTTCCCTGACTCAACAGGACAAGGGAGGAAATAAACCAGCAATGCTCATGGGTCAAGATAAAGACAGAGAGATGACTTACCTATCCTTGTAATGACCAATTAGATGTTGTCTTGCCAAAGGCCAATTTCATTTATTGCCAATTCAAACAGATTTTGATTATGAGAAACAATGTCCCAAGTATTATATGACCATTCCCCTCACAGGTCCTTCCAGGGCCAAATTACTCCATTGCTCCCAACCACCTAATCACCCACACCCTGAGAGGCGCCGGGGGGATATTGAAGAGTGGGCTGAAAGCACAGAACGCCTCTGCTGCTCCTTTCTGCTCACAATTCTGCCCTGCTAACCTTCATCAGGAGGTTGAGAGAATCCGAGCAGAAGACCTTTGCACATGCAGGACTTAGTGATGAGTGTCACAGGAAACCTGAGCAGGCCTGTGCTGTGCTCCATGTACGTCTTGGCCTTCAGGCTGAGCTGTGCTGAGTGTGTCCCTGGGTTGCAGAACAAGCCATATTGGAAGAAGAAATCTGCAGGAAGCTGCTGGTGAATGGCCAACCGCACGCCCTTACCTTTGTCTGGGACTGCAGTTACCAACTCCCAAGTGAACATCTCCTCTTAGAACACGAGAAGTGATGACTAGAATGGGTTTCCCTGGCACAAAACACTTCAAGAGCTGACAGGAGACAATGTGGGAGAACCCTTCTGCAGGCAGGATCTGCACCACTTGCTGCACCACTCTCCCAACGCTGTAAACTCCGTGTTCCCGGCCTCGGAAGGGACGGAATACAGCTGACACGATTGTCTCTGTGTGAGGAGAGTTTGCTCTAACCAAGGCCATTGGAAATGACACTTTGTCTCAGAGTCCAAGTGCCTTTCTTACTGCAGCCATAACCAGCTGGGCTGCTGATGGCCAATCCCCCAAGGGAACGGGGCACTCCAGGGACCTCAAACTCGCCTTCATGGCCACGTGACTCCTAGTGGCCTATGAGCTTCTCAGATGTAATGGGTGTCGTAATGATAGCCCAGATCATCAGCCTGCTTGTGGCCTCAGTTACTCCTTGGTTAGCGGTTCCTGACTTGGAGAAGGCAGCAATAACGAGATGCACAGCAATGGAAGAGATGGGGAAGGACCCTGCAGGTGCCATGAAGGCTTTGCAGGAAGAAGTGTGAGAAATAGCCCCGAGAGCTGTGCAAATTGGAATGGCATTAGATATGAAGCTGGCGTCTGAAGGCAGAGTCTGTGCTGGTTTTAATACCAGTTGTTGCCTATACGTAGATCAAAGTGGGAGAATTTCTACAGATACATGTGTAAAAAAAAAATTGGAAAACATTCTAATATTTGTCGTGAGTTCCAGAAAGTTCGCGCCTTCTATGAAATTGAAGTCAATTGGAAATATTCTGACGTCCTGGTTTCCTGATTTACAACTATGGGTTAAGAGGTTCATCTCCAGATGCCTTTCTCCTCTTTCTCTTTGATCACTCCAATCCATTTTACCTATGTAGCTGCTGCTTTAAGGTTCAGAGAGGAAAAGCTGGACTGTCTTTCAGTAACGTCTGTAAATTTCCCTATGGCAAACTCCTCAGTAGTGGCAATAGACCTCATGGGGATAGGCTTGAACTAACAATTATACAGCTGAGAAATGTATTTTTTATTTATTAATTTCTAACCCACCCCCACCCCCCCCCACACACACGATAATTAATCCCTCTTTTCTTCCTGTGTACACCCTGTTCTCTAAGGAAAGCAGCCAATAATTACTGCCAAGAATTTGCTATATTCAGCTGCAGAGTTGGTTGAAGAAGTCTGATGTCAAGTGATGTAAGTCTCATGGAGCTGAGGACAGAAATCGTGGGGCTGGAGAGCTGAGGAGCAAGGCTGTCCACGCAGTGATTAGCTCCAGGGACTGCTTTTCCTACCTGTCTGCACCTCCTCAGGAGACACTGTGCATCAATAGCAATTGGAAAAGCCTTCTATCAATTCCCCAAAGTGCTCATTACCTGCCTTTCTCTTTCACTGTGCGGCTGAAACTTATCTCATGAAGTGTAGGAGCCAAACTTGAAGACCAGATGTCCCTGATGGAGGGGACTGGGCTTGTCATGGTGTTCTGCCTCATCATGAGCCCAGGGTGTCTGTGGTGCTGTGGACTTCAGGTGTTCAGAGGAGACTGAAGAAACCTCTCAAGAACACCAAGTCAGGAGCAAAGCCCACAGCCCCTGGAAGTGTTAATGGGCCCCATGAGGGCCATGGCTGAGAAAGCCTCCCCATGGCCTTGTTAGAGCCCATCCTTGGAGGCTGTGAGTGCAGGTAGGCAAAGGCGCTGTGCAGGCAGCTCTGCTGCTGAGCAAAGCCTTGGCTTGCTTGATGAAGCAGAAAGGCCAAGCCGTGACCTGCAGCCTGTGGGGAGGTCGGTGCTGTCCCTCACACAGGGCTCAGGGCTCTTCCTGGGGACCATGGAAGGTGGGCATCCAATGCCCAGTGAAGGACAGCAATGGCACAGCAACTTCCAGCTTCCCCATGGGGCTGCAAGGAGGCAACGATGCCCCCGTGCCGTGAGGACATCATGTCTTGTCATGGCCCTCAGAGGCAGAGACAGCTGCCACAGCCAAGGGGACACAGACCTGGGTTCTACTAGTGCCTTCCAGCCTTGCCAGTGCCCTCTGCCATCCCCACCATAGGCTGTCCTGCATGCTTGGAGCCCTGCCCCTGTTTCCCTGCAGGCTGTAGGCACCATCTCGCTGCCCTGCCTTGCTCTCACCCCAACATTGCCATACCTTCGCTGAGGTACCTCCACTCTCACCGGCTGTTCCTTGAAGCACAAACCATGGGCTGATCCAGGCTCCCTCTGGCTGAGCCCTTGCACCGCAGCAGGACCCCTGGAGTGACAGTTCTTCCTCCCGATAGCCACTCTCCATTTGCAACATTACACTTTGTGAAATCTTTTCCTCTCTCCTCTTTTTTCCCCACTACCCAGGAAAGCTTTACCACTTCAGGAATTACCCTCCAAGCAGGGGACCTAACTCAATAGCTATTTTTGGTGGTCTTTCCCTTCAAAAAAGTGAAGTCACCTCCACATGGTCTTCTAAACCACATGGCTGCTGCTGGCCTTTCAGCTTCTCCCAGAGACGTGACCAAGCCACATGCCTGCTGCTGTCCTGTCATGTCCTCAGGGAAAATGGACATGACAGCCTGTACCCCAGCCCTTTTCCTGGAGAGGTCCTGTGCTGTAGCTTGGCAGAAGGACTTTCCCAGCCATGTTCCTGTTGATGGCCTATCGCCTCCAGAGACAGGACTGACCTCACAGGCCCCTTCACAGCCAGGCACGTCCTCCTGCATGAGGAGTTCCTGAGAATCAGATGTCCTCCTCATAACACACCCCTCCGTCACCCTCATTCTAACCCATGACCTGGCCACAGAAAAGCAGCCTTGTTTCATTCAGATTTCTCAAATGCATTTCCCACAAGCCATTTGTGTGGAGAAATATTCTTCACATGAACTTCCATAGTGGTGTTGACATTTTTTATATATGCTCTTATAGCTGTATGTTTTTTTTTTTCCAGGTTGGACTGACCTCTGGAGATCATTGTATCCAGCCCGCCAACTGAAGCAGGGTGAGCTGGACCAGCTTGCTCAGCAACGTGTCTCGGTAGGCTTGCAATAAATCACAGAAGCATAAGAACAGAGAATCATTTAGGTTGGAAAAGACCTTAAAGGCCATCAAATTCAACCATTACCTCAGGGCAGCCAAATCCATCACTGAATCATGTCCCGAAGCACTGTGTCCATGTATTTCTGAAACATCTCCAGGGCTGGTGATTCCACCAGCTCCCTGGGCAGCCTGTTCCAATGCTTGACCATCCTTGCAGTGAAGATGTTTTTCCTCATATGCAATCTAAACCTCTCCTGGTATAACTAGAGGCTATTTCCTCTAGTTCTGTCACTTGTTATGTGGCAGAAGAGACCTACCCCCACCCATCTACAACCTCCTTTCAGGTAACTCTAGAGAGCAGTAAGGTCCCTCCTGAGTCTCCTCTTCTCCAGAGTAAAACCTCTTTTCCAAAGAAAACCGTCTTTTCAGACACTCTTCAACAGACCAGGCCTCCAAACCCTTCACCACCTTTGTTGCCCTTCTTGGACATGATCCTCGGCGTTTCTCTTGCAGTGAGGGGCCCAAAATGGAAACACAGTGTTCAAGGTGTGGCTTCACCAGTGCTGAGTGCAGGGGATCCATCACTGCCCTGGTCCTGCTGGCCACACTGTTTCTCAATACCAGACAGGATGCTATTGGCCTTCTTGGCCACCCGGGCACACTGATGGCTCATGCTCAACCATCTGTCAACCTGCACCCTCAGGGTGCTTCCCCAGCAGGCAGCCTTCAAGCCACTCTGGCCCAAGCCTGTAGCGTTGTGTGGGGCTGTTGTGACCCATGTGCAGAACTGGCACTTCTCCTGGTTGAACTTCATACAACTGGACTCATCCAAATGATCCAAGCTGTGCAGATGCCTCCGCAGAGCTTTACTACCCTCATGGAGATCAACACTGCCACACAACTTGATGTTGTATGCAAACTCACTGAAAGTGCACTCAATCCCCTTGTCTGGGTCACTGATGAAGTTCTGAAAGAGGACTGGCCCCAGCACTGAGCCCTGGGGAACGCCACTCCTTATGGGCTGTCACCTGGATGTCACTCCATTTACTACCCCTCTTGGGGCTTGGCTGTCCAGCCAGCTCTAACCCAGCGTGGAGAACACCCACCGAAGCCATGAGCAGCCAGTTTCTCCAGGAGAATGCAGTGGGAGGTGGAGCCAAAAGGCTTTCCTAAGGTCCAGGTAGACAGCATGCACAGCCTTTCCCTCATCCACTACGCGGGTCACCTTGTCCCAGCAGGAGATCAGGTTCATCAGGCAGGACCTGCCTTTCATAAACCCATGCAGGCTGGTCCTGACCTCCTGGTTTTCCTGCACCTCCTGTGTGATGGCGCTCAGGATGATCAGCTCCACAACCTTCCCTGGCACTAAGATCAGGTTGACAGGCCTGTAGTTATCCTGATCCTCCCTCCTACCCTTCTTGTAGGTGGGCACCACTTGACTAACAATCAGCCTTCTTGGGCCTCCCCAGTTAGCCAGCACTGTTGAAAGTCATCGCTGTGCTGAGGCAATAGAGAAACAGACCAATGATTTTCAAAGTGTTCCTGCATCACGGGATGTCCATGGTCATGGACACAATCAAAAGCACCTTGTCCTTTCTGGGTATAAGGTTCACCGGAACCACACGTCCTCTGGGGCTGCAGAGGCGTCACTGGCAGCAATGCCTTCTCCTGCAGCACTGCACAGTCCAGCCCTGCACAGTCCAGCCCTGCATGTCTCTGGTCCCAGGGACAGCATGGATTGCTCTCCTTAGGGACATCTCATTTCACCTTCATAGTGACCTCTGCCCACCACCCCAGCATGCGCTGCAGCAAAACATTTTGCTGGCGTGTGACCTTGGACACTTGGTACCCATTATTATTTTTGTTGTTACATGTCTGAGCTTGGCCCAGGTGACACAGGTGTGGTTCAGGGTAACTCTGCTCTGAAATAACCTAAATCAGGGAGAGGAAGGGGAAAAGTCTTATTTAAGCAGCGTGAGGAAGCCTTAGGATCAATAACCTCACATCTTCTTGGGGAATTTAGAGATCCTGTGGGTTTACATGGCAGGGGTTTGGGAGTGGTTTGGAGGTGTTTGTAGGGCTGGCAGAGGTGAGAAGAGACCAAGAGCTGACTCCACGGCCATAACAGCCACTTTCATTTGACTCCAAAATGGACCAGCCCCTGCCCAAACCTGAGCCAATAAGCAATTCTAGTGGCACCTCTGTGATACCCTATGGCAGAAAGGACAAAACACAACGGGAGAGGAGTGAGAATTATGTGAGAGAACAACCCTATAGACATCAAGGGGAGTGAAGAAGGAGGGGAGCAGTGAGACAGAGGCTTTGTGGGATCCTGCAAGCCAGTGGTCAAGTAACCGCCCGCCGACAGTCACAGGGCAGCACAGTGACAATGCTCCTTTAGGTGTCTGCAGGTTCTTTGCATCGGCATTCTAGCACAGCTGCCAGATGGGCCAGCAGCTGTGATGCTCCCCTGGATCTGAAACCCTGCATCATTCGTGTCCACCTTGGTTCTAGGAGCAAAGAAACGGTGGAGTCTCATCTCCCAGGGGGAGTGAGGCAGGAGAGCAGCAGAGTGCAGGCCCCAGGTCACACACTGGCAGGCTGTGGCCTGTGCAGAAGGAGGGAACGCTCCTTCGGGTGCCCTGGAATTGCCCCACAAGCATAAACTCCATTTTCAATGTTGGACCTGTTGGAGGCTGCTGTCCTTGCCGAGCAGCTGTGCTGAGCTCTGCCACCTGCCCTGGCACTTGGTTCCCTCAGTGTCACAGCTCTGTCTGCAACAGGACGGGCTCCAGCTGCCTCTGCGTGGGCCCCTGGCTGAGGGCACTGCTGCACATCTGGGCTGAAGCCCCCCAGCTGTGGCACCAGCCCAGCTCTGCCTGGCCATAAGGCAACCTGGTACCAAGTGTCCCCGAGCCCGTGGGTGCAAAGGCTTTGCTTCAGAGCAGAGACGTGGCCTGGGCAAAGGAGAGCTGAGTCTTGAGCCCTCGGACTGTGCAATGAAGTGCTGAAATGGGCTCTGCAGGGCTTACTGAAGCACTGAGGACATCCTCCCTGCCCTGCCTGCAGAACCACCAGACACACACGTACACACACGCTCCGTTAGGAGTACTTGGATCCTTTGCTGCAGTCTTCCTGCTGTCCTGTCTAGGAATGGGTTAACAAAAGTTGATGCTCATGCAGAAAACTTTTTCTAGTAAGGGAATTGCCAGTGCTGGAAATAAGTGTGTCCCCCCAGGTGAGGCAAGGCCCATGAGGGATTGCCTCATCCTGCTGCCCAGCAGGTTCCCCTGCAGCCCCAGGGACAGCTGGAGGGAGCCCAGAGGGGCAGAGGAGGGAGGCAGGGAGAGCTCAAAAGCAGACCTTGGTGGGAGGCTGCTGAGAGCTCCCTGCTGGAGAAATCTGCAGAGCCCTTGAGCCGGTAAGTGTGTGGCTGCAGGGCAATGCCTCTGCAGTTGCTAGCCGGGTCTGCAGCAGCTGGGGCCCCCCCAGCCTGTGGGACCGTGTGGGAGCCTTTTGCTGTGGAGGAGGCCAGTGTGCTGCAGAGCAGGGCTTCCCTGCTGCAGCGTGGGAGGGCCAGGGCATGTGGGCTGCCTTGTGCCAGGGCCGGCTGCAGGGCTGTGAAGGTGGCTGTGCAGGCAGGGGTGCCCAGGGCTGTCCTTGCCAGCAGGGTCCCTGCAGCCGCGGGGGCTGTGTGCTGGGGCAGGGGCTCTGCCGCCTGCCAGGGGCAGCTCTCAGCCTGCCGGGGGGCTCCTGTGCTGATGCGGGCAAAAGGTGGCGTGGAGGGGGCGACCCTCAGCAGGACAAGGTCTCAGTGATTTTGTGTTGGTGCTGTATATATCAGAGCTGTTCACATCTCCAGGTCATTTCCAAGGGGACTTTCCATGAGCACGTTCAGGGCAGGGGTTCACTGCTTGGCTCTGTGCTTGCCTGAATCTCTGCTGCCACTTTTCCGTGGCTCCGCTTGGTGGCAATGGAAACTCAGCTGTGCAGGTCAGAGCAGGGGCTGAGATGCTGAAAGCATCACAGGGAGGTTGATGAGGAAGCTGAGCAAGTGCCTTCCCTCCCCAGCACGCTGCAGAGGAAACCAGCATCAGCTCTCCTTTTCCCTCAGGCTTTGGGGGAGCTGTTTGTTCCTGCCTGCAGACAGAGAGCGGCTGCAGGGCAGAGCTGGGCACACAGGGGCTGAGCTGGGCTCTGTGAGCGCTGGCAGGGAAGAGCCCTGGGGCCAGAGAAAGAGCTGCTGGCAGGGACAGCTGCAGGCAGCAGAGCCCTGGGCAGGGAGGGGGGAGATGCTGAGGGGAACCCTGATGCAGGGCAGATAGGGGCACCTCCTGGCCATGGTTGTTGCTAGGTAGGGCCTGGCGGCTGGAAGATCTCGCGCTGTACGGAAACACAGGGCCCCCCTCCAGGTAGCCAACAGCTTTTAATTTATGATGTAAGCAGACGGAAGTGACATTGTAAACCTAGGCTATATAGTGTCACGTCGTTCAGCAATAAACGCCATTTGCCATCCACCACATTGGTGTCTGTGAGCTGATGGACCGAGCGGCCAGGGGTCGGCCACCGTGCCGTTCCTGAACCAGGTCACCGCGCGCCTGTAAAAAGGCAACAAGTGGTGCCGAAACCCGGGAAAATCACCTGGAGTCGGGTGAACGGCGGCCGGAGCGGCAGGACCAGCCCGGCGGGGAGGACGCTCCCGGACCAGCCAAGAGGATGGAAGCTCTTGCGAAGGTCGTATTACAACTGCATAAGCAGTGGGGTATTGACTGTAAGCCCAAAGATTTTACTCTCGCAGTTGCGAGACTTTTGGAGCTCGGGGTCATTGACCAGCCGGTGGATATACTCCACCCAGATGTGTGGGACAAATGTTCCCGCGCTTTATGCGATGAAACGATGTCTACTGGTAGTGGGAAAAATCTGAAAGCGTGGGGGAAAGTCGTCCAGGCTCTCCAAAAAGCTAGACATGAGCAGGAGACCTGGAAAGCTGCCAGGGATTGTCTGTTAACCACCCCGCGGGCGGGAAATGGGGCGGCTACGCAAACCTCACGCCCCCCGGCTGAGGAGGGTTCCGTCGACCCTCAAAGCCGACAGAAAAGTGACGCGCCCACTCAGCGTCCGAAAGACTCTAACGTCTTCAGCTCGCCCACAGACTCCTCGGCGAACTCCTTTTGGGGCAAACTGGCTGCAGAGGCCAGGGGTGCTGAGGCGAAAGCCGAGGCTGAAAATACACAGATTGAACCACTGCCCTGTGTGCCCCAAGATGTCGCCGAGCAGCAAGGGGAAGGGCGGGGCGAGATCACCCCCAGCGGGAGCAGGGGGGGAGCGCTAGAGTTAACAGGCGCACACAAAGGGGAGGGGGAGGAGAATGGGAAGGAAAAGAGTGATTGGCACGACCAAAAAAGGGAAAAGAGCACCAGCGAGGGGCAGAAAGCCAATCAGAATGACCCTCCCCAAAACTGCCCTTACAAGGCAGGCGCCTCCCCAAGCGGAAGGCAGGGTGGGCAAAAAGGGAAAGAACCGCCCAATTACACAAGAAAGGGGAGGGGCCGAAGCCCGACCACATACCACCAACACCCGGAAGAGAGCAGTCAGTCGGGCTCTGACTCCGGCTCAGACTCTGCATGGCAGACTTGGCTTGCAAATACAAAGACCAAAATATCACCACTCACGGAAAAAGAAAAACATAAGGGGACAGAAATTCCTCTCACAGATTGGAAAAAAGTACAAATTGCATGTGCCGATTGGGCCCCATCGGACGCACTAGCATTCCCGGTCCGAGTGACGGATGGGGGACAGAGGGTCCATTCCCCCTTAAGCCCTAAGGATATACAAGCGATTGTTAAAGCAATCGCAGACAAAGGACTCAATTCGGCCATGGTCTCCACCCTCATAGATGGAGTTTTTGGGGGAGATGATTTGCTCCCGTTCGATATAAAACAGACCTGTAGGTTGATTTTTGACGGGGCAGGGATGATTGTGTTTAAACAAGAATGGGAAGAGAACTGTGCGAGGCAGTTAGCCCGAGTAACCGGAGCGGATCATCCGCTACACGGCTCCAGCCTACAGCGGTTGATGGGTACAGACCCAACAATGATTACCCCCCAAGCATAAGCCCAGGGCCTGCGGGCCCATGAAGTTATGGCAACCACCCGTGCAGCTAGAAAGGCTATTCGCGTAACCTCTAGAGTTATTGCCAAGCCATCACCATGGTTCACAATAAAACTAATGAAAGCTGTGAGTTTTTATCTGCAGGACCGGATCATCGGACACCTTCATAACCAGTATACCCTGGTGCCAAGAGAAGACAACGAGTTGACAAGTGGCCTGTCCGCATCTGAGGGCTCTGCACCGGCGGAGTCCAGACAACGGCGATACAGCCGCCACAGGGGGGATCCAGAGCCGGCTAGAAAGGGTCAACATCATGTTTGTAGAACACCAACAACTGCTTTAAAAATGTACTTGATCAGTATTTCCCCGATTTTCCCTGGTTCTCCCCAAGTATCCCAAGCTACACTCCATTACCCCCAGTCGCTTCCTAAGTGCCAATTGCTTAGTGTGCCTTATCTTTATACTCTTTTTTAGAAATATTTTTACTATTTTAGCCTGTTTAGTTAAGCATAGAGGGGGGGGAAATGTTGCTAGGTAGGGCCTGGCGACCGGAAGATCTCGCTCTGTACGGAAACACAGGGCCCCCCTCCAGGTAGCCAACAGCTTTTAATTTATGATGTAAGCAGACGGAAGTGACATTGTAAACCTAGGCTATATAGTGTCACGTCGTTCAGCAATAAACGCCATTTGCCATCCACCACATTGGTGTCTGTGAGCTGATGGACCGAGCGGCCAGGGGTCGGCCGCCGTGCCGTTCCTGAACCAGGTCACCACGCGCCTGTAAAAAGGCAACACATGGTCTGCCATGCAGGTGCCTTCCCTGAGCAACACACCTCTGCTCTCCTCTCCCACCCAGCACAGCCTTTAGACCATTGGTTTCGTGCGTTTCAACACCCCCTGGTCCAGCAGAGCAGCAGAAGGGATTAAGTGCATCTCTGCTGCTGCCACGCTGCCATTTCTCGCTGAGCAGAGCCTGAGGGTGACTGTCCTGCACTGCTGCTGTGTGGGAGGTGGTGTGCCGGGCTGGGGAAGGGGAAGGAGTTCCCGAGTGTCCCTTTGTCTCTCTCCTGGCCTTGCTCAGATGCTAGTGGCATTGCAGACAGGCTCTCTGGCAATAGGGGTTTCAGCTGCCGGCTCAGGGGCAGACCTTGTGGGTCCTCCTGTGCAGACATGTCCTCTAGCATGGAGGTGTCCCAGCTTTCCCCTAACCGATGATGCTGTGGGCAATGCAGTCTGTGAGGCTGGGGGAGGAGCTGAGTCTGCTGCAAGAACTTGCCATGGTCAGGATCCTTGACTACCTATTTCGGGTGTCGACCGAAGCTGTATGTGCCTGCCAGGGCACACAGTGAGCCCTGGGTGTCCTTGGATAGCAGTGTGGTGCTGAGCCTTCAGTAAGGGATGAGGCATTTTGTTCTCTGCAGTGGATCCCTCTGCTCTCAGCAGTGCCTGGCTGCTTGTCAGGGTCACATGGCAGTGTGATCACTCTCCATCTAAGAAAGGAGCAATTGCCGGGCAGCTGGGAAGGAGAGGGATGGAGAGAGCAGAGTGCCTGCCTCTGCCCTCAGGCACAGACAGTCCCCTTGCCTCTCAGCACTCACTCTGCTCGCCCTGAGCACAGCACAAAGCCCTCCTGACCTGACTCTGGCCATGGCCGCTGCTCAGCACGGGCAGAGCCGATGCTGACAGGCCCTTCTGCGCTGGGAGCAGTTTGGGCTGAGCCAGGGCAAGGCCAGGACTGGCCCCTGCCCCCAGGGTTCCCATGAAGCCCCTGCTGCAGAGCAGGGCTCGCTGCTGGGCAGCCAGCGGGCACAGCCCCTGCTCCTCACAGCACACTCGGCCAGCACTCAGCACAGCTCCAGCCACGGCTCGGAAGGGAGCTCTCCTAGGAACGGCAGAGGGGGGGACAGGGGGCAGCGGGGGCGCATCTAGGAGAAAGGGTTTTCACTTTGCTCACAGAAATCTTTCCTGAATTGTCACTATGTTTTCTTCATGAACGGGACCCTATGGTTGGAGGCAGCAGATGTCCAATAGCAGCTCCATCACCCAGTTCCTCCTCCTGGCATTGGCAGACACGCGGGAGCTGCAGCTCTTGCACTTCTGGCTCTCCCTGGGCATCTACCTGGCTGCCCTCATGGTCAACGGCCTCGTCATCACCACCGTAGTCTGCGACCACCACCTGCACACCCCCATGTACTTCTTCCTCCTCAACCTCTCCCTCCTCGACCTGGGCTCCATCTCCACTATTGTCCCCAAAGCCATGGCCAACTCCCTCTGGGACACCAGGGACATCTCCTACTCAGGATGTGCTGCACAGCTCTTCCTGATTGTCTTTTTCCTTTCAGCAGAGTGTTCTCTCCTCACCGTCATGGCCTATGACCGCTTTGTGGCCATCTGCCAGCCCCTGCACTACGGGACCCTGCTGGGTAGCAGAGCTTGTGTCCACATGGCAGCAGCTGCCTGGGCCAGTGGGTTTCTCTATGCTGCGCTGCACACGGCCAATACACTGTCACTGCCGCTCTGCCAAGGCAATGCCCTGGGACAGGTCTTCTGTGAAATCCCACAGATCCTCAAGCTCTCCTGCTCACACACCTACCTCAGGGAAGTGGGGCTAATTGTGGGTAGTGCCTTTTTATTATTTGGCTGTTTTGTTTTCATTGTGCTGTCCTACGTGCAGATCTTCAGGGCTGTGCTGAGGGTCCCCTCTGAGCAGGGACAGCACAAAGCCTTTTCCACGTGCCTCCCTCACCTGGCCGTGGTCTCCCTCTTTGTCAGCACTGCCACTTTTGCCTACCTGAAGCTGCCGTCCCTCTCCTCCTCATCGCTGGACCTGGTGGTGGCAGTTCTGTACTCGGTGGTGCCTCCAGCACTGAACCCCTTCATCTACAGCATGAGGAACCAGGAGCTGAAGGA
Source organism: Falco punctatus (assembly GCF_963210335.1). Classification (NCBI taxonomy): domain Eukaryota; kingdom Metazoa; phylum Chordata; class Aves; order Falconiformes; family Falconidae; genus Falco; species Falco punctatus. The sequence goes on along the minus strand of NW_027660235.1, from coordinate 1,203,571 downwards.
CGCACTGAAGAAGCTGATGCAGTCAGGTTTCTCTCAGCAGCACTGAACTGCCTCAATCTCTTCAGAAGGTGTCTCCTGGTCATCCTGGAACATCCTGTGCATTTAGCACTTTTAATGTCACAATTGTGTTTCTCCTAGAATGTTTGCATGCACTCCACTTCCTCAAAGGAATGAACCCAGCCTGCCTGACCCAGAGGCTTTTGTACTTTTGCATCCAGGGTGGTGCCGCTGGACTCCTGTGTCACATCTCTGAAATTTAAGGGGCTTGTGTAGTGGAGATATCTATCAAGTTCCCAGGAGAGTAAAGCACCAGTGTAGAGCTCAGCTGTGTGAGTGTGCAAAGCTGGGGCAAATAACAGGGTGGGGGCACACGGCAGGGTGTCCTGGTGCAAATCCTTGGGTCACGGTGAAGGAAGCAAGGCAGTAATCGGGTGGGACACAGGGCTCTGCTCAGTGCCATGTTCCTTGGATATCCATCCAGGGGAAGCTGCCCCAGGTGCCCCAAGATGTCCTAAGCACCAGTCATTTCCTTTGCTTGTTGTACACCCCAGTCCCTACGAGGAACATTTGCTGCATGGTCACCTCTGTCATCCTTAGTGGCTCAGTGATACCCAACTCCATTGCAATTCTAAATGTAAATGGAGCCACTTTCCTACCGTCACTGGTTACACACAAGTCCCATACCTCTTGCCACAGTTGGCCACTCAGCCAAGGCCGTGGTCAGACATCTCCAACCAGATCATGTCCTCACGGCTTTGCTTTGACAAATAGTGAAGTAAACCACTGACGGAGATCCCACCAACTGGCCTGGGTCCAGCTCTCCAGTCTTTCACTCTAGATGTTATCTCAAATAAACGCCAGTTTCTCAACCTCTCCTTGTCCATAACATGATCCAGGTCCCAACCATCCTTCTGGCTTCTGCAGTACTTGCTCCAGTCTGACAGGGTCTTTCTTGTGCTGGGGAGCTCCATTGTGGGCTCAGCAGTCCTGATATGGTCCTGTGGTGGGGTTAACCACGGCCAGCACCCAGCCAGCCCCCCAGCTGTTCATCTGCTCCCCTGACTCAATAGGACAAAGGGAGAAAATAAGCCAGCGATGCTCCTGGGTCAAGGTAAAGGCAGAGAGATTACTTACCGATCCCTGTCATAGCCAAAGATGTGTTGTCTTGCCAACGATCAATTTCATTCATTGCCAATTAAAACAAGATGTTGATTGTGAGAAACAATGACCAAAACATTGAAGACCCTTCCCCAGTTTCTCCCAGGGCCAAATTACTCCATTGGTCCCAATTCACCTACACAAGCACACCCTGAGAGGTGCGGGGGGGGATGTTGAAGAGGGTTGATGGCACAGAACACCTCTGCTGCTCCTTCCTCCTCACACTTCTGCCCTGCTCCAGCGTGGGTCCTCTCCATAGACCCCACTATCTTTGCGGTCAAGGGTATGCATTCTTCATTTCATTCTGTTTTGCTTGTGTCCTTGAAACTCAGAGAATGACAGAGAATGTTGACATTGGAAGGGACCTCTGGAGATCGTCCAGTGAAAACCCCTAGGAGAGGCACGGCCAGCTCAAGCCGGTTGTACAAGGCCTTGGCTTGGTAGGTTTGGGCTATGTCAAGGGGTGGACATTCCATAACCACTCTTGGCAACTACCTGCAGTGGTTGAACATCCTCAGTTCAAAAAGTGTTACCTTGGCTCACATGAGCCTGTCACATGGCTCCCGCTCAGCTGCTTGTCCTCTGGCACCCAAAGGTCCTTCTCTGCAGAGCTGCTCTCTGGCCGGCCTGCCACCAGCAGGATAGCCCCAGGAGGGCTGGATAACAGGCTGGCCTCCCCAGGGGCTTGCTCAGCACCAGCAGCAGCATCTTGCCCATCTTGGAGATGAGCTTCAGCTCTGGCACAGGCCGCAGGGTGCTACAGAGTCACCTGGGAGAGCAAAGCCCTCTCCTGCCAGGGCTGCGCAGCCCAGGCCTGTTGCCCTCTGGCCTCGGGGACTGCAGCCTTTGCTCTCGTGGTGGGAAGCTCCTTCATCCTTCTGCTGCCCCCTGCCACCCGCTCCAGCATCCTCTGCTGGGCAGCAAACCCCTCCCACACAAGGGCTCCCGTCCCTGGGTACCGGTGTCCGTGTGACAAGCCTGCCCTTGGCCCTGGTGCCACACCTGAGGTGCTGCAGCCCACATGGGCCCCAGAGCCCACCGCCTGGGGCGCGGGCAGCAGGAGCCCCCTGTGCCACCACAGAGCTGTGACATCAGTGCCGTAAGCGCTGAGGAGGGGCAGGGCAGCTCCCACGCCTTTGGTGGGGGATGGAGACACAAGGTCTGTAGGGGAGACCTACGGGAAAGATGAGGGGAGGGGGATGCTCTGTGTGATGTCAGGGCAGCTCAGACAGATGGAGCTCTTCTAGTGGACGGGCCAAGGGGTGAGGTGGGAGCTGGTGTGTGGAACAAAGGGGAGACCAGCCAGGGTGGCACTGTGGGAGGAATTAGATGTGGTTTGACACTGGCCAGCACCCAAACACCCAGAATCTGTTGCTCACTGACCCCTACCATGCCCAGCGTGATGGGGGAGAGGATAAAACTCACAGGTCAGGAAAAACACAGTTCAATAGGAGAAGCAAAAACTTTGCATGCAAGGAGAGCAACAGGATCTCACTCCTTGCCATGGGCAGAAGGGGTTCAGCCATCTCCAGAAAAGCTGCTCTTCAGCACATCTGTCAGTGACATGGGAGGACAAATGCCACGACCACAAACGTTCTCTTTTCATTCTCCTTTCCCCGAGCTGTTATTGATGAGCACAACGTCCTGGGATATGCAATATCCCTGTGGTCTCTGGGGGTCAGCTGTCCCAGCTTCTTGCGTCCCCCCAGTCTCCTTGTAGCGCAGGCAGAGTGTGAGAAAGAGAAGCCTTGGTGATTACTCTGCAGCGGTGGCCAAAACACTGGTGCGTGGTCAGCGCTGCCCTAGGAAGAGACGCAAAGCACAGCACTAGAAGGGCTGCTGTGAAGAACATGCACTCCATGCCAGCCCGAGGCAGGACAGAGTGACAGGTCATACAGTCAGGGTGAGGCATGAACAATGTCTTCTTGAAATGACCTGAGGAAACCTGTGGATCACAGAGCCTGGCTCTTCTGGGGGAATCCATCTCCTTGGTGATCACTGCACAGGTAAGCAAGGATGCCAGGAGCCCAGGTCTTTGTGGGCGAGTTCCCCAGACCAAACAGGCCGCCCACTCTGATGCTCATCTGCACCTGGGACTCCACAAAGAGGACAAGATGCTCAGGGATGTGAATAGCAGTGCCACCTTGGTTGTAGTAACAAGGAAGTTGTGGTGTCCCTGATTCCCAGATAAGTGTGGAAGGAGAGGAGCAGAGCACAGCCTTGGGGCAGGAGGGAAGGAGAACCTGGCCTGCTGAGGGCACTGGCAGGTGGGATCCCATGGGGGCAGGGCCCTGAGAGCATCCCTAGGACTTCCTGGCCCTGACCAGCCTCACCTGGGGCCTCCACCCAAAGTTTTCTCCATGGCTTTGGGAGGCCATTGATGCCAGGAGGAGATTCAGCTCCAGCGTGATCTGTGCTGTGGGTGTGCAGGTCTCCAGGAAATATTTCAGACACAGTGTTCCCTGTCCATAGACCTTGTTCATTTGGCCTTGCAGGCTCATTTTCCCTCTTGATACTAGATGGGATGTCCAAGGAAATGACACTATGACCTAGGGGCTCTCTGCTTCCTTACTTCCCATCCCTTCATCAGTTGTTAGGAGGAGGAGAAGGAAAAGCAGGTCAGGCTTCTGGGTGTCACGGACTGAAAGGGAGGAACAAAATTGTTACCTTCAGCTCCTCTCACAGGAACCAGAAAGCACTGAGATTCCTCTACCTTCCCCCCCTTTTAGCAAAGAAGTTCACACTATCCAAGTAGAGCATTTGTTTGCATTCTGTATATAGCTTCAGACACCCCGTGATGTGGAGGTTGGTCATTTCATTACCTCTGGCCAAGAATATTCTTATTTCCACATCTGACGATTGGCTATCACATTCCTGACAGGCTCCGTAGTTCCAAGACTGGACTCATCTTCCTGACCACCTCCCCACTGGGACTGGCAGGTCACTAGGAGCTCCCAAGGCCTTCCCTTGTGCAGGCTGAACAAGGGCCTTGCCCTCAGTTTCCCCTCCTGGGAAAGTGTTCCAGCCCCTGAGCATCTCAATGACCCTTCACTGAACTCCCAGTCATACACACCTTCCTTGCTGTAGTGGCTTGTCTCTGGCCAAAAGCCCAGCAGCCACCCAGCCACTCCCTCCCCCCTTCACTCCCCAGTCAGGGCCCAAAAACGAACACAGTCATGGACAGGTGGTCTAACGAGGGATGAGCATGGGGACACAGTCACTTCCCGCACTCCCTTGTCAAGGCACCTCTTCATACGCTCCAGGGCACTGCTGGCTGCCTCTGCTGCCAGGTCACGGGGTGGGATTGTGTTTTGCCTTCTGTCCCCCAGCACCACCAGGGCCTTTTCTGCACAGACACTGCCCAGCCAGGCAGGTTCCAGGCCCTGCAGCTGCAGGGTGTTAGTCCATCTGAGGGAGGTGCAGGCTCTGCCCTTGGTCCGTCCTGCATCTGTGCAGCTCCTGACAGGGCGGCCATCCCACCTGCCAGGGTTCCCCTCCATGGCATCCCTAGGGCACAGGGATGGTCCTCTCAGTTTGGTGCCACCGACAGACACTGTGAGAGTTGCCTCCACGGGGTCATCTATACAGCCCTTAAACTGTAATGCGGAGAGTCCTCTGCAACGTCCACACTGCCCCAGTATGTCCCAGTGGCCTCCAGGTGGGGTGTGAGCCCTTCCCCACTGCTCTCTCAGCCTGACCATCCAGCTGGTGTTTTACCCATCTCCTTCTGTTCGCACCCAGAGTGTCATGGCTTCACGTGGGCAGAGGAACGCTGAGGGAGACCATGACAAGAGTTTTGCTGAAGCTGAGGGAAATGACATCCACTGTGGAGCTCCTCACGCACAACTGCAGGCTGTCAGGTTGGCGAGGCAGGATTTACCCTTGGAAAGTCCACCTGGACAGTTACCCGATCAGGTGCCAGAATTGTCACCCAAGGGGACTCTAACTGGTGGCACACCCCTCACCATGGGGGGCCGTGCAGCCTGTGGTTCCCCGAGCTAAAGGCTGCAGGTGAAGAAGGAGGACAGTGCTCTTGCTTCAGTTCATTGCTTCCTGTGCTCCTGCCTTGTACCACAGTGAGTACTTGGAAACCTTGCCATAGGCAACACAAGGCTCTTACATCCTCCCACAAAAGCCCTCCATTCTCCAGCGTGGACCAGCCCAGCTCCCTCAGCCTGATCTACCAGGGCACGTGCTCCAGCCTTGACCATCTCTGTGATTCTTTACTGAAATGGCTCCAGCGTGCCAATGTCTCTCTGCTATTGCGGAGCACCAAAGCTAGACAAGTACTCTAGATGTGGTGAAACAAGTGGGAAGCAGAGGGAGGGAATGACTTGCCGTGGCTGTGCTCCTGGTCATACAGCCCAGGAGGCTGTTGGTCACCTTTCCTGGTGGCTCCTAGTTTGCCGAATGCAAACCAAGGGTCCAGCCAGGCAGTCCCTGCCCTGTGTCATCGCAGGGCCTCGGTCCACTTTAGGGGCAGGACTTTCAATTTTTCATTCTTGGGTATCACGAGATTCATGGGTGCTTCCAGGCAAGAGGAAGTTCCTCCAGTCTCTAGGACCTTCCAGTGGTGATGGAGAATGGCTTCACTGGGACATCGGCCTGCTCACACTGCTCCCTGGGATGCCGCCCCTCCACCTCCCTGGAGTGGAAAGCATTGAATTTGGCCAAATGACTCCTGACTTGATCCCCATCCACACTTGGCTGGTTCCCTCCAGAGCCCTGCCTTCAGGCACAAAGCTTTGGGACACGATGCTGGGGAAGACTAAAGCAAAGAGGACCTGGAGGATGTTCAGTTTTATCTAGACCTGCTCTTACTAAGCCCAGCAGTGGCCACACAGGGGCTTTGTTTAGTTCTTAAACTGTTCTGCAAGTAGCGACAGATCCTCTTGATGCCCTTGAACGTCTTGCAAGACCCCATACTAAGCAGGCTTTGGCTTCCCTGAAGACATCCCTATTTCTAAATTCCTCTTTGAGCCCTCGCCTCCACCTCCAGGATGCTTCCTTTTCTCTCTGGAGATACTTGAGGAATTCCTTCTTTAGCCAAGGATCTCTCTTGGCATGTCTGCTTGATTTCCTGCTTCTTGGTATGGACAGTTCTGCTTGGGAAATGCTTTCCTGAATGACCAGCCGTACACAGCTCTGCTGTCCTTGAGTGCTGCTGCCCATGGGACTACCACTACAAGTCCCCTGAAGAGGCTAAAGCCTTCTCCCACTATTTCATGAGCACTACAGCCAGGGCTGACACTGGTTTTCACTCCCTCAGCAGCACTGCCTGTTTGGCAAGGACCAGATTCAGGTGAGCATCACCTTTGTTGGCCTGACACCTGTGCAAAGAATTTGTCTCAAGAGACCCCCGACACCAGCTGGACGGTGTGTATCCTGCTGTGCTCCCCTTCCAGAAAGTGTCAGGGTCATGAAGTCCCCAATAAGAGCTGGGACCATGGACTTGCAGACTTCCTTGGCTTGCTTAGATAAGCCTTTCTCCACTGCCGTACCCTGAGTGCGGGCGCTGTGTCTCCCACCAGGATGGCACACTAACCGGCCTCTCGCTGACACTCTCCTGCAAGGGCTCACCCAACCTGCTGCACACCCCGTAGAGGAGATCCGCACGTGCAACAAGTGCCTGCACACGGAGGGCATCCCCTCCTCAGCTTCCTGGCCTGTCCCTCGTGAAAAGCCCACACCTTCCCCTGCCGCACCACTGTGACCTGTCCCACCACCCCTCAGGATTTAGTTCATCAATAGCATGATTTACTCCATCCATATCCAGCACGATGACAGCATGTGGAAGTCCAGCTCCTCCTGCCTGTGCCCCAGGCCCAAGCCATCGGTGCGCTTTTGGGCTGCAGCACCTCAGCCGTAGCGCTGGGGCCACGCTCAGGCTTCTCTCGGGCAAAGCTGGTACCAAGCGCCCCCGAGCCAGCGTGTGCCCGTGCTGTGCTGGAGACCAGAGACCCGCTGGAGTGGGTGGCGGTGGCAATCTAAGCTCATCGGCAGAGGAAGCCCTGCCCTCTGCAAGGCCAGAAAAGCAGTGCTGGGCTCTGCAGCCCTGGCAGAAGAAGGCTTGGCTAGCTGCAGTGCTGCTGAGGCCCCTGAAGGCCTGTGGGGGAGGGGAGGCTGACCTCCAGGAGGACATGGTGCTGCTGAAAATGTGCTTCAGTTTGGGTATGCTGTGATCCAGGAACACTGTGAGAACCATGCACTGGTTCTTTGATGGTATCTTCACAGGGCTGAGCAAAGGATTGTTGGAATAAGTACCAGTGGAGTGTGGGAGTAGCCAGGTGATTGGGACCCCCACTGTGATGGGCTTCCTGTTCATGGACCAGCTGGATGAACTTGGGTCAGACCGTGACGCACTGCAGGGCTGGGATTCAGTTGCTGGTTGACAGAAACCAAAGCTACCTGAGGTGCCACCTGGGCTTCCTCAACGGAACCATATTCCTGACAATAAAGATTTGGATGCCCACGTTCTTATGTTGCAGAAGGAAGCCGAGCTCCATTAGATACCAGAAGCAGTTACAAATGCTGCAATACCTCTTGTACGGGCTTCAGGAACACCAGGGCAACCCCAAGCAGGGGAACCAGTAATCATCCAGCTGAAGCCAAATGCCAGACCAGCAAGTCAAAAGCTGTACCCAGTTAAACTGCAAGTCAGGAAAGGGTTGGAGTCATTAATTGAACAGATCACAGATTTTGGGTTACTAAGAGAATGGCAATCAGAACATAACACTCCAGTATTACCAGCCAGGAAGCCAAATTCAGAAGAATATAAACTGGTGCAAGATTCAAGAGTGATAAATCCAACTGTGCAAGATGTCCATGAGGCAGTAGCACACCCGTATGCCCTCCTGACCACCCTGAAGGAGAATGAGGAATGGTTTACTGTATGAGATGTGAAGATGCCTTCTTCTGCCTTGTGCTGGCTGCTGCCAGTCACCAATCGGTTGGTTTCAAATGGGAAAGCCCTGAAACTGGTCGAGAAACCCAGCTGTGCAGGGCTGTATGACTGCAAGGAGTTAAAAATAGTCCTACAGTCTTTGGAAATTGTGAGAAACTATGGACTAGGGTATTGTTTATTAAGATTTATGTTAAGCTCAATGTAAAGTTTAGGCAACAAAAGATATGAAAACGCCTATGCAAACAGCTACCAGACACCTCCCCTGTAAGATAAGATAACCGCAATACACAAACTAAACCAGACACCTCTGATGCAAGATAAGATAACAACCAGGTGTCCAGGAACCGACAGAAACAGGGCAATGAGACAAAGGAGGAAGACCAGCAGGAGGCAGAAAACGACCCCCCTAACAACAAAAGCATGACTCCACTACCTCATGAACATGGAAGTAAAGATGTATAAAAAGGGACTGTTTGAACTGTTCAGGACGGCAGTTGGTGGAGCGCAGACTCCCCTGTCGTCCAGCGCTGTTTTGCTCATATTCTACTTGCTATAATTAATAAAATTTTAATTGGATTATGATCCGTTGTGGTCTCAATTTATAACAGAAATCAATTAGCCAGTGAGTTGGAAAGCTGGCAAAAGAGGTATGAAAATGTCGCCTTGCTGCAATAGGTAGGTGACATACTGCTAGCAACCAGTAGTAAAGAAGGTTCTATATCAAGGACCTCCTAAACTTTGGGGGCTAGCAGGGTACAAAGTACCCTGGGAAAAGGCAGAGACCACCCCAGAAGAAGCAACCAATTGGGGATTTACAATTTGCCTGGGCCTGCAGAGTCTTGGAGCTGGAGGAAGAGGGCCATTTGTCAAATCCCAGAAGCCAAATGAAAACAAGAGCTCAGAGCATCCCTGGGAATGGCCGGGTGGTGTCACTTACGGATAATGAATTTGGGACTCATTGCCAAGCTTTTATATGAAGGTGTCGGAGGAAACGGAAACCTCCTTGTCTGGACTCAGGAGTGCAGAGAGGCATTTACGGAATGGAAACGGACTGGAATGAGTGCTCCAGCTCTAGGCCTCCCAAACCTAGAAAACCCATTGGAACTCTTGTGCATGAAAGGTGACATGTTGCCTTAGGAGTGTTGGCCCAGAGACTGGAACCATGGAGCAGAGCCGTGGGGAGCTTTTCCAAACAGCTGGACAGTGTCAGTAAAGGATGGCCAACCTGTCCGCGCACGGTGGCAGCTACAGTATTACCGGTGCAAGAGGCCCAGGAACTGACACCTGGGCAAAAATGACATGATCTCAGTGGCAAAGAAGAAGTAACTCATGATTGTTTAAAGACAATGGCAGAGGTATATTCTAGCCGAGTGGAATTAAAAGGCACGCCAACAGAAAATGGAGACTGGGACTTATTTGTAGGTGGTAGTAGTTTTGTGCAAAATGGGACCCAAAGAGCAGGATATGTGGTGGTAACTATCAGAGAGAGAAGAGAAGGCAAAGCCCTCTCATCTGACACGTGGGTCCAAGAGGCAGAACTCACAGCCTTACTAAGGGCATTGGCATTATTATCAACAGACAAGGCTTTTTTAATGAATGGACATATTTGAAATTTGCCTTTGGAATAGACCATGCCGATGGGGCTGTTGGAAAGAAAGAAAGAAAGAGGACTCTGAACCTCTCAAGGATCCCCAGCCAAATTATGAGGCAAAGACCCAACAATCATTTCAGGTGACCAGTTGACCCAGGGTGCTGGCAATTATGCATCATAAAGTGCAGCACCTTGGAGATAGTTCGGTGCATCTAGGACAGCAAGTGGCAGATCAAGCAAGGAAAGAAGCAGCTGAAAGTCAAATACTGCTAGTCCTGCCAGAGAAACGGCAGAAATTAGGACCTAAGAGCCCACAGGATCCACCAGGAAACAATCAGTTGGCTAATATACTGAAGGCAACCCAAATCACGGATGATGGGTGACTCCTTCGCATCAACTAACATTTACAGAGGAAATTATGTGTGAATTGGCTAAAAGGAAGCACCAAGAAACTCCCTGGGGATTTGAGAGGATGTTAGAAGCCTTGAAAGGGCAAGTTCTAAAAGTACCATGACTGGGAAAACAAAAAGCAGAGTGAAGAAGCCTGAGTTGTACCTGAAGAATAACCCTCACCTACCCCAATGATCTTTCCCAGTGCTGACAAAGCCCAGGGGATTACTGGCAAATAGACTTTTCCCAAGTTACTGCAGAAAAATGTGTATCAGTATCTTTTAGTAATGGCAGATGCTTTTTCAGGCTGGCTGGAAGCTTTCCCTTGCCGCACCAATAAGAAGTATCATAAGTGTAAGTTCAGAGATAATACTGAGATTCAGGTACCCATAGGACTTTCTTCGGGTAGGTGTCGGAGAATGGCTGGATGAGAAGGATCACAGATCATTAGAGCATTTGTACGAGCAGAGCCGCATCTAACCAGTGTGCTATCAAGACTGGGCCTCAGCTGAGGTTGCCAGCTGTGCTGATGGCTGCGGTGTTGCAGGGACACCGCGGCCTTAACAGGCTTCACAAACAACTCTGAGGAGGTATGTGCAGTAAAGATAAAGAAGTTACGTAAGCTAGCTAACCGCAAGTAGGAGGACCATGTAAATGAGCAGGTAGTGATTGTAGCCAATCATAGGCTGCTGAGTATGCGTAATTAGATACACTGTATAAATAAGAGCTATTCGGATTAATGAATGGAATCATGCTTTATCACTCATATTGAGTCGGCTGCATGTTATTCCCCGCCGCTCGCAGGTAGGGGTTCACAATTGGTAGTAGAAGCCCTTCACCTTTTAGCTAAACTAGGAGGGGTAAAATGGGATCTCCACACTCCATGGAGACCTCAATCAAGCGGGAAAGTAGAGAGAATGAAGCAAAGCCTGAAAGGACAGATGAGTAAAATTTGCCAAGAACCTCGGAGAGAGCAGTCAGATGCTTTTCCCTCACCATTGCTACAGATACAGGATCCAGCGTAAATGGAAGGAGAGACTTTGGAAAGGATACGTGGTAAACCTTGCCAGGTGACAGAAATGGGACTGAATCCCAAAATAATAGAAGGCAAACATGGCTTAAAAGAGTATGTTCAGTCTCTAGGAAAGGTCCTGTCCTCTCTCCAGAGGTACCTCACTGTGAGCGCAGATCTGTCCCTGGACGTGTCTGTACATCACTACCAACCCGGAGATTGCGTGTATCTTAGAACGTGGATAGATGAACCGTTGAAGAGAAGTGAAAGGACCTTTCCAGATTTTGCTCAGCACCTACACTGCTGTCAGGCCTGAAGGAGTCACTCCATGGACGTGCCATAGCAGGGTTTAACCAGCCACATCACCAGAATGGACTGCCAAGCAAGAAAAACCTTTATGCTTGAAACTACCTCCAGAATCATGAAGTTCTAGGTTCAGGATCTTGCATTATTGCCAGACAGCATATAGGTGAATGACTGAAATGCGACCCCAGATAAGGCTGGGCTGTCTACAGGGAAACTGGAGTCTGCTACTTGCCTCTCCTTTGTAGATATATGTTGAAACATGTTTTACAGATGTATAGAATTTGGCCTGTGATGTGGTATGCTAAATCCTCAGCTTGGGTGGGATAGGGAGGAGTCATGGACATGGAATACTCATTTGAATATTGTTGAAGAATCGAAAAATGCTGTTAAGGAGGAGTGATTGTTGGGTTTGTACCCATTTCCCTGAATATCCTCATGCAGGAATGCCTGTAGCTGGTATCCCCATCCCATTTGGGACTAGTGGGCATAACTTATGGCTACGACCAAAATACACTCATTGGAACGAGACTGACCTCCAGACCTGGGCAATACTGAATCCACACTCAGTGTGAAGTGTGTTACTAAAATGAAGCCAAGACACACCAAAATGGAACTCTGCTCTTTGTGGGGCCCTACCCACATTGTGATTGCTCAATGCAATTCATGAAGCTGTCAGAACTAACTAGCAGTAGGTACTGGAACGTTCCAGTGGGCACTGGGTGGTGCTGGATATGTGCCAGTGTAGCACAAAAAGCGTTACCACCAAGATGGTTGGGTAGATGTACCACCAAGATGGTGGGATATTTCCTGATATGACTGACTGAGACACTGGACAACAGTCGGTGGTGAACAACTTACCTGTGGAGATACAGGCGGAATCAACCACCCCTTACAGAGAGACCCACGGGGTTTCACTCTTCTGCTGGGTGGTTTATTCCTTGGCGAGGGGCTGCTGAACTGGGGAAGGCAGTGATAAAGAGATCCACAGGAGTGGAAGAGATGGCCAAGGACACTGCAGGTGCCATAAACTGCGCTCTGTACGGCAGAGGCAATGGCCGTACGCAAGGGGACAACCCTTGGGTTCTCTTGGTGACTTCCAGCCTTGCCCGTGCCCTTTGCCTTCCATCTCACGCTGTCCTACGCTGTCCCACGGCTGCTGCTTTTCCCCGGCAGGCTGCAGGCACCCATCTGGCTTCCCCACCTTGCTCTCACCCTGCCCTTGCCACACATGCACCGATGTCTGCCCACCCTCACACGCTGTTCCTGCAAACACACACACATGCACTGATCTCACACTCCTTCTGGACGACGTCTCCCACCACAGCACAAGCCCTGGAGTGACATTTCCTCCTCCTGACCTCCAGTCTCCACTTTCCCAGCTGCACTGGCTGGCAGTGCTTCTCCCTCCTGCTCTTCCCTACCTCCAAGGAAAGCTCCACCACCTAGGAAACCACCCTTCGAGGCGGGCATCCCGACCCGTCACCCTCCTGGTGGCCTTTCCCCTGACCATGCCACGGCCTCACCGCGCTCTTCCAAGGCTGCGCGCCTTTCAGCTTCTCGCATAGACACGAGCAAGCGGTGTGCCTGCTGCTGTGCTGCCATGTTCTCAGGCAGCAGCGACGTGACAAGCAAGAAATAATCCCCTTGGTTCCGCTGGCCTACCCGAGACACGGGCAGATGGAGCTTAACAGCACGTGTCCCAGCCGTGAGTCAGGGGCTGCCCTACGCGCTGTTTCAGGCAGAGGTGACCTCACCGCCCCTTTCCCAGGCACATTGCTGCTGTTGGGCTGTCCCCTCCGCAGGCAGAACTGGCCTCACTGCCCCCGTCACAGCCATTGGCTTCCTGCTGGAATGTGAGTCCCTGAGACACAACTGACCACGAGATACCGTCCTCAGCCATCACCCTCCCTGTGGCCCAGCACCCCAGCAGATAAAGGGAAGCTTCTCTCAGCCAATTTATCTCATGGATTTTTTACGTACAATTTTGGGTGGAAGAACATTCCTCAGGGGAACTGCTCTGTTTCTACTGGACCCTGTTTTGTCTCTGCTTCTGCGCCTCTGTTTTCCCTTCTTCCCCCTGCTATCCCATCCCAACTGAGCTCTCCAGGGAAGTGAGTCAATGAGTCCTAGAATATCTCAGGTTGGGAGAGGCCCCTGTAAAGCCCCTTGTCCAGCTGTCCTGCTATGGGCAGGGTGAACTGGATGGCATCTCTCAAGGGCTCTTCCCACTTTGGCATCATCCACAGAAGGGTCTGAAAAGCCACTTTGTCAGCTTGTACTGGGAGACAATAAAGACATTCAACACAGTTGGCCCAACTGCTTGCACTGGAAGATGTCACTAGTCAGTGGCCACCAGGAGGACTTGACCACTGGTGACATTTAATCTTGAGCCCCTGTGGCGTATGATGCACTGACTCTGGGAGCGGATTGAAGGCACGAAGACACTCAAAGACACCTCGGAGACACTTTATTAAAATCAAGCAAGCCTTTTATACCTTTGCAGGGGGCTGACGTGTCAGCCTGTAACTGTGCTCAGCAACTTTCGACTCTGGGCTCTTTTTTTATTACAGACACAGCAGCTCAGCAACTCCCTTTATCTACAAGGCCACAAGCTCTGCAGACCACTCCCTGTCTTCAAGGTTCTCCTCTTGCTCCCATGGCTTCTTTCCAACAGGCATAACTGTGTCTCTCTCCCAAGGTCGGGTTTCTCTCCCTGACGCCGTTGAGCTAGCTCGAGACATAGCCACAAGCCGCCAGGCAACTTCCCACCCACAGTGTCCTCCATTTCTTCACTCCAGAAGTCACCCATCTGCCTATACAGAAAGTGCAGGAGAAAAAGTCAAACCCCTTGCAAAGGTGCAGGTACAAACCACCCCCTTCTTGCCTCAATACGTACGGGTGCAGCAATCCCTTTGATGTCCCACAATTACCTGGAACTGGCTGCAGGAGTATTTCCACCGTCATTTCCCCAGACACTACGGTGAGGATGACCAGCCTGTATTTCTCCCAATTGTCCTTCTTGCTTTTCCTGAACAAAGGCTGGATGTCTGCCTTTTGCCAGGACCCCAGAACCTCCCTGATTGCTCGGACACAATTGAGGGCACCATCCAGAAAGGGTGCCGTGATCAGACAGAGGCACTTGCAATGAGCCTGCCCAAGGCGGGTGAGATGAATCTCCCTGGGACAGTGGCCTTTGTTCCTGCAGTCACACACAGGAACGGCTGTGCCCTGGGAGGTGTCCCCACCTCAGCTGGCCTCATGCACTGCTGGCGTGGTTGAACCCCAGCCTCACGCACACAGGGGGGCTCAGAGGCACGAGCTCGTCCCTGGCACGTGCGGAGGCAGAGCACTGCAGCGGGCACAGTGACTGCCTGGCCTCCTGCTGCCCCTGCCAGAGGCTGGCAGCACCTCAGCCCGGGGGTGTCGCGCCCTGCTCGGCACCTCGCGGAGATGGCCCTCGTCATGAGCAATGGGCACGGGGACCTCGGTTCAAGGAAGCACGTTGCAGTGCTGCATTCAGGTGGTCTCCACAAACCCAGAACATTTGATGGAGGCCAGCACCGTCACAGAGTGCCCGTTGCCTGCCCCTGCCTGCACTCACAGGGCTGCCACGCAGCACGGCGGTGACCAAGCTGCCAGAGCGCTCAGGCCTTACACCAAGGCAGGGGGTCAGAAGGGGAGTGTGGAAGTGGAAGGAGGACAGCACTGGAGAGCCATGTGCTGGTGTTCCCTGGTACTGCTGTCATGCCAGGAATTTTTTCCCCTCCGTCTGTGGATACAGGAACTGTCCCTGCAGCTCCAGAAAGGCCTTGGAAGAAAGAATCCCAGGAAAAACATAGTGGTTTAATGGCCCTTTGGCTTTGTTAGATGAGGAGAGAGCAGGACACTTTCAGAAAAGAAAACCACCGAAGGAATTTAGAATGGGGACGACACCTTTATCAGAAATGAAATACCCTGAGAAACTACAACAAATTCAGAAGACACTCTGGGTCTTTGATAAATTACATTATAAACTTTATTCAACATTTTATTCCTTCAGAAGAAGATACAGTTATCAGTTTGCACATTGCACCCTTGAGCTCCTGGTTCCTCATGAGGGGGTTCACTGCTGGAGGCACCACCAAGTACAGGACCGACACCACCAGGTCCAGGGATGGGGAGGAGATGGAGGGGGGTTTCAGGTAGGCAAATGTGCCAGTGCTGAGAAAGAGGGAGACCACGGCCAGGTGAGGGAGGCACGTGGAAAAGGCTTTGTGCCGTCCCTGCTCAGAGGGGATCCTCAGCACAGCCCTGAAGATCTGCATGTAAGACAGAACAATGAAAACAAAACACCCAAAAGCTACTAAGACACTAACCACAGTTAGCCCCACTTCCCTGAGGTAGGTGTGTGAGCAGGAGAGCTTGAGGATCTGTGGGATTTCACAGAAGACCTGTCCCAGGGCATTGCCTTGGCAGAGTGGCAGTGACAGTGTATTGGCCGTGTGCAGCGCAGCATTGAGAAACCCACTGGCCCAGGCAGCTGCTGCCATGTGGACACAAGCTCTGCTGCCCAGCAGGGTCCCGTAGTGCAGGGGCTGGCAGATGGCCACAAAGCGGTCATAGGCCATGACGGTGAGGAGAGAACACTCTGCTGAAAGGAAAAAGACAATCAGGAAGAGCTGTGCAGCACATCCTGAGTAGGAGATGTCCCTGGTGTCCCAGAGGGAGTTGGCCATAGCTTTGGGGACAATAGTGGAGATGGAGCCCAAGTCGAGGAGGGAGAGGTTGAGGAGGAAGAAGTACATGGGGGTGTGCAGGTGGCGGTCGCACACTACGGTGGTGATGATGAGGCCGTTGGCCATGAGGGCAGCCAGGTAGATGCCCAGGGAGAGCCAGAAGTGCAAGAGCTGCAGCTCCCGCGTGTCTGCAAATGCCAGGAGGAGGAACTGGGTGATGGAGCTGCTGTTGGACATCTGCTGCCTCTGGGCATATGATCCTGTCACAGGAGAAAAAGACAGTGATAATTTAGGGGAGACTTCTGCAAGCAAAATCAAAGCCATTTCCCACAGACCACCCCCCCGTCACACACAGACATCCCTCTCTTTTCTCAGAGACCTTCCTGCAGCTGTGTGGCTGCAGCCCTGCTTGGTGCTGGCCGTGTGGGCGATGAAGAGCAGGGCATCTGCCCACGGGCTCTTGACCAGCCAGCCCCACTCTGCAGCAGTGGGTGGGGGCAGGGACCAGTCCTGGTGTTTAACTTTGTCCTGTGAAACCAGTGCCAACGCAGAAGGGCTGGTCAGCGTCTGCAGCGCCAGTGCTAAGGAACGGGAAGGGTGAAGGCATTTTAAGAGAGTTTTAGTTTTTTTCACAGCTCCCCTCCATCTCTCCTGTTGAATATTCTCGGATGTCAGAAACTCAGAGCATTTTTGCTGCCCTCCGGTGGAACAGAGTGAGGTCTGTGAGGCAAGAGGATTGCCTGTGGGTGAGTGCCCAGTGAGGGGAGGTGGTCTGTCCTGCTGGTTCCCAGTTTCTATGGGCTTGCACCTTCCTGAGATGAATGGTGGCCACACTCCCATGTTACCCTGAAATCCCACAAGGCACTGCTGAGAACAGACTGACCCACCACAGACCAGTAAAGGTTGTAGACTTTCATCAGAAGTCAGCATCCCACCCGCAGCAAAGGATACACAGCTCATTTCACCCTCCCCAACAGCGTTTTCTCCATCACAGAAACTCTACGCCTCTACGTGGGGCTTTCAGATCACTAATGGGTGCGAGGGGACAGGTTTCCATTCTGGAGGGCAACGCACTGCTTGGAAATAAACTTCAAGGAGGTAGCCAAGTGCCCTAACAATAGCATCAGGTTCAGGGAGAACCAGCCCATTGCCCAGCCCCACACAAGGCATTGCCCACAGCCTCACAGGTGAGAGGAAAGCTGGGACCCTTGTTCCCATGGACACCCCTGCAGGAGAGGACCCACAAGGTCAGAGTGTGACTCTGCAGCTGAAACACCCATCCCCAGAGAGCCTGACAGCAAGAGCAAGAGAATAAAACTAACCCCAAAAGGCAGAGAAAGAAGTAAAATTGCACTGATGGTCTAGGTAAGAGTGTCCAGGGCGAGCGTGCCAGGCACTGAGGGCAGCGCTGCCCTTGCTCAGCTCTGCTCGCCACCTCCCACACACCAACATTGCCGGGCAGCTGCTCTCAGCCCCTGTGCTCTGCAGAGGGACCGGGGCACGTGGCTGCAGAGCTGCACCGCGGCTCTGCTGGAGCTCTGGCTGCAGAGGGGGTGGCTCACACCTTGGGACCCCCAGCCCTGAGGGCAGAGGCTTTGCTGGGGGGAGAGCAGCCAGGGGGATGCCTCAGAGAAAGGGGTCTGCACTGCACATGGTCAGAGAGAGCTTTCTGATTCTCCTTTCAACAACAATGCTGTCTGAAGTTTCCTACCAGTCCTTGCAATATCCTGGATGTCAAGAGATTTTCTTGTGGGAGGTATCTCCCTGTGCCAGGTCTTTCCCTGTCAGCGCTCACAGATCCCCTCACAACCTCTGTGCACTGGCCCCGCACAAACGTGCCTCTCTGCAGGGCACTGGCTGGGCGCAGGGTCCTGTCCGCAGGGGGAAAAGGGCAGCTCAGAACGACCCTGATGGCTCCAGCAAAGGTGCTGCTGCTGCTGTTCATAGGCGGAGGAGTGGCTGAGGGCACTTCAGGAGGCTCCTGGCAGACCTCCTCATCACTCAGAGTTACAGCTGGCAGTCTCAGGGACATCTTCAAACTCGAGATCTCCATTAACATTTCTGCCTTCCCTCTCCTGCCCCCAACAACAGAAAGCTGAAAACACAGATTGAGGAGAGCCCTGGATTTATCACAGCAATCCCTGCGCTGACCTTCGATACGAAAAGTCTCATCCAGACATATTCTGAGGGTAACCTACCCTTGTAAGCAGCGCTCAGCCATGCAGCACACTCTCAACAGCAGAGAGATCCTTCCCTCTCGGGGCTCAGTCCATACGCCCCCAGAGCTGTGGGGAGCCCCCCGGCAGGCTGAGAGCTGCCCCTGGCAGGCGGCAGAGCCCCTGCCCCAGCACACAGCCCCCGCGGCTGCAGGGACCCTGCTGGCAAGGACAGCCCTGGGCACCCCTGCCTGCACAGCCACCTTCACAGCCCTGCAGCCGGCCCTGGCACAAGGCAGCCCACATGCCCTGGCCCTCCCACGCTGCAGCAGGGAAGCCCTGCTCTGCAGCACACTGGCCTCCTCCACAGCAAAAGGCTCCCACACGGTCCCACAGGCTGGGGGGGGCCCAGCTGCTGCAGACCCGGCTAGCAACTGCAGAGGCATTGCTCTGCAGCCACACACTTACCGGCTCAAGGGCTCTGCAGATTTCTCCAGCAGGGAGCTCTCAGCAGCCTCCCACCAAGGTCTGCTTTTGAGCTCTCCCTGCCTCCCTCCTCTGCCCCTCGGGGCTCCCTCCAGCTGTCCCTGGGGCTGCAGGGGAACCTGCTGGGCAGCAGGATGAGGCAATCCCTCATGGGCCTTGCCTCACCTGGGGGGACACACTTATTTCCAGCTCTGGCAATTCCCTTACTAGAAAAAGTTTTCTGCATGAGCATCAACTTTTGTTAACCCATTACTAGACAGGACACCAGGAAGACTGCAGCAAAGGATCCAAGTACTCCTAAAGGAGTGTGTGTGTACGTGTGTGTCTGGTGGTTCTGCAGGCAGGGCAGGGAGGATGTCCTCAGTGCTTCAGTAAGCCCTGCAGAGCCCATTGCAGCACTTCATTGCACAGTCCGAGGGCTCAAGACTCAGCTCTCCTTTGCCCAGGCCACGTCTCTGCTCTGAAGCAAAGCCTTTGCACCCACGGGCTCGGGGACACTTGGTACCAGGTTGCCTTATGGCCAGGCAGAGCTGGGCTGGTGCCACAGCTGGGGGGCTTCAGCCCAGATGTGCAGCAGTGCCCTCAGCCAGGGGCCCACGCAGAGGCAGCTGGAGCCCGTCCTGTTGCAGACAGAGCTGTGACACTGAGGGAACCAAGTGCCAGGGCAGGTGGCAGAGCTCAGCACAGCTGCTCGGCAAGGACAGCAGCCTCCAACAGGTCCAACATTGAAAATGGAGTTTATGCTTGTGGGGCAATTCCATGGCACCCGAAGGAGCGTTCCCTCCTTCTGCACAGGCCACAGCCTGCCAGTGTGTGACCTGGGGCCTGCACTCTGCTGCTCTCCTGCCTCACTCCCCCTGGGAGATGAGACTCCACCGTTTCTTTGCTCCTAGAACCAAGGTGGACACGAGTGATGCAGGGTTTCAGATCCAGGGGAGCATCACAGCTGCTGGCCCATCTGGCAGCTGTGCTAGAATGCCGATGCAAAGAACCTGCAGACACCTAAAGGAGCATTGTCACTGTGCTGCCCTGTGACTGTCGGCGGGCGGTTACTTGACCACTGGCTTGCAGGATCCCACCAAGCCTCTGTCTCGCTGCTCCCCTCCTTCTTCACTCCCCTTGATGTCTATAGGGTTGTTCTCTCACATAATTCTCACTCCTCTCCCATTGTGTTTTGTCCTTTCTGCCATGGGGATCACAGAGGTGCCACTAGAATTGCTTATTGGCTCAGGTTTGGGCAGGGGCTGGTCCATTTTGGAGTCAAATGAAAGTGGCTGTTATGGCCGTGGAGTCAGCTCTTGGTCTCTTCTCACCTCTGCCAGCCCTACAAACACCTCCAAACCACTCCCAAACCCCTGCCATGTAAACACACAGGATCTCTAAATTCCCCAAGAAGATGTGAGGTTATTGATCCTAAGGCTTCCTCACGCTGCTTAAATAAGACTTTTGCCCTTCCTCTCCCTGATTTAGGTTATTTCAGAGCAGAGTTACCCTGAACCACACCTGTGTCACCTGGGCCAAGCTCAGACATGTAACAACAAAAATAATAATGGGTACCAAGTGTCCAAGGTCACATGCCAGCAAAATGTTTTGCTGCAGCGCATGCTGGGGTGGTGGGCAGAGGTCACTGTGAAAGTGAAATGAGATGTCCCTAAGGAGAGCAATCCATGCTGTCCCTGGGACCAGAGACATGCAGGGCTGGACTGTGCAGTGCTGCAGGAGAAGGCATTGCTGCCAGTGATGCCTCTGCAGCCCCAGAGGACATGTGGTTCCGGTGAACCTCATACCCAGAAAGGACAAGGTGCTTTTGATTGTGTCCTTGACCATGGACATCCCGTGATGCAGGGACACTTTGAAAATCATTGGTCTGTTTCTCTATTGCCTCAGCACAGCGATGACTTTCAACAGTGCTGGCTAACTGGGGAGGCCCAGGAAGGCTGATTGTTAGTCAAGTGGTGCCCACCTACAAGAAGGGTAGGTGGGAGGATCAGGATAACTACAGGCCTGTCAACGTGATCTTAGTGCCAGGGAAGGTTGTGGAGCTGATCATCCTGAGCGCCATTGCACAGGAGCCGCAGGAAAACCAGGAGGTCAGGACCAGCCTGCATGGGTTTATGAAAGGCAGGTCCTGCCTGATGAACCTGATCTCCTGCTGGGACAAGGTGACCCGCGTAGTGGATGAGGCTGTGCATGCTGTCTACCTGGACCTTAGGAAAGCCTTTTGGCTCCACCTCCCACTGCATTCTCCTGGAGAAACTGGCTGCTCATGGCTTCGGTGGGTGTTCTCCGTGCTGGGTTAGAGCTGGCTGGACAGCCAAGCCCCAAGAGAGGTAGTAAATGGAGTGACATCCAGGTGACGATGGCCCATAAGGAGTGGCGTTCCCCAGGGCTCAGTGCTGGGGCCAGTCCTGTTTCAGAACTTTATCAACAATCCAGACACGGGGATTGAGTGCACTCACAGTGATTTTTTGTACTACATCAAGTTGGGTGGCAGTGCTGGTGTCCTTGAGGGCAGGAAGGCTCTACAGAAGGATCTGGACAGGTTGGACCTTTCAAGTGAGTCCAATTGTATGAGGTTCAACCAGGAGAAGTGCCAGTTCTGTACGTGGGTCACAACAGCCCCCCACAATGCTACAGGCTTGGGGCAGAGTGGCTGGAAGGGGTCCTGCTGGGGAAGCACCCTGAGGGTGAGGGTTGACAGTTGGTTGAGCATGAGCCGTCAGTGTGCCCGGGTGGCCAAGAAGGCCAATAGCATCCTGTCTGGTATCAGAAAGAGCGTGGCCAGCAGGACCAGGGCAGTGATGGACCCCCTGTACTTGGCACTGCTGAAGTCAAACCTCAAACAACGTGTTTCTGTTTTGGGCTCCTCACTGCAAGAGAAACGTTGACGTCCTGGAGCATTTCCAGAGAAGGGCAACAAAACTGGTGAAGGGTCTGGATCCCTGCTTGGATGAAGAGTGACTGAGGGGACTTGAGTTGTTTAGTGTGGGTAGTAGGAGGCTCAGGGGGGATCTTACTGCTCTCTAGAAGTACCTGAAAGGAGGTTGTAGATGGGGTGGGTAGGAGTCTTCTGCCAGATAACAAGTGACAGGACAAGAGGCAAGAGCCTCAAGTTACACCAGGAGAGGTTCAGATTGGATATGAGGAAAAACATCTTCACTGCAAAGATGCTCAAGCATTGGAACCAGGGAGCTGGTGGAATCACCAGCCCTGGAGGTGTTTCAATAGAGGTAGATGCAATTCTTCATGGCATGATTTAGTGATGGAATGGGCCGTCCTGAGTTTACATTTGGATTTGATGATCTTTAAGGTCTTTTCCAAGCTAAATGATTCTCTGTTTCTGTGCTTGTATGATATTGCAAGCCTACCTAGACAAGTTGCTGAGAAAGTTGGTTTAGGTGACCCTGCCTCAGCTGGAGGGGTGGACCCGATGACCTCCAGAGGTCAGTCCAACCTGAAAAAACACCATAGAGCTATAAAGGCATATATAAAATGTGTCAACACAAGTAGAGGGGCTGAGCTGAAGATGAGCTTGTGGGAAATGGCTTGTGGGAAAGATATTTGACAAATCTGATGAAACAAGCATGCTTTTCTGTGGTCAGGACCTGGGCCAGAATGAGGGTGATGGAGGGGTGTGGTATTGGGAGGGAAAAACGGTCTCAGGAACTCCTCATGCAGGAGGACGTGCCTGGTTGCGATGGGCCTGTGAGGTCAGTTCTGCCTCTGGAGGTGACAGGCCAGCATCAGGAACGTGGTCCTTCTGAAAATGGACCCCATAGCCCCATCCAGGAGAAGGGCTGGGATAGGGGTTGTTTTTTTCTGGGGACATGATGGGACAGCAGCAGGCACATGGCTTGGTCATGTCCCTGGGAGAAGCTGAAAGGCCAGCAGCAGTTCCGTGGTTTGGGAGACCATGTGAGTATTCCTTCTCTCTGGTGAGAGAGCAGAGCATAAGAAAAGGCTTCCTGGCTGCATTCCCTGCTGGAAGGGTATTTTCTGAGATGGTAAACCTTTCCTGGGCAGGGGAAAACAGCAGGAGAGAGGAAAAAATGTCACCAAGTTTCAACTAGGAAAGCAGAGACTGGAGCTCAGCAGGAAGAACTGTCACTCCAGGGGTCCTGCTGCGGTGCGTGGGCTCAGCCAGAGGGAGCCTGGATCAGCCCATGGTTTGTGTTTCAAGGAACAGCTGGTGAGAGTGGAGGTACCTCAGCGAAGGTATGGCAATGTTGGGGTGAGAGCAAGGCAGGGCAGCGAGATGGTGCCTACAGGCTGCAGGGAATCAGGGACAGGGCTCCAAGCATGCAGGACAGCCTATGGTGGGGATGGCAGAGGGCACTGGCAAGGCTGGAAGGCACCAGTAGAACCCAGGTCTGTGTCCCCTTGGCTGTGGCAGCTGTCTCTGCCTCTGAGGGCCATGACAAGACATGATGTCCTCACGGCACGGGGGCATTGTTGCCTCCTTGCAGCCCCATGGGGAAGCTGGAAGTTGCTGTGCCATTGCTGTCCTTCACTGGGCATTGGATGCCCACCTTCCATGGTCCCCAGGAAGAGCCCTGAGCCCTGTGTGAGGGACAGCACCGACCTCCCCACAGGCTGCAGGTCACGGCTTGGCCTTTCTGCTTCATCAAGCAAGCCAAGGCTTTGCTCAGCAGCAGAGCTGCCTGCACAGCGCCTTTGCCTTCCTGCACTCACAGCCTCCAAGGATGGGCTCTAACAAGGCCATGGGGAGGCTTTCTCAGCCATGGCCCTCATGGGGCCCATTAACGCTTCCAGGGGCTGTGGGCTTTGCTCCTGACTTGGTGTTCTTGAGAGGTTTCTTCAGTCTCCTCTGAACACCTGAAGTCCACAGCACCACAGACACCCTGGGCTCATGACGAGGCAGAACGCCCTGACAAGCCCAGTCTCCTCCATCAGGGACATCTGGTCTTCAAGTTTGGCTCCTACACCTCATGAGATAAGTTTCAGCCGCACAGTGAAAGAGAAAGGCAGGTAATGAGCACTTTGGGGAATTGATAGAAGGCTTTTCCAGTTGCTATTGATGCACAGTGTCTCCTGAGGAGGTGCAGACAGGTAGGAAAAGCAGCCCCTGGAGCTAATCACTGCGTGGACAGCCTTGCTCCTCAG
This sequence comes from Falco punctatus, assembly GCF_963210335.1. Classification (NCBI taxonomy): domain Eukaryota; kingdom Metazoa; phylum Chordata; class Aves; order Falconiformes; family Falconidae; genus Falco; species Falco punctatus. The sequence continues at coordinate 1,179,729 of NW_027660235.1, read as the reverse complement.
CTCTCCAGCCCCACGATTTCTGTCCTCAGCCCCATGAGACTTACATCGGTTGACATCAGACTTCTTCAACCAACTCTGCAGCTGAATATAGCAAATTCTTGGCAGTAATTATTGGCTGCTTTCCTTAGAGAACAGGGTGTACACAGGAAGAAAAGAGGGATTAATTATCGTGTGTGTGTGTGGGGGGGGGGGGGGGCAGTGGGTTAGAACTTAATAAATAAAAAATACATTTCTCAGCTGTATACTTGTGAGTTCAAGCAAATCCCCATGAGGTCTATTGCCACTACTGAAGAGTTGCCCATAGGGAATATAACAGACACTACTGAAAGACAGTCCAGCTTTTCCTCTCTGAACCTTAAAGCAGAAGCTACATAGGTAAAATGGATTGGAGAGATCAAAGAGAAAGAGGAGAAAGGTATCTGGAGATGAACTTCTTAACCCATAGTTGTAAATCAGGAAACCAGGACGTCAGAATATTCCAATTGATTTCAATTTCATAAAAGGCACAAACTTTCTGGAACTCACAACAAATATTAGAATGTTTTCCAATTTTTTTTTTACACATGTATCTGTAGAAATTCTCCCACTTTGATCTACGTATAGGCAACAACTGGTATTAAAACCAGCACAGACTCTGCCTTCAGACGCCAGCTTCATATCTAATGCCATTCCAATTTGCACAGCTCTCGGGGCTATTTCTCACACTTCTTCCTGCAAAGCCTTCATGGCACCTGCAGGGTCCTTGGCCATCTCTTCCATTGCTGTGCATCTCGTTATCGCTGCCTTCTCCCATTCAGGAACCGCTAGCCAAGGAGTAACCGAGGCCACAAGCAGGCTGATGATCTGGGCTATCATTATGACATCCATTACATCTGAGAAGCTCATAGGCCACTAGGAGGCACGTGGCCATGAAGGTGAGTTTGAGGTACCTGGTGTGTCCCGTTCCCTTGGGGGATTGGCCATCAGCAGCCCAGCTGGTTATGGCTTCAGTAAGAAAGGCACTTGGACTCTGAGACAAAGTGTCATTTTAAATGGCTTGGTTAGAGCAACCTCTCTAAACACAGAGACAATCGTGTCAGCTGTATTCCGTCCCTTCCGAGACCGGGAACATGGAGTTTACAGCGTTGGGAGAGTGGTGCAGCAAGTGGTGCAGATCCTGCCTGCAGAAAGGTTATCCCACATTGTCTCCTGTCAGCTCTTGAAGTGTTTTGTGCCAGGGAAACCCATTCTAGTCATCACTTCTCGTGTTCTAAGAGGAGATGTTCACTTGGGAGTTGGTAACTGCAGTCCCAGACAAAGGTAAGGGCGTGTGGTTGGCCATTCACCAGCAGCTTCCTGCAGATTTCTTCTTCCAATATGGCTTGTTCTGCAACCCAGGGACACAGTCAGCACAGCTCAGCCTGAAGGCCAAGAGGTACATGGAGCACAGCACAGGCCTGCTCAGGTTTCCTGTGACACTCATCACTAAGTCCTGCATGTGGAAAGGTCTTCTGCTCAGATTCTCTCAACCTCCTGATGAAGGTTAGAAGGAGAACGACATCTCCTTTAGACCGCTAGAGAAAGGGACCTTTACTTGAAGGCCTTGGTTGAAGGGAAAGTGGAAGATGATCTGCAGGAGCGGGCTGGAAACTAGGACCATGCGTGGCAATCAGTTAGCTGAAGGGAATGTGCTCGAGCTTGTAGGTCACTAACCCTGGGAAGACAAGGAGTGTGAATAGACACAACAATTAACATGCTGAGTCATGCTGAGAGAGCATAGGGGAGTGGGGGACGGATGCTGGGAAGGAAAGGTAACACCTTGCTGTTAATTGATGGTAGTTAACCATGAGTTGGGGATTGCCTAGGATGCAATGCTTAGCTTCAAGAACCAATCTGTTTAAAACGCGCAGCTTCAAGAACCAACTGTTTAAAACATGCAGCTTCAAGAACCAATCTGTTTAAAACGCGCAGCTTCAAGAACCAACTGTTTAAAACGCGCAGCTTCTGAAATGGATATATACTCGTGCTACTGTACAATAAATTGACATTGGCTTGTATCACCCTGCGTCCCGTCAATCCATCGCAGCAATGATCCCTGACCAACATGGCACAAACGCTTCCTGGACTTGTTTTGAACAAAAGACAAGGCGAGAACGGTGAAAAATGTGGACGGCACCTTTCAGTCAAGAATGGGTGACTCTGGTAAAGTAGAAATCAAGAGCAAGTCAAGCAAGTCAACAACTGTAGCAGGGCTGAGTAGAGAGGAAAGATCCCCTCCACCAACCCTTGGGCAGTGCTCTTCCTAATGCAGCCCAGGATGCCATGGGCCTTATTTGAAAGGTGCAAAGCCAGGAGAAGAGGAGGCTTTGGGGACACCTAATAACAGCCTTCCCATATCTTCTTGGGTCATATCAGCAGGAAAAGGCAGCCAGGGTCTTGCCTCTTGTGCGTGACGGGACTGTGAGGGCCAATGGGCATCAGCTGAAGCAGGGGAAGACAATGTCCTTCCCCACAAAGACAGTCAAGCAGTGGAGCAGATGTCCCACAGAGCTTGTGCCATGTCCATCCTTGGAGCTTTTCAAGCCCCACTTGACGGAAAGCCTGAGCTACTTGCTTCAACCCCATAACTGATCGTTCTCTGAGCAGCACGTAGGCCTGGACACCTCCGGAGGTCCCTTCCAGCATGAATGATTCTGGATCTGCATCCACCATGGATCTTGCCTTCATGATGGCAGGGAAATCACTCCGGTTTCCAGCAGCGGTTGAAGCCTAACAGAAAGTGTGTCAGATGACCTGCGACGTTCTTTTCCCACTCCAAGCTTTGCTGCTCAGATGCAGGGCTGCTTGGCTGCTTCCTATGGATTCCTGTCCTTCACCCTTTCCTACCTTTTTCCCTCCTTTCCCATGCACAATTGCTTCTCGGTGACCACCCTTGTATCCTCCCATGCAAGTAGCCCACCTCTCCTTTCCCTTTCCTCCCTGGCCATTGGCTGTCCCCCTTTGGTGATTCTGAGATTGTCACCATAGGTGGCCACTCAGAAGAAGGATTGATCATCCCCCTTGACTCAGCATCATCCCCCTTGACACAGCACTGTTGTGGCCACATCCGGGTGATCTGTGCCTGGGCTTGGAGGTTTCTCATTCTGGAGGAGGGAGGAAAAACTGGAGAGGCTGTGGAGGATGCCTGCCTGGATGGAGCCTGTGGAGGGAGACTGAAGGTCCTCAATGTCTTGAGACAGGCAAAGTGGAGCCTCAGGGCACCACAGGAATAGCATGCACCTGCTTGAAGGGGGGTGTCAGAGATAAGGGAGTGATTCCTGATAGTGACAGGAAGAGAAAACCTCCGCAAAGTGCTGCTTGGAAAGGTAAGATTGGATGTGAAGAGAAAGAAATGTCCCTCTGAGGGTTGCCCTCTGATGCCGGAGTTCACCCAGAGGGTGCCTGGATCGTCCCATGGCTTTGAGCTTCAAGGAACAAGCAGGGATGAGGGGAAAAACTTGAGAAAAGGCAGAGAAATGCGGGTGTGAGGGCTGGGTAGGAAAGCAAGGAAGAGTCCAACCGCCAGAGTGGAAAGAGGTGCCACAAGGACAGTGTAGGGCAACTTGCAGTGGAGATGGCCCAGGGCTGCAGCAAGGCCGAATGGCCCCACAGGGGGCTGAGGCCTCTGTCCCCCTGGCAATGGCAGCTGCCCATGCCACCAAGGCCTGTGACAGGAAACTTGATTTGGAGGGTCTTCTCTTCTGCCCTCCAAGAGCCTGGGGGTCAGGGCTTGGCCTTTCTGCTTCATACAAAAATCCAAATGGGTTTTGCAGCATTACAGCCACCGACACAGTACCTTTGCCTACCTGCAGGTCTGGCCTCTAATTAGCTCCTCTAACGAGTCCATGGGGACGCTTTGTCAGCGATGGCCCTCAGCGGGACCCATCAACGTTTGAAGGTATTTTCAGTGTTGCTTCTGACTTACATTCCTTGAGTGGTTGGTTCAGCCTGCTCTCAGTAGCTCAGGTTCATGGCAGGAGCCCCCAATGCCCTAACGAGGTATTTGCCTTTTTGTCGTTTCCTTCAAGTCTTGAAGAGCTGTGCAGCTAATTGAATCTGTTCCATTCACGTAGATAAGAGAGAGGATTTCAAAGTGCATTTGAAAGGAATTATTTTTCATTTCATAGGTTATATTTTGCTCCTGATTAGGTTAGAGAGGAGGTTCTAGCAGCAATCTCCAAGTGATAATGATGCAGAGGATCTCCTCAGGAGGTCTGGACTGGTAGGAATCGCAGTCCCTTGAGGTCTGACACAGGATGGACAACCTTGCTCTGAATGTCCCCAAGACCACCCTTTTTCTCATTGTCCCCTGGGACTCACATCCCTTCTCCTTACATCAGACTTCTCCCCTCAATTCTGCAGGTGGGTGCTGCAGCTCCTTTGCACCATCCCCACCTGTTTGCCTTAGAGGACTGGCTGCACACAGGTGCAGAAGAATTATTCAGATCTGCAAGCAATGTCAAGAATGATCAAGTGTCATAAATAGGCCAACAGCCTCCACAAGCAGATGCCAATTCCAAGCTGTCTCTGATGAGGTGCCTTTCTGCAAGGGACACTCTCATGAGAAATCTTTTAGGCTGTTAGATACAGAAAGATAGATCTAAACACAAGGGAAGAGTTGGGTAAGGAGACAGTTTGGCTGCAGGAAGACACGCAAGTTTTTCCTTCCTGAAGCTAAAAACAGCAGTACAGGTGAGAGGTACCTAAAAGACCAAAGACTAAAGGGAGGAGAAAAGTGGTGAATAACTGAAAGAGCCTTTGCTGAGACAATCTGCTGAAAAGATGACTTCAGAAGGCGTCACTGTCTCCTGCCCAGGTGCAAATATGTTAAAGATGAGAGAAAATAAGGGCGTGGTATAACCGTAATACTAATAATGGTGAAGTTCTGGTATAAAATCAACATTTCCTTGAAGCATCGCTTTTGAAAGCTCCTTGAATTGGCAGAGGTCACTTGTGAGAAAGGACAAGACAATGTTGCAACTGTCTTGGAAGGAGTCCATAAGCTTTCTGCCAGGGAAACCCATTCTAGTCATCACTTCTCGTGTTCTAAGAGGAGATGTTCACTTGGGAGTTGGTAACTGCAGTCCCAGACAAAGGTAAGGGCGTGCGGTTGGCCATTCACCAGCAGCTTCCTGCAGATTTCTTCTTCCAATATGGCTTGTTCTGCAACCCAGGGACACAGTCAGCACAGCTCAGCCTGAAGGCCAAGACGTACATGGAGCACAGCACAGGCCTGCTCAGGTTTTCTGTGACACTCATCACTAAGTCCTGCATGTGGAAAGGTCTTCTGCTCAGATTCTCTCAACCTCCTGATGAAGGTTAGAAGGAGAACGACATCTCCTTTAGACCGCTAGAGAAAGGGACCTTTACTTGAAGGCCTTGGTTGAAGGGAAAGTGGAAGATGATCTGCAGGAGCGGGCTGGAAACTAGGACCATGCGTGGCAATCAGTTAGCTGAAGGGAATGTGCTCGAGCTTGTAGGTCACTAACCCTGGGAAGACAAGGAGTGTGAATAGACACAACAATTAACATGCTGAGTCATGCTGAGAGAGCATAGGGGAGTGGGGGACGGATGCTGGGAAGGAAAGGTAACACCTTGCTGTTAATTGATGGTAGTTAACCATGAGTTGGGGATTGCCTAGGATGCAATGCTTAGCTTCAAGAACCAATCTGTTTAAAACGCGCAGCTTCAAGAACCAACTGTTTAAAACATGCAGCTTCAAGAACCAATCTGTTTAAAACGCGCAGCTTCAAGAACCAACTGTTTAAAACGCGCAGCTTCTGAAATGGATATATACTCGTGCTACTGTACAATAAATTGACATTGGCTTGTATCACCCTGCGTCCCGTCAATCCATCGCAGCAATGATCCCTGACCAACATGGCACAAACGCTTCCTGGACTTGTTTTGAACAAAAGACAAGGCGAGAACGGTGAAAAATGTGGACGGCACCTTTCAGTCAAGAATGGGTGACTCTGGTAAAGTAGAAATCAAGAGCAAGTCAAGCAAGTCAACAACTGTAGCAGGGCTGAGTAGAGAGGAAAGATCCCCTCCACCAACCCTTGGGCAGTGCTCTTCCTAATGCAGGCCAGGATGCCATGGGCCTTATTTGAAAGGTGCAAAGCCAGGAGAAGAGGAGGCTTTGGGGACACCTAATAACAGCCTTCCCATATCTTCTTGGGTCATATCAGCAGGAAGAGGCAGCCAGGGTCTTGCCTCTTGTGCGTGACGGGACTGTGAGGGCCAATGGGCATCAGCTGAAGCAGGGGAAGACAATGTCCTTCCCCACGAAGACAGTCAAGCAGTGGAGCAGATGTCCCACAGAGCTTGTGCCATGTCCATCCTTGGAGCTTTTCAAGCCCCACTTGACGGAAAGCCTGAGCTACTTGCTTCAACCCCATAACTGATCGTTCTCTGAGCAGCACGTAGGCCTGGACACCTCCGGAGGTCCCTTCCAGCATGAATGATTCTGGATCTGCATCCACCATGGATCTTGCCTTCATGATGGCAGGGAAATCACTCCGGTTTCCAGCAGCGGTTGAAGCCTAACAGAAAGTGTGTCAGGTGACCTGCGACGTTCTTTTCCCACTCCAAGCTTTGCTGCTCAGATGCAGGGCTGCTTGGCTGCTTCCTATGGATTCCTGTTCTTCACCCTTTCCTACCTTTTTCCCTCCTTTCCCATGCACAATTGCTTCTCGGTGACCACCCTTGTATCCTCCCATGCAAGTAGCCCACCTCTCCTTTCCCTTTCCTCCCTGGCCATTGGCTGTCCTCCTTTGGTGATTCTGAGATTGTCACCATAGGTGGCCACTCAGAAGAAGGATTGATCATCCCCCTTGACTCAGCATCATCCCCCTTGACACAGCACTGTTGTGGCCACATGCGGGTTATCTGTGCCTGGGCTTGGAGGTTTCTCCTTCTGGAGGAGTGAGGAAAAACTGGAGAGGCTGTGGAGGATGCCTGCCTGGATGGAGCCTGTGGAGGGAGACTGAAGGTCCTCAATGTCTTGAGACAGGCAAAGTGGAGCCTCAGGGCACCACAGGAATAGCATGCACCTGCTTGAAGGGGGGTGTCAGAGATAAGGGAGTGATTCCTGATAGTGACAGGAAGAGAAAACCTCCGCAAAGTGCTGCTTGGAAAGGTAAGATTGGATGTGAAGAGAAAGAAATGTCCCTCTGAGGGTTGCCCTCTGATGCCGGAGTTCACCCAGAGGGTGCCTGGATCGTCCCATGGCTTTGAGCTTCAAGGAACAAGCAGGGATGAGGGGAAAAACTTGAGAAAAGGCAGAGAAATGTGGGTGTGAGGGCTGGGTAGGAAAGCAAGGAAGAGTCCAACCCCCAGAGTGGAAAGAGGTGCCACAAGGACAGTGTAGGGCAACTTGCAGTGGAGATGGCCCAGGGCTGCAGCAAGGCCGAATGGCCCCACAGGGGGCTGAGGCCTCTGTCCCCCTGGCAATGGCAGCTGCCCATGCCACCAAGGCCTGTGACAGGAAACTGGATTTGGAGGGTCTTCTCTTCTGCCCTCCAAGAGCCTGGGGGTCAGGGCTTGGCCTTTCTGCTTCATAAAAAAAGCCAAATGTGTTTTGCAGCATTACAGCCACCGACACAGTACCTTTGCCTACCTGCAGGTCTGGCCTCTAATTAGCTCCTCTAACGAGTCCATGGGGACGCTTTGTCAGCGATGGCCCTCAGCGGGACCCATCAATGTTTGAAGGTATTTTCAGTGTTGCTTCTGCCTTACATTCCTTGAGTGGTTGGTTCAGCCTGCTCTCAGTAGCTCAGGTTCATGGCAGGAGCCCCCAATGCCCTAACGAGGTATTTGCCTTTTTGTCGTTTCCTTCAAGTCTTGAAGAGCTGTGCAGCTAATTGAATCTGTTCCATTCACGTAGATAAGAGAGAGGATTTCAAAGTGCATTTGAAAGGAATTATTTTTCATTTCATAGGTTATATTTTGCTCCTGATTAGGGTAGAGAGGAGGTTCTAGCAGCAATCTCCAAGTGATAATGATGCAGAGGATCTCCTCAGGATATCTGGACTGGTAGGAATCGCAGTCCCTTGAGGTCTGACACAGGATGGACAACCTTGCTCTGAATGTCCCCAAGACCACCCTTTTTCTCATTGTCCCCTGGGACTCACATCCCTTCTCCTTACATCAGACTTCTCCCCTCAATTCTGCAGGTGGGTGCTGCAGCTCCTTTGCACCATCCCCACCTGTTTGCCTTAGAGGACTGGCTGCACACAGGTGCAGAAGAATTATTCAGATCTGCAAGCAATGTCAAGAATGATCAAGTGTCATAAATAGGCCAACAGCCTCCACAAGCAGATGCCAATTCCAAGCTGTCTCTGATGAGGTGCCTTTCTGCAAGGGACACTCTCATGAGAAATCTTTTAGGCTGTTAGATACAGAAAGATAGATCTAAACAGAAGGGAAGAGCTGGGTAAGGAGACAGTTTGGCTGCAGGAAGACACGCAAGTTTTTCCTTCCTGAAGCTAAAAACAGCAGTACAGGTGAGAGGTACCTAAAAGACCAAAGACTAAAGGGAGGAGAAAAGTGGTGAATAACTGAAAGAGCCTTTGCTGAGACAATCTGCTGAAAAGATGACTTCAGAAGGCGTCACTGTCTCCTGCCCAGGTGCAAATATGTTAAAGATGAGAGAAAATAAGGGCGTGGTATAACCGTAATACTAATAATGGTGAAGTTCTGGTATAAAATCAACATTTCCTTGAAGCATCGCTTTTGAAAGCTCCTTGAATTGGCAGAGGTCACTTGTGAGAAAGGACAAGACAATGTTGCAACTGTCTTGGAAGGAGTCCATAAGCTTTCTGCCAGGGAAACCCATTCTAGTCATCACTTCTCGTGTTCTAAGAGGAGATGTTCACTTGGGAGTTGGTAACTGCAGTCCCAGACAAAGGTAAGGGCGTGCGGTTGGCCATTCACCAGCAGCTTCCTGCAGATTTCTTCTTCCAATATGGCTTGTTCTGCAACCCAGGGACACACTCAGCACAGCTCAGCCTGAAGGCCAAGACGTACATGGAGCACAGCACAGGCCTGCTCAGGTTTCCTGTGACACTCATCACTAAGTCCTGCATGTGGAAAGGTCTTCTGCTCAGATTCTCTCAACCTCCTGATGAAGGTTAGAAGGAGAACGACATCTCCTTTAGACCGCTAGAGAAAGGGACCTTTACTTGAAGGCCTTGGTTGAAGGGAAAGTGGAAGATGATCTGCAGGAGCGGGCTGGAAACTAGGACCATGCGTGGCAATCAGTTAGCTGAAGGGAATGTGCTCGAGCTTGTAGGTCACTAACCCTGGGAAGACAAGGAGTGTGAATAGACACAACAATTAACATGCTGAGTCATGCTGAGAGAGCATAGGGGAGTGGGGGACGGATGCTGGGAAGGAAAGGTAACACCTTGCTGTTAATTGATGGTAGTTAACCATGAGTTGGGGATTGCCTAGTATGCAATGCTTAGCTTCAAGAACCAATCTGTTTAAAACGTGCAGCTTCAAGAACCAACTGTTTAAAACATGCAGCTTCAAGAACCAATCTGTTTAAAACGCGCAGCTTCAAGAACCAACTGTTTAAAACGCGCAGCTTCTGAAATGGATATATACTCGTGCTACTGTACAATAAATTGACATTGGCTTGTATCACCCTGCGTCCCGTCAATCCATCGCAGCAATGATCCCTGACCAACATGGCACAAACGCTTCCTGGACTTGTTTTGAACAAAAGACAAGGCGAGAACGGTGAAAAATGTGGACGGCACCTTTCAGTCAAGAATGGGTGACTCTGGTAAAGTAGAAATCAAGAGCAAGTCAAGCAAGTCAACAACTGTAGCAGGGCTGAGTAGAGAGGAAAGATCCCCTCCACCAACCCTTGGGCAGTGCTCTTCCTAATGCAGCCCAGGATGCCATGGGCCTTATTTGAAAGGTGCAAAGCCAGGAGAAGAGGAGGCTTTGGGGACACCTAATAACAGCCTTCCCATATCTTCTTGGGTCATATCAGCAGGAAAAGGCAGCCAGGGTCTTGCCTCTTGTGCGTGACGGGACTGTGAGGGCCAATGGGCATCAGCTGAAGCAGGGGAAGACAATGTCCTTCCCCACGAAGACAGTCAAGCAGTGGAGCAGATGTCCCACAGAGCTTGTGCCATGTCCATCCTTGGAGCTTTTCAAGCCCCACTTGACGGAAAGCCTGAGCTACTTGCTTCAACCCCATAACTGATCGTTCTCTGAGCAGCACGTAGGCCTGGACACCTCCGGAGGTCCCTTCCAGCATGAATGATTCTGGATCTGCATCCACCATGGATCTTGCCTTCATGATGGCAGGGAAATCACTCCGGTTTCCAGCAGCGGTTGAAGCCTAACAGAAAGTGTGTCAGATGACCTGCGACGTTCTTTTCCCACTCCAAGCTTTGCTGCTCAGATGCAGGGCTGCTTGGCTGCTTCCTATGGATTCCTGTCCTTCACCCTTTCCTACCTTTTTCCCTCCTTTCCCATGCACAATTGCTTCTCGGTGACCACCCTTGTATCCTCCCATGCAAGTAGCCCACCTCTCCTTTCCCTTTCCTCCCTGGCCATTGGCTGTCCCCCTTTGGTGATTCTGAGATTGTCACCATAGGTGGCCACTCAGAAGAAGGATTGATCATCCCCCTTGACTCAGCATCATCCCCCTTGACACAGCACTGTTGTGGCCACATGCGGGTGATCTGTGCCTGGGCTTGGAGGTTTCTCATTCTGGAGGAGGGAGGAAAAACTGGAGAGGCTGTGGAGGATGCCTGCCTGGATGGAGCCTGTGGAGGGAGACTGAAGGTCCTCAATGTCTTGAGACAGGCAAAGTGGAGCCTCAGGGCACCACAGGAATAGCATGCACCTGCTTGAAGGGGGGTGTCAGAGATAAGGGAGTGATTCCTGATAGTGACAGGAAGAGAAAACCTCCGCAAAGTGCTGCTTGGAAAGGTAAGATTGGATGTGAAGAGAAAGAAATGTCCCTCTGAGGGTTGCCCTCTGATGCCGGAGTTCACCCAGAGGGTGCCTGGATCGTCCCATGGCTTTGAGCTTCAAGGAACAAGCAGGGATGAGGGGAAAAACTTGAGAAAAGGCAGAGAAATGCGGGTGTGAGGGCTGGGTAGGAAAGCAAGGAAGAGTCCAACCCCCAGAGTGGAAAGAGGTGCCACAAGGACAGTGTAGGGCAACTTGCAGTGGAGATGGCCCAGGGCTGCAGCAAGGCCGAATGGCCCCACAGGGGGCTGAGGCCTCTGTCCCCCTGGCAATGGCAGCTGCCCATGCCACCAAGGCCTGTGACAGGAAACTTGATTTGGAGGGTCTTCTCTTCTGCCCTCCAAGAGCCTGGGGGTCAGGGCTTGGCCTTTCTGCTTCATACAAAAAGCCAAATGGGTTTTGCAGCATTACAGCCACCGACACAGTACCTTTGCCTACCTGCAGGTCTGGCCTCTAATTAGCTCCTCTAACGAGTCCATGGGGACGCTTTGTCAGCGATGGCCCTCAGCGGGACCCATCAATGTTTGAAGGTATTTTCAGTGTTGCTTCTGCCTTACATTCCTTGAGTGGTTGGTTCAGCCTGCTCTCAGTAGCTCAGGTTCATGGCAGGAGCCCCCAATGCCCTAACGAGGTATTTGCCTTTTTGTCATTTCCTTCAAGTCTTGAAGAGCTGTGCAGCTAATTGAATCTGTTCCATTCACGTAGATAAGAGAGAGGATTTCAAAGTGCATTTGAAAGGAATTATTTTTCATTTCATAGGTTATATTTTGCTCCTGATTAGGTTAGAGAGGAGGTTCTAGCAGCAATCTCCAAGTGATAACGATGCAGAGGATCTCCTCAGGATATCTGGACTGGTAGGAATCGCAGTCCCTTGAGGTCTGACACAGGATGGACAACCTTGCTCTGAATGTCCCCAAGACCACCCTTTTTCTCATTGTCCCCTGGGACTCACGTCCCTTCTCCTTACATCAGACTTCTCCCCTCAATTCTGCAGGTGGGTGCTGCAGCTCCTTTGCACCATCCCCACCTGTTTGCCTTAGAGGACTGGCTGCACACAGGTGCAGAAGAATTATTCAGATCTGCAAGCAATGTCAAGAATGATCAAGTGTCATAAATAGGCCAACAGCCTCCACAAGCAGATGCCAATTCCAAGCTGTCTCTGATGAGGTGCCTTTCTGCAAGGGACACTCTCGTGAGAAATCTTTTAGGCTGTTAGATACAGAAAGATAGATCTAAACAGAAGGGAAGAGCTGGGTAAGGAGACCGTTTGGCTGCAGGAAGACACGCAAGTTTTTCCTTCCTGAAGCTAAAAACAGCAGTACAGGTGAGAGGTACCTAAAAGACCAAAGACTAAAGGGAGGAGAAAAGTGGTGAATAACTGAAAGAGCCTTTGCTGAGACAATCTGCTGAAAAGATGACTTCAGAAGGCGTCACTGTCTCCTGCCCAGGTGCAAATATGTTAAAGATGAGAGAAAATAAGGGCGTGGTATAACCGTAATACTAATAATGGTGAAGTTCTGGTATAAAATCAACATTTCCTTGAAGCATCGCTTTTGAAAGCTCCTTGAATTGGCAGAGGTCACTTGTGAGAAAGGACAAGACAATGTTGCAACTGTCTTGGAAGGAGTCCATAAGCTTTCTGCCAGGGAAACCCATTCTAGTCATCACTTCTCGTGTTCTAAGAGGAGATGTTCACTTGGGAGTTGGTAACTGCAGTCCCAGACAAAGGTAAGGGCGTGCGGTTGGCCATTCACCAGCAGCTTCCTGCAGATTTCTTCTTCCAATATGGCTTGTTCTGCAACCCAGGGACACACTCAGCACAGCTCAGCCTGAAGGCCAAGACGTACATGGAGCACAGCACAGGCCTGCTCAGGTTTCCTGTGACACTCATCACTAAGTCCTGCATGTGGAAAGGTCTTCTGCTCAGATTCTCTCAACCTCCTGATGAAGGTTAGAAGGAGAACGACATCTCCTTTAGACCGCTAGAGAAAGGGACCTTTACTTGAAGGCCTTGGTTGAAGGGAAAGTGGAAGATGATCTGCAGGAGCGGGCTGGAAACTAGGACCATGCGTGGCAATCAGCTGAAGGGAATGTGCTCGAGCTTGGAGGTCACTAACCCTGGGAAGACAAGGAGTGTGAATAGACACAACAATTAACATGCTGAGTCATGCTGAGAGAGCATAGGGGAGTGGGGGACGGATGCTGGGAAGGAAAGGTAACACCTTGCTGTTAATTGATGGTAGTTAACCATGAGTTGGGGATTGCCTAGGATGCAATGCTTAGCTTCAAGAACCAATCTGTTTAAAACGCGCAGCTTCAAGAACCAATCTGTTTAAAACGCGCAGCTTCAAGAACCAACTGTTTAAAACATGCAGCTTCAAGAACCAATCTGTTTAAAACGCGCAGCTTCAAGAACCAACTGTTTAAAACGCGCAGCTTCTGAAATGGATATATACTCGTGCTACTGTACAATAAATTGACATTGGCTTGTATCACCCTGCGTCCCGTCAATCCATCGCAGCAATGATCCCTGACCAACATGGCACAAACGCTTCCTGGACTTGTTTTGAACAAAAGACAAGGCGAGAACGGTGAAAAATGTGGACGGCACCTTTCAGTCAAGAATGGGTGACTCTGGTAAAGTAGAAATCAAGAGCAAGTCAAGCAAGTCAACAACTGTAGCAGGGCTGAGTAGAGAGGAAAGATCCCCTCCACCAACCCTTGGGCAGTGCTCTTCCTAATGCAGCCCAGGATGCCATGGGCCTTATTTGAAAGGTGCAAAGCCAGGAGAAGAGGAGGCTTTGGGGACACCTAATAACAGCCTTCCCATATCTTCTTGGGTCATATCAGCAGGAAAAGGCAGCCAGGGTCTTGCCTCTTGTGCGTGACGGGACTGTGAGGGCCAATGGGCATCAGCTGAAGCAGGGGAAGACAATGTCCTTCCCCACGAAGACAGTCAAGCAGTGGAGCAGATGTCCCACAGAGCTTGTGCCATGTCCATCCTTGGAGCTTTTCAAGCCCCACTTGACGGAAAGCCTGAGCTACTTGCTTCAACCCCATAACTGATCGTTCTCTGAGCAGCACGTAGGCCTGGACACCTCCGGAGGTCCCTTCCAGCATGAATGATTCTGGATCTGCATCCACCATGGATCTTGCCTTCATGATGGCAGGGAAATCACTCCGGTTTCCAGCAGCGGTTGAAGCCTAACAGAAAGTGTGTCAGGTGACCTGCGACGTTCTTTTCCCACTCCAAGCTTTGCTGCTCAGATGCAGGGCTGCTTGGCTGCTTCCTATGGATTCCTGTTCTTCACCCTTTCCTACCTTTTTCCCTCCTTTCCCATGCACAATTGCTTCTCGGTGACCACCCTTGTATCCTCCCATGCAAGTAGCCCACCTCTCCTTTCCCTTTCCTCCCTGGCCATTGGCTGTCCCCCTTTGGTGATTCTGAGATTGTCACCATAGGTGGCCACTCAGAAGAAGGATTGATCATCCCCCTTGACTCAGCATCATCCCCCTTGACACAGCACTGTTGTGGCCACATGCGGGTGATCTGTGCCTGGGCTTGGAGGTTTCTCATTCTGGAGGAGGGAGGAAAAACTGGAGAGGCTGTGGAGGATGCCTGCCTGGATGGAGCCTGTGGAGGGAGACTGAAGGTCCTCAATGTCTTGAGACAGGCAAAGTGGAGCCTCAGGGCACCACAGGAATAGCATGCACCTGCTTGAAGGGGGGTGTCAGAGATAAGGGAGTGATTCCTGATAGTGACAGGAAGAGAAAACCTCCGCAAAGTGCTGCTTGGAAAGGTAAGATTGGATGTGAAGAGAAAGAAATGTCCCTCTGAGGGTTGCCCTCTGATGCCGGAGTTCACCCAGAGGGTGCCTGGATCGTCCCATGGCTTTGAGCTTCAAGGAACAAGCAGGGATGAGGGGAAAAACTTGAGAAAAGGCAGAGAAATGCGGGTGTGAGGGCTGGGTAGGAAAGCAAGGAAGAGTCCAACCGCCAGAGTGGAAAGAGGTGCCACAAGGACAGTGTAGGGCAACTTGCAGTGGAGATGGCCCAGGGCTGCAGCAAGGCCGAATGGCCCCACAGGGGGCTGAGGCCTCTGTCCCCCTGGCAATGGCAGCTGCCCATGCCACCAAGGCCTGTGACAGGAAACTTGATTTGGAGGGTCTTCTCTTCTGCCCTCCAAGAGCCTGGGGGTCAGGGCTTGGCCTTTCTGCTTCATACAAAAAGCCAAATGGGTTTTGCAGCATTACAGCCACCGACACAGTACCTTTGCCTACCTGCAGGTCTGGCCTCTAATTAGCTCCTCTAACGAGTCCATGGGGACGCTTTGTCAGCGATGGCCCTCAGCGGGACCCATCAATGTTTGAAGGTATTTTCAGTGTTGCTTCTGCCTTACATTCCTTGAGTGGTTGGTTCAGCCTGCTCTCAGTAGCTCAGGTTCATGGCAGGAGCCCCCAATGCCCTAACGAGGTATTTGCCTTTTTGTCATTTCCTTCAAGTCTTGAAGAGCTGTGCAGCTAATTGAATCTGTTCCATTCACGTAGATAAGAGAGAGGATTTCAAAGTGCATTTGAAAGGAATTATTTTTCATTTCATAGGTTATATTTTGCTCCTGATTAGGGTAGAGAGGAGGTTCTAGCAGCAATCTCCAAGTGATAACGATGCAGAGGATCTCCTCAGGATATCTGGACTGGTAGGAATCGCAGTCCCTTGAGGTCTGACACAGGATGGACAACCTTGCTCTGAATGTCCCCAAGACCACCCTTTTTCTCATTGTCCCCTGGGACTCACGTCCCTTCTCCTTACATCAGACTTCTCCCCTCAATTCTGCAGGTGGGTGCTGCAGCTCCTTTGCACCATCCCCACCTGTTTGCCTTAGAGGACTGGCTGCACACAGGTGCAGAAGAATTATTCAGATCTGCAAGCAATGTCAAGAATGATCAAGTGTCATAAATAGGCCAACAGCCTCCACAAGCAGATGCCAATTCCAAGCTGTCTCTGATGAGGTGCCTTTCTGCAAGGGACACTCTCATGAGAAATCTTTTAGGCTGTTAGATACAGAAAGATAGATCTAAACAGAAGGGAAGAGCTGGGTAAGGAGACAGTTTGGCTGCAGGAAGACACGCAAGTTTTTCCTTCCTGAAGCTAAAAACAGCAGTACAGGTGAGAGGTACCTAAAAGACCAAAGACTAAAGGGAGGAGAAAAGTGGTGAATAACTGAAAGAGCCTTTGCTGAGACAATCTGCTGAAAAGATGACTTCAGAAGGCGTCACTGTCTCCTGCCCAGGTGCAAATATGTTAAAGATGAGAGAAAATAAGGGCGTGGTATAACCGTAATACTAATAATGGTGAAGTTCTGGTATAAAATCAACATTTCCTTGAAGCATCGCTTTTGAAAGCTCCTTGAATTGGCAGAGGTCACTTGTGAGAAAGGACAAGACAATGTTGCAACTGTCTTGGAAGGAGTCCATAAGCTTTCTGCCAGGGAAACCCATTCTAGTCATCACTTCTCGTGTTCTAAGAGGAGATGTTCACTTGGGAGTTGGTAACTGCAGTCCCAGACAAAGGTAAGGGCGTGCGGTTGGCCATTCACCAGCAGCTTCCTGCAGATTTCTTCTTCCAATATGGCTTGTTCTGCAACCCAGGGACACAGTCAGCACAGCTCAGCCTGAAGGCCAAGAGGTACATGGAGCACAGCACAGGCCTGCTCAGGTTTTCTGTGACACTCATCACTAAGTCCTGCATGTGGAAAGGTCTTCTGCTCAGATTCTCTCAACCTCCTGATGAAGGTTAGAAGGAGAACGACATCTCCTTTAGACCGCTAGAGAAAGGGACCTTTACTTGAAGGCCTTGGTTGAAGGGAAAGTGGAAGATGATCTGCAGGAGCGGGCTGGAAACTAGGACCATGCGTGGCAATCAGTTAGCTGAAGGGAATGTGCTCGAGCTTGTAGGTCACTAACCCTGGGAAGACAAGGAGTGTGAATAGACACAACAATTAACATGCTGAGTCATGCTGAGAGAGCATAGGGGAGTGGGGGACGGATGCTGGGAAGGAAAGGTAACACCTTGCTGTTAATTGATGGTAGTTAACCATGAGTTGGGGATTGCCTAGTATGCAATGCTTAGCTTCAAGAACCAATCTGTTTAAAACGTGCAGCTTCAAGAACCAACTGTTTAAAACATGCAGCTTCAAGAACCAATCTGTTTAAAACGCGCAGCTTCAAGAACCAACTGTTTAAAACGCGCAGCTTCTGAAATGGATATATACTCGTGCTACTGTACAATAAATTGACATTGGCTTGTATCACCCTGCGTCCCGTCAATCCATCGCAGCAATGATCCCTGACCAACATGGCACAAACGCTTCCTGGACTTGTTTTGAACAAAAGACAAGGCGAGAACGGTGAAAAATGTGGACGGCACCTTTCAGTCAAGAATGGGTGACTCTGGTAAAGTAGAAATCAAGAGCAAGTCAAGCAAGTCAACAACTGTAGCAGGGCTGAGTAGAGAGGAAAGATCCCCTCCACCAACCCTTGGGCAGTGCTCTTCCTAATGCAGCCCAGGATGCCATGGGCCTTATTTGAAAGGTGCAAAGCCAGGAGAAGAGGAGGCTTTGGGGACACCTAATAACAGCCTTCCCATATCTTCTTGGGTCATATCAGCAGGAAAAGGCAGCCAGGGTCTTGCCTCTTGTGCGTGACGGGACTGTGAGGGCCAATGGGCATCAGCTGAAGCAGGGGAAGACAATGTCCTTCCCCACGAAGACAGTCAAGCAGTGGAGCAGATGTCCCACAGAGCTTGTGCCATGTCCATCCTTGGAGCTTTTCAAGCCCCACTTGACGGAAAGCCTGAGCTACTTGCTTCAACCCCATAACTGATCGTTCTCTGAGCAGCACGTAGGCCTGGACACCTCCGGAGGTCCCTTCCAGCATGAATGATTCTGGATCTGCATCCACCATGGATCTTGCCTTCATGATGGCAGGGAAATCACTCCGGTTTCCAGCAGCGGTTGAAGCCTAACAGAAAGTGTGTCAGGTGACCTGCGACGTTCTTTTCCCACTCCAAGCTTTGCTGCTCAGATGCAGGGCTGCTTGGCTGCTTCCTATGGATTCCTGTTCTTCACCCTTTCCTACCTTTTTCCCTCCTTTCCCATGCACAATTGCTTCTCGGTGACCACCCTTGTATCCTCCCATGCAAGTAGCCCACCTCTCCTTTCCCTTTCCTCCCTGGCCATTGGCTGTCCCCCTTTGGTGATTCTGAGATTGTCACCATAGGTGGCCACTCAGAAGAAGGATTGATCATCCCCCTTGACTCAGCATCATCCCCCTTGACACAGCACTGTTGTGGCCACATGCGGGTGATCTGTGCCTGGGCTTGGAGGTTTCTCATTCTGGAGGAGGGAGGAAAAACTGGAGAGGCTGTGGAGGATGCCTGCCTGGATGGAGCCTGTGGAGGGAGACTGAAGGTCCTCAATGTCTTGAGACAGGCAAAGTGGAGCCTCAGGGCACCACAGGAATAGCATGCACCTGCTTGAAGGGGGGTGTCAGAGATAAGGGAGTGATTCCTGATAGTGACAGGAAGAGAAAACCTCCGCAAAGTGCTGCTTGGAAAGGTAAGATTGGATGTGAAGAGAAAGAAATGTCCCTCTGAGGGTTGCCCTCTGATGCCGGAGTTCACCCAGAGGGTGCCTGGATCGTCCCATGGCTTTGAGCTTCAAGGAACAAGCAGGGATGAGGGGAAAAACTTGAGAAAAGGCAGAGAAATGCGGGTGTGAGGGCTGGGTAGGAAAGCAAGGAAGAGTCCAACCGCCAGAGTGGAAAGAGGTGCCACAAGGACAGTGTAGGGCAACTTGCAGTGGAGATGGCCCAGGGCTGCAGCAAGGCCGAATGGCCCCACAGGGGGCTGAGGCCTCTGTCCCCCTGGCAATGGCAGCTGCCCATGCCACCAAGGCCTGTGACAGGAAACTTGATTTGGAGGGTCTTCTCTTCTGCCCTCCAAGAGCCTGGGGGTCAGGGCTTGGCCTTTCTGCTTCATACAAAAAGCCAAATGGGTTTTGCAGCATTACAGCCACCGACACAGTACCTTTGCCTACCTGCAGGTCTGGCCTCTAATTAGCTCCTCTAACGAGTCCATGGGGACGCTTTGTCAGCGATGGCCCTCAGCGGGACCCATCAATGTTTGAAGGTATTTTCAGTGTTGCTTCTGCCTTACATTCCTTGAGTGGTTGGTTCAGCCTGCTCTCAGTAGCTCAGGTTCATGGCAGGAGCCCCCAATGCCCTAACGAGGTATTTGCCTTTTTGTCATTTCCTTCAAGTCTTGAAGAGCTGTGCAGCTAATTGAATCTGTTCCATTCACGTAGATAAGAGAGAGGATTTCAAAGTGCATTTGAAAGGAATTATTTTTCATTTCATAGGTTATATTTTGCTCCTGATTAGGGTAGAGAGGAGGTTCTAGCAGCAATCTCCAAGTGATAACGATGCAGAGGATCTCCTCAGGATATCTGGACTGGTAGGAATCGCAGTCCCTTGAGGTCTGACACAGGATGGACAACCTTGCTCTGAATGTCCCCAAGACCACCCTTTTTCTCATTGTCCCCTGGGACTCACGTCCCTTCTCCTTACATCAGACTTCTCCCCTCAATTCTGCAGGTGGGTGCTGCAGCTCCTTTGCACCATCCCCACCTGTTTGCCTTAGAGGACTGGCTGCACACAGGTGCAGAAGAATTATTCAGATCTGCAAGCAATGTCAAGAATGATCAAGTGTCATAAATAGGCCAACAGCCTCCACAAGCAGATGCCAATTCCAAGCTGTCTCTGATGAGGTGCCTTTCTGCAAGGGACACTCTCATGAGAAATCTTTTAGGCTGTTAGATACAGAAAGATAGATCTAAACAGAAGGGAAGAGCTGGGTAAGGAGACAGTTTGGCTGCAGGAAGACACGCAAGTTTTTCCTTCCTGAAGCTAAAAACAGCAGTACAGGTGAGAGGTACCTAAAAGACCAAAGACTAAAGGGAGGAGAAAAGTGGTGAATAACTGAAAGAGCCTTTGCTGAGACAATCTGCTGAAAAGATGACTTCAGAAGGCGTCACTGTCTCCTGCCCAGGTGCAAATATGTTAAAGATGAGAGAAAATAAGGGCGTGGTATAACCGTAATACTAATAATGGTGAAGTTCTGGTATAAAATCAACATTTCCTTGAAGCATCGCTTTTGAAAGCTCCTTGAATTGGCAGAGGTCACTTGTGAGAAAGGACAAGACAATGTTGCAACTGTCTTGGAAGGAGTCCATAAGCTTTCTGCCAGGGAAACCCATTCTAGTCATCACTTCTCGTGTTCTAAGAGGAGATGTTCACTTGGGAGTTGGTAACTGCAGTCCCAGACAAAGGTAAGGGCGTGCGGTTGGCCATTCACCAGCAGCTTCCTGCAGATTTCTTCTTCCAATATGGCTTGTTCTGCAACCCAGGGACACAGTCAGCACAGCTCAGCCTGAAGGCCAAGAGGTACATGGAGCACAGCACAGGCCTGCTCAGGTTTTCTGTGACACTCATCACTAAGTCCTGCATGTGGAAAGGTCTTCTGCTCAGATTCTCTCAACCTCCTGATGAAGGTTAGAAGGAGAACGACATCTCCTTTAGACCGCTAGAGAAAGGGACCTTTACTTGAAGGCCTTGGTTGAAGGGAAAGTGGAAGATGATCTGCAGGAGCGGGCTGGAAACTAGGACCATGCGTGGCAATCAGTTAGCTGAAGGGAATGTGCTCGAGCTTGTAGGTCACTAACCCTGGGAAGACAAGGAGTGTGAATAGACACAACAATTAACATGCTGAGTCATGCTGAGAGAGCATAGGGGAGTGGGGGACGGATGCTGGGAAGGAAAGGTAACACCTTGCTGTTAATTGATGGTAGTTAACCATGAGTTGGGGATTGCCTAGGATGCAATGCTTAGCTTCAAGAACCAATCTGTTTAAAACGCGCAGCTTCAAGAACCAATCTGTTTAAAACGCGCAGCTTCAAGAACCAACTGTTTAAAACGCGCAGCTTCTGAAATGGATATATACTCGTGCTACTGTACAATAAATTGACATTGGCTTGTATCACCCTGCGTCCCGTCAATCCATCGCAGCAATGATCCCTGACCAACATGGCACAAACGCTTCCTGGACTTGTTTTGAACAAAAGACAAGGCGAGAACGGTGAAAAATGTGGACGGCACCTTTCAGTCAAGAATGGGTGACTCTGGTAAAGTAGAAATCAAGAGCAAGTCAAGCAAGTCAACAACTGTAGCAGGGCTGAGTAGAGAGGAAAGATCCTCTCCACCAACCCTTGGGCAGTGCTCTTCCTAATGCAGCCCAGGATGCCATGGGCCTTATTTGAAAGGTGCAAAGCCAGGAGAAGAGGAGGCTTTGGGGACACCTAATAACAGCCTTCCCATATCTTCTTGGGTCATATCAGCAGGAAAAGGCAGCCAGGGTCTTGCCTCTTGTGCGTGACGGGACTGTGAGGGCCAATGGGCATCAGCTGAAGCAGGGGAAGACAATGTCCTTCCCCACGAAGACAGTCAAGCAGTGGAGCAGATGTCCCACAGAGCTTGTGCCATGTCCATCCTTGGAGCTTTTCAAGCCCCACTTGACGGAAAGCCTGAGCTACTTGCTTCAACCCCATAACTGATCGTTCTCTGAGCAGCACGTAGGCCTGGACACCTCCGGAGGTCCCTTCCAGCATGAATGATTCTGGATCTGCATCCACCATGGATCTTGCCTTCATGATGGCAGGGAAATCACTCCGGTTTCCAGCAGCGGTTGAAGCCTAACAGAAAGTGTGTCAGGTGACCTGCGACGTTCTTTTCCCACTCCAAGCTTTGCTGCTCAGATGCAGGGCTGCTTGGCTGCTTCCTATGGATTCCTGTTCTTCACCCTTTCCTACCTTTTTCCCTCCTTTCCCATGCACAATTGCTTCTCGGTGACCACCCTTGTATCCTCCCATGCAAGTAGCCCACCTCTCCTTTCCCTTTCCTCCCTGGCCATTGGCTGTCCCCCTTTGGTGATTCTGAGATTGTCACCATAGGTGGCCACTCAGAAGAAGGATTGATCATCCCCCTTGACTCAGCATCATCCCCCTTGACACAGCACTGTTGTGGCCACATCCGGGTGATCTGTGCCTGGGCTTGGAGGTTTCTCCTTCTGGAGGAGGGAGGAAAAACTGGAGAGGCTGTGGAGGATGCCTGCCTGGATGGAGCCTGTGGAGGGAGACTGAAGGTCCTCAATGTCTTGAGACAGGCAAAGTGGAGCCTCAGGGCACCACAGGAATAGCATGCACCTGCTTGAAGGGGGGTGTCAGAGATAAGGGAGTGATTCCTGATAGTGACAGGAAGAGAAAACCTCCGCAAAGTGCTGCTTGGAAAGGTAAGATTGGATGTGAAGAGAAAGAAATGTCCCTCTGAGGGTTGCCCTCTGATGCCGGAGTTCACCCAGAGGATGCCTGGATCGTCCCATGGCTTTGAGCTTCAAGGAACAAGCAGGGATGAGGGGAAAAACTTGAGAAAAGGCAGAGAAATGCGGGTGTGAGGGCTGGGTAGGAAAGCAAGGAAGAGTCCAACCGCCAGAGTGGAAAGAGGTGCCACAAGGACAGTGTAGGGCAACTTGCAGTGGAGATGGCCCAGGGCTGCAGCAAGGCCGAATGGCCCCACAGGGGGCTGAGGCCTCTGTCCCCCTGGCAATGGCAGCTGCCCATGCCACCAAGGCCTGTGACAGGAAACTTGATTTGGAGGGTCTTCTCTTCTGCCCTCCAAGAGCCTGGGGGTCAGGGCTTGGCCTTTCTGCTTCATACAAAAAGCCAAATGGGTTTTGCAGCATTACAGCCACCGACACAGTACCTTTGCCTACCTGCAGGTCTGGCCTCTAATTAGCTCCTCTAACGAGTCCATGGGGACGCTTTGTCAGCGATGGCCCTCAGCGGGACCCATCAACGTTTGAAGGTATTTTCAGTGTTGCTTCTGCCTTACATTCCTTGAGTGGTTGGTTCAGCCTGCTCTCAGTAGCTCAGGTTCATGGCAGGAGCCCCCAATGCCCTAACGAGGTATTTGCCTTTTTGTCATTTCCTTCAAGTCTTGAAGAGCTGTGCAGCTAATTGAATCTGTTCCATTCACGTAGATAAGAGAGAGGATTTCAAAGTGCATTTGAAAGGAATTATTTTTCATTTCATAGGTTATATTTTGCTCCTGATTAGGTTAGAGAGGAGGTTCTAGCAGCAATCTCCAAGTGATAATGATGCAGAGGATCTCCTCAGGATATCTGGACTGGTAGGAATCGCAGTCCCTTGAGGTCTGACACAGGATGGACAACCTTGCTCTGAATGTCCCCAAGACCACCCTTTTTCTCATTGTCCCCTGGGACTCACGTCCCTTCTCCTTACATCAGACTTCTCCCCTCAATTCTGCAGGTGGGTGCTGCAGCTCCTTTGCACCATCCCCACCTGTTTGCCTTAGAGGACTGGCTGCACACAGGTGCAGAAGAATTATTCAGATCTGCAAGCAATGTCAAGAATGATCAAGTGTCATAAATAGGCCAACAGCCTCCACAAGCAGATGCCAATTCCAAGCTGTCTCTGATGAGGTGCCTTTCTGCAAGGGACACTCTCGTGAGAAATCTTTTAGGCTGTTAGATACAGAAAGATAGATCTAAACAGAAGGGAAGAGCTGGGTAAGGAGACAGTTTGGCTGCAGGAAGACACGCAAGTTTTTCCTTCCTGAAGCTAAAAACAGCAGTACAGGTGAGAGGTACCTAAAAGACCAAAGACTAAAGGGAGGAGAAAAGTGGTGAATAACTGAAAGAGCCTTTGCTGAGACAATCTGCTGAAAAGATGACTTCAGAAGGCGTCACTGTCTCCTGCCCAGGTGCAAATATGTTAAAGATGAGAGAAAATAAGGGCGTGGTATAACCGTAATACTAATAATGGTGAAGTTCTGGTATAAAATCAACATTTCCTTGAAGCATCGCTTTTGAAAGCTCCTTGAATTGGCAGAGGTCACTTGTGAGAAAGGACAAGACAATGTTGCAACTGTCTTGGAAGGAGTCCATAAGCTTTCTGCCAGGGAAACCCATTCTAGTCATCACTTCTCGTGTTCTAAGAGGAGATGTTCACTTGGGAGTTGGTAACTGCAGTCCCAGACAAAGGTAAGGGCGTGCGGTTGGCCATTCACCAGCAGCTTCCTGCAGATTTCTTCTTCCAATATGGCTTGTTCTGCAACCCAGGGACACACTCAGCACAGCTCAGCCTGAAGGCCAAGACGTACATGGAGCACAGCACAGGCCTGCTCAGGTTTCCTGTGACACTCATCACTAAGTCCTGCATGTGGAAAGGTCTTCTGCTCAGATTCTCTCAACCTCCTGATGAAGGTTAGAAGGAGAACGACATCTCCTTTAGACCGCTAGAGAAAGGGACCTTTACTTGAAGGCCTTGGTTGAAGGGAAAGTGGAAGATGATCTGCAGGAGCGGGCTGGAAACTAGGACCATGCGTGGCAATCAGTTAGCTGAAGGGAATGTGCTCGAGCTTGTAGGTCACTAACCCTGGGAAGACAAGGAGTGTGAATAGACACAACAATTAACATGCTGAGTCATGCTGAGAGAGCATAGGGGAGTGGGGGACGGATGCTGGGAAGGAAAGGTAACACCTTGCTGTTAATTGATGGTAGTTAACCATGAGTTGGGGATTGCCTAGGATGCAATGCTTAGCTTCAAGAACCAATCTGTTTAAAACGCGCAGCTTCAAGAACCAACTGTTTAAAACATGCAGCTTCAAGAACCAATCTGTTTAAAACGCGCAGCTTCAAGAACCAACTGTTTAAAACGCGCAGCTTCTGAAATGGATATATACTCGTGCTACTGTACAATAAATTGACATTGGCTTGTATCACCCTGCGTCCCGTCAATCCATCGCAGCAATGATCCCTGACCAACATGGCACAAAGGCTTCCTGGACTTGTTTTGAACAAAAGACAAGGCGAGAACGGTGAAAAATGTGGACAGCACCTTTCAGTCAAGAATGGGTGACTCTGGTAAAGTAGAAATCAAGAGCAAGTCAAGCAAGTCAACAACTGTAGCAGGGCTGAGTAGAGAGGAAAGATCCCCTCCACCAACCCTTGGGCAGTGCTCTTCCTAATGCAGCCCAGGATGCCATGGGCCTTATTTGAAAGGTGCAAAGCCAGGAGAAAAGGAGGCTTTGGGGACACCTAATAACAGCCTTCCCATATCTTCTTGGGTCATATCAGCAGGAAAAGGCAGCCAGGGTCTTGCCTCTTGTGCGTGACGGGACTGTGAGGGCCAATGGGCATCAGCTGAAGCAGGGGAAGACAATGTCCTTCCCCACGAAGACAGTCAAGCAGTGGAGCAGATGTCCCACAGAGCTTGTGCCATGTCCATCCTTGGAGCTTTTCAAGCCCCACTTGACGGAAAGCCTGAGCTACTTGCTTCAACCCCATAACTGATCGTTCTCTGAGCAGCACGTAGGCCTGGACACCTCCGGAGGTCCCTTCCAGCATGAATGATTCTGGATCTGCATCCACCATGGATCTTGCCTTCATGATGGCAGGGAAATCACTCCGGTTTCCAGCAGCGGTTGAAGCCTAACAGAAAGTGTGTCAGGTGACCTGCGACGTTCTTTTCCCACTCCAAGCTTTGCTGCTCAGATGCAGGGCTGCTTGGCTGCTTCCTATGGATTCCTGTTCTTCACCCTTTCCTACCTTTTTCCCTCCTTTCCCATGCACAATTGCTTCTCGGTGACCACCCTTGTATCCTCCCATGCAAGTAGCCCACCTCTCCTTTCCCTTTCCTCCCTGGCCATTGGCTGTCCCCCTTTGGTGATTCTGAGATTGTCACCATAGGTGGCCACTCAGAAGAAGGATTGATCATCCCCCTTGACTCAGCATCATCCCCCTTGACACAGCACTGTTGTGGCCACATGCGGGTGATCTGTGCCTGGGCTTGGAGGTTTCTCATTCTGGAGGAGGGAGGAAAAACTGGAGAGGCTGTGGAGGATGCCTGCCTGGATGGAGCCTGTGGAGGGAGACTGAAGGTCCTCAATGTCTTGAGACAGGCAAAGTGGAGCCTCAGGGCACCACAGGAATAGCATGCACCTGCTTGAAGGGGGGTGTCAGAGATAAGGGAGTGATTCCTGATAGTGACAGGAAGAGAAAACCTCCGCAAAGTGCTGCTTGGAAAGGTAAGATTGGATGTGAAGAGAAAGAAATGTCCCTCTGAGGGTTGCCCTCTGATGCCGGAGTTCACCCAGAGGGTGCCTGGATCGTCCCATGGCTTTGAGCTTCAAGGAACAAGCAGGGATGAGGGGAAAAACTTGAGAAAAGGCAGAGAAATGCGGGTGTGAGGGCTGGGTAGGAAAGCAAGGAAGAGTCCAACCCCCAGAGTGGAAAGAGGTGCCACAAGGACAGTGTAGGGCAACTTGCAGTGGAGATGGCCCAGGGCTGCAGCAAGGCCGAATGGCCCCACAGGGGGCTGAGGCCTCTGTCCCCCTGGCAATGGCAGCTGCCCATGCCACCAAGGCCTGTGACAGGAAACTGGATTTGGAGGGTCTTCTCTTCTGCCCTCCAAAAGCCTGGGGGTCAGGGCTTGGCCTTTCTGCTTCATAAAAAAAGCCAAATGTGTTTTGCAGCATTACAGCCACCGACACAGTACCTTTGCCTACCTGCAGGTCTGGCCTCTAATTAGCTCCTCTAACGAGTCCATGGGGACGCTTTGTCAGCGATGGCCCTCAGCGGGACCCATCAATGTTTGAAGGTATTTTCAGTGTTGCTTCTGCCTTACATTCCTTGAGTGGTTGGTTCAGCCTGCTCTCAGTAGCTCAGGTTCATGGCAGGAGCCCCCAATGCCCTAACGAGGTATTTGCCTTTTTGTCATTTCCTTCAAGTCTTGAAGAGCTGTGCAGCTAATTGAATCTGTTCCATTCACGTAGATAAGAGAGAGGATTTCAAAGTGCATTTGAAAGGAATTATTTTTCATTTCATAGGTTATATTTTGCTCCTGATTAGGTTAGAGAGGAGGTTCTAGCAGCAATCTCCAAGTGATAATGATGCAGAGGATCTCCTCAGGATATCTGGACTGGTAGGAATCGCAGTCCCTTGAGGTCTGACACAGGATGGACAACCTTGCTCTGAATGTCCCCAAGACCACCCTTTTTCTCATTGTCCCCTGGGACTCACGTCCCTTCTCCTTACATCAGACTTCTCCCCTCAATTCTGCAGGTGGGTGCTGCAGCTCCTTTGCACCATCCCCACCTGTTTGCCTTAGAGGACTGGCTGCACACAGGTGCAGAAGAATTATTCAGATCTGCAAGCAATGTCAAGAATGATCAAGTGTCATAAATAGGCCAACAGCCTCCACAAGCAGATGCCAATTCCAAGCTGTCTCTGATGAGGTGCCTTTCTGCAAGGGACACTCTCGTGAGAAATCTTTTAGGCTGTTAGATACAGAAAGATAGATCTAAACAGAAGGGAAGAGCTGGGTAAGGAGACAGTTTGGCTGCAGGAAGACACGCAAGTTTTTCCTTCCTGAAGCTAAAAACAGCAGTACAGGTGAGAGGTACCTAAAAGACCAAAGACTAAAGGGAGGAGAAAAGTGGTGAATAACTGAAAGAGCCTTTGCTGAGACAATCTGCTGAAAAGATGACTTCAGAAGGCGTCACTGTCTCCTGCCCAGGTGCAAATATGTTAAAGATGAGAGAAAATAAGGGCGTGGTATAACCGTAATACTAATAATGGTGAAGTTCTGGTATAAAATCAACATTTCCTTGAAGCATCGCTTTTGAAAGCTCCTTGAATTGGCAGAGGTCACTTGTGAGAAAGGACAAGACAATGTTGCAACTGTCTTGGAAGGAGTCCATAAGCTTTCTGCCAGGGAAACCCATTCTAGTCATCACTTCTCGTGTTCTAAGAGGAGATGTTCACTTGGGAGTTGGTAACTGCAGTCCCAGACAAAGGTAAGGGCGTGCGGTTGGCCATTCACCAGCAGCTTCCTGCAGATTTCTTCTTCCAATATGGCTTGTTCTGCAACCCAGGGACACAGTCAGCACAGCTCAGCCTGAAGGCCAAGACGTACATGGAGCACAGCACAGGCCTGCTCAGGTTTCCTGTGACACTCATCACTAAGTCCTGCATGTGGAAAGGTCTTCTGCTCAGATTCTCTCAACCTCCTGATGAAGGTTAGAAGGAGAACGACATCTCCTTTAGACCGCTAGAGAAAGGGACCTTTACTTGAAGGCCTTGGTTGAAGGGAAAGTGGAAGATGATCTGCAGGAGCGGGCTGGAAACTAGGACCATGCGTGGCAATCAGTTAGCTGAAGGGAATGTGCTCGAGCTTGTAGGTCACTAACCCTGGGAAGACAAGGAGTGTGAATAGACACAACAATTAACATGCTGAGTCATGCTGAGAGAGCATAGGGGAGTGGGGGACGGATGCTGGGAAGGAAAGGTAACACCTTGCTGTTAATTGATGGTAGTTAACCATGAGTTGGGGATTGCCTAGTATGCAATGCTTAGCTTCAAGAACCAATCTGTTTAAAACGCGCAGCTTCAAGAACCAACTGTTTAAAACATGCAGCTTCTGAAATGGATATATACTCGTGCTACTGTACAATAAATTGACATTGGCTTGTATCACCCTGCGTCCCGTCAATCCATCGCAGCAATGATCCCTGGCCAACATGGCACAAACGCTTCCTGGACTTGTTTTGAACAAAAGACAAGGCGAGAACGGTGAAAAATGTGGACAGCACCTTTCAGTCAAGAATGGGTGACTCTGGTAAAGTAGAAATCAAGAGCAAGTCAAGCAAGTCAACAACTGTAGCAGGGCTGAGTAGAGAGGAAAGATCCCCTCCACCAACCCTTGGGCAGTGCTCTTCCTAATGCAGCCCAGGATGCCATGGGCCTTATTTGAAAGGTGCAAAGCCAGGAGAAGAGGAGGCTTTGGGGACACCTAATAACAGCCTTCCCATATCTTCTTGGGTCATATCAGCAGGAAAAGGCAGCCAGGGTCTTGCCTCTTGTGCGTGACGGGACTGTGAGGGCCAATGGGCATCAGCTGAAGCAGGGGAAGACAATGTCCTTCCCCACGAAGACAGTCAAGCAGTGGAGCAGATGTCCCACAGAGCTTGTGCCATGTCCATCCTTGGAGCTTTTCAAGCCCCACTTGACGGAAAGCCTGAGCTACTTGCTTCAACCCCATAACTGATCGTTCTCTGAGCAGCACGTAGGCCTGGACACCTCCGGAGGTCCCTTCCAGCATGAATGATTCTGGATCTGCATCCACCATGGATCTTGCCTTCATGATGGCAGGGAAATCACTCCGGTTTCCAGCAGCGGTTGAAGCCTAACAGAAAGTGTGTCAGATGACCTGCGACGTTCTTTTCCAACTCCAAGCTTTGCTGCTCAGATGCAGGGCTGCTTGGCTGCTTCCTATGGATTCCTGTTCTTCACCCTTTCCTACCTTTTTCCCTCCTTTCCCATGCACAATTGCTTCTCGGTGACCACCCTTGTATCCTCCCATGCAAGTAGCCCACCTCTCCTTTCCCTTTCCTCCCTGGCCATTGGCTGTCCCCCTTTGGTGATTCTGAGATTGTCACCATAGGTGGCCACTCAGAAGAAGGATTGATCATCCCCCTTGACTCAGCATCATCCCCCTTGACACAGCACTGTTGTGGCCACATCCGGGTGATCTGTGCCTGGGCTTGGAGGTTTCTCATTCTGGAGGAGGGAGGAAAAACTGGAGAGGCTGTGGAGGATGCCTGCCTGGATGGAGCCTGTGGAGGGAGACTGAAGGTCCTCAATGTCTTGAGACAGGCAAAGTGGAGCCTCAGGGCACCACAGGAATAGCATGCACCTGCTTGAAGGGGGGTGTCAGAGATAAGGGAGTGATTCCTGATAGTGACAGGAAGAGAAAACCTCCGCAAAGTGCTGCTTGGAAAGGTAAGATTGGATGTGAAGAGAAAGAAATGTCCCTCTGAGGGTTGCCCTCTGATGCCGGAGTTCACCCAGAGGATGCCTGGATCGTCCCATGGCTTTGAGCTTCAAGGAACAAGCAGGGATGAGGGGAAAAACTTGAGAAAAGGCAGAGAAATGCGGGTGTGAGGGCTGGGTAGGAAAGCAAGGAAGAGTCCAACCGCCAGAGTGGAAAGAGGTGCCACAAGGACAGTGTAGGGCAACTTGCAGTGGAGATGGCCCAGGGCTGCAGCAAGGCCGAATGGCCCCACAGGGGGCTGAGGCCTCTGTCCCCCTGGCAATGGCAGCTGCCCATGCCACCAAGGCCTGTGACAGGAAACTTGATTTGGAGGGTCTTCTCTTCTGCCCTCCAAGAGCCTGGGGGTCAGGGCTTGGCCTTTCTGCTTCATACAAAAAGCCAAATGGGTTTTGCAGCATTACAGCCACCGACACAGTACCTTTGCCTACCTGCAGGTCTGGCCTCTAATTAGCTCCTCTAACGAGTCCATGGGGACGCTTTGTCAGCGATGGCCCTCAGCGGGACCCATCAACGTTTGAAGGTATTTTCAGTGTTGCTTCTGCCTTACATTCCTTGAGTGGTTGGTTCAGCCTGCTCTCAGTAGCTCAGGTTCATGGCAGGAGCCCCCAATGCCCTAACGAGGTATTTGCCTTTTTGTCATTTCCTTCAAGTCTTGAAGAGCTGTGCAGCTAATTGAATCTGTTCCATTCACGTAGATAAGAGAGAGGATTTCAAAGTGCATTTGAAAGGAATTATTTTTCATTTCATAGGTTATATTTTGCTCCTGATTAGGTTAGAGAGGAGGTTCTAGCAGCAATCTCCAAGTGATAATGATGCAGAGGATCTCCTCAGGATATCTGGACTGGTAGGAATCGCAGTCCCTTGAGGTCTGACACAGGATGGACAACCTTGCTCTGAATGTCCCCAAGACCACCCTTTTTCTCATTGTCCCCTGGGACTCACGTCCCTTCTCCTTACATCAGACTTCTCCCCTCAATTCTGCAGGTGGGTGCTGCAGCTCCTTTGCACCATCCCCACCTGTTTGCCTTAGAGGACTGGCTGCACACAGGTGCAGAAGAATTATTCAGATCTGCAAGCAATGTCAAGAATGATCAAGTGTCATAAATAGGCCAACAGCCTCCACAAGCAGATGCCAATTCCAAGCTGTCTCTGATGAGGTGCCTTTCTGCAAGGGACACTCTCGTGAGAAATCTTTTAGGCTGTTAGATACAGAAAGATAGATCTAAACAGAAGGGAAGAGCTGGGTAAGGAGACAGTTTGGCTGCAGGAAGACACGCAAGTTTTTCCTTCCTGAAGCTAAAAACAGCAGTACAGGTGAGAGGTACCTAAAAGACCAAAGACTAAAGGGAGGAGAAAAGTGGTGAATAACTGAAAGAGCCTTTGCTGAGACAATCTGCTGAAAAGATGACTTCAGAAGGCGTCACTGTCTCCTGCCCAGGTGCAAATATGTTAAAGATGAGAGAAAATAAGGGCGTGGTATAACCGTAATACTAATAATGGTGAAGTTCTGGTATAAAATCAACATTTCCTTGAAGCATCGCTTTTGAAAGCTCCTTGAATTGGCAGAGGTCACTTGTGAGAAAGGACAAGACAATGTTGCAACTGTCTTGGAAGGAGTCCATAAGCTTTCTGCCAGGGAAACCCATTCTAGTCATCACTTCTCGTGTTCTAAGAGGAGATGTTCACTTGGGAGTTGGTAACTGCAGTCCCAGACAAAGGTAAGGGCGTGCGGTTGGCCATTCACCAGCAGCTTCCTGCAGATTTCTTCTTCCAATATGGCTTGTTCTGCAACCCAGGGACACACTCAGCACAGCTCAGCCTGAAGGCCAAGACGTACATGGAGCACAGCACAGGCCTGCTCAGGTTTCCTGTGACACTCATCACTAAGTCCTGCATGTGGAAAGGTCTTCTGCTCAGATTCTCTCAACCTCCTGATGAAGGTTAGAAGGAGAACGACATCTCCTTTAGACCGCTAGAGAAAGGGACCTTTACTTGAAGGCCTTGGTTGAAGGGAAAGTGGAAGATGATCTGCAGGAGCGGGCTGGAAACTAGGACCATGCGTGGCAATCAGTTAGCTGAAGGGAATGTGCTCGAGCTTGTAGGTCACTAACCCTGGGAAGACAAGGAGTGTGAATAGACACAACAATTAACATGCTGAGTCATGCTGAGAGAGCATAGGGGAGTGGGGGACGGATGCTGGGAAGGAAAGGTAACACCTTGCTGTTAATTGATGGTAGTTAACCATGAGTTGGGGATTGCCTAGGATGCAATGCTTAGCTTCAAGAACCAATCTGTTTAAAACGCGCAGCTTCAAGAACCAACTGTTTAAAACATGCAGCTTCAAGAACCAATCTGTTTAAAACGCGCAGCTTCAAGAACCAACTGTTTAAAACGCGCAGCTTCTGAAATGGATATATACTCGTGCTACTGTACAATAAATTGACATTGGCTTGTATCACCCTGCGTCCCGTCAATCCATCGCAGCAATGATCCCTGACCAACATGGCACAAAGGCTTCCTGGACTTGTTTTGAACAAAAGACAAGGCGAGAACGGTGAAAAATGTGGACAGCACCTTTCAGTCAAGAATGGGTGACTCTGGTAAAGTAGAAATCAAGAGCAAGTCAAGCAAGTCAACAACTGTAGCAGGGCTGAGTAGAGAGGAAAGATCCCCTCCACCAACCCTTGGGCAGTGCTCTTCCTAATGCAGCCCAGGATGCCATGGGCCTTATTTGAAAGGTGCAAAGCCAGGAGAAAAGGAGGCTTTGGGGACACCTAATAACAGCCTTCCCATATCTTCTTGGGTCATATCAGCAGGAAAAGGCAGCCAGGGTCTTGCCTCTTGTGCGTGACGGGACTGTGAGGGCCAATGGGCATCAGCTGAAGCAGGGGAAGACAATGTCCTTCCCCACGAAGACAGTCAAGCAGTGGAGCAGATGTCCCACAGAGCTTGTGCCATGTCCATCCTTGGAGCTTTTCAAGCCCCACTTGACGGAAAGCCTGAGCTACTTGCTTCAACCCCATAACTGATCGTTCTCTGAGCAGCACGTAGGCCTGGACACCTCCGGAGGTCCCTTCCAGCATGAATGATTCTGGATCTGCATCCACCATGGATCTTGCCTTCATGATGGCAGGGAAATCACTCCGGTTTCCAGCAGCGGTTGAAGCCTAACAGAAAGTGTGTCAGGTGACCTGCGACGTTCTTTTCCCACTCCAAGCTTTGCTGCTCAGATGCAGGGCTGCTTGGCTGCTTCCTATGGATTCCTGTTCTTCACCCTTTCCTACCTTTTTCCCTCCTTTCCCATGCACAATTGCTTCTCGGTGACCACCCTTGTATCCTCCCATGCAAGTAGCCCACCTCTCCTTTCCCTTTCCTCCCTGGCCATTGGCTGTCCCCCTTTGGTGATTCTGAGATTGTCACCATAGGTGGCCACTCAGAAGAAGGATTGATCATCCCCCTTGACTCAGCATCATCCCCCTTGACACAGCACTGTTGTGGCCACATGCGGGTGATCTGTGCCTGGGCTTGGAGGTTTCTCATTCTGGAGGAGGGAGGAAAAACTGGAGAGGCTGTGGAGGATGCCTGCCTGGATGGAGCCTGTGGAGGGAGACTGAAGGTCCTCAATGTCTTGAGACAGGCAAAGTGGAGCCTCAGGGCACCACAGGAATAGCATGCACCTGCTTGAAGGGGGGTGTCAGAGATAAGGGAGTGATTCCTGATAGTGACAGGAAGAGAAAACCTCCGCAAAGTGCTGCTTGGAAAGGTAAGATTGGATGTGAAGAGAAAGAAATGTCCCTCTGAGGGTTGCCCTCTGATGCCGGAGTTCACCCAGAGGGTGCCTGGATCGTCCCATGGCTTTGAGCTTCAAGGAACAAGCAGGGATGAGGGGAAAAACTTGAGAAAAGGCAGAGAAATGCGGGTGTGAGGGCTGGGTAGGAAAGCAAGGAAGAGTCCAACCCCCAGAGTGGAAAGAGGTGCCACAAGGACAGTGTAGGGCAACTTGCAGTGGAGATGGCCCAGGGCTGCAGCAAGGCCGAATGGCCCCACAGGGGGCTGAGGCCTCTGTCCCCCTGGCAATGGCAGCTGCCCATGCCACCAAGGCCTGTGACAGGAAACTGGATTTGGAGGGTCTTCTCTTCTGCCCTCCAAAAGCCTGGGGGTCAGGGCTTGGCCTTTCTGCTTCATAAAAAAAGCCAAATGTGTTTTGCAGCATTACAGCCACCGACACAGTACCTTTGCCTACCTGCAGGTCTGGCCTCTAATTAGCTCCTCTAACGAGTCCATGGGGACGCTTTGTCAGCGATGGCCCTCAGCGGGACCCATCAATGTTTGAAGGTATTTTCAGTGTTGCTTCTGCCTTACATTCCTTGAGTGGTTGGTTCAGCCTGCTCTCAGTAGCTCAGGTTCATGGCAGGAGCCCCCAATGCCCTAACGAGGTATTTGCCTTTTTGTCATTTCCTTCAAGTCTTGAAGAGCTGTGCAGCTAATTGAATCTGTTCCATTCACGTAGATAAGAGAGAGGATTTCAAAGTGCATTTGAAAGGAATTATTTTTCATTTCATAGGTTATATTTTGCTCCTGATTAGGTTAGAGAGGAGGTTCTAGCAGCAATCTCCAAGTGATAATGATGCAGAGGATCTCCTCAGGATATCTGGACTGGTAGGAATCGCAGTCCCTTGAGGTCTGACACAGGATGGACAACCTTGCTCTGAATGTCCCCAAGACCACCCTTTTTCTCATTGTCCCCTGGGACTCACGTCCCTTCTCCTTACATCAGACTTCTCCCCTCAATTCTGCAGGTGGGTGCTGCAGCTCCTTTGCACCATCCCCACCTGTTTGCCTTAGAGGACTGGCTGCACACAGGTGCAGAAGAATTATTCAGATCTGCAAGCAATGTCAAGAATGATCAAGTGTCATAAATAGGCCAACAGCCTCCACAAGCAGATGCCAATTCCAAGCTGTCTCTGATGAGGTGCCTTTCTGCAAGGGACACTCTCGTGAGAAATCTTTTAGGCTGTTAGATACAGAAAGATAGATCTAAACAGAAGGGAAGAGCTGGGTAAGGAGACAGTTTGGCTGCAGGAAGACACGCAAGTTTTTCCTTCCTGAAGCTAAAAACAGCAGTACAGGTGAGAGGTACCTAAAAGACCAAAGACTAAAGGGAGGAGAAAAGTGGTGAATAACTGAAAGAGCCTTTGCTGAGACAATCTGCTGAAAAGATGACTTCAGAAGGCGTCACTGTCTCCTGCCCAGGTGCAAATATGTTAAAGATGAGAGAAAATAAGGGCGTGGTATAACCGTAATACTAATAATGGTGAAGTTCTGGTATAAAATCAACATTTCCTTGAAGCATCGCTTTTGAAAGCTCCTTGAATTGGCAGAGGTCACTTGTGAGAAAGGACAAGACAATGTTGCAACTGTCTTGGAAGGAGTCCATAAGCTTTCTGCCAGGGAAACCCATTCTAGTCATCACTTCTCGTGTTCTAAGAGGAGATGTTCACTTGGGAGTTGGTAACTGCAGTCCCAGACAAAGGTAAGGGCGTGCGGTTGGCCATTCACCAGCAGCTTCCTGCAGATTTCTTCTTCCAATATGGCTTGTTCTGCAACCCAGGGACACAGTCAGCACAGCTCAGCCTGAAGGCCAAGACGTACATGGAGCACAGCACAGGCCTGCTCAGGTTTCCTGTGACACTCATCACTAAGTCCTGCATGTGGAAAGGTCTTCTGCTCAGATTCTCTCAACCTCCTGATGAAGGTTAGAAGGAGAACGACATCTCCTTTAGACCGCTAGAGAAAGGGACCTTTACTTGAAGGCCTTGGTTGAAGGGAAAGTGGAAGATGATCTGCAGGAGCGGGCTGGAAACTAGGACCATGCGTGGCAATCAGTTAGCTGAAGGGAATGTGCTCGAGCTTGTAGGTCACTAACCCTGGGAAGACAAGGAGTGTGAATAGACACAACAATTAACATGCTGAGTCATGCTGAGAGAGCATAGGGGAGTGGGGGACGGATGCTGGGAAGGAAAGGTAACACCTTGCTGTTAATTGATGGTAGTTAACCATGAGTTGGGGATTGCCTAGTATGCAATGCTTAGCTTCAAGAACCAATCTGTTTAAAACGCGCAGCTTCAAGAACCAACTGTTTAAAACATGCAGCTTCTGAAATGGATATATACTCGTGCTACTGTACAATAAATTGACATTGGCTTGTATCACCCTGCGTCCCGTCAATCCATCGCAGCAATGATCCCTGGCCAACATGGCACAAACGCTTCCTGGACTTGTTTTGAACAAAAGACAAGGCGAGAACGGTGAAAAATGTGGACAGCACCTTTCAGTCAAGAATGGGTGACTCTGGTAAAGTAGAAATCAAGAGCAAGTCAAGCAAGTCAACAACTGTAGCAGGGCTGAGTAGAGAGGAAAGATCCCCTCCACCAACCCTTGGGCAGTGCTCTTCCTAATGCAGCCCAGGATGCCATGGGCCTTATTTGAAAGGTGCAAAGCCAGGAGAAGAGGAGGCTTTGGGGACACCTAATAACAGCCTTCCCATATCTTCTTGGGTCATATCAGCAGGAAAAGGCAGCCAGGGTCTTGCCTCTTGTGCGTGACGGGACTGTGAGGGCCAATGGGCATCAGCTGAAGCAGGGGAAGACAATGTCCTTCCCCACGAAGACAGTCAAGCAGTGGAGCAGATGTCCCACAGAGCTTGTGCCATGTCCATCCTTGGAGCTTTTCAAGCCCCACTTGACGGAAAGCCTGAGCTACTTGCTTCAACCCCATAACTGATCGTTCTCTGAGCAGCACGTAGGCCTGGACACCTCCGGAGGTCCCTTCCAGCATGAATGATTCTGGATCTGCATCCACCATGGATCTTGCCTTCATGATGGCAGGGAAATCACTCCGGTTTCCAGCAGCGGTTGAAGCCTAACAGAAAGTGTGTCAGATGACCTGCGACGTTCTTTTCCAACTCCAAGCTTTGCTGCTCAGATGCAGGGCTGCTTGGCTGCTTCCTATGGATTCCTGTTCTTCACCCTTTCCTACCTTTTTCCCTCCTTTCCCATGCACAATTGCTTCTCGGTGACCACCCTTGTATCCTCCCATGCAAGTAGCCCACCTCTCCTTTCCCTTTCCTCCCTGGCCATTGGCTGTCCCCCTTTGGTGATTCTGAGATTGTCACCATAGGTGGCCACTCAGAAGAAGGATTGATCATCCCCCTTGACTCAGCATCATCCCCCTTGACACAGCACTGTTGTGGCCACATGCGGGTGATCTGTGCCTGGGCTTGGAGGTTTCTCATTCTGGAGGAGGGAGGAAAAACTGGAGAGGCTGTGGAGGATGCCTGCCTGGATGGAGCCTGTGGAGGGAGACTGAAGGTCCTCAATGTCTTGAGACAGGCAAAGTGGAGCCTCAGGGCACCACAGGAATAGCATGCACCTGCTTGAAGGGGGGTGTCAGAGATAAGGGAGTGATTCCTGATAGTGACAGGAAGAGAAAACCTCCGCAAAGTGCTGCTTGGAAAGGTAAGATTGGATGTGAAGAGAAAGAAATGTCCCTCTGAGGGTTGCCCTCTGATGCCGGAGTTCACCCAGAGGGTGCCTGGATCGTCCCATGGCTTTGAGCTTCAAGGAACAAGCAGGGATGAGGGGAAAAACTTCAGCAAAGGCAGAGAAATGCGGGTGTGAGGGCTGGGTAGGAAAGCAAGGAAGAGTCCAACCCCCAGAGTGGAAAGAGGTGCCACAAGGACAGTGTAGGGCAACTTGCAGTGGAGATGGCCCAGGGCTGCAGCAAGGCCGAATGGCCCCACAGGGGGCTGAGGCCTCTGTCCCCCTGGCAATGGCAGCTGCCCATGCCACCAAGGCCTGTGACAGGAAACTGGATTTGGAGGGTCTTCTCTTCTGCCCTCCAAGAGCCTGGGGGTCAGGGCTTGGCCTTTCTGCTTCATAAAAAAAGCCAAATGTGTTTTGCAGCATTACAGCCACCGACACAGTACCTTTGCCTACCTGCAGGTCTGGCCTCTAATTAGCTCCTCTAACGAGTCCATGGGGACGCTTTGTCAGCGATGGCCCTCAGCGGGACCCATCAATGTTTGAAGGTATTTTCAGTGTTGCTTCTGCCTTACATTCCTTGAGTGGTTGGTTCAGCCTGCTCTCAGTAGCTCAGGTTCATGGCAGGAGCCCCCAATGCCCTAACGAGGTATTTGCCTTTTTGTCGTTTCCTTCAAGTCTTGAAGAGCTGTGCAGCTAATTGAATCTGTTCCATTCACGTAGATAAGAGAGAGGATTTCAAAGTGCATTTGAAAGGAATTATTTTTCATTTCATAGGTTATATTTTGCTCCTGATTAGGGTAGAGAGGAGGTTCTAGCAGCAATCTCCAAGTGATAATGATGCAGAGGATCTCCTCAGGATATCTGGACTGGTAGGAATCGCAGTCCCTTGAGGTCTGACACAGGATGCACAACCTTGCTCTGAATGTCCCCAAGACCACCCTTTTTCTCATTGTCCCCTGGGACTCACGTCCCTTCTCCTTACATCAGACTTCTCCCCTCAATTCTGCAGGTGGGTGCTGCAGCTCCTTTGCACCATCCCCACCTGTTTGCCTTAGAGGACTGGCTGCACACAGGTGCAGAAGAATTATTCAGATCTGCAAGCAATGTCAAGAATGATCAAGTGTCATAAATAGGCCAACAGCCTCCACAAGCAGATGCCAATTCCAAGCTGTCTCTGATGAGGTGCCTTTCTGCAAGGGACACTCTCGTGAGAAATCTTTTAGGCTGTTAGATACAGAAAGATAGATCTAAACAGAAGGGAAGAGCTGGGTAAGGAGACAGTTTGGCTGCAGGAAGACACGCAAGTTTTTCCTTCCTGAAGCTAAAAACAGCAGTACAGGTGAGAGGTACCTAAAAGACCAAAGACTAAAGGGAGGAGAAAAGTGGTGAATAACTGAAAGAGCCTTTGCTGAGACAATCTGCTGAAAAGATGACTTCAGAAGGCGTCACTGTCTCCTGCCCAGGTGCAAATATGTTAAAGATGAGAGAAAATAAGGGCGTGGTATAACCGTAATACTAATAATGGTGAAGTTCTGGTATAAAATCAACATTTCCTTGAAGCATCGCTTTTGAAAGCTCCTTGAATTGGCAGAGGTCACTTGTGAGAAAGGACAAGACAATGTTGCAACTGTCTTGGAAGGAGTCCATAAGCTTTCTGCCAGGGAAACCCATTCTAGTCATCACTTCTCGTGTTCTAAGAGGAGATGTTCACTTGGGAGTTGGTAACTGCAGTCCCAGACAAAGGTAAGGGCGTGCGGTTGGCCATTCACCAGCAGCTTCCTGCAGATTTCTTCTTCCAATATGGCTTGTTCTGCAACCCAGGGACACAGTCAGCACAGCTCAGCCTGAAGGCCAAGACGTACATGGAGCACAGCACAGGCCTGCTCAGGTTTCCTGTGACACTCATCACTAAGTCCTGCATGTGGAAAGGTCTTCTGCTCAGATTCTCTCAACCTCCTGATGAAGGTTAGAAGGAGAACGACATCTCCTTTAGACCGCTAGAGAAAGGGACCTTTACTTGAAGGCCTTGGTTGAAGGGAAAGTGGAAGATGATCTGCAGGAGCGGGCTGGAAACTAGGACCATGCGTGGCAATCAGTTAGCTGAAGGGAATGTGCTCGAGCTTGGAGGTCACTAACCCTGGGAAGACAAGGAGTGTGAATAGACACAACAATTAACATGCTGAGTCATGCTGAGAGAGCATAGGGGAGTGGGGGACGGATGCTGGGAAGGAAAGGTAACACCTTGCTGTTAATTGATGGTAGTTAACCATGAGTTGGGGATTGCCTAGTATGCAATGCTTAGCTTCAAGAACCAATCTGTTTAAAACGTGCAGCTTCAAGAACCAACTGTTTAAAACATGCAGCTTCAAGAACCAATCTGTTTAAAACGCGCAGCTTCAAGAACCAACTGTTTAAAACGCGCAGCTTCTGAAATGGATATATACTCGTGCTACTGTACAATAAATTGACATTGGCTTGTATCACCCTGCGTCCCGTCAATCCATCGCAGCAATGATCCCTGACCAACATGGCACAAACGCTTCCTGGACTTGTTTTGAACAAAAGACAAGGCGAGAACGGTGAAAAATGTGGACGGCATCTTTCAGTCAAGAATGGGTGACTCTGGTAAAGTAGAAATCAAGAGCAAGTCAAGCAAGTCAACAACTGTAGCAGGGCTGAGTAGAGAGGAAAGATCCTCTCCACCAACCCTTGGGCAGTGCTCTTCCTAATGCAGCCCAGGATGCCATGGGCCTTATTTGAAAGGTGCAAAGCCAGGAGAAGAGGAGGCTTTGGGGACACCTAATAACAGCCTTCCCATATCTTCTTGGGTCATATCAGCAGGAAAAGGCAGCCAGGGTCTTGCCTCTTGTGCGTGACGGGACTGTGAGGGCCAATGGGCATCAGCTGAAGCAGGGGAAGACAATGTCCTTCCCCACGAAGACAGTCAAGCAGTGGAGCAGATGTCCCACAGAGCTTGTGCCATGTCCATCCTTGGAGCTTTTCAAGCCCCACTTGACGGAAAGCCTGAGCTACTTGCTTCAACCCCATAACTGATCGTTCTCTGAGCAGCACGTAGGCCTGGACACCTCCGGAGGTCCCTTCCAGCATGAATGATTCTGGATCTGCATCCACCATGGATCTTGCCTTCATGATGGCAGGGAAATCACTCCGGTTTCCAGCAGCGGTTGAAGCCTAACAGAAAGTGTGTCAGGTGACCTGCGACGTTCTTTTCCCACTCCAAGCTTTGCTGCTCAGATGCAGGGCTGCTTGGCTGCTTCCTATGGATTCCTGTTCTTCACCCTTTCCTACCTTTTTCCCTCCTTTCCCATGCACAATTGCTTCTCGGTGACCACCCTTGTATCCTCCCATGCAAGTAGCCCACCTCTCCTTTCCCTTTCCTCCCTGGCCATTGGCTGTCCCCCTTTGGTGATTCTGAGATTGTCACCATAGGTGGCCACTCAGAAGAAGGATTGATCATCCCCCTTGACTCAGCATCATCCCCCTTGACACAGCACTGTTGTGGCCACATCCGGGTGATCTGTGCCTGGGCTTGGAGGTTTCTCCTTCTGGAGGAGGGAGGAAAAACTGGAGAGGCTGTGGAGGATGCCTGCCTGGATGGAGCCTGTGGAGGGAGACTGAAGGTCCTCAATGTCTTGAGACAGGCAAAGTGGAGCCTCAGGGCACCACAGGAATAGCATGCACCTGCTTGAAGGGGGGTGTCAGAGATAAGGGAGTGATTCCTGATAGTGACAGGAAGAGAAAACCTCCGCAAAGTGCTGCTTGGAAAGGTAAGATTGGATGTGAAAAGAAAGAAATGTCCCTCTGAGGGTTGCCCTCTGATGCCGGAGTTCACTCAGAGGGTGCCTGGATCGTCCCATGGCTTTGAGCTTCAAGGAACAAGCAGGGATGAGTGGAAAAACTTGAGAAAAGGCAGAGAAATGCGGGTGTGAGGGCTGGGTAGGAAAGCAAGGAAGAGTCCAACCGCCAGAGTGGAAAGAGGTGCCACAAGGACAGTGTAGGGCAACTTGCAGTGGAGATGGCCCAGGGCTGCAGCAAGGCCGAATGGCCCCACAGGGGGCTGAGGCCTCTGTCCCCCTGGCAATGGCAGCTGCCCATGCCACCAAGGCCTGTGACAGGAAACTTGATTTGGAGGGTCTTCTCTTCTGCCCTCCAAGAGCCTGGGCGTCAGGGCTTGGCCTTTCTGCTTCATACAAAAATCCAAATGGGTTTTGCAGCATTACAGCCACCGACACAGTACCTTTGCCTACCTGCAGGTCTGGCCTCTAATTAGCTCCTCTAACGAGTCCATGGGGACGCTTTGTCAGCGATGGCCCTCAGCGGGACCCATCAACGTTTGAAGGTATTTTCAGTGTTGCTTCTGCCTTACATTCCTTGAGTGGTTGGTTCAGCCTGCTCTCAGTAGCTCAGGTTCATGGCAGGAGCCCCCAATGCCCTAACGAGGTATTTGCCTTTTTGTCATTTCCTTCAAGTCTTGAAGAGCTGTGCAGCTAATTGAATCTGTTCCATTCACGTAGATAAGAGAGAGGATTTCAAAGTGCATTTGAAAGGAATTATTTTTCATTTCATAGGTTATATTTTGCTCCTGATTAGGTTAGAGAGGAGGTTCTAGCAGCAATCTCCAAGTGATAATGATGCAGAGGATCTCCTCAGGATATCTGGACTGGTAGGAATCGCAGTCCCTTGAGGTCTGACACAGGATGGACAACCTTGCTCTGAATGTCCCCAAGACCACCCTTTTTCTCATTGTCCCCTGGGACTCACGTCCCTTCTCCTTACATCAGACTTCTCCCCTCAATTCTGCAGGTGGGTGCTGCAGCTCCTTTGCACCATCCCCACCTGTTTGCCTTAGAGGACTGGCTGCACACAGGTGCAGAAGAATTATTCAGATCTGCAAGCAATGTCAAGAATGATCAAGTGTCATAAATAGGCCAACAGCCTCCACAAGCAGATGCCAATTCCAAGCTGTCTCTGATGAGGTGCCTTTCTGCAAGGGACACTCTCGTGAGAAATCTTTTAGGCTGTTAGATACAGAAAGATAGATCTAAACAGAAGGGAAGAGCTGGGTAAGGAGACAGTTTGGCTGCAGGAAGACACGCAAGTTTTTCCTTCCTGAAGCTAAAAACAGCAGTACAGGTGAGAGGTACCTAAAAGACCAAAGACTAAAGGGAGGAGAAAAGTGGTGAATAACTGAAAGAGCCTTTGCTGAGACAATCTGCTGAAAAGATGACTTCAGAAGGCGTCACTGTCTCCTGCCCAGGTGCAAATATGTTAAAGATGAGAGAAAATAAGGGCGTGGTATAACCGTAATACTAATAATGGTGAAGTTCTGGTATAAAATCAACATTTCCTTGAAGCATCGCTTTTGAAAGCTCCTTGAATTGGCAGAGGTCACTTGTGAGAAAGGACAAGACAATGTTGCAACTGTCTTGGAAGGAGTCCATAAGCTTTCTGCCAGGGAAACCCATTCTAGTCATCACTTCTCGTGTTCTAAGAGGAGATGTTCACTTGGGAGTTGGTAACTGCAGTCCCAGACAAAGGTAAGGGCGTGCGGTTGGCCATTCACCAGCAGCTTCCTGCAGATTTCTTCTTCCAATATGGCTTGTTCTGCAACCCAGGGACACAGTCAGCACAGCTCAGCCTGAAGGCCAAGACGTACATGGAGCACAGCACAGGCCTGCTCAGGTTTCCTGTGACACTCATCACTAAGTCCTGCATGTGGAAAGGTCTTCTGCTCAGATTCTCTCAACCTCCTGATGAAGGTTAGAAGGAGAACGACATCTCCTTTAGACCGCTAGAGAAAGGGACCTTTACTTGAAGGCCTTGGTTGAAGGGAAAGTGGAAGATGATCTGCAGGAGCGGGCTGGAAACTAGGACCATGCGTGGCAATCAGTTAGCTGAAGGGAATGTGCTCGAGCTTGTAGGTCACTAACCCTGGGAAGACAAGGAGTGTGAATAGACACAACAATTAACATGCTGAGTCATGCTGAGAGAGCATAGGGGAGTGGGGGACGGATGCTGGGAAGGAAAGGTAACACCTTGCTGTTAATTGATGGTAGTTAACCATGAGTTGGGGATTGCCTAGGATGCAATGCTTAGCTTCAAGAACCAATCTGTTTAAAACGCGCAGCTTCAAGAACCAACTGTTTAAAACATGCAGCTTCAAGAACCAATCTGTTTAAAACGCGCAGCTTCAAGAACCAACTGTTTAAAACGCGCAGCTTCTGAAATGGATATATACTCGTGCTACTGTACAATAAATTGACATTGGCTTGTATCACCCTGCGTCCCGTCAATCCATCGCAGCAATGATCCCTGACCAACATGGCACAAACGCTTCCTGGACTTGTTTTGAACAAAAGACAAGGCGAGAACGGTGAAAAATGTGGACGGCACCTTTCAGTCAAGAATGGGTGACTCTGGTAAAGTAGAAATCAAGAGCAAGTCAAGCAAGTCAACAACTGTAGCAGGGCTGAGTAGAGAGGAAAGATCCCCTCCACCAACCCTTGGGCAGTGCTCTTCCTAATGCAGCCCAGGATGCCATGGGCCTTATTTGAAAGGTGCAAAGCCAGGAGAAGAGGAGGCTTTGGGGACACCTAATAACAGCCTTCCCATATCTTCTTGGGTCATATCAGCAGGAAAAGGCAGCCAGGGTCTTGCCTCTTGTGCGTGACGGGACTGTGAGGGCCAATGGGCATCAGCTGAAGCAGGGGAAGACAATGTCCTTCCCCACGAAGACAGTCAAGCAGTGGAGCAGATGTCCCACAGAGCTTGTGCCATGTCCATCCTTGGAGCTTTTCAAGCCCCACTTGACGGAAAGCCTGAGCTACTTGCTTCAACCCCATAACTGATCGTTCTCTGAGCAGCACGTAGGCCTGGACACCTCCGGAGGTCCCTTCCAGCATGAATGATTCTGGATCTGCATCCACCATGGATCTTGCCTTCATGATGGCAGGGAAATCACTCCGGTTTCCAGCAGCGGTTGAAGCCTAACAGAAAGTGTGTCAGGTGACCTGCGACGTTCTTTTCCCACTCCAAGCTTTGCTGCTCAGATGCAGGGCTGCTTGGCTGCTTCCTATGGATTCCTGTTCTTCACCCTTTCCTACCTTTTTCCCTCCTTTCCCATGCACAATTGCTTCTCGGTGACCACCCTTGTATCCTCCCATGCAAGTAGCCCACCTCTCCTTTCCCTTTCCTCCCTGGCCATTGGCTGTCCCCCTTTGGTGATTCTGAGATTGTCACCATAGGTGGCCACTCAGAAGAAGGATTGATCATCCCCCTTGACTCAGCATCATCCCCCTTGACACAGCACTGTTGTGGCCACATCCGGG
Organism: Falco punctatus; assembly: GCF_963210335.1. Lineage (NCBI taxonomy): Eukaryota > Metazoa > Chordata > Aves > Falconiformes > Falconidae > Falco > Falco punctatus. The sequence goes on along the minus strand of NW_027660235.1, from coordinate 1,134,799 downwards.
TGATCTGTGCCTGGGCTTGGAGGTTTCTCCTTCTGGAGGAGGGAGGAAAAACTGGAGAGGCTGTGGAGGATGCCTGCCTGGATGGAGCCTGTGGAGGGAGACTGAAGGTCCTCAATGTCTTGAGACAGGCAAAGTGGAGCCTCAGGGCACCACAGGAATAGCATGCACCTGCTTGAAGGGGGGTGTCAGAGATAAGGGAGTGATTCCTGATAGTGACAGGAAGAGAAAACCTCCGCAAAGTGCTGCTTGGAAAGGTAAGATTGGATGTGAAGAGAAAGAAATGTCCCTCTGAGGGTTGCCCTCTGATGCCGGAGTTCACCCAGAGGGTGCCTGGATCGTCCCATGGCTTTGAGCTTCAAGGAACAAGCAGGGATGAGGGGAAAAACTTGAGAAAAGGCAGAGAAATGTGGGTGTGAGGGCTGGGTAGGAAAGCAAGGAAGAGTCCAACCCCCAGAGTGGAAAGAGGTGCCACAAGGACAGTGTAGGGCAACTTGCAGTGGAGATGGCCCAGGGCTGCAGCAAGGCCGAATGGCCCCACAGGGGGCTGAGGCCTCTGTCCCCCTGGCAATGGCAGCTGCCCATGCCACCAAGGCCTGTGACAGGAAACTTGATTTGGAGGGTCTTCTCTTCTGCCCTCCAAGAGCCTGGGCGTCAGGGCTTGGCCTTTCTGCTTCATACAAAAAGCCAAATGGGTTTTGCAGCATTACAGCCACCGACACAGTACCTTTGCCTACCTGCAGGTCTGGCCTCTAATTAGCTCCTCTAACGAGTCCATGGGGACGCTTTGTCAGCGATGGCCCTCAGCGGGACCCATCAACGTTTGAAGGTATTTTCAGTGTTGCTTCTGCCTTACATTCCTTGAGTGGTTGGTTCAGCCTGCTCTCAGTAGCTCAGGTTCATGGCAGGAGCCCCCAGTGCCCTAACGAGGTATTTGCCTTTTTGTCGTTTCCTTCAAGTCTTGAAGAGCTGTGCAGCTAATTGAATCTGTTCCATTCACGTAGATAAGAGAGAGGATTTCAAAGTGCATTTGAAAGGAATTATTTTTCATTTCATAGGTTATATTTTGCTCCTGATTAGGGTAGAGAGGAGGTTCTAGCAGCAATCTCCAAGTGATAACGATGCAGAGGATCTCCTCAGGAGGTCTGGACTGGTAGGAATCGCAGTCCCTTGAGGTCTGACACAGGATGGACAACCTTGCTCTGAATGTCCCCAAGACCACCCTTTTTCTCATTGTCCCCTGGGACTCACATCCCTTCGCCTTACATCAGACTTCTCCCCTCAATTCTGCAGGTGGGTGCTGCAGCTCCTTTGCACCATCCCCACCTGTTTGCCTTAGAGGACTGGCTGCACGCAGGTGCAGAAGAATTATTCAGATCTGCAAGCAATGTCAAGAATGATCAAGTGTCATAAATAGGCCAACAGCCTCCACAAGCAGATGCCAATTCCAAGCTGTCTCTGATGAGGTGCTTTTCTGCAAGGGACACTCTCATGAGAAATCTTTTAGGCTGTTAGATACAGAAAGATAGATCTAAACAGAAGGGAAGAGCTGGGTAAGGAGACAGTTTGGCTGCAGGAAGACACGCAAGTTTTTCCTTCCTGAAGCTAAAAACAGCAGTACAGGTGAGAGGTACCTAAAAGACCAAAGACTAAAGGGAGGAGAAAAGTGGTGAATAACTGAAAGAGCCTTTGCTGAGACAATCTGCTGAAAAGATGACTTCAGAAGGCGTCACTGTCTCCTGCCCAGGTGCAAATATGTTAAAGATGAGAGAAAATAAGGGTGTGGTATAACCGTAATAATAATGGTGAAGTTCTGGTATAAAATCAACATTTCCTTGAAGCATCGCTTTTGAAAGCTCCTTGAATTGGCAGAGGTCACTTGTGAGAAAGGACAAGTCAATGTTGCAACTGTCTTGGAAGGAGTCCATAAGCTTTCTGCCAGGGAAACCCATTCTAGTCATCACTTCTCGTGTTCTAAGAGGAGATGTTCACTTGGGAGTTGGTAACTGCAGTCCCAGACAAAGGTAAGGGCGTGCGGTTGGCCATTCACCAGCAGCTTCCTGCAGATTTCTTCTTCCAATATGGCTTGTTCTGCAACCCAGGGACACAGTCAGCACAGCTCAGCCTGAAGGCCAAGACGTACATGGAGCACAGCACAGGCCTGCTCAGGTTTCCTGTGACACTCATCACTAAGTCCTGCATGTGGAAAGGTCTTCTGCTCAGATTCTCTCAACCTCCTGATGAAGGTTAGAAGGAGAACGACATCTCCTTTAGACCGCTAGAGAAAGGGACCTTTACTTGAAGGCCTTGGTTGAAGGGAAAGTGGAAGATGATCTGCAGGAGCGGGCTGGAAACTAGGACCATGCGTGGCAATCAGTTAGCTGAAGGGAATGTGCTCGAGCTTGTAGGTCACTAACCCTGGGAAGACAAGGAGTGTGAATAGACACAACAATTAACATGCTGAGTCATGCTGAGAGAGCATAGGGGAGTGGGGGACGGATGCTGGGAAGGAAAGGTAACACCTTGCTGTTAATTGATGGTAGTTAACCATGAGTTGGGGATTGCCTAGTATGCAATGCTTAGCTTCAAGAACCAATCTTTTTAAAACGCGCAGCTTCAAGAACCAACTGTTTAAAACATGCAGCTTCAAGAACCAATCTGTTTAAAACGCGCAGCTTCAAGAACCAACTGTTTAAAACGCGCAGCTTCAAGAACCAACTGTTTAAAACATGCAGCTTCAAGAACCAATCTGTTTAAAACGCGCAGCTTCAAGAACCAACTGTTTAAAACGCGCAGCTTCTGAAATGGATATATACTCGTGCTACTGTACAATAAATTGACATTGGCTTGTATCACCCTGCGTCCCGTCAATCCATCGCAGCAATGATCCCTGACCAACATGGCACAAACGCTTCCTGGACTTGTTTTGAACAAAAGACAAGGCGAGAACGGTGAAAAATGTGGACGGCACCTTTCAGTCAAGAATGGGTGACTCTGGTAAAGTAGAAATCAAGAGCAAGTCAAGCAAGTCAACAACTGTAGCAGGGCTGAGTAGAGAGGAAAGATCCCCTCCACCAACCCTTGGGCAGTGCTCTTCCTAATGCAGCCCAGGATGCCATGGGCCTTATTTGAAAGGTGCAAAGCCAGGAGAAGAGGAGGCTTTGGGGACACCTAATAACAGCCTTCCCATATCTTCTTGGGTCATATCAGCAGGAAAAGGCAGCCAGGGTCTTGCCTCTTGTGCGTGACGGGACTGTGAGGGCCAATGGGCATCAGCTGAAGCAGGGGAAGACAATGTCCTTCCCCACGAAGACACTCAAGCAGTGGAGCAGATGTCCCACAGAGCTTGTGCCATGTCCATCCTTGGAGCTTTTCAAGCCCCACTTGACGGAAAGCCTGAGCTACTTGCTTCAACCCCATAACTGATCGTTCTCTGAGCAGCACGTAGGCCTGGACACCTCCGGAGGTCCCTTCCAGCATGAATGATTCTGGATCTGCATCCACCATGGATCTTGCCTTCATGATGGCAGGGAAATCACTCCGGTTTCCAGCAGCGGTTGAAGCCTAACAGAAAGTGTGTCAGGTGACCTGCGACGTTCTTTTCCCACTCCAAGCTTTGCTGCTCAGATGCAGGGCTGCTTGGCTGCTTCCTATGGATTCCTGTTCTTCACCCTTTCCTACCTTTTTCCCTCCTTTCCCATGCACAATTGCTTCTCGGTGACCACCCTTGTATCCTCCCATGCAAGTAGCCCACCTCTCCTTTCCCTTTCCTCCCTGGCCATTGGCTGTCCCCCTTTGGTGATTCTGAGATTGTCACCATAGGTGGCCACTCAGAAGAAGGATTGATCATCCCCCTTGACTCAGCATCATCCCCCTTGACACAGCACTGTTGTGGCCACATGCGGGTGATCTGTGCCTGGGCTTGGAGGTTTCTCATTCTGGAGGAGGGAGGAAAAACTGGAGAGGCTGTGGAGGATGCCTGCCTGGATGGAGCCTGTGGAGGGAGACTGAAGGTCCTCAATGTCTTGAGACAGGCAAAGTGGAGCCTCAGGGCACCACAGGAATAGCATGCACCTGCTTGAAGGGGGGTGTCAGAGATAAGGGAGTGATTCCTGATAGTGACAGGAAGAGAAAACCTCCGCAAAGTGCTGCTTGGAAAGGTAAGATTGGATGTGAAGAGAAAGAAATGTCCCTCTGAGGGTTGCCCTCTGATGCCGGAGTTCACCCAGAGGGTGCCTGGATCGTCCCATGGCTTTGAGCTTCAAGGAACAAGCAGGGATGAGGGGAAAAACTTGAGAAAAGGCAGAGAAATGTGGGTGTGAGGGCTGGGTAGGAAAGCAAGGAAGAGTCCAACCGCCAGAGTGGAAAGAGGTGCCACAAGGACAGTGTAGGGCAACTTGCAGTGGAGATGGCCCAGGGCTGCAGCAAGGCCGAATGGCCCCACAGGGGGCTGAGGCCTCTGTCCCCCTGGCAATGGCAGCTGCCCATGCCACCAAGGCCTGTGACAGGAAACTTGATTTGGAGGGTCTTCTCTTCTGCCCTCCAAGAGCCTGGGGGTCAGGGCTTGGCCTTTCTGCTTCATAAAAAAAGCCAAATGTGTTTTGCAGCATTACAGCCACCGACACAGTACCTTTGCCTACCTGCAGGTCTGGCCTCTAATTAGCTCCTCTAACGAGTCCATGGGGACGCTTTGTCAGCGATGGCCCTCAGCGGGACCCATCAATGTTTGAAGGTATTTTCAGTGTTGCTTCTGCCTTACATTCCTTGAGTGGTTGGTTCAGCCTGCTCTCAGTAGCTCAGGTTCATGGCAGGAGCCCCCAATGCCCTAACGAGGTATTTGCCTTTTTGTCGTTTCCTTCAAGTCTTGAAGAGCTGTGCAGCTAATTGAATCTGTTCCATTCACGTAGATAAGAGAGAGGATTTCAAAGTGCATTTGAAAGGAATTATTTTTCATTTCATAGGTTATATTTTGCTCCTGATTAGGGTAGAGAGGAGGTTCTAGCAGCAATCTCCAAGTGATAATGATGCAGAGGATCTCCTCAGGATATCTGGACTGGTAGGAATCGCAGTCCCTTGAGGTCTGACACAGGATGGACAACCTTGCTCTGAATGTCCCCAAGACCACCCTTTTTCTCATTGTCCCCTGGGACTCACGTCCCTTCTCCTTACATCAGACTTCTCCCCTCAATTCTGCAGGTGGGTGCTGCAGCTCCTTTGCACCATCCCCACCTGTTTGCCTTAGAGGACTGGCTGCACACAGGTGCAGAAGAATTATTCAGATCTGCAAGCAATGTCAAGAATGATCAAGTGTCATAAATAGGCCAACAGCCTCCACAAGCAGATGCCAATTCCAAGCTGTCTCTGATGAGGTGCTTTTCTGCAAGGGACACTCTCGTGAGAAATCTTTTAGGCTGTTAGATACAGAAAGATAGATCTAAACAGAAGGGAAGAGCTGGGTAAGGAGACAGTTTGGCTGCAGGAAGACACGCAAGTTTTTCCTTCCTGAAGCTAAAAACAGCAGTACAGGTGAGAGGTACCTAAAAGACCAAAGACTAAAGGGAGGAGAAAAGTGGTGAATAACTGAAAGAGCCTTTGCTGAGACAATCTGCTGAAAAGATGACTTCAGAAGGCATCACTGTCTCCTGCCCAGGTGCAAATATGTTAAAGATGAGAGAAAATAAGGGCGTGGTATAACCGTAATACTAATAATGGTGAAGTTCTGGTATAAAATCAACATTTCCTTGAAGCATCGCTTTTGAAAGCTCCTTGAATTGGCAGAGGTCACTTGTGAGAAAGGACAAGACAATGTTGCAACTGTCTTGGAAGGAGTCCATAAGCTTTCTGCCAGGGAAACCCATTCTAGTCATCACTTCTCGTGTTCTAAGAGGAGATGTTCACTTGGGAGTTGGTAACTGCAGTCCCAGACAAAGGTAAGGGCGTGCGGTTGGCCATTCACCAGCAGCTTCCTGCAGATTTCTTCTTCCAATATGGCTTGTTCTGCAACCCAGGGACACAGTCAGCACAGCTCAGCCTGAAGGCCAAGAGGTACATGGAGCACAGCACAGGCCTGCTCAGGTTTCCTGTGACACTCATCACTAAGTCCTGCATGTGGAAAGGTCTTCTGCTCAGATTCTCTCAACCTCCTGATGAAGGTTAGAAGGAGAACGACATCTCCTTTAGACCGCTAGAGAAAGGGACCTTTACTTGAAGGCCTTGGTTGAAGGGAAAGTGGAAGATGATCTGCAGGAGCAGGCTGGAAACTAGGACCATGCGTGGCAATCAGTTAGCTGAAGGGAATGTGCTCGAGCTTGGAGGTCACTAACCCTGGGAAGACAAGGAGTGTGAATAGACACAACAATTAACATGCTGAGTCATGCTGAGAGAGCATAGGGGAGTGGGGGACGGATGCTGGGAAGGAAAGGTAACACCTTGCTGTTAATTGATGGTAGTTAACCATGAGTTGGGGATTGCCTAGTATGCAATGCTTAGCTTCAAGAACCAATCTGTTTAAAACGCGCAGCTTCAAGAACCAACTGTTTAAAACATGCAGCTTCAAGAACCAATCTGTTTAAAACGCGCAGCTTCAAGAACCAACTGTTTAAAACGCGCAGCTTCTGAAATGGATATATACTCGTGCTACTGTACAATAAATTGACATTGGCTTGTATCACCCTGCGTCCCGTCAATCCATCGCAGCAATGATCCCTGACCAACATGGCACAAACGCTTCCTGGACTTGTTTTGAACAAAAGACAAGGCGAGAACGGTGAAAAATGTGGACGGCACCTTTCAGTCAAGAATGGGTGACTCTGGTAAAGTAGAAATCAAGAGCAAGTCAAGCAAGTCAACAACTGTAGCAGGGCTGAGTAGAGAGGAAAGATCCCCTCCACCAACCCTTGGGCAGTGCTCTTCCTAATGCAGCCCAGGATGCCATGGGCCTTATTTGAAAGGTGCAAAGCCAGGAGAAGAGGAGGCTTTGGGGACACCTAATAACAGCCTTCCCATATCTTCTTGGGTCATATCAGCAGGAAAAGGCAGCCAGGGTCTTGCCTCTTGTGCGTGACGGGACTGTGAGGGCCAATGGGCATCAGCTGAAGCAGGGGAAGACAATGTCCTTCCCCACGAAGACAGTCAAGCAGTGGAGCAGATGTCCCACAGAGCTTGTGCCATGTCCATCCTTGGAGCTTTTCAAGCCCCACTTGACGGAAAGCCTGAGCTACTTGCTTCATCCCCATAACTGATCGTTCTCTGAGCAGCACGTAGGCCTGGACACCTCCGGAGGTCCCTTCCAGCATGAATGATTCTGGATCTGCATCCACCATGGATCTTGCCTTCATGATGGCAGGGAAATCACTCCGGTTTCCAGCAGCGGTTGAAGCCTAACAGAAAGTGTGTCAGGTGACCTGCGACGTTCTTTTCCCACTCCAAGCTTTGCTGCTCAGATGCAGGGCTGCTTGGCTGCTTCCTATGGATTCCTGTTCTTCACCCTTTCCTACCTTTTTCCCTCCTTTCCCATGCACAATTGCTTCTCGGTGACCACCCTTGTATCCTCCCATGCAAGTAGCCCACCTCTCCTTTCCCTTTCCTCCCTGGCCATTGGCTGTCCTCCTTTGGTGATTCTGAGATTGTCACCATAGGTGGCCACTCAGAAGAAGGATTGATCATCCCCCTTGACTCAGCATCATCCCCCTTGACACAGCACTGTTGTGGCCACATGCGGGTTATCTGTGCCTGGGCTTGGAGGTTTCTCCTTCTGGAGGAGTGAGGAAAAACTGGAGAGGCTGTGGAGGACCTGCCTGGATGGAGCCTGTGGAGGGAGACTGAAGGTCCTCAATGTCTTGAGACAGGCAAAGTGGAGCCTCAGGGCACCACAGGAATAGCATGCACCTGCTTGAAGGGGGGTGTCAGAGATAAGGGAGTGATTCCTGATAGTGACAGGAAGAGAAAACCTCCGCAAAGTGCTGCTTGGAAAGGTAAGATTGGATGTGAAGAGAAAGAAATGTCCCTCTGAGGGTTGCCCTCTGATGCCGGAGTTCACCCAGAGGGTGCCTGGATCGTCCCATGGCTTTGAGCTTCAAGGAACAAGCAGGGATGAGGGGAAAAACTTGAGAAAAGGCAGAGAAATGTGGGTGTGAGGGCTGGGTAGGAAAGCAAGGAAGAGTCCAACCGCCAGAGTGGAAAGAGGTGCCACAAGGACAGTGTAGGGCAACTTGCAGTGGAGATGGCCCAGGGCTGCAGCAAGGCCGAATGGCCCCACAGGGGGCTGAGGCCTCTGTCCCCCTGGCAATGGCAGCTGCCCATGCCACCAAGGCCTGTGACAGGAAACTTGATTTGGAGGGTCTTCTCTTCTGCCCTCCAAGAGCCTGGGCGTCAGGGCTTGGCCTTTCTGCTTCATACAAAAATCCAAATGGGTTTTGCAGCATTACAGCCACCGACACAGTACCTTTGCCTACCTGCAGGTCTGGCCTCTAATTAGCTCCTCTAACGAGTCCATGGGGACGCTTTGTCAGCGATGGCCCTCAGCAGGACCCATCAACGTTTGAAGGTATTTTCAGTGTTGCTTCTGCCTTACATTCCTTGAGTGGTTGGTTCAGCCTGCTCTCAGTAGCTCAGGTTCATGGCAGGAGCCCCCAATGCCCTAACGAGGTATTTGCCTTTTTGTCATTTCCTTCAAGTCTTGAAGAGCTGTGCAGCTAATTGAATCTGTTCCATTCACGTAGATAAGAGAGAGGATTTCAAAGTGCATTTGAAAGGAATTATTTTTCATTTCATAGGTTATATTTTGCTCCTGATTAGGGTAGAGAGGAGGTTCTAGCAGCAATCTCCAAGTGATAATGATGCAGAGGATCTCCTCAGGATATCTGGACTGGTAGGAATCGCAGTCCCTTGAGGTCTGACACAGGATGGACAACCTTGCTCTGAATGTCCCCAAGACCACCCTTTTTCTCATTGTCCCCTGGGACTCACGTCCCTTCTCCTTACATCAGACTTCTCCCCTCAATTCTGCAGGTGGGTGCTGCAGCTCCTTTGCACCATCCCCACCTGTTTGCCTTAGAGGACTGGCTGCACGCAGGTGCAGAAGAATTATTCAGATCTGCAAGCAATGTCAAGAATGATCAAGTGTCATAAATAGGCCAACAGCCTCCACAAGCAGATGCCAATTCCAAGCTGTCTCTGATGAGGTGCCTTTCTGCAAGGGACACTCTCGTGAGAAATCTTTTAGGCTGTTAGATACAGAAAGATAGATCTAAACACAAGGGAAGAGTTGGGTAAGGAGACAGTTTGGCTGCAGGAAGACACGCAAGTTTTTCCTTCCTGAAGCTAAAAACAGCAGTACAGGTGAGAGGTACCTAAAAGACCAAAGACTAAAGGGAGGAGAAAAGTGGTGAATAACTGAAAGAGCCTTTGCTGAGACAATCTGCTGAAAAGATGACTTCAGAAGGCGTCACTGTCTCCTGCCCAGGTGCAAATATGTTAAAGATGAGAGAAAATAAGGGCGTGGTATAACCGTAATACTAATAATGGTGAAGTTCTGGTATAAAATCAACATTTCCTTGAAGCATCGCTTTTGAAAGCTCCTTGAATTGGCAGAGGTCACTTGTGAGAAAGGACAAGTCAATGTTGCAACTGTCTTGGAAGGAGTCCATAAGCTTTCTGCCAGGGAAACCCATTCTAGTCATCACTTCTCGTGTTCTAAGAGGAGATGTTCACTTGGGAGTTGGTAACTGCAGTCCCAGACAAAGGTAAGGGCGTGCGGTTGGCCATTCACCAGCAGCTTCCTGCAGATTTCTTCTTCCAATATGGCTTGTTCTGCAACCCAGGGACACAGTCAGCACAGCTCAGCCTGAAGGCCAAGACGTACATGGAGCACAGCACAGGCCTGCTCAGGTTTCCTGTGACACTCATCACTAAGTCCTGCATGTGGAAAGGTCTTCTGCTCAGATTCTCTCAACCTCCTGATGAAGGTTAGAAGGAGAACGACATCTCCTTTAGACCGCTAGAGAAAGGGACCTTTACTTGAAGGCCTTGGTTGAAGGGAAAGTGGAAGATGATCTGCAGGAGCAGGCTGGAAACTAGGACCATGCGTGGCAATCAGTTAGCTGAAGGGAATGTGCTCGAGCTTGTAGGTCACTAACCCTGGGAAGACAAGGAGTGTGAATAGACACAACAATTAACATGCTGAGTCATGCTGAGAGAGCATAGGGGAGTGGGGGACGGTTGCTGGGAAGGAAAGGTAACACCTTGCTGTTAATTGATGGTAGTTAACCATGAGTTGGGGATTGCCTAGTATGCAATGCTTAGCTTCAAGAACCAATCTTTTTAAAACGCGCAGCTTCAAGAACCAACTGTTTAAAACATGCAGCTTCAAGAACCAATCTGTTTAAAACGCGCAGCTTCTGAAATGGATATATACTCGTGCTACTGTACAATAAATTGACATTGGCTTGTATCACCCTGCGTCCCGTCAATCCATCGCAGCAATGATCCCTGACCAACATGGCACAAACGCTTCCTGGACTTGTTTTGAACAAAAGACAAGGCGAGAACGGTGAAAAATGTGGACGGCACCTTTCAGTCAAGAATGGGTGACTCTGGTAAAGTAGAAATCAAGAGCAAGTCAAGCAAGTCAACAACTGTAGCAGGGCTGAGTAGAGAGGAAAGATCCCCTCCACCAACCCTTGGGCAGTGCTCTTCCTAATGCAGCCCAGGATGCCATGGGCCTTATTTGAAAGGTGCAAAGCCAGGAGAAGAGGAGGCTTTGGGGACACCTAATAACAGCCTTCCCATATCTTCTTGGGTCATATCAGCAGGAAAAGGCAGCCAGGGTCTTGCCTCTTGTGCGTGACGGGACTGTGAGGGCCAATGGGCATCAGCTGAAGCAGGGGAAGACAATGTCCTTCCCCACGAAGACAGTCAAGCAGTGGAGCAGATGTCCCACAGAGCTTGTGCCATGTCCATCCTTGGAGCTTTTCAAGCCCCACTTGACGGAAAGCCTGAGCTACTTGCTTCAACCCCATAACTGATCGTTCTCTGAGCAGCACGTAGGCCTGGACACCTCCGGAGGTCCCTTCCAGCATGAATGATTCTGGATCTGCATCCACCATGGATCTTGCCTTCATGATGGCAGCGAAATCACTCCGGTTTCCAGCAGCGGTTGAAGCCTAACAGAAAGTGTGTCAGATGACCTGCGACGTTCTTTTCCAACTCCAAGCTTTGCTGCTCAGATGCAGGGCTGCTTGGCTGCTTCCTATGGATTCCTGTTCTTCACCCTTTCCTACCTTTTTCCCTCCTTTCCCATGCACAATTGCTTCTCGGTGACCACCCTTGTATCCTCCCATGCAAGTAGCCCACCTCTCCTTTCCCTTTCCTCCCTGGCCATTGGCTGTCCCCCTTTGGTGATTCTGAGATTGTCACCATAGGTGGCCACTCAGAAGAAGGATTGATCATCCCCCTTGACTCAGCATCATCCCCCTTGACACAGCACTGTTGTGGCCACATGCGGGTGATCTGTGCCTGGGCTTGGAGGTTTCTCATTCTGGAGGAGGGAGGAAAAACTGGAGAGGCTGTGGAGGATGCCTGCCTGGATGGAGCCTGTGGAGGGAGACTGAAGGTCCTCAATGTCTTGAGACAGGCAAAGTGGAGCCTCAGGGCACCACAGGAATAGCATGCACCTGCTTGAAGGGGGGTGTCAGAGATAAGGGAGTGATTCCTGATAGTGACAGGAAGAGAAAACCTCCGCAAAGTGCTGCTTGGAAAGGTAAGATTGGATGTGAAGAGAAAGAAATGTCCCTCTGAGGGTTGCCCTCTGATGCCGGAGTTCACCCAGAGGGTGCCTGGATCGTCCCATGGCTTTGAGCTTCAAGGAACAAGCAGGGATGAGGGGAAAAACTTGAGAAAAGGCAGAGAAATGTGGGTGTGAGGGCTGGGTAGGAAAGCAAGGAAGAGTCCAACCGCCAGAGTGGAAAGAGGTGCCACAAGGACAGTGTAGGGCAACTTGCAGTGGAGATGGCCCAGGGCTGCAGCAAGGCCGAATGGCCCCACAGGGGGCTGAGGCCTCTGTCCCCCTGGCAATGGCAGCTGCCCATGCCACCAAGGCCTGTGACAGGAAACTTGATTTGGAGGGTCTTCTCTTCTGCCCTCCAAGAGCCTGGGCGTCAGGGCTTGGCCTTTCTGCTTCATACAAAAATCCAAATGGGTTTTGCAGCATTACAGCCACCGACACAGTACCTTTGCCTACCTGCAGGTCTGGCCTCTAATTAGCTCCTCTAACGAGTCCATGGGGACGCTTTGTCAGCGATGGCCCTCAGCGGGACCCATCAACGTTTGAAGGTATTTTCAGTGTTGCTTCTGCCTTACATTCCTTGAGTGTTTGGTTCAGCCTGCTCTCAGTAGCTCAGGTTCATGGCAGGAGCCCCCAATGCCCTAACGAGGTATTTGCCTTTTTGTCGTTTCCTTCAAGTCTTGAAGAGCTGTGCAGCTAATTGAATCTGTTCCATTCACGTAGATAAGAGAGAGGATTTCAAAGTGCATTTGAAAGGAATTATTTTTCATTTCATAGGTTATATTTTGCTCCTGATTAGGGTAGAGAGGAGGTTCTAGCAGCAATCTCCAAGTGATAATGATGCAGAGGATCTCCTCAGGATATCTGGACTGGTAGGAATCGCAGTCCCTTGAGGTCTGACACAGGATGGACAACCTTGCTCTGAATGTCCCCAAGACCACCCTTTTTCTCATTGTCCCCTGGGACTCACGTCCCTTCTCCTTACATCAGACTTCTCCCCTCAATTCTGCAGGTGGGTGCTGCAGCTCCTTTGCACCATCCCCACCTGTTTGCCTTAGAGGACTGGCTGCACACAGGTGCAGAAGAATTATTCAGATCTGCAAGCAATGTCAAGAATGATCAAGTGTCATAAATAGGCCAACAGCCTCCACAAGCAGATGCCAATTCCAAGCTGTCTCTGATGAGGTGCCTTTCTGCAAGGGACACTCTCGTGAGAAATCTTTTAGGCTGTTAGATACAGAAAGATAGATCTAAACAGAAGGGAAGAGTTGGGTAAGGAGACAGTTTGGCTGCAGGAAGACACGCAAGTTTTTCCTTCCTGAAGCTAAAAACAGCAGTACAGGTGAGAGGTACCTAAAAGACCAAAGACTAAAGGGAGGAGAAAAGTGGTGAATAACTGAAAGAGCCTTTGCTGAGACAATCTGCTGAAAAGATGACTTCAGAAGGCGTCACTGTCTCCTGCCCAGGTGCAAATATGTTAAAGATGAGAGAAAATAAGGGCGTGGTATAACCGTAATACTAATAATGGTGAAGTTCTGGTATAAAATCAACATTTCCTTGAAGCATCGCTTTTGAAAGCTCCTTGAATTGGCAGAGGTCACTTGTGAGAAAGGACAAGTCAATGTTGCAACTGTCTTGGAAGGAGTCCATAAGCTTTCTGCCAGGGAAACCCATTCTAGTCATCACTTCTCGTGTTCTAAGAGGAGATGTTCACTTGGGAGTTGGTAACTGCAGTCCCAGACAAAGGTAAGGGCGTGCGGTTGGCCATTCACCAGCAGCTTCCTGCAGATTTCTTCTTCCAATATGGCTTGTTCTGCAACCCAGGGACACAGTCAGCACAGCTCAGCCTGAAGGCCAAGACGTACATGGAGCACAGCACAGGCCTGCTCAGGTTTCCTGTGACACTCATCACTAAGTCCTGCATGTGGAAAGGTCTTCTGCTCAGATTCTCTCAACCTCCTGATGAAGGTTAGAAGGAGAACGACATCTCCTTTAGACCGCTAGAGAAAGGGACCTTTACTTGAAGGCCTTGGTTGAAGGGAAAGTGGAAGATGATCTGCAGGAGCAGGCTGGAAACTAGGACCATGCGTGGCAATCAGTTAGCTGAAGGGAATGTGCTCGAGCTTGTAGGTCACTAACCCTGGGAAGACAAGGAGTGTGAATAGACACAACAATTAACATGCTGAGTCATGCTGAGAGAGCATAGGGGAGTGGGGGACGGTTGCTGGGAAGGAAAGGTAACACCTTGCTGTTAATTGAGTAGTTAACCATGAGTTGGGGATTGCCTAGTATGCAATGCTTAGCTTCAAGAACCAATCTTTTTAAAACGCGCAGCTTCAAGAACCAACTGTTTAAAACATGCAGCTTCAAGAACCAATCTGTTTAAAACGCGCAGCTTCTGAAATGGATATATACTCGTGCTACTGTACAATAAATTGACATTGGCTTGTATCACCCTGCGTCCCGTCAATCCATCGCAGCAATGATCCCTGACCAACATGGCACAAACGCTTCCTGGACTTGTTTTGAACAAAAGACAAGGCGAGAACGGTGAAAAATGTGGACGGCACCTTTCAGTCAAGAATGGGTGACTCTGGTAAAGTAGAAATCAAGAGCAAGTCAAGCAAGTCAACAACTGTAGCAGGGCTGAGTAGAGAGGAAAGATCCCCTCCACCAACCCTTGGGCAGTGCTCTTCCTAATGCAGCCCAGGATGCCATGGGCCTTATTTGAAAGGTGCAAAGCCAGGAGAAGAGGAGGCTTTGGGGACACCTAATAACAGCCTTCCCATATCTTCTTGGGTCATATCAGCAGGAAAAGGCAGCCAGGGTCTTGCCTCTTGTGCGTGACGGGACTGTGAGGGCCAATGGGCATCAGCTGAAGCAGGGGAAGACAATGTCCTTCCCCACGAAGACAGTCAAGCAGTGGAGCAGATGTCCCACAGAGCTTGTGCCATGTCCATCCTTGGAGCTTTTCAAGCCCCACTTGACGGAAAGCCTGAGCTACTTGCTTCAACCCCATAACTGATCGTTCTCTGAGCAGCACGTAGGCCTGGACACCTCCGGAGGTCCCTTCCAGCATGAATGATTCTGGATCTGCATCCACCATGGATCTTGCCTTCATGATGGCAGGGAAATCACTCCGGTTTCCAGCAGCGGTTGAAGCCTAACAGAAAGTGTGTCAGGTGACCTGCGACGTTCTTTTCCCACTCCAAGCTTTGCTGCTCAGATGCAGGGCTGCTTGGCTGCTTCCTATGGATTCCTGTTCTTCACCCTTTCCTACCTTTTTCCCTCCTTTCCCATGCACAATTGCTTCTCGGTGACCACCCTTGTATCCTCCCATGCAAGTAGCCCACCTCTCCTTTCCCTTTCCTCCCTGGCCATTGGCTGTCCTCCTTTGGTGATTCTGAGATTGTCACCATAGGTGGCCACTCAGAAGAAGGATTGATCATCCCCCTTGACTCAGCATCATCCCCCTTGACACAGCACTGTTGTGGCCACATGCGGGTTATCTGTGCCTGGGCTTGGAGGTTTCTCCTTCTGGAGGAGTGAGGAAAAACTGGAGAGGCTGTGGAGGACCTGCCTGGATGGAGCCTGTGGAGGGAGACTGAAGGTCCTCAATGTCTTGAGACAGGCAAAGTGGAGCCTCAGGGCACCACAGGAATAGCATGCACCTGCTTGAAGGGGGGTGTCAGAGATAAGGGAGTGATTCCTGATAGTGACAGGAAGAGAAAACCTCCGCAAAGTGCTGCTTGGAAAGGTAAGATTGGATGTGAAGAGAAAGAAATGTCCCTCTGAGGGTTGCCCTCTGATGCCGGAGTTCACCCAGAGGGTGCCTGGATCGTCCCATGGCTTTGAGCTTCAAGGAACAAGCAGGGATGAGGGGAAAAACTTGAGAAAAGGCAGAGAAATGTGGGTGTGAGGGCTGGGTAGGAAAGCAAGGAAGAGTCCAACCCCCAGAGTGGAAAGAGGTGCCACAAGGACAGTGTAGGGCAACTTGCAGTGGAGATGGCCCAGGGCTGCAGCAAGGCCGAATGGCCCCACAGGGGGCTGAGGCCTCTGTCCCCCTGGCAATGGCAGCTGCCCATGCCACCAAGGCCTGTGACAGGAAACTTGATTTGGAGGGTCTTCTCTTCTGCCCTCCAAGAGCCTGGGGGTCAGGGCTTGGCCTTTCTGCTTCATAAAAAAAGCCAAATGTGTTTTGCAGCATTACAGCCACCGACACAGTACCTTTGCCTACCTGCAGGTCTGGCCTCTAATTAGCTCCTCTAACGAGTCCATGGGGACGCTTTGTCAGCGATGGCCCTCAGCGGGACCCATCAATGTTTGAAGGTATTTTCAGTGTTGCTTCTGCCTTACATTCCTTGAGTGGTTGGTTCAGCCTGCTCTCAGTAGCTCAGGTTCATGGCAGGAGCCCCCAATGCCCTAACGAGGTATTTGCCTTTTTGTCGTTTCCTTCAAGTCTTGAAGAGCTGTGCAGCTAATTGAATCTGTTCCATTCACGTAGATAAGAGAGAGGATTTCAAAGTGCATTTGAAAGGAATTATTTTTCATTTCATAGGTTATATTTTGCTCCTGATTAGGGTAGAGAGGAGGTTCTAGCAGCAATCTCCAAGTGATAATGATGCAGAGGATCTCCTCAGGATATCTGGACTGGTAGGAATCGCAGTCCCTTGAGGTCTGACACAGGATGGACAACCTTGCTCTGAATGTCCCCAAGACCACCCTTTTTCTCATTGTCCCCTGGGACTCACGTCCCTTCTCCTTACATCAGACTTCTCCCCTCAATTCTGCAGGTGGGTGCTGCAGCTCCTTTGCACCATCCCCACCTGTTTGCCTTAGAGGACTGGCTGCACACAGGTGCAGAAGAATTATTCAGATCTGCAAGCAATGTCAAGAATGATCAAGTGTCATAAATAGGCCAACAGCCTCCACAAGCAGATGCCAATTCCAAGCTGTCTCTGATGAGGTGCTTTTCTGCAAGGGACACTCTCGTGAGAAATCTTTTAGGCTGTTAGATACAGAAAGATAGATCTAAACAGAAGGGAAGAGCTGGGTAAGGAGACAGTTTGGCTGCAGGAAGACACGCAAGTTTTTCCTTCCTGAAGCTAAAAACAGCAGTACAGGTGAGAGGTACCTAAAAGACCAAAGACTAAAGGGAGGAGAAAAGTGGTGAATAACTGAAAGAGCCTTTGCTGAGACAATCTGCTGAAAAGATGACTTCAGAAGGCGTCACTGTCTCCTGCCCAGGTGCAAATATGTTAAAGATGAGAGAAAATAAGGGCGTGGTATAACCGTAATACTAATAATGGTGAAGTTCTGGTATAAAATCAACATTTCCTTGAAGCATCGCTTTTGAAAGCTCCTTGAATTGGCAGAGGTCACTTGTGAGAAAGGACAAGACAATGTTGCAACTGTCTTGGAAGGAGTCCATAAGCTTTCTGCCAGGGAAACCCATTCTAGTCATCACCTCTCGTGTTCTAAGAGGAGATGTTCACTTGGGAGTTGGTAACTGCAGTCCCAGACAAAGGTAAGGGCGTGCGGTTGGCCATTCACCAGCAGCTTCCTGCAGATTTCTTCTTCCAATATGGCTTGTTCTGCAACCCAGGGACACAGTCAGCACAGCTCAGCCTGAAGGCCAAGACGTACATGGAGCACAGCACAGGCCTGCTCAGGTTTCCTGTGACACTCATCACTAAGTCCTGCATGTGGAAAGGTCTTCTGCTCAGATTCTCTCAACCTCCTGATGAAGGTTAGAAGGAGAATGACATCTCCTTTAGACCGCTAGAGAAAGGGACCTTTACTTGAAGGCCTTGGTTGAAGGGAAAGTGGAAGATGATCTGCAGGAGCGGGCTGGAAACTAGGACCATGCGTGGCAATCAGTTAGCTGAAGGGAATGTGCTCGAGCTTGGAGGTCACTAACCCTGGGAAGACAAGGAGTGTGAATAGACACAACAATTAACATGCTGAGTCATGCTGAGAGAGCATAGGGGAGTGGGGGACGGATGCTGGGAAGGAAAGGTAACACCTTGCTGTTAATTGATGGTAGTTAACCATGAGTTGGGGATTGCCTAGGATGCAATGCTTAGCTTCAAGAACCAATCTGTTTAAAACGTGCAGCTTCAAGAACCAACTGTTTAAAACATGCAGCTTCAAGAACCAATCTGTTTAAAACGCGCAGCTTCAAGAACCAACTGTTTAAAACGCGCAGCTTCTGAAATGGATATATACTCGTGCTACTGTACAATAAATTGACATTGGCTTGTATCACCCTGCGTCCCGTCAATCCATCGCAGCAATGATCCCTGACCAACATGGCACAAACGCTTCCTGGACTTGTTTTGAACAAAAGACAAGGCGAGAACGGTGAAAAATGTGGACGGCACCTTTCAGTCAAGAATGGGTGACTCTGGTAAAGTAGAAATCAAGAGCAAGTCAAGCAAGTCAACAACTGTAGCAGGGCTGAGTAGAGAGGAAAGATCCCCTCCACCAACCCTTGGGCAGTGCTCTTCCTAATGCAGCCCAGGATGCCATGGGCCTTATTTGAAAGGTGCAAAGCCAGGAGAAGAGGAGGCTTTGGGGACACCTAATAACAGCCTTCCCATATCTTCTTGGGTCATATCAGCAGGAAAAGGCAGCCAGGTTCTTGCCTCTTGTGCGTGACGGGACTGTGAGGGCCAATGGGCATCAGCTGAAGCAGGGGAAGACAATGTCCTTCCCCACGAAGACAGTCAAGCAGTGGAGCAGATGTCCCACAGAGCTTGTGCCATGTCCATCCTTGGAGCTTTTCAAGCCCCACTTGACGGAAAGCCTGAGCTACTTGCTTCAACCCCATAACTGATCGTTCTCTGAGCAGCACGTAGGCCTGGACACCTCCGGAGGTCCCTTCCAGCATGAATGATTCTGGATCTGCATCCACCATGGATCTTGCCTTCATGATGGCAGGGAAATCACTCCGGTTTCCAGCAGCGGTTGAAGCCTAACAGAAAGTGTGTCAGGTGACCTGCGACGTTCTTTTCCCACTCCAAGCTTTGCTGCTCAGATGCAGGGCTGCTTGGCTGCTTCCTATGGATTCCTGTTCTTCACCCTTTCCTACCTTTTTCCCTCCTTTCCCATGCACAATTGCTTCTCGGTGACCACCCTTGTATCCTCCCATGCAAGTAGCCCACCTCTCCTTTCCCTTTCCTCCCTGGCCATTGGCTGTCCCCCTTTGGTGATTCTGAGATTGTCACCATAGGTGGCCACTCAGAAGAAGGATTGATCATCCCCCTTGACTCAGCATCATCCCCCTTGACACAGCACTGTTGTGGCCACATGCGGGTTATCTGTGCCTGGGCTTGGAGGTTTCTCCTTCTGGAGGAGTGAGGAAAAACTGGAGAGGCTGTGGAGGATGCCTGCCTGGATGGAGCCTGTGGAGGGAGACTGAAGGTCCTCAATGTCTTGAGACAGGCAAAGTGGAGCCTCAGGGCACCACAGGAATAGCATGCACCTGCTTGAAGGGGGGTGTCAGAGATAAGGGAGTGATTCCTGATAGTGACAGGAAGAGAAAACCTCCGCAAAGTGCTGCTTGGAAAGGTAAGATTGGATGTGAAGAGAAAGAAATGTCCCTCTGAGGGTTGCCCTCTGATGCCGGAGTTCACCCAGAGGGTGCCTGGATCGTCCCATGGCTTTGAGCTTCAAGGAACAAGCAGGGATGAGGGGAAAAACTTGAGAAAAGGCAGAGAAATGTGGGTGTGAGGGCTGGGTAGGAAAGCAAGGAAGAGTCCAACCCCCAGAGTGGAAAGAGGTGCCACAAGGACAGTGTAGGGCAACTTGCAGTGGAGATGGCCCAGGGCTGCAGCAAGGCCGAATGGCCCCACAGGGGGCTGAGGCCTCTGTCCCCCTGGCAATGGCAGCTGCCCATGCCACCAAGGCCTGTGACAGGAAACTTGATTTGGAGGGTCTTCTCTTCTGCCCTCCAAGAGCCTGGGCGTCAGGGCTTGGCCTTTCTGCTTCATACAAAAATCCAAATGTGTTTTGCAGCATTACAGCCACCGACACAGTACCTTTGCCTACCTGCAGGTCTGGCCTCTAATTAGCTCCTCTAACGAGTCCATGGGGACGCTTTGTCAGCGATGGCCCTCAGCGGGACCCATCAACGTTTGAAGGTATTTTCAGTGTTGCTTCTGACTTACATTCCTTGAGTGGTTGGTTCAGCCTGCTCTCAGTAGCTCAGGGTCATGGCAGGAGCCCCCAATGCCCTAACGAGGTATTTGCCTTTTTGTCGTTTCCTTCAAGTCTTGAAGAGCTGTGCAGCTAATTGAATCTGTTCCATTCACGTAGATAAGAGAGAGGATTTCAAAGTGCATTTGAAAGGAATTATTTTTCATTTCATAGGTTATATTTTGCTCCTGATTAGGTTAGAGAGGAGGTTCTAGCAGCAATCTCCAAGTGATAATGATGCAGAGGATCTCCTCAGGATATCTGGACTGGTAGGAATCGCAGTCCCTTGAGGTCTGACACAGGATGGACAACCTTGCTCTGAATGTCCCCAAGACCACCCTTTTTCTCATTGTCCCCTGGGACTCACGTCCCTTCTCCTTACATCAGACTTCTCCCCTCAATTCTGCAGGTGGGTGCTGCAGCTCCTTTGCACCATCCCCACCTGTTTGCCTTAGAGGACTGGCTGCACACAGGTGCAGAAGAATTATTCAGATCTGCAAGCAATGTCAAGAATGATCAAGTGTCATAAATAGGCCAACAGCCTCCACAAGCAGATGCCAATTCCAAGCTGTCTCTGATGAGGTGCCTTTCTGCAAGGGACACTCTCGTGAGAAATCTTTTAGGCTGTTAGATACAGAAAGATAGATCTAAACAGAAGGGAAGAGCTGGGTAAGGAGACAGTTTGGCTGCAGGAAGACACGCAAGTTTTTCCTTCCTGAAGCTAAAAACAGCAGTACAGGTGAGAGGTACCTAAAAGACCAAAGACTAAAGGGAGGAGAAAAGTGGTGAATAACTGAAAGAGCCTTTGCTGAGACAATCTGCTGAAAAGATGACTTCAGAAGGCGTCACTGTCTCCTGCCCAGGTGCAAATATGTTAAAGATGAGAGAAAATAAGGGCGTGGTATAACCGTAATACTAATAATGGTGAAGTTCTGGTATAAAATCAACATTTCCTTGAAGCATCGCTTTTGAAAGCTCCTTGAATTGGCAGAGGTCACTTGTGAGAAAGGACAAGACAATGTTGCAACTGTCTTGGAAGGAGTCCATAAGCTTTCTGCCAGGGAAACCCATTCTAGTCATCACTTCTCGTGTTCTAAGAGGAGATGTTCACTTGGGAGTTGGTAACTGCAGTCCCAGACAAAGGTAAGGGCGTGCGGTTGGCCATTCACCAGCAGCTTCCTGCAGATTTCTTCTTCCAATATGGCTTGTTCTGCAACCCAGGGACACAGTCAGCACAGCTCAGCCTGAAGGCCAAGAGGTACATACAGCACAGGCCTGCTCAGGTTTCCTGTGACACTCATCACTAAGTCCTGCATGTGGAAAGGTCTTCTGCTCAGATTCTCTCAACCTCCTGATGAAGGTTAGAAGGAGAACGACATCTCCTTTAGACCGCTAGAGAAAGGGACCTTTACTTGAAGGCCTTGGTTGAAGGGAAAGTGGAAGATGATCTGCAGGAGCGGGCTGGAAACTAGGACCATGCGTGGCAATCAGTTAGCTGAAGGGAATGTGCTCGAGCTTGGAGGTCACTAACCCTGGGAAGACAAGGAGTGTGAATAGACACAACAATTAACATGCTGAGTCATGCTGAGAGAGCATAGGGGAGTGGGGGACGGATGCTGGGAAGGAAAGGTAACACCTTGCTGTTAATTGATGGTAGTTAACCATGAGTTGGGGATTGCCTAGTATGCAATGCTTAGCTTCAAGAACCCATCTGTTTAAAACGCGCAGCTTCAAGAACCAATCTGTTTAAAACGCGCAGCTTCAAGAACCAACTGTTTAAAACATGCAGCTTCAAGAACCAATCTGTTTAAAACGCGCAGCTTCAAGAACCAACTGTTTAAAACGCGCAGCTTCTGAAATGGATATATACTCGTGCTACTGTACAATAAATTGACATTGGCTTGTATCACCCTGCGTCCCGTCAATCCATCGCAGCAATGATCCCTGACCAACATGGCACAAACGCTTCCTGGACTTGTTTTGAACAAAAGACAAGGCGAGAACGGTGAAAAATGTGGACGGCACCTTTCAGTCAAGAATGGGTGACTCTGGTAAAGTAGAAATCAAGAGCAAGTCAAGCAAGTCAACAACTGTAGCAGGGCTGAGTAGAGAGGAAAGATCCCCTCCACCAACCCTTGGGCAGTGCTCTTCCTAATGCAGCCCAGGATGCCATGGGCCTTATTTGAAAGGTGCAAAGCCAGGAGAAGAGGAGGCTTTGGGGACACCTAATAACAGCCTTCCCATATCTTCTTGGGTCATATCAGCAGGAAAAGGCAGCCAGGTTCTTGCCTCTTGTGCGTGACGGGACTGTGAGGGCCAATGGGCATCAGCTGAAGCAGGGGAAGACAATGTCCTTCCCCACGAAGACAGTCAAGCAGTGGAGCAGATGTCCCACAGAGCTTGTGCCATGTCCATCCTTGGAGCTTTTCAAGCCCCACTTGACGGAAAGCCTGAGCTACTTGCTTCAACCCCATAACTGATCGTTCTCTGAGCAGCACGTAGGCCTGGACACCTCCGGAGGTCCCTTCCAGCATGAATGATTCTGGATCTGCATCCACCATGGATCTTGCCTTCATGATGGCAGGGAAATCACTCCGGTTTCCAGCAGCGGTTGAAGCCTAACAGAAAGTGTGTCAGGTGACCTGCGACGTTCTTTTCCCACTCCAAGCTTTGCTGCTCAGATGCAGGGCTGCTTGGCTGCTTCCTATGGATTCCTGTTCTTCACCCTTTCCTACCTTTTTCCCTCCTTTCCCATGCACAATTGCTTCTCGGTGACCACCCTTGTATCCTCCCATGCAAGTAGCCCACCTCTCCTTTCCCTTTCCTCCCTGGCCATTGGCTGTCCCCCTTTGGTGATTCTGAGATTGTCACCATAGGTGGCCACTCAGAGGAAGGATTGATCATCCCCCTTGACTCAGCATCATCCCCCTTGACACAGCACTGTTGTGGCCACATGCGGGTGATCTGTGCCTGGGCTTGGAGGTTTCTCCTTCTGGAGGAGGGAGGAAAAACTGGAGAGGCTGTGGAGGATGCCTGCCTGGATGGAGCCCGTGGAGACAGACTGAAGGTCCTCAATGTCTTGAGACAGGCAAAGTGGAGCCTCAGGGCACCACAGGAATAGCATGCACCTGCTTGAAGGGGGGTGTCAGAGATAAGGGAGTGATTCCTGATAGTGACAGGAAGAGAAAACCTCCGCAAAGTGCTGCTTGGAAAGGTAAGATTGGATGTGAAGAGAAAGAAATGTCCCTCTGAGGGTTGCCCTCTGATGCCGGAGTTCACTCAGAGGGTGCCTGGATCGTCCCATGGCTTTGAGCTTCAAGGAACAAGCAGGGATGAGGGGAAAAACTTCAGCAAAGGCAGAGAAATGCGGGTGTGAGGGCTGGGTAGGAAAGCAAGGAAGAGTCCAACCCCCAGAGTGGAAAGAGGTGCCACAAGGACAGTGTAGGGCAACTTGCAGTGGAGATGGCCCAGGGCTGCAGCAAGGCCGAATGGCCCCACAGGGGGCTGAGGCCTCTGTCCCCCTGGCAATGGCAGCTGCCCATGCCACCAAGGCCTGTGACAGGAAACTTGATTTGGAGGGTCTTCTCTTCTGCCCTCCAAGAGCCTGGGGGTCAGGGCTTGGCCTTTCTGCTTCATACAAAAATCCAAATGGGTTTTGCAGCATTACAGCCACCGACACAGTACCTTTGCCTACCTGCAGGTCTGGCCTCTAATTAGCTCCTCTAACGAGTCCATGGGGACGCTTTGTCAGCGATGGCCCTCAGCAGGACCCATCAACGTTTGAAGGTATTTTCAGTGTTGCTTCTGCCTTACATTCCTTGAGTGGTTGGTTCAGCCTGCTCTCAGTAGCTCAGGTTCATGGCAGGAGCCCCCAATGCCCTAACGAGGTATTTGCCTTTTTGTCATTTCCTTCAAGTCTTGAAGAGCTGTGCAGCTAATTGAATCTGTTCCATTCACGTAGATAAGAGAGAGGATTTCAAAGTGCATTTGAAAGGAATTATTTTTCATTTCATAGGTTATATTTTGCTCCTGATTAGGTTAGAGAGGAGGTTCTAGCAGCAATCTCCAAGTGATAATGATGCAGAGGATCTCCTCAGGATATCTGGACTGGTAGGAATCGCAGTCCCTTGAGGTCTGACACAGGATGGACAACCTTGCTCTGAATGTCCCCAAGACCACCCTTTTTCTCATTGTCCCCTGGGACTCACGTCCCTTCTCCTTACATCAGACTTCTCCCCTCAATTCTGCAGGTGGGTGCTGCAGCTCCTTTGCACCATCCCCACCTGTTTGCCTTAGAGGACTGGCTGCACACAGGTGCAGAAGAATTATTCAGATCTGCAAGCAATGTCAAGAATGATCAAGTGTCATAAATAGGCCAACAGCCTCCACAAGCAGATGCCAATTCCAAGCTGTCTCTGATGAGGTGCCTTTCTGCAAGGGACACTCTCGTGAGAAATCTTTTAGGCTGTTAGATACAGAAAGATAGATCTAAACAGAAGGGAAGAGCTGGGTAAGGAGACAGTTTGGCTGCAGGAAGACACGCAAGTTTTTCCTTCCTGAAGCTAAAAACAGCAGTACAGGTGAGAGGTACCTAAAAGACCAAAGACTAAAGGGAGGAGAAAAGTGGTGAATAACTGAAAGAGCCTTTGCTGAGACAATCTGCTGAAAAGATGACTTCAGAAGGCGTCACTGTCTCCTGCCCAGGTGCAAATATGTTAAAGATGAGAGAAAATAAGGGCGTGGTATAACCGTAATACTAATAATGGTGAAGTTCTGGTATAAAATCAACATTTCCTTGAAGCATCGCTTTTGAAAGCTCCTTGAATTGGCAGAGGTCACTTGTGAGAAAGGACAAGACAATGTTGCAACTGTCTTGGAAGGAGTCCATAAGCTTTCTGCCAGGGAAACCCATTCTAGTCATCACTTCTCGTGTTCTAAGAGGAGATGTTCACTTGGGAGTTGGTAACTGCAGTCCCAGACAAAGGTAAGGGCGTGCGGTTGGCCATTCACCAGCAGCTTCCTGCAGATTTCTTCTTCCAATATGGCTTGTTCTGCAACCCAGGGACACAGTCAGCACAGCTCAGCCTGAAGGCCAAGAGGTACATACAGCACAGGCCTGCTCAGGTTTCCTGTGACACTCATCACTAAGTCCTGCATGTGGAAAGGTCTTCTGCTCAGATTCTCTCAACCTCCTGATGAAGGTTAGAAGGAGAACGACATCTCCTTTAGACCGCTAGAGAAAGGGACCTTTACTTGAAGGCCTTGGTTGAAGGGAAAGTGGAAGATGATCTGCAGGAGCGGGCTGGAAACTAGGACCATGCGTGGCAATCAGTTAGCTGAAGGGAATGTGCTCGAGCTTGGAGGTCACTAACCCTGGGAAGACAAGGAGTGTGAATAGACACAACAATTAACATGCTGAGTCATGCTGAGAGAGCATAGGGGAGTGGGGGACGGATGCTGGGAAGGAAAGGTAACACCTTGCTGTTAATTGATGGTAGTTAACCATGAGTTGGGGATTGCCTAGTATGCAATGCTTAGCTTCAAGAACCAATCTGTTTAAAACGTGCAGCTTCAAGAACCAACTGTTTAAAACATGCAGCTTCAAGAACCAATCTGTTTAAAACGCGCAGCTTCAAGAACCAACTGTTTAAAACGCGCAGCTTCTGAAATGGATATATACTCGTGCTACTGTACAATAAATTGACATTGGCTTGTATCACCCTGCGTCCCGTCAATCCATCGCAGCAATGATCCCTGACCAACATGGCACAAACGCTTCCTGGACTTGTTTTGAACAAAAGACAAGGCGAGAACGGTGAAAAATGTGGACGGCACCTTTCAGTCAAGAATGGGTGACTCTGGTAAAGTAGAAATCAAGAGCAAGTCAAGCAAGTCAACAACTGTAGCAGGGCTGAGTAGAGAGGAAAGATCCCCTCCACCAACCCTTGGGCAGTGCTCTTCCTAATGCAGCCCAGGATGCCATGGGCCTTATTTGAAAGGTGCAAAGCCAGGAGAAGAGGAGGCTTTGGGGACACCTAATAACAGCCTTCCCATATCTTCTTGGGTCATATCAGCAGGAAAAGGCAGCCAGGTTCTTGCCTCTTGTGCGTGACGGGACTGTGAGGGCCAATGGGCATCAGCTGAAGCAGGGGAAGACAATGTCCTTCCCCACGAAGACAGTCAAGCAGTGGAGCAGATGTCCCACAGAGCTTGTGCCATGTCCATCCTTGGAGCTTTTCAAGCCCCACTTGACGGAAAGCCTGAGCTACTTGCTTCAACCCCATAACTGATCGTTCTCTGAGCAGCACGTAGGCCTGGACACCTCCGGAGGTCCCTTCCAGCATGAATGATTCTGGATCTGCATCCACCATGGATCTTGCCTTCATGATGGCAGGGAAATCACTCCGGTTTCCAGCAGCGGTTGAAGCCTAACAGAAAGTGTGTCAGGTGACCTGCGACGTTCTTTTCCCACTCCAAGCTTTGCTGCTCAGATGCAGGGCTGCTTGGCTGCTTCCTATGGATTCCTGTCCTTCACCCTTTCCTACCTTTTTCCCTCCTTTCCCATGCACAATTGCTTCTCGGTGACCACCCTTGTATCCTCCCATGCAAGTAGCCCACCTCTCCTTTCCCTTTCCTCCCTGGCCATTGGCTGTCCCCCTTTGGTGATTCTGAGATTGTCACCATAGGTGGCCACTCAGAAGAAGGATTGATCATCCCCCTTGACTCAGCATCATCCCCCTTGACACAGCACTGTTGTGGCCACATGCGGGTGATCTGTGCCTGGGCTTGGAGGTTTCTCATTCTGGAGGAGGGAGGAAAAACTGGAGAGGCTGTGGAGGATGCCTGCCTGGATGGAGCCTGTGGAGGGAGACTGAAGGTCCTCAATGTCTTGAGACAGGCAAAGTGGAGCCTCAGGGCACCACAGGAATAGCATGCACCTGCTTGAAGGGGGGTGTCAGAGATAAGGGAGTGATTCCTGATAGTGACAGGAAGAGAAAACCTCCGCAAAGTGCTGCTTGGAAAGGTAAGATTGGATGTGAAGAGAAAGAAATGTCCCTCTGAGGGTTGCCCTCTGATGCCGGAGTTCACCCAGAGGGTGCCTGGATCGTCCCATGGCTTTGAGCTTCAAGGAACAAGCAGGGATGAGGGGAAAAACTTGAGAAAAGGCAGAGAAATGCGGGTGTGAGGGCTGGGTAGGAAAGCAAGGAAGAGTCCAACCCCCAGAGTGGAAAGAGGTGCCACAAGGACAGTGTAGGGCAACTTGCAGTGGAGATGGCCCAGGGCTGCAGCAAGGCCGAATGGCCCCACAGGGGGCTGAGGCCTCTGTCCCCCTGGCAATGGCAGCTGCCCATGCCACCAAGGCCTGTGACAGGAAACTTGATTTGGAGGGTCTTCTCTTCTGCCCTCCAAGAGCCTGGGGGTCAGGGCTTGGCCTTTCTGCTTCATACAAAAAGCCAAATGGGTTTTGCAGCATTACAGCCACCGACACAGTACCTTTGCCTACCTGCAGGTCTGGCCTCTAATTAGCTCCTCTAACGAGTCCATGGGGACGCTTTGTCAGCGATGGCCCTCAGCGGGACCCATCAATGTTTGAAGGTATTTTCAGTGTTGCTTCTGCCTTACATTCCTTGAGTGGTTGGTTCAGCCTGCTCTCAGTAGCTCAGGGTCATGGCAGGAGCCCCCAATGCCCTAACGAGGTATTTGCCTTTTTGTCATTTCCTTCAAGTCTTGAAGAGCTGTGCAGCTAATTGAATCTGTTCCATTCACGTAGATAAGAGAGAGGATTTCAAAGTGCATTTGAAAGGAATTATTTTTCATTTCATAGGTTATATTTTGCTCCTGATTAGGGTAGAGAGGAGGTTCTAGCAGCAATCTCCAAGTGATAATGATGCAGAGGATCTCCTCAGGATATCTGGACTGGTAGGAATCGCAGTCCCTTGAGGTCTGACACAGGATGGACAACCTTGCTCTGAATGTCCCCAAGACCACCCTTTTTCTCATTGTCCCCTGGGACTCACGTCCCTTCTCCTTACATCAGACTTCTCCCCTCAATTCTGCAGGTGGGTGCTGCAGCTCCTTTGCACCATCCCCACCTGTTTGCCTTAGAGGACTGGCTGCACACAGGTGCAGAAGAATTATTCAGATCTGCAAGCAATGTCAAGAATGATCAAGTGTCATAAATAGGCCAACAGCCTCCACAAGCAGATGCCAATTCCAAGCTGTCTCTGATGAGGTGCCTTTCTGCAAGGGACACTCTCGTGAGAAATCTTTTAGGCTGTTAGATACAGAAAGATAGATCTAAACAGAAGGGAAGAGCTGGGTAAGGAGACAGTTTGGCTGCAGGAAGACACGCAAGTTTTTCCTTCCTGAAGCTAAAAACAGCAGTACAGGTGAGAGGTACCTAAAAGACCAAAGACTAAAGGGAGGAGAAAAGTGGTGAATAACTGAAAGAGCCTTTGCTGAGACAATCTGCTGAAAAGATGACTTCAGAAGGCGTCACTGTCTCCTGCCCAGGTGCAAATATGTTAAAGATGAGAGAAAATAAGGGCGTGGTATAACCGTAATACTAATAATGGTGAAGTTCTGGTATAAAATCAACATTTCCTTGAAGCATCGCTTTTGAAAGCTCCTTGAATTGGCAGAGGTCACTTGTGAGAAAGGACAAGACAATGTTGCAACTGTCTTGGAAGGAGTCCATAAGCTTTCTGCCAGGGAAACCCATTCTAGTCATCACTTCTCGTGTTCTAAGAGGAGATGTTCACTTGGGAGTTGGTAACTGCAGTCCCAGACAAAGGTAAGGGCGTGCGGTTGGCCATTCACCAGCAGCTTCCTGCAGATTTCTTCTTCCAATATGGCTTGTTCTGCAACCCAGGGACACAGTCAGCACAGCTCAGCCTGAAGGCCAAGAGGTACATGGAGCACAGCACAGGCCTGCTCAGGTTTCCTGTGACACTCATCACTAAGTCCTGCATGTGGAAAGGTCTTCTGCTCAGATTCTCTCAACCTCCTGATGAAGGTTAGAAGGAGAACGACATCTCCTTTAGACCGCTAGAGAAAGGGACCTTTACTTGAAGGCCTTGGTTGAAGGGAAAGTGGAAGATGATCTGCAGGAGCGGGCTGGAAACTAGGACCATGCGTGGCAATCAGTTAGCTGAAGGGAATGTGCTCGAGCTTGGAGGTCACTAACCCTGGGAAGACAAGGAGTGTGAATAGACACAACAATTAACATGCTGAGTCATGCTGAGAGAGCATAGGGGAGTGGGGGACGGATGCTGGGAAGGAAAGGTAACACCTTGCTGTTAATTGATGGTAGTTAACCATGAGTTGGGGATTGCCTAGTATGCAATGCTTAGCTTCAAGAACCAATCTGTTTAAAACGTGCAGCTTCAAGAACCAACTGTTTAAAACATGCAGCTTCAAGAACCAATCTGTTTAAAACGCGCAGCTTCAAGAACCAACTGTTTAAAACGCGCAGCTTCTGAAATGGATATATACTCGTGCTACTGTACAATAAATTGACATTGGCTTGTATCACCCTGCGTCCCGTCAATCCATCGCAGCAATGATCCCTGACCAACATGGCACAAACGCTTCCTGGACTTGTTTTGAACAAAAGACAAGGCGAGAACGGTGAAAAATGTGGACGGCACCTTTCAGTCAAGAATGGGTGACTCTGGTAAAGTAGAAATCAAGAGCAAGTCAAGCAAGTCAACAACTGTAGCAGGGCTGAGTAGAGAGGAAAGATCCCCTCCACCAACCCTTGGGCAGTGCTCTTCCTAATGCAGCCCAGGATGCCATGGGCCTTATTTGAAAGGTGCAAAGCCAGGAGAAGAGGAGGCTTTGGGGACACCTAATAACAGCCTTCCCATATCTTCTTGGGTCATATCAGCAGGAAAAGGCAGCCAGGTTCTTGCCTCTTGTGCGTGACGGGACTGTGAGGGCCAATGGGCATCAGCTGAAGCAGGGGAAGACAATGTCCTTCCCCACAAAGACAGTCAAGCAGTGGAGCAGATGTCCCACAGAGCTTGTGCCATGTCCATCCTTGGAGCTTTTCAAGCCCCACTTGACGGAAAGCCTGAGCTACTTGCTTCAACCCCATAACTGATCGTTCTCTGAGCAGCACGTAGGCCTGGACACCTCCGGAGGTCCCTTCCAGCATGAATGATTCTGGATCTGCATCCACCATGGATCTTGCCTTCATGATGGCAGGGAAATCACTCCGGTTTCCAGCAGCGGTTGAAGCCTAACAGAAAGTGTGTCAGGTGACCTGCGACGTTCTTTTCCCACTCCAAGCTTTGCTGCTCAGATGCAGGGCTGCTTGGCTGCTTCCTATGGATTCCTGTTCTTCACCCTTTCCTACCTTTTTCCCTCCTTTCCCATGCACAATTGCTTCTCGGTGACCACCCTTGTATCCTCCCATGCAAGTAGCCCACCTCTCCTTTCCCTTTCCTCCCTGGCCATTGGCTGTCCCCCTTTGGTGATTCTGAGATTGTCACCATAGGTGGCCACTCAGAGGAAGGATTGATCATCCCCCTTGACTCAGCATCATCCCCCTTGACACAGCACTGTTGTGGCCACATGCGGGTGATCTGTGCCTGGGCTTGGAGGTTTCTCCTTCTGGAGGAGGGAGGAAAAACTGGAGAGGCTGTGGAGGATGCCTGCCTGGATGGAGCCCGTGGAGACAGACTGAAGGTCCTCAATGTCTTGAGACAGGCAAAGTGGAGCCTCAGGGCACCACAGGAATAGCATGCACCTGCTTGAAGGGGGGTGTCAGAGATAAGGGAGTGATTCCTGATAGTGACAGGAAGAGAAAACCTCCGCAAAGTGCTGCTTGGAAAGGTAAGATTGGATGTGAAGAGAAAGAAATGTCCCTCTGAGGGTTGCCCTCTGATGCCGGAGTTCACTCAGAGGGTGCCTGGATCGTCCCATGGCTTTGAGCTTCAAGGAACAAGCAGGGATGAGGGGAAAAACTTCAGCAAAGGCAGAGAAATGCGGGTGTGAGGGCTGGGTAGGAAAGCAAGGAAGAGTCCAACCCCCAGAGTGGAAAGAGGTGCCACAAGGACAGTGTAGGGCAACTTGCAGTGGAGATGGCCCAGGGCTGCAGCAAGGCCGAATGGCCCCACAGGGGGCTGAGGCCTCTGTCCCCCTGGCAATGGCAGCTGCCCATGCCACCAAGGCCTGTGACAGGAAACTTGATTTGGAGGGTCTTCTCTTCTGCCCTCCAAGAGCCTGGGGGTCAGGGCTTGGCCTTTCTGCTTCATACAAAAATCCAAATGGGTTTTGCAGCATTACAGCCACCGACACAGTACCTTTGCCTACCTGCAGGTCTGGCCTCTAATTAGCTCCTCTAACGAGTCCATGGGGACGCTTTGTCAGCGATGGCCCTCAGCAGGACCCATCAACGTTTGAAGGTATTTTCAGTGTTGCTTCTGCCTTACATTCCTTGAGTGGTTGGTTCAGCCTGCTCTCAGTAGCTCAGGTTCATGGCAGGAGCCCCCAATGCCCTAACGAGGTATTTGCCTTTTTGTCATTTCCTTCAAGTCTTGAAGAGCTGTGCAGCTAATTGAATCTGTTCCATTCACGTAGATAAGAGAGAGGATTTCAAAGTGCATTTGAAAGGAATTATTTTTCATTTCATAGGTTATATTTTGCTCCTGATTAGGTTAGAGAGGAGGTTCTAGCAGCAATCTCCAAGTGATAATGATGCAGAGGATCTCCTCAGGATATCTGGACTGGTAGGAATCGCAGTCCCTTGAGGTCTGACACAGGATGGACAACCTTGCTCTGAATGTCCCCAAGACCACCCTTTTTCTCATTGTCCCCTGGGACTCACGTCCCTTCTCCTTACATCAGACTTCTCCCCTCAATTCTGCAGGTGGGTGCTGCAGCTCCTTTGCACCATCCCCACCTGTTTGCCTTAGAGGACTGGCTGCACACAGGTGCAGAAGAATTATTCAGATCTGCAAGCAATGTCAAGAATGATCAAGTGTCATAAATAGGCCAACAGCCTCCACAAGCAGATGCCAATTCCAAGCTGTCTCTGATGAGGTGCCTTTCTGCAAGGGACACTCTCGTGAGAAATCTTTTAGGCTGTTAGATACAGAAAGATAGATCTAAACAGAAGGGAAGAGCTGGGTAAGGAGACAGTTTGGCTGCAGGAAGACACGCAAGTTTTTCCTTCCTGAAGCTAAAAACAGCAGTACAGGTGAGAGGTACCTAAAAGACCAAAGACTAAAGGGAGGAGAAAAGTGGTGAATAACTGAAAGAGCCTTTGCTGAGACAATCTGCTGAAAAGATGACTTCAGAAGGCGTCACTGTCTCCTGCCCAGGTGCAAATATGTTAAAGATGAGAGAAAATAAGGGCGTGGTATAACCGTAATACTAATAATGGTGAAGTTCTGGTATAAAATCAACATTTCCTTGAAGCATCGCTTTTGAAAGCTCCTTGAATTGGCAGAGGTCACTTGTGAGAAAGGACAAGACAATGTTGCAACTGTCTTGGAAGGAGTCCATAAGCTTTCTGCCAGGGAAACCCATTCTAGTCATCACTTCTCGTGTTCTAAGAGGAGATGTTCACTTGGGAGTTGGTAACTGCAGTCCCAGACAAAGGTAAGGGCGTGCGGTTGGCCATTCACCAGCAGCTTCCTGCAGATTTCTTCTTCCAATATGGCTTGTTCTGCAACCCAGGGACACAGTCAGCACAGCTCAGCCTGAAGGCCAAGAGGTACATACAGCACAGGCCTGCTCAGGTTTCCTGTGACACTCATCACTAAGTCCTGCATGTGGAAAGGTCTTCTGCTCAGATTCTCTCAACCTCCTGATGAAGGTTAGAAGGAGAACGACATCTCCTTTAGACCGCTAGAGAAAGGGACCTTTACTTGAAGGCCTTGGTTGAAGGGAAAGTGGAAGATGATCTGCAGGAGCAGGCTGGAAACTAGGACCATGCGTGGCAATCAGTTAGCTGAAGGGAATGTGCTCGAGCTTGGAGGTCACTAACCCTGGGAAGACAAGGAGTGTGAATAGACACAACAATTAACATGCTGAGTCATGCTGAGAGAGCATAGGGGAGTGGGGGACGGATGCTGGGAAGGAAAGGTAACACCTTGCTGTTAATTGATGGTAGTTAACCATGAGTTGGGGATTGCCTAGTATGCAATGCTTAGCTTCAAGAACCAATCTGTTTAAAACGTGCAGCTTCAAGAACCAACTGTTTAAAACATGCAGCTTCAAGAACCAATCTGTTTAAAACGCGCAGCTTCAAGAACCAACTGTTTAAAACGCGCAGCTTCTGAAATGGATATATACTCGTGCTACTGTACAATAAATTGACATTGGCTTGTATCACCCTGCGTCCCGTCAATCCATCGCAGCAATGATCCCTGACCAACATGGCACAAACGCTTCCTGGACTTGTTTTGAACAAAAGACAAGGCGAGAACGGTGAAAAATGTGGACGGCACCTTTCAGTCAAGAATGGGTGACTCTGGTAAAGTAGAAATCAAGAGCAAGTCAAGCAAGTCAACAACTGTAGCAGGGCTGAGTAGAGAGGAAAGATCCCCTCCACCAACCCTTGGGCAGTGCTCTTCCTAATGCAGCCCAGGATGCCATGGGCCTTATTTGAAAGGTGCAAAGCCAGGAGAAGAGGAGGCTTTGGGGACACCTAATAACAGCCTTCCCATATCTTCTTGGGTCATATCAGCAGGAAAAGGCAGCCAGGTTCTTGCCTCTTGTGCGTGACGGGACTGTGAGGGCCAATGGGCATCAGCTGAAGCAGGGGAAGACAATGTCCTTCCCCACGAAGACAGTCAAGCAGTGGAGCAGATGTCCCACAGAGCTTGTGCCATGTCCATCCTTGGAGCTTTTCAAGCCCCACTTGACGGAAAGCCTGAGCTACTTGCTTCAACCCCATAACTGATCGTTCTCTGAGCAGCACGTAGGCCTGGACACCTCCGGAGGTCCCTTCCAGCATGAATGATTCTGGATCTGCATCCACCATGGATCTTGCCTTCATGATGGCAGGGAAATCACTCCGGTTTCCAGCAGCGGTTGAAGCCTAACAGAAAGTGTGTCAGGTGACCTGCGACGTTCTTTTCCCACTCCAAGCTTTGCTGCTCAGATGCAGGGCTGCTTGGCTGCTTCCTATGGATTCCTGTTCTTCACCCTTTCCTACCTTTTTCCCTCCTTTCCCATGCACAATTGCTTCTCGGTGACCACCCTTGTATCCTCCCATGCAAGTAGCCCACCTCTCCTTTCCCTTTCCTCCCTGGCCATTGGCTGTCCCCCTTTGGTGATTCTGAGATTGTCACCATAGGTGGCCACTCAGAAGAAGGATTGATCATCCCCCTTGACTCAGCATCATCCCCCTTGACACAGCACTGTTGTGGCCACATGCGGGTGATCTGTGCCTGGGCTTGGAGGTTTCTCCTTCTGGAGGAGGGAGGAAAAACTGGAGAGGCTGTGGAGGATGCCTGCCTGGATGGAGCCCGTGGAGACAGACTGAAGGTCCTCAATGTCTTGAGACAGGCAAAGTGGAGCCTCAGGGCACCACAGGAATAGCATGCACCTGCTTGAAGGGGGGTGTCAGAGATAAGGGAGTGATTCCTGATAGTGACAGGAAGAGAAAACCTCCGCAAAGTGCTGCTTGGAAAGGTAAGATTGGATGTGAAGAGAAAGAAATGTCCCTCTGAGGGTTGCCCTCTGATGCCGGAGTTCACTCAGAGGGTGCCTGGATCGTCCCATGGCTTTGAGCTTCAAGGAACAAGCAGGGATGAGGGGAAAAACTTCAGCAAAGGCAGAGAAATGCGGGTGTGAGGGCTGGGTAGGAAAGCAAGGAAGAGTCCAACCCCCAGAGTGGAAAGAGGTGCCACAAGGACAGTGTAGGGCAACTTGCAGTGGAGATGGCCCAGGGCTGCAGCAAGGCCGAATGGCCCCACAGGGGGCTGAGGCCTCTGTCCCCCTGGCAATGGCAGCTGCCCATGCCACCAAGGCCTGTGACAGGAAACTGGATTTGGAGGGTCTTCTCTTCTGCCCTCCAAAAGCCTGGGGGTCAGGGCTTGGCCTTTCTGCTTCATAAAAAAAGCCAAATGTGTTTTGCAGCATTACAGCCACCGACACAGTACCTTTGCCTACCTGCAGGTCTGGCCTCTAATTAGCTCCTCTAACGAGTCCATGGGGACGCTTTGTCAGCGATGGCCCTCAGCGGGACCCATCAATGTTTGAAGGTATTTTCAGTGTTGCTTCTGCCTTACATTCCTTGAGTGGTTGGTTCAGCCTGCTCTCAGTAGCTCAGGTTCATGGCAGGAGCCCCCAATGCCCTAACGAGGTATTTGCCTTTTTGTCATTTCCTTCAAGTCTTGAAGAGCTGTGCAGCTAATTGAATCTGTTCCATTCACGTAGATAAGAGAGAGGATTTCAAAGTGCATTTGAAAGGAATTATTTTTCATTTCATAGGTTATATTTTGCTCCTGATTAGGTTAGAGAGGAGGTTCTAGCAGCAATCTCCAAGTGATAATGATGCAGAGGATCTCCTCAGGATATCTGGACTGGTAGGAATCGCAGTCCCTTGAGGTCTGACACAGGATGGACAACCTTGCTCTGAATGTCCCCAAGACCACCCTTTTTCTCATTGTCCCCTGGGACTCACGTCCCTTCTCCTTACATCAGACTTCTCCCCTCAATTCTGCAGGTGGGTGCTGCAGCTCCTTTGCACCATCCCCACCTGTTTGCCTTAGAGGACTGGCTGCACACAGGTGCAGAAGAATTATTCAGATCTGCAAGCAATGTCAAGAATGATCAAGTGTCATAAATAGGCCAACAGCCTCCACAAGCAGATGCCAATTCCAAGCTGTCTCTGATGAGGTGCCTTTCTGCAAGGGACACTCTCGTGAGAAATCTTTTAGGCTGTTAGATACAGAAAGATAGATCTAAACAGAAGGGAAGAGCTGGGTAAGGAGACAGTTTGGCTGCAGGAAGACACGCAAGTTTTTCCTTCCTGAAGCTAAAAACAGCAGTACAGGTGAGAGGTACCTAAAAGACCAAAGACTAAAGGGAGGAGAAAAGTGGTGAATAACTGAAAGAGCCTTTGCTGAGACAATCTGCTGAAAAGATGACTTCAGAAGGCGTCACTGTCTCCTGCCCAGGTGCAAATATGTTAAAGATGAGAGAAAATAAGGGCGTGGTATAACCGTAATACTAATAATGGTGAAGTTCTGGTATAAAATCAACATTTCCTTGAAGCATCGCTTTTGAAAGCTCCTTGAATTGGCAGAGGTCACTTGTGAGAAAGGACAAGACAATGTTGCAACTGTCTTGGAAGGAGTCCATAAGCTTTCTGCCAGGGAAACCCATTCTAGTCATCACTTCTCGTGTTCTAAGAGGAGATGTTCACTTGGGAGTTGGTAACTGCAGTCCCAGACAAAGGTAAGGGCGTGCGGTTGGCCATTCACCAGCAGCTTCCTGCAGATTTCTTCTTCCAATATGGCTTGTTCTGCAACCCAGGGACACAGTCAGCACAGCTCAGCCTGAAGGCCAAGAGGTACATACAGCACAGGCCTGCTCAGGTTTCCTGTGACACTCATCACTAAGTCCTGCATGTGGAAAGGTCTTCTGCTCAGATTCTCTCAACCTCCTGATGAAGGTTAGAAGGAGAACGACATCTCCTTTAGACCGCTAGAGAAAGGGACCTTTACTTGAAGGCCTTGGTTGAAGGGAAAGTGGAAGATGATCTGCAGGAGCAGGCTGGAAACTAGGACCATGCGTGGCAATCAGTTAGCTGAAGGGAATGTGCTCGAGCTTGGAGGTCACTAACCCTGGGAAGACAAGGAGTGTGAATAGACACAACAATTAACATGCTGAGTCATGCTGAGAGAGCATAGGGGAGTGGGGGACGGATGCTGGGAAGGAAAGGTAACACCTTGCTGTTAATTGATGGTAGTTAACCATGAGTTGGGGATTGCCTAGTATGCAATGCTTAGCTTCAAGAACCAATCTGTTTAAAACGTGCAGCTTCAAGAACCAATCTGTTTAAAACGCGCAGCTTCAAGAACCAATCTGTTTAAAACGCGCAGCTTCAAGAACCAACTGTTTAAAACATGCAGCTTCAAGAACCAATCTGTTTAAAACGCGCAGCTTCAAGAACCAACTGTTTAAAACGCGCAGCTTCAAGAACCAACTGTTTAAAACATGCAGCTTCAAGAACCAATCTGTTTAAAACGCGCAGCTTCAAGAACCAACTGTTTAAAACGCGCAGCTTCTGAAATGGATATATACTCGTGCTACTGTACAATAAATTGACATTGGCTTGTATCACCCTGCGTCCCGTCAATCCATCGCAGCAATGATCCCTGACCAACATGGCACAAACGCTTCCTGGACTTGTTTTGAACAAAAGACAAGGCGAGAACGGTGAAAAATGTGGACGGCACCTTTCAGTCAAGAATGGGTGACTCTGGTAAAGTAGAAATCAAGAGCAAGTCAAGCAAGTCAACAACTGTAGCAGGGCTGAGTAGAGAGGAAAGATCCCCTCCACCAACCCTTGGGCAGTGCTCTTCCTAATGCAGCCCAGGATGCCATGGGCCTTATTTGAAAGGTGCAAAGCCAGGAGAAGAGGAGGCTTTGGGGACACCTAATAACAGCCTTCCCATATCTTCTTGGGTCATATCAGCAGGAAAAGGCAGCCAGGGTCTTGCCTCTTGTGCGTGACGGGACTGTGAGGGCCAATGGGCAT
Organism: Falco punctatus; assembly: GCF_963210335.1. NCBI lineage: Eukaryota > Metazoa > Chordata > Aves > Falconiformes > Falconidae > Falco > Falco punctatus. The sequence goes on along the minus strand of NW_027660235.1, from coordinate 1,097,096 downwards.
CAGCTGAAGCAGGGGAAGACAATGTCCTTCCCCACAAAGACAGTCAAGCAGTGGAGCAGATGTCCCACAGAGCTTGTGCCATGTCCATCCTTGGAGCTTTTCAAGCCCCACTTGACGGAAAGCCTGAGCTACTTGCTTCAACCCCATAACTGATCGTTCTCTGAGCAGCACGTAGGCCTGGACACCTCCGGAGGTCCCTTCCAGCATGAATGATTCTGGATCTGCATCCACCATGGATCTTGCCTTCATGATGGCAGGGAAATCACTCCGGTTTCCAGCAGCGGTTGAAGCCTAACAGAAAGTGTGTCAGGTGACCTGCGACGTTCTTTTCCCACTCCAAGCTTTGCTGCTCAGATGCAGGGCTGCTTGGCTGCTTCCTATGGATTCCTGTTCTTCACCCTTTCCTACCTTTTTCCCTCCTTTCCCATGCACAATTGCTTCTCGGTGACCACCCTTGTATCCTCCCATGCAAGTAGCCCACCTCTCCTTTCCCTTTCCTCCCTGGCCATTGGCTGTCCCCCTTTGGTGATTCTGAGATTGTCACCATAGGTGGCCACTCAGAGGAAGGATTGATCATCCCCCTTGACTCAGCATCATCCCCCTTGACACAGCACTGTTGTGGCCACATGCGGGTGATCTGTGCCTGGGCTTGGAGGTTTCTCATTCTGGAGGAGGGAGGAAAAACTGGAGAGGCTGTGGAGGATGCCTGCCTGGATGGAGCCTGTGGAGGGAGACTGAAGGTCCTCAATGTCTTGAGACAGGCAAAGTGGAGCCTCAGGGCACCACAGGAATAGCATGCACCTGCTTGAAGGGGGGTGTCAGAGATAAGGGAGTGATTCCTGATAGTGACAGGAAGAGAAAACCTCCGCAAAGTGCTGCTTGGAAAGGTAAGATTGGATGTGAAGAGAAAGAAATGTCCCTCTGAGGGTTGCCCTCTGATGCCGGAGTTCACCCAGAGGGTGCCTGGATCGTCCCATGGCTTTGAGCTTCAAGGAACAAGCAGGGATGAGGGGAAAAACTTCAGCAAAGGCAGAGAAATGCGGGTGTGAGGGCTGGGTAGGAAAGCAAGGAAGAGTCCAACCGCCAGAGTGGAAAGAGGTGCCACAAGGACAGTGTAGGGCAACTTGCAGTGGAGATGGCCCAGGGCTGCAGCAAGGCCGAATGGCCCCACAGGGGGCTGAGGCCTCTGTCCCCCTGGCAATGGCAGCTGCCCATGCCACCAAGGCCTGTGACAGGAAACTTGATTTGGAGGGTCTTCTCTTCTGCCCTCCAAGAGCCTGGGCGTCAGGGCTTGGCCTTTCTGCTTCATACAAAAATCCAAATGGGTTTTGCAGCATTACAGCCACCGACACAGTACCTTTGCCTACCTGCAGGTCTGGCCTCTAATTAGCTCCTCTAACGAGTCCATGGGGACGCTTTGTCAGCGATGGCCCTCAGCAGGACCCATCAACGTTTGAAGGTATTTTCAGTGTTGCTTCTGCCTTACATTCCTTGAGTGGTTGGTTCAGCCTGCTCTCAGTAGCTCAGGTTCATGGCAGGAGCCCCCAATGCCCTAACGAGGTATTTGACTTTTTGTCATTTCCTTCAAGTCTTGAAGAGCTGTGCAGCTAATTGAATCTGTTCCATTCACGTAGATAAGAGAGAGGATTTCAAAGTGCATTTGAAAGGAATTATTTTTCATTTCATAGGTTATATTTTGCTCCTGATTAGGTTAGAGAGGAGGTTCTAGCAGCAATCTCCAAGTGATAATGATGCAGAGGATCTCCTCAGGATATCTGGACTGGTAGGAATCGCAGTCCCTTGAGGTCTGACACAGGATGGACAACCTTGCTCTGAATGTCCCCAAGACCACCCTTTTTCTCATTGTCCCCTGGGACTCACGTCCCTTCTCCTTACATCAGACTTCTCCCCTCAATTCTGCAGGTGGGTGCTGCAGCTCCTTTGCACCATCCCCACCTGTTTGCCTTAGAGGACTGGCTGCACACAGGTGCAGAAGAATTATTCAGATCTGCAAGCAATGTCAAGAATGATCAAGTGTCATAAATAGGCCAACAGCCTCCACAAGCAGATGCCAATTCCAAGCTGTCTCTGATGAGGTGCCTTTCTGCAAGGGACACTCTCGTGAGAAATCTTTTAGGCTGTTAGATACAGAAAGATAGATCTAAACAGAAGGGAAGAGCTGGGTAAGGAGACAGTTTGGCTGCAGGAAGACACGCAAGTTTTTCCTTCCTGAAGCTAAAAACAGCAGTACAGGTGAGAGGTACCTAAAAGACCAAAGACTAAAGGGAGGAGAAAAGTGGTGAATAACTGAAAGAGCCTTTGCTGAGACAATCTGCTGAAAAGATGACTTCAGAAGGCGTCACTGTCTCCTGCCCAGGTGCAAATATGTTAAAGATGAGAGAAAATAAGGGCGTGGTATAACCGTAATACTAATAATGGTGAAGTTCTGGTATAAAATCAACATTTCCTTGAAGCATCGCTTTTGAAAGCTCCTTGAATTGGCAGAGGTCACTTGTGAGAAAGGACAAGACAATGTTGCAACTGTCTTGGAAGGAGTCCATAAGCTTTCTGCCAGGGAAACCCATTCTAGTCATCACTTCTCGTGTTCTAAGAGGAGATGTTCACTTGGGAGTTGGTAACTGCAGTCCCAGACAAAGGTAAGGGCGTGCGGTTGGCCATTCACCAGCAGCTTCCTGCAGATTTCTTCTTCCAATATGGCTTGTTCTGCAACCCAGGGACACAGTCAGCACAGCTCAGCCTGAAGGCCAAGAGGTACATACAGCACAGGCCTGCTCAGGTTTCCTGTGACACTCATCACTAAGTCCTGCATGTGGAAAGGTCTTCTGCTCAGATTCTCTCAACCTCCTGATGAAGGTTAGAAGGAGAACGACATCTCCTTTAGACCGCTAGAGAAAGGGACCTTTACTTGAAGGCCTTGGTTGAAGGGAAAGTGGAAGATGATCTGCAGGAGCGGGCTGGAAACTAGGACCATGCGTGGCAATCAGTTAGCTGAAGGGAATGTGCTCGAGCTTGGAGGTCACTAACCCTGGGAAGACAAGGAGTGTGAATAGACACAACAATTAACATGCTGAGTCATGCTGAGAGAGCATAGGGGAGTGGGGGACGGATGCTGGGAAGGAAAGGTAACACCTTGCTGTTAATTGATGGTAGTTAACCATGAGTTGGGGATTGCCTAGGATGCAATGCTTAGCTTCAAGAACCAATCTGTTTAAAACGCGCAGCTTCAAGAACCAACTGTTTAAAACATGCAGCTTCAAGAACCAATCTGTTTAAAACGCGCAGCTTCAAGAACCAACTGTTTAAAACGCGCAGCTTCTGAAATGGATATATACTCGTGCTACTGTACAATAAATTGACATTGGCTTGTATCACCCTGCGTCCCGTCAATCCATCGCAGCAATGATCCCTGACCAACATGGCACAAACGCTTCCTGGACTTGTTTTGAACAAAAGACAAGGCGAGAACGGTGAAAAATGTGGACGGCACCTTTCAGTCAAGAATGGGTGACTCTGGTAAAGTAGAAATCAAGAGCAAGTCAAGCAAGTCAACAACTGTAGCAGGGCTGAGTAGAGAGGAAAGATCCCCTCCACCAACCCTTGGGCAGTGCTCTTCCTAATGCATGCCAGGATGCCATGGGCCTTATTTGAAAGGTGCAAAGCCAGGAGAAGAGGAGGCTTTGGGGACACCTAATAACAGCCTTCCCATATCTTCTTGGGTCATATCAGCAGGAAGAGGCAGCCAGGTTCTTGCCTCTTGTGCGTGACGGGACTGTGAGGGCCAATGGGCATCAGCTGAAGCAGGGGAAGACAATGTCCTTCCCCACGAAGACAGTCAAGCAGTGGAGCAGATGTCTCACAGAGCTTGTGCCATGTCCATCCTTGGAGCTTTTCAAGCCCCACTTGACGGAAAGCCTGAGCTACTTGCTTCAACCCCATAACTGATCGTTCTCTGAGCAGCACGTAGGCCTGGACACCTCCGGAGGTCCCTTCCAGCATGAATGATTCTGGATCTGCATCCACCATGGATCTTGCCTTCATGATGGCAGGGAAATCACTCCGGTTTCCAGCAGCGGTTGAAGCCTAACAGAAAGTGTGTCAGGTGACCTGCGACGTTCTTTTCCCACTCCAAGCTTTGCTGCTCAGATGCAGGGCTGCTTGGCTGCTTCCTATGGATTCCTGTTCTTCACCCTTTCCTACCTTTTTCCCTCCTTTCCCATGAACAATTGCTTCTCGGTGACCGCCCCTGTATCCTCCCATGCAAGTAGCCCACCTCTCCTTTCCCTTTCCTCCCTGGCCATTGGCTGTCCCCCTTTGGTGATTCTGAGATTGTCACCATAGGTGGCCACTCAGAAGAAGGATTGATCATCCCCCTTGACTCAGCATCATCCCCCTTGACACAGCACTGTTGTGGCCACATGCGGGTGATCTGTGCCTGGGCTTGGAGGTTTCTCATTCTGGAGGAGGGAGGAAAAACTGGAGAGGCTGTGGAGGATGCCTGCCTGGATGGAGCCTGTGGAGGGAGACTGAAGGTCCTCAATGTCTTGAGACAGGCAAAGTGGAGCCTCAGGGCACCACAGGAATAGCATGCACCTGCTTGAAGGGGGGTGTCAGAGATAAGGGAGTGATTCCTGATAGTGACAGGAAGAGAAAACCTCCACAAAGTGCTGCTTGGAAAGGTAAGATTGGATGTGAAGAGAAAGAAATGTCCCTCTGAGGGTTGCCCTCTGATGCCGGAGTTCACCCAGAGGGTGCCTGGATCGTCCCATGGCTTTGAGCTTCAAGGAACAAGCAGGGATGAGGGGAAAAACTTGAGAAAAGGCAGAGAAATGCGGGTGTGAGGGCTGGGTAGGAAAGCAAGGAAGAGTCCAACCGCCAGAGTGGAAAGAGGTGCCACAAGGACAGTGTAGGGCAACTTGCAGTGGAGATGGCCCAGGGCTGCAGCAAGGCCGAATGGCCCCACAGGGGGCTGAGGCCTCTGTCCCCCTGGCAATGGCAGCTGCCCATGCCACCAAGGCCTGTGACAGGAAACTGGATTTGGAGGGTCTTCTCTTCTGCCCTCCAAGAGCCTGGGGGTCAGGGCTTGGCCTTTCTGCTTCATAAAAAAAGCCAAATGTGTTTTGCAGCATTACAGCCACCGACACAGTACCTTTGCCTACCTGCAGGTCTGGCCTCTAATTAGCTCCTCTAACGAGTCCATGGGGACGCTTTGTCAGCGATGGCCCTCAGCGGGACCCATCAATGTTTGAAGGTATTTTCAGTGTTGCTTCTGCCTTACATTCCTTGAGTGGTTGGTTCAGCCTGCTCTCAGTAGCTCAGGGTCATGGCAGGAGCCCCCAATGCCCTAACGAGGTATTTGCCTTTTTGTCGTTTCCTTCAAGTCTTGAAGAGCTGTGCAGCTAATTGAATCTGTTCCATTCACGTAGATAAGAGAGAGGATTTCAAAGTGCATTTGAAAGGAATTATTTTTCATTTCATAGGTTATATTTTGCTCCTGATTAGGGTAGAGAGGAGGTTCTAGCAGCAATCTCCAAGTGATAATGATGCAGAGGATCTCCTCAGGATATCTGGACTGGTAGGAATCGCAGTCCCTTGAGGTCTGACACAGGATGGACAACCTTGCTCTGAATGTCCCCAATACCACCCTTTTTCTCATTGTCCCCTGGGACTCACGTCCCTTCTCCTTACATCAGACTTCTCCCCTCAATTCTGCAGGTGGGTGCTGCAGCTCCTTTGCACCATCCCCACCTGTTTGCCTTAGAGGACTGGCTGCACACAGGTGCAGAAGAATTATTCAGATCTGCAAGCAATGTCAAGAATGATCAAGTGTCATAAATAGGCCAACAGCCTCCACAAGCAGATGCCAATTCCAAGCTGTCTCTGATGAGGTGCCTTTCTGCAAGGGACACTCTCGTGAGAAATCTTTTAGGCTGTTAGATACAGAAAGATAGATCTAAACAGAAGGGAAGAGCTGGGTAAGGAGACAGTTTGGCTGCAGGAAGACACGCAAGTTTTTCCTTCCTGAAGCTAAAAACAGCAGTACAGGTGAGAGGTACCTAAAAGACCAAAGACTAAAGGGAGGAGAAAAGTGGTGAATAACTGAAAGAGCCTTTGCTGAGACAATCTGCTGAAAAGATGACTTCAGAAGGCGTCACTGTCTCCTGCCCAGGTGCAAATATGTTAAAGATGAGAGAAAATAAGGGCGTGGTATAACCGTAATACTAATAATGGTGAAGTTCTGGTATAAAATCAACATTTCCTTGAAGCATCGCTTTTGAAAGCTCCTTGAATTGGCAGAGGTCACTTGTGAGAAAGGACAAGACAATGTTGCAACTGTCTTGGAAGGAGTCCATAAGCTTTCTGCCAGGGAAACCCATTCTAGTCATCACTTCTCGTGTTCTAAGAGGAGATGTTCACTTGGGAGTTGGTAACTGCAGTCCCAGACAAAGGTAAGGGCGTGCGGTTGGCCATTCACCAGCAGCTTCCTGCAGATTTCTTCTTCCAATATGGCTTGTTCTGCAACCCAGGGACACAGTCAGCACAGCTCAGCCTGAAGGCCAAGAGGTACATACAGCACAGGCCTGCTCAGGTTTCCTGTGACACTCATCACTAAGTCCTGCATGTGGAAAGGTCTTCTGCTCAGATTCTCTCAACCTCCTGATGAAGGTTAGAAGGAGAACGACATCTCCTTTAGACCGCTAGAGAAAGGGACCTTTACTTGAAGGCCTTGGTTGAAGGGAAAGTGGAAGATGATCTGCAGGAGCGGGCTGGAAACTAGGACCATGCGTGGCAATCAGTTAGCTGAAGGGAATGTGCTCGAGCTTGGAGGTCACTAACCCTGGGAAGACAAGGAGTGTGAATAGACACAACAATTAACATGCTGAGTCATGCTGAGAGAGCATAGGGGAGTGGGGGACGGATGCTGGGAAGGAAAGGTAACACCTTGCTGTTAATTGATGGTAGTTAACCATGAGTTGGGGATTGCCTAGGATGCAATGCTTAGCTTCAAGAACCAATCTGTTTAAAACGCGCAGCTTCAAGAACCAACTGTTTAAAACATGCAGCTTCAAGAACCAATCTGTTTAAAACGCGCAGCTTCAAGAACCAACTGTTTAAAACGCGCAGCTTCTGAAATGGATATATACTCGTGCTACTGTACAATAAATTGACATTGGCTTGTATCACCCTGCGTCCCGTCAATCCATCGCAGCAATGATCCCTGACCAACATGGCACAAACGCTTCCTGGACTTGTTTTGAACAAAAGACAAGGCGAGAACGGTGAAAAATGTGGACGGCACCTTTCAGTCAAGAATGGGTGACTCTGGTAAAGTAGAAATCAAGAGCAAGTCAAGCAAGTCAACAACTGTAGCAGGGCTGAGTAGAGAGGAAAGATCCCCTCCACCAACCCTTGGGCAGTGCTCTTCCTAATGCAGCCCAGGATGCCATGGGCCTTATTTGAAAGGTGCAAAGCCAGGAGAAGAGGAGGCTTTGGGGACACCTAATAACAGCCTTCCCATATCTTCTTGGGTCATATCAGCAGGAAAAGGCAGCCAGGTTCTTGCCTCTTGTGCGTGACGGGACTGTGAGGGCCAATGGGCATCAGCTGAAGCAGGGGAAGACAATGTCCTTCCCCACGAAGACAGTCAAGCAGTGGAGCAGATGTCTCACAGAGCTTGTGCCATGTCCATCCTTGGAGCTTTTCAAGCCCCACTTGACGGAAAGCCTGAGCTACTTGCTTCAACCCCATAACTGATCGTTCTCTGAGCAGCACGTAGGCCTGGACACCTCCGGAGGTCCCTTCCAGCATGAATGATTCTGGATCTGCATCCACCATGGATCTTGCCTTCATGATGGCAGGGAAATCACTCCGGTTTCCAGCAGCGGTTGAAGCCTAACAGAAAGTGTGTCGGGTGACCTGCGACGTTCTTTTCCCACTCCAAGCTTTGCTGCTCAGATGCAGGGCTGCTTGGCTGCTTCCTATGGATTCCTGTTCTTCACCCTTTCCTACCTTTTTCCCTCCTTTCCCATGAACAATTGCTTCTCGGTGACCGCCCCTGTATCCTCCCATGCAAGTAGCCCACCTCTCCTTTCCCTTTCCTCCCTGGCCATTGGCTGTCCCCCTTTGGTGATTCTGAGATTGTCACCATAGGTGGCCACTCAGAAGAAGGATTGATCATCCCCCTTGACTCAGCATCATCCCCCTTGACACAGCACTGTTGTGGCCACATGCGGGTGATCTGTGCCTGGGCTTGGAGGTTTCTCATTCTGGAGGAGGGAGGAAAAACTGGAGAGGCTGTGGAGGATGCCTGCCTGGATGGAGCCTGTGGAGGGAGACTGAAGGTCCTCAATGTCTTGAGACAGGCAAAGTGGAGCCTCAGGGCACCACAGGAATAGCATGCACCTGCTTGAAGGGGGGTGTCAGAGATAAGGGAGTGATTCCTGATAGTGACAGGAAGAGAAAACCTCCACAAAGTGCTGCTTGGAAAGGTAAGATTGGATGTGAAGAGAAAGAAATGTCCCTCTGAGGGTTGCCCTCTGATGCCGGAGTTCACCCAGAGGGTGCCTGGATCGTCCCATGGCTTTGAGCTTCAAGGAACAAGCAGGGATGAGGGGAAAAACTTGAGAAAAGGCAGAGAAATGCGGGTGTGAGGGCTGGGTAGGAAAGCAAGGAAGAGTCCAACCGCCAGAGTGGAAAGAGGTGCCACAAGGACAGTGTAGGGCAACTTGCAGTGGAGATGGCCCAGGGCTGCAGCAAGGCCGAATGGCCCCACAGGGGGCTGAGGCCTCTGTCCCCCTGGCAATGGCAGCTGCCCATGCCACCAAGGCCTGTGACAGGAAACTGGATTTGGAGGGTCTTCTCTTCTGCCCTCCAAGAGCCTGGGGGTCAGGGCTTGGCCTTTCTGCTTCATAAAAAAAGCCAAATGTGTTTTGCAGCATTACAGCCACCGACACAGTACCTTTGCCTACCTGCAGGTCTGGCCTCTAATTAGCTCCTCTAACGAGTCCATGGGGACGCTTTGTCAGCGATGGCCCTCAGCGGGACCCATCAATGTTTGAAGGTATTTTCAGTGTTGCTTCTGCCTTACATTCCTTGAGTGGTTGGTTCAGCCTGCTCTCAGTAGCTCAGGTTCATGGCAGGAGCCCCCAATGCCCTAACGAGGTATTTGCCTTTTTGTCGTTTCCTTCAAGTCTTGAAGAGCTGTGCAGCTAATTGAATCTGTTCCATTCACGTAGATAAGAGAGAGGATTTCAAAGTGCATTTGAAAGGAATTATTTTTCATTTCATAGGTTATATTTTGCTCCTGATTAGGGTAGAGAGGAGGTTCTAGCAGCAATCTCCAAGTGATAATGATGCAGAGGATCTCCTCAGGATATCTGGACTGGTAGGAATCGCAGTCCCTTGAGGTCTGACACAGGATGGACAACCTTGCTCTGAATGTCCCCAAGACCACCCTTTTTCTCATTGTCCCCTGGGACTCACGTCCCTTCTCCTTACATCAGACTTCTCCCCTCAATTCTGCAGGTGGGTGCTGCAGCTCCTTTGCACCATCCCCACCTGTTTGCCTTAGAGGACTGGCTGCACACAGGTGCAGAAGAATTATTCAGATCTGCAAGCAATGTCAAGAATGATCAAGTGTCATAAATAGGCCAACAGCCTCCACAAGCAGATGCCAATTCCAAGCTGTCTCTGATGAGGTGCCTTTCTGCAAGGGACACTCTCGTGAGAAATCTTTTAGGCTGTTAGATACAGAAAGATAGATCTAAACAGAAGGGAAGAGCTGGGTAAGGAGACAGTTTGGCTGCAGGAAGACACGCAAGTTTTTCCTTCCTGAAGCTAAAAACAGCAGTACAGGTGAGAGGTACCTAAAAGACCAAAGACTAAAGGGAGGAGAAAAGTGGTGAATAACTGAAAGAGCCTTTGCTGAGACAATCTGCTGAAAAGATGACTTCAGAAGGCGTCACTGTCTCCTGCCCAGGTGCAAATATGTTAAAGATGAGAGAAAATAAGGGCGTGGTATAACCGTAATACTAATAATGGTGAAGTTCTGGTATAAAATCAACATTTCCTTGAAGCATCGCTTTTGAAAGCTCCTTGAATTGGCAGAGGTCACTTGTGAGAAAGGACAAGACAATGTTGCAACTGTCTTGGAAGGAGTCCATAAGCTTTCTGCCAGGGAAACCCATTCTAGTCATCACTTCTCGTGTTCTAAGAGGAGATGTTCACTTGGGAGTTGGTAACTGCAGTCCCAGACAAAGGTAAGGGCGTGCGGTTGGCCATTCACCAGCAGCTTCCTGCAGATTTCTTCTTCCAATATGGCTTGTTCTGCAACCCAGGGACACAGTCAGCACAGCTCAGCCTGAAGGCCAAGAGGTACATGGAGCACAGCACAGGCCTGCTCAGGTTTCCTGTGACACTCATCACTAAGTCCTGCATGTGCAAAGGTCTTCTGCTCAGATTCTCTCAACCTCCTGATGAAGGTTAGAAGGAGAACGACATCTCCTTTAGACCGCTAGAGAAAGGGACCTTTACTTGAAGGCCTTGGTTGAAGGGAAAGTGGAAGATGATCTGCAGGAGCGGGCTGGAAACTAGGACCATGCGTGGCAATCAGTTAGCTGAAGGGAATGTGCTCGAGCTTGTAGGTCACTAACCCTGGGAAGACAAGGAGTGTGAATAGACACAACAATTAACATGCTGAGTCATGCTGAGAGAGCATAGGGGAGTGGGGGACGGATGCTGGGAAGGAAAGGTAACACCTTGCTGTTAATTGATGGTAGTTAACCATGAGTTGGGGATTGCCTAGGATGCAATGCTTAGCTTCAAGAACCAATCTGTTTAAAACGCGCAGCTTCAAGAACCAACTGTTTAAAACATGCAGCTTCAAGAACCAATCTGTTTAAAACGCGCAGCTTCAAGAACCAACTGTTTAAAACGCGCAGCTTCTGAAATGGATATATACTCGTGCTACTGTACAATAAATTGACATTGGCTTGTATCACCCTGCGTCCCGTCAATCCATCGCAGCAATGATCCCTGACCAACATGGCACAAACGCTTCCTGGACTTGTTTTGAACAAAAGACAAGGCGAGAACGGTGAAAAATGTGGACGGCACCTTTCAGTCAAGAATGGGTGACTCTGGTAAAGTAGAAATCAAGAGCAAGTCAAGCAAGTCAACAACTGTAGCAGGGCTGAGTAGAGAGGAAAGATCCCCTCCACCAACCCTTGGGCAGTGCTCTTCCTAATGCAGCCCAGGATGCCATGGGCCTTATTTGAAAGGTGCAAAGCCAGGAGAAGAGGAGGCTTTGGGGACACCTAATAACAGCCTTCCCATATCTTCTTGGGTCATATCAGCAGGAAAAGGCAGCCAGGTTCTTGCCTCTTGTGCGTGACGGGACTGTGAGGGCCAATGGGCATCAGCTGAAGCAGGGGAAGACAATGTCCTTCCCCACGAAGACAGTCAAGCAGTGGAGCAGATGTCTCACAGAGCTTGTGCCATGTCCATCCTTGGAGCTTTTCAAGCCCCACTTGACGGAAAGCCTGAGCTACTTGCTTCAACCCCATAACTGATCGTTCTCTGAGCAGCACGTAGGCCTGGACACCTCCGGAGGTCCCTTCCAGCATGAATGATTCTGGATCTGCATCCACCATGGATCTTGCCTTCATGATGGCAGGGAAATCACTCCGGTTTCCAGCAGCGGTTGAAGCCTAACAGAAAGTGTGTCAGGTGACCTGCGACGTTCTTTTCCCACTCCAAGCTTTGCTGCTCAGATGCAGGGCTGCTTGGCTGCTTCCTATGGATTCCTGTTCTTCACCCTTTCCTACCTTTTTCCCTCCTTTCCCATGAACAATTGCTTCTCGGTGACCGCCCCTGTATCCTCCCATGCAAGTAGCCCACCTCTCCTTTCCCTTTCCTCCCTGGCCATTGGCTGTCCCCCTTTGGTGATTCTGAGATTGTCACCATAGGTGGCCACTCAGAAGAAGGATTGATCATCCCCCTTGACTCAGCATCATCCCCCTTGACACAGCACTGTTGTGGCCACATGCGGGTGATCTGTGCCTGGGCTTGGAGGTTTCTCATTCTGGAGGAGGGAGGAAAAACTGGAGAGGCTGTGGAGGATGCCTGCCTGGATGGAGCCTGTGGAGGGAGACTGAAGGTCCTCAATGTCTTGAGACAGGCAAAGTGGAGCCTCAGGGCACCACAGGAATAGCATGCACCTGCTTGAAGGGGGGTGTCAGAGATAAGGGAGTGATTCCTGATAGTGACAGGAAGAGAAAACCTCCACAAAGTGCTGCTTGGAAAGGTAAGATTGGATGTGAAGAGAAAGAAATGTCCCTCTGAGGGTTGCCCTCTGATGCCGGAGTTCACCCAGAGGGTGCCTGGATCGTCCCATGGCTTTGAGCTTCAAGGAACAAGCAGGGATGAGGGGAAAAACTTGAGAAAAGGCAGAGAAATGCGGGTGTGAGGGCTGGGTAGGAAAGCAAGGAAGAGTCCAACCGCCAGAGTGGAAAGAGGTGCCACAAGGACAGTGTAGGGCAACTTGCAGTGGAGATGGCCCAGGGCTGCAGCAAGGCCGAATGGCCCCACAGGGGGCTGAGGCCTCTGTCCCCCTGGCAATGGCAGCTGCCCATGCCACCAAGGCCTGTGACAGGAAACTGGATTTGGAGGGTCTTCTCTTCTGCCCTCCAAGAGCCTGGGGGTCAGGGCTTGGCCTTTCTGCTTCATAAAAAAAGCCAAATGTGTTTTGCAGCATTACAGCCACCGACACAGTACCTTTGCCTACCTGCAGGTCTGGCCTCTAATTAGCTCCTCTAACGAGTCCATGGGGACGCTTTGTCAGCGATGGCCCTCAGCGGGACCCATCAATGTTTGAAGGTATTTTCAGTGTTGCTTCTGCCTTACATTCCTTGAGTGGTTGGTTCAGCCTGCTCTCAGTAGCTCAGGTTCATGGCAGGAGCCCCCAATGCCCTAACGAGGTATTTGCCTTTTTGTCGTTTCCTTCAAGTCTTGAAGAGCTGTGCAGCTAATTGAATCTGTTCCATTCACGTAGATAAGAGAGAGGATTTCAAAGTGCATTTGAAAGGAATTATTTTTCATTTCATAGGTTATATTTTGCTCCTGATTAGGGTAGAGAGGAGGTTCTAGCAGCAATCTCCAAGTGATAATGATGCAGAGGATCTCCTCAGGATATCTGGACTGGTAGGAATCGCAGTCCCTTGAGGTCTGACACAGGATGGACAACCTTGCTCTGAATGTCCCCAATACCACCCTTTTTCTCATTGTCCCCTGGGACTCACGTCCCTTCTCCTTACATCAGACTTCTCCCCTCAATTCTGCAGGTGGGTGCTGCAGCTCCTTTGCACCATCCCCACCTGTTTGCCTTAGAGGACTGGCTGCACACAGGTGCAGAAGAATTATTCAGATCTGCAAGCAATGTCAAGAATGATCAAGTGTCATAAATAGGCCAACAGCCTCCACAAGCAGATGCCAATTCCAAGCTGTCTCTGATGAGGTGCCTTTCTGCAAGGGACACTCTCGTGAGAAATCTTTTAGGCTGTTAGATACAGAAAGATAGATCTAAACAGAAGGGAAGAGCTGGGTAAGGAGACAGTTTGGCTGCAGGAAGACACGCAAGTTTTTCCTTCCTGAAGCTAAAAACAGCAGTACAGGTGAGAGGTACCTAAAAGACCAAAGACTAAAGGGAGGAGAAAAGTGGTGAATAACTGAAAGAGCCTTTGCTGAGACAATCTGCTGAAAAGATGACTTCAGAAGGCGTCACTGTCTCCTGCCCAGGTGCAAATATGTTAAAGATGAGAGAAAATAAGGGCGTGGTATAACCGTAATACTAATAATGGTGAAGTTCTGGTATAAAATCAACATTTCCTTGAAGCATCGCTTTTGAAAGCTCCTTGAATTGGCAGAGGTCACTTGTGAGAAAGGACAAGACAATGTTGCAACTGTCTTGGAAGGAGTCCATAAGCTTTCTGCCAGGGAAACCCATTCTAGTCATCACTTCTCGTGTTCTAAGAGGAGATGTTCACTTGGGAGTTGGTAACTGCAGTCCCAGACAAAGGTAAGGGCGTGCGGTTGGCCATTCACCAGCAGCTTCCTGCAGATTTCTTCTTCCAATATGGCTTGTTCTGCAACCCAGGGACACAGTCAGCACAGCTCAGCCTGAAGGCCAAGACGTACATGGAGCACAGCACAGGCCTGCTCAGGTTTCCTGTGACACTCATCACTAAGTCCTGCATGTGCAAAGGTCTTCTGCTCAGATTCTCTCAACCTCCTGATGAAGGTTAGAAGGAGAACGACATCTCCTTTAGACCGCTAGAGAAAGGGACCTTTACTTGAAGGCCTTGGTTGAAGGGAAAGTGGAAGATGATCTGCAGGAGCGGGCTGGAAACTAGGACCATGCGTGGCAATCAGTTAGCTGAAGGGAATGTGCTCGAGCTTGGAGGTCACTAACCCTGGGAAGACAAGGAGTGTGAATAGACACAACAATTAACATGCTGAGTCATGCTGAGAGAGCATAGGGGAGTGGGGGACGGATGCTGGGAAGGAAAGGTAACACCTTGCTGTTAATTGATGGTAGTTAACCATGAGTTGGGGATTGCCTAGGATGCAATGCTTAGCTTCAAGAACCAATCTGTTTAAAACGCGCAGCTTCAAGAACCAATCTGTTTAAAACGCGCAGCTTCAAGAACCAACTGTTTAAAACATGCAGCTTCAAGAACCAATCTGTTTAAAACGCGCAGCTTCAAGAACCAACTGTTTAAAACGCGCAGCTTCTGAAATGGATATATACTCGTGCTACTGTACAATAAATTGACATTGGCTTGTATCACCCTGCGTCCCGTCAATCCATCGCAGCAATGATCCCTGACCAACATGGCACAAACGCTTCCTGGACTTGTTTTGAACAAAAGACAAGGCGAGAACGGTGAAAAATGTGGACGGCACCTTTCAGTCAAGAATGGGTGACTCTGGTAAAGTAGAAATCAAGAGCAAGTCAAGCAAGTCAACAACTGTAGCAGGGCTGAGTAGAGAGGAAAGATCCCCTCCACCAACCCTTGGGCAGTGCTCTTCCTAATGCAGCCCAGGATGCCATGGGCCTTATTTGAAAGGTGCAAAGCCAGGAGAAGAGGAGGCTTTGGGGACACCTAATAACAGCCTTCCCATATCTTCTTGGGTCATATCAGCAGGAAAAGGCAGCCAGGTTCTTGCCTCTTGTGCGTGACGGGACTGTGAGGGCCAATGGGCATCAGCTGAAGCAGGGGAAGACAATGTCCTTCCCCACGAAGACAGTCAAGCAGTGGAGCAGATGTCCCACAGAGCTTGTGCCATGTCCATCCTTGGAGCTTTTCAAGCCCCACTTGACGGAAAGCCTGAGCTACTTGCTTCAACCCCATAACTGATCGTTCTCTGAGCAGCACGTAGGCCTGGACACCTCCGGAGGTCCCTTCCAGCATGAATGATTCTGGATCTGCATCCACCATGGATCTTGCCTTCATGATGGCAGGGAAATCACTCCGGTTTCCAGCAGCGGTTGAAGCCTAACAGAAAGTGTGTCAGGTGACCTGCGACGTTCTTTTCCCACTCCAAGCTTTGCTGCTCAGATGCAGGGCTGCTTGGCTGCTTCCTATGGATTCCTGTTCTTCACCCTTTCCTACCTTTTTCCCTCCTTTCCCATGCACAATTGCTTCTCGGTGACCACCCTTGTATCCTCCCATGCAAGTAGCCCACCTCTCCTTTCCCTTTCCTCCCTGGCCATTGGCTGTCCCCCTTTGGTGATTCTGAGATTGTCACCATAGGTGGCCACTCAGAAGAAGGATTGATCATCCCCCTTGACTCAGCATCATCCCCCTTGACACAGCACTGTTGTGGCCACATGCGGGTGATCTGTGCCTGGGCTTGGAGGTTTCTCATTCTGGAGGAGGGAGGAAAAACTGGAGAGGCTGTGGAGGATGCCTGCCTGGATGGAGCCTGTGGAGGGAGACTGAAGGTCCTCAATGTCTTGAGACAGGCAAAGTGGAGCCTCAGGGCACCACAGGAATAGCATGCACCTGCTTGAAGGGGGGTGTCAGAGATAAGGGAGTGATTCCTGATAGTGACAGGAAGAGAAAACCTCCACAAAGTGCTGCTTGGAAAGGTAAGATTGGATGTGAAGAGAAAGAAATGTCCCTCTGAGGGTTGCCCTCTGATGCCGGAGTTCACCCAGAGGGTGCCTGGATCGTCCCATGGCTTTGAGCTTCAAGGAACAAGCAGGGATGAGGGGAAAAACTTCAGCAAAGGCAGAGAAATGCGGGTGTGAGGGCTGGGTAGGAAAGCAAGGAAGAGTCCAACCGCCAGAGTGGAAAGAGGTGCCACAAGGACAGTGTAGGGCAACTTGCAGTGGAGATGGCCCAGGGCTGCAGCAAGGCCGAATGGCCCCACAGGGGGCTGAGGCCTCTGTCCCCCTGGCAATGGCAGCTGCCCATGCCACCAAGGCCTGTGACAGGAAACTTGATTTGGAGGGTCTTCTCTTCTGCCCTCCAAGAGCCTGGGGGTCAGGGCTTGGCCTTTCTGCTTCATAAAAAAAGCCAAATGTGTTTTGCAGCATTACAGCCACCGACACAGTACCTTTGCCTACCTGCAGGTCTGGCCTCTAATTAGCTCCTCTAACGAGTCCATGGGGACGCTTTGTCAGCGATGGCCCTCAGCGGGACCCATCAATGTTTGAAGGTATTTTCAGTGTTGCTTCTGCCTTACATTCCTTGAGTGGTTGGTTCAGCCTGCTCTCAGTAGCTCAGGTTCATGGCAGGAGCCCCCAATGCCCTAACGACGTATTTGCCTTTTTGTCGTTTCCTTCAAGTCTTGAAGAGCTGTGCAGCTAATTGAATCTGTTCCATTCACGTAGATAAGAGAGAGGATTTCAAAGTGCATTTGAAAGGAATTATTTTTCATTTCATAGGTTATATTTTGCTCCTGATTAGGGTAGAGAGGAGGTTCTAGCAGCAATCTCCAAGTGATAATGATGCAGAGGATCTCCTCAGGATATCTGGACTGGTAGGAATCGCAGTCCCTTGAGGTCTGACACAGGATGGACAACCTTGCTCTGAATGTCCCCAAGACCACCCTTTTTCTCATTGTCCCCTGGGACTCACGTCCCTTCTCCTTACATCAGACTTCTCCCCTCAATTCTGCAGGTGGGTGCTGCAGCTCCTTTGCACCATCCCCACCTGTTTGCCTTAGAGGACTGGCTGCACGCAGGTGCAGAAGAATTATTCAGATCTGCAAGCAATGTCAAGAATGATCAAGTGTCATAAATAGGCCAACAGCCTCCACAAGCAGATGCCAATTCCAAGCTGTCTCTGATGAGGTGCCTTTCTGCAAGGGACACTCTCGTGAGAAATCTTTTAGGCTGTTAGATACAGAAAGATAGATCTAAACAGAAGGGAAGAGCTGGGTAAGGAGACAGTTTGGCTGCAGGAAGACACGCAAGTTTTTCCTTCCTGAAGCTAAAAACAGCAGTACAGGTGAGAGGTACCTAAAAGACCAAAGACTAAAGGGAGGAGAAAAGTGGTGAATAACTGAAAGAGCCTTTGCTGAGACAATCTGCTGAAAAGATGACTTCAGAAGGCGTCACTGTCTCCTGCCCAGGTGCAAATATGTTAAAGATGAGAGAAAATAAGGGCGTGGTATAACCGTAATACTAATAATGGTGAAGTTCTGGTATAAAATCAACATTTCCTTGAAGCATCGCTTTTGAAAGCTCCTTGAATTGGCAGAGGTCACTTGTGAGAAAGGACAAGACAATGTTGCAACTGTCTTGGAAGGAGTCCATAAGCTTTCTGCCAGGGAAACCCATTCTAGTCATCACTTCTCGTGTTCTAAGAGGAGATGTTCACTTGGGAGTTGGTAACTGCAGTCCCAGACAAAGGTAAGGGCGTGCGGTTGGCCATTCACCAGCAGCTTCCTGCAGATTTCTTCTTCCAATATGGCTTGTTCTGCAACCCAGGGACACAGTCAGCACAGCTCAGCCTGAAGGCCAAGAGGTACATGGAGCACAGCACAGGCCTGCTCAGGTTTCCTGTGACACTCATCACTAAGTCCTGCATGTGGAAAGGTCTTCTGCTCAGATTCTCTCAACCTCCTGATGAAGGTTAGAAGGAGAACGACATCTCCTTTAGACCGCTAGAGAAAGGGACCTTTACTTGAAGGCCTTGGTTGAAGGGAAAGTGGAAGATGATCTGCAGGAGCGGGCTGGAAACTAGGACCATGCGTGGCAATCAGTTAGCTGAAGGGAATGTGCTCGAGCTTGGAGGTCACTAACCCTGGGAAGACAAGGAGTGTGAATAGACACAACAATTAACATGCTGAGTCATGCTGAGAGAGCATAGGGGAGTGGGGGACGGATGCTGGGAAGGAAAGGTAACACCTTGCTGTTAATTGATGGTAGTTAACCATGAGTTGGGGATTGCCTAGGATGCAATGCTTAGCTTCAAGAACCAATCTGTTTAAAACGCGCAGCTTCAAGAACCAATCTGTTTAAAACGCGCAGCTTCAAGAACCAACTGTTTAAAACATGCAGCTTCAAGAACCAATCTGTTTAAAACGCGCAGCTTCAAGAACCAACTGTTTAAAACGCGCAGCTTCTGAAATGGATATATACTCGTGCTACTGTACAATAAATTGACATTGGCTTGTATCACCCTGCGTCCCGTCAATCCATCGCAGCAATGATCCCTGACCAACATGGCACAAACGCTTCCTGGACTTGTTTTGAACAAAAGACAAGGCGAGAACGGTGAAAAATGTGGACGGCACCTTTCAGTCAAGAATGGGTGACTCTGGTAAAGTAGAAATCAAGAGCAAGTCAAGCAAGTCAACAACTGTAGCAGGGCTGAGTAGAGAGGAAAGATCCCCTCCACCAACCCTTGGGCAGTGCTCTTCCTAATGCAGCCCAGGATGCCATGGGCCTTATTTGAAAGGTGCAAAGCCAGGAGAAGAGGAGGCTTTGGGGACACCTAATAACAGCCTTCCCATATCTTCTTGGGTCATATCAGCAGGAAAAGGCAGCCAGGTTCTTGCCTCTTGTGCGTGACGGGATTGTGAGGGCCAATGGGCATCAGCTGAAGCAGGGGAAGACAATGTCCTTCCCCACAAAGACAGTCAAGCAGTGGAGCAGATGTCCCACAGAGCTTGTGCCATGTCCATCCTTGGAGCTTTTCAAGCCCCACTTGACGGAAAGCCTGAGCTACTTGCTTCAACCCCATAACTGATCGTTCTCTGAGCAGCACGTAGGCCTGGACACCTCCGGAGGTCCCTTCCAGCATGAATGATTCTGGATCTGCATCCACCATGGATCTTGCCTTCATGATGGCAGGGAAATCACTCCGGTTTCCAGCAGCGGTTGAAGCCTAACAGAAAGTGTGTCAGGTGACCTGCGACGTTCTTTTCCCACTCCAAGCTTTGCTGCTCAGATGCAGGGCTGCTTGGCTGCTTCCTATGGATTCCTGTTCTTCACCCTTTCCTACCTTTTTCCCTCCTTTCCCATGCACAATTGCTTCTCGGTGACCACCCTTGTATCCTCCCATGCAAGTAGCCCACCTCTCCTTTCCCCTTCCTCCCTGGCCATTGGCTGTCCCCCTTTGGTGATTCTGAGATTGTCACCATAGGTGGCCACTCAGAAGAAGGATTGATCATCCCCCTTGACTCAGCATCATCCCCCTTGACACAGCACTGTTGTGGCCACATGCGGGTGATCTGTGCCTGGGCTTGGAGGTTTCTCATTCTGGAGGAGGGAGGAAAAACTGGAGAGGCTGTGGAGGATGCCTGCCTGGATGGAGCCTGTGGAGGGAGACTGAAGGTCCTCAATGTCTTGAGACAGGCAAAGTGGAGCCTCAGGGCACCACAGGAATAGCATGCACCTGCTTGAAGGGGGGTGTCAGAGATAAGGGAGTGATTCCTGATAGTGACAGGAAGAGAAAACCTCCACAAAGTGCTGCTTGGAAAGGTAAGATTGGATGTGAAGAGAAAGAAATGTCCCTCTGAGGGTTGCCCTCTGATGCCGGAGTTCACCCAGAGGGTGCCTGGATCGTCCCATGGCTTTGAGCTTCAAGGAACAAGCAGGGATGAGGGGAAAAACTTCAGCAAAGGCAGAGAAATGCGGGTGTGAGGGCTGGGTAGGAAAGCAAGGAAGAGTCCAACCGCCAGAGTGGAAAGAGGTGCCACAAGGACAGTGTAGGGCAACTTGCAGTGGAGATGGCCCAGGGCTGCAGCAAGGCCGAATGGCCCCACAGGGGGCTGAGGCCTCTGTCCCCCTGGCAATGGCAGCTGCCCATGCCACCAAGGCCTGTGACAGGAAACTGGATTTGGAGGGTCTTCTCTTCTGCCCTCCAAGAGCCTGGGGGTCAGGGCTTGGCCTTTCTGCTTCATAAAAAAAGCCAAATGTGTTTTGCAGCATTACAGCCACCGACACAGTACCTTTGCCTACCTGCAGGTCTGGCCTCTAATTAGCTCCTCTAACGAGTCCATGGGGACGCTTTGTCAGCGATGGCCCTCAGCGGGACCCATCAATGTTTGAAGGTATTTTCAGTGTTGCTTCTGCCTTACATTCCTTGAGTGGTTGGTTCAGCCTGCTCTCAGTAGCTCAGGTTCATGGCAGGAGCCCCCAATGCCCTAACGACGTATTTGCCTTTTTGTCGTTTCCTTCAAGTCTTGAAGAGCTGTGCAGCTAATTGAATCTGTTCCATTCACGTAGATAAGAGAGAGGATTTCAAAGTGCATTTGAAAGGAATTATTTTTCATTTCATAGGTTATATTTTGCTCCTGATTAGGTTAGAGAGGAGGTTCTAGCAGCAATCTCCAAGTGATAATGATGCAGAGGATCTCCTCAGGATATCTGGACTGGTAGGAATCGCAGTCCCTTGAGGTCTGACACAGGATGGACAACCTTGCTCTGAATGTCCCCAAGACCACCCTTTTTCTCATTGTCCCCTGGGACTCACATCCCTTCTCCTTACATCAGACTTCTCCCCTCAATTCTGCAGGTGGGTGCTGCAGCTCCTTTGCACCATCCCCACCTGTTTGCCTTAGAGGACTGGCTGCACACAGGTGCAGAAGAATTATTCAGATCTGCAAGCAATGTCAAGAATGATCAAGTGTCATAAATAGGCCAACAGCCTCCACAAGCAGATGCCAATTCCAAGCTGTCTCTGATGAGGTGCCTTTCTGCAAGGGACACTCTCGTGAGAAATCTTTTAGGCTGTTAGATACAGAAAGATAGATCTAAACAGAAGGGAAGAGCTGGGTAAGGAGACAGTTTGGCTGCAGGAAGACACGCAAGTTTTTCCTTCCTGAAGCTAAAAACAGCAGTACAGGTGAGAGGTACCTAAAAGACCAAAGACTAAAGGGAGGAGAAAAGTGGTGAATAACTGAAAGAGCCTTTGCTGAGACAATCTGCTGAAAAGATGACTTCAGAAGGCGTCACTGTCTCCTGCCCAGGTGCAAATATGTTAAAGATGAGAGAAAATAAGGGCGTGGTATAACCGTAATACTAATAATGGTGAAGTTCTGGTATAAAATCAACATTTCCTTGAAGCATCGCTTTTGAAAGCTCCTTGAATTGGCAGAGGTCACTTGTGAGAAAGGACAAGACAATGTTGCAACTGTCTTGGAAGGAGTCCATAAGCTTTCTGCCAGGGAAACCCATTCTAGTCATCACTTCTCGTGTTCTAAGAGGAGATGTTCACTTGGGAGTTGGTAACTGCAGTCCCAGACAAAGGTAAGGGCGTGCGGTTGGCCATTCACCAGCAGCTTCCTGCAGATTTCTTCTTCCAATATGGCTTGTTCTGCAACCCAGGGACACAGTCAGCACAGCTCAGCCTGAAGGCCAAGACGTACATGGAGCACAGCACAGGCCTGCTCAGGTTTCCTGTGACACTCATCACTAAGTCCTGCATGTGGAAAGGTCTTCTGCTCAGATTCTCTCAACCTCCTGATGAAGGTTAGAAGGAGAACGACATCTCCTTTAGACCGCTAGAGAAAGGGACCTTTACTTGAAGGCCTTGGTTGAAGGGAAAGTGGAAGATGATCTGCAGGAGCGGGCTGGAAACTAGGACCATGCGTGGCAATCAGTTAGCTGAAGGGAATGTGCTCGAGCTTGGAGGTCACTAACCCTGGGAAGACAAGGAGTGTGAATAGACACAACAATTAACATGCTGAGTCATGCTGAGAGAGCATAGGGGAGTGGGGGACGGATGCTGGGAAGGAAAGGTAACACCTTGCTGTTAATTGATGGTAGTTAACCATGAGTTGGGGATTGCCTAGGATGCAATGCTTAGCTTCAAGAACCCATCTGTTTAAAACGCGCAGCTTCAAGAACCAATCTGTTTAAAACGCGCAGCTTCAAGAACCAACTGTTTAAAACATGCAGCTTCAAGAACCAATCTGTTTAAAACGCGCAGCTTCAAGAACCAACTGTTTAAAACGCGCAGCTTCTGAAATGGATATATACTCGTGCTACTGTACAATAAATTGACATTGGCTTGTATCACCCTGCGTCCCGTCAATCCATCGCAGCAATGATCCCTGACCAACATGGCACAAACGCTTCCTGGACTTGTTTTGAACAAAAGACAAGGCGAGAACGGTGAAAAATGTGGACGGCACCTTTCAGTCAAGAATGGGTGACTCTGGTAAAGTAGAAATCAAGAGCAAGTCAAGCAAGTCAACAACTGTAGCAGGGCTGAGTAGAGAGGAAAGATCCCCTCCACCAACCCTTGGGCAGTGCTCTTCCTAATGCAGCCCAGGATGCCATGGGCCTTATTTGAAAGGTGCAAAGCCAGGAGAAGAGGAGGCTTTGGGGACACCTAATAACAGCCTTCCCATATCTTCTTGGGTCATATCAGCAGGAAAAGGCAGCCAGGTTCTTGCCTCTTGTGCGTGACGGGACTGTGAGGGCCAATGGGCATCAGCTGAAGCAGGGGAAGACAATGTCCTTCCCCACGAAGACAGTCAAGCAGTGGAGCAGATGTCTCACAGAGCTTGTGCCATGTCCATCCTTGGAGCTTTTCAAGCCCCACTTGACGGAAAGCCTGAGCTACTTGCTTCAACCCCATAACTGATCGTTCTCTGAGCAGCACGTAGGCCTGGACACCTCCGGAGGTCCCTTCCAGCATGAATGATTCTGGATCTGCATCCACCATGGATCTTGCCTTCATGATGGCAGGGAAATCACTCCGGTTTCCAGCAGCGGTTGAAGCCTAACAGAAAGTGTGTCAGGTGACCTGCGACGTTCTTTTCCCACTCCAAGCTTTGCTGCTCAGATGCAGGGCTGCTTGGCTGCTTCCTATGGATTCCTGTTCTTCACCCTTTCCTACCTTTTTCCCTCCTTTCCCATGAACAATTGCTTCTCGGTGACCGCCCCTGTATCCTCCCATGCAAGTAGCCCACCTCTCCTTTCCCTTTCCTCCCTGGCCATTGGCTGTCCCCCTTTGGTGATTCTGAGATTGTCACCATAGGTGGCCACTCAGAAGAAGGATTGATCATCCCCCTTGACTCAGCATCATCCCCCTTGACACAGCACTGTTGTGGCCACATGCGGGTGATCTGTGCCTGGGCTTGGAGGTTTCTCATTCTGGAGGAGGGAGGAAAAACTGGAGAGGCTGTGGAGGATGCCTGCCTGGATGGAGCCTGTGGAGGGAGACTGAAGGTCCTCAATGTCTTGAGACAGGCAAAGTGGAGCCTCAGGGCACCACAGGAATAGCATGCACCTGCTTGAAGGGGGGTGTCAGAGATAAGGGAGTGATTCCTGATAGTGACAGGAAGAGAAAACCTCCACAAAGTGCTGCTTGGAAAGGTAAGATTGGATGTGAAGAGAAAGAAATGTCCCTCTGAGGGTTGCCCTCTGATGCCGGAGTTCACCCAGAGGGTGCCTGGATCGTCCCATGGCTTTGAGCTTCAAGGAACAAGCAGGGATGAGGGGAAAAACTTCAGCAAAGGCAGAGAAATGTGGGTGTGAGGGCTGGGTAGGAAAGCAAGGAAGAGTCCAACCGCCAGAGTGGAAAGAGGTGCCACAAGGACAGTGTAGGGCAACTTGCAGTGGAGATAGCCCAGGGCTGCAGCAAGGCCGAATGGCCCCACAGGGGGCTGAGGCCTCTGTCCCCCTGGCAATGGCAGCTGCCCATGCCACCAAGGCCTGTGACAGGAAACTGGATTTGGAGGGTCTTCTCTTCTGCCCTCCAAGAGCCTGGGGGTCAGGGCTTGGCCTTTCTGCTTCATAAAAAAAGCCAAATGTGTTTTGCAGCATTACAGCCACCGACACAGTACCTTTGCCTACCTGCAGGTCTGGCCTCTAATTAGCTCCTCTAACGAGTCCATGGGGACGCTTTGTCAGCGATGGCCCTCAGCGGGACCCATCAATGTTTGAAGGTATTTTCAGTGTTGCTTCTGCCTTACATTCCTTGAGTGGTTGGTTCAGCCTGCTCTCAGTAGCTCAGGTTCATGGCAGGAGCCCCCAATGCCCTAACGACGTATTTGCCTTTTTGTCGTTTCCTTCAAGTCTTGAAGAGCTGTGCAGCTAATTGAATCTGTTCCATTCACGTAGATAAGAGAGAGGATTTCAAAGTGCATTTGAAAGGAATTATTTTTCATTTCATAGGTTATATTTTGCTCCTGATTAGGGTAGAGAGGAGGTTCTAGCAGCAATCTCCAAGTGATAATGATGCAGAGGATCTCCTCAGGATATCTGGACTGGTAGGAATCGCAGTCCCTTGAGGTCTGACACAGGATGGACAACCTTGCTCTGAATGTCCCCAAGACCACCCTTTTTCTCATTGTCCCCTGGGACTCACGTCCCTTCTCCTTACATCAGACTTCTCCCCTCAATTCTGCAGGTGGGTGCTGCAGCTCCTTTGCACCATCCCCACCTGTTTGCCTTAGAGGACTGGCTGCACACAGGTGCAGAAGAATTATTCAGATCTGCAAGCAATGTCAAGAATGATCAAGTGTCATAAATAGGCCAACAGCCTCCACAAGCAGATGCCAATTCCAAGCTGTCTCTGATGAGGTGCCTTTCTGCAAGGGACACTCTCGTGAGAAATCTTTTAGGCTGTTAGATACAGAAAGATAGATCTAAACAGAAGGGAAGAGCTGGGTAAGGAGACAGTTTGGCTGCAGGAAGACACGCAAGTTTTTCCTTCCTGAAGCTAAAAACAGCAGTACAGGTGAGAGGTACCTAAAAGACCAAAGACTAAAGGGAGGAGAAAAGTGGTGAATAACTGAAAGAGCCTTTGCTGAGACAATCTGCTGAAAAGATGACTTCAGAAGGCGTCACTGTCTCCTGCCCAGGTGCAAATATGTTAAAGATGAGAGAAAATAAGGGCGTGGTATAACCGTAATACTAATAATGGTGAAGTTCTGGTATAAAATCAACATTTCCTTGAAGCATCGCTTTTGAAAGCTCCTTGAATTGGCAGAGGTCACTTGTGAGAAAGGACAAGACAATGTTGCAACTGTCTTGGAAGGAGTCCATAAGCTTTCTGCCAGGGAAACCCATTCTAGTCATCACTTCTCGTGTTCTAAGAGGAGATGTTCACTTGGGAGTTGGTAACTGCAGTCCCAGACAAAGGTAAGGGCGTGCGGTTGGCCATTCACCAGCAGCTTCCTGCAGATTTCTTCTTCCAATATGGCTTGTTCTGCAACCCAGGGACACAGTCAGCACAGCTCAGCCTGAAGGCCAAGAGGTACATGGAGCACAGCACAGGCCTGCTCAGGTTTCCTGTGACACTCATCACTAAGTCCTGCATGTGGAAAGGTCTTCTGCTCAGATTCTCTCAACCTCCTGATGAAGGTTAGAAGGAGAACGACATCTCCTTTAGACCGCTAGAGAAAGGGACCTTTACTTGAAGGCCTTGGTTGAAGGGAAAGTGGAAGATGATCTGCAGGAGCGGGCTGGAAACTAGGACCATGCGTGGCAATCAGTTAGCTGAAGGGAATGTGCTCGAGCTTGGAGGTCACTAACCCTGGGAAGACAAGGAGTGTGAATAGACACAACAATTAACATGCTGAGTCATGCTGAGAGAGCATAGGGGAGTGGGGGACGGATGCTGGGAAGGAAAGGTAACACCTTGCTGTTAATTGATGGTAGTTAACCATGAGTTGGGGATTGCCTAGGATGCAATGCTTAGCTTCAAGAACCAATCTGTTTAAAACGCGCAGCTTCAAGAACCAACTGTTTAAAACATGCAGCTTCAAGAACCAATCTGTTTAAAACGCGCAGCTTCAAGAACCAACTGTTTAAAACGCGCAGCTTCTGAAATGGATATATACTCGTGCTACTGTACAATAAATTGACATTGGCTTGTATCACCCTGCGTCCCGTCAATCCATCGCAGCAATGATCCCTGACCAACATGGCACAAACGCTTCCTGGACTTGTTTTGAACAAAAGACAAGGCGAGAACGGTGAAAAATGTGGACGGCACCTTTCAGTCAAGAATGGGTGACTCTGGTAAAGTAGAAATCAAGAGCAAGTCAAGCAAGTCAACAACTGTAGCAGGGCTGAGTAGAGAGGAAAGATCCCCTCCACCAACCCTTGGGCAGTGCTCTTCCTAATGCAGCCCAGGATGCCATGGGCCTTATTTGAAAGGTGCAAAGCCAGGAGAAGAGGAGGCTTTGGGGACACCTAATAACAGCCTTCCCATATCTTCTTGGGTCATATCAGCAGGAAAAGGCAGCCAGGTTCTTGCCTCTTGTGCGTGACGGGACTGTGAGGGCCAATGGGCATCAGCTGAAGCAGGGGAAGACAATGTCCTTCCCCACGAAGACGGTCAAGCAGTGGAGCAGATGTCTCACAGAGCTTGTGCCATGTCCATCCTTGGAGCTTTTCAAGCCCCACTTGACGGAAAGCCTGAGCTACTTGCTTCAACCCCATAACTGATCGTTCTCTGAGCAGCACGTAGGCCTGGACACCTCCGGAGGTCCCTTCCAGCATGAATGATTCTGGATCTGCATCCACCATGGATCTTGCCTTCATGATGGCAGGGAAATCACTCCGGTTTCCAGCAGCGGTTGAAGCCTAACAGAAAGTGTGTCAGGTGACCTGCGACGTTCTTTTCCCACTCCAAGCTTTGCTGCTCAGATGCAGGGCTGCTTGGCTGCTTCCTATGGATTCCTGTTCTTCACCCTTTCCTACCTTTTTCCCTCCTTTCCCATGAACAATTGCTTCTCGGTGACCGCCCCTGTATCCTCCCATGCAAGTAGCCCACCTCTCCTTTCCCTTTCCTCCCTGGCCATTGGCTGTCCCCCTTTGGTGATTCTGAGATTGTCACCATAGGTGGCCACTCAGAAGAAGGATTGATCATCCCCCTTGACTCAGCATCATCCCCCTTGACACAGCACTGTTGTGGCCACATGCGGGTGATCTGTGCCTGGGCTTGGAGGTTTCTCATTCTGGAGGAGGGAGGAAAAACTGGAGAGGCTGTGGAGGATGCCTGCCTGGATGGAGCCTGTGGAGGGAGACTGAAGGTCCTCAATGTCTTGAGACAGGCAAAGTGGAGCCTCAGGGCACCACAGGAATAGCATGCACCTGCTTGAAGGGGGGTGTCAGAGATAAGGGAGTGATTCCTGATAGTGACAGGAAGAGAAAACCTCCACAAAGTGCTGCTTGGAAAGGTAAGATTGGATGTGAAGAGAAAGAAATGTCCCTCTGAGGGTTGCCCTCTGATGCCGGAGTTCACCCAGAGGGTGCCTGGATCGTCCCATGGCTTTGAGCTTCAAGGAACAAGCAGGGATGAGGGGAAAAACTTGAGAAAAGGCAGAGAAATGCGGGTGTGAGGGCTGGGTAGGAAAGCAAGGAAGAGTCCAACCGCCAGAGTGGAAAGAGGTGCCACAAGGACAGTGTAGGGCAACTTGCAGTGGAGATGGCCCAGGGCTGCAGCAAGGCCGAATGGCCCCACAGGGGGCTGAGGCCTCTGTCCCCCTGGCAATGGCAGCTGCCCATGCCACCAAGGCCTGTGACAGGAAACTGGATTTGGAGGGTCTTCTCTTCTGCCCTCCAAGAGCCTGGGGGTCAGGGCTTGGCCTTTCTGCTTCATAAAAAAAGCCAAATGTGTTTTGCAGCATTACAGCCACCGACACAGTACCTTTGCCTACCTGCAGGTCTGGCCTCTAATTAGCTCCTCTAACGAGTCCATGGGGACGCTTTGTCAGCGATGGCCCTCAGCGGGACCCATCAATGTTTGAAGGTATTTTCAGTGTTGCTTCTGCCTTACATTCCTTGAGTGGTTGGTTCAGCCTGCTCTCAGTAGCTCAGGTTCATGGCAGGAGCCCCCAATGCCCTAACGAGGTATTTGCCTTTTTGTCGTTTCCTTCAAGTCTTGAAGAGCTGTGCAGCTAATTGAATCTGTTCCATTCACGTAGATAAGAGAGAGGATTTCAAAGTGCATTTGAAAGGAATTATTTTTCATTTCATAGGTTATATTTTGCTCCTGATTAGGTTAGAGAGGAGGTTCTAGCAGCAATCTCCAAGTGATAATGATGCAGAGGATCTCCTCAGGATATCTGGACTGGTAGGAATCGCAGTCCCTTGAGGTCTGACACAGGATGGACAACCTTGCTCTGAATGTCCCCAAGACCACCCTTTTTCTCATTGTCCCCTGGGACTCACGTCCCTTCTCCTTACATCAGACTTCTCCCCTCAATTCTGCAGGTGGGTGCTGCAGCTCCTTTGCACCATCCCCACCTGTTTGCCTTAGAGGACTGGCTGCACACAGGTGCAGAAGAATTATTCAGATCTGCAAGCAATGTCAAGAATGATCAAGTGTCATAAATAGGCCAACAGCCTCCACAAGCAGATGCCAATTCCAAGCTGTCTCTGATGAGGTGCCTTTCTGCAAGGGACACTCTCGTGAGAAATCTTTTAGGCTGTTAGATACAGAAAGATAGATCTAAACAGAAGGGAAGAGCTGGGTAAGGAGACAGTTTGGCTGCAGGAAGACACGCAAGTTTTTCCTTCCTGAAGCTAAAAACAGCAGTACAGGTGAGAGGTACCTAAAAGACCAAAGACTAAAGGGAGGAGAAAAGTGGTGAATAACTGAAAGAGCCTTTGCTGAGACAATCTGCTGAAAAGATGACTTCAGAAGGCGTCACTGTCTCCTGCCCAGGTGCAAATATGTTAAAGATGAGAGAAAATAAGGGCGTGGTATAACCGTAATACTAATAATGGTGAAGTTCTGGTATAAAATCAACATTTCCTTGAAGCATCGCTTTTGAAAGCTCCTTGAATTGGCAGAGGTCACTTGTGAGAAAGGACAAGACAATGTTGCAACTGTCTTGGAAGGAGTCCATAAGCTTTCTGCCAGGGAAACCCATTCTAGTCATCACTTCTCGTGTTCTAAGAGGAGATGTTCACTTGGGAGTTGGTAACTGCAGTCCCAGACAAAGGTAAGGGCGTGCGGTTGGCCATTCACCAGCAGCTTCCTGCAGATTTCTTCTTCCAATATGGCTTGTTCTGCAACCCAGGGACACAGTCAGCACAGCTCAGCCTGAAGGCCAAGAGGTACATGGAGCACAGCACAGGCCTGCTCAGGTTTCCTGTGACACTCATCACTAAGTCCTGCATGTGGAAAGGTCTTCTGCTCAGATTCTCTCAACCTCCTGATGAAGGTTAGAAGGAGAACGACATCTCCTTTAGACCGCTAGAGAAAGGGACCTTTACTTGAAGGCCTTGGTTGAAGGGAAAGTGGAAGATGATCTGCAGGAGCGGGCTGGAAACTAGGACCATGCGTGGCAATCAGTTAGCTGAAGGGAATGTGCTCGAGCTTGGAGGTCACTAACCCTGGGAAGACAAGGAGTGTGAATAGACACAACAATTAACATGCTGAGTCATGCTGAGAGAGCATAGGGGAGTGGGGGACGGATGCTGGGAAGGAAAGGTAACACCTTGCTGTTAATTGATGGTAGTTAACCATGAGTTGGGGATTGCCTAGGATGCAATGCTTAGCTTCAAGAACCAATCTGTTTAAAACGCGCAGCTTCAAGAACCAATCTGTTTAAAACGCGCAGCTTCAAGAACCAACTGTTTAAAACATGCAGCTTCAAGAACCAATCTGTTTAAAACGCGCAGCTTCAAGAACCAACTGTTTAAAACGCGCAGCTTCTGAAATGGATATATACTCGTGCTACTGTACAATAAATTGACATTGGCTTGTATCACCCTGCGTCCCGTCAATCCATCGCAGCAATGATCCCTGACCAACATGGCACAAACGCTTCCTGGACTTGTTTTGAACAAAAGACAAGGCGAGAACGGTGAAAAATGTGGACGGCACCTTTCAGTCAAGAATGGGTGACTCTGGTAAAGTAGAAATCAAGAGCAAGTCAAGCAAGTCAACAACTGTAGCAGGGCTGAGTAGAGAGGAAAGATCCCCTCCACCAACCCTTGGGCAGTGCTCTTCCTAATGCAGCCCAGGATGCCATGGGCCTTATTTGAAAGGTGCAAAGCCAGGAGAAGAGGAGGCTTTGGGGACACCTAATAACAGCCTTCCCATATCTTCTTGGGTCATATCAGCAGGAAAAGGCAGCCAGGTTCTTGCCTCTTGTGCGTGACGGGACTGTGAGGGCCAATGGGCATCAGCTGAAGCAGGGGAAGACAATGTCCTTCCCCACGAAGACAGTCAAGCAGTGGAGCAGATGTCCCACAGAGCTTGTGCCATGTCCATCCTTGGAGCTTTTCAAGCCCCACTTGACGGAAAGCCTGAGCTACTTGCTTCAACCCCATAACTGATCGTTCTCTGAGCAGCACGTAGGCTGCTGGACACCTCCGGAGGTCCCTTCCAGCATGAATGATTCTGGATCTGCATCCACCATGGATCTTGCCTTCATGATGGCAGGGAAATCACTCCGGTTTCCAGCAGCGGTTGAAGCCTAACAGAAAGTGTGTCAGGTGACCTGCGACGTTCTTTTCCCACTCCAAGCTTTGCTGCTCAGATGCAGGGCTGCTTGGCTGCTTCCTATGGATTCCTGTTCTTCACCCTTTCCTACCTTTTTCCCTCCTTTCCCATGCACAATTGCTTCTCGGTGACCACCCTTGTATCCTCCCATGCAAGTAGCCCACCTCTCCTTTCCCTTTCCTCCCTGGCCATTGGCTGTCCCCCTTTGGTGATTCTGAGATTGTCACCATAGGTGGCCACTCAGAAGAAGGATTGATCATCCCCCTTGACTCAGCATCATCCCCCTTGACACAGCACTGTTGTGGCCACATGCGGGTGATCTGTGCCTGGGCTTGGAGGTTTCTCATTCTGGAGGAGGGAGGAAAAACTGGAGAGGCTGTGGAGGATGCCTGCCTGGATGGAGCCTGTGGAGGGAGACTGAAGGTCCTCAATGTCTTGAGACAGGCAAAGTGGAGCCTCAGGGCACCACAGGAATAGCATGCACCTGCTTGAAGGGGGGTGTCAGAGATAAGGGAGTGATTCCTGATAGTGACAGGAAGAGAAAACCTCCGCAAAGTGCTGCTTGGAAAGGTAAGATTGGATGTGAAGAGAAAGAAATGTCCCTCTGAGGGTTGCCCTCTGATGCCGGAGTTCACCCAGAGGGTGCCTGGATCGTCCCATGGCTTTGAGCTTCAAGGAACAAGCAGGGATGAGGGGAAAAACTTGAGAAAAGGCAGAGAAATGCGGGTGTGAGGGCTGGGTAGGAAAGCAAGGAAGAGTCCAACCGCCAGAGTGGAAAGAGGTGCCACAAGGACAGTGTAGGGCAACTTGCAGTGGAGATGGCCCAGGGCTGCAGCAAGGCCGAATGGCCCCACAGGGGGCTGAGGCCTCTGTCCCCCTGGCAATGGCAGCTGCCCATGCCACCAAGGCCTGTGACAGGAAACTTGATTTGGAGGGTCTTCTCTTCTGCCCTCCAAGAGCCTGGGGGTCAGGGCTTGGCCTTTCTGCTTCATAAAAAAAGTCAAATGTGTTTTGCAGCATTACAGCCACCGACACAGTACCTTTGCCTACCTGCAGGTCTGGCCTCTAATTAGCTCCTCTAACGAGTCCATGGGGACGCTTTGTCAGCGATGGCCCTCAGCGGGACCCATCAATGTTTGAAGGTATTTTCAGTGTTGCTTCTGACTTACATTCCTTGAGTGGTTGGTTCAGCCTGCTCTCAGTAGCTCAGGTTCATGGCAGGAGCCCCCAATGCCCTAACGAGGTATTTGCCTTTTTGTCATTTCCTTCAAGTCTTGAAGAGCTGTGCAGCTAATTGAATCTGTTCCATTCACGTAGATAAGAGAGAGGATTTCAAAGTGCATTTGAAAGGAATTATTTTTCATTTCATAGGTTATATTTTGCTCCTGATTAGGGTAGAGAGGAGGTTCTAGCAGCAATCTCCAAGTGATAATGATGCAGAGGATCTCCTCAGGATATCTGGACTGGTAGGAATCGCAGTCCCTTGAGGTCTGACACAGGATGGACAACCTTGCTCTGAATGTCCCCAAGACCACCCTTTTTCTCATTGTCCCCTGGGACTCACGTCCCTTCTCCTTACATCAGACTTCTCCCCTCAATTCTGCAGGTGGGTGCTGCAGCTCCTTTGCACCATCCCCACCTGTTTGCCTTAGAGGACTGGCTGCACACAGGTGCAGAAGAATTATTCAGATCTGCAAGCAATGTCAAGAATGATCAAGTGTCATAAATAGGCCAACAGCCTCCACAAGCAGATGCCAATTCCAAGCTGTCTCTGATGAGGTGCCTTTCTGCAAGGGACACTCTCGTGAGAAATCTTTTAGGCTGTTAGATACAGAAAGATAGATCTAAACAGAAGGGAAGAGCTGGGTAAGGAGACAGTTTGGCTGCAGGAAGACACGCAAGTTTTTCCTTCCTGAAGCTAAAAACAGCAGTACAGGTGAGAGGTACCTAAAAGACCAAAGACTAAAGGGAGGAGAAAAGTGGTGAATAACTGAAAGAGCCTTTGCTGAGACAATCTGCTGAAAAGATGACTTCAGAAGGCGTCACTGTCTCCTGCCCAGGTGCAAATATGTTAAAGATGAGAGAAAATAAGGGCGTGGTATAACCGTAATACTAATAATGGTGAAGTTCTGGTATAAAATCAACATTTCCTTGAAGCATCGCTTTTGAAAGCTCCTTGAATTGGCAGAGGTCACTTGTGAGAAAGGACAAGACAATGTTGCAACTGTCTTGGAAGGAGTCCATAAGCTTTCTGCCAGGGAAACCCATTCTAGTCATCACTTCTCGTGTTCTAAGAGGAGATGTTCACTTGGGAGTTGGTAACTGCAGTCCCAGACAAAGGTAAGGGCGTGCGGTTGGCCATTCACCAGCAGCTTCCTGCAGATTTCTTCTTCCAATATGGCTTGTTCTGCAACCCAGGGACACAGTCAGCACAGCTCAGCCTGAAGGCCAAGAGGTACATGGAGCACAGCACAGGCCTGCTCAGGTTTCCTGTGACACTCATCACTAAGTCCTGCATGTGGAAAGGTCTTCTGCTCAGATTCTCTCAACCTCCTGATGAAGGTTAGAAGGAGAACGACATCTCCTTTAGACCGCTAGAGAAAGGGACCTTTACTTGAAGGCCTTGGTTGAAGGGAAAGTGGAAGATGATCTGCAGGAGCGGGCTGGAAACTAGGACCATGCGTGGCAATCAGTTAGCTGAAGGGAATGTGCTCGAGCTTGGAGGTCACTAACCCTGGGAAGACAAGGAGTGTGAATAGACACAACAATTAACATGCTGAGTCATGCTGAGAGAGCATAGGGGAGTGGGGGACGGATGCTGGGAAGGAAAGGTAACACCTTGCTGTTAATTGATGGTAGTTAACCATGAGTTGGGGATTGCCTAGGATGCAATGCTTAGCTTCAAGAACCAATCTGTTTAAAACGCGCAGCTTCAAGAACCAATCTGTTTAAAACGCGCAGCTTCAAGAACCAACTGTTTAAAACATGCAGCTTCAAGAACCAATCTGTTTAAAACGCGCAGCTTCAAGAACCAACTGTTTAAAACGCGCAGCTTCTGAAATGGATATATACTCGTGCTACTGTACAATAAATTGACATTGGCTTGTATCACCCTGCGTCCCGTCAATCCATCGCAGCAATGATCCCTGACCAACATGGCACAAACGCTTCCTGGACTTGTTTTGAACAAAAGACAAGGCGAGAACGGTGAAAAATGTGGACGGCACCTTTCAGTCAAGAATGGGTGACTCTGGTAAAGTAGAAATCAAGAGCAAGTCAAGCAAGTCAACAACTGTAGCAGGGCTGAGTAGAGAGGAAAGATCCCCTCCACCAACCCTTGGGCAGTGCTCTTCCTAATGCAGCCCAGGATGCCATGGGCCTTATTTGAAAGGTGCAAAGCCAGGAGAAGAGGAGGCTTTGGGGACACCTAATAACAGCCTTCCCATATCTTCTTGGGTCATATCAGCAGGAAAAGGCAGCCAGGTTCTTGCCTCTTGTGCGTGACGGGACTGTGAGGGCCAATGGGCATCAGCTGAAGCAGGGGAAGATAATGTCCTTCCCCACGAAGACAGTCAAGCAGTGGAGCAGATGTCCCACAGAGCTTGTGCCATGTCCATCCTTGGAGCTTTTCAAGCCCCACTTGACGGAAAGCCTGAGCTACTTGCTTCAACCCCATAACTGATCGTTCTCTGAGCAGCACGTAGGCCTGGACACCTCCGGAGGTCCCTTCCAGCATGAATGATTCTGGATCTGCATCCACCATGGATCTTGCCTTCATGATGGCAGGGAAATCACTCCGGTTTCCAGCAGCGGTTGAAGCCTAACAGAAAGTGTGTCAGGTGACCTGCGACGTTCTTTTCCCACTCCAAGCTTTGCTGCTCAGATGCAGGGCTGCTTGGCTGCTTCCTATGGATTCCTGTTCTTCACCCTTTCCTACCTTTTTCCCTCCTTTCCCATGCACAATTGCTTCTCGGTGACCACCCTTGTATCCTCCCATGCAAGTAGCCCACCTCTCCTTTCCCTTTCCTCCCTGGCCATTGGCTGTCCCCCTTTGGTGATTCTGAGATTGTCACCATAGGTGGCCACTCAGAAGAAGGATTGATCATCCCCCTTGACTCAGCATCATCCCCCTTGACACAGCACTGTTGTGGCCACATGCGGGTGATCTGTGCCTGGGCTTGGAGGTTTCTCATTCTGGAGGAGGGAGGAAAAACTGGAGAGGCTGTGGAGGATGCCTGCCTGGATGGAGCCTGTGGAGGGAGACTGAAGGTCCTCAATGTCTTGAGACAGGCAAAGTGGAGCCTCAGGGCACCACAGGAATAGCATGCACCTGCTTGAAGGGGGGTGTCAGAGATAAGGGAGTGATTCCTGATAGTGACAGGAAGAGAAAACCTCCGCAAAGTGCTGCTTGGAAAGGTAAGATTGGATGTGAAGAGAAAGAAATGTCCCTCTGAGGGTTGCCCTCTGATGCCGGAGTTCACCCAGAGGGTGCCTGGATCGTCCCATGGCTTTGAGCTTCAAGGAACAAGCAGGGATGAGGGGAAAAACTTCAGCAAAGGCAGAGAAATGCGGGTGTGAGGGCTGGGTAGGAAAGCAAGGAAGAGTCCAACCGCCAGAGTGGAAAGAGGTGCCACAAGGACAGTGTAGGGCAACTTGCAGTGGAGATGGCCCAGGGCTGCAGCAAGGCCGAATGGCCCCACAGGGGGCTGAGGCCTCTGTCCCCCTGGCAATGGCAGCTGCCCATGCCACCAAGGCCTGTGACAGGAAACTTGATTTGGAGGGTCTTCTCTTCTGCCCTCCAAGAGCCTGGGGGTCAGGGCTTGGCCTTTCTGCTTCATACAAAAATCCAAATGGGTTTTGCAGCATTACAGCCACCGACACAGTACCTTTGCCTACCTGCAGGTCTGGCCTCTAATTAGCTCCTCTAACGAGTCCATGGGGACGCTTTGTCAGCGATGGCCCTCAGCAGGACCCATCAACGTTTGAAGGTATTTTCAGTGTTGCTTCTGCCTTACATTCCTTGAGTGGTTGGTTCAGCCTGCTCTCAGTAGCTCAGGTTCATGGCAGGAGCCCCCAATGCCCTAACGAGGTATTTGCCTTTTTGTCATTTCCTTCAAGTCTTGAAGAGCTGTGCAGCTAATTGAATCTGTTCCATTCACGTAGATAAGAGAGAGGATTTCAAAGTGCATTTGAAAGGAATTATTTTTCATTTCATAGGTTATATTTTGCTCCTGATTAGGTTAGAGAGGAGGTTCTAGCAGCAATCTCCAAGTGATAATGATGCAGAGGATCTCCTCAGGATATCTGGACTGGTAGGAATCGCAGTCCCTTGAGGTCTGACACAGGATGGACAACCTTGCTCTGAATGTCCCCAAGACCACCCTTTTTCTCATTGTCCCCTGGGACTCACGTCCCTTCTCCTTACATCAGACTTCTCCCCTCAATTCTGCAGGTGGGTGCTGCAGCTCCTTTGCACCATCCCCACCTGTTTGCCTTAGAGGACTGGCTGCACACAGGTGCAGAAGAATTATTCAGATCTGCAAGCAATGTCAAGAATGATCAAGTGTCATAAATAGGCCAACAGCCTCCACAAGCAGATGCCAATTCCAAGCTGTCTCTGATGAGGTGCCTTTCTGCAAGGGACACTCTCGTGAGAAATCTTTTAGGCTGTTAGATACAGAAAGATAGATCTAAACAGAAGGGAAGAGCTGGGTAAGGAGACAGTTTGGCTGCAGGAAGACACGCAAGTTTTTCCTTCCTGAAGCTAAAAACAGCAGTACAGGTGAGAGGTACCTAAAAGACCAAAGACTAAAGGGAGGAGAAAAGTGGTGAATAACTGAAAGAGCCTTTGCTGAGACAATCTGCTGAAAAGATGACTTCAGAAGGCGTCACTGTCTCCTGCCCAGGTGCAAATATGTTAAAGATGAGAGAAAATAAGGGCGTGGTATAACCGTAATACTAATAATGGTGAAGTTCTGGTATAAAATCAACATTTCCTTGAAGCATCGCTTTTGAAAGCTCCTTGAATTGGCAGAGGTCACTTGTGAGAAAGGACAAGACAATGTTGCAACTGTCTTGGAAGGAGTCCATAAGCTTTCTGCCAGGGAAACCCATTCTAGTCATCACTTCTCGTGTTCTAAGAGGAGATGTTCACTTGGGAGTTGGTAACTGCAGTCCCAGACAAAGGTAAGGGCGTGCGGTTGGCCATTCACCAGCAGCTTCCTGCAGATTTCTTCTTCCAATATGGCTTGTTCTGCAACCCAGGGACACAGTCAGCACAGCTCAGCCTGAAGGCCAAGACGTACATACAGCACAGGCCTGCTCAGGTTTCCTGTGACACTCATCACTAAGTCCTGCATGTGGAAAGGTCTTCTGCTCAGATTCTCTCAACCTCCTGATGAAGGTTAGAAGGAGAACGACATCTCCTTTAGACCGCTAGAGAAAGGGACCTTTACTTGAAGGCCTTGGTTGAAGGGAAAGTGGAAGATGATCTGCAGGAGCGGGCTGGAAACTAGGACCATGCGTGGCAATCAGTTAGCTGAAGGGAATGTGCTCGAGCTTGGAGGTCACTAACCCTGGGAAGACAAGGAGTGTGAATAGACACAACAATTAACATGCTGAGTCATGCTGAGAGAGCATAGGGGAGTGGGGGACGGATGCTGGGAAGGAAAGGTAACACCTTGCTGTTAATTGATGGTAGTTAACCATGAGTTGGGGATTGCCTAGGATGCAATGCTTAGCTTCAAGAACCAATCTGTTTAAAACGCGCAGCTTCAAGAACCAATCTGTTTAAAACGCGCAGCTTCAAGAACCAACTGTTTAAAACATGCAGCTTCAAGAACCAATCTGTTTAAAACGCGCAGCTTCAAGAACCAACTGTTTAAAACGCGCAGCTTCTGAAATGGATATATACTCGTGCTACTGTACAATAAATTGACATTGGCTTGTATCACCCTGCGTCCCGTCAATCCATCGCAGCAATGATCCCTGACCAACATGGCACAAACGCTTCCTGGACTTGTTTTGAACAAAAGACAAGGCGAGAACGGTGAAAAATGTGGACGGCACCTTTCAGTCAAGAATGGGTGACTCTGGTAAAGTAGAAATCAAGAGCAAGTCAAGCAAGTCAACAACTGTAGCAGGGCTGAGTAGAGAGGAAAGATCCCCTCCACCAACCCTTGGGCAGTGCTCTTCCTAATGCAGCCCAGGATGCCATGGGCCTTATTTGAAAGGTGCAAAGCCAGGAGAAGAGGAGGCTTTGGGGACACCTAATAACAGCCTTCCCATATCTTCTTGGGTCATATCAGCAGGAAAAGGCAGCCAGGGTCTTGCCTCTTGTGCGTGACGGGACTGTGAGGGCCAATGGGCATCAGCTGAAGCAGGGGAAGACAATGTCCTTCCCCACGAAGACAGTCAAGCAGTGGAGCAGATGTCCCACAGAGCTTGTGCCATGTCCATCCTTGGAGCTTTTCAAGCCCCACTTGACGGAAAGCCTGAGCTACTTGCTTCAACCCCATAACTGATCGTTCTCTGAGCAGCACGTAGGCCTGGACACCTCCGGAGGTCCCTTCCAGCATGAATGATTCTGGATCTGCATCCACCATGGATCTTGCCTTCATGATGGCAGGGAAATCACTCCGGTTTCCAGCAGCGGTTGAAGCCTAACAGAAAGTGTGTCAGGTGACCTGCGACGTTCTTTTCCCACTCCAAGCTTTGCTGCTCAGATGCAGGGCTGCTTGGCTGCTTCCTATGGATTCCTGTTCTTCACCCTTTCCTACCTTTTTCCCTCCTTTCCCATGCACAATTGCTTCTCGGTGACCACCCTTGTATCCTCCCATGCAAGTAGCCCACCTCTCCTTTCCCTTTCCTCCCTGGCCATTGGCTGTCCCCCTTTGGTGATTCTGAGATTGTCACCATAGGTGGCCACTCAGAAGAAGGATTGATCATCCCCCTTGACTCAGCATCATCCCCCTTGACACAGCACTGTTGTGGCCACATCCGGGTGATCTGTGCCTGGGCTTGGAGGTTTCTCATTCTGGAGGAGGGAGGAAAAACTGGAGAGGCTGTGGAGGATGCCTGCCTGGATGGAGCCTGTGGAGGGAGACTGAAGGTCCTCAATGTCTTGAGACAGGCAAAGTGGAGCCTCAGGGCACCACAGGAATAGCATGCACCTGCTTGAAGGGGGGTGTCAGAGATAAGGGAGTGATTCCTGATAGTGACAGGAAGAGAAAACCTCCGCAAAGTGCTGCTTGGAAAGGTAAGATTGGATGTGAAGAGAAAGAAATGTCCCTCTGAGGGTTGCCCTCTGATGCCGGAGTTCACCCAGAGGGTGCCTGGATCGTCCCATGGCTTTGAGCTTCAAGGAACAAGCAGGGATGAGGGGAAAAACTTGAGAAAAGGCAGAGAAATGCGGGTGTGAGGGCTGGGTAGGAAAGCAAGGAAGAGTCCAACCGCCAGAGTGGAAAGAGGTGCCACAAGGACAGTGTAGGGCAACTTGCAGTGGAGATGGCCCAGGGCTGCAGCAAGGCCGAATGGCCCCACAGGGGGCTGAGGCCTCTGTCCCCCTGGCAATGGCAGCTGCCCATGCCACCAAGGCCTGTGACAGGAAACTGGATTTGGAGGGTCTTCTCTTCTGCCCTCCAAGAGCCTGGGGGTCAGGGCTTGGCCTTTCTGCTTCATAAAAAAAGCCAAATGTGTTTTGCAGCATTACAGCCACCGACACAGTACCTTTGCCTACCTGCAGGTCTGGCCTCTAATTAGCTCCTCTAACGAGTCCATGGGGACGCTTTGTCAGCGATGGCCCTCAGCGGGACCCATCAATGTTTGAAGGTATTTTCAGTGTTGCTTCTGACTTACATTCCTTGAGTGGTTGGTTCAGCCTGCTCTCAGTAGCTCAGGTTCATGGCAGGAGCCCCCAATGCCCTAACGACGTATTTGCCTTTTTGTCGTTTCCTTCAAGTCTTGAAGAGCTGTGCAGCTAATTGAATCTGTTCCATTCACGTAGATAAGAGAGAGGATTTCAAAGTGCATTTGAAAGGAATTATTTTTCATTTCATAGGTTATATTTTGCTCCTGATTAGGGTAGAGAGGAGGTTCTAGCAGCAATCTCCAAGTGATAATGATGCAGAGGATCTCCTCAGGATATCTGGACTGGTAGGAATCGCAGTCCCTTGAGGTCTGACACAGGATGGACAACCTTGCTCTGAATGTCCCCAAGACCACCCTTTTTCTCATTGTCCCCTGGGACTCACGTCCCTTCTCCTTACATCAGACTTCTCCCCTCAATTCTGCAGGTGGGTGCTGCAGCTCCTTTGCACCATCCCCACCTGTTTGCCTTAGAGGACTGGCTGCACACAGGTGCAGAAGAATTATTCAGATCTGCAAGCAATGTCAAGAATGATCAAGTGTCATAAATAGGCCAACAGCCTCCACAAGCAGATGCCAATTCCAAGCTGTCTCTGATGAGGTGCCTTTCTGCAAGGGACACTCTCGTGAGAAATCTTTTAGGCTGTTAGATACAGAAAGATAGATCTAAACAGAAGGGAAGAGCTGGGTAAGGAGACAGTTTGGCTGCAGGAAGACACGCAAGTTTTTCCTTCCTGAAGCTAAAAACAGCAGTACAGGTGAGAGGTACCTAAAAGACCAAAGACTAAAGGGAGGAGAAAAGTGGTGAATAACTGAAAGAGCCTTTGCTGAGACAATCTGCTGAAAAGATGACTTCAGAAGGCGTCACTGTCTCCTGCCCAGGTGCAAATATGTTAAAGATGAGAGAAAATAAGGGCGTGGTATAACCGTAATACTAATAATGGTGAAGTTCTGGTATAAAATCAACATTTCCTTGAAGCATCGCTTTTGAAAGCTCCTTGAATTGGCAGAGGTCACTTGTGAGAAAGGACAAGACAATGTTGCAACTGTCTTGGAAGGAGTCCATAAGCTTTCTGCCAGGGAAACCCATTCTAGTCATCACTTCTCGTGTTCTAAGAGGAGATGTTCACTTGGGAGTTGGTAACTGCAGTCCCAGACAAAGGTAAGGGCGTGCGGTTGGCCATTCACCAGCAGCTTCCTGCAGATTTCTTCTTCCAATATGGCTTGTTCTGCAACCCAGGGACACAGTCAGCACAGCTCAGCCTGAAGGCCAAGAGGTACATGGAGCACAGCACAGGCCTGCTCAGGTTTCCTGTGACACTCATCACTAAGTCCTGCATGTGGAAAGGTCTTCTGCTCAGATTCTCTCAACCTCCTGATGAAGGTTAGAAGGAGAACGACATCTCCTTTAGACCGCTAGAGAAAGGGACCTTTACTTGAAGGCCTTGGTTGAAGGGAAAGTGGAAGATGATCTGCAGGAGCGGGCTGGAAACTAGGACCATGCGTGGCAATCAGTTAGCTGAAGGGAATGTGCTCGAGCTTGGAGGTCACTAACCCTGGGAAGACAAGGAGTGTGAATAGACACAACAATTAACATGCTGAGTCATGCTGAGAGAGCATAGGGGAGTGGGGGACGGATGCTGGGAAGGAAAGGTAACACCTTGCTGTTAATTGATGGTAGTTAACCATGAGTTGGGGATTGCCTAGGATGCAATGCTTAGCTTCAAGAACCAATCTGTTTAAAACGCGCAGCTTCAAGAACCAACTGTTTAAAACGCGCAGCTTCTGAAATGGATATATACTCGTGCTACTGTACAATAAATTGACATTGGCTTGTATCACCCTGCGTCCCGTCAATCCATCGCAGCAATGATCCCTGACCAACATGGCACAAACGCTTCCTGGACTTGTTTTGAACAAAAGACAAGGCGAGAACGGTGAAAAATGTGGACGGCACCTTTCAGTCAAGAATGGGTGACTCTGGTAAAGTAGAAATCAAGAGCAAGTCAAGCAAGTCAACAACTGTAGCAGGGCTGAGTAGAGAGGAAAGATCCCCTCCACCAACCCTTGGGCAGTGCTCTTCCTAATGCAGCCCAGGATGCCATGGGCCTTATTTGAAAGGTGCAAAGCCAGGAGAAGAGGAGGCTTTGGGGACACCTAATAACAGCCTTCCCATATCTTCTTGGGTCATATCAGCAGGAAAAGGCAGCCAGGTTCTTGCCTCTTGTGCGTGACGGGACTGTGAGGGCCAATGGGCATCAGCTGAAGCAGGGGAAGACAATGTCCTTCCCCACGAAGACAGTCAAGCAGTGGAGCAGATGTCCCACAGAGCTTGTGCCATGTCCATCCTTGGAGCTTTTCAAGCCCCACTTGACGGAAAGCCTGAGCTACTTGCTTCAACCCCATAACTGATCGTTCTCTGAGCAGCACGTAGGCCTGGACACCTCCGGAGGTCCCTTCCAGCATGAATGATTCTGGATCTGCATCCACCATGGATCTTGCCTTCATGATGGCAGGGAAATCACTCCGGTTTCCAGCAGCGGTTGAAGCCTAACAGAAAGTGTGTCAGGTGACCTGCGACGTTCTTTTCCCACTCCAAGCTTTGCTGCTCAGATGCAGGGCTGCTTGGCTGCTTCCTATGGATTCCTGTTCTTCACCCTTTCCTACCTTTTTCCCTCCTTTCCCATGCACAATTGCTTCTCGGTGACCACCCTTGTATCCTCCCATGCAAGTAGCCCACCTCTCCTTTCCCTTTCCTCCCTGGCCATTGGCTGTCCCCCTTTGGTGATTCTGAGATTGTCACCATAGGTGGCCACTCAGAAGAAGGATTGATCATCCCCCTTGACTCAGCATCATCCCCCTTGACACAGCACTGTTGTGGCCACATGCGGGTGATCTGTGCCTGGGCTTGGAGGTTTCTCATTCTGGAGGAGGGAGGAAAAACTGGAGAGGCTGTGGAGGATGCCTGCCTGGATGGAGCCTGTGGAGGGAGACTGAAGGTCCTCAATGTCTTGAGACAGGCAAAGTGGAGCCTCAGGGCACCACAGGAATAGCATGCACCTGCTTGAAGGGGGGTGTCAGAGATAAGGGAGTGATTCCTGATAGTGACAGGAAGAGAAAACCTCCGCAAAGTGCTGCTTGGAAAGGTAAGATTGGATGTGAAGAGAAAGAAATGTCCCTCTGAGGGTTGCCCTCTGATGCCGGAGTTCACCCAGAGGGTGCCTGGATCGTCCCATGGCTTTGAGCTTCAAGGAACAAGCAGGGATGAGGGGAAAAACTTCAGCAAAGGCAGAGAAATGCGGGTGTGAGGGCTGGGTAGGAAAGCAAGGAAGAGTCCAACCGCCAGAGTGGAAAGAGGTGCCACAAGGACAGTGTAGGGCAACTTGCAGTGGAGATGGCCCAGGGCTGCAGCAAGGCCGAATGGCCCCACAGGGGGCTGAGGCCTCTGTCCCCCTGGCAATGGCAGCTGCCCATGCCACCAAGGCCTGTGACAGGAAACTTGATTTGGAGGGTCTCCTCTTCTGCCCTCCAAGAGCCTGGGGGTCAGGGCTTGGCCTTTCTGCTTCATACAAAAATCCAAATGGGTTTTGCAGCATTACAGCCACCGACACAGTACCTTTGCCTACCTGCAGGTCTGGCCTCTAATTAGCTCCTCTAACGAGTCCATGGGGACGCTTTGTCAGCGATGGCCCTCAGCAGGACCCATCAACGTTTGAAGGTATTTTCAGTGTTGCTTCTGCCTTACATTCCTTGAGTGGTTGGTTCAGCCTGCTCTCAGTAGCTCAGGTTCATGGCAGGAGCCCCCAATGCCCTAACGAGGTATTTGCCTTTTTGTCATTTCCTTCAAGTCTTGAAGAGCTGTGCAGCTAATTGAATCTGTTCCATTCACGTAGATAAGAGAGAGGATTTCAAAGTGCATTTGAAAGGAATTATTTTTCATTTCATAGGTTATATTTTGCTCCTGATTAGGTTAGAGAGGAGGTTCTAGCAGCAATCTCCAAGTGATAATGATGCAGAGGATCTCCTCAGGATATCTGGACTGGTAGGAATCGCAGTCCCTTGAGGTCTGACACAGGATGGACAACCTTGCTCTGAATGTCCCCAAGACCACCCTTTTTCTCATTGTCCCCTGGGACTCACGTCCCTTCTCCTTACATCAGACTTCTCCCCTCAATTCTGCAGGTGGGTGCTGCAGCTCCTTTGCACCATCCCCACCTGTTTGCCTTAGAGGACTGGCTGCACACAGGTGCAGAAGAATTATTCAGATCTGCAAGCAATGTCAAGAATGATCAAGTGTCATAAATAGGCCAACAGCCTCCACAAGCAGATGCCAATTCCAAGCTGTCTCTGATGAGGTGCCTTTCTGCAAGGGACACTCTCGTGAGAAATCTTTTAGGCTGTTAGATACAGAAAGATAGATCTAAACAGAAGGGAAGAGCTGGGTAAGGAGACAGTTTGGCTGCAGGAAGACACGCAAGTTTTTCCTTCCTGAAGCTAAAAACAGCAGTACAGGTGAGAGGTACCTAAAAGACCAAAGACTAAAGGGAGGAGAAAAGTGGTGAATAACTGAAAGAGCCTTTGCTGAGACAATCTGCTGAAAAGATGACTTCAGAAGGCGTCACTGTCTCCTGCCCAGGTGCAAATATGTTAAAGATGAGAGAAAATAAGGGCGTGGTATAACCGTAATACTAATAATGGTGAAGTTCTGGTATAAAATCAACATTTCCTTGAAGCATCGCTTTTGAAAGCTCCTTGAATTGGCAGAGGTCACTTGTGAGAAAGGACAAGACAATGTTGCAACTGTCTTGGAAGGAGTCCATAAGCTTTCTGCCAGGGAAACCCATTCTAGTCATCACTTCTCG
Organism: Falco punctatus; assembly: GCF_963210335.1. Lineage (NCBI taxonomy): Eukaryota > Metazoa > Chordata > Aves > Falconiformes > Falconidae > Falco > Falco punctatus. The sequence continues at coordinate 1,052,416 of NW_027660235.1, read as the reverse complement.
TGTTCTAAGAGGAGATGTTCACTTGGGAGTTGGTAACTGCAGTCCCAGACAAAGGTAAGGGCGTGCGGTTGGCCATTCACCAGCAGCTTCCTGCAGATTTCTTCTTCCAATATGGCTTGTTCTGCAACCCAGGGACACAGTCAGCACAGCTCAGCCTGAAGGCCAAGAGGTACATACAGCACAGGCCTGTTCAGGTTTCCTGTGACACTCATCACTAAGTCCTGCATGTGGAAAGGTCTTCTGCTCAGATTCTCTCAACCTCCTGATGAAGGTTAGAAGGAGAACGACATCTCCTTTAGACCGCTAGAGAAAGGGACCTTTACTTGAAGGCCTTGGTTGAAGGGAAAGTGGAAGATGATCTGCAGGAGCGGGCTGGAAACTAGGACCATGCGTGGCAATCAGTTAGCTGAAGGGAATGTGCTCGAGCTTGGAGGTCACTAACCCTGGGAAGACAAGGAGTGTGAATAGACACAACAATTAACATGCTGAGTCATGCTGAGAGAGCATAGGGGAGTGGGGGACGGATGCTGGGAAGGAAAGGTAACACCTTGCTGTTAATTGATGGTAGTTAACCATGAGTTGGGGATTGCCTAGGATGCAATGCTTAGCTTCAAGAACCAATCTGTTTAAAACGCGCAGCTTCAAGAACCAATCTGTTTAAAACGCGCAGCTTCAAGAACCAACTGTTTAAAACATGCAGCTTCAAGAACCAATCTGTTTAAAACGCGCAGCTTCAAGAACCAACTGTTTAAAACGCGCAGCTTCTGAAATGGATATATACTCGTGCTACTGTACAATAAATTGACATTGGCTTGTATCACCCTGCGTCCCGTCAATCCATCGCAGCAATGATCCCTGACCAACATGGCACAAACGCTTCCTGGACTTGTTTTGAACAAAAGACAAGGCGAGAACGGTGAAAAATGTGGACGGCACCTTTCAGTCAAGAATGGGTGACTCTGGTAAAGTAGAAATCAAGAGCAAGTCAAGCAAGTCAACAACTGTAGCAGGGCTGAGTAGAGAGGAAAGATCCCCTCCACCAACCCTTGGGCAGTGCTCTTCCTAATGCAGGCCAGGATGCCATGGGCCTTATTTGAAAGGTGCAAAGCCAGGAGAAGAGGAGGCTTTGGGGACACCTAATAACAGCCTTCCCATATCTTCTTGGGTCATATCAGCAGGAAAAGGCAGCCAGGTTCTTGCCTCTTGTGCGTGACGGGATTGTGAGGGCCAATGGGCATCAGCTGAAGCAGGGGAAGACAATGTCCTTCCCCACAAAGACAGTCAAGCAGTGGAGCAGATGTCCCACAGAGCTTGTGCCATGTCCATCCTTGGAGCTTTTCAAGCCCCACTTGACGGAAAGCCTGAGCTACTTGCTTCAACCCCATAACTGATCGTTCTCTGAGCAGCACGTAGGCCTGGACACCTCCGGAGGTCCCTTCCAGCATGAATGATTCTGGATCTGCATCCACCATGGATCTTGCCTTCATGATGGCAGGGAAATCACTCCGGTTTCCAGCAGCGGTTGAAGCCTAACAGAAAGTGTGTCAGGTGACCTGCGACGTTCTTTTCCCACTCCAAGCTTTGCTGCTCAGATGCAGGGCTGCTTGGCTGCTTCCTATGGATTCCTGTTCTTCACCCTTTCCTACCTTTTTCCCTCCTTTCCCATGCACAATTGCTTCTCGGTGACCACCCTTGTATCCTCCCATGCAAGTAGCCCACCTCTCCTTTCCCCTTCCTCCCTGGCCATTGGCTGTCCCCCTTTGGTGATTCTGAGATTGTCACCATAGGTGGCCACTCAGAAGAAGGATTGATCATCCCCCTTGACTCAGCATCATCCCCCTTGACACAGCACTGTTGTGGCCACATGCGGGTGATCTGTGCCTGGGCTTGGAGGTTTCTCATTCTGGAGGAGGGAGGAAAAACTGGAGAGGCTGTGGAGGATGCCTGCCTGGATGGAGCCTGTGGAGGGAGACTGAAGGTCCTCAATGTCTTGAGACAGGCAAAGTGGAGCCTCAGGGCACCACAGGAATAGCATGCACTTGCTTGAAGGGGGGTGTCAGAGATAAGGGAGTGATTCCTGATAGTGACAGGAAGAGAAAACCTCCACAAAGTGCTGCTTGGAAAGGTAAGATTGGATGTGAAGAGAAAGAAATGTCCCTCTGAGGGTTGCCCTCTGATGCCGGAGTTCACCCAGAGGGTGCCTGGATCGTCCCATGGCTTTGAGCTTCAAGGAACAAGCAGGGATGAGGGGAAAAACTTCAGCAAAGGCAGAGAAATGCGGGTGTGAGGGCTGGGTAGGAAAGCAAGGAAGAGTCCAACCGCCAGAGTGGAAAGAGGTGCCACAAGGACAGTGTAGGGCAACTTGCAGTGGAGATGGCCCAGGGCTGCAGCAAGGCCGAATGGCCCCACAGGGGGCTGAGGCCTCTGTCCCCCTGGCAATGGCAGCTGCCCATGCCACCAAGGCCTGTGACAGGAAACTTGATTTGGAGGGTCTTCTCTTCTGCCCTCCAAGAGCCTGGGGGTCAGGGCTTGGCCTTTCTGCTTCATAAAAAAAGCCAAATGTGTTTTGCAGCATTACAGCCACCGACACAGTACCTTTGCCTACCTGCAGGTCTGGCCTCTAATTAGCTCCTCTAACGAGTCCATGGGGACGCTTTGTCAGCGATGGCCCTCAGCGGGACCCATCAATGTTTGAAGGTATTTTCAGTGTTGCTTCTGACTTACATTCCTTGAGTGGTTGGTTCAGCCTGCTCTCAGTAGCTCAGGTTCATGGCAGGAGCCCCCAATGCCCTAACGACGTATTTGCCTTTTTGTCGTTTCCTTCAAGTCTTGAAGAGCTGTGCAGCTAATTGAATCTGTTCCATTCACGTAGATAAGAGAGAGGATTTCAAAGTGCATTTGAAAGGAATTATTTTTCATTTCATAGGTTATATTTTGCTCCTGATTAGGGTAGAGAGGAGGTTCTAGCAGCAATCTCCAAGTGATAATGATGCAGAGGATCTCCTCAGGATATCTGGACTGGTAGGAATCGCAGTCCCTTGAGGTCTGACACAGGATGGACAACCTTGCTCTGAATGTCCCCAAGACCACCCTTTTTCTCATTGTCCCCTGGGACTCACGTCCCTTCTCCTTACATCAGACTTCTCCCCTCAATTCTGCAGGTGGGTGCTGCAGCTCCTTTGCACCATCCCCACCTGTTTGCCTTAGAGGACTGGCTGCACACAGGTGCAGAAGAATTATTCAGATCTGCAAGCAATGTCAAGAATGATCAAGTGTCATAAATAGGCCAACAGCCTCCACAAGCAGATGCCAATTCCAAGCTGTCTCTGATGAGGTGCTTTTCTGCAAGGGACACTCTCGTGAGAAATCTTTTAGGCTGTTAGATACAGAAAGATAGATCTAAACAGAAGGGAAGAGCTGGGTAAGGAGACAGTTTGGCTGCAGGAAGACACGCAAGTTTTTCCTTCCTGAAGCTAAAAACAGCAGTACAGGTGAGAGGTACCTAAAAGACCAAAGACTAAAGGGAGGAGAAAAGTGGTGAATAACTGAAAGAGCCTTTGCTGAGACAATCTGCTGAAAAGATGACTTCAGAAGGCGTCACTGTCTCCTGCCCAGGTGCAAATATGTTAAAGATGAGAGAAAATAAGGGCGTGGTATAACCGTAATACTAATAATGGTGAAGTTCTGGTATAAAATCAACATTTCCTTGAAGCATCGCTTTTGAAAGCTCCTTGAATTGGCAGAGGTCACTTGTGAGAAAGGACAAGACAATGTTGCAACTGTCTTGGAAGGAGTCCATAAGCTTTCTGCCAGGGAAACCCATTCTAGTCATCACTTCTCGTGTTCTAAGAGGAGATGTTCACTTGGGAGTTGGTAACTGCAGTCCCAGACAAAGGTAAGGGCGTGCGGTTGGCCATTCACCAGCAGCTTCCTGCAGATTTCTTCTTCCAATATGGCTTGTTCTGCAACCCAGGGACACAGTCAGCACAGCTCAGCCTGAAGGCCAAGAGGTACATGGAGCACAGCACAGGCCTGCTCAGGTTTCCTGTGACACTCATCACTAAGTCCTGCATGTGGAAAGGTCTTCTGCTCAGATTCTCTCAACCTCCTGATGAAGGTTAGAAGGAGAACGACATCTCCTTTAGACCGCTAGAGAAAGGGACCTTTACTTGAAGGCCTTGGTTGAAGGGAAAGTGGAAGATGATCTGCAGGAGCGGGCTGGAAACTAGGACCATGCGTGGCAATCAGTTAGCTGAAGGGAATGTGCTCGAGCTTGGAGGTCACTAACCCTGGGAAGACAAGGAGTGTGAATAGACACAACAATTAACATGCTGAGTCATGCTGAGAGAGCATAGGGGAGTGGGGGACGGATGCTGGGAAGGAAAGGTAACACCTTGCTGTTAATTGATGGTAGTTAACCATGAGTTGGGGATTGCCTAGGATGCAATGCTTAGCTTCAAGAACCCATCTGTTTAAAACGCGCAGCTTCAAGAACCAATCTGTTTAAAACGCGCAGCTTCAAGAACCAACTGTTTAAAACATGCAGCTTCAAGAACCAATCTGTTTAAAACGCGCAGCTTCAAGAACCAACTGTTTAAAACGCGCAGCTTCTGAAATGGATATATACTCGTGCTACTGTACAATAAATTGACATTGGCTTGTATCACCCTGCGTCCCGTCAATCCATCGCAGCAATGATCCCTGACCAACATGGCACAAACGCTTCCTGGACTTGTTTTGAACAAAAGACAAGGCGAGAACGGTGAAAAATGTGGACGGCACCTTTCAGTCAAGAATGGGTGACTCTGGTAAAGTAGAAATCAAGAGCAAGTCAAGCAAGTCAACAACTGTAGCAGGGCTGAGTAGAGAGGAAAGATCCCCTCCACCAACCCTTGGGCAGTGCTCTTCCTAATGCAGGCCAGGATGCCATGGGCCTTATTTGAAAGGTGCAAAGCCAGGAGAAGAGGAGGCTTTGGGGACACCTAATAACAGCCTTCCCATATCTTCTTGGGTCATATCAGCAGGAAAAGGCAGCCAGGGTCTTGCCTCTTGTGCGTGACGGGACTGTGAGGGCCAATGGGCATCAGCTGAAGCAGGGGAAGACAATGTCCTTCCCCACGAAGACAGTCAAGCAGTGGAGCAGATGTCCCACAGAGCTTGTGCCATGTCCATCCTTGGAGCTTTTCAAGCCCCACTTGACGGAAAGCCTGAGCTACTTGCTTCAACCCCATAACTGATCGTTCTCTGAGCAGCACGTAGGCCTGGACACCTCCGGAGGTCCCTTCCAGCATGAATGATTCTGGATCTGCATCCACCATGGATCTTGCCTTCATGATGGCAGGGAAATCACTCCGGTTTCCAGCAGCGGTTGAAGCCTAACAGAAAGTGTGTCAGGTGACCTGCGACGTTCTTTTCCCACTCCAAGCTTTGCTGCTCAGATGCAGGGCTGCTTGGCTGCTTCCTATGGATTCCTGTTCTTCACCCTTTCCTACCTTTTTCCCTCCTTTCCCATGCACAATTGCTTCTCGGTGACCACCCTTGTATCCTCCCATGCAAGTAGCCCACCTCTCCTTTCCCTTTCCTCCCTGGCCATTGGCTGTCCCCCTTTGGTGATTCTGAGATTGTCACCATAGGTGGCCACTCAGAAGAAGGATTGATCATCCCCCTTGACTCAGCATCATCCCCCTTGACACAGCACTGTTGTGGCCACATGCGGGTGATCTGTGCCTGGGCTTGGAGGTTTCTCATTCTGGAGGAGGGAGGAAAAACTGGAGAGGCTGTGGAGGATGCCTGCCTGGATGGAGCCTGTGGAGGGAGACTGAAGGTCCTCAATGTCTTGAGACAGGCAAAGTGGAGCCTCAGGGCACCACAGGAATAGCATGCACCTGCTTGAAGGGGGGTGTCAGAGATAAGGGAGTGATTCCTGATAGTGACAGGAAGAGAAAACCTCCGCAAAGTGCTGCTTGGAAAGGTAAGATTGGATGTGAAGAGAAAGAAATGTCCCTCTGAGGGTTGCCCTCTGATGCCGGAGTTCACCCAGAGGGTGCCTGGATCGTCCCATGGCTTTGAGCTTCAAGGAACAAGCAGGGATGAGGGGAAAAACTTGAGAAAAGGCAGAGAAATGCGGGTGTGAGGGCTGGGTAGGAAAGCAAGGAAGAGTCCAACCGCCAGAGTGGAAAGAGGTGCCACAAGGACAGTGTAGGGCAACTTGCAGTGGAGATGGCCCAGGGCTGCAGCAAGGCCGAATGGCCCCACAGGGGGCTGAGGCCTCTGTCCCCCTGGCAATGGCAGCTGCCCATGCCACCAAGGCCTGTGACAGGAAACTGGATTTGGAGGGTCTTCTCTTCTGCCCTCCAAGAGCCTGGGGGTCAGGGCTTGGCCTTTCTGCTTCATAAAAAAAGCCAAATGTGTTTTGCAGCATTACAGCCACCGACACAGTACCTTTGCCTACCTGCAGGTCTGGCCTCTAATTAGCTCCTCTAACGAGTCCATGGGGACGCTTTGTCAGCGATGGCCCTCAGCGGGACCCATCAATGTTTGAAGGTATTTTCAGTGTTGCTTCTGACTTACATTCCTTGAGTGGTTGGTTCAGCCTGCTCTCAGTAGCTCAGGTTCATGGCAGGAGCCCCCAATGCCCTAACGACGTATTTGCCTTTTTGTCGTTTCCTTCAAGTCTTGAAGAGCTGTGCAGCTAATTGAATCTGTTCCATTCACGTAGATAAGAGAGAGGATTTCAAAGTGCATTTGAAAGGAATTATTTTTCATTTCATAGGTTATATTTTGCTCCTGATTAGGGTAGAGAGGAGGTTCTAGCAGCAATCTCCAAGTGATAATGATGCAGAGGATCTCCTCAGGATATCTGGACTGGTAGGAATCGCAGTCCCTTGAGGTCTGACACAGGATGGACAACCTTGCTCTGAATGTCCCCAAGACCACCCTTTTTCTCATTGTCCCCTGGGACTCACGTCCCTTCTCCTTACATCAGACTTCTCCCCTCAATTCTGCAGGTGGGTGCTGCAGCTCCTTTGCACCATCCCCACCTGTTTGCCTTAGAGGACTGGCTGCACACAGGTGCAGAAGAATTATTCAGATCTGCAAGCAATGTCAAGAATGATCAAGTGTCATAAATAGGCCAACAGCCTCCACAAGCAGATGCCAATTCCAAGCTGTCTCTGATGAGGTGCCTTTCTGCAAGGGACACTCTCGTGAGAAATCTTTTAGGCTGTTAGATACAGAAAGATAGATCTAAACAGAAGGGAAGAGCTGGGTAAGGAGACAGTTTGGCTGCAGGAAGACACGCAAGTTTTTCCTTCCTGAAGCTAAAAACAGCAGTACAGGTGAGAGGTACCTAAAAGACCAAAGACTAAAGGGAGGAGAAAAGTGGTGAATAACTGAAAGAGCCTTTGCTGAGACAATCTGCTGAAAAGATGACTTCAGAAGGCGTCACTGTCTCCTGCCCAGGTGCAAATATGTTAAAGATGAGAGAAAATAAGGGCGTGGTATAACCGTAATACTAATAATGGTGAAGTTCTGGTATAAAATCAACATTTCCTTGAAGCATCGCTTTTGAAAGCTCCTTGAATTGGCAGAGGTCACTTGTGAGAAAGGACAAGACAATGTTGCAACTGTCTTGGAAGGAGTCCATAAGCTTTCTGCCAGGGAAACCCATTCTAGTCATCACTTCTCGTGTTCTAAGAGGAGATGTTCACTTGGGAGTTGGTAACTGCAGTCCCAGACAAAGGTAAGGGCGTGCGGTTGGCCATTCACCAGCAGCTTCCTGCAGATTTCTTCTTCCAATATGGCTTGTTCTGCAACCCAGGGACACAGTCAGCACAGCTCAGCCTGAAGGCCAAGAGGTACATGGAGCACAGCACAGGCCTGCTCAGGTTTCCTGTGACACTCATCACTAAGTCCTGCATGTGGAAAGGTCTTCTGCTCAGATTCTCTCAACCTCCTGATGAAGGTTAGAAGGAGAACGACATCTCCTTTAGACCGCTAGAGAAAGGGACCTTTACTTGAAGGCCTTGGTTGAAGGGAAAGTGGAAGATGATCTGCAGGAGCGGGCTGGAAACTAGGACCATGCGTGGCAATCAGTTAGCTGAAGGGAATGTGCTCGAGCTTGGAGGTCACTAACCCTGGGAAGACAAGGAGTGTGAATAGACACAACAATTAACATGCTGAGTCATGCTGAGAGAGCATAGGGGAGTGGGGGACGGATGCTGGGAAGGAAAGGTAACACCTTGCTGTTAATTGATGGTAGTTAACCATGAGTTGGGGATTGCCTAGGATGCAATGCTTAGCTTCAAGAACCAATCTGTTTAAAACGCGCAGCTTCAAGAACCAACTGTTTAAAACGCGCAGCTTCTGAAATGGATATATACTCGTGCTACTGTACAATAAATTGACATTGGCTTGTATCACCCTGCGTCCCGTCAATCCATCGCAGCAATGATCCCTGACCAACATGGCACAAACGCTTCCTGGACTTGTTTTGAACAAAAGAAAAGGCGAGAACGGTGAAAAATGTGGACGGCACCTTTCAGTCAAGAATGGGTGACTCTGGTAAAGTAGAAATCAAGAGCAAGTCAAGCAAGTCAACAACTGTAGCAGGGCTGAGTAGAGAGGAAAGATCCCCTCCACCAACCCTTGGGCAGTGCTCTTCCTAATGCAGCCCAGGATGCCATGGGCCTTATTTGAAAGGTGCAAAGCCAGGAGAAGAGGAGGCTTTGGGGACACCTAATAACAGCCTTCCCATATCTTCTTGGGTCATATCAGCAGGAAAAGGCAGCCAGGGTCTTGCCTCTTGTGCGTGACGGGACTGTGAGGGCCAATGGGCATCAGCTGAAGCAGGGAAAGACAATGTCCTTCCCCACAAAGACAGTCAAGCAGTGGAGCAGATGTCCCACAGAGCTTGTGCCATGTCCATCCTTGGAGCTTTTCAAGCCCCACTTGACGGAAAGCCTGAGCTACTTGCTTCAACCCCATAACTGATCGTTCTCTGAGCAGCACGTAGGCCTGGACACCTCCGGAGGTCCCTTCCAGCATGAATGATTCTGGATCTGCATCCACCATGGATCTTGCCTTCATGATGGCAGGGAAATCACTCCGGTTTCCAGCAGCGGTTGAAGCCTAACAGAAAGTGTGTCAGGTGACCTGCGACGTTCTTTTCCCACTCCAAGCTTTGCTGCTCAGATGCAGGGCTGCTTGGCTGCTTCCTATGGATTCCTGTTCTTCACCCTTTCCTACCTTTTTCCCTCCTTTCCCATGCACAATTGCTTCTCGGTGACCACCCTTGTATCCTCCCATGCAAGTAGCCCACCTCTCCTTTCCCTTTCCTCCCTGGCCATTGGCTGTCCCCCTTTGGTGATTCTGAGATTGTCACCATAGGTGGCCACTCAGAAGAAGGATTGATCATCCCCCTTGACTCAGCCTCATCCCCCTTGACACAGCACTGTTGTGGCCACATGCGGGTGATCTGTGCCTGGGCTTGGAGGTTTCTCATTCTGGAGGAGGGAGGAAAAACTGGAGAGGCTGTGGAGGATGCCTGCCTGGATGGAGCCTGTGGAGGGAGACTGAAGGTCCTCAATGTCTTGAGACAGGCAAAGTGGAGCCTCAGGGCACCACAGGAATAGCATGCACCTGCTTGAAGGGGGGTGTCAGAGATAAGGGAGTGATTCCTGATAGTGACAGGAAGAGAAAACCTCCGCAAAGTGCTGCTTGGAAAGGTAAGATTGGATGTGAAGAGAAAGAAATGTCCCTCTGAGGGTTGCCCTCTGATGCCGGAGTTCACCCAGAGGGTGCCTGGATCGTCCCATGGCTTTGAGCTTCAAGGAACAAGCAGGGATGAGGGGAAAAACTTCAGCAAAGGCAGAGAAATGCGGGTGTGAGGGCTGGGTAGGAAAGCAAGGAAGAGTCCAACCGCCAGAGTGGAAAGAGGTGCCACAAGGACAGTGTAGGGCAACTTGCAGTGGAGATGGCCCAGGGCTGCAGCAAGGCCGAATGGCCCCACAGGGGGCTGAGGCCTCTGTCCCCCTGGCAATGGCAGCTGCCCATGCCACCAAGGCCTGTGACAGGAAACTTGATTTGGAGGGTCTTCTCTTCTGCCCTCCAAGAGCCTGGGGGTCAGGGCTTGGCCTTTCTGCTTCATAAAAAAAGCCAAATGTGTTTTGCAGCATTACAGCCACCGACACAGTACCTTTGCCTACCTGCAGGTCTGGCCTCTAATTAGCTCCTCTAACGAGTCCATGGGGACGCTTTGTCAGCGATGGCCCTCAGCGGGACCCATCAATGTTTGAAGGTATTTTCAGTGTTGCTTCTGACTTACATTCCTTGAGTGGTTGGTTCAGCCTGCTCTCAGTAGCTCAGGTTCATGGCAGGAGCCCCCAATGCCCTAACGACGTATTTGCCTTTTTGTCGTTTCCTTCAAGTCTTGAAGAGCTGTGCAGCTAATTGAATCTGTTCCATTCACGTAGATAAGAGAGAGGATTTCAAAGTGCATTTGAAAGGAATTATTTTTCATTTCATAGGTTATATTTTGCTCCTGATTAGGGTAGAGAGGAGGTTCTAGCAGCAATCTCCAAGTGATAATGATGCAGAGGATCTCCTCAGGATATCTGGACTGGTAGGAATCGCAGTCCCTTGAGGTCTGACACAGGATGGACAACCTTGCTCTGAATGTCCCCAAGACCACCCTTTTTCTCATTGTCCCCTGGGACTCACGTCCCTTCTCCTTACATCAGACTTCTCCCCTCAATTCTGCAGGTGGGTGCTGCAGCTCCTTTGCACCATCCCCACCTGTTTGCCTTAGAGGACTGGCTGCACACAGGTGCAGAAGAATTATTCAGATCTGCAAGCAATGTCAAGAATGATCAAGTGTCATAAATAGGCCAACAGCCTCCACAAGCAGATGCCAATTCCAAGCTGTCTCTGATGAGGTGCCTTTCTGCAAGGGACACTCTCGTGAGAAATCTTTTAGGCTGTTAGATACAGAAAGATAGATCTAAACAGAAGGGAAGAGCTGGGTAAGGAGACCGTTTGGCTGCAGGAAGACACGCAAGTTTTTCCTTCCTGAAGCTAAAAACAGCAGTACAGGTGAGAGGTACCTAAAAGACCAAAGACTAAAGGGAGGAGAAAAGTGGTGAATAACTGAAAGAGCCTTTGCTGAGACAATCTGCTGAAAAGATGACTTCAGAAGGCGTCACTGTCTCCTGCCCAGGTGCAAATATGTTAAAGATGAGAGAAAATAAGGGCGTGGTATAACCGTAATACTAATAATGGTGAAGTTCTGGTATAAAATCAACATTTCCTTGAAGCATCGCTTTTGAAAGCTCCTTGAATTGGCAGAGGTCACTTGTGAGAAAGGACAAGACAATGTTGCAACTGTCTTGGAAGGAGTCCATAAGCTTTCTGCCAGGGAAACCCATTCTAGTCATCACTTCTCGTGTTCTAAGAGGAGATGTTCACTTGGGAGTTGGTAACTGCAGTCCCAGACAAAGGTAAGGGCGTGCGGTTGGCCATTCACCAGCAGCTTCCTGCAGATTTCTTCTTCCAATATGGCTTGTTCTGCAACCCAGGGACACAGTCAGCACAGCTCAGCCTGAAGGCCAAGAGGTACATGGAGCACAGCACAGGCCTGCTCAGGTTTCCTGTGACACTCATCACTAAGTCCTGCATGTGGAAAGGTCTTCTGCTCAGATTCTCTCAACCTCCTGATGAAGGTTAGAAGGAGAACGACATCTCCTTTAGACCGCTAGAGAAAGGGACCTTTACTTGAAGGCCTTGGTTGAAGGGAAAGTGGAAGATGATCTGCAGGAGCGGGCTGGAAACTAGGACCATGCGTGGCAATCAGTTAGCTGAAGGGAATGTGCTCGAGCTTGGAGGTCACTAACCCTGGGAAGACAAGGAGTGTGAATAGACACAACAATTAACATGCTGAGTCATGCTGAGAGAGCATAGGGGAGTGGGGGACGGATGCTGGGAAGGAAAGGTAACACCTTGCTGTTAATTGATGGTAGTTAACCATGAGTTGGGGATTGCCTAGGATGCAATGCTTAGCTTCAAGAACCAATCTGTTTAAAACGCGCAGCTTCAAGAACCAATCTGTTTAAAACGCGCAGCTTCTGAAATGGATATATACTCGTGCTACTGTACAATAAATTGACATTGGCTTGTATCACCCTGCGTCCCGTCAATCCATCGCAGCAATGATCCCTGACCAACATGGCACAAACGCTTCCTGGACTTGTTTTGAACAAAAGAAAAGGCGAGAACGGTGAAAAATGTGGACGGCACCTTTCAGTCAAGAATGGGTGACTCTGGTAAAGTAGAAATCAAGAGCAAGTCAAGCAAGTCAACAACTGTAGCAGGGCTGAGTAGAGAGGAAAGATCCCCTCCACCAACCCTTGGGCAGTGCTCTTCCTAATGCAGGCCAGGATGCCATGGGCCTTATTTGAAAGGTGCAAAGCCAGGAGAAGAGGAGGCTTTGGGGACACCTAATAACAGCCTTCCCATATCTTCTTGGGTCATATCAGCAGGAAAAGGCAGCCAGGGTCTTGCCTCTTGTGCGTGACGGGACTGTGAGGGCCAATGGGCATCAGCTGAAGCAGGGGAAGACAATGTCCTTCCCCACAAAGACAGTCAAGCAGTGGAGCAGATGTCCCACAGAGCTTGTGCCATGTCCATCCTTGGAGCTTTTCAAGCCCCACTTGACGGAAAGCCTGAGCTACTTGCTTCAACCCCATAACTGATCGTTCTCTGAGCAGCACGTAGGCCTGGACACCTCCGGAGGTCCCTTCCAGCATGAATGATTCTGGATCTGCATCCACCATGGATCTTGCCTTCATGATGGCAGGGAAATCACTCCGGTTTCCAGCAGCGGTTGAAGCCTAACAGAAAGTGTGTCAGGTGACCTGCGACGTTCTTTTCCCACTCCAAGCTTTGCTGCTCAGATGCAGGGCTGCTTGGCTGCTTCCTATGGATTCCTGTTCTTCACCCTTTCCTACCTTTTTCCCTCCTTTCCCATGCACAATTGCTTCTCGGTGACCACCCTTGTATCCTCCCATGCAAGTAGCCCACCTCTCCTTTCCCTTTCCTCCCTGGCCATTGGCTGTCCCCCTTTGGTGATTCTGAGATTGTCACCATAGGTGGCCACTCAGAAGAAGGATTGATCATCCCCCTTGACTCAGCCTCATCCCCCTTGACACAGCACTGTTGTGGCCACATGCGGGTGATCTGTGCCTGGGCTTGGAGGTTTCTCATTCTGGAAGAGGGAGGAAAAACTGGAGAGGCTGTGGAGGATGCCTGCCTGGATGGAGCCTGTGGAGGGAGACTGAAGGTCCTCAATGTCTTGAGACAGGCAAAGTGGAGCCTCAGGGCACCACAGGAATAGCATGCACCTGCTTGAAGGGGGGTGTCAGAGATAAGGGAGTGATTCCTGATAGTGACAGGAAGAGAAAACCTCCGCAAAGTGCTGCTTGGAAAGGTAAGATTGGATGTGAAGAGAAAGAAATGTCCCTCTGAGGGTTGCCCTCTGATGCCGGAGTTCACCCAGAGGGTGCCTGGATCGTCCCATGGCTTTGAGCTTCAAGGAACAAGCAGGGATGAGGGGAAAAACTTCAGCAAAGGCAGAGAAATGCGGGTGTGAGGGCTGGGTAGGAAAGCAAGGAAGAGTCCAACCGCCAGAGTGGAAAGAGGTGCCACAAGGACAGTGTAGGGCAACTTGCAGTGGAGATGGCCCAGGGCTGCAGCAAGGCCGAATGGCCCCACAGGGGGCTGAGGCCTCTGTCCCCCTGGCAATGGCAGCTGCCCATGCCACCAAGGCCTGTGACAGGAAACTTGATTTGGAGGGTCTTCTCTTCTGCCCTCCAAGAGCCTGGGGGTCAGGGCTTGGCCTTTCTGCTTCATAAAAAAAGCCAAATGTGTTTTGCAGCATTACAGCCACCGACACAGTACCTTTGCCTACCTGCAGGTCTGGCCTCTAATTAGCTCCTCTAACGAGTCCATGGGGACGCTTTGTCAGCGATGGCCCTCAGCGGGACCCATCAATGTTTGAAGGTATTTTCAGTGTTGCTTCTGCCTTACATTCCTTGAGTGGTTGGTTCAGCCTGCTCTCAGTAGCTCAGGTTCATGGCAGGAGCCCCCAATGCCCTAACGAGGTATTTGCCTTTTTGTCGTTTCCTTCAAGTCTTGAAGAGCTGTGCAGCTAATTGAATCTGTTCCATTCACGTAGATAAGAGAGAGGATTTCAAAGTGCATTTGAAAGGAATTATTTTTCATTTCATAGGTTATATTTTGCTCCTGATTAGGGTAGAGAGGAGGTTCTAGCAGCAATCTCCAAGTGATAATGATGCAGAGGATCTCCTCAGGATATCTGGACTGGTAGGAATCGCAGTCCCTTGAGGTCTGACACAGGATGGACAACCTTGCTCTGAATGTCCCCAAGACCACCCTTTTTCTCATTGTCCCCTGGGACTCACGTCCCTTCTCCTTACATCAGACTTCTCCCCTCAATTCTGCAGGTGGGTGCTGCAGCTCCTTTGCACCATCCCCACCTGTTTGCCTTAGAGGACTGGCTGCACACAGGTGCAGAAGAATTATTCAGATCTGCAAGCAATGTCAAGAATGATCAAGTGTCATAAATAGGCCAACAGCCTCCACAAGCAGATGCCAATTCCAAGCTGTCTCTGATGAGGTGCCTTTCTGCAAGGGACACTCTCATGAGAAATCTTTTAGGCTGTTAGATACAGAAAGATAGATCTAAACAGAAGGGAAGAGCTGGGTAAGGAGACAGTTTGGCTGCAGGAAGACACGCAAGTTTTTCCTTCCTGAAGCTAAAAACAGCAGTACAGGTGAGAGGTACCTAAAAGACCAAAGACTAAAGGGAGGAGAAAAGTGGTGAATAACTGAAAGAGCCTTTGCTGAGACAATCTGCTGAAAAGATGACTTCAGAAGGCGTCACTGTCTCCTGCCCAGGTGCAAATATGTTAAAGATGAGAGAAAATAAGGGCGTGGTATAACCGTAATACTAATAATGGTGAAGTTCTGGTATAAAATCAACATTTCCTTGAAGCATCGCTTTTGAAAGCTCCTTGAATTGGCAGAGGTCACTTGTGAGAAAGGACAAGACAATGTTGCAACTGTCTTGGAAGGAGTCCATAAGCTTTCTGCCAGGGAAACCCATTCTAGTCATCACTTCTCGTGTTCTAAGAGGAGATGTTCACTTGGGAGTTGGTAACTGCAGTCCCAGACAAAGGTAAGGGCGTGTGGTTGGCCATTCACCAGCAGCTTCCTGCAGATTTCTTCTTCCAATATGGCTTGTTCTGCAACCCAGGGACACAGTCAGCACAGCTCAGCCTGAAGGCCAAGACGTACATGGAGCACAGCACAGGCCTGCTCAGGTTTCCTGTGACACTCATCACTAAGTCCTGCATGTGGAAAGGTCTTCTGCTCAGATTCTCTCAACCTCCTGATGAAGGTTAGAAGGAGAACGACATCTCCTTTAGACCGCTAGAGAAAGGGACCTTTACTTGAAGGCCTTGGTTGAAGGGAAAGTGGAAGATGATCTGCAGGAGCGGGCTGGAAACTAGGACCATGCGTGGCAATCAGTTAGCTGAAGGGAATGTGCTCGAGCTTGGAGGTCACTAACCCTGGGAAGACAAGGAGTGTGAATAGACACAACAATTAACATGCTGAGTCATGCTGAGAGAGCATAGGGGAGTGGGGGACGGATGCTGGGAAGGAAAGGTAACACCTTGCTGTTAATTGATGGTAGTTAACCATGAGTTGGGGATTGCCTAGGATGCAATGCTTAGCTTCAAGAACCAATCTGTTTAAAACGCGCAGCTTCAAGAACCAATCTGTTTAAAACGCGCAGCTTCAAGAACCAACTGTTTAAAACATGCAGCTTCAAGAACCAATCTGTTTAAAACGCGCAGCTTCAAGAACCAACTGTTTAAAACGCGCAGCTTCTGAAATGGATATATACTCGTGCTACTGTACAATAAATTGACATTGGCTTGTATCACCCTGCGTCCCGTCAATCCATCGCAGCAATGATCCCTGACCAACATGGCACAAACGCTTCCTGGACTTGTTTTGAACAAAAGACAAGGCGAGAACGGTGAAAAATGTGGACGGCACCTTTCAGTCAAGAATGGGTGACTCTGGTAAAGTAGAAATCAAGAGCAAGTCAAGCAAGTCAACAACTGTAGCAGGGCTGAGTAGAGAGGAAAGATCCCCTCCACCAACCCTTGGGCAGTGCTCTTCCTAATGCAGGCCAGGATGCCATGGGCCTTATTTGAAAGGTGCAAAGCCAGGAGAAGAGGAGGCTTTGGGGACACCTAATAACAGCCTTCCCATATCTTCTTGGGTCATATCAGCAGGAAAAGGCAGCCAGGGTCTTGCCTCTTGTGCGTGACGGGACTGTGAGGGCCAATGGGCATCAGCTGAAGCAGGGGAAGACAATGTCCTTCCCCACGAAGACAGTCAAGCAGTGGAGCAGATGTCCCACAGAGCTTGTGCCATGTCCATCCTTGGAGCTTTTCAAGCCCCACTTGACGGAAAGCCTGAGCTACTTGCTTCAACCCCATAACTGATCGTTCTCTGAGCAGCACGTAGGCCTGGACACCTCCGGAGGTCCCTTCCAGCATGAATGATTCTGGATCTGCATCCACCATGGATCTTGCCTTCATGATGGCAGGGAAATCACTCCGGTTTCCAGCAGCGGTTGAAGCCTAACAGAAAGTGTGTCAGGTGACCTGCGACGTTCTTTTCCCACTCCAAGCTTTGCTGCTCAGATGCAGGGCTGCTTGGCTGCTTCCTATGGATTCCTGTTCTTCACCCTTTCCTACCTTTTTCCCTCCTTTCCCATGCACAATTGCTTCTCGGTGACCACCCTTGTATCCTCCCATGCAAGTAGCCCACCTCTCCTTTCCCTTTCCTCCCTGGCCATTGGCTGTCCCCCTTTGGTGATTCTGAGATTGTCACCATAGGTGGCCACTCAGAAGAAGGATTGATCATCTCCCTTGACTCAGCATCATCCCCCTTGACACAGCACTGTTGTGGCCACATGCGGGTGATCTGTGCCTGGGCTTGGAGGTTTCTCATTCTGGAGGAGGGAGGAAAAACTGGAGAGGCTGTGGAGGATGCCTGCCTGGATGGAGCCTGTGGAGGGAGACTGAAGGTCCTCAATGTCTTGAGACAGGCAAAGTGGAGCCTCAGGGCACCACAGGAATAGCATGCACCTGCTTGAAGGGGGGTGTCAGAGATAAGGGAGTGATTCCTGATAGTGACAGGAAGAGAAAACCTCCGCAAAGTGCTGCTTGGAAAGGTAAGATTGGATGTGAAGAGAAAGAAATGTCCCTCTGAGGGTTGCCCTCTGATGCCGGAGTTCACCCAGAGGGTGCCTGGATCGTCCCATGGCTTTGAGCTTCAAGGAACAAGCAGGGATGAGGGGAAAAACTTGAGAAAAGGCAGAGAAATGTGGGTGTGAGGGCTGGGTAGGAAAGCAAGGAAGAGTCCAACCCCCAGAGTGGAAAGAGGTGCCACAAGGACAGTGTAGGGCAACTTGCAGTGGAGATGGCCCAGGGCTGCAGCAAGGCCGAATGGCCCCACAGGGGGCTGAGGCCTCTGTCCCCCTGGCAATGGCAGCTGCCCATGCCACCAAGGCCTGTGACAGGAAACTTGATTTGGAGGGTCTTCTCTTCTGCCCTCCAAGAGCCTGGGGGTCAGGGCTTGGCCTTTCTGCTTCATAAAAAAAGCCAAATGTGTTTTGCAGCATTACAGCCACCGACACAGTACCTTTGCCTACCTGCAGGTCTGGCCTCTAATTAGCTCCTCTAACGAGTCCATGGGGACGCTTTGTCAGCGATGGCCCTCAGCGGGACCCATCAATGTTTGAAGGTATTTTCAGTGTTGCTTCTGACTTACATTCCTTGAGTGGTTGGTTCAGCCTGCTCTCAGTAGCTCAGGTTCATGGCAGGAGCCCCCAATGCCCTAACGACGTATTTGCCTTTTTGTCGTTTCCTTCAAGTCTTGAAGAGCTGTGCAGCTAATTGAATCTGTTCCATTCACGTAGATAAGAGAGAGGATTTCAAAGTGCATTTGAAAGGAATTATTTTTCATTTCATAGGTTATATTTTGCTCCTGATTAGGGTAGAGAGGAGGTTCTAGCAGCAATCTCCAAGTGATAATGATGCAGAGGATCTCCTCAGGATATCTGGACTGGTAGGAATCGCAGTCCCTTGAGGTCTGACACAGGATGGACAACCTTGGTCTGAATGTCCCCAAGACCACCCTTTTTCTCATTGTCCCCTGGGACTCACGTCCCTTCTCCTTACATCAGACTTCTCCCCTCAATTCTGCAGGTGGGTGCTGCAGCTCCTTTGCACCATCCCCACCTGTTTGCCTTAGAGGACTGGCTGCACACAGGTGCAGAAGAATTATTCAGATCTGCAAGCAATGTCAAGAATGATCAAGTGTCATAAATAGGCCAACAGCCTCCACAAGCAGATGCCAATTCCAAGCTGTCTCTGATGAGGTGCCTTTCTGCAAGGGACACTCTCGTGAGAAATCTTTTAGGCTGTTAGATACAGAAAGATAGATCTAAACAGAAGGGAAGAGCTGGGTAAGGAGACAGTTTGGCTGCAGGAAGACACGCAAGTTTTTCCTTCCTGAAGCTAAAAACAGCAGTACAGGTGAGAGGTACCTAAAAGACCAAAGACTAAAGGGAGGAGAAAAGTGGTGAATAACTGAAAGAGCCTTTGCTGAGACAATCTGCTGAAAAGATGACTTCAGAAGGCGTCACTGTCTCCTGCCCAGGTGCAAATATGTTAAAGATGAGAGAAAATAAGGGCGTGGTATAACCGTAATACTAATAATGGTGAAGTTCTGGTATAAAATCAACATTTCCTTGAAGCATCGCTTTTGAAAGCTCCTTGAATTGGCAGAGGTCACTTGTGAGAAAGGACAAGACAATGTTGCAACTGTCTTGGAAGGAGTCCATAAGCTTTCTGCCAGGGAAACCCATTCTAGTCATCACTTCTCGTGTTCTAAGAGGAGATGTTCACTTGGGAGTTGGTAACTGCAGTCCCAGACAAAGGTAAGGGCGTGCGGTTGGCCATTCACCAGCAGCTTCCTGCAGATTTCTTCTTCCAATATGGCTTGTTCTGCAACCCAGGGACACAGTCAGCACAGCTCAGCCTGAAGGCCAAGAGGTACATGGAGCACAGCACAGGCCTGCTCAGGTTTCCTGTGACACTCATCACTAAGTCCTGCATGTGGAAAGGTCTTCTGCTCAGATTCTCTCAACCTCCTGATGAAGGTTAGAAGGAGAACGACATCTCCTTTAGACCGCTAGAGAAAGGGACCTTTACTTGAAGGCCTTGGTTGAAGGGAAAGTGGAAGATGATCTGCAGGAGCGGGCTGGAAACTAGGACCATGCGTGGCAATCAGTTAGCTGAAGGGAATGTGCTCGAGCTTGGAGGTCACTAACCCTGGGAAGACAAGGAGTGTGAATAGACACAACAATTAACATGCTGAGTCATGCTGAGAGAGCATAGGGGAGTGGGGGACGGATGCTGGGAAGGAAAGGTAACACCTTGCTGTTAATTGATGGTAGTTAACCATGAGTTGGGGATTGCCTAGGATGCAATGCTTAGCTTCAAGAACCAATCTGTTTAAAACGCGCAGCTTCAAGAACCAACTGTTTAAAACGCGCAGCTTCTGAAATGGATATATACTCGTGCTACTGTACAATAAATTGACATTGGCTTGTATCACCCTGCGTCCCGTCAATCCATCGCAGCAATGATCCCTGACCAACATGGCACAAACGCTTCCTGGACTTGTTTTGAACAAAAGAAAAGGCGAGAACGGTGAAAAATGTGGACGGCACCTTTCAGTCAAGAATGGGTGACTCTGGTAAAGTAGAAATCAAGAGCAAGTCAAGCAAGTCAACAACTGTAGCAGGGCTGAGTAGAGAGGAAAGATCCCCTCCACCAACCCTTGGGCAGTGCTCTTCCTAATGCAGCCCAGGATGCCATGGGCCTTATTTGAAAGGTGCAAAGCCAGGAGAAGAGGAGGCTTTGGGGACACCTAATAACAGCCTTCCCATATCTTCTTGGGTCATATCAGCAGGAAAAGGCAGCCAGGTTCTTGCCTCTTGTGCGTGACGGGACTGTGAGGGCCAATGGGCATCAGCTGAAGCAGGGGAAGACAATGTCCTTCCCCACGAAGACAGTCAAGCAGTGGAGCAGATGTCCCACAGAGCTTGTGCCATGTCCATCCTTGGAGCTTTTCAAGCCCCACTTGACGGAAAGCCTGAGCTACTTGCTTCAACCCCATAACTGATCGTTCTCTGAGCAGCACGTAGGCCTGGACACCTCCGGAGGTCCCTTCCAGCATGAATGATTCTGGATCTGCATCCACCATGGATCTTGCCTTCATGATGGCAGGGAAATCACTCCGGTTTCCAGCAGCGGTTGAAGCCTAACAGAAAGTGTGTCAGGTGACCTGCGACGTTCTTTTCCCACTCCAAGCTTTGCTGCTCAGATGCAGGGCTGCTTGGCTGCTTCCTATGGATTCCTGTTCTTCACCCTTTCCTACCTTTTTCCCTCCTTTCCCATGCACAATTGCTTCTCGGTGACCACCCTTGTATCCTCCCATGCAAGTAGCCCACCTCTCCTTTCCCTTTCCTCCCTGGCCATTGGCTGTCCCCCTTTGGTGATTCTGAGATTGTCACCATAGGTGGCCACTCAGAAGAAGGATTGATCATCTCCCTTGACTCAGCATCATCCCCCTTGACACAGCACTGTTGTGGCCACATGCGGGTGATCTGTGCCTGGGCTTGGAGGTTTCTCATTCTGGAGGAGGGAGGAAAAACTGGAGAGGCTGTGGAGGATGCCTGCCTGGATGGAGCCTGTGGAGGGAGACTGAAGGTCCTCAATGTCTTGAGACAGGCAAAGTGGAGCCTCAGGGCACCACAGGAATAGCATGCACCTGCTTGAAGGGGGGTGTCAGAGATAAGGGAGTGATTCCTGATAGTGACAGGAAGAGAAAACCTCCGCAAAGTGCTGCTTGGAAAGGTAAGATTGGATGTGAAGAGAAAGAAATGTCCCTCTGAGGGTTGCCCTCTGATGCCGGAGTTCACCCAGAGGGTGCCTGGATCGTCCCATGGCTTTGAGCTTCAAGGAACAAGCAGGGATGAGGGGAAAAACTTGAGAAAAGGCAGAGAAATGTGGGTGTGAGGGCTGGGTAGGAAAGCAAGGAAGAGTCCAACCCCCAGAGTGGAAAGAGGTGCCACAAGGACAGTGTAGGGCAACTTGCAGTGGAGATGGCCCAGGGCTGCAGCAAGGCCGAATGGCCCCACAGGGGGCTGAGGCCTCTGTCCCCCTGGCAATGGCAGCTGCCCATGCCACCAAGGCCTGTGACAGGAAACTGGATTTGGAGGGTCTTCTCTTCTGCCCTCCAAGAGCCTGGGGGTCAGGGCTTGGCCTTTCTGCTTCATAAAAAAAGCCAAATGTGTTTTGCAGCATTACAGCCACCGACACAGTACCTTTGCCTACCTGCAGGTCTGGCCTCTAATTAGCTCCTCTAACGAGTCCATGGGGACGCTTTGTCAGCGATGGCCCTCAGCGGGACCCATCAATGTTTGAAGGTATTTTCAGTGTTGCTTCTGACTTACATTCCTTGAGTGGTTGGTTCAGCCTGCTCTCAGTAGCTCAGGTTCATGGCAGGAGCCCCCAATGCCCTAACGAGGTATTTGCCTTTTTGTCGTTTCCTTCAAGTCTTGAAGAGCTGTGCAGCTAATTGAATCTGTTCCATTCACGTAGATAAGAGAGAGGATTTCAAAGTGCATTTGAAAGGAATTATTTTTCATTTCATAGGTTATATTTTGCTCCTGATTAGGGTAGAGAGGAGGTTCTAGCAGCAATCTCCAAGTGATAATGATGCAGAGGATCTCCTCAGGATATCTGGACTGGTAGGAATCGCAGTCCCTTGAGGTCTGACACAGGATGGACAACCTTGCTCTGAATGTCCCCAAGACCACCCTTTTTCTCATTGTCCCCTGGGACTCACGTCCCTTCTCCTTACATCAGACTTCTCCCCTCAATTCTGCAGGTGGGTGCTGCAGCTCCTTTGCACCATCCCCACCTGTTTGCCTTAGAGGACTGGCTGCACACAGGTGCAGAAGAATTATTCAGATCTGCAAGCAATGTCAAGAATGATCAAGTGTCATAAATAGGCCAACAGCCTCCACAAGCAGATGCCAATTCCAAGCTGTCTCTGATGAGGTGCCTTTCTGCAAGGGACACTCTCGTGAGAAATCTTTTAGGCTGTTAGATACAGAAAGATAGATCTAAACAGAAGGGAAGAGCTGGGTAAGGAGACAGTTTGGCTGCAGGAAGACACGCAAGTTTTTCCTTCCTGAAGCTAAAAACAGCAGTACAGGTGAGAGGTACCTAAAAGACCAAAGACTAAAGGGAGGAGAAAAGTGGTGAATAACTGAAAGAGCCTTTGCTGAGACAATCTGCTGAAAAGATGACTTCAGAAGGCGTCACTGTCTCCTGCCCAGGTGCAAATATGTTAAAGATGAGAGAAAATAAGGGCGTGGTATAACCGTAATACTAATAATGGTGAAGTTCTGGTATAAAATCAACATTTCCTTGAAGCATCGCTTTTGAAAGCTCCTTGAATTGGCAGAGGTCACTTGTGAGAAAGGACAAGACAATGTTGCAACTGTCTTGGAAGGAGTCCATAAGCTTTCTGCCAGGGAAACCCATTCTAGTCATCACTTCTCGTGTTCTAAGAGGAGATGTTCACTTGGGAGTTGGTAACTGCAGTCCCAGACAAAGGTAAGGGCGTGCGGTTGGCCATTCACCAGCAGCTTCCTGCAGATTTCTTCTTCCAATATGGCTTGTTCTGCAACCCAGGGACACAGTCAGCACAGCTCAGCCTGAAGGCCAAGAGGTACATGGAGCACAGCACAGGCCTGCTCAGGTTTCCTGTGACACTCATCACTAAGTCCTGCATGTGGAAAGGTCTTCTGCTCAGATTCTCTCAACCTCCTGATGAAGGTTAGAAGGAGAACGACATCTCCTTTAGACCGCTAGAGAAAGGGACCTTTACTTGAAGGCCTTGGTTGAAGGGAAAGTGGAAGATGATCTGCAGGAGCGGGCTGGAAACTAGGACCATGCGTGGCAATCAGTTAGCTGAAGGGAATGTGCTCGAGCTTGGAGGTCACTAACCCTGGGAAGACAAGGAGTGTGAATAGACACAACAATTAACATGCTGAGTCATGCTGAGAGAGCATAGGGGAGTGGGGGACGGATGCTGGGAAGGAAAGGTAACACCTTGCTGTTAATTGATGGTAGTTAACCATGAGTTGGGGATTGCCTAGGATGCAATGCTTAGCTTCAAGAACCAATCTGTTTAAAACGCGCAGCTTCAAGAACCAACTGTTTAAAACGCGCAGCTTCTGAAATGGATATATACTCGTGCTACTGTACAATAAATTGACATTGGCTTGTATCACCCTGCGTCCCGTCAATCCATCGCAGCAATGATCCCTGACCAACATGGCACAAACGCTTCCTGGACTTGTTTTGAACAAAAGAAAAGGCGAGAACGGTGAAAAATGTGGACGGCACCTTTCAGTCAAAAATGGGTGACTCTGGTAAAGTAGAAATCAAGAGCAAGTCAAGCAAGTCAACAACTGTAGCAGGGCTGAGTAGAGAGGAAAGATCCCCTCCACCAACCCTTGGGCAGTGCTCTTCCTAATGCATGCCAGGATGCCATGGGCCTTATTTGAAAGGTGCAAAGCCAGGAGAAGAGGAGGCTTTGGGGACACCTAATAACAGCCTTCCCATATCTTCTTGGGTCATATCAGCAGGAAAAGGCAGCCAGGTTCTTGCCTCTTGTGCGTGACGGGACTGTGAGGGCCAATGGGCATCAGCTGAAGCAGGGGAAGACAATGTCCTTCCCCACGAAGACAGTCAAGCAGTGGAGCAGATGTCCCACAGAGCTTGTGCCATGTCCATCCTTGGAGCTTTTCAAGCCCCACTTGACGGAAAGCCTGAGCTACTTGCTTCAACCCCATAACTGATCGTTCTCTGAGCAGCACGTAGGCCTGGACACCTCCGGAGGTCCCTTCCAGCATGAATGATTCTGGATCTGCATCCACCATGGATCTTGCCTTCATGATGGCAGGGAAATCACTCCGGTTTCCAGCAGCGGTTGAAGCCTAACAGAAAGTGTGTCAGGTGACCTGCGACGTTCTTTTCCCACTCCAAGCTTTGCTGCTCAGATGCAGGGCTGCTTGGCTGCTTCCTATGGATTCCTGTTCTTCACCCTTTCCTACCTTTTTCCCTCCTTTCCCATGCACAATTGCTTCTCGGTGACCACCCTTGTATCCTCCCATGCAAGTAGCCCACCTCTCCTTTCCCTTTCCTCCCTGGCCATTGGCTGTCCCCCTTTGGTGATTCTGAGATTGTCACCATAGGTGGCCACTCAGAAGAAGGATTGATCATCTCCCTTGACTCAGCATCATCCCCCTTGACACAGCACTGTTGTGGCCACATGCGGGTGATCTGTGCCTGGGCTTGGAGGTTTCTCATTCTGGAGGAGGGAGGAAAAACTGGAGAGGCTGTGGAGGATGCCTGCCTGGATGGAGCCTGTGGAGGGAGACTGAAGGTCCTCAATGTCTTGAGACAGGCAAAGTGGAGCCTCAGGGCACCACAGGAATAGCATGCACCTGCTTGAAGGGGGGTGTCAGAGATAAGGGAGTGATTCCTGATAGTGACAGGAAGAGAAAACCTCCGCAAAGTGCTGCTTGGAAAGGTAAGATTGGATGTGAAGAGAAAGAAATGTCCCTCTGAGGGTTGCCCTCTGATGCCGGAGTTCACCCAGAGGGTGCCTGGATCGTCCCATGGCTTTGAGCTTCAAGGAACAAGCAGGGATGAGGGGAAAAACTTGAGAAAAGGCAGAGAAATGTGGGTGTGAGGGCTGGGTAGGAAAGCAAGGAAGAGTCCAACCCCCAGAGTGGAAAGAGGTGCCACAAGGACAGTGTAGGGCAACTTGCAGTGGAGATGGCCCAGGGCTGCAGCAAGGCCGAATGGCCCCACAGGGGGCTGAGGCCTCTGTCCCCCTGGCAATGGCAGCTGCCCATGCCACCAAGGCCTGTGACAGGAAACTTGATTTGGAGGGTCTTCTCTTCTGCCCTCCAAGAGCCTGGGGGTCAGGGCTTGGCCTTTCTGCTTCATAAAAAAAGCCAAATGTGTTTTGCAGCATTACAGCCACCGACACAGTACCTTTGCCTACCTGCAGGTCTGGCCTCTAATTAGCTCCTCTAACGAGTCCATGGGGACGCTTTGTCAGCGATGGCCCTCAGCGGGACCCATCAATGTTTGAAGGTATTTTCAGTGTTGCTTCTGACTTACATTCCTTGAGTGGTTGGTTCAGCCTGCTCTCAGTAGCTCAGGTTCATGGCAGGAGCCCCCAATGCCCTAACGAGGTATTTGCCTTTTTGTCGTTTCCTTCAAGTCTTGAAGAGCTGTGCAGCTAATTGAATCTGTTCCATTCACGTAGATAAGAGAGAGGATTTCAAAGTGCATTTGAAAGGAATTATTTTTCATTTCATAGGTTATATTTTGCTCCTGATTAGGGTAGAGAGGAGGTTCTAGCAGCAATCTCCAAGTGATAATGATGCAGAGGATCTCCTCAGGATATCTGGACTGGTAGGAATCGCAGTCCCTTGAGGTCTGACACAGGATGGACAACCTTGCTCTGAATGTCCCCAAGACCACCCTTTTTCTCATTGTCCCCTGGGACTCACGTCCCTTCTCCTTACATCAGACTTCTCCCCTCAATTCTGCAGGTGGGTGCTGCAGCTCCTTTGCACCATCCCCACCTGTTTGCCTTAGAGGACTGGCTGCACACAGGTGCAGAAGAATTATTCAGATCTGCAAGCAATGTCAAGAATGATCAAGTGTCATAAATAGGCCAACAGCCTCCACAAGCAGATGCCAATTCCAAGCTGTCTCTGATGAGGTGCCTTTCTGCAAGGGACACTCTCGTGAGAAATCTTTTAGGCTGTTAGATACAGAAAGATAGATCTAAACAGAAGGGAAGAGCTGGGTAAGGAGACCGTTTGGCTGCAGGAAGACACGCAAGTTTTTCCTTCCTGAAGCTAAAAACAGCAGTACAGGTGAGAGGTACCTAAAAGACCAAAGACTAAAGGGAGGAGAAAAGTGGTGAATAACTGAAAGAGCCTTTGCTGAGACAATCTGCTGAAAAGATGACTTCAGAAGGCGTCACTGTCTCCTGCCCAGGTGCAAATATGTTAAAGATGAGAGAAAATAAGGGTGTGGTATAACCGTAATACTAATAATGGTGAAGTTCTGGTATAAAATCAACATTTCCTTGAAGCATCGCTTTTGAAAGCTCCTTGAATTGGCAGAGGTCACTTGTGAGAAAGGACAAGACAATGTTGCAACTGTCTTGGAAGGAGTCCATAAGCTTTCTGCCAGGGAAACCCATTCTAGTCATCACTTCTCGTGTTCT
Source organism: Falco punctatus (assembly GCF_963210335.1). Lineage (NCBI taxonomy): Eukaryota > Metazoa > Chordata > Aves > Falconiformes > Falconidae > Falco > Falco punctatus. The sequence goes on along the minus strand of NW_027660235.1, from coordinate 1,025,860 downwards.
AAGAGGAGATGTTCACTTGGGAGTTGGTAACTGCAGTCCCAGACAAAGGTAAGGGCGTGTGGTTGGCCATTCACCAGCAGCTTCCTGCAGATTTCTTCTTCCAATATGGCTTGTTCTGCAACCCAGGGACACAGTCAGCACAGCTCAGCCTGAAGGCCAAGAGGTACATGGAGCACAGCACAGGCCTGCTCAGGTTTCCTGTGACACTCATCACTAAGTCCTGCATGTGGAAAGGTCTTCTGCTCAGATTCTCTCAACCTCCTGATGAAGGTTAGAAGGAGAACGACATCTCCTTTAGACCGCTAGAGAAAGGGACCTTTACTTGAAGGCCTTGGTTGAAGGGAAAGTGGAAGATGATCTGCAGGAGCGGGCTGGAAACTAGGACCATGCGTGGCAATCAGTTAGCTGAAGGGAATGTGCTCGAGCTTGGAGGTCACTAACCCTGGGAAGACAAGGAGTGTGAATAGACACAACAATTAACATGCTGAGTCATGCTGAGAGAGCATAGGGGAGTGGGGGACGGATGCTGGGAAGGAAAGGTAACACCTTGCTGTTAATTGATGGTAGTTAACCATGAGTTGGGGATTGCCTAGGATGCAATGCTTAGCTTCAAGAACCCATCTGTTTAAAACGCGCAGCTTCAAGAACCAATCTGTTTAAAACGCGCAGCTTCAAGAACCAACTGTTTAAAACATGCAGCTTCAAGAACCAACCTGTTTAAAACGCGCAGCTTCAAGAACCAACTGTTTAAAACGCGCAGCTTCTGAAATGGATATATACTCGTGCTACTGTACAATAAATTGACATTGGCTTGTATCACCCTGCGTCCCGTCAATCCATCGCAGCAATGATCCCTGACCAACATGGCACAAACGCTTCCTGGACTTGTTTTGAACAAAAGACAAGGCGAGAACGGTGAAAAATGTGGACGGCACCTTTCAGTCAAGAATGGGTGACTCTGGTAAAGTAGAAATCAAGAGCAAGTCAAGCAAGTCAACAACTGTAGCAGGGCTGAGTAGAGAGGAAAGATCCCCTCCACCAACCCTTGGGCAGTGCTCTTCCTAATGCATGCCAGGATGCCATGGGCCTTATTTGAAAGGTGCAAAGCCAGGAGAAGAGGAGGCTTTGGGGACACCTAATAACAGCCTTCCCATATCTTCTTGGGTCATATCAGCAGGAAAAGGCAGCCAGGTTCTTGCCTCTTGTGCGTGACGGGACTGTGAGGGCCAATGGGCATCAGCTGAAGCAGGGGAAGACAATGTCCTTCCCCACGAAGACAGTCAAGCAGTGGAGCAGATGTCCCACAGAGCTTGTGCCATGTCCATCCTTGGAGCTTTTCAAGCCCCACTTGACGGAAAGCCTGAGCTACTTGCTTCAACCCCATAACTGATCGTTCTCTGAGCAGCACGTAGGCCTGGACACCTCCGGAGGTCCCTTCCAGCATGAATGATTCTGGATCTGCATCCACCATGGATCTTGCCTTCATGATGGCAGCGAAATCACTCCGGTTTCAAGCAGCGGTTGAAGCCTAACAGAAAGTGTGTCAGGTGACCTGCGACGTTCTTTTCCCACTCCAAGCTTTGCTGCTCAGATGCAGGGCTGCTTGGCTGCTTCCTATGGATTCCTGTTCTTCACCCTTTCCTACCTTTTTCCCTCCTTTCCCATGCACAATTGCTTCTCGGTGACCACCCTTGTATCCTCCCATGCAAGTAGCCCACCTCTCCTTTCCCTTTCCTCCCTGGCCATTGGCTGTCCCCCTTTGGTGATTCTGAGATTGTCACCATAGGTGGCCACTCAGAAGAAGGATTGATCATCCCCCTTGACTCAGCCTCATCCCCCTTGACACAGCACTGTTGTGGCCACATGCGGGTGATCTGTGCCTGGGCTTGGAGGTTTCTCATTCTGGAGGAGGGAGGAAAAACTGGAGAGGCTGTGGAGGATGCCTGCCTGGATGGAGCCTGTGGAGGGAGACTGAAGGTCCTCAATGTCTTGAGACAGGCAAAGTGGAGCCTCAGGGCACCACAGGAATAGCATGCACCTGCTTGAAGGGGGGTGTCAGAGATAAGGGAGTGATTCCTGATAGTGACAGGAAGAGAAAACCTCCACAAAGTGCTGCTTGGAAAGGTAAGATTGGATGTGAAGAGAAAGAAATGTCCCTCTGAGGGTTGCCCTCTGATGCCGGAGTTCACCCAGAGGGTGCCTGGATCGTCCCATGGCTTTGAGCTTCAAGGAACAAGCAGGGATGAGGGGAAAAACTTGAGAAAAGGCAGAGAAATGCGGGTGTGAGGGCTGGGTAGGAAAGCAAGGAAGAGTCCAACCGCCAGAGTGGAAAGAGGTGCCACAAGGACAGTGTAGGGCAACTTGCAGTGGAGATGGCCCAGGGCTGCAGCAAGGCCGAATGGCCCCACAGGGGGCTGAGGCCTCTGTCCCCCTGGCAATGGCAGCTGCCCATGCCACCAAGGCCTGTGACAGGAAACTTGATTTGGAGGGTCTTCTCTTCTGCCCTCCAAAAGCCTGGGGGTCAGGGCTTGGCCTTTCTGCTTCATAAAAAAAGCCAAATGTGTTTTGCAGCATTACAGCCACCGACACAGTACCTTTGCCTACCTGCAGGTCTGGCCTCTAATTAGCTCCTCTAACGAGTCCATGGGGACGCTTTGTCAGCGATGGCCCTCAGCGGGACCCATCAATGTTTGAAGGTATTTTCAGTGTTGCTTCTGCCTTACATTCCTTGAGTGGTTGGTTCAGCCTGCTCTCAGTAGCTCAGGTTCATGGCAGGAGCCCCCAATGCCCTAACGAGGTATTTGCCTTTTTGTCGTTTCCTTCAAGTCTTGAAGAGCTGTGCAGCTAATTGAATCTGTTCCATTCACGTAGATAAGAGAGAGGATTTCAAAGTGCATTTGAAAGGAATTATTTTTCATTTCATAGGTTATATTTTGCTCCTGATTAGGGTAGAGAGGAGGTTCTAGCAGCAATCTCCAAGTGATAATGATGCAGAGGATCTCCTCAGGATATCTGGACTGGTAGGAATCGCAGTCCCTTGAGGTCTGACACAGGATGGACAACCTTGCTCTGAATGTCCCCAAGACCACCCTTTTTCTCATTGTCCCCTGGGACTCACGTCCCTTCTCCTTACATCAGACTTCTCCCCTCAATTCTGCAGGTGGGTGCTGCAGCTCCTTTGCACCATCCCCACCTGTTTGCCTTAGAGGACTGGCTGCACACAGGTGCAGAAGAATTATTCAGATCTGCAAGCAATGTCAAGAATGATCAAGTGTCATAAATAGGCCAACAGCCTCCACAAGCAGATGCCAATTCCAAGCTGTCTCTGATGAGGTGCTTTTCTGCAAGGGACACTCTCGTGAGAAATCTTTTAGGCTGTTAGATACAGAAATATAGATCTAAACAGAAGGGAAGAGCTGGGTAAGGAGACAGTTTGGCTGCAGGAAGACACGCAAGTTTTTCCTTCCTGAAGCTAAAAACAGCAGTACAGGTGAGAGGTACCTAAAAGACCAAAGACTAAAGGGAGGAGAAAAGTGGTGAATAACTGAAAGAGCCTTTGCTGAGACAATCTGCTGAAAAGATGACTTCAGAAGGCATCACTGTCTCCTGCCCAGGTGCAAATATGTTAAAGATGAGAGAAAATAAGGGTGTGGTATAACCGTAATACTAATAATGGTGAAGTTCTGGTATAAAATCAATATTTCCTTGAAGCATCGCTTTTGAAAGCTCCTTGAATTGGCAGAGGTCACTTGTGAGAAAGGACAAGTCAATGTTGCAACTGTCTTGGAAGGAGTCCATAAGCTTTCTGCCAGGGAAACCCATTCTAGTCATCACTTCTCGTGTTCTAAGAGATGTTCACTTGGGAGTTGGTAACTGCAGTCCCAGACAAAGGTAAGGGCGTGCGGTTGGCCATTCACCAGCAGCTTCCTGCAGATTTCTTCTTCCAATATGGCTTGTTCTGCAACCCAGGGACACAGTCAGCACAGCTCAGCCTGAAGGCCAAGAGGTACATGGAGCACAGCACAGGCCTGCTCAGGTTTCCTGTGACACTCATCACTAAGTCCTGCATGTGGAAAGGTCTTCTGCTCAGATTCTCTCAACCTCCTGATGAAGGTTAGAAGGAGAACGACATCTCCTTTAGACCGCTAGAGAAAGGGACCTTTACTTGAAGGCCTTGGTTGAAGGGAAAGTGGAAGATGATCTGCAGGAGCGGGCTGGAAACTAGGACCATGCGTGGCAATCAGTTAGCTGAAGGGAATGTGCTCGAGCTTGGAGGTCACTAACCCTGGGAAGACAAGGAGTGTGAATAGACACAACAATTAACATGCTGAGTCATGCTGAGAGAGCATAGGGGAGTGGGGGACGGATGCTGGGAAGGAAAGGTAACACCTTGCTGTTAATTGATGGTAGTTAACCATGAGTTGGGGATTGCCTAGGATGCAATGCTTAGCTTCAAGAACCAATCTGTTTAAAACGCGCAGCTTCAAGAACCAATCTGTTTAAAACGCGCAGCTTCAAGAACCAACTGTTTAAAACATGCAGCTTCAAGAACCAATCTGTTTAAAACGCGCAGCTTCAAGAACCAACTGTTTAAAACGCGCAGCTTCTGAAATGGATATATACTCGTGCTACTGTACAATAAATTGACATTGGCTTGTATCACCCTGCGTCCCGTCAATCCATCGCAGCAATGATCCCTGACCAACATGGCACAAACGCTTCCTGGACTTGTTTTGAACAAAAGACAAGGCGAGAACGGTGAAAAATGTGGACGGCACCTTTCAGTCAAGAATGGGTGACTCTGGTAAAGTAGAAATCAAGAGCAAGTCAAGCAAGTCAACAACTGTAGCAGGGCTGAGTAGAGAGGAAAGATCCCCTCCACCAACCCTTGGGCAGTGCTCTTCCTAATGCAGGCCAGGATGCCATGGGCCTTATTTGAAAGGTGCAAAGCCAGGAGAAGAGGAGGCTTTGGGGACACCTAATAACAGCCTTCCCATATCTTCTTGGGTCATATCAGCAGGAAAAGGCAGCCAGGTTCTTGCCTCTTGTGCGTGACGGGACTGTGAGGGCCAATGGGCATCAGCTGAAGCAGGGGAAGACAATGTCCTTCCCCACGAAGACAGTCAAGCAGTGGAGCAGATGTCCCACAGAGCTTGTGCCATGTCCATCCTTGGAGCTTTTCAAGCCCCACTTGACGGAAAGCCTGAGCTACTTGCTTCAACCCCATAACTGATCGTTCTCTGAGCAGCACGTAGGCCTGGACACCTCCGGAGGTCCCTTCCAGCATGAATGATTCTGGATCTGCATCCACCATGGATCTTGCCTTCATGATGGCAGCGAAATCACTCCGGTTTCAAGCAGCGGTTGAAGCCTAACAGAAAGTGTGTCAGGTGACCTGCGACGTTCTTTTCCCACTCCAAGCTTTGCTGCTCAGATGCAGGGCTGCTTGGCTGCTTCCTATGGATTCCTGTTCTTCACCCTTTCCTACCTTTTTCCCTCCTTTCCCATGCACAATTGCTTCTCGGTGACCACCCTTGTATCCTCCCATGCAAGTAGCCCACCTCTCCTTTCCCTTTCCTCCCTGGCCATTGGCTGTCCCCCTTTGGTGATTCTGAGATTGTCACCATAGGTGGCCACTCAGAAGAAGGATTGATCATCCCCCTTGACTCAGCCTCATCCCCCTTGACACAGCACTGTTGTGGCCACATGCGGGTGATCTGTGCCTGGGCTTGGAGGTTTCTCATTCTGGAGGAGGGAGGAAAAACTGGAGAGGCTGTGGAGGATGCCTGCCTGGATGGAGCCTGTGGAGGGAGACTGAAGGTCCTCAATGTCTTGAGACAGGCAAAGTGGAGCCTCAGGGCACCACAGGAATAGCATGCACCTGCTTGAAGGGGGGTGTCAGAGATAAGGGAGTGATTCCTGATAGTGACAGGAAGAGAAAACCTCCACAAAGTGCTGCTTGGAAAGGTAAGATTGGATGTGAAGAGAAAGAAATGTCCCTCTGAGGGTTGCCCTCTGATGCCGGAGTTCACCCAGAGGGTGCCTGGATCGTCCCATGGCTTTGAGCTTCAAGGAACAAGCAGGGATGAGGGGAAAAACTTGAGAAAAGGCAGAGAAATGCGGGTGTGAGGGCTGGGTAGGAAAGCAAGGAAGAGTCCAACCGCCAGAGTGGAAAGAGGTGCCACAAGGACAGTGTAGGGCAACTTGCAGTGGAGATGGCCCAGGGCTGCAGCAAGGCCGAATGGCCCCACAGGGGGCTGAGGCCTCTGTCCCCCTGGCAATGGCAGCTGCCCATGCCACCAAGGCCTGTGACAGGAAACTTGATTTGGAGGGTCTTCTCTTCTGCCCTCCAAGAGCCTGGGGGTCAGGGCTTGGCCTTTCTGCTTCATAAAAAAAGCCAAATGTGTTTTGCAGCATTACAGCCACCGACACAGTACCTTTGCCTACCTGCAGGTCTGGCCTCTAATTAGCTCCTCTAACGAGTCCATGGGGACGCTTTGTCAGCGATGGCCCTCAGCGGGACCCATCAATGTTTGAAGGTATTTTCAGTGTTGCTTCTGCCTTACATTCCTTGAGTGGTTGGTTCAGCCTGCTCTCAGTAGCTCAGGTTCATGGCAGGAGCCCCCAATGCCCTAACGAGGTATTTGCCTTTTTGTCGTTTCCTTCAAGTCTTGAAGAGCTGTGCAGCTAATTGAATCTGTTCCATTCACGTAGATAAGAGAGAGGATTTCAAAGTGCATTTGAAAGGAATTATTTTTCATTTCATAGGTTATATTTTGCTCCTGATTAGGGTAGAGAGGAGGTTCTAGCAGCAATCTCCAAGTGATAATGATGCAGAGGATCTCCTCAGGATATCTGGACTGGTAGGAATCGCAGTCCCTTGAGGTCTGACACAGGATGGACAACCTTGCTCTGAATGTCCCCAAGACCACCCTTTTTCTCATTGTCCCCTGGGACTCACGTCCCTTCTCCTTACATCAGACTTCTCCCCTCAATTCTGCAGGTGGGTGCTGCAGCTCCTTTGCACCATCCCCACCTGTTTGCCTTAGAGGACTGGCTGCACACAGGTGCAGAAGAATTATTCAGATCTGCAAGCAATGTCAAGAATGATCAAGTGTCATAAATAGGCCAACAGCCTCCACAAGCAGATGCCAATTCCAAGCTGTCTCTGATGAGGTGCTTTTCTGCAAGGGACACTCTCGTGAGAAATCTTTTAGGCTGTTAGATACAGAAATATAGATCTAAACAGAAGGGAAGAGCTGGGTAAGGAGACAGTTTGGCTGCAGGAAGACACGCAAGTTTTTCCTTCCTGAAGCTAAAAACAGCAGTACAGGTGAGAGGTACCTAAAAGACCAAAGACTAAAGGGAGGAGAAAACTGGTGAATAACTGAAAGAGCCTTTGCTGAGACAATCTGCTGAAAAGATGACTTCAGAAGGCGTCACTGTCTCCTGCCCAGGTGCAAATATGTTAAAGATGAGAGAAAATAAGGGCGTGGTATAACCGTAATACTAATAATGGTGAAGTTCTGGTATAAAATCAATATTTCCTTGAAGCATCGCTTTTGAAAGCTCCTTGAATTGGCAGAGGTCACTTGTGAGAAAGGACAAGTCAATGTTGCAACTGTCTTGGAAGGAGTCCATAAGCTTTCTGCCAGGGAAACCCATTCTAGTCATCACTTCTCGTGTTCTAAGAGGAGATGTTCACTTGGGAGTTGGTAACTGCAGTCCCAGACAAAGGTAAGGGCGTGCGGTTGGCCATTCACCAGCAGCTTCCTGCAGATTTCTTCTTCCAATATGGCTTGTTCTGCAACCCAGGGACACAGTCAGCACAGCTCAGCCTGAAGGCCAAGAGGTACATGGAGCACAGCACAGGCCTGCTCAGGTTTCCTGTGACACTCATCACTAAGTCCTGCATGTGGAAAGGTCTTCTGCTCAGATTCTCTCAACCTCCTGATGAAGGTTAGAAGGAGAACGACATCTCCTTTAGACCGCTAGAGAAAGGGACCTTTACTTGAAGGCCTTGGTTGAAGGGAAAGTGGAAGATGATCTGCAGGAGCGGGCTGGAAACTAGGACCATGCGTGGCAATCAGTTAGCTGAAGGGAATGTGCTCGAGCTTGGAGGTCACTAACCCTGGGAAGACAAGGAGTGTGAATAGACACAACAATTAACATGCTGAGTCATGCTGAGAGAGCATAGGGGAGTGGGGGACGGATGCTGGGAAGGAAAGGTAACACCTTGCTGTTAATTGATGGTAGTTAACCATGAGTTGGGGATTGCCTAGGATGCAATGCTTAGCTTCAAGAACCAATCTGTTTAAAACGCGCAGCTTCAAGAACCAATCTGTTTAAAACGCGCAGCTTCAAGAACCAACTGTTTAAAACATGCAGCTTCAAGAACCAATCTGTTTAAAACGCGCAGCTTCAAGAACCAACTGTTTAAAACGCGCAGCTTCTGAAATGGATATATACTCGTGCTACTGTACAATAAATTGACATTGGCTTGTATCACCCTGCGTCCCGTCAATCCATCGCAGCAATGATCCCTGACCAACATGGCACAAACGCTTCCTGGACTTGTTTTGAACAAAAGACAAGGCGAGAACGGTGAAAAATGTGGACGGCACCTTTCAGTCAAGAATGGGTGACTCTGGTAAAGTAGAAATCAAGAGCAAGTCAAGCAAGTCAACAACTGTAGCAGGGCTGAGTAGAGAGGAAAGATCCCCTCCACCAACCCTTGGGCAGTGCTCTTCCTAATGCAGCCCAGGATGCCATGGGCCTTATTTGAAAGGTGCAAAGCCAGGAGAAGAGGAGGCTTTGGGGACACCTAATAACAGCCTTCCCATATCTTCTTGGGTCATATCAGCAGGAAAAGGCAGCCAGGTTCTTGCCTCTTGTGCGTGACGGGACTGTGAGGGCCAATGGGCATCAGCTGAAGCAGGGGAAGACAATGTCCTTCCCCACGAAGACAGTCAAGCAGTGGAGCAGATGTCCCACAGAGCTTGTGCCATGTCCATCCTTGGAGCTTTTCAAGCCCCACTTGACGGAAAGCCTGAGCTACTTGCTTCAACCCCATAACTGATCGTTCTCTGAGCAGCACGTAGGCCTGGACACCTCCGGAGGTCCCTTCCAGCATGAATGATTCTGGATCTGCATCCACCATGGATCTTGCCTTCATGATGGCAGGGAAATCACTCCGGTTTCCAGCAGCGGTTGAAGCCTAACAGAAAGTGTGTCAGGTGACCTGCGACGTTCTTTTCCCACTCCAAGCTTTGCTGCTCAGATGCAGGGCTGCTTGGCTGCTTCCTATGGATTCCTGTTCTTCACCCTTTCCTACCTTTTTCCCTCCTTTCCCATGCACAATTGCTTCTCGGTGACCACCCTTGTATCCTCCCATGCAAGTAGCCCACCTCTCCTTTCCCTTTCCTCCCTGGCCATTGGCTGTCCCCCTTTGGTGATTCTGAGATTGTCACCATAGGTGGCCACTCAGAAGAAGGATTGATCATCCCCCTTGACTCAGCATCATCCCCCTTGACACAGCACTGTTGTGGCCACATCCGGGTGATCTGTGCCTGGGCTTGGAGGTTTCTCATTCTGGAGGAGGGAGGAAAAACTGGAGAGGCTGTGGAGGATGCCTGCCTGGATGGAGCCTGTGGAGGGAGACTGAAGGTCCTCAATGTCTTGAGACAGGCAAAGTGGAGCCTCAGGGCACCACAGGAATAGCATGCACCTGCTTGAAGGGGGGTGTCAGAGATAAGGGAGTGATTCCTGATAGTGACAGGAAGAGAAAACCTCCGCAAAGTGCTGCTTGGAAAGGTAAGATTGGATGTGAAGAGAAAGAAATGTCCCTCTGAGGGTTGCCCTCTGATGCCGGAGTTCACCCAGAGGGTGCCTGGATCGTCCCATGGCTTTGAGCTTCAAGGAACAAGCAGGGATGAGGGGAAAAACTTGAGAAAAGGCAGAGAAATGCGGGTGTGAGGGCTGGGTAGGAAAGCAAGGAAGAGTCCAACCGCCAGAGTGGAAAGAGGTGCCACAAGGACAGTGTAGGGCAACTTGCAGTGGAGATGGCCCAGGGCTGCAGCAAGGCCGAATGGCCCCACAGGGGGCTGAGGCCTCTGTCCCCCTGGCAATGGCAGCTGCCCATGCCACCAAGGCCTGTGACAGGAAACTTGATTTGGAGGGTCTTCTCTTCTGCCCTCCAAGAGCCTGGGGGTCAGGGCTTGGCCTTTCTGCTTCATAAAAAAAGCCAAATGTGTTTTGCAGCATTACAGCCACCGACACAGTACCTTTGCCTACCTGCAGGTCTGGCCTCTAATTAGCTCCTCTAACGAGTCCATGGGGACGCTTTGTCAGCGATGGCCCTCAGCGGGACCCATCAATGTTTGAAGGTATTTTCAGTGTTGCTTCTGCCTTACATTCCTTGAGTGGTTGGTTCAGCCTGCTCTCAGTAGCTCAGGTTCATGGCAGGAGCCCCCAATGCCCTAACGAGGTATTTGCCTTTTTGTCGTTTCCTTCAAGTCTTGAAGAGCTGTGCAGCTAATTGAATCTGTTCCATTCACGTAGATAAGAGAGAGGATTTCAAAGTGCATTTGAAAGGAATTATTTTTCATTTCATAGGTTATATTTTGCTCCTGATTAGGGTAGAGAGGAGGTTCTAGCAGCAATCTCCAAGTGATAATGATGCAGAGGATCTCCTCAGGATATCTGGACTGGTAGGAATCGCAGTCCCTTGAGGTCTGACACAGGATGGACAACCTTGCTCTGAATGTCCCCAAGACCACCCTTTTTCTCATTGTCCCCTGGGACTCACGTCCCTTCTCCTTACATCAGACTTCTCCCCTCAATTCTGCAGGTGGGTGCTGCAGCTCCTTTGCACCATCCCCACCTGTTTGCCTTAGAGGACTGGCTGCACACAGGTGCAGAAGAATTATTCAGATCTGCAAGCAATGTCAAGAATGATCAAGTGTCATAAATAGGCCAACAGCCTCCACAAGCAGATGCCAATTCCAAGCTGTCTCTGATGAGGTGCTTTTCTGCAAGGGACACTCTCGTGAGAAATCTTTTAGGCTGTTAGATACAGAAATATAGATCTAAACAGAAGGGAAGAGCTGGGTAAGGAGACAGTTTGGCTGCAGGAAGACACGCAAGTTTTTCCTTCCTGAAGCTAAAAACAGCAGTACAGGTGAGAGGTACCTAAAAGACCAAAGACTAAAGGGAGGAGAAAACTGGTGAATAACTGAAAGAGCCTTTGCTGAGACAATCTGCTGAAAAGATGACTTCAGAAGGCGTCACTGTCTCCTGCCCAGGTGCAAATATGTTAAAGATGAGAGAAAATAAGGGCGTGGTATAACCGTAATACTAATAATGGTGAAGTTCTGGTATAAAATCAATATTTCCTTGAAGCATCGCTTTTGAAAGCTCCTTGAATTGGCAGAGGTCACTTGTGAGAAAGGACAAGTCAATGTTGCAACTGTCTTGGAAGGAGTCCATAAGCTTTCTGCCAGGGAAACCCATTCTAGTCATCACTTCTCGTGTTCTAAGAGGAGATGTTCACTTGGGAGTTGGTAACTGCAGTCCCAGACAAAGGTAAGGGCGTGCGGTTGGCCATTCACCAGCAGCTTCCTGCAGATTTCTTCTTCCAATATGGCTTGTTCTGCAACCCAGGGACACAGTCAGCACAGCTCAGCCTGAAGGCCAAGAGGTACATGGAGCACAGCACAGGCCTGCTCAGGTTTCCTGTGACACTCATCACTAAGTCCTGCATGTGGAAAGGTCTTCTGCTCAGATTCTCTCAACCTCCTGATGAAGGTTAGAAGGAGAACGACATCTCCTTTAGACCGCTAGAGAAAGGGACCTTTACTTGAAGGCCTTGGTTGAAGGGAAAGTGGAAGATGATCTGCAGGAGCGGGCTGGAAACTAGGACCATGCGTGGCAATCAGTTAGCTGAAGGGAATGTGCTCGAGCTTGGAGGTCACTAACCCTGGGAAGACAAGGAGTGTGAATAGACACAACAATTAACATGCTGAGTCATGCTGAGAGAGCATAGGGGAGTGGGGGACGGATGCTGGGAAGGAAAGGTAACACCTTGCTGTTAATTGATGGTAGTTAACCATGAGTTGGGGATTGCCTAGGATGCAATGCTTAGCTTCAAGAACCAATCTGTTTAAAACGCGCAGCTTCAAGAACCAATCTGTTTAAAACGCGCAGCTTCAAGAACCAACTGTTTAAAACATGCAGCTTCAAGAACCAATCTGTTTAAAACGCGCAGCTTCAAGAACCAACTGTTTAAAACGCGCAGCTTCTGAAATGGATATATACTCGTGCTACTGTACAATAAATTGACATTGGCTTGTATCACCCTGCGTCCCGTCAATCCATCGCAGCAATGATCCCTGACCAACATGGCACAAACGCTTCCTGGACTTGTTTTGAACAAAAGACAAGGCGAGAACGGTGAAAAATGTGGACGGCACCTTTCAGTCAAGAATGGGTGACTCTGGTAAAGTAGAAATCAAGAGCAAGTCAAGCAAGTCAACAACTGTAGCAGGGCTGAGTAGAGAGGAAAGATCCCCTCCACCAACCCTTGGGCAGTGCTCTTCCTAATGCAGCCCAGGATGCCATGGGCCTTATTTGAAAGGTGCAAAGCCAGGAGAAGAGGAGGCTTTGGGGACACCTAATAACAGCCTTCCCATATCTTCTTGGGTCATATCAGCAGGAAAAGGCAGCCAGGTTCTTGCCTCTTGTGCGTGACGGGACTGTGAGGGCCAATGGGCATCAGCTGAAGCAGGGGAAGACAATGTCCTTCCCCACGAAGACAGTCAAGCAGTGGAGCAGATGTCCCACAGAGCTTGTGCCATGTCCATCCTTGGAGCTTTTCAAGCCCCACTTGACGGAAAGCCTGAGCTACTTGCTTCAACCCCATAACTGATCGTTCTCTGAGCAGCACGTAGGCCTGGACACCTCCGGAGGTCCCTTCCAGCATGAATGATTCTGGATCTGCATCCACCATGGATCTTGCCTTCATGATGGCAGGGAAATCACTCCGGTTTCCAGCAGCGGTTGAAGCCTAACAGAAAGTGTGTCAGGTGACCTGCGACGTTCTTTTCCCACTCCAAGCTTTGCTGCTCAGATGCAGGGCTGCTTGGCTGCTTCCTATGGATTCCTGTTCTTCACCCTTTCCTACCTTTTTCCCTCCTTTCCCATGCACAATTGCTTCTCGGTGACCACCCTTGTATCCTCCCATGCAAGTAGCCCACCTCTCCTTTCCCTTTCCTCCCTGGCCATTGGCTGTCCCCCTTTGGTGATTCTGAGATTGTCACCATAGGTGGCCACTCAGAAGAAGGATTGATCATCCCCCTTGACTCAGCATCATCCCCCTTGACACAGCACTGTTGTGGCCACATCCGGGTGATCTGTGCCTGGGCTTGGAGGTTTCTCATTCTGGAGGAGGGAGGAAAAACTGGAGAGGCTGTGGAGGATGCCTGCCTGGATGGAGCCTGTGGAGGGAGACTGAAGGTCCTCAATGTCTTGAGACAGGCAAAGTGGAGCCTCAGGGCACCACAGGAATAGCATGCACCTGCTTGAAGGGGGGTGTCAGAGATAAGGGAGTGATTCCTGATAGTGACAGGAAGAGAAAACCTCCGCAAAGTGCTGCTTGGAAAGGTAAGATTGGATGTGAAGAGAAAGAAATGTCCCTCTGAGGGTTGCCCTCTGATGCCGGAGTTCACCCAGAGGGTGCCTGGATCGTCCCATGGCTTTGAGCTTCAAGGAACAAGCAGGGATGAGGGGAAAAACTTCAGCAAAGGCAGAGAAATGCGGGTGTGAGGGCTGGGTAGGAAAGCAAGGAAGAGTCCAACCGCCAGAGTGGAAAGAGGTGCCACAAGGACAGTGTAGGGCAACTTGCAGTGGAGATGGCCCAGGGCTGCAGCAAGGCCGAATGGCCCCACAGGGGGCTGAGGCCTCTGTCCCCCTGGCAATGGCAGCTGCCCATGCCACCAAGGCCTGTGACAGGAAACTTGATTTGGAGGGTCTTCTCTTCTGCCCTCCAAAAGCCTGGGGGTCAGGGCTTGGCCTTTCTGCTTCATAAAAAAAGCCAAATGTGTTTTGCAGCATTACAGCCACCGACACAGTACCTTTGCCTACCTGCAGGTCTGGCCTCTAATTAGCTCCTCTAACGAGTCCATGGGGACGCTTTGTCAGCGATGGCCCTCAGCGGGACCCATCAATGTTTGAAGGTATTTTCAGTGTTGCTTCTGCCTTACATTCCTTGAGTGGTTGGTTCAGCCTGCTCTCAGTAGCTCAGGTTCATGGCAGGAGCCCCCAATGCCCTAACGAGGTATTTGCCTTTTTGTCGTTTCCTTCAAGTCTTGAAGAGCTGTGCAGCTAATTGAATCTGTTCCATTCACGTAGATAAGAGAGAGGATTTCAAAGTGCATTTGAAAGGAATTATTTTTCATTTCATAGGTTATATTTTGCTCCTGATTAGGGTAGAGAGGAGGTTCTAGCAGCAATCTCCAAGTGATAATGATGCAGAGGATCTCCTCAGGATATCTGGACTGGTAGGAATCGCAGTCCCTTGAGGTCTGACACAGGATGGACAACCTTGCTCTGAATGTCCCCAAGACCACCCTTTTTCTCATTGTCCCCTGGGACTCACATCCCTTCTCCTTACATCAGACTTCTCCCCTCAATTCTGCAGGTGGGTGCTGCAGCTCCTTTGCACCATCCCCACCTGTTTGCCTTAGAGGACTGGCTGCACACAGGTGCAGAAGAATTATTCAGATCTGCAAGCAATGTCAAGAATGATCAAGTGTCATAAATAGGCCAACAGCCTCCACAAGCAGATGCCAATTCCAAGCTGTCTCTGATGAGGTGCTTTTCTGCAAGGGACACTCTCGTGAGAAATCTTTTAGGCTGTTAGATACAGAAAGATAGATCTAAACAGAAGGGAAGAGCTGGGTAAGGAGACAGTTTGGCTGCAGGAAGACACGCAAGTTTTTCCTTCCTGAAGCTAAAAACAGCAGTACAGGTGAGAGGTACCTAAAAGACCAAAGACTAAAGGGAGGAGAAAAGTGGTGAATAACTGAAAGAGCCTTTGCTGAGACAATCTGCTGAAAAGATGACTTCAGAAGGCATCACTGTCTCCTGCCCAGGTGCAAATATGTTAAAGATGAGAGAAAATAAGGGCGTGGTATAACCGTAATACTAATAATGGTGAAGTTCTGGTATAAAATCAATATTTCCTTGAAGCATCGCTTTTGAAAGCTCCTTGAATTGGCAGAGGTCACTTGTGAGAAAGGACAAGTCAATGTTGCAACTGTCTTGGAAGGAGTCCATAAGCTTTCTGCCAGGGAAACCCATTCTAGTCATCACTTCTCGTGTTCTAAGAGGAGATGTTCACTTGGGAGTTGGTAACTGCAGTCCCAGACAAAGGTAAGGGCGTGCGGTTGGCCATTCACCAGCAGCTTCCTGCAGATTTCTTCTTCCAATATGGCTTGTTCTGCAACCCAGGGACACAGTCAGCACAGCTCAGCCTGAAGGCCAAGACGTACATGGAGCACAGCACAGGCCTGCTCAGGTTTCCTGTGACACTCATCACTAAGTCCTGCATGTGGAAAGGTCTTCTGCTCAGATTCTCTCAACCTCCTGATGAAGGTTAGAAGGAGAACGACATCTCCTTTAGACCGCTAGAGAAAGGGACCTTTACTTGAAGGCCTTGGTTGAAGGGAAAGTGGAAGATGATCTGCAGGAGCGGGCTGGAAACTAGGACCATGCGTGGCAATCAGTTAGCTGAAGGGAATGTGCTCGAGCTTGGAGGTCACTAACCCTGGGAAGACAAGGAGTGTGAATAGACACAACAATTAACATGCTGAGTCATGCTGAGAGAGCATAGGGGAGTGGGGGACGGATGCTGGGAAGGAAAGGTAACACCTTGCTGTTAATTGATGGTAGTTAACCATGAGTTGGGGATTGCCTAGGATGCAATGCTTAGCTTCAAGAACCAATCTGTTTAAAACGCGCAGCTTCAAGAACCAACTGTTTAAAACGCGCAGCTTCTGAAATGGATATATACTCGTGCTACTGTACAATAAATTGACATTGGCTTGTATCACCCTGCGTCCCGTCAATCCATCGCAGCAATGATCCCTGACCAACATGGCACAAACGCTTCCTGGACTTGTTTTGAACAAAAGACAAGGCGAGAACGGTGAAAAATGTGGACGGCACCTTTCAGTCAAGAATGGGTGACTCTGGTAAAGTAGAAATCAAGAGCAAGTCAAGCAAGTCAACAACTGTAGCAGGGCTGAGTAGAGAGGAAAGATCCCCTCCACCAACCCTTGGGCAGTGCTCTTCCTAATGCAGGCCAGGATGCCATGGGCCTTATTTGAAAGGTGCAAAGCCAGGAGAAGAGGAGGCTTTGGGGACACCTAATAACAGCCTTCCCATATCTTCTTGGGTCATATCAGCAGGAAAAGGCAGCCAGGGTCTTGCCTCTTGTGCGTGACGGGACTGTGAGGGCCAATGGGCATCAGCTGAAGCAGGGGAAGACAATGTCCTTCCCCACGAAGACAGTCAAGCAGTGGAGCAGATGTCCCACAGAGCTTGTGCCATGTCCATCCTTGGAGCTTTTCAAGCCCCACTTGACGGAAAGCCTGAGCTACTTGCTTCAACCCCATAACTGATCGTTCTCTGAGCAGCACGTAGGCCTGGACACCTCCGGAGGTCCCTTCCAGCATGAATGATTCTGGATCTGCATCCACCATGGATCTTGCCTTCATGATGGCAGCGAAATCACTCCGGTTTCCAGCAGCGGTTGAAGCCTAACAGAAAGTGTGTCAGGTGACCTGCGACGTTCTTTTCCCACTCCAAGCTTTGCTGCTCAGATGCAGGGCTGCTTGGCTGCTTCCTATGGATTCCTGTTCTTCACCCTTTCCTACCTTTTTCCCTCCTTTCCCATGCACAATTGCTTCTCGGTGACCACCCTTGTATCCTCCCATGCAAGTAGCCCACCTCTCCTTTCCCTTTCCTCCCTGGCCATTGGCTGTCCCCCTTTGGTGATTCTGAGATTGTCACCATAGGTGGCCACTCAGAAGAAGGATTGATCATCCCCCTTGACTCAGCATCATCCCCCTTGACACAGCACTGTTGTGGCCACATCCGGGTGATCTGTGCCTGGGCTTGGAGGTTTCTCATTCTGGAGGAGGGAGGAAAAACTGGAGAGGCTGTGGAGGATGCCTGCCTGGATGGAGCCTGTGGAGGGAGACTGAAGGTCCTCAATGTCTTGAGACAGGCAAAGTGGAGCCTCAGGGCACCACAGGAATAGCATGCACCTGCTTGAAGGGGGGTGTCAGAGATAAGGGAGTGATTCCTGATAGTGACAGGAAGAGAAAACCTCCGCAAAGTGCTGCTTGGAAAGGTAAGATTGGATGTGAAGAGAAAGAAATGTCCCTCTGAGGGTTGCCCTCTGATGCCGGAGTTCACCCAGAGGGTGCCTGGATCGTCCCATGGCTTTGAGCTTCAAGGAACAAGCAGGGATGAGGGGAAAAACTTCAGCAAAGGCAGAGAAATGCGGGTGTGAGGGCTGGGTAGGAAAGCAAGGAAGAGTCCAACCGCCAGAGTGGAAAGAGGTGCCACAAGGACAGTGTAGGGCAACTTGCAGTGGAGATGGCCCAGGGCTGCAGCAAGGCCGAATGGCCCCACAGGGGGCTGAGGCCTCTGTCCCCCTGGCAATGGCAGCTGCCCATGCCACCAAGGCCTGTGACAGGAAACTTGATTTGGAGGGTCTTCTCTTCTGCCCTCCAAAAGCCTGGGGGTCAGGGCTTGGCCTTTCTGCTTCATAAAAAAAGCCAAATGTGTTTTGCAGCATTACAGCCACCGACACAGTACCTTTGCCTACCTGCAGGTCTGGCCTCTAATTAGCTCCTCTAACGAGTCCATGGGGACGCTTTGTCAGCGATGGCCCTCAGCGGGACCCATCAATGTTTGAAGGTATTTTCAGTGTTGCTTCTGCCTTACATTCCTTGAGTGGTTGGTTCAGCCTGCTCTCAGTAGCTCAGGTTCATGGCAGGAGCCCCCAATGCCCTAACGAGGTATTTGCCTTTTTGTCGTTTCCTTCAAGTCTTGAAGAGCTGTGCAGCTAATTGAATCTGTTCCATTCACGTAGATAAGAGAGAGGATTTCAAAGTGCATTTGAAAGGAATTATTTTTCATTTCATAGGTTATATTTTGCTCCTGATTAGGGTAGAGAGGAGGTTCTAGCAGCAATCTCCAAGTGATAATGATGCAGAGGATCTCCTCAGGATATCTGGACTGGTAGGAATCGCAGTCCCTTGAGGTCTGACACAGGATGGACAACCTTGCTCTGAATGTCCCCAAGACCACCCTTTTTCTCATTGTCCCCTGGGACTCACATCCCTTCTCCTTACATCAGACTTCTCCCCTCAATTCTGCAGGTGGGTGCTGCAGCTCCTTTGCACCATCCCCACCTGTTTGCCTTAGAGGACTGGCTGCACACAGGTGCAGAAGAATTATTCAGATCTGCAAGCAATGTCAAGAATGATCAAGTGTCATAAATAGGCCAACAGCCTCCACAAGCAGATGCCAATTCCAAGCTGTCTCTGATGAGGTGCTTTTCTGCAAGGGACACTCTCGTGAGAAATCTTTTAGGCTGTTAGATACAGAAAGATAGATCTAAACAGAAGGGAAGAGCTGGGTAAGGAGACAGTTTGGCTGCAGGAAGACACGCAAGTTTTTCCTTCCTGAAGCTAAAAACAGCAGTACAGGTGAGAGGTACCTAAAAGACCAAAGACTAAAGGGAGGAGAAAACTGGTGAATAACTGAAAGAGCCTTTGCTGAGACAATCTGCTGAAAAGATGACTTCAGAAGGCGTCACTGTCTCCTGCCCAGGTGCAAATATGTTAAAGATGAGAGAAAATAAGGGCGTGGTATAACCGTAATACTAATAATGGTGAAGTTCTGGTATAAAATCAATATTTCCTTGAAGCATCGCTTTTGAAAGCTCCTTGAATTGGCAGAGGTCACTTGTGAGAAAGGACAAGTCAATGTTGCAACTGTCTTGGAAGGAGTCCATAAGCTTTCTGCCAGGGAAACCCATTCTAGTCATCACTTCTCGTGTTCTAAGAGGAGATGTTCACTTGGGAGTTGGTAACTGCAGTCCCAGACAAAGGTAAGGGCGTGCGGTTGGCCATTCACCAGCAGCTTCCTGCAGATTTCTTCTTCCAATATGGCTTGTTCTGCAACCCAGGGACACAGTCAGCACAGCTCAGCCTGAAGGCCAAGAGGTACATGGAGCACAGCACAGGCCTGCTCAGGTTTCCTGTGACACTCATCACTAAGTCCTGCATGTGGAAAGGTCTTCTGCTCAGATTCTCTCAACCTCCTGATGAAGGTTAGAAGGAGAACGACATCTCCTTTAGACCGCTAGAGAAAGGGACCTTTACTTGAAGGCCTTGGTTGAAGGGAAAGTGGAAGATGATCTGCAGGAGCGGGCTGGAAACTAGGACCATGCGTGGCAATCAGTTAGCTGAAGGGAATGTGCTCGAGCTTGGAGGTCACTAACCCTGGGAAGACAAGGAGTGTGAATAGACACAACAATTAACATGCTGAGTCATGCTGAGAGAGCATAGGGGAGTGGGGGACGGATGCTGGGAAGGAAAGGTAACACCTTGCTGTTAATTGATGGTAGTTAACCATGAGTTGGGGATTGCCTAGGATGCAATGCTTAGCTTCAAGAACCAATCTGTTTAAAACGCGCAGCTTCAAGAACCAATCTGTTTAAAACGCGCAGCTTCAAGAACCAACTGTTTAAAACATGCAGCTTCAAGAACCAATCTGTTTAAAACGCGCAGCTTCAAGAACCAACTGTTTAAAACGCGCAGCTTCTGAAATGGATATATACTCGTGCTACTGTACAATAAATTGACATTGGCTTGTATCACCCTGCGTCCCGTCAATCCATCGCAGCAATGATCCCTGACCAACATGGCACAAACGCTTCCTGGACTTGTTTTGAACAAAAGACAAGGCGAGAACGGTGAAAAATGTGGACGGCACCTTTCAGTCAAGAATGGGTGACTCTGGTAAAGTAGAAATCAAGAGCAAGTCAAGCAAGTCAACAACTGTAGCAGGGCTGAGTAGAGAGGAAAGATCCCCTCCACCAACCCTTGGGCAGTGCTCTTCCTAATGCAGGCCAGGATGCCATGGGCCTTATTTGAAAGGTGCAAAGCCAGGAGAAGAGGAGGCTTTGGGGACACCTAATAACAGCCTTCCCATATCTTCTTGGGTCATATCAGCAGGAAAAGGCAGCCAGGGTCTTGCCTCTTGTGCGTGACGGGACTGTGAGGGCCAATGGGCATCAGCTGAAGCAGGGGAAGACAATGTCCTTCCCCACGAAGACAGTCAAGCAGTGGAGCAGATGTCCCACAGAGCTTGTGCCATGTCCATCCTTGGAGCTTTTCAAGCCCCACTTGACGGAAAGCCTGAGCTACTTGCTTCAACCCCATAACTGATCGTTCTCTGAGCAGCACGTAGGCCTGGACACCTCCGGAGGTCCCTTCCAGCATGAATGATTCTGGATCTGCATCCACCATGGATCTTGCCTTCATGATGGCAGGGAAATCACTCCGGTTTCCAGCAGCGGTTGAAGCCTAACAGAAAGTGTGTCAGGTGACCTGCGACGTTCTTTTCCCACTCCAAGCTTTGCTGCTCAGATGCAGGGCTGCTTGGCTGCTTCCTATGGATTCCTGTTCTTCACCCTTTCCTACCTTTTTCCCTCCTTTCCCATGCACAATTGCTTCTCGGTGACCACCCTTGTATCCTCCCATGCAAGTAGCCCACCTCTCCTTTCCCTTTCCTCCCTGGCCATTGGCTGTCCCCCTTTGGTGATTCTGAGATTGTCACCATAGGTGGCCACTCAGAAGAAGGATTGATCATCCCCCTTGACTCAGCATCATCCCCCTTGACACAGCACTGTTGTGGCCACATGCGGGTGATCTGTGCCTGGGCTTGGAGGTTTCTCATTCTGGAGGAGGGAGGAAAAACTGGAGAGGCTGTGGAGGATGCCTGCCTGGATGGAGCCTGTGGAGGGAGACTGAAGGTCCTCAATGTCTTGAGACAGGCAAAGTGGAGCCTCAGGGCACCACAGGAATAGCATGCACCTGCTTGAAGGGGGGTGTCAGAGATAAGGGAGTGATTCCTGATAGTGACAGGAAGAGAAAACCTCCGCAAAGTGCTGCTTGGAAAGGTAAGATTGGATGTGAAGAGAAAGAAATGTCCCTCTGAGGGTTGCCCTCTGATGCCGGAGTTCACCCAGAGGGTGCCTGGATCGTCCCATGGCTTTGAGCTTCAAGGAACAAGCAGGGATGAGGGGAAAAACTTCAGCAAAGGCAGAGAAATGCGGGTGTGAGGGCTGGGTAGGAAAGCAAGGAAGAGTCCAACCGCCAGAGTGGAAAGAGGTGCCACAAGGACAGTGTAGGGCAACTTGCAGTGGAGATGGCCCAGGGCTGCAGCAAGGCCGAATGGCCCCACAGGGGGCTGAGGCCTCTGTCCCCCTGGCAATGGCAGCTGCCCATGCCACCAAGGCCTGTGACAGGAAACTTGATTTGGAGGGTCTTCTCTTCTGCCCTCCAAGAGCCTGGGGGTCAGGGCTTGGCCTTTCTGCTTCATAAAAAAAGCCAAATGTGTTTTGCAGCATTACAGCCACCGACACAGTACCTTTGCCTACCTGCAGGTCTGGCCTCTAATTAGCTCCTCTAACGAGTCCATGGGGACGCTTTGTCAGCGATGGCCCTCAGCGGGACCCATCAATGTTTGAAGGTATTTTCAGTGTTGCTTCTGCCTTACATTCCTTGAGTGGTTGGTTCAGCCTGCTCTCAGTAGCTCAGGTTCATGGCAGGAGCCCCCAATGCCCTAACGAGGTATTTGCCTTTTTGTCGTTTCCTTCAAGTCTTGAAGAGCTGTGCAGCTAATTGAATCTGTTCCATTCACGTAGATAAGAGAGAGGATTTCAAAGTGCATTTGAAAGGAATTATTTTTCATTTCATAGGTTATATTTTGCTCCTGATTAGGGTAGAGAGGAGGTTCTAGCAGCAATCTCCAAGTGATAATGATGCAGAGGATCTCCTCAGGATATCTGGACTGGTAGGAATCGCAGTCCCTTGAGGTCTGACACAGGATGGACAACCTTGCTCTGAATGTCCCCAAGACCACCCTTTTTCTCATTGTCCCCTGGGACTCACATCCCTTCTCCTTACATCAGACTTCTCCCCTCAATTCTGCAGGTGGGTGCTGCAGCTCCTTTGCACCATCCCCACCTGTTTGCCTTAGAGGACTGGCTGCACACAGGTGCAGAAGAATTATTCAGATCTGCAAGCAATGTCAAGAATGATCAAGTGTCATAAATAGGCCAACAGCCTCCACAAGCAGATGCCAATTCCAAGCTGTCTCTGATGAGGTGCTTTTCTGCAAGGGACACTCTCGTGAGAAATCTTTTAGGCTGTTAGATACAGAAAGATAGATCTAAACAGAAGGGAAGAGCTGGGTAAGGAGACAGTTTGGCTGCAGGAAGACACGCAAGTTTTTCCTTCCTGAAGCTAAAAACAGCAGTACAGGTGAGAGGTACCTAAAAGACCAAAGACTAAAGGGAGGAGAAAAGTGGTGAATAACTGAAAGAGCCTTTGCTGAGACAATCTGCTGAAAAGATGACTTCAGAAGGCATCACTGTCTCCTGCCCAGGTGCAAATATGTTAAAGATGAGAGAAAATAAGGGCGTGGTATAACCGTAATACTAATAATGGTGAAGTTCTGGTATAAAATCAATATTTCCTTGAAGCATCGCTTTTGAAAGCTCCTTGAATTGGCAGAGGTCACTTGTGAGAAAGGACAAGTCAATGTTGCAACTGTCTTGGAAGGAGTCCATAAGCTTTCTGCCAGGGAAACCCATTCTAGTCATCACTTCTCGTGTTCTAAGAGGAGATGTTCACTTGGGAGTTGGTAACTGCAGTCCCAGACAAAGGTAAGGGCGTGCGGTTGGCCATTCACCAGCAGCTTCCTGCAGATTTCTTCTTCCAATATGGCTTGTTCTGCAACCCAGGGACACAGTCAGCACAGCTCAGCCTGAAGGCCAAGACGTACATGGAGCACAGCACAGGCCTGCTCAGGTTTCCTGTGACACTCATCACTAAGTCCTGCATGTGGAAAGGTCTTCTGCTCAGATTCTCTCAACCTCCTGATGAAGGTTAGAAGGAGAACGACATCTCCTTTAGACCGCTAGAGAAAGGGACCTTTACTTGAAGGCCTTGGTTGAAGGGAAAGTGGAAGATGATCTGCAGGAGCGGGCTGGAAACTAGGACCATGCGTGGCAATCAGTTAGCTGAAGGGAATGTGCTCGAGCTTGGAGGTCACTAACCCTGGGAAGACAAGGAGTGTGAATAGACACAACAATTAACATGCTGAGTCATGCTGAGAGAGCATAGGGGAGTGGGGGACGGATGCTGGGAAGGAAAGGTAACACCTTGCTGTTAATTGATGGTAGTTAACCATGAGTTGGGGATTGCCTAGGATGCAATGCTTAGCTTCAAGAACCAATCTGTTTAAAACGCGCAGCTTCAAGAACCAACTGTTTAAAACGCGCAGCTTCTGAAATGGATATATACTCGTGCTACTGTACAATAAATTGACATTGGCTTGTATCACCCTGCGTCCCGTCAATCCATCGCAGCAATGATCCCTGACCAACATGGCACAAACGCTTCCTGGACTTGTTTTGAACAAAAGACAAGGCGAGAACGGTGAAAAATGTGGACGGCACCTTTCAGTCAAGAATGGGTGACTCTGGTAAAGTAGAAATCAAGAGCAAGTCAAGCAAGTCAACAACTGTAGCAGGGCTGAGTAGAGAGGAAAGATCCCCTCCACCAACCCTTGGGCAGTGCTCTTCCTAATGCAGGCCAGGATGCCATGGGCCTTATTTGAAAGGTGCAAAGCCAGGAGAAGAGGAGGCTTTGGGGACACCTAATAACAGCCTTCCCATATCTTCTTGGGTCATATCAGCAGGAAAAGGCAGCCAGGGTCTTGCCTCTTGTGCGTGACGGGACTGTGAGGGCCAATGGGCATCAGCTGAAGCAGGGGAAGACAATGTCCTTCCCCACGAAGACAGTCAAGCAGTGGAGCAGATGTCCCACAGAGCTTGTGCCATGTCCATCCTTGGAGCTTTTCAAGCCCCACTTGACGGAAAGCCTGAGCTACTTGCTTCAACCCCATAACTGATCGTTCTCTGAGCAGCACGTAGGCCTGGACACCTCCGGAGGTCCCTTCCAGCATGAATGATTCTGGATCTGCATCCACCATGGATCTTGCCTTCATGATGGCAGCGAAATCACTCCGGTTTCCAGCAGCGGTTGAAGCCTAACAGAAAGTGTGTCAGGTGACCTGCGACGTTCTTTTCCCACTCCAAGCTTTGCTGCTCAGATGCAGGGCTGCTTGGCTGCTTCCTATGGATTCCTGTTCTTCACCCTTTCCTACCTTTTTCCCTCCTTTCCCATGCACAATTGCTTCTCGGTGACCACCCTTGTATCCTCCCATGCAAGTAGCCCACCTCTCCTTTCCCTTTCCTCCCTGGCCATTGGCTGTCCCCCTTTGGTGATTCTGAGATTGTCACCATAGGTGGCCACTCAGAAGAAGGATTGATCATCCCCCTTGACTCAGCATCATCCCCCTTGACACAGCACTGTTGTGGCCACATCCGGGTGATCTGTGCCTGGGCTTGGAGGTTTCTCATTCTGGAGGAGGGAGGAAAAACTGGAGAGGCTGTGGAGGATGCCTGCCTGGATGGAGCCTGTGGAGGGAGACTGAAGGTCCTCAATGTCTTGAGACAGGCAAAGTGGAGCCTCAGGGCACCACAGGAATAGCATGCACCTGCTTGAAGGGGGGTGTCAGAGATAAGGGAGTGATTCCTGATAGTGACAGGAAGAGAAAACCTCCGCAAAGTGCTGCTTGGAAAGGTAAGATTGGATGTGAAGAGAAAGAAATGTCCCTCTGAGGGTTGCCCTCTGATGCCGGAGTTCACCCAGAGGGTGCCTGGATCGTCCCATGGCTTTGAGCTTCAAGGAACAAGCAGGGATGAGGGGAAAAACTTCAGCAAAGGCAGAGAAATGCGGGTGTGAGGGCTGGGTAGGAAAGCAAGGAAGAGTCCAACCGCCAGAGTGGAAAGAGGTGCCACAAGGACAGTGTAGGGCAACTTGCAGTGGAGATGGCCCAGGGCTGCAGCAAGGCCGAATGGCCCCACAGGGGGCTGAGGCCTCTGTCCCCCTGGCAATGGCAGCTGCCCATGCCACCAAGGCCTGTGACAGGAAACTTGATTTGGAGGGTCTTCTCTTCTGCCCTCCAAAAGCCTGGGGGTCAGGGCTTGGCCTTTCTGCTTCATAAAAAAAGCCAAATGTGTTTTGCAGCATTACAGCCACCGACACAGTACCTTTGCCTACCTGCAGGTCTGGCCTCTAATTAGCTCCTCTAACGAGTCCATGGGGACGCTTTGTCAGCGATGGCCCTCAGCGGGACCCATCAATGTTTGAAGGTATTTTCAGTGTTGCTTCTGCCTTACATTCCTTGAGTGGTTGGTTCAGCCTGCTCTCAGTAGCTCAGGTTCATGGCAGGAGCCCCCAATGCCCTAACGAGGTATTTGCCTTTTTGTCGTTTCCTTCAAGTCTTGAAGAGCTGTGCAGCTAATTGAATCTGTTCCATTCACGTAGATAAGAGAGAGGATTTCAAAGTGCATTTGAAAGGAATTATTTTTCATTTCATAGGTTATATTTTGCTCCTGATTAGGGTAGAGAGGAGGTTCTAGCAGCAATCTCCAAGTGATAATGATGCAGAGGATCTCCTCAGGATATCTGGACTGGTAGGAATCGCAGTCCCTTGAGGTCTGACACAGGATGGACAACCTTGCTCTGAATGTCCCCAAGACCACCCTTTTTCTCATTGTCCCCTGGGACTCACATCCCTTCTCCTTACATCAGACTTCTCCCCTCAATTCTGCAGGTGGGTGCTGCAGCTCCTTTGCACCATCCCCACCTGTTTGCCTTAGAGGACTGGCTGCACACAGGTGCAGAAGAATTATTCAGATCTGCAAGCAATGTCAAGAATGATCAAGTGTCATAAATAGGCCAACAGCCTCCACAAGCAGATGCCAATTCCAAGCTGTCTCTGATGAGGTGCTTTTCTGCAAGGGACACTCTCGTGAGAAATCTTTTAGGCTGTTAGATACAGAAAGATAGATCTAAACAGAAGGGAAGAGCTGGGTAAGGAGACAGTTTGGCTGCAGGAAGACACGCAAGTTTTTCCTTCCTGAAGCTAAAAACAGCAGTACAGGTGAGAGGTACCTAAAAGACCAAAGACTAAAGGGAGGAGAAAAGTGGTGAATAACTGAAAGAGCCTTTGCTGAGACAATCTGCTGAAAAGATGACTTCAGAAGGCGTCACTGTCTCCTGCCCAGGTGCAAATATGTTAAAGATGAGAGAAAATAAGGGCGTGGTATAACCGTAATACTAATAATGGTGAAGTTCTGGTATAAAATCAATATTTCCTTGAAGCATCGCTTTTGAAAGCTCCTTGAATTGGCAGAGGTCACTTGTGAGAAAGGACAAGTCAATGTTGCAACTGTCTTGGAAGGAGTCCATAAGCTTTCTGCCAGGGAAACCCATTCTAGTCATCACTTCTCGTGTTCTAAGAGGAGATGTTCACTTGGGAGTTGGTAACTGCAGTCCCAGACAAAGGTAAGGGCGTGCGGTTGGCCATTCACCAGCAGCTTCCTGCAGATTTCTTCTTCCAATATGGCTTGTTCTGCAACCCAGGGACACAGTCAGCACAGCTCAGCCTGAAGGCCAAGAGGTACATGGAGCACAGCACAGGCCTGCTCAGGTTTCCTGTGACACTCATCACTAAGTCCTGCATGTGGAAAGGTCTTCTGCTCAGATTCTCTCAACCTCCTGATGAAGGTTAGAAGGAGAACGACATCTCCTTTAGACCGCTAGAGAAAGGGACCTTTACTTGAAGGCCTTGGTTGAAGGGAAAGTGGAAGATGATCTGCAGGAGCGGGCTGGAAACTAGGACCATGCGTGGCAATCAGTTAGCTGAAGGGAATGTGCTCGAGCTTGTAGGTCACTAACCCTGGGAAGACAAGGAGTGTGAATAGACACAACAATTAACATGCTGAGTCATGCTGAGAGAGCATAGGGGAGTGGGGGACGGATGCTGGGAAGGAAAGGTAACACCTTGCTGTTAATTGATGGTAGTTAACCATGAGTTGGGGATTGCCTAGGATGCAATGCTTAGCTTCAAGAACCAATCTGTTTAAAACGCGCAGCTTCAAGAACCAATCTGTTTAAAACGCGCAGCTTCAAGAACCAACTGTTTAAAACATGCAGCTTCAAGAACCAATCTGTTTAAAACGCGCAGCTTCAAGAACCAACTGTTTAAAACGCGCAGCTTCTGAAATGGATATATACTCGTGCTACTGTACAATAAATTGACATTGGCTTGTATCACCCTGCGTCCCGTCAATCCATCGCAGCAATGATCCCTGACCAACATGGCACAAACGCTTCCTGGACTTGTTTTGAACAAAAGACAAGGCGAGAACGGTGAAAAATGTGGACGGCACCTTTCAGTCAAGAATGGGTGACTCTGGTAAAGTAGAAATCAAGAGCAAGTCAAGCAAGTCAACAACTGTAGCAGGGCTGAGTAGAGAGGAAAGATCCCCTCCACCAACCCTTGGGCAGTGCTCTTCCTAATGCAGGCCAGGATGCCATGGGCCTTATTTGAAAGGTGCAAAGCCAGGAGAAGAGGAGGCTTTGGGGACACCTAATAACAGCCTTCCCATATCTTCTTGGGTCATATCAGCAGGAAAAGGCAGCCAGGTTCTTGCCTCTTGTGCGTGACGGGACTGTGAGGGCCAATGGGCATCAGCTGAAGCAGGGGAAGACAATGTCCTTCCCCACGAAGACAGTCAAGCAGTGGAGCAGATGTCCCACAGAGCTTGTGCCATGTCCATCCTTGGAGCTTTTCAAGCCCCACTTGACGGAAAGCCTGAGCTACTTGCTTCAACCCCATAACTGATCGTTCTCTGAGCAGCACGTAGGCCTGGACACCTCCGGAGGTCCCTTCCAGCATGAATGATTCTGGATCTGCATCCACCATGGATCTTGCCTTCATGATGGCAGGGAAATCACTCCGGTTTCCAGCAGCGGTTGAAGCCTAACAGAAAGTGTGTCAGGTGACCTGCGACGTTCTTTTCCCACTCCAAGCTTTGCTGCTCAGATGCAGGGCTGCTTGGCTGCTTCCTATGGATTCCT
This sequence comes from Falco punctatus, assembly GCF_963210335.1. Taxonomy (NCBI): domain Eukaryota; kingdom Metazoa; phylum Chordata; class Aves; order Falconiformes; family Falconidae; genus Falco; species Falco punctatus. The sequence goes on along the minus strand of NW_027660235.1, from coordinate 997,499 downwards.
GTTCTTCACCCTTTCCTACCTTTTTCCCTCCTTTCCCATGCACAATTGCTTCTCGGTGACCACCCTTGTATCCTCCCATGCAAGTAGCCCACCTCTCCTTTCCCTTTCCTCCCTGGCCATTGGCTGTCCCCCTTTGGTGATTCTGAGATTGTCACCATAGGTGGCCACTCAGAAGAAGGATTGATCATCCCCCTTGACTCAGCATCATCCCCCTTGACACAGCACTGTTGTGGCCACATGCGGGTGATCTGTGCCTGGGCTTGGAGGTTTCTCATTCTGGAGGAGGGAGGAAAAACTGGAGAGGCTGTGGAGGATGCCTGCCTGGATGGAGCCTGTGGAGGGAGACTGAAGGTCCTCAATGTCTTGAGACAGGCAAAGTGGAGCCTCAGGGCACCACAGGAATAGCATGCACCTGCTTGAAGGGGGGTGTCAGAGATAAGGGAGTGATTCCTGATAGTGACAGGAAGAGAAAACCTCCGCAAAGTGCTGCTTGGAAAGGTAAGATTGGATGTGAAGAGAAAGAAATGTCCCTCTGAGGGTTGCCCTCTGATGCCGGAGTTCACCCAGAGGGTGCCTGGATCGTCCCATGGCTTTGAGCTTCAAGGAACAAGCAGGGATGAGGGGAAAAACTTGAGAAAAGGCAGAGAAATGCGGGTGTGAGGGCTGGGTAGGAAAGCAAGGAAGAGTCCAACCGCCAGAGTGGAAAGAGGTGCCACAAGGACAGTGTAGGGCAACTTGCAGTGGAGATGGCCCAGGGCTGCAGCAAGGCCGAATGGCCCCACAGGGGGCTGAGGCCTCTGTCCCCCTGGCAATGGCAGCTGCCCATGCCACCAAGGCCTGTGACAGGAAACTTGATTTGGAGGGTCTTCTCTTCTGCCCTCCAAAAGCCTGGGGGTCAGGGCTTGGCCTTTCTGCTTCATAAAAAAAGCCAAATGTGTTTTGCAGCATTACAGCCACCGACACAGTACCTTTGCCTACCTGCAGGTCTGGCCTCTAATTAGCTCCTCTAACGAGTCCATGGGGACGCTTTGTCAGCGATGGCCCTCAGCGGGACCCATCAATGTTTGAAGGTATTTTCAGTGTTGCTTCTGCCTTACATTCCTTGAGTGGTTGGTTCAGCCTGCTCTCAGTAGCTCAGGTTCATGGCAGGAGCCCCCAATGCCCTAACGAGGTATTTGCCTTTTTGTCGTTTCCTTCAAGTCTTGAAGAGCTGTGCAGCTAATTGAATCTGTTCCATTCACGTAGATAAGAGAGAGGATTTCAAAGTGCATTTGAAAGGAATTATTTTTCATTTCATAGGTTATATTTTGCTCCTGATTAGGGTAGAGAGGAGGTTCTAGCAGCAATCTCCAAGTGATAATGATGCAGAGGATCTCCTCAGGATATCTGGACTGGTAGGAATCGCAGTCCCTTGAGGTCTGACACAGGATGGACAACCTTGCTCTGAATGTCCCCAAGACCACCCTTTTTCTCATTGTCCCCTGGGACTCACATCCCTTCTCCTTACATCAGACTTCTCCCCTCAATTCTGCAGGTGGGTGCTGCAGCTCCTTTGCACCATCCCCACCTGTTTGCCTTAGAGGACTGGCTGCACACAGGTGCAGAAGAATTATTCAGATCTGCAAGCAATGTCAAGAATGATCAAGTGTCATAAATAGGCCAACAGCCTCCACAAGCAGATGCCAATTCCAAGCTGTCTCTGATGAGGTGCTTTTCTGCAAGGGACACTCTCGTGAGAAATCTTTTAGGCTGTTAGATACAGAAAGATAGATCTAAACAGAAGGGAAGAGCTGGGTAAGGAGACAGTTTGGCTGCAGGAAGACACGCAAGTTTTTCCTTCCTGAAGCTAAAAACAGCAGTACAGGTGAGAGGTACCTAAAAGACCAAAGACTAAAGGGAGGAGAAAACTGGTGAATAACTGAAAGAGCCTTTGCTGAGACAATCTGCTGAAAAGGTGACTTCAGAAGGCATCACTGTCTCCTGCCCAGGTGCAAATATGTTAAAGATGAGAGAAAATAAGGGCGTGGTATAACCGTAATACTAATAATGGTGAAGTTCTGGTATAAAATCAATATTTCCTTGAAGCATCGCTTTTGAAAGCTCCTTGAATTGGCAGAGGTCACTTGTGAGAAAGGACAAGTCAATGTTGCAACTGTCTTGGAAGGAGTCCATAAGCTTTCTGCCAGGGAAACCCATTCTAGTCATCACTTCTCGTGTTCTAAGAGGAGATGTTCACTTGGGAGTTGGTAACTGCAGTCCCAGACAAAGGTAAGGGCGTGCGGTTGGCCATTCACCAGCAGCTTCCTGCAGATTTCTTCTTCCAATATGGCTTGTTCTGCAACCCAGGGACACAGTCAGCACAGCTCAGCCTGAAGGCCAAGACGTACATGGAGCACAGCACAGGCCTGCTCAGGTTTCCTGTGACACTCATCACTAAGTCCTGCATGTGGAAAGGTCTTCTGCTCAGATTCTCTCAACCTCCTGATGAAGGTTAGAAGGAGAACGACATCTCCTTTAGACCGCTAGAGAAAGGGACCTTTACTTGAAGGCCTTGGTTGAAGGGAAAGTGGAAGATGATCTGCAGGAGCGGGCTGGAAACTAGGACCATGCGTGGCAATCAGTTAGCTGAAGGGAATGTGCTCGAGCTTGGAGGTCACTAACCCTGGGAAGACAAGGAGTGTGAATAGACACAACAATTAACATGCTGAGTCATGCTGAGAGAGCATAGGGGAGTGGGGGACGGATGCTGGGAAGGAAAGGTAACACCTTGCTGTTAATTGATGGTAGTTAACCATGAGTTGGGGATTGCCTAGGATGCAATGCTTAGCTTCAAGAACCAATCTGTTTAAAACGCGCAGCTTCAAGAACCAACTGTTTAAAACATGCAGCTTCAAGAACCAATCTGTTTAAAACGCGCAGCTTCAAGAACCAACTGTTTAAAACGCGCAGCTTCTGAAATGGATATATACTCGTGCTACTGTACAATAAATTGACATTGGCTTGTATCACCCTGCGTCCCGTCAATCCATCGCAGCAATGATCCCTGACCAACATGGCACAAACGCTTCCTGGACTTGTTTTGAACAAAAGACAAGGCGAGAACGGTGAAAAATGTGGACGGCACCTTTCAGTCAAGAATGGGTGACTCTGGTAAAGTAGAAATCAAGAGCAAGTCAAGCAAGTCAACAACTGTAGCAGGGCTGAGTAGAGAGGAAAGATCCCCTCCACCAACCCTTGGGCAGTGCTCTTCCTAATGCAGGCCAGGATGCCATGGGCCTTATTTGAAAGGTGCAAAGCCAGGAGAAGAGGAGGCTTTGGGGACACCTAATAACAGCCTTCCCATATCTTCTTGGGTCATATCAGCAGGAAAAGGCAGCCAGGGTCTTGCCTCTTGTGCGTGACGGGACTGTGAGGGCCAATGGGCATCAGCTGAAGCAGGGGAAGACAATGTCCTTCCCCACGAAGACAGTCAAGCAGTGGAGCAGATGTCCCACAGAGCTTGTGCCATGTCCATCCTTGGAGCTTTTCAAGCCCCACTTGACGGAAAGCCTGAGCTACTTGCTTCAACCCCATAACTGATCGTTCTCTGAGCAGCACGTAGGCCTGGACACCTCCGGAGGTCCCTTCCAGCATGAATGATTCTGGATCTGCATCCACCATGGATCTTGCCTTCATGATGGCAGGGAAATCACTCCGGTTTCCAGCAGCGGTTGAAGCCTAACAGAAAGTGTGTCAGGTGACCTGCGACGTTCTTTTCCCACTCCAAGCTTTGCTGCTCAGATGCAGGGCTGCTTGGCTGCTTCCTATGGATTCCTGTTCTTCACCCTTTCCTACCTTTTTCCCTCCTTTCCCATGCACAATTGCTTCTCGGTGACCACCCTTGTATCCTCCCATGCAAGTAGCCCACCTCTCCTTTCCCTTTCCTCCCTGGCCATTGGCTGTCCCCCTTTGGTGATTCTGAGATTGTCACCATAGGTGGCCACTCAGAAGAAGGATTGATCATCCCCCTTGACTCAGCATCATCCCCCTTGACACAGCACTGTTGTGGCCACATGCGGGTGATCTGTGCCTGGGCTTGGAGGTTTCTCATTCTGGAGGAGGGAGGAAAAACTGGAGAGGCTGTGGAGGATGCCTGCCTGGATGGAGCCTGTGGAGGGAGACTGAAGGTCCTCAATGTCTTGAGACAGGCAAAGTGGAGCCTCAGGGCACCACAGGAATAGCATGCACCTGCTTGAAGGGGGGTGTCAGAGATAAGGGAGTGATTCCTGATAGTGACAGGAAGAGAAAACCTCCGCAAAGTGCTGCTTGGAAAGGTAAGATTGGATGTGAAGAGAAAGAAATGTCCCTCTGAGGGTTGCCCTCTGATGCCGGAGTTCACCCAGAGGGTGCCTGGATCGTCCCATGGCTTTGAGCTTCAAGGAACAAGCAGGGATGAGGGGAAAAACTTCAGCAAAGGCAGAGAAATGCGGGTGTGAGGGCTGGGTAGGAAAGCAAGGAAGAGTCCAACCGCCAGAGTGGAAAGAGGTGCCACAAGGACAGTGTAGGGCAACTTGCAGTGGAGATGGCCCAGGGCTGCAGCAAGGCCGAATGGCCCCACAGGGGGCTGAGGCCTCTGTCCCCCTGGCAATGGCAGCTGCCCATGCCACCAAGGCCTGTGACAGGAAACTTGATTTGGAGGGTCTTCTCTTCTGCCCTCCAAGAGCCTGGGGGTCAGGGCTTGGCCTTTCTGCTTCATAAAAAAAGCCAAATGTGTTTTGCAGCATTACAGCCACCGACACAGTACCTTTGCCTACCTGCAGGTCTGGCCTCTAATTAGCTCCTCTAACGAGTCCATGGGGACGCTTTGTCAGCGATGGCCCTCAGCGGGACCCATCAATGTTTGAAGGTATTTTCAGTGTTGCTTCTGCCTTACATTCCTTGAGTGGTTGGTTCAGCCTGCTCTCAGTAGCTCAGGTTCATGGCAGGAGCCCCCAATGCCCTAACGAGGTATTTGCCTTTTTGTCGTTTCCTTCAAGTCTTGAAGAGCTGTGCAGCTAATTGAATCTGTTCCATTCACGTAGATAAGAGAGAGGATTTCAAAGTGCATTTGAAAGGAATTATTTTTCATTTCATAGGTTATATTTTGCTCCTGATTAGGGTAGAGAGGAGGTTCTAGCAGCAATCTCCAAGTGATAATGATGCAGAGGATCTCCTCAGGATATCTGGACTGGTAGGAATCGCAGTCCCTTGAGGTCTGACACAGGATGGACAACCTTGCTCTGAATGTCCCCAAGACCACCCTTTTTCTCATTGTCCCCTGGGACTCACATCCCTTCTCCTTACATCAGACTTCTCCCCTCAATTCTGCAGGTGGGTGCTGCAGCTCCTTTGCACCATCCCCACCTGTTTGCCTTAGAGGACTGGCTGCACACAGGTGCAGAAGAATTATTCAGATCTGCAAGCAATGTCAAGAATGATCAAGTGTCATAAATAGGCCAACAGCCTCCACAAGCAGATGCCAATTCCAAGCTGTCTCTGATGAGGTGCTTTTCTGCAAGGGACACTCTCGTGAGAAATCTTTTAGGCTGTTAGATACAGAAAGATAGATCTAAACAGAAGGGAAGAGCTGGGTAAGGAGACAGTTTGGCTGCAGGAAGACACGCAAGTTTTTCCTTCCTGAAGCTAAAAACAGCAGTACAGGTGAGAGGTACCTAAAAGACCAAAGACTAAAGGGAGGAGAAAACTGGTGAATAACTGAAAGAGCCTTTGCTGAGACAATCTGCTGAAAAGATGACTTCAGAAGGCATCACTGTCTCCTGCCCAGGTGCAAATATGTTAAAGATGAGAGAAAATAAGGGCGTGGTATAACCGTAATACTAATAATGGTGAAGTTCTGGTATAAAATCAATATTTCCTTGAAGCATCGCTTTTGAAAGCTCCTTGAATTGGCAGAGGTCACTTGTGAGAAAGGACAAGTCAATGTTGCAACTGTCTTGGAAGGAGTCCATAAGCTTTCTGCCAGGGAAACCCATTCTAGTCATCACTTCTCGTGTTCTAAGAGGAGATGTTCACTTGGGAGTTGGTAACTGCAGTCCCAGACAAAGGTAAGGGCGTGCGGTTGGCCATTCACCAGCAGCTTCCTGCAGATTTCTTCTTCCAATATGGCTTGTTCTGCAACCCAGGGACACAGTCAGCACAGCTCAGCCTGAAGGCCAAGACGTACATGGAGCACAGCACAGGCCTGCTCAGGTTTCCTGTGACACTCATCACTAAGTCCTGCATGTGGAAAGGTCTTCTGCTCAGATTCTCTCAACCTCCTGATGAAGGTTAGAAGGAGAACGACATCTCCTTTAGACCGCTAGAGAAAGGGACCTTTACTTGAAGGCCTTGGTTGAAGGGAAAGTGGAAGATGATCTGCAGGAGCGGGCTGGAAACTAGGACCATGCGTGGCAATCAGTTAGCTGAAGGGAATGTGCTCGAGCTTGGAGGTCACTAACCCTGGGAAGACAAGGAGTGTGAATAGACACAACAATTAACATGCTGAGTCATGCTGAGAGAGCATAGGGGAGTGGGGGACGGATGCTGGGAAGGAAAGGTAACACCTTGCTGTTAATTGATGGTAGTTAACCATGAGTTGGGGATTGCCTAGGATGCAATGCTTAGCTTCAAGAACCAATCTGTTTAAAACGCGCAGCTTCAAGAACCAACTGTTTAAAACGCGCAGCTTCTGAAATGGATATATACTCGTGCTACTGTACAATAAATTGACATTGGCTTGTATCACCCTGCGTCCCGTCAATCCATCGCAGCAATGATCCCTGACCAACATGGCACAAACGCTTCCTGGACTTGTTTTGAACAAAAGACAAGGCGAGAACGGTGAAAAATGTGGACGGCACCTTTCAGTCAAGAATGGGTGACTCTGGTAAAGTAGAAATCAAGAGCAAGTCAAGCAAGTCAACAACTGTAGCAGGGCTGAGTAGAGAGGAAAGATCCCCTCCACCAACCCTTGGGCAGTGCTCTTCCTAATGCAGGCCAGGATGCCATGGGCCTTATTTGAAAGGTGCAAAGCCAGGAGAAGAGGAGGCTTTGGGGACACCTAATAACAGCCTTCCCATATCTTCTTGGGTCATATCAGCAGGAAAAGGCAGCCAGGGTCTTGCCTCTTGTGCGTGACGGGACTGTGAGGGCCAATGGGCATCAGCTGAAGCAGGGGAAGACAATGTCCTTCCCCACGAAGACAGTCAAGCAGTGGAGCAGATGTCCCACAGAGCTTGTGCCATGTCCATCCTTGGAGCTTTTCAAGCCCCACTTGACGGAAAGCCTGAGCTACTTGCTTCAACCCCATAACTGATCGTTCTCTGAGCAGCACGTAGGCCTGGACACCTCCGGAGGTCCCTTCCAGCATGAATGATTCTGGATCTGCATCCACCATGGATCTTGCCTTCATGATGGCAGGGAAATCACTCCGGTTTCCAGCAGCGGTTGAAGCCTAACAGAAAGTGTGTCAGGTGACCTGCGACGTTCTTTTCCCACTCCAAGCTTTGCTGCTCAGATGCAGGGCTGCTTGGCTGCTTCCTATGGATTCCTGTTCTTCACCCTTTCCTACCTTTTTCCCTCCTTTCCCATGCACAATTGCTTCTCGGTGACCACCCTTGTATCCTCCCATGCAAGTAGCCCACCTCTCCTTTCCCTTTCCTCCCTGGCCATTGGCTGTCCCCCTTTGGTGATTCTGAGATTGTCACCATAGGTGGCCACTCAGAAGAAGGATTGATCATCCCCCTTGACTCAGCATCATCCCCCTTGACACAGCACTGTTGTGGCCACATGCGGGTGATCTGTGCCTGGGCTTGGAGGTTTCTCATTCTGGAGGAGGGAGGAAAAACTGGAGAGGCTGTGGAGGATGCCTGCCTGGATGGAGCCTGTGGAGGGAGACTGAAGGTCCTCAATGTCTTGAGACAGGCAAAGTGGAGCCTCAGGGCACCACAGGAATAGCATGCACCTGCTTGAAGGGGGGTGTCAGAGATAAGGGAGTGATTCCTGATAGTGACAGGAAGAGAAAACCTCCGCAAAGTGCTGCTTGGAAAGGTAAGATTGGATGTGAAGAGAAAGAAATGTCCCTCTGAGGGTTGCCCTCTGATGCCGGAGTTCACCCAGAGGGTGCCTGGATCGTCCCATGGCTTTGAGCTTCAAGGAACAAGCAGGGATGAGGGGAAAAACTTCAGCAAAGGCAGAGAAATGCGGGTGTGAGGGCTGGGTAGGAAAGCAAGGAAGAGTCCAACCGCCAGAGTGGAAAGAGGTGCCACAAGGACAGTGTAGGGCAACTTGCAGTGGAGATGGCCCAGGGCTGCAGCAAGGCCGAATGGCCCCACAGGGGGCTGAGGCCTCTGTCCCCCTGGCAATGGCAGCTGCCCATGCCACCAAGGCCTGTGACAGGAAACTTGATTTGGAGGGTCTTCTCTTCTGCCCTCCAAGAGCCTGGGGGTCAGGGCTTGGCCTTTCTGCTTCATAAAAAAAGCCAAATGTGTTTTGCAGCATTACAGCCACCGACACAGTACCTTTGCCTACCTGCAGGTCTGGCCTCTAATTAGCTCCTCTAACGAGTCCATGGGGACGCTTTGTCAGCGATGGCCCTCAGCGGGACCCATCAATGTTTGAAGGTATTTTCAGTGTTGCTTCTGCCTTACATTCCTTGAGTGGTTGGTTCAGCCTGCTCTCAGTAGCTCAGGTTCATGGCAGGAGCCCCCAATGCCCTAACGAGGTATTTGCCTTTTTGTCGTTTCCTTCAAGTCTTGAAGAGCTGTGCAGCTAATTGAATCTGTTCCATTCACGTAGATAAGAGAGAGGATTTCAAAGTGCATTTGAAAGGAATTATTTTTCATTTCATAGGTTATATTTTGCTCCTGATTAGGGTAGAGAGGAGGTTCTAGCAGCAATCTCCAAGTGATAATGATGCAGAGGATCTCCTCAGGATATCTGGACTGGTAGGAATCGCAGTCCCTTGAGGTCTGACACAGGATGGACAACCTTGCTCTGAATGTCCCCAAGACCACCCTTTTTCTCATTGTCCCCTGGGACTCACATCCCTTCTCCTTACATCAGACTTCTCCCCTCAATTCTGCAGGTGGGTGCTGCAGCTCCTTTGCACCATCCCCACCTGTTTGCCTTAGAGGACTGGCTGCACACAGGTGCAGAAGAATTATTCAGATCTGCAAGCAATGTCAAGAATGATCAAGTGTCATAAATAGGCCAACAGCCTCCACAAGCAGATGCCAATTCCAAGCTGTCTCTGATGAGGTGCTTTTCTGCAAGGGACACTCTCGTGAGAAATCTTTTAGGCTGTTAGATACAGAAAGATAGATCTAAACAGAAGGGAAGAGCTGGGTAAGGAGACAGTTTGGCTGCAGGAAGACACGCAAGTTTTTCCTTCCTGAAGCTAAAAACAGCAGTACAGGTGAGAGGTACCTAAAAGACCAAAGACTAAAGGGAGGAGAAAACTGGTGAATAACTGAAAGAGCCTTTGCTGAGACAATCTGCTGAAAAGATGACTTCAGAAGGCATCACTGTCTCCTGCCCAGGTGCAAATATGTTAAAGATGAGAGAAAATAAGGGCGTGGTATAACCGTAATACTAATAATGGTGAAGTTCTGGTATAAAATCAATATTTCCTTGAAGCATCGCTTTTGAAAGCTCCTTGAATTGGCAGAGGTCACTTGTGAGAAAGGACAAGTCAATGTTGCAACTGTCTTGGAAGGAGTCCATAAGCTTTCTGCCAGGGAAACCCATTCTAGTCATCACTTCTCGTGTTCTAAGAGGAGATGTTCACTTGGGAGTTGGTAACTGCAGTCCCAGACAAAGGTAAGGGCGTGCGGTTGGCCATTCACCAGCAGCTTCCTGCAGATTTCTTCTTCCAATATGGCTTGTTCTGCAACCCAGGGACACAGTCAGCACAGCTCAGCCTGAAGGCCAAGACGTACATGGAGCACAGCACAGGCCTGCTCAGGTTTCCTGTGACACTCATCACTAAGTCCTGCATGTGGAAAGGTCTTCTGCTCAGATTCTCTCAACCTCCTGATGAAGGTTAGAAGGAGAACGACATCTCCTTTAGACCGCTAGAGAAAGGGACCTTTACTTGAAGGCCTTGGTTGAAGGGAAAGTGGAAGATGATCTGCAGGAGCGGGCTGGAAACTAGGACCATGCGTGGCAATCAGTTAGCTGAAGGGAATGTGCTCGAGCTTGGAGGTCACTAACCCTGGGAAGACAAGGAGTGTGAATAGACACAACAATTAACATGCTGAGTCATGCTGAGAGAGCATAGGGGAGTGGGGGACGGATGCTGGGAAGGAAAGGTAACACCTTGCTGTTAATTGATGGTAGTTAACCATGAGTTGGGGATTGCCTAGGATGCAATGCTTAGCTTCAAGAACCAATCTGTTTAAAACGCGCAGCTTCAAGAACCAACTGTTTAAAACGCGCAGCTTCTGAAATGGATATATACTCGTGCTACTGTACAATAAATTGACATTGGCTTGTATCACCCTGCGTCCCGTCAATCCATCGCAGCAATGATCCCTGACCAACATGGCACAAACGCTTCCTGGACTTGTTTTGAACAAAAGACAAGGCGAGAACGGTGAAAAATGTGGACGGCACCTTTCAGTCAAGAATGGGTGACTCTGGTAAAGTAGAAATCAAGAGCAAGTCAAGCAAGTCAACAACTGTAGCAGGGCTGAGTAGAGAGGAAAGATCCCCTCCACCAACCCTTGGGCAGTGCTCTTCCTAATGCAGGCCAGGATGCCATGGGCCTTATTTGAAAGGTGCAAAGCCAGGAGAAGAGGAGGCTTTGGGGACACCTAATAACAGCCTTCCCATATCTTCTTGGGTCATATCAGCAGGAAAAGGCAGCCAGGGTCTTGCCTCTTGTGCGTGACGGGACTGTGAGGGCCAATGGGCATCAGCTGAAGCAGGGGAAGACAATGTCCTTCCCCACGAAGACAGTCAAGCAGTGGAGCAGATGTCCCACAGAGCTTGTGCCATGTCCATCCTTGGAGCTTTTCAAGCCCCACTTGACGGAAAGCCTGAGCTACTTGCTTCAACCCCATAACTGATCGTTCTCTGAGCAGCACGTAGGCCTGGACACCTCCGGAGGTCCCTTCCAGCATGAATGATTCTGGATCTGCATCCACCATGGATCTTGCCTTCATGATGGCAGGGAAATCACTCCGGTTTCCAGCAGCGGTTGAAGCCTAACAGAAAGTGTGTCAGGTGACCTGCGACGTTCTTTTCCCACTCCAAGCTTTGCTGCTCAGATGCAGGGCTGCTTGGCTGCTTCCTATGGATTCCTGTTCTTCACCCTTTCCTACCTTTTTCCCTCCTTTCCCATGCACAATTGCTTCTCGGTGACCACCCTTGTATCCTCCCATGCAAGTAGCCCACCTCTCCTTTCCCTTTCCTCCCTGGCCATTGGCTGTCCCCCTTTGGTGATTCTGAGATTGTCACCATAGGTGGCCACTCAGAAGAAGGATTGATCATCCCCCTTGACTCAGCATCATCCCCCTTGACACAGCACTGTTGTGGCCACATGCGGGTGATCTGTGCCTGGGCTTGGAGGTTTCTCATTCTGGAGGAGGGAGGAAAAACTGGAGAGGCTGTGGAGGATGCCTGCCTGGATGGAGCCTGTGGAGGGAGACTGAAGGTCCTCAATGTCTTGAGACAGGCAAAGTGGAGCCTCAGGGCACCACAGGAATAGCATGCACCTGCTTGAAGGGGGGTGTCAGAGATAAGGGAGTGATTCCTGATAGTGACAGGAAGAGAAAACCTCCGCAAAGTGCTGCTTGGAAAGGTAAGATTGGATGTGAAGAGAAAGAAATGTCCCTCTGAGGGTTGCCCTCTGATGCCGGAGTTCACCCAGAGGGTGCCTGGATCGTCCCATGGCTTTGAGCTTCAAGGAACAAGCAGGGATGAGGGGAAAAACTTCAGCAAAGGCAGAGAAATGCGGGTGTGAGGGCTGGGTAGGAAAGCAAGGAAGAGTCCAACCGCCAGAGTGGAAAGAGGTGCCACAAGGACAGTGTAGGGCAACTTGCAGTGGAGATGGCCCAGGGCTGCAGCAAGGCCGAATGGCCCCACAGGGGGCTGAGGCCTCTGTCCCCCTGGCAATGGCAGCTGCCCATGCCACCAAGGCCTGTGACAGGAAACTTGATTTGGAGGGTCTTCTCTTCTGCCCTCCAAGAGCCTGGGGGTCAGGGCTTGGCCTTTCTGCTTCATAAAAAAAGCCAAATGTGTTTTGCAGCATTACAGCCACCGACACAGTACCTTTGCCTACCTGCAGGTCTGGCCTCTAATTAGCTCCTCTAACGAGTCCATGGGGACGCTTTGTCAGCGATGGCCCTCAGCGGGACCCATCAATGTTTGAAGGTATTTTCAGTGTTGCTTCTGCCTTACATTCCTTGAGTGGTTGGTTCAGCCTGCTCTCAGTAGCTCAGGTTCATGGCAGGAGCCCCCAATGCCCTAACGAGGTATTTGCCTTTTTGTCGTTTCCTTCAAGTCTTGAAGAGCTGTGCAGCTAATTGAATCTGTTCCATTCACGTAGATAAGAGAGAGGATTTCAAAGTGCATTTGAAAGGAATTATTTTTCATTTCATAGGTTATATTTTGCTCCTGATTAGGGTAGAGAGGAGGTTCTAGCAGCAATCTCCAAGTGATAATGATGCAGAGGATCTCCTCAGGATATCTGGACTGGTAGGAATCGCAGTCCCTTGAGGTCTGACACAGGATGGACAACCTTGCTCTGAATGTCCCCAAGACCACCCTTTTTCTCATTGTCCCCTGGGACTCACATCCCTTCTCCTTACATCAGACTTCTCCCCTCAATTCTGCAGGTGGGTGCTGCAGCTCCTTTGCACCATCCCCACCTGTTTGCCTTAGAGGACTGGCTGCACACAGGTGCAGAAGAATTATTCAGATCTGCAAGCAATGTCAAGAATGATCAAGTGTCATAAATAGGCCAACAGCCTCCACAAGCAGATGCCAATTCCAAGCTGTCTCTGATGAGGTGCTTTTCTGCAAGGGACACTCTCGTGAGAAATCTTTTAGGCTGTTAGATACAGAAAGATAGATCTAAACAGAAGGGAAGAGCTGGGTAAGGAGACAGTTTGGCTGCAGGAAGACACGCAAGTTTTTCCTTCCTGAAGCTAAAAACAGCAGTACAGGTGAGAGGTACCTAAAAGACCAAAGACTAAAGGGAGGAGAAAAGTGGTGAATAACTGAAAGAGCCTTTGCTGAGACAATCTGCTGAAAAGATGACTTCAGAAGGCATCACTGTCTCCTGCCCAGGTGCAAATATGTTAAAGATGAGAGAAAATAAGGGCGTGGTATAACCGTAATACTAATAATGGTGAAGTTCTGGTATAAAATCAATATTTCCTTGAAGCATCGCTTTTGAAAGCTCCTTGAATTGGCAGAGGTCACTTGTGAGAAAGGACAAGTCAATGTTGCAACTGTCTTGGAAGGAGTCCATAAGCTTTCTGCCAGGGAAACCCATTCTAGTCATCACTTCTCGTGTTCTAAGAGGAGATGTTCACTTGGGAGTTGGTAACTGCAGTCCCAGACAAAGGTAAGGGCGTGCGGTTGGCCATTCACCAGCAGCTTCCTGCAGATTTCTTCTTCCAATATGGCTTGTTCTGCAACCCAGGGACACAGTCAGCACAGCTCAGCCTGAAGGCCAAGACGTACATGGAGCACAGCACAGGCCTGCTCAGGTTTCCTGTGACACTCATCACTAAGTCCTGCATGTGGAAAGGTCTTCTGCTCAGATTCTCTCAACCTCCTGATGAAGGTTAGAAGGAGAACGACATCTCCTTTAGACCGCTAGAGAAAGGGACCTTTACTTGAAGGCCTTGGTTGAAGGGAAAGTGGAAGATGATCTGCAGGAGCGGGCTGGAAACTAGGACCATGCGTGGCAATCAGTTAGCTGAAGGGAATGTGCTCGAGCTTGGAGGTCACTAACCCTGGGAAGACAAGGAGTGTGAATAGACACAACAATTAACATGCTGAGTCATGCTGAGAGAGCATAGGGGAGTGGGGGACGGATGCTGGGAAGGAAAGGTAACACCTTGCTGTTAATTGATGGTAGTTAACCATGAGTTGGGGATTGCCTAGGATGCAATGCTTAGCTTCAAGAACCAATCTGTTTAAAACGCGCAGCTTCAAGAACCAATCTGTTTAAAACGCGCAGCTTCAAGAACCAACTGTTTAAAACATGCAGCTTCAAGAACCAATCTGTTTAAAACGCGCAGCTTCAAGAACCAACTGTTTAAAACGCGCAGCTTCTGAAATGGATATATACTCGTGCTACTGTACAATAAATTGACATTGGCTTGTATCACCCTGCGTCCCGTCAATCCATCGCAGCAATGATCCCTGACCAACATGGCACAAACGCTTCCTGGACTTGTTTTGAACAAAAGACAAGGCGAGAACGGTGAAAAATGTGGACGGCACCTTTCAGTCAAGAATGGGTGACTCTGGTAAAGTAGAAATCAAGAGCAAGTCAAGCAAGTCAACAACTGTAGCAGGGCTGAGTAGAGAGGAAAGATCCCCTCCACCAACCCTTGGGCAGTGCTCTTCCTAATGCAGGCCAGGATGCCATGGGCCTTATTTGAAAGGTGCAAAGCCAGGAGAAGAGGAGGCTTTGGGGACACCTAATAACAGCCTTCCCATATCTTCTTGGGTCATATCAGCAGGAAAAGGCAGCCAGGGTCTTGCCTCTTGTGCGTGACGGGACTGTGAGGGCCAATGGGCATCAGCTGAAGCAGGGGAAGACAATGTCCTTCCCCACGAAGACAGTCAAGCAGTGGAGCAGATGTCCCACAGAGCTTGTGCCATGTCCATCCTTGGAGCTTTTCAAGCCCCACTTGACGGAAAGCCTGAGCTACTTGCTTCAACCCCATAACTGATCGTTCTCTGAGCAGCACGTAGGCCTGGACACCTCCGGAGGTCCCTTCCAGCATGAATGATTCTGGATCTGCATCCACCATGGATCTTGCCTTCATGATGGCAGGGAAATCACTCCGGTTTCCAGCAGCGGTTGAAGCCTAACAGAAAGTGTGTCAGGTGACCTGCGACGTTCTTTTCCCACTCCAAGCTTTGCTGCTCAGATGCAGGGCTGCTTGGCTGCTTCCTATGGATTCCTGTTCTTCACCCTTTCCTACCTTTTTCCCTCCTTTCCCATGCACAATTGCTTCTCGGTGACCACCCTTGTATCCTCCCATGCAAGTAGCCCACCTCTCCTTTCCCTTTCCTCCCTGGCCATTGGCTGTCCCCCTTTGGTGATTCTGAGATTGTCACCATAGGTGGCCACTCAGAAGAAGGATTGATCATCCCCCTTGACTCAGCATCATCCCCCTTGACACAGCACTGTTGTGGCCACATCCGGGTGATCTGTGCCTGGGCTTGGAGGTTTCTCATTCTGGAGGAGGGAGGAAAAACTGGAGAGGCTGTGGAGGATGCCTGCCTGGATGGAGCCTGTGGAGGGAGACTGAAGGTCCTCAATGTCTTGAGACAGGCAAAGTGGAGCCTCAGGGCACCACAGGAATAGCATGCACCTGCTTGAAGGGGGGTGTCAGAGATAAGGGAGTGATTCCTGATAGTGACAGGAAGAGAAAACCTCCGCAAAGTGCTGCTTGGAAAGGTAAGATTGGATGTGAAGAGAAAGAAATGTCCCTCTGAGGGTTGCCCTCTGATGCCGGAGTTCACCCAGAGGGTGCCTGGATCGTCCCATGGCTTTGAGCTTCAAGGAACAAGCAGGGATGAGGGGAAAAACTTCAGCAAAGGCAGAGAAATGCGGGTGTGAGGGCTGGGTAGGAAAGCAAGGAAGAGTCCAACCGCCAGAGTGGAAAGAGGTGCCACAAGGACAGTGTAGGGCAACTTGCAGTGGAGATGGCCCAGGGCTGCAGCAAGGCCGAATGGCCCCACAGGGGGCTGAGGCCTCTGTCCCCCTGGCAATGGCAGCTGCCCATGCCACCAAGGCCTGTGACAGGAAACTTGATTTGGAGGGTCTTCTCTTCTGCCCTCCAAAAGCCTGGGGGTCAGGGCTTGGCCTTTCTGCTTCATAAAAAAAGCCAAATGTGTTTTGCAGCATTACAGCCACCGACACAGTACCTTTGCCTACCTGCAGGTCTGGCCTCTAATTATCTCCTCTAACGAGTCCATGGGGACGCTTTGTCAGCAATGGCCCTCAGCGGGACCCATCAATGTTTGAAGGTATTTTCAGTGTTGCTTCTGCCTTACATTCCTTGAGTGGTTGGTTCAGCCTGCTCTCAGTAGCTCAGGTTCATGGCAGGAGCCCCCAATGCCCTAACGAGGTATTTGCCTTTTTGTCGTTTCCTTCAAGTCTTGAAGAGCTGTGCAGCTAATTGAATCTGTTCCATTCACGTAGATAAGAGAGAGGATTTCAAAGTGCATTTGAAAGGAATTATTTTTCATTTCATAGGTTATATTTTGCTCCTGATTAGGTTAGAGAGGAGGTTCTAGCAGCAATCTCCAAGTGATAATGATGCAGAGGATCTCCTCAGGATATCTGGACTGGTAGGAATCGCAGTCCCTTGAGGTCTGACACAGGATGGACAACCTTGCTCTGAATGTCCCCAAGACCACCCTTTTTCTCATTGTCCCCTGGGACTCACGTCCCTTCTCCTTACATCAGACTTCTCCCCTCAATTCTGCAGGTGGGTGCTGCAGCTCCTTTGCACCATCCCCACCTGTTTGCCTTAGAGGACTGGCTGCACACAGGTGCAGAAGAATTATTCAGATCTGCAAGCAATGTCAAGAATGATCAAGTGTCATAAATAGGCCAACAGCCTCCACAAGCAGATGCCAATTCCAAGCTGTCTCTGATGAGGTGCCTTTCTGCAAGGGACACTCTCATGAGAAATCTTTTAGGCTGTTAGATACAGAAAGATAGATCTAAACAGAAGGGAAGAGCTGGGTAAGGAGACCGTTTGGCTGCAGGAAGACACGCAAGTTTTTCCTTCCTGAAGCTAAAAACAGCAGTACAGGTGAGAGGTACCTAAAAGACCAAAGACTAAAGGGAGGAGAAAACTGGTGAATAACTGAAAGAGCCTTTGCTGAGACAATCTGCTGAAAAGATGACTTCAGAAGGCATCACTGTCTCCTGCCCAGGTGCAAATATGTTAAAGATGAGAGAAAATAAGGGCGTGGTATAACCGTAATACTAATAATGGTGAAGTTCTGGTATAAAATCAATATTTCCTTGAAGCATCGCTTTTGAAAGCTCCTTGAATTGGCAGAGGTCACTTGTGAGAAAGGACAAGTCAATGTTGCAACTGTCTTGGAAGGAGTCCATAAGCTTTCTGCCAGGGAAACCCATTCTAGTCATCACTTCTCGTGTTCTAAGAGGAGATGTTCACTTGGGAGTTGGTAACTGCAGTCCCAGACAAAGGTAAGGGCGTGCGGTTGGCCATTCACCAGCAGCTTCCTGCAGATTTCTTCTTCCAATATGGCTTGTTCTGCAACCCAGGGACACAGTCAGCACAGCTCAGCCTGAAGGCCAAGACGTACATGGAGCACAGCACAGGCCTGCTCAGGTTTCCTGTGACACTCATCACTAAGTCCTGCATGTGGAAAGGTCTTCTGCTCAGATTCTCTCAACCTCCTGATGAAGGTTAGAAGGAGAACGACATCTCCTTTAGACCGCTAGAGAAAGGGACCTTTACTTGAAGGCCTTGGTTGAAGGGAAAGTGGAAGATGATCTGCAGGAGCGGGCTGGAAACTAGGACCATGCGTGGCAATCAGTTAGCTGAAGGGAATGTGCTCGAGCTTGGAGGTCACTAACCCTGGGAAGACAAGGAGTGTGAATAGACACAACAATTAACATGCTGAGTCATGCTGAGAGAGCATAGGGGAGTGGGGGACGGATGCTGGGAAGGAAAGGTAACACCTTGCTGTTAATTGATGGTAGTTAACCATGAGTTGGGGATTGCCTAGGATGCAATGCTTAGCTTCAAGAACCAATCTGTTTAAAACGCGCAGCTTCAAGAACCAATCTGTTTAAAACGCGCAGCTTCAAGAACCAACTGTTTAAAACATGCAGCTTCAAGAACCAATCTGTTTAAAACGCGCAGCTTCAAGAACCAACTGTTTAAAACGCGCAGCTTCTGAAATGGATATATACTCGTGCTACTGTACAATAAATTGACATTGGCTTGTATCACCCTGCGTCCCGTCAATCCATCGCAGCAATGATCCCTGACCAACATGGCACAAACGCTTCCTGGACTTGTTTTGAACAAAAGACAAGGCGAGAACGGTGAAAAATGTGGACGGCACCTTTCAGTCAAGAATGGGTGACTCTGGTAAAGTAGAAATCAAGAGCAAGTCAAGCAAGTCAACAACTGTAGCAGGGCTGAGTAGAGAGGAAAGATCCCCTCCACCAACCCTTGGGCAGTGCTCTTCCTAATGCAGCCCAGGATGCCATGGGCCTTATTTGAAAGGTGCAAAGCCAGGAGAAGAGGAGGCTTTGGGGACACCTAATAACAGCCTTCCCATATCTTCTTGGGTCATATCAGCAGGAAAAGGCAGCCAGGTTCTTGCCTCTTGTGCGTGACGGGACTGTGAGGGCCAATGGGCATCAGCTGAAGCAGGGGAAGACAATGTCCTTCCCCACGAAGACAGTCAAGCAGTGGAGCAGATGTCCCACAGAGCTTGTGCCATGTCCATCCTTGGAGCTTTTCAAGCCCCACTTGACGGAAAGCCTGAGCTACTTGCTTCAACCCCATAACTGATCGTTCTCTGAGCAGCACGTAGGCCTGGACA
The DNA here is from genome assembly GCF_963210335.1 of Falco punctatus. Lineage (NCBI taxonomy): Eukaryota > Metazoa > Chordata > Aves > Falconiformes > Falconidae > Falco > Falco punctatus. The sequence continues at coordinate 978,689 of NW_027660235.1, read as the reverse complement.
CCTCCGGAGGTCCCTTCCAGCATGAATGATTCTGGATCTGCATCCACCATGGATCTTGCCTTCATGATGGCAGGGAAATCACTCCGGTTTCAAGCAGTGGTTGAAGCCTAACAGAAAGTGTGTCAGGTGACCTGCGACGTTCTTTTCCCACTCCAAGCTTTGCTGCTCAGATGCAGGGCTGCTTGGCTGCTTCCTATGGATTCCTGTTCTTCACCCTTTCCTACCTTTTTCCCTCCTTTCCCATGCACAATTGCTTCTCGGTGACCACCCTTGTATCCTCCCATGCAAGTAGCCCACCTCTCCTTTCCCTTTCCTCCCTGGCCATTGGCTGTCCCCCTTTGGTGATTCTGAGATTGTCACCATAGGTGGCCACTCAGAAGAAGGATTGATCATCCCCCTTGACTCAGCATCATCCCCCTTGACACAGCACTGTTGTGGCCACATCCGGGTGATCTGTGCCTGGGCTTGGAGGTTTCTCATTCTGGAGGAGGGAGGAAAAACTGGAGAGGCTGTGGAGGATGCCTGCCTGGATGGAGCCTGTGGAGGGAGACTGAAGGTCCTCAATGTCTTGAGACAGGCAAAGTGGAGCCTCAGGGCACCACAGGAATAGCATGCACCTGCTTGAAGGGGGGTGTCAGAGATAAGGGAGTGATTCCTGATAGTGACAGGAAGAGAAAACCTCCGCAAAGTGCTGCTTGGAAAGGTAAGATTGGATGTGAAGAGAAAGAAATGTCCCTCTGAGGGTTGCCCTCTGATGCCGGAGTTCACCCAGAGGGTGCCTGGATCGTCCCATGGCTTTGAGCTTCAAGGAACAAGCAGGGATGAGGGGAAAAACTTCAGCAAAGGCAGAGAAATGCGGGTGTGAGGGCTGGGTAGGAAAGCAAGGAAGAGTCCAACCGCCAGAGTGGAAAGAGGTGCCACAAGGACAGTGTAGGGCAACTTGCAGTGGAGATGGCCCAGGGCTGCAGCAAGGCCGAATGGCCCCACAGGGGGCTGAGGCCTCTGTCCCCCTGGCAATGGCAGCTGCCCATGCCACCAAGGCCTGTGACAGGAAACTTGATTTGGAGGGTCTTCTCTTCTGCCCTCCAAAAGCCTGGGGGTCAGGGCTTGGCCTTTCTGCTTCATAAAAAAAGCCAAATGTGTTTTGCAGCATTACAGCCACCGACACAGTACCTTTGCCTACCTGCAGGTCTGGCCTCTAATTAGCTCCTCTAACGAGTCCATGGGGACGCTTTGTCAGCGATGGCCCTCAGCGGGACCCATCAATGTTTGAAGGTATTTTCAGTGTTGCTTCTGCCTTACATTCCTTGAGTGGTTGGTTCAGCCTGCTCTCAGTAGCTCAGGTTCATGGCAGGAGCCCCCAATGCCCTAACGAGGTATTTGCCTTTTTGTCGTTTCCTTCAAGTCTTGAAGAGCTGTGCAGCTAATTGAATCTGTTCCATTCACGTAGATAAGAGAGAGGATTTCAAAGTGCATTTGAAAGGAATTATTTTTCATTTCATAGGTTATATTTTGCTCCTGATTAGGGTAGAGAGGAGGTTCTAGCAGCAATCTCCAAGTGATAATGATGCAGAGGATCTCCTCAGGATATCTGGACTGGTAGGAATCGCAGTCCCTTGAGGTCTGACACAGGATGGACAACCTTGCTCTGAATGTCCCCAAGACCACCCTTTTTCTCATTGTCCCCTGGGACTCACATCCCTTCTCCTTACATCAGACTTCTCCCCTCAATTCTGCAGGTGGGTGCTGCAGCTCCTTTGCACCATCCCCACCTGTTTGCCTTAGAGGACTGGCTGCACACAGGTGCAGAAGAATTATTCAGATCTGCAAGCAATGTCAAGAATGATCAAGTGTCATAAATAGGCCAACAGCCTCCACAAGCAGATGCCAATTCCAAGCTGTCTCTGATGAGGTGCTTTTCTGCAAGGGACACTCTCGTGAGAAATCTTTTAGGCTGTTAGATACAGAAAGATAGATCTAAACAGAAGGGAAGAGCTGGGTAAGGAGACAGTTTGGCTGCAGGAAGACACGCAAGTTTTTCCTTCCTGAAGCTAAAAACAGCAGTACAGGTGAGAGGTACCTAAAAGACCAAAGACTAAAGGGAGGAGAAAACTGGTGAATAACTGAAAGAGCCTTTGCTGAGACAATCTGCTGAAAAGATGACTTCAGAAGGCATCACTGTCTCCTGCCCAGGTGCAAATATGTTAAAGATGAGAGAAAATAAGGGCGTGGTATAACCGTAATACTAATAATGGTGAAGTTCTGGTATAAAATCAATATTTCCTTGAAGCATCGCTTTTGAAAGCTCCTTGAATTGGCAGAGGTCACTTGTGAGAAAGGACAAGTCAATGTTGCAACTGTCTTGGAAGGAGTCCATAAGCTTTCTGCCAGGGAAACCCATTCTAGTCATCACTTCTCGTGTTCTAAGAGGAGATGTTCACTTGGGAGTTGGTAACTGCAGTCCCAGACAAAGGTAAGGGCGTGCGGTTGGCCATTCACCAGCAGCTTCCTGCAGATTTCTTCTTCCAATATGGCTTGTTCTGCAACCCAGGGACACAGTCAGCACAGCTCAGCCTGAAGGCCAAGACGTACATGGAGCACAGCACAGGCCTGCTCAGGTTTCCTGTGACACTCATCACTAAGTCCTGCATGTGGAAAGGTCTTCTGCTCAGATTCTCTCAACCTCCTGATGAAGGTTAGAAGGAGAACGACATCTCCTTTAGACCGCTAGAGAAAGGGACCTTTACTTGAAGGCCTTGGTTGAAGGGAAAGTGGAAGATGATCTGCAGGAGCGGGCTGGAAACTAGGACCATGCGTGGCAATCAGTTAGCTGAAGGGAATGTGCTCGAGCTTGGAGGTCACTAACCCTGGGAAGACAAGGAGTGTGAATAGACACAACAATTAACATGCTGAGTCATGCTGAGAGAGCATAGGGGAGTGGGGGACGGATGCTGGGAAGGAAAGGTAACACCTTGCTGTTAATTGATGGTAGTTAACCATGAGTTGGGGATTGCCTAGGATGCAATGCTTAGCTTCAAGAACCAATCTGTTTAAAACGCGCAGCTTCAAGAACCAACTGTTTAAAACGCGCAGCTTCTGAAATGGATATATACTCGTGCTACTGTACAATAAATTGACATTGGCTTGTATCACCCTGCGTCCCGTCAATCCATCGCAGCAATGATCCCTGACCAACATGGCACAAACGCTTCCTGGACTTGTTTTGAACAAAAGACAAGGCGAGAACGGTGAAAAATGTGGACGGCACCTTTCAGTCAAGAATGGGTGACTCTGGTAAAGTAGAAATCAAGAGCAAGTCAAGCAAGTCAACAACTGTAGCAGGGCTGAGTAGAGAGGAAAGATCCCCTCCACCAACCCTTGGGCAGTGCTCTTCCTAATGCAGGCCAGGATGCCATGGGCCTTATTTGAAAGGTGCAAAGCCAGGAGAAGAGGAGGCTTTGGGGACACCTAATAACAGCCTTCCCATATCTTCTTGGGTCATATCAGCAGGAAAAGGCAGCCAGGGTCTTGCCTCTTGTGCGTGACGGGACTGTGAGGGCCAATGGGCATCAGCTGAAGCAGGGGAAGACAATGTCCTTCCCCACGAAGACAGTCAAGCAGTGGAGCAGATGTCCCACAGAGCTTGTGCCATGTCCATCCTTGGAGCTTTTCAAGCCCCACTTGACGGAAAGCCTGAGCTACTTGCTTCAACCCCATAACTGATCGTTCTCTGAGCAGCACGTAGGCCTGGACACCTCCGGAGGTCCCTTCCAGCATGAATGATTCTGGATCTGCATCCACCATGGATCTTGCCTTCATGATGGCAGGGAAATCACTCCGGTTTCCAGCAGCGGTTGAAGCCTAACAGAAAGTGTGTCAGGTGACCTGCGACGTTCTTTTCCCACTCCAAGCTTTGCTGCTCAGATGCAGGGCTGCTTGGCTGCTTCCTATGGATTCCTGTTCTTCACCCTTTCCTACCTTTTTCCCTCCTTTCCCATGCACAATTGCTTCTCGGTGACCACCCCTGTATCCTCCCATGCAAGTAGCCCACCTCTCCTTTCCCTTTCCTCCCTGGCCATTGGCTGTCCCCCTTTGGTGATTCTGAGATTGTCACCATAGGTGGCCACTCAGAAGAAGGATTGATCATCCCCCTTGACTCAGCATCATCCCCCTTGACACAGCACTGTTGTGGCCACATGCGGGTGATCTGTGCCTGGGCTTGGAGGTTTCTCATTCTGGAGGAGGGAGGAAAAACTGGAGAGGCTGTGGAGGATGCCTGCCTGGATGGAGCCTGTGGAGGGAGACTGAAGGTCCTCAATGTCTTGAGACAGGCAAAGTGGAGCCTCAGGGCACCACAGGAATAGCATGCACCTGCTTGAAGGGGGGTGTCAGAGATAAGGGAGTGATTCCTGATAGTGACAGGAAGAGAAAACCTCCGCAAAGTGCTGCTTGGAAAGGTAAGATTGGATGTGAAGAGAAAGAAATGTCCCTCTGAGGGTTGCCCTCTGATGCCGGAGTTCACCCAGAGGGTGCCTGGATCGTCCCATGGCTTTGAGCTTCAAGGAACAAGCAGGGATGAGGGGAAAAACTTGAGAAAAGGCAGAGAAATGCGGGTGTGAGGGCTGGGTAGGAAAGCAAGGAAGAGTCCAACCGCCAGAGTGGAAAGAGGTGCCACAAGGACAGTGTAGGGCAACTTGCAGTGGAGATGGCCCAGGGCTGCAGCAAGGCCGAATGGCCCCACAGGGGGCTGAGGCCTCTGTCCCCCTGGCAATGGCAGCTGCCCATGCCACCAAGGCCTGTGACAGGAAACTTGATTTGGAGGGTCTTCTCTTCTGCCCTCCAAGAGCCTGGGGGTCAGGGCTTGGCCTTTCTGCTTCATAAAAAAAGCCAAATGTGTTTTGCAGCATTACAGCCACCGACACAGTACCTTTGCCTACCTGCAGGTCTGGCCTCTAATTAGCTCCTCTAACGAGTCCATGGGGACGCTTTGTCAGCGATGGCCCTCAGCGGGACCCATCAATGTTTGAAGGTATTTTCAGTGTTGCTTCTGCCTTACATTCCTTGAGTGGTTGGTTCAGCCTGCTCTCAGTAGCTCAGGGTCATGGCAGGAGCCCCCAATGCCCTAACGAGGTATTTGCCTTTTTGTCATTTCCTTCAAGTCTTGAAGAGCTGTGCAGCTAATTGAATCTGTTCCATTCACGTAGATAAGAGAGAGGATTTCAAAGTGCATTTGAAAGGAATTATTTTTCATTTCATAGGTTATATTTTGCTCCTGATTAGGGTAGAGAGGAGGTTCTAGCAGCAATCTCCAAGTGATAATGATGCAGAGGATCTCCTCAGGATATCTGGACTGGTAGGAATCGCAGTCCCTTGAGGTCTGACACAGGATGGACAACCTTGCTCTGAATGTCCCCAAGACCACCCTTTTTCTCATTGTCCCCTGGGACTCACGTCCCTTCTCCTTACATCAGACTTCTCCCCTCAATTCTGCAGGTGGGTGCTGCAGCTCCTTTGCACCATCCCCACCTGTTTGCCTTAGAGGACTGGCTGCACACAGGTGCAGAAGAATTATTCAGATCTGCAAGCAATGTCAAGAATGATCAAGTGTCATAAATAGGCCAACAGCCTCCACAAGCAGATGCCAATTCCAAGCTGTCTCTGATGAGGTGCTTTTCTGCAAGGGACACTCTCGTGAGAAATCTTTTAGGCTGTTAGATACAGAAAGATAGATCTAAACAGAAGGGAAGAGCTGGGTAAGGAGACCGTTTGGCTGCAGGAAGACACGCAAGTTTTTCCTTCCTGAAGCTAAAAACAGCAGTACAGGTGAGAGGTACCTAAAAGACCAAAGACTAAAGGGAGGAGAAAAGTGGTGAATAACTGAAAGAGCCTTTGCTGAGACAATCTGCTGAAACGATGACTTCAGAAGGCGTCACTGTCTCCTGCCCAGGTGCAAATATGTTAAAGATGAGAGAAAATAAGGGCGTGGTATAACCGTAATACTAATAATGGTGAAGTTCTGGTATAAAATCAACATTTCCTTGAAGCATCGCTTTTGAAAGCTCCTTGAATTGGCAGAGGTCACTTGTGAGAAAGGACAAGACAATGTTGCAACTGTCTTGGAAGGAGTCCATAAGCTTTCTGCCAGGGAAACCCATTCTAGTCATCACTTCTCGTGTTCTAAGAGGAGATGTTCACTTGGGAGTTGGTAACTGCAGTCCCAGACAAAGGTAAGGGCGTGCGGTTGGCCATTCACCAGCAGCTTCCTGCAGATTTCTTCTTCCAATATGGCTTGTTCTGCAACCCAGGGACACAGTCAGCACAGCTCAGCCTGAAGGCCAAGAGGTACATGGAGCACAGCACAGGCCTGCTCAGGTTTCCTGTGACACTCATCACTAAGTCCTGCATGTGGAAAGGTCTTCTGCTCAGATTCTCTCAACCTCCTGATGAAGGTTAGAAGGAGAACGACATCTCCTTTAGACCGCTAGAGAAAGGGACCTTTACTTGAAGGCCTTGGTTGAAGGGAAAGTGGAAGATGATCTGCAGGAGCGGGCTGGAAACTAGGACCATGCGTGGCAATCAGTTAGCTGAAGGGAATGTGCTCGAGCTTGTAGGTCACTAACCCTGGGAAGACAAGGAGTGTGAATAGACACAACAATTAACATGCTGAGTCATGCTGAGAGAGCATAGGGGAGTGGGGGACGGATGCTGGGAAGGAAAGGTAACACCTTGCTGTTAATTGATGGTAGTTAACCATGAGTTGGGGATTGCCTAGGATGCAATGCTTAGCTTCAAGAACCAATCTGTTTAAAACGCGCAGCTTCAAGAACCAACTGTTTAAAACATGCAGCTTCAAGAACCAATCTGTTTAAAACGCGCAGCTTCAAGAACCAACTGTTTAAAACGCGCAGCTTCTGAAATGGATATATACTCGTGCTACTGTACAATAAATTGACATTGGCTTGTATCACCCTGCGTCCCGTCAATCCATCGCAGCAATGATCCCTGACCAACATGGCACAAACGCTTCCTGGACTTGTTTTGAACAAAAGACAAGGCGAGAACGGTGAAAAATGTGGACGGCACCTTTCAGTCAAGAATGGGTGACTCTGGTAAAGTAGAAATCAAGAGCAAGTCAAGCAAGTCAACAACTGTAGCAGGGCTGAGTAGAGAGGAAAGATCCCCTCCACCAACCCTTGGGCAGTGCTCTTCCTAATGCAGCCCAGGATGCCATGGGCCTTATTTGAAAGGTGCAAAGCCAGGAGAAGAGGAGGCTTTGGGGACACCTAATAACAGCCTTCCCATATCTTCTTGGGTCATATCAGCAGGAAAAGGCAGCCAGGTTCTTGCCTCTTGTGCGTGACGGGACTGTGAGGGCCAATGGGCATCAGCTGAAGCAGGGGAAGACAATGTCCTTCCCCACGAAGACAGTCAAGCAGTGGAGCAGATGTCCCACAGAGCTTGTGCCATGTCCATCCTTGGAGCTTTTCAAGCCCCACTTGACGGAAAGCCTGAGCTACTTGCTTCAACCCCATAACTGATCGTTCTCTGAGCAGCACGTAGGCCTGGACACCTCCGGAGGTCCCTTCCAGCATGAATGATTCTGGATCTGCATCCACCATGGATCTTGCCTTCATGATGGCAGGGAAATCACTCCGGTTTCCAGCAGTGGTTGAAGCCTAACAGAAAGTGTGTCAGGTGACCTGCGACGTTCTTTTCCCACTCCAAGCTTTGCTGCTCAGATGCAGGGCTGCTTGGCTGCTTCCTATGGATTCCTGTTCTTCACCCTTTCCTACCTTTTTCCCTCCTTTCCCATGCACAATTGCTTCTCGGTGACCACCCTTGTATCCTCCCATGCAAGTAGCCCACCTCTCCTTTCCCTTTCCTCCCTGGCCATTGGCTGTCCCCCTTTGGTGATTCTGAGATTGTCACCATAGGTGGCCACTCAGAAGAAGGATTGATCATCCCCCTTGACTCAGCATCATCCCCCTTGACACAGCACTGTTGTGGCCACATGCGGGTGATCTGTGCCTGGGCTTGGAGGTTTCTCATTCTGGAGGAGGGAGGAAAAACTGGAGAGGCTGTGGAGGATGCCTGCCTGGATGGAGCCTGTGGAGGGAGACTGAAGGTCCTCAATGTCTTGAGACAGGCAAAGTGGAGCCTCAGGGCACCACAGGAATAGCATGCACCTGCTTGAAGGGGGGTGTCAGAGATAAGGGAGTGATTCCTGATAGTGACAGGAAGAGAAAACCTCCGCAAAGTGCTGCTTGGAAAGGTAAGATTGGATGTGAAGAGAAAGAAATGTCCCTCTGAGGGTTGCCCTCTGATGCCGGAGTTCACCCAGAGGGTGCCTGGATCGTCCCATGGCTTTGAGCTTCAAGGAACAAGCAGGGATGAGGGGAAAAACTTCAGCAAAGGCAGAGAAATGCGGGTGTGAGGGCTGGGTAGGAAAGCAAGGAAGAGTCCAACCGCCAGAGTGGAAAGAGGTGCCACAAGGACAGTGTAGGGCAACTTGCAGTGGAGATGGCCCAGGGCTGCAGCAAGGCCGAATGGCCCCACAGGGGGCTGAGGCCTCTGTCCCCCTGGCAATGGCAGCTGCCCATGCCACCAAGGCCTGTGACAGGAAACTTGATTTGGAGGGTCTTCTCTTCTGCCCTCCAAGAGCCTGGGGGTCAGGGCTTGGCCTTTCTGCTTCATAAAAAAAGCCAAATGTGTTTTGCAGCATTACAGCCACCGACACAGTACCTTTGCCTACCTGCAGGTCTGGCCTCTAATTAGCTCCTCTAACGAGTCCATGGGGACGCTTTGTCAGCGATGGCCCTCAGCGGGACCCATCAGTGTTTGAAGGTATTTTCAGTGTTGCTTCTGCCTTACATTCCTTGAGTGGTTGGTCCAGCCTGCTCTCAGTAGCTCAGGGTCATGGCAGGAGCCCCCAATGCCCTAACGAGGTATTTGCCTTTTTGTCATTTCCTTCAAGTCTTGAAGAGCTGTGCAGCTAATTGAATCTGTTCCATTCACGTAGATAAGAGAGAGGATTTCAAAGTGCATTTGAAAGGAATTATTTTTCATTTCATAGGTTATATTTTGCTCCTGATTAGGGTAGAGAGGAGGTTCTAGCAGCAATCTCCAAGTGATAATGATGCAGAGGATCTCCTCAGGATATCTGGACTGGTAGGAATCGCAGTCCCTTGAGGTCTGACACAGGATGGACAACCTTGCTCTGAATGTCCCCAAGACCACCCTTTTTCTCATTGTCCCCTGGGACTCACGTCCCTTCTCCTTACATCAGACTTCTCCCCTCAATTCTGCAGGTGGGTGCTGCAGCTCCTTTGCACCATCCCCACCTGTTTGCCTTAGAGGACTGGCTGCACACAGGTGCAGAAGAATTATTCAGATCTGCAAGCAATGTCAAGAATGATCAAGTGTCATAAATAGGCCAACAGCCTCCACAAGCAGATGCCAATTCCAAGCTGTCTCTGATGAGGTGCTTTTCTGCAAGGGACACTCTCGTGAGAAATCTTTTAGGCTGTTAGATACAGAAAGATAGATCTAAACAGAAGGGAAGAGCTGGGTAAGGAGACCGTTTGGCTGCAGGAAGACACGCAAGTTTTTCCTTCCTGAAGCTAAAAACAGCAGTACAGGTGAGAGGTACCTAAAAGACCAAAGACTAAAGGGAGGAGAAAAGTGGTGAATAACTGAAAGAGCCTTTGCTGAGACAATCTGCTGAAAAGATGACTTCAGAAGGCGTCACTGTCTCCTGCCCAGGTGCAAATATGTTAAAGATGAGAGAAAATAAGGGCGTGGTATAACCGTAATACTAATAATGGTGAAGTTCTGGTATAAAATCAACATTTCCTTGAAGCATCGCTTTTGAAAGCTCCTTGAATTGGCAGAGGTCACTTGTGAGAAAGGACAAGACAATGTTGCAACTGTCTTGGAAGGAGTCCATAAGCTTTCTGCCAGGGAAACCCATTCTAGTCATCACTTCTCGTGTTCTAAGAGGAGTTGTTCACTTGGGAGTTGGTAACTGCAGTCCCAGACAAAGGTAAGGGCGTGCGGTTGGCCATTCACCAGCAGCTTCCTGCAGATTTCTTCTTCCAATATGGCTTGTTCTGCAACCCAGGGACACAGTCAGCACAGCTCAGCCTGAAGGCCAAGAGGTACATGGAGCACAGCACAGGCCTGCTCAGGTTTCCTGTGACACTCATCACTAAGTCCTGCATGTGGAAAGGTCTTCTGCTCAGATTCTCTCAACCTCCTGATGAAGGTTAGAAGGAGAACGACATCTCCTTTAGACCGCTAGAGAAAGGGACCTTTACTTGAAGGCCTTGGTTGAAGGGAAAGTGGAAGATGATCTGCAGGAGCGGGCTGGAAACTAGGACCATGCGTGGCAATCAGTTAGCTGAAGGGAATGTGCTCGAGCTTGGAGGTCACTAACCCTGGGAAGACAAGGAGTGTGAATAGACACAACAATTAACATGCTGAGTCATGCTGAGAGAGCATAGGGGAGTGGGGGACGGATGCTGGGAAGGAAAGGTAACACCTTGCTGTTAATTGATGGTAGTTAACCATGAGTTGGGGATTGCCTAGGATGCAATGCTTAGCTTCAAGAACCAATCTGTTTAAAACGCGCAGCTTCAAGAACCAATCTGTTTAAAACGCGCAGCTTCAAGAACCAACTGTTTAAAACATGCAGCTTCAAGAACCAATCTGTTTAAAACGCGCAGCTTCAAGAACCAACTGTTTAAAACGCGCAGCTTCTGAAATGGATATATACTCGTGCTACTGTACAATAAATTGACATTGGCTTGTATCACCCTGCGTCCCGTCAATCCATCGCAGCAATGATCCCTGACCAACATGGCACAAACGCTTCCTGGACTTGTTTTGAACAAAAGACAAGGCGAGAACGGTGAAAAATGTGGACGGCACCTTTCAGTCAAGAATGGGTGACTCTGGTAAAGTAGAAATCAAGAGCAAGTCAAGCAAGTCAACAACTGTAGCAGGGCTGAGTAGAGAGGAAAGATCCCCTCCACCAACCCTTGGGCAGTGCTCTTCCTAATGCAGCCCAGGATGCCATGGGCCTTATTTGAAAGGTGCAAAGCCAGGAGAAGAGGAGGCTTTGGGGACACCTAATAACAGCCTTCCCATATCTTCTTGGGTCATATCAGCAGGAAAAGGCAGCCAGGGTCTTGCCTCTTGTGCGTGACGGGACTGTGAGGGCCAATGGGCATCAGCTGAAGCAGGGGAAGACAATGTCCTTCCCCACAAAGACAGTCAAGCAGTGGAGCAGATGTCCCACAGAGCTTGTGCCATGTCCATCCTTGGAGCTTTTCAAGCCCCACTTGACGGAAAGCCTGAGCTACTTGCTTCAACCCCATAACTGATCGTTCTCTGAGCAGCACGTAGGCCTGGACACCTCCGGAGGTCCCTTCCAGCATGAATGATTCTGGATCTGCATCCACCATGGATCTTGCCTTCATGATGGCAGGGAAATCACTCCGGTTTCCAGCAGCGGTTGAAGCCTAACAGAAAGTGTGTCAGGTGACCTGCGACGTTCTTTTCCCACTCCAAGCTTTGCTGCTCAGATGCAGGGCTGCTTGGCTGCTTCCTATGGATTCCTGTTCTTCACCCTTTCCTACCTTTTTCCCTCCTTTCCCATGCACAATTGCTTCTCGGTGACCACCCTTGTATCCTCCCATGCAAGTAGCCCACCTCTCCTTTCCCTTTCCTCCCTGGCCATTGGCTGTCCCCCTTTGGTGATTCTGAGATTGTCACCATAGGTGGCCACTCAGAAGAAGGATTGATCATCCCCCTTGACTCAGCATCATCCCCCTTGACACAGCACTGTTGTGGCCACATCCGGGTGATCTGTGCCTGGGCTTGGAGGTTTCTCATTCTGGAGGAGGGAGGAAAAACTGGAGAGGCTGTGGAGGATGCCTGCCTGGATGGAGCCTGTGGAGGGAGACTGAAGGTCCTCAATGTCTTGAGACAGGCAAAGTGGAGCCTCAGGGCACCACAGGAATAGCATGCACCTGCTTGAAGGGGGGTGTCAGAGATAAGGGAGTGATTCCTGATAGTGACAGGAAGAGAAAACCTCCGCAAAGTGCTGCTTGGAAAGGTAAGATTGGATGTGAAGAGAAAGAAATGTCCCTCTGAGGGTTGCCCTCTGATGCCGGAGTTCACCCAGAGGGTGCCTGGATCGTCCCATGGCTTTGAGCTTCAAGGAACAAGCAGGGATGAGGGGAAAAACTTCAGCAAAGGCAGAGAAATGCGGGTGTGAGGGCTGGGTAGGAAAGCAAGGAAGAGTCCAACCGCCAGAGTGGAAAGAGGTGCCACAAGGACAGTGTAGGGCAACCTGCAGTGGAGATGGCCCAGGGCTGCAGCAAGGCCGAATGGCCCCACAGGGGGCTGAGGCCTCTGTCCCCCTGGCAATGGCAGCTGCCCATGCCACCAAGGCCTGTGACAGGAAACTTGATTTGGAGGGTCTTCTCTTCTGCCCTCCAAGAGCCTGGGGGTCAGGGCTTGGCCTTTCTGCTTCATAAAAAAAGCCAAATGTGCTTTGCAGCATTACAGCCACCGACACAGTACCTTTGCCTACCTGCAGGTCTGGCCTCTAATTAGCTCCTCTAACGAGTCCATGGGGACGCTTTGTCAGCGATGGCCCTCAGCGGGACCCATCAGTGTTTGAAGGTATTTTCATTGTTGCTTCTGCCTTACATTCCTTGAGTGGTTGGTTCAGCCTGCTCTCAGTAGCTCAGGGTCATGGCAGGAGCCCCCAATGCCCTAACGAGGTATTTGCCTTTTTGTCATTTCCTTCAAGTCTTGAAGAGCTGTGCAGCTAATTGAATCTGTTCCATTCACGTAGATAAGAGAGAGGATTTCAAAGTGCATTTGAAAGGAATTATTTTTCATTTCATAGGTTATATTTTGCTCCTGATTAGGGTAGAGAGGAGGTTCTAGCAGCAATCTCCAAGTGATAATGATGCAGAGGATCTCCTCAGGATATCTGGACTGGTAGGAATCGCAGTCCCTTGAGGTCTGACACAGGATGGACAACCTTGCTCTGAATGTCCCCAAGACCACCCTTTTTCTCATTGTCCCCTGGGACTCACATCCCTTCTCCTTACATCAGACTTCTCCCCTCAATTCTGCAGGTGGGTGCTGCAGCTCCTTTGCACCATCCCCACCTGTTTGCCTTAGAGGACTGGCTGCACACAGGTGCAGAAGAATTATTCAGATCTGCAAGCAATGTCAAGAATGATCAAGTGTCATAAATAGGCCAACAGCCTCCACAAGCAGATGCCAATTCCAAGCTGTCTCTGATGAGGTGCTTTTCTGCAAGGGACACTCTCGTGAGAAATCTTTTAGGCTGTTAGATACAGAAAGATAGATCTAAACAGAAGGGAAGAGCTGGGTAAGGAGACCGTTTGGCTGCAGGAAGACACGCAAGTTTTTCCTTCCTGAAGCTAAAAACAGCAGTACAGGTGAGAGGTACCTAAAAGACCAAAGACTAAAGGGAGGAGAAAACTGGTGAATAACTGAAAGAGCCTTTGCTGAGACAATCTGCTGAAAAGATGACTTCAGAAGGCGTCACTGTCTCCTGCCCAGGTGCAAATATGTTAAAGATGAGAGAAAATAAGGGCGTGGTATAACCGTAATACTAATAATGGTGAAGTTCTGGTATAAAATCAACATTTCCTTGAAGCATCGCTTTTGAAAGCTCCTTGAATTGGCAGAGGTCACTTGTGAGAAAGGACAAGACAATGTTGCAACTGTCTTGGAAGGAGTCCATAAGCTTTCTGCCAGGGAAACCCATTCTAGTCATCACTTCTCGTGTTCTAAGAGGAGTTGTTCACTTGGGAGTTGGTAACTGCAGTCCCAGACAAAGGTAAGGGCGTGCGGTTGGCCATTCACCAGCAGCTTCCTGCAGATTTCTTCTTCCAATATGGCTTGTTCTGCAACCCAGGGACACAGTCAGCACAGCTCAGCCTGAAGGCCAAGACGTACATGGAGCACAGCACAGGCCTGCTCAGGTTTCCTGTGACACTCATCACTAAGTCCTGCATGTGGAAAGGTCTTCTGCTCAGATTCTCTCAACCTCCTGATGAAGGTTAGAAGGAGAACGACATCTCCTTTAGACCGCTAGAGAAAGGGACCTTTACTTGAAGGCCTTGGTTGAAGGGAAAGTGGAAGATGATCTGCAGGAGCGGGCTGGAAACTAGGACCATGCGTGGCAATCAGTTAGCTGAAGGGAATGTGCTCGAGCTTGTAGGTCACTAACCCTGGGAAGACAAGGAGTGTGAATAGACACAACAATTAACATGCTGAGTCATGCTGAGAGAGCATAGGGGAGTGGGGGACGGATGCTGGGAAGGAAAGGTAACACCTTGCTGTTAATTGATGGTAGTTAACCATGAGTTGGGGATTGCCTAGGATGCAATGCTTAGCTTCAAGAACCAATCTGTTTAAAACGCGCAGCTTCAAGAACCAATCTGTTTAAAACGCGCAGCTTCAAGAACCAACTGTTTAAAACATGCAGCTTCAAGAACCAATCTGTTTAAAACGCGCAGCTTCAAGAACCAACTGTTTAAAACGCGCAGCTTCTGAAATGGATATATACTCGTGCTACTGTACAATAAATTGACATTGGCTTGTATCACCCTGCGTCCCGTCAATCCATCGCAGCAATGATCCCTGACCAACATGGCACAAACGCTTCCTGGACTTGTTTTGAACAAAAGACAAGGCGAGAACGGTGAAAAATGTGGACGGCACCTTTCAGTCAAGAATGGGTGACTCTGGTAAAGTAGAAATCAAGAGCAAGTCAAGCAAGTCAACAACTGTAGCAGGGCTGAGTAGAGAGGAAAGATCCCCTCCACCAACCCTTGGGCAGTGCTCTTCCTAATGCAGCCCAGGATGCCATGGGCCTTATTTGAAAGGTGCAAAGCCAGGAGAAGAGGAGGCTTTGGGGACACCTAATAACAGCCTTCCCATATCTTCTTGGGTCATATCAGCAGGAAAAGGCAGCCAGGTTCTTTCCTGTTGTGCGTGACGGGACTGTGAGGGCCAATGGGCATCAGCTGAAGCAGGGGAAGACAATGTCCTTCCCCACAAAGACAGTCAAGCAGTGGAGCAGATGTCCCACAGAGCTTGTGCCATGTCCATCCTTGGAGCTTTTCAAGCCCCACTTGACGGAAAGCCTGAGCTACTTGCTTCAACCCCATAACTGATCGTTCTCTGAGCAGCACGTAGGCCTGGACACCTCCGGAGGTCCCTTCCAGCATGAATGATTCTGGATCTGCATCCACCATGGATCTTGCCTTCATGATGGCAGGGAAATCACTCCGGTTTCCAGCAGCGGTTGAAGCCTAACAGAAAGTGTGTCAGGTGACCTGCGACGTTCTTTTCCCACTCCAAGCTTTGCTGCTCAGATGCAGGGCTGCTTGGCTGCTTCCTATGGATTCCTGTTCTTCACCCTTTCCTACCTTTTTCCCTCCTTTCCCATGCACAATTGCTTCTCGGTGACCACCCTTGTATCCTCCCATGCAAGTAGCCCACCTCTCCTTTCCCTTTCCTCCCTGGCCATTGGCTGTCCCCCTTTGGTGATTCTGAGATTGTCACCATAGGTGGCCACTCAGAAGAAGGATTGATCATCCCCCTTGACTCAGCATCATCCCCCTTGACACAGCACTGTTGTGGCCACATCCGGGTGATCTGTGCCTGGGCTTGGAGGTTTCTCATTCTGGAGGAGGGAGGAAAAACTGGAGAGGCTGTGGAGGATGCCTGCCTGGATGGAGCCTGTGGAGGGAGACTGAAGGTCCTCAATGTCTTGAGACAGGCAAAGTGGAGCCTCAGGGCACCACAGGAATAGCATGCACCTGCTTGAAGGGGGGTGTCAGAGATAAGGGAGTGATTCCTGATAGTGACAGGAAGAGAAAACCTCCGCAAAGTGCTGCTTGGAAAGGTAAGATTGGATGTGAAGAGAAAGAAATGTCCCTCTGAGGGTTGCCCTCTGATGCCGGAGTTCACCCAGAGGGTGCCTGGATCGTCCCATGGCTTTGAGCTTCAAGGAACAAGCAGGGATGAGGGGAAAAACTTCAGCAAAGGCAGAGAAATGCGGGTGTGAGGGCTGGGTAGGAAAGCAAGGAAGAGTCCAACCGCCAGAGTGGAAAGAGGTGCCACAAGGACAGTGTAGGGCAACTTGCAGTGGAGATGGCCCAGGGCTGCAGCAAGGCCGAATGGCCCCACAGGGGGCTGAGGCCTCTGTCCCCCTGGCAATGGCAGCTGCCCATGCCACCAAGGCCTGTGACAGGAAACTTGATTTGGAGGGTCTTCTCTTCTGCCCTCCAAGAGCCTGGGGGTCAGGGCTTGGCCTTTCTGCTTCATAAAAAAAGCCAAATGTGTTTTGCAGCATTACAGCCACCGACACAGTACCTTTGCCTACCTGCAGGTCTGGCCTCTAATTAGCTCCTCTAACGAGTCCATGGGGACGCTTTGTCAGCGATGGCCCTCAGCGGGACCCATCAGTGTTTGAAGGTATTTTCAGTGTTGCTTCTGCCTTACATTCCTTGAGTGGTTGGTTCAGCCTGCTCTCAGCAGCTCAGGTTCATGGCAGGAGCCCCCAATGCCCTAACGACGTATTTGCCTTTTTGTCATTTCCTTCAAGTCTTGAAGAGCTGTGCAGCTAATTGAATCTGTTCCATTCACGTAGATAAGAGAGAGGATTTCAAAGTGCATTTGAAAGGAATTATTTTTCATTTCATAGGTTATATTTTGCTCCTGATTAGGGTAGAGAGGAGGTTCTAGCAGCAATCTCCAAGTGATAATGATGCAGAGGATCTCCTCAGGATATCTGGACTGGTAGGAATCGCAGTCCCTTGAGGTCTGACACAGGATGGACAACCTTGCTCTGAATGTCCCCAAGACCACCCTTTTTCTCATTGTCCCCTGGGACTCACATCCCTTCTCCTTACATCAGACTTCTCCCCTCAATTCTGCAGGTGGGTGCTGCAGCTCCTTTGCACCATCCCCACCTGTTTGCCTTAGAGGACTGGCTGCACACAGGTGCAGAAGAATTATTCAGATCTGCAAGCAATGTCAAGAATGATCAAGTGTCATAAATAGGCCAACAGCCTCCACAAGCAGATGCCAATTCCAAGCTGTCTCTGATGAGGTGCTTTTCTGCAAGGGACACTCTCGTGAGAAATCTTTTAGGCTGTTAGATACAGAAAGATAGATCTAAACAGAAGGGAAGAGCTGGGTAAGGAGACCGTTTGGCTGCAGGAAGACACGCAAGTTTTTCCTTCCTGAAGCTAAAAACAGCAGTACAGGTGAGAGGTACCTAAAAGACCAAAGACTAAAGGGAGGAGAAAACTGGTGAATAACTGAAAGAGCCTTTGCTGAGACAATCTGCTGAAAAGATGACTTCAGAAGGCGTCACTGTCTCCTGCCCAGGTGCAAATATGTTAAAGATGAGAGAAAATAAGGGCGTGGTATAACCGTAATACTAATAATGGTGAAGTTCTGGTATAAAATCAACATTTCCTTGAAGCATCGCTTTTGAAAGCTCCTTGAATTGGCAGAGGTCACTTGTGAGAAAGGACAAGACAATGTTGCAACTGTCTTGGAAGGAGTCCATAAGCTTTCTGCCAGGGAAACCCATTCTAGTCATCACTTCTCGTGTTCTAAGAGGAGTTGTTCACTTGGGAGTTGGTAACTGCAGTCCCAGACAAAGGTAAGGGCGTGCGGTTGGCCATTCACCAGCAGCTTCCTGCAGATTTCTTCTTCCAATATGGCTTGTTCTGCAACCCAGGGACACAGTCAGCACAGCTCAGCCTGAAGGCCAAGACGTACATGGAGCACAGCACAGGCCTGCTCAGGTTTCCTGTGACACTCATCACTAAGTCCTGCATGTGGAAAGGTCTTCTGCTCAGATTCTCTCAACCTCCTGATGAAGGTTAGAAGGAGAACGACATCTCCTTTAGACCGCTAGAGAAAGGGACCTTTACTTGAAGGCCTTGGTTGAAGGGAAAGTGGAAGATGATCTGCAGGAGCGGGCTGGAAACTAGGACCATGCGTGGCAATCAGTTAGCTGAAGGGAATGTGCTCGAGCTTGGAGGTCACTAACCCTGGGAAGACAAGGAGTGTGAATAGACACAACAATTAACATGCTGAGTCATGCTGAGAGAGCATAGGGGGGTGGGGGACGGATGCTGGGAAGGAAAGGTAACACCTTGCTGTTAATTGATGGTAGTTAACCATGAGTTGGGGATTGCCTAGGATGCAATGCTTAGCTTCAAGAACCAATCTGTTTAAAACACGCAGCTTCAAGAACCAATCTGTTTAAAACGCGCAGCTTCAAGAACCAACTGTTTAAAACGCGCAGCTTCTGAAATGGATATATACTCGTGCTACTGTACAATAAATTGACATTGGCTTGTATCACCCTGCGTCCCGTCAATCCATCGCAGCAATGATCCCTGACCAACATGGCACAAACGCTTCCTGGACTTGTTTTGAACAAAAGACAAGGCGAGAACGGTGAAAAATGTGGACGGCACCTTTCAGTCAAGAATGGGTGACTCTGGTAAAGTAGAAATCAAGAGCAAGTCAAGCAAGTCAACAACTGTAGCAGGGCTGAGTAGAGAGGAAAGATCCCCTCCACCAACCCTTGGGCAGTGCTCTTCCTAATGCAGGCCAGGATGCCATGGGCCTTATTTGAAAGGTGCAAAGCCAGGAGAAGAGGAGGCTTTGGGGACACCTAATAACAGCCTTCCCATATCTTCTTGGGTCATATCAGCAGGAAAAGGCAGCCAGGGTCTTGCCTCTTGTGCGTGACGGGACTGTGAGGGCCAATGGGCATCAGCTGAAGCAGGGGAAGACAATGTCCTTCCCCACGAAGACAGTCAAGCAGTGGAGCAGATGTCCCACAGAGCTTGTGCCATGTCCATCCTTGGAGCTTTTCAAGCCCCACTTGACGGAAAGCCTGAGCTACTTGCTTCAACCCCATAACTGATCGTTCTCTGAGCAGCACGTAGGCCTGGACACCTCCGGAGGTCCCTTCCAGCATGAATGATTCTGGATCTGCATCCACCATGGATCTTGCCTTCATGATGGCAGGGAAATCACTCCGGTTTCCAGCAGCGGTTGAAGCCTAACAGAAAGTGTGTCAGGTGACCTGCGACGTTCTTTTCCCACTCCAAGCTTTGCTGCTCAGATGCAGGGCTGCTTGGCTGCTTCCTATGGATTCCTGTTCTTCACCCTTTCCTACCTTTTTCCCTCCTTTCCCATGCACAATTGCTTCTCGGTGACCACCCTTGTATCCTCCCATGCAAGTAGCCCACCTCTCCTTTCCCTTTCCTCCCTGGCCATTGGCTGTCCCCCTTTGGTGATTCTGAGATTGTCACCATAGGTGGCCACTCAGAAGAAGGATTGATCATCCCCCTTGACTCAGCATCATCCCCCTTGACACAGCACTGTTGTGGCCACATGCGGGTGATCTGTGCCTGGGCTTGGAGGTTTCTCATTCTGGAGGAGGGAGGAAAAACTGGAGAGGCTGTGGAGGATGCCTGCCTGGATGGAGCCTGTGGAGGGAGACTGAAGGTCCTCAATGTCTTGAGACAGGCAAAGTGGAGCCTCAGGGCACCACAGGAATAGCATGCACCTGCTTGAAGGGGGGTGTCAGAGATAAGGGAGTGATTCCTGATAGTGACAGGAAGAGAAAACCTCCGCAAAGTGCTGCTTGGAAAGGTAAGATTGGATGTGAAGAGAAAGAAATGTCCCTCTGAGGGTTGCCCTCTGATGCCGGAGTTCACCCAGAGGGTGCCTGGATCGTCCCATGGCTTTGAGCTTCAAGGAACAAGCAGGGATGAGGGGAAAAACTTCAGCAAAGGCAGAGAAATGCGGGTGTGAGGGCTGGGTAGGAAAGCAAGGAAGAGTCCAACCGCCAGAGTGGAAAGAGGTGCCACAAGGACAGTGTAGGGCAACTTGCAGTGGAGATGGCCCAGGGCTGCAGCAAGGCCGAATGGCCCCACAGGGGGCTGAGGCCTCTGTCCCCCTGGCAATGGCAGCTGCCCATGCCACCAAGGCCTGTGACAGGAAACTTGATTTGGAGGGTCTTCTCTTCTGCCCTCCAAGAGCCTGGGGGTCAGGGCTTGGCCTTTCTGCTTCATAAAAAAAGCCAAATGTGTTTTGCAGCATTACAGCCACCGACACAGTACCTTTGCCTACCTGCAGGTCTGGCCTCTAATTAGCTCCTCTAACGAGTCCATGGGGACGCTTTGTCAGCGATGGCCCTCAGCGGGACCCATCAATGTTTGAAGGTATTTTCAGTGTTGCTTCTGCCTTACATTCCTTGAGTGGTTGGTTCAGCCTGCTCTCAGTAGCTCAGGTTCATGGCAGGAGCCCCCAATGCCCTAACGAGGTATTTGCCTTTTTGTCGTTTCCTTCAAGTCTTGAAGAGCTGTGCAGCTAATTGAATCTGTTCCATTCACGTAGATAAGAGAGAGGATTTCAAAGTGCATTTGAAAGGAATTATTTTTCATTTCATAGGTTATATTTTGCTCCTGATTAGGGTAGAGAGGAGGTTCTAGCAGCAATCTCCAAGTGATAATGATGCAGAGGATCTCCTCAGGATATCTGGACTGGTAGGAATCGCAGTCCCTTGAGGTCTGACACAGGATGGACAACCTTGCTCTGAATGTCCCCAAGACCACCCTTTTTCTCATTGTCCCCTGGGACTCACATCCCTTCTCCTTACATCAGACTTCTCCCCTCAATTCTGCAGGTGGGTGCTGCAGCTCCTTTGCACCATCCCCACCTGTTTGCCTTAGAGGACTGGCTGCACACAGGTGCAGAAGAATTATTCAGATCTGCAAGCAATGTCAAGAATGATCAAGTGTCATAAATAGGCCAACAGCCTCCACAAGCAGATGCCAATTCCAAGCTGTCTCTGATGAGGTGCTTTTCTGCAAGGGACACTCTCGTGAGAAATCTTTTAGGCTGTTAGATACAGAAAGATAGATCTAAACAGAAGGGAAGAGCTGGGTAAGGAGACAGTTTGGCTGCAGGAAGACACGCAAGTTTTTCCTTCCTGAAGCTAAAAACAGCAGTACAGGTGAGAGGTACCTAAAAGACCAAAGACTAAAGGGAGGAGAAAAGTGGTGAATAACTGAAAGAGCCTTTGCTGAGACAATCTGCTGAAAAGATGACTTCAGAAGGCGTCACTGTCTCCTGCCCAGGTGCAAATATGTTAAAGATGAGAGAAAATAAGGGCGTGGTATAACCGTAATACTAATAATGGTGAAGTTCTGGTATAAAATCAACATTTCCTTGAAGCATCGCTTTTGAAAGCTCCTTGAATTGGCAGAGGTCACTTGTGAGAAAGGACAAGACAATGTTGCAACTGTCTTGGAAGGAGTCCATAAGCTTTCTGCCAGGGAAACCCATTCTAGTCATCACTTCTCGTGTTCTAAGAGGAGATGTTCACTTGGGAGTTGGTAACTGCAGTCCCAGACAAAGGTAAGGGCGTGCGGTTGGCCATTCACCAGCAGCTTCCTGCAGATTTCTTCTTCCAATATGGCTTGTTCTGCAACCCAGGGACACAGTCAGCACAGCTCAGCCTGAAGGCCAAGACGTACATGGAGCACAGCACAGGCCTGCTCAGGTTTCCTGTGACACTCATCACTAAGTCCTGCATGTGGAAAGGTCTTCTGCTCAGATTCTCTCAACCTCCTGATGAAGGTTAGAAGGAGAACGACATCTCCTTTAGACCGCTAGAGAAAGGGACCTTTACTTGAAGGCCTTGGTTGAAGGGAAAGTGGAAGATGATCTGCAGGAGCGGGCTGGAAACTAGGACCATGCGTGGCAATCAGTTAGCTGAAGGGAATGTGCTCGAGCTTGTAGGTCACTAACCCTGGGAAGACAAGGAGTGTGAATAGACACAACAATTAACATGCTGAGTCATGCTGAGAGAGCATAGGGGAGTGGGGGACGGATGCTGGGAAGGAAAGGTAACACCTTGCTGTTAATTGATGGTAGTTAACCATGAGTTGGGGATTGCCTAGGATGCAATGCTTAGCTTCAAGAACCAATCTGTTTAAAACGCGCAGCTTCAAGAACCAATCTGTTTAAAACGCGCAGCTTCAAGAACCAACTGTTTAAAACATGCAGCTTCAAGAACCAATCTGTTTAAAACGCGCAGCTTCAAGAACCAACTGTTTAAAACGCGCAGCTTCTGAAATGGATATATACTCGTGCTACTGTACAATAAATTGACATTGGCTTGTATCACCCTGCGTCCCGTCAATCCATCGCAGCAATGATCCCTGACCAACATGGCACAAACGCTTCCTGGACTTGTTTTGAACAAAAGACAAGGCGAGAACGGTGAAAAATGTGGACGGCACCTTTCAGTCAAGAATGGGTGACTCTGGTAAAGTAGAAATCAAGAGCAAGTCAAGCAAGTCAACAACTGTAGCAGGGCTGAGTAGAGAGGAAAGATCCCCTCCACCAACCCTTGGGCAGTGCTCTTCCTAATGCAGCCCAGGATGCCATGGGCCTTATTTGAAAGGTGCAAAGCCAGGAGAAGAGGAGGCTTTGGGGACACCTAATAACAGCCTTCCCATATCTTCTTGGGTCATATCAGCAGGAAAAGGCAGCCAGGGTCTTGCCTCTTGTGCGTGACGGGACTGTGAGGGCCAATGGGCATCAGCTGAAGCAGGGGAAGACAATGTCCTTCCCCACAAAGACAGTCAAGCAGTGGAGCAGATGTCCCACAGAGCTTGTGCCATGTCCATCCTTGGAGCTTTTCAAGCCCCACTTGACGGAAAGCCTGAGCTACTTGCTTCAACCCCATAACTGATCGTTCTCTGAGCAGCACGTAGGCCTGGACACCTCCGGAGGTCCCTTCCAGCATGAATGATTCTGGATCTGCATCCACCATGGATCTTGCCTTCATGATGGCAGGGAAATCACTCCGGTTTCCAGCAGCGGTTGAAGCCTAACAGAAAGTGTGTCAGGTGACCTGCGACGTTCTTTTCCCACTCCAAGCTTTGCTGCTCAGATGCAGGGCTGCTTGGCTGCTTCCTATGGATTCCTGTTCTTCACCCTTTCCTACCTTTTTCCCTCCTTTCCCATGCACAATTGCTTCTCGGTGACCACCCTTGTATCCTCCCATGCAAGTAGCCCACCTCTCCTTTCCCTTTCCTCCCTGGCCATTGGCTGTCCCCCTTTGGTGATTCTGAGATTGTCACCATAGGTGGCCACTCAGAAGAAGGATTGATCATCCCCCTTGACTCAGCATCATCCCCCTTGACACAGCACTGTTGTGGCCACATGCGGGTGATCTGTGCCTGGGCTTGGAGGTTTCTCATTCTGGAGGAGGGAGGAAAAACTGGAGAGGCTGTGGAGGATGCCTGCCTGGATGGAGCCTGTGGAGGGAGACTGAAGGTCCTCAATGTCTTGAGACAGGCAAAGTGGAGCCTCAGGGCACCACAGGAATAGCATGCACCTGCTTGAAGGGGGGTGTCAGAGATAAGGGAGTGATTCCTGATAGTGACAGGAAGAGAAAACCTCCGCAAAGTGCTGCTTGGAAAGGTAAGATTGGATGTGAAGAGAAAGAAATGTCCCTCTGAGGGTTGCCCTCTGATGCCGGAGTTCACCCAGAGGGTGCCTGGATCGTCCCATGGCTTTGAGCTTCAAGGAACAAGCAGGGATGAGGGGAAAAACTTCAGCAAAGGCAGAGAAATGCGGGTGTGAGGGCTGGGTAGGAAAGCAAGGAAGAGTCCAACCGCCAGAGTGGAAAGAGGTGCCACAAGGACAGTGTAGGGCAACTTGCAGTGGAGATGGCCCAGGGCTGCAGCAAGGCCGAATGGCCCCACAGGGGGCTGAGGCCTCTGTCCCCCTGGCAATGGCAGCTGCCCATGCCACCAAGGCCTGTGACAGGAAACTTGATTTGGAGGGTCTTCTCTTCTGCCCTCCAAGAGCCTGGGGGTCAGGGCTTGGCCTTTCTGCTTCATAAAAAAAGCCAAATGTGTTTTGCAGCATTACAGCCACCGACACAGTACCTTTGCCTACCTGCAGGTCTGGCCTCTAATTAGCTCCTCTAACGAGTCCATGGGGACGCTTTGTCAGCGATGGCCCTCAGCGGGACCCATCAATGTTTGAAGGTATTTTCAGTGTTGCTTCTGCCTTACATTCCTTGAGTGGTTGGTTCAGCCTGCTCTCAGTAGCTCAGGGTCATGGCAGGAGCCCCCAATGCCCTAACGAGGTATTTGCCTTTTTGTCATTTCCTTCAAGTCTTGAAGAGCTGTGCAGCTAATTGAATCTGTTCCATTCACGTAGATAAGAGAGAGGATTTCAAAGTGCATTTGAAAGGAATTATTTTTCATTTCATAGGTTATATTTTGCTCCTGATAAGGGTAGAGAGGAGGTTCTAGCAGCAATCTCCAAGTGATAATGATGCAGAGGATCTCCTCAGGATATCTGGACTGGTAGGAATCGCAGTCCCTTGAGGTCTGACACAGGATGGACAACCTTGCTCTGAATGTCCCCAAGACCACCCTTTTTCTCATTGTCCCCTGGGACTCACATCCCTTCTCCTTACATCAGACTTCTCCCCTCAATTCTGCAGGTGGGTGCTGCAGCTCCTTTGCACCATCCCCACCTGTTTGCCTTAGAGGACTGGCTGCACACAGGTGCAGAAGAATTATTCAGATCTGCAAGCAATGTCAAGAATGATCAAGTGTCATAAATAGGCCAACAGCCTCCACAAGCAGATGCCAATTCCAAGCTGTCTCTGATGAGGTGCTTTTCTGCAAGGGACACTCTCGTGAGAAATCTTTTAGGCTGTTAGATACAGAAAGATAGATCTAAACAGAAGGGAAGAGCTGGGTAAGGAGACCGTTTGGCTGCAGGAAGACACGCAAGTTTTTCCTTCCTGAAGCTAAAAACAGCAGTACAGGTGAGAGGTACCTAAAAGACCAAAGACTAAAGGGAGGAGAAAAGTGGTGAATAACTGAAAGAGCCTTTGCTGAGACAATCTGCTGAAACGATGACTTCAGAAGGCGTCACTGTCTCCTGCCCAGGTGCAAATATGTTAAAGATGAGAGAAAATAAGGGCGTGGTATAACCGTAATACTAATAATGGTGAAGTTCTGGTATAAAATCAATATTTCCTTGAAGCATCGCTTTTGAAAGCTCCTTGAATTGGCAGAGGTCACTTGTGAGAAAGGACAAGTCAATGTTGCAACTGTCTTGGAAGGAGTCCATAAGCTTTCTGCCAGGGAAACCCATTCTAGTCATCACTTCTCGTGTTCTAAGAGGAGATGTTCACTTGGGAGTTGGTAACTGCAGTCCCAGACAAAGGTAAGGGCGTGCGGTTGGCCATTCACCAGCAGCTTCCTGCAGATTTCTTCTTCCAATATGGCTTGTTCTGCAACCCAGGGACACAGTCAGCACAGCTCAGCCTGAAGGCCAAGAGGTACATGGAGCACAGCACAGGCCTGCTCAGGTTTCCTGTGACACTCATCACTAAGTCCTGCATGTGGAAAGGTCTTCTGCTCAGATTCTCTCAACCTCCTGATGAAGGTTAGAAGGAGAACGACATCTCCTTTAGACCGCTAGAGAAAGGGACCTTTACTTGAAGGCCTTGGTTGAAGGGAAAGTGGAAGATGATCTGCAGGAGCGGGCTGGAAACTAGGACCATGCGTGGCAATCAGTTAGCTGAAGGGAATGTGCTCGAGCTTGTAGGTCACTAACCCTGGGAAGACAAGGAGTGTGAATAGACACAACAATTAACATGCTGAGTCATGCTGAGAGAGCATAGGGGAGTGGGGGACGGATGCTGGGAAGGAAAGGTAACACCTTGCTGTTAATTGATGGTAGTTAACCATGAGTTGGGGATTGCCTAGTATGCAATGCTTAGCTTCAAGAACCAATCTGTTTAAAACGCGCAGCTTCAAGAACCAATCTGTTTAAAACGCGCAGCTTCAAGAACCAACTGTTTAAAACATGCAGCTTCAAGAACCAATCTGTTTAAAACGCGCAGCTTCAAGAACCAACTGTTTAAAACGCGCAGCTTCTGAAATGGATATATACTCGTGCTACTGTACAATAAATTGACATTGGCTTGTATCACCCTGCGTCCCGTCAATCCATCGCAGCAATGATCCCTGACCAACATGGCACAAACGCTTCCTGGACTTGTTTTGAACAAAAGACAAGGCGAGAACGGTGAAAAATGTGGACGGCACCTTTCAGTCAAGAATGGGTGACTCTGGTAAAGTAGAAATCAAGAGCAAGTCAACAAGACAAACTGTAGCAGGGCTGAGTAGAGAGGAAAGATCCCCTCCACCAACCCTTGGGCAGTGCTCTTCCTAATGCAGCCCAGGATGCCATGGGCCTTATTTGAAAGGTGCAAAGCCAGGAGAAGAGGAGGCTTTGGGGACACCTAATAACAGCCTTCCCATATCTTCTTGGGTCATATCAGCAGGAAAAGGCAGCCAGGGTCTTGCCTCTTGTGCGTGACGGGACTGTGAGGGCCAATGGGCATCAGCTGAAGCAGGGGAAGACAATGTCCTTCCCCACAAAGACAGTCAAGCAGTGGAGCAGATGTCCCACAGAGCTTGTGCCATGTCCATCCTTGGAGCTTTTCAAGCCCCACTTGACGGAAAGCCTGAGCTACTTGCTTCAACCCCATAACTGATCGTTCTCTGAGCAGCACGTAGGCCTGGACACCTCCGGAGGTCCCTTCCAGCATGAATGATTCTGGATCTGCATCCACCATGGATCTTGCCTTCATGATGGCAGGGAAATCACTCCGGTTTCCAGCAGCGGTTGAAGCCTAACAGAAAGTGTGTCAGGTGACCTGCGACGTTCTTTTCCCACTCCAAGCTTTGCTGCTCAGATGCAGGGCTGCTTGGCTGCTTCCTATGGATTCCTGTTCTTCACCCTTTCCTACCTTTTTCCCTCCTTTCCCATGCACAATTGCTTCTCGGTGACCACCCTTGTATCCTCCCATGCAAGTAGCCCACCTCTCCTTTCCCTTTCCTCCCTGGCCATTGGCTGTCCCCCTTTGGTGATTCTGAGATTGTCACCATAGGTGGCCACTCAGAAGAAGGATTGATCATCCCCCTTGACTCAGCATCATCCCCCTTGACACAGCACTGTTGTGGCCACATGCGGGTGATCTGTGCCTGGGCTTGGAGGTTTCTCATTCTGGAGGAGGGAGGAAAAACTGGAGAGGCTGTGGAGGATGCCTGCCTGGATGGAGCCTGTGGAGGGAGACTGAAGGTCCTCAATGTCTTGAGACAGGCAAAGTGGAGCCTCAGGGCACCACAGGAATAGCATGCACCTGCTTGAAGGGGGGTGTCAGAGATAAGGGAGTGATTCCTGATAGTGACAGGAAGAGAAAACCTCCACAAAGTGCTGCTTGGAAAGGTAAGATTGGATGTGAAGAGAAAGAAATGTCCCTCTGAGGGTTGCCCTCTGATGCCGGAGTTCACTCAGAGGGTGCCTGGATCGTCCCATGGCTTTGAGCTTCAAGGAACAAGCAGGGATGAGGGGAAAAACTTCAGCAAAGGCAGAGAAATGCGGGTGTGAGGGCTGGGTAGGAAAGCAAGGAAGAGTCCAACCGCCAGAGTGGAAAGAGGTGCCACAAGGACAGTGTAGGGCAACTTGCAGTGGAGATGGCCCAGGGCTGCAGCAAGGCCGAATGGCCCCACAGGGGGCTGAGGCCTCTGTCCCCCTGGCAATGGCAGCTGCCCATGCCACCAAGGCCTGTGACAGGAAACTTGATTTGGAGGGTCTTCTCTTCTGCCCTCCAAGAGCCTGGGGGTCAGGGCTTGGCCTTTCTGCTTCATAAAAAAAGCCAAATGTGCTTTGCAGCATTACAGCCACCGACACAGTACCTTTGCCTACCTGCAGGTCTGGCCTCTAATTAGCTCCTCTAACGAGTCCATGGGGACGCTTTGTCAGCGATGGCCCTCAGCGGGACCCATCAGTGTTTGAAGGTATTTTCAGTGTTGCTTCTGCCTTACATTCCTTGAGTGGTTGGTTCAGCCTGCTCTCAGTAGCTCAGGGTCATGGCAGGAGCCCCCAATGCCCTAACGAGGTATTTGCCTTTTTGTCATTTCCTTCAAGTCTTGAAGAGCTGTGCAGCTAATTGAATCTGTTCCATTCACGTAGATAAGAGAGAGGATTTCAAAGTGCATTTGAAAGGAATTATTTTTCATTTCATAGGTTATATTTTGCTCCTGATTAGGGTAGAGAGGAGGTTCTAGCAGCAATCTCCAAGTGATAATGATGCAGAGGATCTCCTCAGGATATCTGGACTGGTAGGAATCGCAGTCCCTTGAGGTCTGACACAGGATGGACAACCTTGCTCTGAATGTCCCCAAGACCACCCTTTTTCTCATTGTCCCCTGGGACTCACATCCCTTCTCCTTACATCAGACTTCTCCCCTCAATTCTGCAGGTGGGTGCTGCAGCTCCTTTGCACCATCCCCACCTGTTTGCCTTAGAGGACTGGCTGCACACAGGTGCAGAAGAATTATTCAGATCTGCAAGCAATGTCAAGAATGATCAAGTGTCATAAATAGGCCAACAGCCTCCACAAGCAGATGCCAATTCCAAGCTGTCTCTGATGAGGTGCTTTTCTGCAAGGGACACTCTCGTGAGAAATCTTTTAGGCTGTTAGATACAGAAAGATAGATCTAAACAGAAGGGAAGAGCTGGGTAAGGAGACCGTTTGGCTGCAGGAAGACACGCAAGTTTTTCCTTCCTGAAGCTAAAAACAGCAGTACAGGTGAGAGGTACCTAAAAGACCAAAGACTAAAGGGAGGAGAAAACTGGTGAATAACTGAAAGAGCCTTTGCTGAGACAATCTGCTGAAAAGATGACTTCAGAAGGCGTCACTGTCTCCTGCCCAGGTGCAAATATGTTAAAGATGAGAGAAAATAAGGGCGTGGTATAACCGTAATACTAATAATGGTGAAGTTCTGGTATAAAATCAACATTTCCTTGAAGCATCGCTTTTGAAAGCTCCTTGAATTGGCAGAGGTCACTTGTGAGAAAGGACAAGACAATGTTGCAACTGTCTTGGAAGGAGTCCATAAGCTTTCTGCCAGGGAAACCCATTCTAGTCATCACTTCTCGTGTTCTAAGAGGAGTTGTTCACTTGGGAGTTGGTAACTGCAGTCCCAGACAAAGGTAAGGGCGTGCGGTTGGCCATTCACCAGCAGCTTCCTGCAGATTTCTTCTTCCAATATGGCTTGTTCTGCAACCCAGGGACACAGTCAGCACAGCTCAGCCTGAAGGCCAAGACGTACATGGAGCACAGCACAGGCCTGCTCAGGTTTCCTGTGACACTCATCACTAAGTCCTGCATGTGGAAAGTTCTTCTGCTCAGATTCTCTCAACCTCCTGATGAAGGTTAGAAGGAGAACGACATCTCCTTTAGACCGCTAGAGAAAGGGACCTTTACTTGAAGGCCTTGGTTGAAGGGAAAGTGGAAGATGATCTGCAGGAGCGGGCTGGAAACTAGGACCATGCGTGGCAATCAGTTAGCTGAAGGGAATGTGCTCGAGCTTGTAGGTCACTAACCCTGGGAAGACAAGGAGTGTGAATAGACACAACAATTAACATGCTGAGTCATGCTGAGAGAGCATAGGGGAGTGGGGGACGGATGCTGGGAAGGAAAGGTAACACCTTGCTGTTAATTGATGGTAGTTAACCATGAGTTGGGGATTGCCTAGGATGCAATGCTTAGCTTCAAGAACCAATCTGTTTAAAACGCGCAGCTTCAAGAACCAATCTGTTTAAAACGCGCAGCTTCAAGAACCAACTGTTTAAAACGCGCAGCTTCTGAAATGGATATATACTCGTGCTACTGTACAATAAATTGACATTGGCTTGTATCACCCTGCGTCCCGTCAATCCATCGCAGCAATGATCCCTGACCAACATGGCACAAACGCTTCCTGGACTTGTTTTGAACAAAAGACAAGGCGAGAACGGTGAAAAATGTGGACGGCACCTTTCAGTCAAGAATGGGTGACTCTGGTAAAGTAGAAATCAAGAGCAAGTCAAGCAAGTCAACAACTGTAGCAGGGCTGAGTAGAGAGGAAAGATCCCCTCCACCAACCCTTGGGCAGTGCTCTTCCTAATGCAGCCCAGGATGCCATGGGCCTTATTTGAAAGGTGCAAAGCCAGGAGAAGAGGAGGCTTTGGGGACACCTAATAACAGCCTTCCCATATCTTCTTGGGTCATATCAGCAGGAAAAGGCAGCCAGGGTCTTGCCTCTTGTGCGTGACGGGACTGTGAGGGCCAATGGGCATCAGCTGAAGCAGGGGAAGACAATGTCCTTCCCCATGAAGACAGTCAAGCAGTGGAGCAGATGTCCCACAGAGCTTGTGCCATGTCCATCCTTGGAGCTTTTCAAGCCCCACTTGACGGAAAGCCTGAGCTACTTGCTTCAACCCCATAACTGATCGTTCTCTGAGCAGCACGTAGGCCTGGACACCTCCGGAGGTCCCTTCCAGCATGAATGATTCTGGATCTGCATCCACCATGGATCTTGCCTTCATGATGGCAGGGAAATCACTCCGGTTTCCAGCAGCGGTTGAAGCCTAACAGAAAGTGTGTCAGGTGACCTGCGACGTTCTTTTCCCACTCCAAGCTTTGCTGCTCAGATGCAGGGCTGCTTGGCTGCTTCCTATGGATTCCTGTTCTTCACCCTTTCCTACCTTTTTCCCTCCTTTCCCATGCACAATTGCTTCTCGGTGACCACCCTTGTATCCTCCCATGCAAGTAGCCCACCTCTCCTTTCCCTTTCCTCCCTGGCCATTGGCTGTCCCCCTTTGGTGATTCTGAGATTGTCACCATAGGTGGCCACTCAGAAGAAGGATTGATCATCCCCCTTGACTCAGCATCATCCCCCTTGACATAGCACTGTTGTGGCCACATGCGGGTGATCTGTGCCTGGGCTTGGAGGTTTCTCATTCTGGAGGAGGGAGGAAAAACTGGAGAGGCTGTGGAGGATGCCTGCCTGGATGGAGCCTGTGGAGGGAGACTGAAGGTCCTCAATGTCTTGAGACAGGCAAAGTGGAGCCTCAGGGCACCACAGGAATAGCATGCACCTGCTTGAAGGGGGGTGTCAGAGATAAGGGAGTGATTCCTGATAGTGACAGGAAGAGAAAACCTCCACAAAGTGCTGCTTGGAAAGGTAAGATTGGATGTGAAGAGAAAGAAATGTCCCTCTGAGGGTTGCCCTCTGATGCCGGAGTTCACCCAGAGGGTGCCTGGATCGTCCCATGGCTTTGAGCTTCAAGGAACAAGCAGGGATGAGGGGAAAAACTTCAGCAAAGGCAGAGAAATGCGGGTGTGAGGGCTGGGTAGGAAAGCAAGGAAGAGTCCAACCCCCAGAGTGGAAAGAGGTGCCACAAGGACAGTGTAGGGCAACTTGCAGTGGAGATGGCCCAGGGCTGCAGCAAGGCCGAATGGCCCCACAGGGGGCTGAGGCCTCTGTCCCCCTGGCAATGGCAGCTGCCCATGCCACCAAGGCCTGTGACAGGAAACTTGATTTGGAGGGTCTTCTCTTCTGCCCTCCAAGAGCCTGGGGGTCAGGGCTTGGCCTTTCTGCTTCATAAAAAAAGCCAAATGTGTTTTGCAGCATTACAGCCACCGACACAGTACTTTTGCCTACCTGCAGGTCTGGCCTCTAATTAGCTCCTCTAACGAGTCCATGGGGACGCTTTGTCAGCGATGGCCCTCAGCGGGACCCATCAGTGTTTGAAGGTATTTTCAGTGTTGCTTCTGCCTTACATTCCTTGAGTGGTTGGTTCAGCCTGCTCTCAGTAGCTCAGGGTCATGGCAGGAGCCCCCAATGCCCTAACGAGGTATTTGCCTTTTTGTCATTTCCTTCAAGTCTTGAAGAGCTGTGCAGCTAATTGAATCTGTTCCATTCACGTAGATAAGAGAGAGGATTTCAAAGTGCATTTGAAAGGAATTATTTTTCATTTCATAGGTTATATTTTGCTCCTGATTAGGGTAGAGAGGAGGTTCTAGCAGCAATCTCCAAGTGATAATGATGCAGAGGATCTCCTCAGGATATCTGGACTGGTAGGAATCGCAGTCCCTTGAGGTCTGACACAGGATGGACAACCTTGCTCTGAATGTCCCCAAGACCACCCTTTTTCTCATTGTCCCCTGGGACTCACATCCCTTCTCCTTACATCAGACTTCTCCCCTCAATTCTGCAGGTGGGTGCTGCAGCTCCTTTGCACCATCCCCACCTGTTTGCCTTAGAGGACTGGCTGCACACAGGTGCAGAAGAATTATTCAGATCTGCAAGCAATGTCAAGAATGATCAAGTGTCATAAATAGGCCAACAGCCTCCACAAGCAGATGCCAATTCCAAGCTGTCTCTGATGAGGTGCTTTTCTGCAAGGGACACTCTCGTGAGAAATCTTTTAGGCTGTTAGATACAGAAAGATAGATCTAAACAGAAGGGAAGAGCTGGGTAAGGAGACAGTTTGGCTGCAGGAAGACACGCAAGTTTTTCCTTCCTGAAGCTAAAAACAGCAGTACAGGTGAGAGGTACCTAAAAGACCAAAGACTAAAGGGAGGAGAAAAGTGGTGAATAACTGAAAGAGCCTTTGCTGAGACAATCTGCTGAAAAGATGACTTCAGAAGGCGTCACTGTCTCCTGCCCAGGTGCAAATATGTTAAAGATGAGAGAAAATAAGGGCGTGGTATAACCGTAATACTAATAATGGTGAAGTTCTGGTATAAAATCAACATTTCCTTGAAGCATCGCTTTTGAAAGCTCCTTGAATTGGCAGAGGTCACTTGTGAGAAAGGACAAGACAATGTTGCAACTGTCTTGGAAGGAGTCCATAAGCTTTCTGCCAGGGAAACCCATTCTAGTCATCACTTCTCGTGTTCTAAGAGGAGATGTTCACTTGGGAGTTGGTAACTGCAGTCCCAGACAAAGGTAAGGGCATGCGGTTGGCCATTCACCAGCAGCTTCCTGCAGATTTCTTCTTCCAATATGGCTTGTTCTGCAACCCAGGGACACAGTCAGCACAGCTCAGCCTGAAGGCCAAGACGTACATGGAGCACAGCACAGGCCTGCTCAGGTTTCCTGTGACACTCATCACTAAGTCCTGCATGTGGAAAGGTCTTCTGCTCAGATTCTCTCAACCTCCTGATGAAGGTTAGAAGGAGAACGACATCTCCTTTAGACCGCTAGAGAAAGGGACCTTTACTTGAAGGCCTTGGTTGAAGGGAAAGTGGAAGATGATCTGCAGGAGCGGGCTGGAAACTAGGACCATGCGTGGCAATCAGTTAGCTGAAGGGAATGTGCTCGAGCTTGGAGGTCACTAACCCTGGGAAGACAAGGAGTGTGAATAGACACAACAATTAACATGCTGAGTCATGCTGAGAGAGCATAGGGGAGTGGGGGACGGATGCTGGGAAGGAAAGGTAACACCTTGCTGTTAATTGATGGTAGTTAACCATGAGTTGGGGATTGCCTAGGATGCAATGCTTAGCTTCAAGAACCAATCTGTTTAAAACGCGCAGCTTCAAGAACCAATCTGTTTAAAACGCGCAGCTTCAAGAACCAACTGTTTAAAACATGCAGCTTCAAGAACCAATCTGTTTAAAACGCGCAGCTTCAAGAACCAACTGTTTAAAACGCGCAGCTTCTGAAATGGATATATACTCGTGCTACTGTACAATAAATTGACATTGGCTTGTATCACCCTGCGTCCCGTCAATCCATCGCAGCAATGATCCCTGACCAACATGGCACAAACGCTTCCTGGACTTGTTTTGAACAAAAGACAAGGCGAGAACGGTGAAAAATGTGGACGGCACCTTTCAGTCAAGAATGGGTGACTCTGGTAAAGTAGAAATCAAGAGCAAGTCAACAAGACAAACTGTAGCAGGGCTGAGTAGAGAGGAAAGATCCCCTCCACCAACCCTTGGGCAGTGCTCTTCCTAATGCAGCCCAGGATGCCATGGGCCTTATTTGAAAGGTGCAAAGCCAGGAGAAGAGGAGGCTTTGGGGACACCTAATAACAGCCTTCCCATATCTTCTTGGGTCATATCAGCAGGAAAAGGCAGCCAGGTTCTTGCCTCTTGTGCGTGACGGGACTGTGAGGGCCAATGGGCATCAGCTGAAGCAGGGGAAGACAATGTCCTTCCCCACGAAGACAGTCAAGCAGTGGAGCAGATGTCCCACAGAGCTTGTGCCATGTCCATCCTTGGAGCTTTTCAAGCCCCACTTGACGGAAAGCCTGAGCTACTTGCTTCAACCCCATAACTGATCGTTCTCTGAGCAGCACGTAGGCCTGGACACCTCCGGAGGTCCCTTCCAGCATGAATGATTCTGGATCTGCATCCACCATGGATCTTGCCTTCATGATGGCAGGGAAATCACTCCGGTTTCCAGCAGCGGTTGAAGCCTAACAGAAAGTGTGTCAGGTGACCTGCGACGTTCTTTTCCCACTCCAAGCTTTGCTGCTCAGATGCAGGGCTGCTTGGCTGCTTCCTATGGATTCCTGTTCTTCACCCTTTCCTACCTTTTTCCCTCCTTTCCCATGCACAATTGCTTCTCGGTGACCACCCTTGTATCCTCCCATGCAAGTAGCCCACCTCTCCTTTCCCTTTCCTCCCTGGCCATTGGCTGTCCCCCTTTGGTGATTCTGAGATTGTCACCATAGGTGGCCACTCAGAAGAAGGATTGATCATCCCCCTTGACTCAGCATCATCCCCCTTGACACAGCACTGTTGTGGCCACATCCGGGTGATCTGTGCCTGGGCTTGGAGGTTTCTCATTCTGGAGGAGGGAGGAAAAACTGGAGAGGCTGTGGAGGATGCCTGCCTGGATGGAGCCTGTGGAGGGAGACTGAAGGTCCTCAATGTCTTGAGACAGGCAAAGTGGAGCCTCAGGGCACCACAGGAATAGCATGCACCTGCTTGAAGGGGGGTGTCAGAGATAAGGGAGTGATTCCTGATAGTGACAGGAAGAGAAAACCTCCGCAAAGTGCTGCTTGGAAAGGTAAGATTGGATGTGAAGAGAAAGAAATGTCCCTCTGAGGGTTGCCCTCTGATGCCGGAGTTCACCCAGAGGGTGCCTGGATCGTCCCATGGCTTTGAGCTTCAAGGAACAAGCAGGGATGAGGGGAAAAACTTCAGCAAAGGCAGAGAAATGCGGGTGTGAGGGCTGGGTAGGAAAGCAAGGAAGAGTCCAACCGCCAGAGTGGAAAGAGGTGCCACAAGGACAGTGTAGGGCAACTTGCAGTGGAGATGGCCCAGGGCTGCAGCAAGGCCGAATGGCCCCACAGGGGGCTGAGGCCTCTGTCCCCCTGGCAATGGCAGCTGCCCATGCCACCAAGGCCTGTGACAGGAAACTTGATTTGGAGGGTCTTCTCTTCTGCCCTCCAAGAGCCTGGGGGTCAGGGCTTGGCCTTTCTGCTTCATAAAAAAAGCCAAATGTGCTTTGCAGCATTACAGCCACCGACACAGTACCTTTGCCTACCTGCAGGTCTGGCCTCTAATTAGCTCCTCTAACGAGTCCATGGGGACGCTTTGTCAGCGATGGCCCTCAGCGGGACCCATCAATGTTTGAAGGTATTTTCAGTGTTGCTTCTGCCTTACATTCCTTGAGTGGTTGGTTCAGCCTGCTCTCAGTAGCTCAGGGTCATGGCAGGAGCCCCCAATGCCCTAACGAGGTATTTGCCTTTTTGTCATTTCCTTCAAGTCTTGAAGAGCTGTGCAGCTAATTGAATCTGTTCCATTCACGTAGATAAGAGAGAGGATTTCAAAGTGCATTTGAAAGGAATTATTTTTCATTTCATAGGTTATATTTTGCTCCTGATTAGGGTAGAGAGGAGGTTCTAGCAGCAATCTCCAAGTGATAATGATGCAGAGGATCTCCTCAGGATATCTGGACTGGTAGGAATCGCAGTCCCTTGAGGTCTGACACAGGATGGACAACCTTGATCTGAATGTCCCCAAGACCACCCTTTTTCTCATTGTCCCCTGGGACTCACATCCCTTCTCCTTACATCAGACTTCTCCCCTCAATTCTGCAGGTGGGTGCTGCAGCTCCTTTGCACCATCCCCACCTGTTTGCCTTAGAGGACTGGCTGCACACAGGTGCAGAAGAATTATTCAGATCTGCAAGCAATGTCAAGAATGATCAAGTGTCATAAATAGGCCAACAGCCTCCACAAGCAGATGCCAATTCCAAGCTGTCTCTGATGAGGTGCTTTTCTGCAAGGGACACTCTCGTGAGAAATCTTTTAGGCTGTTAGATACAGAAAGATAGATCTAAACAGAAGGGAAGAGCTGGGTAAGGAGACCGTTTGGCTGCAGGAAGACACGCAAGTTTTTCCTTCCTGAAGCTAAAAACAGCAGTACAGGTGAGAGGTACCTAAAAGACCAAAGACTAAAGGGAGGAGAAAACTGGTGAATAACTGAAAGAGCCTTTGCTGAGACAATCTGCTGAAACGATGACTTCAGAAGGCGTCACTGTCTCCTGCCCAGGTGCAAATATGTTAAAGATGAGAGAAAATAAGGGCGTGGTATAACCGTAATACTAATAATGGTGAAGTTCTGGTATAAAATCAACATTTCCTTGAAGCATCGCTTTTGAAAGCTCCTTGAATTGGCAGAGGTCACTTGTGAGAAAGGACAAGACAATGTTGCAACTGTCTTGGAAGGAGTCCATAAGCTTTCTGCCAGGGAAACCCATTCTAGTCATCACTTCTCGTGTTCTAAGAGGAGTTGTTCACTTGGGAGTTGGTAACTGCAGTCCCAGACAAAGGTAAGGGCGTGCGGTTGGCCATTCACCAGCAGCTTCCTGCAGATTTCTTCTTCCAATATGGCTTGTTCTGCAACCCAGGGACACAGTCAGCACAGCTCAGCCTGAAGGCCAAGAGGTACATGGAGCACAGCACAGGCCTGCTCAGGTTTCCTGTGACACTCATCACTAAGTCCTGCATGTGGAAAGGTCTTCTGCTCAGATTCTCTCAACCTCCTGATGAAGGTTAGAAGGAGAACGACATCTCCTTTAGACCGCTAGAGAAAGGGACCTTTACTTGAAGGCCTTGGTTGAAGGGAAAGTGGAAGATGATCTGCAGGAGCGGGCTGGAAACTAGGACCATGCGTGGCAATCAGTTAGCTGAAGGGAATGTGCTCGAGCTTGTAGGTCACTAACCCTGGGAAGACAAGGAGTGTGAATAGACACAACAATTAACATGCTGAGTCATGCTGAGAGAGCATAGGGGAGTGGGGGACGGATGCTGGGAAGGAAAGGTAACACCTTGCTGTTAATTGATGGTAGTTAACCATGAGTTGGGGATTGCCTAGGATGCAATGCTTAGCTTCAAGAACCAATCTGTTTAAAACGCGCAGCTTCAAGAACCAATCTGTTTAAAACGCGCAGCTTCAAGAACCAACTGTTTAAAACATGCAGCTTCAAGAACCAATCTGTTTAAAACGCGCAGCTTCAAGAACCAACTGTTTAAAACGCGCAGCTTCTGAAATGGATATATACTCGTGCTACTGTACAATAAATTGACATTGGCTTGTATCACCCTGCGTCCCGTCAATCCATCGCAGCAATGATCCCTGACCAACATGGCACAAACGCTTCCTGGACTTGTTTTGAACAAAAGACAAGGCGAGAACGGTGAAAAATGTGGACGGCACCTTTCAGTCAAGAATGGGTGACTCTGGTAAAGTAGAAATCAAGAGCAAGTCAAGCAAGTCAACAACTGTAGCAGGGCTGAGTAGAGAGGAAAGATCCCCTCCACCAACCCTTGGGCAGTGCTCTTCCTAATGCAGCCCAGGATGCCATGGGCCTTATTTGAAAGGTGCAAAGCCAGGAGAAGAGGAGGCTTTGGGGACACCTAATAACAGCCTTCCCATATCTTCTTGGGTCATATCAGCAGGAAAAGGCAGCCAGGGTCTTGCCTCTTGTGCGTGACGGGACTGTGAGGGCCAATGGGCATCAGCTGAAGCAGGGGAAGACAATGTCCTTCCCCACAAAGACAGTCAAGCAGTGGAGCAGATGTCCCACAGAGCTTGTGCCATGTCCATCCTTGGAGCTTTTCAAGCCCCACTTGATGGAAAGCCTGAGCTACTTGCTTCAACCCCATAACTGATCGTTCTCTGAGCAGCACGTAGGCCTGGACACCTCCGGAGGTCCCTTCCAGCATGAATGATTCTGGATCTGCATCCACCATGGATCTTGCCTTCATGATGGCAGGGAAATCACTCCGGTTTCCAGCAGCGGTTGAAGCCTAACAGAAAGTGTGTCAGGTGACCTGCGACGTTCTTTTCCCACTCCAAGCTTTGCTGCTCAGATGCAGGGCTGCTTGGCTGCTTCCTATGGATTCCTGTTCTTCACCCTTTCCTACCTTTTTCCCTCCTTTCCCATGCACAATTGCTTCTCGGTGACCATCCTTGTATCCTCCCATGCAAGTAGCCCACCTCTCCTTTCCCTTTCCTCCCTGGCCATTGGCTGTCCCCCTTTGGTGATTCTGAGATTGTCACCATAGGTGGCCACTCAGAAGAAGGATTGATCATCCCCCTTGACTCAGCATCATCCCCCTTGACACAGCACTGTTGTGGCCACATGCGGGTGATCTGTGCCTGGGCTTGGAGGTTTCTCATTCTGGAGGAGGGAGGAAAAACTGGAGAGGCTGTGGAGGATGCCTGCCTGGATGGAGCCTGTGGAGGGAGACTGAAGGTCCTCAATGTCTTGAGACAGGCAAAGTGGAGCCTCAGGGCACCACAGGAATAGCATGCACCTGCTTGAAGGGGGGTGTCAGAGATAAGGGAGTGATTCCTGATAGTGACAGGAAGAGAAAACCTCCGCAAAGTGCTGCTTGGAAAGGTAAGATTGGATGTGAAGAGAAAGAAATGTCCCTCTGAGGGTTGCCCTCTGATGCCGGAGTTCACCCAGAGGGTGCCTGGATCGTCCCATGGCTTTGAGCTTCAAGGAACAAGCAGGGATGAGGGGAAAAACTTCAGCAAAGGCAGAGAAATGCGGGTGTGAGGGCTGGGTAGGAAAGCAAGGAAGAGTCCAACCCCCAGAGTGGAAAGAGGTGCCACAAGGACAGTGTAGGGCAACTTGCAGTGGAGATGGCCCAGGGCTGCAGCAAGGCCGAATGGCCCCACAGGGGGCTGAGGCCTCTGTCCCCCTGGCAATGGCAGCTGCCCATGCCACCAAGGCCTGTGACAGGAAACTTGATTTGGAGGGTCTTCTCTTCTGCCCTCCAAGAGCCTGGGGGTC
This sequence comes from Falco punctatus, assembly GCF_963210335.1. Lineage (NCBI taxonomy): Eukaryota > Metazoa > Chordata > Aves > Falconiformes > Falconidae > Falco > Falco punctatus. The sequence goes on along the minus strand of NW_027660235.1, from coordinate 939,378 downwards.
AGGGCTTGGCCTTTCTGCTTCATAAAAAAAGCCAAATGTGCTTTGCAGCATTACAGCCACCGACACAGTACCTTTGCCTACCTGCAGGTCTGGCCTCTAATTAGCTCCTCTAACGAGTCCATGGGGACGCTTTGTCAGCGATGGCCCTCAGCGGGACCCATCAGTGTTTGAAGGTATTTTCAGTGTTGCTTCTGCCTTACATTCCTTGAGTGGTTGGTTCAGCCTGCTCTCAGTAGCTCAGGGTCATGGCAGGAGCCCCCAATGCCCTAACGAGGTATTTGCCTTTTTGTCATTTCCTTCAAGTCTTGAAGAGCTGTGCAGCTAATTGAATCTGTTCCATTCACGTAGATAAGAGAGAGGATTTCAAAGTGCATTTGAAAGGAATTATTTTTCATTTCATAGGTTATATTTTGCTCCTGATTAGGGTAGAGAGGAGGTTCTAGCAGCAATCTCCAAGTGATAATGATGCAGAGGATCTCCTCAGGATATCTGGACTGGTAGGAATCGCAGTCCCTTGAGGTCTGACACAGGATGGACAACCTTGCTCTGAATGTCCCCAAGACCACCCTTTTTCTCATTGTCCCCTGGGACTCACATCCCTTCTCCTTACATCAGACTTCTCCCCTCAATTCTGCAGGTGGGTGCTGCAGCTCCTTTGCACCATCCCCACCTGTTTGCCTTAGAGGACTGGCTGCACACAGGTGCAGAAGAATTATTCAGATCTGCAAGCAATGTCAAGAATGATCAAGTGTCATAAATAGGCCAACAGCCTCCACAAGCAGATGCCAATTCCAAGCTGTCTCTGATGAGGTGCTTTTCTGCAAGGGACACTCTCGTGAGAAATCTTTTAGGCTGTTAGATACAGAAAGATAGATCTAAACAGAAGGGAAGAGCTGGGTAAGGAGACCGTTTGGCTGCAGGAAGACACGCAAGTTTTTCCTTCCTGAAGCTAAAAACAGCAGTACAGGTGAGAGGTACCTAAAAGACCAAAGACTAAAGGGAGGAGAAAACTGGTGAATAACTGAAAGAGCCTTTGCTGAGACAATCTGCTGAAAAGATGACTTCAGAAGGCGTCACTGTCTCCTGCCCAGGTGCAAATATGTTAAAGATGAGAGAAAATAAGGGCGTGGTATAACCGTAATACTAATAATGGTGAAGTTCTGGTATAAAATCAACATTTCCTTGAAGCATCGCTTTTGAAAGCTCCTTGAATTGGCAGAGGTCACTTGTGAGAAAGGACAAGACAATGTTGCAACTGTCTTGGAAGGAGTCCATAAGCTTTCTGCCAGGGAAACCCATTCTAGTCATCACTTCTCGTGTTCTAAGAGGAGATGTTCACTTGGGAGTTGGTAACTGCAGTCCCAGACAAAGGTAAGGGCGTGCGGTTGGCCATTCACCAGCAGCTTCCTGCAGATTTCTTCTTCCAATATGGCTTGTTCTGCAACCCAGGGACACAGTCAGCACAGCTCAGCCTGAAGGCCAAGAGGTACATGGAGCACAGCACAGGCCTGCTCAGGTTTCCTGTGACACTCATCACTAAGTCCTGCATGTGGAAAGGTCTTCTGCTCAGATTCTCTCAACGTCCTGATGAAGGTTAGAAGGAGAACGACATCTCCTTTAGACCGCTAGAGAAAGGGACCTTTACTTGAAGGCCTTGGTTGAAGGGAAAGTGGAAGATGATCTGCAGGAGCGGGCTGGAAACTAGGACCATGCGTGGCAATCAGTTAGCTGAAGGGAATGTGCTCGAGCTTGTAGGTCACTAACCCTGGGAAGACAAGGAGTGTGAATAGACACAACAATTAACATGCTGAGTCATGCTGAGAGAGCATAGGGGAGTGGGGGACGGATGCTGGGAAGGAAAGGTAACACCTTGCTGTTAATTGATGGTAGTTAACCATGAGTTGGGGATTGCCTAGGATGCAATGCTTAGCTTCAAGAACCAATCTGTTTAAAACGCGCAGCTTCAAGAACCAACTGTTTAAAACGCGCAGCTTCTGAAATGGATATATACTCGTGCTACTGTACAATAAATTGACATTGGCTTGTATCACCCTGCGTCCCGTCAATCCATCGCAGCAATGATCCCTGACCAACATGGCACAAACGCTTCCTGGACTTGTTTTGAACAAAAGACAAGGCGAGAACGGTGAAAAATGTGGACGGCACCTTTCAGTCAAGAATGGGTGACTCTGGTAAAGTAGAAATCAAGAGCAAGTCAAGCAAGTCAACAACTGTAGCAGGGCTGAGTAGAGAGGAAAGATCCCCTCCACCAACCCTTGGGCAGTGCTCTTCCTAATGCAGGCCAGGATGCCATGGGCCTTATTTGAAAGGTGCAAAGCCAGGAGAAGAGGAGGCTTTGGGGACACCTAATAACAGCCTTCCCATATCTTCTTGGGTCATATCAGCAGGAAAAGGCAGCCAGGGTCTTGCCTCTTGTGCGTGACGGGACTGTGAGGGCCAATGGGCATCAGCTGAAGCAGGGGAAGACAATGTCCTTCCCCACAAAGACAGTCAAGCAGTGGAGCAGATGTCCCACAGAGCTTGTGCCATGTCCATCCTTGGAGCTTTTCAAGCCCCACTTGACGGAAAGCCTGAGCTACTTGCTTCAACCCCATAACTGATCGTTCTCTGAGCAGCACGTAGGCCTGGACACCTCCGGAGGTCCCTTCCAGCATGAATGATTCTGGATCTGCATCCACCATGGATCTTGCCTTCATGATGGCAGGGAAATCACTCCGGTTTCCAGCAGCGGTTGAAGCCTAACAGAAAGTGTGTCAGGTGACCTGCGACGTTCTTTTCCCACTCCAAGCTTTGCTGCTCAGATGCAGGGCTGCTTGGCTGCTTCCTATGGATTCCTGTTCTTCACCCTTTCCTACCTTTTTCCCTCCTTTCCCATGCACAATTGCTTCTCGGTGACCACCCTTGTATCCTCCCATGCAAGTAGCCCACCTCTCCTTTCCCTTTCCTCCCTGGCCATTGGCTGTCCCCCTTTGGTGATTCTGAGATTGTCACCATAGGTGGCCACTCAGAAGAAGGATTGATCATCCCCCTTGACTCAGCATCATCCCCCTTGACACAGCACTGTTGTGGCCACATGCGGGTGATCTGTGCCTGGGCTTGGAGGTTTCTCATTCTGGAGGAGGGAGGAAAAACTGGAGAGGCTGTGGAGGATGCCTGCCTGGATGGAGCCTGTGGAGGGAGACTGAAGGTCCTCAATGTCTTGAGACAGGCAAAGTGGAGCCTCAGGGCACCACAGGAATAGCATGCACCTGCTTGAAGGGGGGTGTCAGAGATAAGGGAGTGATTCCTGATAGTGACAGGAAGAGAAAACCTCCGCAAAGTGCTGCTTGGAAAGGTAAGATTGGATGTGAAGAGAAAGAAATGTCCCTCTGAGGGTTGCCCTCTGATGCCGGAGTTCACCCAGAGGGTGCCTGGATCGTCCCATGGCTTTGAGCTTCAAGGAACAAGCAGGGATGAGGGGAAAAACTTCAGCAAAGGCAGAGAAATGCGGGTGTGAGGGCTGGGTAGGAAAGCAAGGAAGAGTCCAACCGCCAGAGTGGAAAGAGGTGCCACAAGGACAGTGTAGGGCAACTTGCAGTGGAGATGGCCCAGGGCTGCAGCAAGGCCGAATGGCCCCACAGGGGGCTGAGGCCTCTGTCCCCCTGGCAATGGCAGCTGCCCATGCCACCAAGGCCTGTGACAGGAAACTTGATTTGGAGGGTCTTCTCTTCTGCCCTCCAAGAGCCTGGGGGTCAGGGCTTGGCCTTTCTGCTTCATAAAAAAAGCCAAATGTGTTTTGCAGCATTACAGCCACCGACACAGTACCTTTGCCTACCTGCAGGTCTGGCCTCTAATTAGCTCCTCTAACGAGTCCATGGGGACGCTTTGTCAGCGATGGCCCTCAGCGGGACCCATCAGTGTTTGAAGGTATTTTCAGTGTTGCTTCTGCCTTACATTCCTTGAGTGGTTGGTTCAGCCTGCTCTCAGTAGCTCAGGGTCATGGCAGGAGCCCCCAATGCCCTAACGAGGTATTTGCCTTTTTGTCATTTCCTTCAAGTCTTGAAGAGCTGTGCAGCTAATTGAATCTGTTCCATTCACGTAGATAAGAGAGAGGATTTCAAAGTGCATTTGAAAGGAATTATTTTTCATTTCATAGGTTATATTTTGCTCCTGATTAGGGTAGAGAGGAGGTTCTAGCAGCAATCTCCAAGTGATAATGATGCAGAGGATCTCCTCAGGATATCTGGACTGGTAGGAATCGCAGTCCCTTGAGGTCTGACACAGGATGGACAACCTTGCTCTGAATGTCCCCAAGACCACCCTTTTTCTCATTGTCCCCTGGGACTCACGTCCCTTCTCCTTACATCAGACTTCTCCCCTCAATTCTGCAGGTGGGTGCTGCAGCTCCTTTGCACCATCCCCACCTGTTTGCCTTAGAGGACTGGCTGCACACAGGTGCAGAAGAATTATTCAGATCTGCAAGCAATGTCAAGAATGATCAAGTGTCATAAATAGGCCAACAGCCTCCACAAGCAGATGCCAATTCCAAGCTGTCTCTGATGAGGTGCCTTTCTGCAAGGGACACTCTCATGAGAAATCTTTTAGGCTGTTAGATACAGAAAGATAGATCTAAACAGAAGGGAAGAGTTGGGTAAGGAGACAGTTTGGCTGCAGGAAGACACGCAAGTTTTTCCTTCCTGAAGCTAAAAACAGCAGTACAGGTGAGAGGTACCTAAAAGACCAAAGACTAAAGGGAGGAGAAAACTGGTGAATAACTGAAAGAGCCTTTGCTGAGACAATCTGCTGAAAAGATGACTTCAGAAGGCGTCACTGTCTCCTGCCCAGGTGCAAATATGTTAAAGATGAGAGAAAATAAGGGCGTGGTATAACCGTAATACTAATAATGGTGAAGTTCTGGTATAAAATCAACATTTCCTTGAAGCATCGCTTTTGAAAGCTCCTTGAATTGGCAGAGGTCACTTGTGAGAAAGGACAAGACAATGTTGCAACTGTCTTGGAAGGAGTCCATAAGCTTTCTGCCAGGGAAACCCATTCTAGTCATCACTTCTCGTGTTCTAAGAGGAGATGTTCACTTGGGAGTTGGTAACTGCAGTCCCAGACAAAGGTAAGGGCGTGCGGTTGGCCATTCACCAGCAGCTTCCTGCAGATTTCTTCTTCCAATATGGCTTGTTCTGCAACCCAGGGACAGAGTCAGCACAGCTCAGCCTGAAGGCCAAGACGTACATGGAGCACAGCACAGGCCTGCTCAGGTTTTCTGTGACACTCATCACTAAGTCCTGCATGTGGAAAGGTCTTCTGCTCAGATTCTCTCAACCTCCTGATGAAGGTTAGAAGGAGAACGACATCTCCTTTAGACCGCTAGAGAAAGGGACCTTTACTTGAAGGCCTTGGTTGAAGGGAAAGTGGAAGATGATCTGCAGGAGCGGGCTGGAAACTAGGACCATGCGTGGCAATCAGTTAGCTGAAGGGAATGTGCTCGAGCTTGTAGGTCACTAACCCTGGGAAGACAAGGAGTGTGAATAGACACAACAATTAACATGCTGAGTCATGCTGAGAGAGCATAGGGGAGTGGGGGACGGATGCTGGGAAGGAAAGGTAACACCTTGCTGTTAATTGATGGTAGTTAACCATGAGTTGGGGATTGCCTAGGATGCAATGCTTAGCTTCAAGAACCAATCTGTTTAAAACGCGCAGCTTCAAGAACCAACTGTTTAAAACGCGCAGCTTCTGAAATGGATATATACTCGTGCTACTGTACAATAAATTGACATTGGCTTGTATCACCCTGCGTCCCGTCAATCCATCGCAGCAATGATCCCTGACCAACATGGCACAAACGCTTCCTGGACTTGTTTTGAACAAAAGACAAGGCGAGAACGGTGAAAAATGTGGACGGCACCTTTCAGTCAAGAATGGGTGACTCTGGTAAAGTAGAAATCAAGAGCAAGTCAAGCAAGTCAACAACTGTAGCAGGGCTGAGTAGAGAGGAAAGATCCCCTCCACCAACCCTTGGGCAGTGCTCTTCCTAATGCAGCCCAGGATGCCATGGGCCTTATTTGAAAGGTGCAAAGCCAGGAGAAGAGGAGGCTTTGGGGACACCTAATAACAGCCTTCCCATATCTTCTTGGGTCATATCAGCAGGAAAAGGCAGCCAGGGTCTTGCCTCTTGTGCGTGACGGGACTGTGAGGGCCAATGGGCATCAGCTGAAGCAGGGGAAGACAATGTCCTTCCCCACAAAGACAGTCAAGCAGTGGAGCAGATGTCCCACAGAGCTTGTGCCATGTCCATCCTTGGAGCTTTTCAAGCCCCACTTGACGGAAAGCCTGAGCTACTTGCTTCATCCCCATAACTGATCGTTCTCTGAGCAGCACGTAGGCCTGGACACCTCCGGAGGTCCCTTCCAGCATGAATGATTCTGGATCTGCATCCACCATGGATCTTGCCTTCATGATGGCAGGGAAATCACTCCGGTTTCCAGCAGCGGTTGAAGCCTAACAGAAAGTGTGTCAGGTGACCTGCGACGTTCTTTTCCCACTCCAAGCTTTGCTGCTCAGATGCAGGGCTGCTTGGCTGCTTCCTATGGATTCCTGTTCTTCACCCTTTCCTACCTTTTTCCCTCCTTTCCCATGCACAATTGCTTCTCGGTGACCACCCTTGTATCCTCCCATGCAAGTAGCCCACCTCTCCTTTCCCTTTCCTCCCTGGCCATTGGCTGTCCCCCTTTGGTGATTCTGAGATTGTCACCATAGGTGGCCACTCAGAAGAAGGATTGATCATCCCCCTTGACTCAGCATCATCCCCCTTGACACAGCACTGTTGTGGCCACATGCGGGTGGTCTGTGCCTGGGCTTGGAGGTTTCTCATTCTGGAGGAGGGAGGAAAAACTGGAGAGGCTGTGGAGGATGCCTGCCTGGATGGAGCCTGTGGAGGGAGACTGAAGGTCCTCAATGTCTTGAGACAGGCAAAGTGGAGCCTCAGGGCACCACAGGAATAGCATGCACCTGCTTGAAGGGGGGTGTCAGAGATAAGGGAGTGATTCCTGATAGTGACAGGAAGAGAAAACCTCCGCAAAGTGCTGCTTGGAAAGGTAAGATTGGATGTGAAGAGAAAGAAATGTCCCTCTGAGGGTTGCCCTCTGATGCCGGAGTTCACCCAGAGGGTGCCTGGATCGTCCCATGGCTTTGAGCTTCAAGGAACAAGCAGGGATGAGGGGAAAAACTTCAGCAAAGGCAGAGAAATGCGGGTGTGAGGGCTGGGTAGGAAAGCAAGGAAGAGTCCAACCCCCAGAGTGGAAAGAGGTGCCACATGGACAGTGTAGGGCAACTTGCAGTGGAGATGGCCCAGGGCTGCAGCAAGGCCGAATGGCCCCACAGGGGGCTGAGGCCTCTGTCCCCCTGGCAATGGCAGCTGCCCATGCCACCAAGGCCTGTGACAGGAAACTTGATTTGGAGGGTCTTCTCTTCTGCCCTCCAAGAGCCTGGGGGTCAGGGCTTGGCCTTTCTGCTTCATAAAAAAAGCCAAATGTGCTTTGCAGCATTACAGCCACCGACACAGTACCTTTGCCTACCTGCAGGTCTGGCCTCTAATTAGCTCCTCTAACGAGTCCATGGGGACGCTTTGTCAGCGATGGCCCTCAGCGGGACCCATCAGTGTTTGAAGGTATTTTCAGTGTTGCTTCTGCCTTACATTCCTTGAGTGGTTGGTTCAGCCTGCTCTCAGTAGCTCAGGGTCATGGCAGGAGCCCCCAATGCCCTAACGAGGTATTTGCCTTTTTGTCATTTCCTTCAAGTCTTGAAGAGCTGTGCAGCTAATTGAATCTGTTCCATTCACGTAGATAAGAGAGAGGATTTCAAAGTGCATTTGAAAGGAATTATTTTTCATTTCATAGGTTATATTTTGCTCCTGATTAGGGTAGAGAGGAGGTTCTAGCAGCAATCTCCAAGTGATAATGATGCAGAGGATCTCCTCAGGATATCTGGACTGGTAGGAATCGCAGTCCCTTGAGGTCTGACACAGGATGGACAACCTTGCTCTGAATGTCCCCAAGACCACCCTTTTTCTCATTGTCCCCTGGGACTCACGTCCCTTCTCCTTACATCAGACTTCTCCCCTCAATTCTGCAGGTGGGTGCTGCAGCTCCTTTGCACCATCCCCACCTGTTTGCCTTAGAGGACTGGCTGCACACAGGTGCAGAAGAATTATTCAGATCTGCAAGCAATGTCAAGAATGATCAAGTGTCATAAATAGGCCAACAGCCTCCACAAGCAGATGCCAATTCCAAGCTGTCTCTGATGAGGTGCCTTTCTGCAAGGGACACTCTCATGAGAAATCTTTTAGGCTGTTAGATACAGAAAGATAGATCTAAACAGAAGGGAAGAGTTGGGTAAGGAGACAGTTTGGCTGCAGGAAGACACGCAAGTTTTTCCTTCCTGAAGCTAAAAACAGCAGTACAGGTGAGAGGTACCTAAAAGACCAAAGACTAAAGGGAGGAGAAAACTGGTGAATAACTGAAAGAGCCTTTGCTGAGACAATCTGCTGAAAAGATGACTTCAGAAGGCGTCACTGTCTCCTGCCCAGGTGCAAATATGTTAAAGATGAGAGAAAATAAGGGCGTGGTATAACCGTAATACTAATAATGGTGAAGTTCTGGTATAAAATCAACATTTCCTTGAAGCATCGCTTTTGAAAGCTCCTTGAATTGGCAGAGGTCACTTGTGAGAAAGGACAAGTCAATGTTGCAACTGTCTTGGAAGGAGTCCATAAGCTTTCTGCCAGGGAAACCCATTCTAGTCATCACTTCTCGTGTTCTAAGAGGAGATGTTCACTTGGGAGTTGGTAACTGCAGTCCCAGACAAAGGTAAGGGCGTGCGGTTGGCCATTCACCAGCAGCTTCCTGCAGATTTCTTCTTCCAATATGGCTTGTTCTGCAACCCAGGGACACAGTCAGCACAGCTCAGCCTGAAGGCCAAGAGGTACATGGAGCACAGCACAGGCCTGCTCAGGTTTCCTGTGACACTCATCACTAAGTCCTGCATGTGGAAAGGTCTTCTGCTCAGATTCTCTCAACCTCCTGATGAAGGTTAGAAGGAGAACGACATCTCCTTTAGACCGCTAGAGAAAGGGACCTTTACTTGAAGGCCTTGGTTGAAGGGAAAGTGGAAGATGATCTGCAGGAGCGGGCTGGAAACTAGGACCATGCGTGGCAATCAGTTAGCTGAAGGGAATGTGCTCGAGCTTGGAGGTCACTAACCCTGGGAAGACAAGGAGTGTGAATAGACACAACAATTAACATGCTGAGTCATGCTGAGAGAGCATAGGGGAGTGGGGGACGGATGCTGGGAAGGAAAGGTAACACCTTGCTGTTAATTGATGGTAGTTAACCATGAGTTGGGGATTGCCTAGGATGCAATGCTTAGCTTCAAGAACCAATCTGTTTAAAACGCGCAGCTTCAAGAACCAACTGTTTAAAACGCGCAGCTTCTGAAATGGATATATACTCGTGCTACTGTACAATAAATTGACATTGGCTTGTATCACCCTGCGTCCCGTCAATCCATCGCAGCAATGATCCCTGACCAACATGGCACAAACGCTTCCTGGACTTGTTTTGAACAAAAGACAAGGCGAGAACGGTGAAAAATGTGGACGGCACCTTTCAGTCAAGAATGGGTGACTCTGGTAAAGTAGAAATCAAGAGCAAGTCAAGCAAGTCAACAACTGTAGCAGGGCTGAGTAGAGAGGAAAGATCCCCTCCACCAACCCTTGGGCAGTGCTCTTCCTAATGCAGGCCAGGATGCCATGGGCCTTATTTGAAAGGTGCAAAGCCAGGAGAAGAGGAGGCTTTGGGGACACCTAATAACAGCCTTCCCATATCTTCTTGGGTCATATCAGCAGGAAAAGGCAGCCAGGGTCTTGCCTCTTGTGCGTGACGGGACTGTGAGGGCCAATGGGCATCAGCTGAAGCAGGGGAAGACAATGTCCTTCCCCACAAAGACAGTCAAGCAGTGGAGCAGATGTCCCACAGAGCTTGTGCCATGTCCATCCTTGGAGCTTTTCAAGCCCCACTTGACGGAAAGCCTGAGCTACTTGCTTCAACCCCATAACTGATCGTTCTCTGAGCAGCACGTAGGCCTGGACACCTCCGGAGGTCCCTTCCAGCATGAATGATTCTGGATCTGCATCCACCATGGATCTTGCCTTCATGATGGCAGGGAAATCACTCCGGTTTCCAGCAGCGGTTGAAGCCTAACAGAAAGTGTGTCAGGTGACCTGCGACGTTCTTTTCCCACTCCAAGCTTTGCTGCTCAGATGCAGGGCTGCTTGGCTGCTTCCTATGGATTCCTGTTCTTCACCCTTTCCTACCTTTTTCCCTCCTTTCCCATGCACAATTGCTTCTCGGTGACCACCCTTGTATCCTCCCATGCAAGTAGCCCACCTCTCCTTTCCCTTTCCTCCCTGGCCATTGGCTGTCCCCCTTTGGTGATTCTGAGATTGTCACCATAGGTGGCCACTCAGAAGAAGGATTGATCATCCCCCTTGACTCAGCATCATCCCCCTTGACACAGCACTGTTGTGGCCACATCCGGGTGATCTGTGCCTGGGCTTGGAGGTTTCTCATTCTGGAGGAGGGAGGAAAAACTGGAGAGGCTGTGGAGGATGCCTGCCTGGATGGAGCCTGTGGAGGGAGACTGAAGGTCCTCAATGTCTTGAGACAGGCAAAGTGGAGCCTCAGGGCACCACAGGAATAGCATGCACCTGCTTGAAGGGGGGTGTCAGAGATAAGGGAGTGATTCCTGATAGTGACAGGAAGAGAAAACCTCCGCAAAGTGCTGCTTGGAAAGGTAAGATTGGATGTGAAGAGAAAGAAATGTCCCTCTGAGGGTTGCCCTCTGATGCCGGAGTTCACCCAGAGGGTGCCTGGATCGTCCCATGGCTTTGAGCTTCAAGGAACAAGCAGGGATGAGGGGAAAAACTTGAGAAAAGGCAGAGAAATGCGGGTGTGAGGGCTGGGTAGGAAAGCAAGGAAGAGTCCAACCCCCAGAGTGGAAAGAGGTGCCACAAGGACAGTGTAGGGCAACTTGCAGTGGAGATGGCCCAGGGCTGCAGCAAGGCCGAATGGCCCCACAGGGGGCTGAGGCCTCTGTCCCCCTGGCAATGGCAGCTGCCCATGCCACCAAGGCCTGTGACAGGAAACTTGATTTGGAGGGTCTTCTCTTCTGCCCTCCAAGAGCCTGGGGGTCAGGGCTTGGCCTTTCTGCTTCATAAAAAAAGCCAAATGTGCTTTGCAGCATTACAGCCACCGACACAGTACCTTTGCCTACCTGCAGGTCTGGCCTCTAATTAGCTCCTCTAACGAGTCCATGGGGACGCTTTGTCAGCGATGGCCCTCAGCGGGACCCATCAGTGTTTGAAGGTATTTTCAGTGTTGCTTCTGCCTTACATTCCTTGAGTGGTTGGTTCAGCCTGCTCTCAGTAGCTCAGGGTCATGGCAGGAGCCCCCAATGCTCTAACGAGGTATTTGCCTTTTTGTCATTTCCTTCAAGTCTTGAAGAGCTGTGCAGCTAATTGAATCTGTTCCATTCACGTAGATAAGAGAGAGGATTTCAAAGTGCATTTGAAAGGAATTATTTTTCATTTCATAGGTTATATTTTGCTCCTGATTAGGGTAGAGAGGAGGTTCTAGCAGCAATCTCCAAGTGATAATGATGCAGAGGATCTCCTCAGGATATCTGGACTGGTAGGAATCGCAGTCCCTTGAGGTCTGACACAGGATGGACAACCTTGCTCTGAATGTCCCCAAGACCACCCTTTTTCTCATTGTCCCCTGGGACTCACGTCCCTTCTCCTTACATCAGACTTCTCCCCTCAGTTCTGCAGGTGGGTGCTGCAGCTCCTTTGCACCATCCCCACCTGTTTGCCTTAGAGGACTGGCTGCACACAGGTGCAGAAGAATTACTCAGATCTGCAAGCAATGTCAAGAATGATCAAGTGTCATAAATAGGCCAACAGCCTCCACAAGCAGATGCCAATTCCAGGCTGTCTCTGATGAGGTGCCTTTCTGCAAGGGACACTCTCATGAGAAATCTTTTAGGCTGTTAGATACAGAAAGATAGATCTAAACAGAAGGGAAGAGTTGGGTAAGGAGACAGTTTGGCTGCAGGAAGACACGCAAGTTTTTCCTTCCTGAAGCTAAAAACAGCAGTACAGGTGAGAGGTACCTAAAAGACCAAAGACTAAAGGGAGGAGAAAACTGGTGAATAACTGAAAGAGCCTTTGCTGAGACAATCTGCTGAAAAGATGACTTCAGAAGGCGTCACTGTCTCCTGCCCAGGTGCAAATATGTTAAAGATGAGAGAAAATAAGGGCGTGGTATAACCGTAATACTAATAATGGTGAAGTTCTGGTATAAAATCAACATTTCCTTGAAGCATCGCTTTTGAAAGCTCCTTGAATTGGCAGAGGTCACTTGTGAGAAAGGACAAGACAATGTTGCAACTGTCTTGGAAGGAGTCCATAAGCTTTCTGCCAGGGAAACCCATTCTAGTCATCACTTCTCGTGTTCTAAGAGGAGATGTTCACTTGGGAGTTGGTAACTGCAGTCCCAGACAAAGGTAAGGGCGTGCGGTTGGCCATTCACCAGCAGCTTCCTGCAGATTTCTTCTTCCAATATGGCTTGTTCTGCAAGCCAGGGACACAGTCAGCACAGCTCAGCCTGAAGGCCAAGAGGTACATGGAGCACAGCACAGGCCTGCTCAGGTTTCCTGTGACACTCATCACTAAGTCCTGCATGTGGAAAGGTCTTCTGCTCAGATTCTCTCAACCTCCTGATGAAGGTTAGAAGGAGAACGACATCTCCTTTAGACCGCTAGAGAAAGGGACCTTTACTTGAAGGCCTTGGTTGAAGGGAAAGTGGAAGATGATCTGCAGGAGCGGGCTGGAAACTAGGACCATGCGTGGCAATCAGTTAGCTGAAGGGAATGTGCTCGAGCTTGTAGGTCACTAACCCTGGGAAGACAAGGAGTGTGAATAGACACAACAATTAACATGCTGAGTCATGCTGAGAGAGCATAGGGGAGTGGGGGACGGATGCTGGGAAGGAAAGGTAACACCTTGCTGTTAATTGATGGTAGTTAACCATGAGTTGGGGATTGCCTAGGATGCAATGCTTAGCTTCAAGAACCAATCTGTTTAAAACGCGCAGCTTCAAGAACCAATCTGTTTAAAACGCGCAGCTTCAAGAACCAACTGTTTAAAACATGCAGCTTCAAGAACCAATCTGTTTAAAACGCGCAGCTTCAAGAACCAACTGTTTAAAACGCGCAGCTTCTGAAATGGATATATACTCGTGCTACTGTACAATAAATTGACATTGGCTTGTATCACCCTGCGTCCCGTCAATCCATCGCAGCAATGATCCCTGACCAACATGGCACAAACGCTTCCTGGACTTGTTTTGAACAAAAGACAAGGCGAGAACGGTGAAAAATGTGGACGGCACCTTTCAGTCAAGAATGGGTGACTCTGGTAAAGTAGAAATCAAGAGCAAGTCAAGCAAGTCAACAACTGTAGCAGGGCTGAGTAGAGAGGAAAGATCCCCTCCACCAACCCTTGGGCAGTGCTCTTCCTAATGCAGCCCAGGATGCCATGGGCCTTATTTGAAAGGTGCAAAGCCAGGAGAAGAGGAGGCTTTGGGGACACCTAATAACAGCCTTCCCATATCTTCTTGGGTCATATCAGCAGGAAAAGGCAGCCAGGGTCTTGCCTCTTGTGCGTGACGGGACTGTGAGGGCCAATGGGCATCAGCTGAAGCAGGGGAAGACAATGTCCTTCCCCACAAAGACAGTCAAGCAGTGGAGCAGATGTCCCACAGAGCTTGTGCCATGTCCATCCTTGGAGCTTTTCAAGCCCCACTTGACGGAAAGCCTGAGCTACTTGCTTCAACCCCATAACTGATCGTTCTCTGAGCAGCACGTAGGCCTGGACACCTCCGGAGGTCCCTTCCAGCATGAATGATTCTGGATCTGCATCCACCATGGATCTTGCCTTCATGATGGCAGGGAAATCACTCCGGTTTCCAGCAGCGGTTGAAGCCTAACAGAAAGTGTGTCAGGTGACCTGCGACGTTCTTTTCCCACTCCAAGCTTTGCTGCTCAGATGCAGGGCTGCTTGGCTGCTTCCTATGGATTCCTGTTCTTCACCCTTTCCTACCTTTTTCCCTCCTTTCCCATGCACAATTGCTTCTCGGTGACCACCCTTGTATCCTCCCATGCAAGTAGCCCACCTCTCCTTTCCCCTTCCTCCCTGGCCATTGGCTGTCCCCCTTTGGTGATTCTGAGATTGTCACCATAGGTGGCCACTCAGAAGAAGGATTGATCATCCCCCTTGACTCAGCATCATCCCCCTTGACATAGCACTGTTGTGGCCACATCCGGGTGATCTGTGCCTGGGCTTGGAGGTTTCTCATTCTGGAGGAGGGAGGAAAAACTGGAGAGGCTGTGGAGGATGCCTGCCTGGATGGAGCCTGTGGAGGGAGACTGAAGGTCCTCAATGTCTTGAGACAGGCAAAGTGGAGCCTCAGGGCACCACAGGAATAGCATGCACCTGCTTGAAGGGGGGTGTCAGAGATAAGGGAGTGATTCCTGATAGTGACAGGAAGAGAAAACCTCCACAAAGTGCTGCTTGGAAAGGTAAGATTGGATGTGAAGAGAAAGAAATGTCCCTCTGAGGGTTGCCCTCTGATGCCGGAGTTCACCCAGAGGGTGCCTGGATCGTCCCATGGCTTTGAGCTTCAAGGAACAAGCAGGGATGAGGGGAAAAACTTCAGCAAAGGCAGAGAAATGCGGGTGTGAGGGCTGGGTAGGAAAGCAAGGAAGAGTCCAACCCCCAGAGTGGAAAGAGGTGCCACAAGGACAGTGTAGGGCAACTTGCAGTGGAGATGGCCCAGGGCTGCAGCAAGGCCGAATGGCCCCACAGGGGGCTGAGGCCTCTGTCCCCCTGGCAATGGCAGCTGCCCATGCCACCAAGGCCTGTGACAGGAAACTTGATTTGGAGGGTCTTCTCTTCTGCCCTCCAAGAGCCTGGGGGTCAGGGCTTGGCCTTTCTGCTTCATAAAAAAAGCCAAATGTGCTTTGCAGCATTACAGCCACCGACACAGTACCTTTGCCTACCTGCAGGTCTGGCCTCTAATTAGCTCCTCTAACGAGTCCATGGGGACGCTTTGTCAGCGATGGCCCTCAGCGGGACCCATCAGTGTTTGAAGGTATTTTCAGTGTTGCTTCTGCCTTACATTCCTTGAGTGGTTGGTTCAGCCTGCTCTCAGTAGCTCAGGGTCATGGCAGGAGCCCCCAATGCCCTAACGAGGTATTTGCCTTTTTGTCATTTCCTTCAAGTCTTGAAGAGCTGTGCAGCTAATTGAATCTGTTCCATTCACGTAGATAAGAGAGAGGATTTCAAAGTGCATTTGAAAGGAATTATTTTTCATTTCATAGGTTATATTTTGCTCCTGATTAGGGTAGAGAGGAGGTTCTAGCAGCAATCTCCAAGTGATAATGATGCAGAGGATCTCCTCAGGATATCTGGACTGGTAGGAATCGCAGTCCCTTGAGGTCTGACACAGGATGGACAACCTTGCTCTGAATGTCCCCAAGACCACCCTTTTTCTCATTGTCCCCTGGGACTCACGTCCCTTCTCCTTACATCAGACTTCTCCCCTCAATTCTGCAGGTGGGTGCTGCAGCTCCTTTGCACCATCCCCACCTGTTTGCCTTAGAGGACTGGCTGCACGCAGGTGCAGAAGAATTATTCAGATCTGCAAGCAATGTCAAGAATGATCAAGTGTCATAAATAGGCCAACAGCCTCCACAAGCAGATGCCAATTCCAAGCTGTCTCTGATGAAGTGCCTTTCTGCAAGGGACACTCTCGTGAGAAATCTTTTAGGCTGTTAGATACAGAAAGATAGATCTAAACAGAAGGGAAGAGCTGGGTAAGGAGACAGTTTGGCTGCAGGAAGACACGCAAGTTTTTCCTTCCTGAAGCTAAAAACAGCAGAACAGGTGAGAGGTACCTAAAAGACCAAAGACTAAAGGGAGGAGAAAAGTGGTGAATAACTGAAAGAGCCTTTGCTGAGACAATCTGCCGAAAAGATGACTTCAGAAGGCGTCACTGTCTCCTGCCCAGGTGCAAATATGTTAAAGATGAGAGAAAATAAGGGTGTGGTATAACCGTAATAATAATGGTGAAGTTCTGGTATAAAATCAATATTTCCTTGAAGTATCGCTTTTGAAAGCTCCATGAATTGGCAGACGTCATTTGTGAGAAAGGACAAGTAAGTGTTGCAACTGTCTTGGAAGGAGTCCAGAAGTGCAGCTCGGGGAACCACAGGCTGCACAAACCCCCATGGTGAGGGGTGTGCCACCAGTTAGAGTTCCCTTGGGTAACATTTCTGGCACCTGAGCGGGTAACTGTCCAGGTGGATTTTCCAAAGGTAAATCCTGCCTCGCCAACCTGACAGCCTGCAGTTGTGCGTGAGGAGCTCCACAGTGGATGTCATTTCCATCAGCTTCAGCAAAACTCTTGTCATGGTCTTCATCAGCGTTCTTCTGCCCACTTGAGGCCATGACACTCTGGGTGGGAACAGAAAGAGATGGGTAAAACACCAGCTGGATGGTCAGGCTGAGAGAGCAGTGGGGAAGGGCTCACACCCCACCTGGAGGCCACTGGGACATACTGGGGCAGTGTGGGCTCAAGAGGGTCCCTATTGGAAAGTCAGCCAAGTAACGACAATCGCACCAATGTGGCTATATGTCATCCTACTTTATGTAGCAACTTTGTCATATTTATACTTCTAATACACTGTTCACGCGGCAGCTGCCTGACAGTCATTGGTTGTCGGTTACGTATTCATGTTACCTGTTGATTGGTTGTCATGCTGCAAGCGCCTAATAAGGATGTGCTAACCTAGCGGTTTTCATATCTTGCTTGGCATCCGGCCTTCTTCTTGTACAATGCTCATTATTCTTTATTCTGCCTATTCAAGGACAGTACAAGATCTTCAAAGTAACTTTGTAATCTGCAGGCCAGGGTTGTCCAACTCCTGCAAGGGTACAGTATGCCCTCGTTCTGCCAAGAATTCCCCTACACATCCCCCTTTTTCTTTTTGGACAACCCAGGCTCTATCAACAATTGATTCCAAGTCTTTCTTCATACAGGAGAAAATACAACAAAAGATAACAAGCACAGCAAAGATAACAACAAAAATTTAATCCCTTCCATCAATCAGGTTTTCTACCAACCAGTGATTCCCCATCCCTTAATTAAGCCACTCGTCATAAGTATTTCAGTAACACTGTGTTTCTTCATATTATCTTGCAGTTGGGAAAGCTTTTTGTGAATGGACTCAGAATGAACAGCAAGATTCATAGAGCACATTCCCTCAAAATCCTCACAGCCGTGTCCTTGTGCTAATAACAGAAAATCAATGGCAGCTCGATTTTGTCTTAAAGCAAGTCGTATACTATCGACATCAGTGGTGGGCCATCTAATACTCTGGAGGTAATGTTAATTTGCTCTCTCTCCAACAAGCCAACCGTCTCAGCTGAGTGAGAGCCTTGGCAGAAGCAACTTGTGGTGTAAAGAGTGATGCTAAAATGACAGATGGACGTTCCCACAACTCAACATCATCTGTACATTCAGGTCCCAACTGGTATACACTACGTCTGATGCGTTTAAACTTGTTACTTATGTTAAGCATTTGATGGATACTAGGGGCAAATAATGTTAGTTTGCCAAAGTAGCATGGTCCTCCCTGTGCCCTTGCAGGTACGGCGGGCCAGGCACCATCTCCGCAAACGAGGAATACTCCCCGAGGCAACATCTTTGCTTTTTCATTTGTCTCCCCAGACCATGAAACAGGCCAAGTCCAACCGTTACAGTAACCGGTGATGTTAGAATGCCAGGGGGACCCAGGGGCAATCCAAGTATTGTAATTTCTTGGTTTGTGGATCCTAAAATTACCTGAGTCCATGTCTTTCTTGTAAAACCCCCAAAACAAACAGTAGTTTCCCGGCATAGATCCTAAGATGTCAAGCTCCTGAGGTTCCATGCTGGTAACATTCAGGCCCTGTGCAATTTGGAACGCTTGAGCCCCCGAGGGGTGCCCTGGAATACCAAGTGATTTGCACCAATCAGCTTGCACAGATCCACTGTTGATGGTGCAAAAGTCATTTGCTGCTTGGTCGAGGTAGTCGGAGTATATTTTACCTGTTGTCCAGTGCCCAAACTCCTTCATATCGTCTAAACGGACCCCAATCAAACAGGTACGAAATGGGCCAGATGGGGTAGCTAACGATAAGCAAAATGAATCTTGCCCTGTCTTGTTGGCCCAGGTAACCCACGTGTTCATTTGTGGTTGGACAGGAACCCATGCTGTTCCTTGTGAGGGCATGCTGATGATTCCTATCAGCCCTACAAGCAGATCAAACAATTTCATTATCTCGCAATCCTGTTCCCAACTGCCAAAACAAGCACCACAAGCCAAGAGCTTGTCTTTTCTTTGTAGCTAAAACAACAGGTACGTTTTTTGTCAAGGCCCACCAAGAGAGAGCTTCTATTCTGCTGTCAATACTTTCTGGCATCCATATTGCTGGAAAATGTTGATTTGGCTTAAGGTTCAAAAATTCCCTACAAGTATTTTCAAAAGTAATATTAGCAAAGCTCTTTTGACAATCTAAGTACAAAGCATCATCTTTTCGCAAGCGGCTACAACCTATAACAAAATTCTGTCTACAGTTACCACAACTTAATATTATTGCTGCTCGTTCCCTATCGTTTCCACAAACAGCATTCTTCGTATTACAAATTTTTGTCAAAACAGCATTACAAGCTCGTGGCCCAAATGATTGTCTTCTCGCTGCTGTCAACAGCACGTCTTCTATGGTAGGGTGGGATTGGCCCAAGTTCTGCACAGAGTTTGTTAAAGACTGGTTGGAGATAAAGCTGTCACCTATATTTTCTCCGTTCCTCTGGAGTTGACATGCAGGGCGGACAAATCTGCTAGGGACCCATAGAGGTCCTTTATCTGTGGAAACACAAAAATATCCTCTACCGATGAACAACACTGGACTGGGTCCTTCCCAGTTGCCTGTAGTCATGTTCTTAGAATGAACCTGTAACCCAGGAATGGCCTGTGTTTGACTTCCCTGAATAGCCTGAGGATGTATAACAAGGGGGGCCCTTCTCTTCCTTCTGTCAGGGACAAATAATTCAATGTCAACAGCACCTTGTTTAATCGCATGGTTACATCAGTCTTTTCTGGCGTCTTTCATGTCACTTAGCTGTTGTCCATGCGGCATCACACTCCATTTGATTGGTCCCGGAGTGGCGCCCACACGCTGCTCCCCCCTTGTGCAGGCATCCTGCTTTCTCTCATCTTTCTGTCCAAGTCTCTTACCTCTCTGCGAATGCAGTTTCTTTGTCTCCCTTGGCCTTGCACATGTCCTTCACAACACCTGCAGCTTGTTAGAGCTGCGGCCTGTTATTACAACCAAGTTTTTTGGTCTGGATTGCTCATAATGTGCCAGTGTTCTTCCAGCCACTGCACATTTTGGAGTCTGTTTTGACTTGCATCACCACAATTGGTGACACCAACGTGCTGATGTTGTTACCGAAATCTCGGAATAGAGAATTTATCGACACCAATGTGATGTAGATAAGCAGACACTTCTTTATTGACGCTCGGGTGCGTCGTCACAATTCTCATGCGGGAACTTTGGGACGATATAGGGGTGAAATTGTGGGATTCTGCGACAAAGGGCAATACTGAGTCCCACCGTCTGCTCTCTTCGTGGAGAGTTATTTTTGAGACTCTGAAAGCACAAAAAGAAAAGGCAGAGGAAGGAGAGGCGGAGGAGTCGCAAGCTCCTATAGACCTGTCCTTATCAGCCTCTAAATCACAGTGCTCTAAACCCCTGGGTGTTAATGCAGTGGAGTATCTGCCAGAAGATGACCCCTTTGACCCGGGACCAGTAGACCCTGAACAAGAACCTGATTTATACCCTCCTGATCTGCGTGATGTGTGGGCAAAAATAAAGAAACAAGCCTTAAAGGAGGGGGATTTCGAAATGGCTAAAACTATAGTTGCTCCGGTCTTGTATTCTCAGGGTCGGGCAGGCGGAGCACGATGGGAGGCTCTTTCTTTTTCGGTTGTTAAAGAACTGCGCCGCACTGTTATGGAACATGGTATTTCTTCTCCCTATTTTGTAAGTCTGTTATCTTCTGTGTTTGATACTTATGTCATGACTCCTCATGATTTGAAATCTTTAGCACGATTGCTACTAACCCCGACTCAGTACACGTTATGGGAGTCACACTGGAGAGGGGGACTGCAAGCAATCCTGCTCACATATGTTAATCATAATGATGCTGCATTAGCAGCACTAACAATAGAGCATCTTATGGGCACCGGTGCACGTGCTGATCCGGTAGCGCAGGCTCAACACTGCCCCCGTGCGGCTCTCGAGGCAATTAGAGAAGAGGCGAAAAAGGCTTTTTTTCCAGGTTCCTGACGTACAAAAGCCACTAAAAGCTTTTACTAACATCACTCAGGAGTCTCGAGAAACTTATATGCAGTTGATTGATAGACTAAAACAGGCTTTGGAACGTCAAGTAGATAATGCGGAAGCTCGGGATATATTGATAACAAAACTAGCTGTTGAAAATGCTCATGTTGATTGTAAAAGGCTATTGAAGTCTCTTCCCAACCCGAACCCCACTCTGGTGGAAATGGTGGAAGCATGTAACCGAATTGGTACGGCTGACCACAGGTTTGAAGCTATGGCTGCTGCTTTTGCAGCGATGCGTGGTGTGGGGAATTGCTATGGTTGTGGTAAGCCTGGTCATCTAAAGAGAAATTGTCTTGCTCGGGCTGCAGGGAATAGACAACAACCTCCTGGTCCTGGAGTTTGTCTGAAATGTCGGAAAGGGCGTCATTATGCTAATCAATGTCGATCTAAGAATGACTTCCAGGGACAACCGATACAGGGAAACCGACTGCGGAGCGCGGGGCAGCGACGCACGCAGGCACAAGTGCCACAGCTGACATTTCAACAACCTCGGAGAGAAGCACCGACACCTCAAGTCCCTGTCCAGCAACCTCAGGCAGCGCCGGATTGGACCTGGCAACCTCACCCACAGTAACACTGCTCGATTCCTCGGTTCATTTATTATCAACAGATGTCAAAGGATCATTACCCCCCGATACACAAGCTCTGTTAATTGGTAGATCTTCCACAACATTGTCTGGTCTCTTTGTTTTACCAGGTGTTATTGACTCTGACAGTGTGGACGAAATCAAAATCATGGCATGGACTCCATTTCCACCTTGTACGATACCTCAGGGCAGTCGAATAGCGCAATTGATTCTGATTCCGGCAAGGGTAAGCTCTCTTATCACTGATCATCCTCCTCAGAGGAGAGGAGGTTTTGGATCCACAGGGTTACCTCACATTTTGTGGGTACAATCTATTTCTCCACAGCGGCCTATGTATCAGTGTACCCTTATTTACAATGACCAACAAATAGCACTAAATGGGATCATTGACACTGGAGCTGATGTCACAGTAATTTCTCAAGCCAAATGGCCTCCGCAATGGCCACTGACTAATGTCTCTCAGACACTGGCTGGGATAGGGGGCACCGGTAACAGTCGTCAGAGTTTGGAACTAATTCGAATTCAAGGACCAGAGAGACATGTGGCTTCTGTTAAACCTTTTGTGCTACCTGTCCCTATGGTTTTGTGGGGACATGATGTATTGTCACAATGGGGAATGTCTATCCAAACACATTTTTAGACAGGGCCATTGAAGTGCTCGACACCCTAAAAATAACCTGGAAAACTGATGCTCCTGTTTGGGTGGATCAATGGCCCCTTTCTTTGGAAAAATTTCGCGCACTTCAAAACTTAGTCTCAGCACAACTGTCCAAAGGACACCTTGTACCTTCTACTAGCCCATGGAATTCACCAGTTTTTGTTATTAAAAAACAAACTGGCAAGTGGCGCTTGCTCCATGATCTCAGAAAAATTAATGATGCAATGGAAGATATGGGAGCCCTCCAACCCAGGCTCCCATCCCCGACTATGATCCCTCGACATTGGCATGCAACTGTCATAGATCTTAAAGACTGTTTTTTCAGTATCCCGTTGCATCCAGATGATGCCCCAAAATTTGCCTTTTCCATTCCAAGCATCAACATGCAAGCTCCGTTGCAGAGATATCAGTGGGTTGGACTGCCACAAGGTATGAAAAATAGCCCTACAATGTGTCAATGGTATGTTGCGAAAAGACTCAGTCCTGTCCGAAATGCTATGCCTACTGTGTTATTGTATCATTATATGGATGACCTTTTAGTGGCAGCACAACATCACAAAGTCATGGAGAAAGCTGTAGCCCTTGTCACAGATGCCATGAATTCGGCAGGTCTCTCTATAGCACCAGAAAAGGTCCAGAAGTTTCCCCCTTGGAAATATCTGGGCTGGCGAATAAGAGCACAAACTATTGTTCCTCAACCATTGCAGATCAAAACCAATGTAAGAAACCTGCATGATGCACAGAAATTACTGGGAACAATAAATTGGGTTCGACCACTATTGGGAATTTCTAATACAGGCTTGGGTCCTCTGTTTGACCTACTAAAAGGGGACACCAATCTTTGTTCTCCACGTAATCTTAACTCTGAAGCAGATACATCTTTACAAAAGGTTGCCTCAGCTATCGCTTCTCGACAGGCCCACCGATGGGCCCCTGAACTACCTTTTTACTTGATTATTTTAAACCCTGCTCGACAGCCTCATGCCCTGATATTTCAATGGGACCTTCAGAACTCAGACCCCTTGTTAATTATTGAATGGATCTTTTTACCTAACCAGTCTACAAAAACTATTTGGACACAACAGGAAATGTTTGCCTCTCTGATTGTTTAAGCTAGATCACGCCTGTTAACCTTATCAGGGAAGGATTTTGTCTGCATTTGTGTACCAATTACAACAGTATACTTACAATGGCTTTATCAGCAATCAGACACCTTTGTTATGGCACTTGCCAACTATACAGGTCAAATAACTTCCCATCCACCTTCACACAAACTGTTTAACATTGATTTTTGTCTGATGTTAAAACCCAAAAGAAGCGAACAACCTTTACAGGCACTTACTGTCTTTACAGATGGATCAGGCAAATCACATAAATCTGTTCTGCTATGGTGGGATGATCAACGGAGACGATGGGACTCGGACATAGAGACAGTCTCCGGTTCACCTCAAATAGTAGAACTGAATGCAGTTGTTCACGTTTTCCGAAAATGGAACGTACCGCTCAACCTTGTTACTGGGTCAGCTTATGATGCAGGTATTGTTACACGAGCTGAAGCTTCTGTGCTCCGGAATGTTTCACATTCACAACTTTTTACCCTGTTACAGGAACTTATTTTCCTTTTGGACTCTCCATCTGTGCCTTATTTTGTTATGCATATTAGGTCTCACACCTCTCTACCTGGTTTTCTTGCAGAAGGCAATTGACGAGCTGATCTATTGACGTTACCAGTTCAAGTACTGCCAGACCGCATTGCACAAGCTATACTGAGTCACTTTTTTTTCCATCAAAATGCTGGAGCTCTTAAGCGACAGTTTGACCTTCCTTCTCAACAAGCATCAAATATTATTACTGTCTGTCCTGATTGTCAAAAACATTCTTTCCCATCAATTGCTGCAGGAGTTAACCCTAGAGGATTACAAAGCCTACAATTATGGCAAACAGATGGCACACATGATTCTGAATTTGGTAACCTTAAATATATCCACTCTTCCATTGGTACATCTTCAGGTGCCTTGTTTGCCTCTTGTTCACACAGGAGAAAAGGCATGAGATGTTTGTAGACATTTAATGTGTGCTTTTGCTACTTTGGGTATTCTCTCAAAGACACAGACAGATAATGGTCCAGCTTATGTTTCAACAACTATAAAAAACCTTTTTTGCCCTATGGGGTATAACTCACATTACTGGCATTCCTCATTCCCCCACCGGTCAATCTCTCATTGAACGGTCTCATCAGTCTCTAAAACGTCTATTACCACAACTAAAAGGGGGAATGGGAATGGCTATTCCGGAGGAACGGTTACAGAAAGCATTGTATGTTTTCAATTTTTTAAATTGTTCTTTAATAGATAACAACCCACCGATAGTTCAACATTTTACTGCAAATACCTCCTTCGAGGCACGGGTTAAAGCCCCGATATTGGTTCAAGATCCAGAAACAGGTAAAATTATGGGACCATATCCTCTTGTTACATGGGGAAAAGGTTATGCTTGTGTCTCCACAGAAAAAGGACCCAGATGGATCCCAGCAAAGAATGTACGACCTTTCCGTGAACCTTTACCGCAGACAACTGATACCGACACCGACCCTACAGAATGAAATAAAAACTGCGTGATGATTTCTGTTTTGTATTAATGTCAGGTAACCAAATTCAGGACGTAGCATCTAGATTTCGCTTTTTACAGTGCTTGGAATGGACAATATTGCCCTGGATCAAACCACTTAACAAAGGTAATACGTTTGGACCAGACCAGATCCCCAACGCACTGACGGCACCACTAGCAGATATTATCTTCCATTGCATCAACTTTCAATGACACTCTCATGAACCAGATTGGACAGCGTCTCCATTTCTACAGTTACATTTCTATGAACATGGACCATCTTATCGACCATGGATCAAGATTCATTGTGAACTCTGTGATCACGATCGCTGGCGAGCTGTAAGACTAAGGGACAGATGGGGTCATTGGATGTGTTCTGAGTGTAATAATCAAATATTAAGGTTTAATCATATACAGTGGGCCGAACGTTTTATGGGAAAACCTCTTTTGGAATTAGAGGGAGTTATAGGGCTAGGTTCTGAGATTTTGCCAATCTTCGTTTTTGCTAGAAGTATGGGCTATCGCACGGTTGTTGTTTCAATATATTGTATTAGCAAGCAGAATTTATATTATTAACAAGAACATTGTAGGATTAGAGTGTGGACAATCAATTGCAGTGCCTCGGTCGTGGACAGTACGACCAGAAGAATGGCTGGTTGCAAAACGACAATGGAAAAAGAAAAAGAGAAACAAGCATTGTCAGTAATATGGATAATGATGTTCATACCTGGACCTTGGCCTATTGAAGGTAGCTCTTATCCCCCTTTTCTACCAAAGGTAAACGTTTGGGTCACGTTGGCGAACTTGACTGGACACGATACTCTGTGTCTTGCTATGGCCACTCTGGATCAGCCTTTTTCCACATGTCTTGTGGGTTTACCATTAGATGAAAGGCCTATACCTAAAAACCTTCAAAGTCTTTTTCCACCCAAAAACGTATCAAAACATGTGACAGACAATTGGGATGTATGGATACCCCATCTCCCACTGGCTACTCTGGAACCGCAGGAAATTGAACTCCTTGGTTCAGTAAAAATGGATTTTTGCATAAAATTTAACTACACGGGAAAGAATCAATCTAGGGCATGGGACGTTTCCCCTATTCATCCTGTTTTTAGAAATGCAAGTATCTGGTGTAATTACACTGCTAACAACTTGTCTAAATCCAGCAACGCTCTGCTCTCACTACCTGCTGGAGTATTTTTTATTTGTGGTCTTCGAGCATGGCCTGTCATTCCTTCTCATATAAAAGAAGGTCCGTGTAGCTTAGGGTGACTTTCCGTCCCGACTCCTAACACATCTATGATTTTACAACATCGCTACTCTCGAAGGACAAAGCGTGGCGTTCATGCATTTGCCTCCGATTGTGATGATAACATGCAATTTTGGTCCTTTGGCCAACGCTTTATTGCATCTCTTCTGTTGCCTGGAGCTGCTGCAGGAAAGGCTCTAGCAACATTAGATAAGCTTGGCTGTTGGCTTGCCAAACAAACTAATGCCACAAGCAGTGCATTGTCTGGTCTTTTATTAGATGTTGATAGTGTTCGCCATGCGACATTACAAAATAGAGCTGCAATAGATTTTTTGCTTCTGGCACAAGGTCATGGTTGTGAAGAGTTTGAAGGGATGTGTTGCATGAACCTTTCAGATCATTCGGAATCAATTCATGCTAGCATCCAAAGATTGAAGGATGGAGTTTCTCGTCTTCAACGAAGTGATACTTGGGACTGGTTAGATAAACTGTTTAGTGGTTGGGGCATTTCAGGATGGTTAAGAAGTTTAGTGAAGATGATTATATATGCTTCAGATGCTTTTTTGTTTGTTTTATTACTTAGACCTTGTCTTTTACAATGCTTACAGAAATTAATAACTCGTTCAAGTTCAGGGGTTCTTTTTGTGCAACAGGAAGGGGGAGATGTAGGACAAGGCCTCAAGGACAAGAGTCCAAGTACTGATAGCCTGATGAATAGAGACTTGCTAGAACTTCTAGGGCACAAGCCCTGGGAACAAAGGAACAAACTAACTGCAGACCCCTGAGCCGTTACAGTTGAGGAGGCAACCAGACGGACAGAGAAACAAGTACCCAGGTAAGGGAATGGATAGCGCCGATATGTAACTTTGTTAATCAAGAGAGCCGCGTAGAAAGAAACCCCCTAATTTTGGAATAGAAATAGTTGCTATGTCAAGGTAAACTAATAAGTTCCTATTGTTCTACCGGTGTGCCTTAAATATCAGCCAATCAGTGTTTTTTACGCTGAAGATTTAACCAATCAGCGTGTAATATGTAGAAGGTAGAAACGTATATAATTGTAACAAAATCACTAATACATGGACAACTTGCTTGCATCATAGCTGCATCCCGTCTCTTCATTCGCCGCAAACAGTGGGGCTGGGGAGGTGAGGAGTGAGGCTGTCCAAGCAGTGTTTAGCTCCAGGGACTGCTTTTCCCACCTCTGCACAACTCCTCAGGAGGCATGCTGCATCAGTTGTAATTGGAAAAGTCTTCTATCACTTCTCCATAGTGGTCATTACCTGCCTTCCTCTTTAACTATACTTCTGAAACTTATTAAGTGTTCAAGCCTTGAAGACCAGATGTCCCTGATGGAGGAGACTGGGCTTGTCAGGGCGTTCTGCCTCGTCATGAGCCCAGGGTATTTGTGGTGCTGTGGACTTCAGGTATTCAGAGGAGACTGAAGAAACCTCCACAGAACACCAAGTCAGGAGCAAAGCCCACAGCCCCTGGAAGCGTTAATGAGCCCCACTGAGGGCCATGGCTGAGAAAGCCTCCCCATGGCCTTGTTAGAGCCCATCCTTGGAGGCTGTGAGTGCAGGAAGGCAAAGGCGCTGTGCAGGCAGCTCTGCTGCTGAGCAAAGCCTTGGCTTGCTTGATGAAGCAGAAAGGCCAAGCCGTGACCTGCAGCCTGTGGGGAGGTCGGTGCTGTCCCTCACACAGGGCTCAGGGCTCTTCCTGGGGACCACGGAAGGTGGGCATCCAATGCCCAGTGAAGGACAGCAATGGCACAGCAACTTCCAGCTTCCCCATGGGGCTGCAAGGAGGCAACGATGCCCCCGTGCCGTGAGGACATCATGTCTTGTCATGGCCCTCAGAGGCAGAGACAGCTGCCACAGCCAAGGGGACACAGACCTGGGTTCTACTGGTGCCTTCCAGCCTTGCCAGTGCCCTCTGCCATCCCCACCATAGGCTGTCCTGCATGCTTGGAGCCCTGCCCCTGTTTCCCTGCAGGCTGTAGGCACCATCTCGCTGCCCTGCCTTGCTCTCACCCCAACATTGCCATACCTTCGCTGAGGTACCTCCACTCTCACCGGCTGTTCCTTGAAACACAAACCATGGGCTGATCCAGGCTCCCTCTGGCTGAGCCCTCGCACCGCAGCAGGACCCCTGCAGTGACAGTTCTTCCTGCTGAGGTCCCGTCTCTGCTTTCCTAGTTGAAACTTGGTGACATTTTTTCCTCTCTCCTGCTGTTTTCCCCTGCCCAGGAAAGGTTTACCATCTCAGAAAATACCCTTCCAGCAGGGAATGCAGCCAGGAAGCCTTTTCTTATGCTCTGCTCTCTCACCAGAGAGAAGGAATACTCACATGGTCTCCCAAACCACGTAACTGCTGCTGGCCTTTCAGCTTCTTCCAGGGACATGACCAAGCCATGTGCCTGCTGCTGTCCTGTCATGTCCCCAGGCAAAAACAACCTCTATCCCAGCCCTTCTCCTGGATGGGGCCTATGGGGTCCCTTGGCAGAGGGACTGTCCCAGCCACGTTCCTGATGCTGGCCTGTCACCTCCAGAGGCATAACTGACCTCACAGGCCCCTCGCAGCCAGGCACGTCCTCCTGCATGAGGAGTTCCTGAGACCGTTTTTGCCTCCCAATACCACACCCCTCCATCACCCTCATTCTGGCCCAGGTCCTGACCACAGAAAAGCATGCTTGTTTCATCAGATTTGTCAAATATCTTTCCCACAAGCCATTTCCCACAAGCTCATCTTCAGCTCAGCCCCTCTATTTGTGTCGACACAATTTATATATGCCTTTATAGCTCTATGGTGTTTTTTCAGGTTGGACTGACCTCTGGAGGTCATCGAGTCCACCCCTCCAGCTGAGGCAGGGTCACCTAAACCAACTTTCTCCGCAACTTGTCTACGTAGGCTTGCAATATCATAGAAGCACAGAAACAGAGAATCATTTAGCTTGGAAAAGACCTTGAAGATCATCAAATCCAAATGTAAACTCAGGACGGCCAATTCCATCACTAAATCATGCCATGAAGAATTGCATCTACCTCTATTGAAACACCTCCAGGGCTGGCGATTCCACCAGCTCCCTGGTTCCAATGCTTGAGCACCTTTGCAGTGAAGATGTTTTTCCTCATATCCAATCTGAACCTCTCCTGGTGTAACTTGAGGCTCTTGCCTCTTGTCCTGTCACTTGTTATCTGGCAGAAGACTCCTACCCACCCCATCTACAACCTCCTTTCAGGTACTTCTAGGGAGCAGTAAGATCCCCCCTGAGCCTCCTACTACCCACACTAAACAACTCAAGTCCCCTCAGTCACTCTTCATCCAAGCAGGGATCCAGACCCTTCACCAGTTGTGTTGCCCTTCTCTGGAAATGCTCCAGGACCTCAACGTTTCTCTTGAAGTGAGGAGCCCAAAACAGAAACACGTTGTTTGAGGTTTGACTTCAGCAGTGCCGAGTACAGGGGGTCCATCACTGCCCTGGTCCTGCTGGCCACGCTCTTTCTGATACCAGACAGGATGCTATTGGCCTTCTTGGCCACCCGGGCACACTGATGGCTCATGCTCAACCATCTGTCAACCCTCACACTCAGGGTGCTTCCCCAGCAGGCAGCCTTCCAGCCACTCTGGCCCAAGCCTGTAGCCTTGTGTGGGGCTGTTGTGACCCAAGTACAGAACTGGCACTTCTCCTGGTTGAACTTCATACAACTGGACTCATCCAAATGATCCAACCTGTGCAGATGCCTCCGCAGAGCTTTACTACCCTCATGGAGACCAGCACTGCCACCCAACTTGATGTTGTACAAAAAATCACTGTGGGTGCACTCAATCCCCGTGTCTGGATTGTTGATAAAGTTCTGAAACAGGACTGGCCCCGGCACTGAGCCCTGGGGAACACCACTCCTTATGGGCCATCGTCACCTGGATGTCACTGCATTTACTCCCCCTCTTGGGGCTTGGCTGTCCAGCCAGTTCTAACCCAGCACGGAGAACACCCACCGAAGCCATGAGCAGCCAGTTTCTCCAGGAGAATGCAGTGGGAGGTGGAGCCAAAAGGCTTTCCTAAGGTCCAGGTAGACAGCATGCACAGCCTTTCCCTCATCCACTGGGCAGGTCACCTTGTCCCAGCAGGAGATCAGGTTCATCAGGCAGGAACTGCCTTTCATAAAATCATGCAGGCTGGTCCTGACCTCCTGGTTTTCCTGTGGCTCCTGTGTGATGGCGCTCAGGATGATCAGCTCCACAACCTTGCCTGGCACTAAGATCAGGTGCACAGGCCTGTAGTTATCCCCATCCTCCCTCCTACCCTTCTTGTAGGTGGGCACTACTTGACTAACATTCAGCCTTCTTGGGCCTCCCCAGTTAGCCAGCACTGTTGAAAGTCATCGCTTTCATCGTGGTGAGGCAATAGAGAAACAGACCAATAATTTTCAAATTGTCCGTGCATCACAGGATGTCCATGGTCAAGGACACAATCAAAAGCATCTTGTCCTTTCTGGATATAAGGTTCACCGGAACCACATGTCCTCTGGGGCTGCAGAGGCATCACTGGCAGCAATGCCTTCTCCTGCAGCACTGCTCAGTCCAGCCCTGCATGTCTCTGGTCCCAGGGACAGCATGGATTGCTCTCCTTAGGGACATCTCATTTCACCTTCACAGTGACCTCTGCCCACCGCCCAAGGATGCGCTGCAGCAAAATATTTTGCTGGCATGTGACCTTGGACACTTGGTACCCATTATTATTTTTGTTGTTACATGTCTGAGCTTGGCCAAGTGAAGTTGCCAAGGCTCTAGTTAAACTTCTGCAGAACCACTCAAATTTTCCTTAGTGCGTGATTTCCTTCAACAGTCAAGTCCAGGTCTGTGGCATACAATAACCCCTCCCCCATTTGGGATCTGGATGTGGCTGATTTTTAATTTAGACTTATCTGCTGTTAGAGATTTTCTTTTTTTGGTCCAAATAGGGAAATGCTGATTGTGTGCATTCTTTTGCTTTCTCATAGTGTTGTTCCATGTTTAGTCATTTGTTCCTTACAAAAAAAAATGTATGGGTGTCTATGAAGCTGGAGGTGTTTACGTTCTTGTGGCTGAATGTAGCAGTGGAGCTATCTTGCTGTATTTAAATCAAGAGGAGCATAATGTAATTTCACTTAAAATCTGGTCTTGGTAGGCAGATCCTACCCTGATAAGCATTTAAAAAAAAAAAAAAAAAAATCAAATCTGTGAAGAGGTATAGGTGGAGCACCTGAACCCGTGCAAGGCAGGAATTCTCTCGCTGGTATCCACCCATTGCAGAACTGTTGCCGTCATGACCGTGAAATAGTGAGCCATTAATGTTAACTACTAGCAGCTTGTGAACCTAACAGTCAAGGTAGACAATAATGTCCCACTGCCACCTTTTTTTAATTTTCTTTTATGTTTTAAAGTTTCTGATTTGATACTTTCTGATGTATTTGAAACCTGTGTCATTATCCTATGTAGTTTGTGACAAGTGTGTGGCAGATGGGACTTTTCTGCTTGGAGAGGTGGTGAGATGGAGAGTGGAGAATGGTTTTATGGCACAAGTGTAAAAGTATAAAAAGGGATTAAGAGGCTTGTGTACCTTGCTGCCAGTTCAGTGGCATGAGAATTCCTGTAATGACAAATTCCTTCTGGCTCTGAAGGAATGAACATGCCAACCTGCTGAGTTTCCACCCAGAGCAACACTAGCAACAGATGTCGTTCCCAAATGGTGAGGTGGTTGTAAGCTTCATCAGTAGTAGAAGCTATGGAGAAAGTCACGAATCATCTGCCGTTCTGCAAGTCAAGTGCTTGGCTCTTTTGTCACTAGTGTTGATTTAAGGGTACATTGCTTATAAATAGCACTTGACCTTTGTAATTCTTCATACTGCTAAGTTCTCAGTGCCATAAGAGAACCATTGTGCTGTGAAGGTCCTGTAAACATACGGCAATGTTTGTGTTTATCCATTTTGCCTTCCCTTAGATGATGTTGTTTTTTAATTTGAAACCTTAGTGGCAGGATTTGGGGCTTTATCCTGATCAGCCATCTAAGGGCCAGCTCTCGGCTGTAGCTGCAGCATAAGTATTCAGGTAGTTTGAGCACCAAATGAAACTTCCACTTGGCTGTCATTTTGGCTTTTCCCTTCCTCTTAATTTTTATATTTTAATAAGGAGTTTTAAGTATTTGGCTTCCTTACAGAAAAAAAAAAAAAAAAAACAAAACAAACCCAAAACCAACAGTGCTATCCTTGTCCTGTTATGATAGACCCCTAATCTGGAGGGCAGAAAGCTGAGACCACCAGGAAGATGTTGAGAGGAAGGGGAAGAATGTTAGAGCCATGAGTTGGGTGTTCTTCAGCTGGCCAGATCTGAGGAGATGGAAAAGGTGCCTCCCAGATAGCTACAGGGAAGCGCAGGAGAGCAGCTGGGAGCCAGAAGTGTGGTGTGGGCATACAAAAGTGCTACACTGTGGTGTGTCAGGCAAATTATTATCAGGAAGTTTCACATTTGTTGTCACTTCCCAAGCTCCTGAGGTGCAGGAATGCTGGAGGCAAGAAGCTGCCAGCATCAACTATGTGGAGAAAGAACACTTCTATCTCCATTTTACTTTCCTCACTTCTATGTTACGGTGGCAGGGCAGTAAAGACCCTGACCCTGACCCGGACCCTGACCCTGACCCTGACCCTGACCCTGTGAGTATGCAGGCAGCTTGTGTGGCCAGTGCCGGTGCGGTTCTGGCACAGAGGATCAAGTGCTTCACGCTTCAGAGCTGTCAGGCTGACACTCTTCAGCACTCAATGAAGCTCTAAATTACAGCTAAAGGAAGACAGAAATTTTGCTTCAGAGCTTGATAATGTCATTCTGATCCATCCTTTTGCTTGTTCAGTGGCTACAGAAGGGAGCCACTGCCTTGGTAGGAGCATCCATTGAGTTCTTCCTGTGTGATATTAGAGAATCATTGTGTCTGTCTATGCATGAGACCATTATAGTAGGTGTTTTGAAGATGTTCACGTGTGGTACATAAAACCTTTGCCAGTGAAATAGTAAATCCATGCAGTGGGGTCTAAAGCACACAGATCCAGTGCAATCCTCCAAAGCACTTTGCAAGTCTCTCTCCGAGGGTACAGACCTGGCTGTTGGTGATTCTGTTGACCTGCCTTTTATAGCAGGTTGCTTGGAGAAGTTGCTATGTCAGAAGTCGTCTTCTGCGGGCTGGATGCTGCAAATGGTAGGATGTTTAAGGAAGCAAATGAATAACCTTCAGACTTGGTTTTATTCTTTTAACAGATTGTACACAAATGGGAGGCCTGAGCAGGCTGCTTTTAGCAGGGGAACGTGACCTGACTGCACAGGAGGCAAGGAACTCTCTTCTCTCGCTGACCATGAGCCCTAAGTTTCAAGGCAGATCTGAAGAGGAATATTTGACCCATGGGAAATGCAACTTCAGATACGTAACTCAGGTGGGACCGCCATGTGTGCCCTGTGATAGGAGCCGTGTATCCCAAGCGTGAACGTAGAGATTTGGCCCGGTTTTTAGCTTGGTTCAATATGGACTCTGCTGACTGATTCTGTGATCAAGGGCAGGCAAGTCTGCCCCCTGAGAGGATGTTGTCATGGGTGGAAGGGTTGAAGTGCAGTGACTGCGTCAACAAACAGGTGGTTTGAAAAGTCTTTTGGGCAAGGGTCTGGTACGCTGGTGTAATGCCTTTTCCCTTTACAAAGGTGTCCAGTAAACACAAGTGTTCCTGCATGTGTCCAGTAGCGCAGAGACCTCTGTACTTTCTTTGGACTGATTGTTGTATAAGATCTGCAGGGTTTTGGACAGCTCTGAAAATTGTTCAAAAGGTGTCTTGTATGTTGGGTGAAATGGGTCATCACTTCCATAAACCTCTAGTCTGTAAAGAAGAGCCGTGGAAGTAAGGAGATTTTTTTTTTTTTCTGTTTTTATTGTCACTGAGAGGAAAAGCAGTGATTAGCTATTGACCTGTGATACTCCAGATGCAGACTGTGCAGTGCATTTGAGGTGGATCACTCCTGTACTGCCAAGACTGAGCCCAGACTCCTCAACGCTTTGCACACTGGCAGTGGAAGTCCTTGTGCAGCTGTGGGTACTGGCTTTCTGTGCTGTAGCGAGAAAAATACAAAGCACTGGGGTTAAGGTTTGCAGAGAAGTGGGAAAAAGTTCATTATTTTGTGATAGGAAGAGAATGTCCTGTACTTTTCAAACTTTGAATGTTTCCACCTGGAATTTAAAAACTGCTTTTAACTCTGTTGCTATGTTTCAGTGGGAGGGAAGGTGTATTGTAGTTACAGATGATCCGTTCCCTTAAGAAGGATCTTTGCCTTCTGAGTTGAGCTTTCTTGGCTTTACATGAGAAGTGCCTCAAGCCAAGCCCTGACCCCCAGGCTCTTGGAGGGCAGAACAGAAGATCCTCCAAATCAAGTTTCCTGTCACAGGCCTTGGTGGCATGGGCAGCTGCCATTGCCAGGGGGACAGAGGCCTCAGCCCCCTGTGGGGCCATTCAGCCTTGCTGCAGCCCTGGGCCATCTCCACTGCAAGTTGCCCTACACTGTCCTTGTGGCACCTCTTTCCACTCTGGCGGTTGGACTCTTCCTTGCTTTCCTACCCAGCCCTCACACCCGCATTTCTCTGCCTTTTCTCAAGTTTTTCCCCTCATCCCTGCTTGTTCCTTGAAGCTCAAAGCCATGGGACGATCCAGGCACCCTCTGGGTGAACTCCGGCATCAGAGGGCAACCCTCAGAGGGACATTTCTTTCTCTTCACATCCAATCTTACCTTTCCAAGCAGCACTTTGTGGAGGTTTTCTCTTCCTGTCACTATCAGGAATCACTCCCTTATCTCTGACACCCCCCTTCAAGCAGGTGCATGCTATTACTGTGGTGCCCTGAGGCTCCACTTTGCCTGTCTCAAGACATTGAGGACCTTCAGTCTCCCTCCACAGGCTCCATCCAGGCAGGCATCCTCCACAGCCTCTCCAGTTTTTCCTCCCTCCTCCAGAATGAGAAACCTCCAAGCCCAGGCACAGATCACCCGGATGTGGCCACAACAGTGCTGTGTCAAGGAGGATGATGCTGAGTCAAGGGGGATGATGAATCCCTTGTCTGAGTGGCCACCTATGGTGAAAATCTCAGAATCAGCAAAGGAGGACAGACAATGGCCAGGGAGGAAAGGGAAAGGAGAGGTGGGCTGCTTGCATGGGAGGATACAGGGGTGGTCACCGAGAAGCAATTGTGCATGGGAAAGGAGGGAAAAAGGTAGGAAAGGGTGAAGAACAGGAATCCATAGGAAGCAGCCAAGCAGCCCTGCATCTGAGCAGCAAAGCTTGGAGTGGGAAAAGAACGTCGCAGGTCACCTGACACACTTTCTGTTAGGCTTCAACCGCTGCTGGAAACCGGAGTGATTTCCCTGCCATCATGAAGGCAAGATCCATGGTGGATGCAGATCCAGAATCATTCATGCTGGAAGGGACCTCCGGAGGTGTCCAGGCCTACGTGCTGCTCAGAGAACGATCAGTTATGGGGTTGAAGCAAGTAGCTCAGGCTTTCCGTCAAGTGGGGCTTGAAAAGCTCCAAGGATGGACATGGCACAAGCTCTGTGGGACATCTGCTCCACTGCTTGACTGTCTTCATGGGGAAGGACATTGTCTTCCCCTGCTTCAGCTGATGCCCATTGGCCCTCACAGTCCCGTCACGCACAAGAGGCAAGACCCTGGCTGCCTTTTCCTGCTGATATGACCCAAGAAGATATGGGAAGGCTATTATTAGGTGTCCCCAAAGCCTCCTCTTCTCCTGGCTTTGCACCTTTCAAATAAGGCCCATGGCATCCTGGGCTGCATTAGGAAGAGCACTGCCCAAGGGTTGGTGGAGGGGATCTTTCCTCTCTACTCAGCCCTGCTACAGTTTGTCTTGTTGACTTGCTCTTGATTTCTACTTTACCAGAGTCACCCATTCTTGACTGAAAGGTGCCGTCCACATTTTTCACCGTTCTCGCCTTGTCTTTTGTTCAAAACAAGTCCAGGAAGCGTCTGTGCCATGTTGGTCAGGGATCATTGCTGCGATGGATTGACGGGACGCAGGGTGATACAAGCCAATGTCAATTTATTGTACAGTAGCACGAGTTTATATACATTTCAGAAGCTGCGCGTTTTAAAAAGATTGGTTCTTGAAGCTGCGCGTTTTAAACTGGTTGGTTCTTGAAGCTAAGCGTTGCATCCTAGGCAATCCCCAACTCATGGTTAACTACCATCAATTAACAGCAAGGTGTTACCTTTCCTTCCCAGCATCCGTCCCCCACTCCCCTATGCTCTCTCAGCATGACTCAGCATGTTAATTGTTGTGTCTATTCACACTCCTTGTCTTCCCAGGGTTAGTGACCTACAAGCTCGAGCACATTCCCTTCAGCTAACTGATTGCCACGCATGGTCCTAGTTTCCAGCCCGCTCCTGCAGATCATCTTCCACTTTCCCTTCAACCAAGGCCTTCAAGTAAAGGTCCCTTTCTCTAGCGGTCTAAAGGAGATGTCGTTCTCCTTCTAACCTTCATCAGGAGGTTGAGAGAATCTGAGCAGAAGACCTTTCCACATGCAGGACTTAGTGATGAGTGTCACAGGAAACCTGAGCAGGCCTGTGCTGTGCTCCATGTACGTCTTGGCCTTCAGGCTGAGCTGTGCTGACTGTGTCCCTGGGTTGCAGAACAAGCCATATTGGAAGAAGAAATCTGCAGGAAGCTGCTGGTGAATGGCCAACCGCACGCCCTTACCTTTGTCTGGGACTGCAGTTACCAACTCCCAAGTGAACATCTCCTCTTAGAACACGAGAAGTGATGACTAGAATGGGTTTCCCTGGCACAAAACACTTCAAGAGCTGACAGGAGACAATGTGGGAGAACCCTTCTGCAGGCAGGATCTGCACCACTTGCTGCACCACTCTCCCAACGCTGTAAACTCCGTGTTCCCGGCCTCGGAAGGGACGGAATACAGCTGACACGATTGTCTCTGTGTGTAGAGAGTTTGCTCTAACCAAGGCCATTTGAAATGACACTTTGTCTCAGAGTCCAAGTGCCTTTCTTACTGCAGCCATAACCAGCTGGGCTGCTGATGGCCAATCCCCCAAGGGAACGGGACACTCCAGGGACCTCAAACTCGCCTTCATGGCCACGTGCCTCCTACCGGCCTATGAGCTTCTCAGATGTAATGGGTGTCATAATGATAGCCCAGATCGTCAGCCTGCTTGTGGCCTCGGTTACTCCTTGGTTAGCGGTTCCTGAATTGGAGAAGGCAGCGATAACGAGATGCACAGCAATGGAAGAGATGGCCAAGGACCCTGCAGGTGCCATGAAGGCTTTGCAGGAAGAAGTGTGAGAAATAGCCCCGAGAGCTGTGCAAATTGGAATGGCATTAGATATGAAGCTGGCGTCTGAAGGCAGAGTCTGTGCTGGTTTTAATACCAGTTGTTGCGTATACGTAGATCAAGGTGGGAGAATTTCTACAGATACATGTGTAAAAAAAAAATTGGAAAACATTCTAATATTTGTCGTGAGTTCCAGAAAGTTGGCGCCTTCTATGAAATTGAAGTCAATTGGAATATTCTGACGTCCTGGTTTCCTGATTTACAACTATGGGTTAAGAAGTTCATCTCCAGATGCCTTTCTCCTCTTTCTCTTTGATCACTCCAATCCATTTTAGCTATGTAGCTTCTGCTTTAAGGTTCAGAGAGGAAAAGCTGGACTGTCTTTCAGTAGCGTCTGTAATTTTCCCTATGGGCAACTATTCAGCAGTGGCAATAGACCTCAGGGGGATTTGCTTGAACTAACAATTATACAGCTGAGAAATTTATACAGCTGAGAAATGTATTTTTTATGTATTAATTTCTAACCCACTACCCCCCCCCCCACACACACACACACATGATAATTAATCCCTCTTTTATTCCTGTGTACACCCTGTTCTCTAAGGAAAGCAGCCAATAATTACTGCCAAGAATTTGCTATATTCAGCTGCAGAGTTGGTTGAAGAAGTCTGATGTCAAGTGATGTAAGTCTCATGGAGCTGAGGACAGAAATCGTGGGGCTGGAGAGCTGAGGAGCAAGGCTGTCCACGCAGTGATTAGCTCCAGGGACTGCTTTTCCTACCTGTCTGCACCTCCTCAGGAGACACTGTGCATCAATAGCAATTGGAAAAGCCTTCTATCAATTCCCCAAAGTGCTCATTGCCTGCCTTTCTCTTTCACTGTGCGGCTGAAACTTATCTCATGAAGTGTAGGAGCCAAACTTGAAGACCAGATGTCCCTGATGGAGGAGACTGGGCTTGTCAGGGCGTTCTGCCTCGTCATGAGCCCAGGGTGTCTGTGGTGCTGTGGACTTCAGGTGTTCAGAGGAGACTGAAGAAACCTCCACAGAACACCAAGTCAGGAGCAAAGCCCACAGTCCCTGGAAGCGTTAATGGGCCCCGCTGAGGGCCATGGCTGAGAAAGCCTCCCCATGGCCTTGTTAGAGCCCATCCTTGGAGGCTGTGAGGGCAGGAAGGCAAAGGCGCTGTGCAGGCAGCTCTGCTGCTGAGCAAAGCCTTGGCTTGCTTGATGAAGCAGAAAGGCCAACCCGTGACCTGCAGCCTGTGGGGAGGTCGGTGCTGTCCCTCACACAGGGCTCAGGGCTCTTCCTGGGGACCATGGAAGGTGGGCATCCAATGCCCAGTGAAGGACAGCAATGGCACAGCAACGTCCAGCTTCCCCATGGGGCTGCAAGGAGGCAACGATGCCCCCGTGCCGTGAGGACATCATGTCTTGTCATGGCCCTCAGAGGCAGAGACAGCTGCCACAGCCAAGGGGACACAGACCTGGGTTCTACTGGTGCCTTCCAGCCTTGCCAGTGCCCTCTGCCATCCCCACCATAGGCTGTCCTGCATGCTTGGAGCCCTGCCCCTGTTTCCCTGCAGGCTGTAGGCACCATCTCGCTGCCCTGCCTTGCTCTCACCCCAACATTGCCATACCTTCGCTGAGGTACCTCCACTCTCACCGGCTGTTCCTTGAAACACAAACCATGGGCTGATCCAGGCTCCCTCTGGCTGAGCCCTCGCACCGCAGCAGGACCCCTGCAGTGACAGTTCTTCCTGCTGAGGTCCCGTCTCTGCTTTCCTAGTTGAAACTTGGTGACATTTTTTCCTCTCTCCTGCTGTTTTCCCCTGCCCAGGAAAGGTTTACCATCTCAGAAAATACCCTTCCAGCAGGGAATGCAGCCAGGAAGCCTTTTCTTATGCTCTGCTCTCTCACCAGAGAGAAGGAATACTCACATGGTCTCCCAAACCATGTAACTGCTGCTGGCCTTTCAGCTTCTTCCAGGGACATGACCCAGCCATGTGCCTGCTGCTGTCCTGTCATGTCCCCAGGCAAAAACAACCTCTATCCCAGCCCTTCTCCTGGATGGGGCCTATGGGGTCCCTTGGCAGAGGGACTGTCCCAGCCACGTTCCTGATGCTGGCCTGTCACCTCCAGAGGCATAACTGACCTCACAGGCCCCTCGCAGCCAGGCACGTCCTCCTGCATGAGGAGTTCCTGAGACCGTTTTTCCCTCCCAATACCACACCCCTCCATCACCCTCATTCTGGCCCAGGTCCTGACCACAGAAAAGCATGCTTGTTTCATCAGATTTGTCAAATATCTTTCCCACAAGCCATTTCCCACAAGCTCATCTTCAGCTCAGCCCCTCTATTTGTGTTGACACATTTCATATATGCCTTTATAGCTCTATGGTGTTTTTTCAGGTTGGACTGACCTCTGGAGGTCATCGAGTCCACCCCTCCAGCTGAGGCAGGGTCACCTAAACCAACTTTCTCAGCAACTTGTCTACGTAGGCTTGCAATATCATAGAAGCACAGAAACAGAGAATCATTTAGCTTGGAAAAGACCTTAAAGATCATCAAATCCAAATGTAAACTCAGGACGGCCAATTCCATCACTAAATCATGCCATGAAGAATTGCATCTACCTCTATTGAAACACCTCCAGGGCTGGCGATTCCACCAGCTCCCTGGTTCCAATGCTTGAGCACCTTTGCAGTGAAGATGTTTTTCCTCATATCCAATCTGAACCTCTCCTGGTGTAACTTGAGGCTCTTGCCTCTTGTCCTGTCACTTGTTATCTGGCAGAAGACTCCTACCCACCCCATCTACAACCTCCTTTCAGGTACTTCTAGAGAGCAGTAAGATCCCCCCTGAGCCTCCTACTACCCACACTAAACAACTCAAGTCCCCTCAGTCACTCTTCATCCAAGCAGGGATCCAGACCCTTCACCAGTTGTGTTGCCCTTCTCTGGAAATGCTCCAGGACCTCGACATTTCTCTTGAAGTGAGGAGCCCAAAACAGAAACACGTTGTTTCAGGTTTGACTTCAGCAGTGCCGAGTACAGGGGGTCCATCACTGCTCTGGTCCTGCTGGCCACGCTCTTTCTGATACCAGACAGGATGCTATTGGCCTTCTTGGCCACCCGGGCACACTGATGGCTCATGCTCAACCATCTGTCAACCCTCACACTCAGGGTGCTTCCCCAGCAGGCAGCCTTCCAGCCACTCTGGCC
Source organism: Falco punctatus (assembly GCF_963210335.1). Taxonomy (NCBI): domain Eukaryota; kingdom Metazoa; phylum Chordata; class Aves; order Falconiformes; family Falconidae; genus Falco; species Falco punctatus. The sequence continues at coordinate 899,048 of NW_027660235.1, read as the reverse complement.
CAAGCCTGTAGCCTTGTGTGGGGCTGTTGTGACCCAAGTACAGAACTGGCACTTCTCCTGGTTGAACCTCATACAATTGGACTCACTTGAAAGGTCCAACCTGTCCAGATTCTTCTGTAGAGCCTTCCTGCCCTCAAGGACATCAGCACTGCCACCCAACTTGATGTTGTACAAAAAATCACTGTGGGTGCACTCAATCCCCGTGTCTGGATTGTTGATAAAGTTCTGAAACAGGACTGGCCCCGGCACTGAGCCCTGGGGAACACCACTCCTTATGGGCCATCGTCACCTGGATGTCACTGCATTTACTCCCCCTCTTGGGGCTTGGCTGTCCAGCCAGCTCTAACCCAGCACGGAGAACACCCACTGAAGCCATGAGCAGCCAGTTTCTCCAGGAGAATGCAGTGGGAGGTGGAGCCAAAAAGCTTTCCTAAGGTCCAGGTAGACAGCATGCACAGCCTTTCCCTCATCCACTGGGCAGGTCACCTTGTCCCAGCAGGAGATCAGGTTCATCAGGCAGGAACTGCCTTTCATAAACCCATGCAGGCTGGTCCTGACCTCCTGGTTTTCCTGCGGCTCCTGTGCGATGGCGCTCAGGATGATCAGCTCCACAACCTTCCCTGGCACTAAGATCAGGTTGACAGGCCTGTAGTTATCCCCATCCTCCCTCCTACCCTTCTTGTAGGTGGGCACCACTTGACTAACATTCAGCCGTCTTGGGCCTCCCCAGTTAGCCAGCACTGTTGAAAGTCATCGCTGTGCTGAGGCAATAGAGAAACAGACGAATGATTTTCAAAGTGTCCCTGCATCACGGGATGTCCATGGTCAAGGACACAATTAAATTATTTTTGTTGTTACATGTCTGAGCTTGGCCCAGGAGACACAGGTGTGGTTCAGGGTAACTCTGCTCTGAAATAACCTAAATCAGGGAGAGGAAGGGCAAAAGTCTTATTTAAGCAGCGTGAGGAAGCCTTAGGATCAATAACCTCACATCTTCTTGGGGAATTTAGAGATCCTGTGGGTTGACATGGCAGGGATTTGGGAGTGGTTTGGAGGTGTTTGTAGGGCTGGCAGAGGTGAGAAGAGACCAAGAGCTGACTCCATGGCCATAACAGCCACTTTCATTTGACTCCAAAATGGACCAGCCCCTGCCCAAACCTGAGCCAATAAGCAATTCTAGTGGCACCTCTGTGATACCCTATGGCAGAAAGGACAAAACACAACGGGAGAAGAGTGAGAATTATGTGAGAGAGCAACCCTATAGACATCAAGGTGAGTGAAGAAGGAGGGGAGCAGCGAGACAGAGGCTTGGTGGGATCCTGCAAGCCAGTGGTCAAGTAACCACCCGCCGACAGTCACAGGGCAGCACAGTGACAATGCTCCTTTAGGTGTCTGCAGGTTCTTTGCATCGGCATTCTAGCACAGCTGCCAGATGGGCCAACAGCTGTGATGCTCCCCTGGATCTGAAACCCTGCATCATTCGTGTCCACCTTGGTTCTAGGAGCAAAGAAACGGTGGAGTCTCATCTCCCAGGGGGAGTGAGGCAGGAGAGCAGCAGAGTGCAGGCCCCAGGTCACACACTGGCAGGCTGTGGCCTGTGCAGAAGGAGGGAACGCTCCTTCGGGTGCCCTGGAATTGCCCCACAAGCATAAACTCCATTTCCAATGTTGGACCTGTTGGAGGCTGCTGTCCTTGCCGAGCAGCTGTGCTGAGCTCTGCCACCTGCCCTGGCACTTGGTTCCCTCAGTGTCACAGCTCTGTCTGCAACAGGACGGGCTCCAGCTGCCTCTGCGTGGGCCCCTGGCTGAGGGCACTGCTGCACATCTGGGCTGAAGCCCCCCAGCTGTGGCACCAGCCCAGCTCTGCCTGGCCATAAGGCAACCTGGTACCAAGTGTCCCCGAGCCCGTGGGTGCAAAGGCTTTGCTTCAGAGCAGAGACGTGGCCTGGGCAAAGGAGAGCTGAGTCTTGAGCCCTCGGACTGTGCAATGAAGTGCTGAAATGGGCTCTGCAGGGCTTACTGAAGCACTGAGGACATCCTCCCTGCCCTGCCTGCAGAACCACCAGACACACACATACACACACGCTCCGTTAGGAGTACTTGGATCCTTTGCTGCAGTCTTCCTGGTGTCCTGTCTAGTAATGGGTTAACAAAAGTTGATAGTCATGCAGAAAACTTTTTCTAGTAAGGGAATTGCCAGTGCTGGAAATAAGTGTGTCCCCCCAGGTGAGGCAAGGCCCATGAGGGATTGCCTCATCCTGCTGCCCAGCAGGTTCCCCTGCAGCCCCAGGGACAGCTGGAGGGAGCCCCGAGGGGCAGAGGAGGGAGGCAGGGAGAGCTCAAAAGCAGACCTTGGTGGGAGGCTGCTGAGAGCTCCCTGCTGGAGAAATCTGCAGAGCCCTTGAGGCGGTAAGTGTGTGGCTGCAGGGCAATGCCTCTGCAGTTGCTAGCCGGGTCTGCAGCAGCTGGGGCCCCCCCAGCCTGTGGGACCGTGTGGGAGCCTTTTGCTGTGGAGGAGGCCAGTGTGCTGCAGAGCAGGGCTTCCCTGCTGCAGCGTGGGAGGGCCAGGGCATGTGGGCTGCCTTGTGCCAGGGCCGGCTGCAGGGCTGTGAAGGTGGCTGTGCAGGCAGGGGTGCCCAGGGCTGTCCTTGCCAGCAGGGTCCCTGCAGCCGCGGGGGCTGTGTGCTGGGGCAGGGGCTCTGCCGCCTGCCAGGGGCAGTTCTCAGCCTGCCGGGGAGCTCCTGTGCTGATGCGGGCAAAAGTTGGCGTGGAGGGAGCGACCCCCAGCAGGACAAGGTCTCAGTGATTTTGTGTTGGTGCTGCATATATCAGAGCTGTTCACATCTCCGGGTCATTTCCAAGGGGACTTTCCATGAGCACGTTCATGGCAGGGGTTCACTGCTTGGCTCTGTGCTTGCCTGAATCTCTGCTGCCACTTTTCTGTGGCTCTGCTTGGTGGCAATGGAAACTCAGCTGTGCAGGTCAGAGCAGGGGCTGAGATGCTGAAGGCATCACAGGGAGGTTGATGAGGAAGCTGAGCAAGTGCCTTCCCTCCCCAGCACGCTGCAGATGAAACCAGCATCAGCTCTCCTTTTCCCTCAGGCTTTGGGGGAGCTGTTTGTTCCTGCCTGCAGACAGAGAGCGGCTGCAGGGCAGAGCTGGGCACACAGGGGCTGAGCTGGGCTCTGTGAGCGCTGGCAGGGAAGAGCCCTGGGGCCAGAGAAAGAGCTGCTGGCAGGGACAGCTGCAGGCAGCAGAGCCCTGGGCAGGGAGGGGGGAGATGCTGAGGGGAACCCTGATGCAGGGCAGATAGGGGCACCTCCTGGACATGGTCTGCCGTGCAGGTGCCTTCCCTGAGCAACACACCTCTGCTCTCCTCTCCCACCCAGCACAGCCTTTAGACCGTTGGTTTCATGTGTTTCAACACCCCCTGGTCCAGCAGAGCAGCAGAAGGGATGAAGTGCATCTCTCCTGCTGCCACGCTGCCATTTCTCGCTGAGCAGAGCCTGAGGGTGACTGTCCTGCACTGCTGCTGTGTGGGAGGTGGTGTGCCGGGCTGGGCAAGGGGAAGGAGTTCCCGAGTGTCCCTTTGTCTCTCTCCTGGCCTTGCTCAGATGCTATTGGCATTGCAGACAGGCTCTCTGGCAATAGGGGTTTCAGCTGCAGGCTCAGGTGCAGACCTCGTGGGTCCTCCTGTGCAGACATGTCCTCAGCATGGACGTGTCCCAGCTTTCCCCTAACCGATGATGCTGTGGGCAATGCAGTCTGTGAGGCAGGGGAAGGAGCTGACTCTCCTGCAAGAACTTGGCATGCTCAAGACACTTGTCTACCTATTTCAGGTGTCGACCGAAGCTGTATGTGCCTGCCAGGGCACAGAGTGAGCCCTGGGTGTCCTTGGATAGCAGTGTGGTGCTGAGCCTTCGGGAACGGATGAGGCATTTTGTTCTCTGCAGTGGATCCCTCTGCTCTCAGCAGTGCCTGGCTGCTTGTCAGGGTAACATGGCAGTGTGATCACTCTCCATCTAAGAAAGGAGCAATTGCTGGGCAGCTGGGAAGGAGAGGGATGGAGAGAGCAGAGTGCCTGCCTCTGCCCTCAGGCACAGACAGTCCCCTTGCCTCTCAGCACTCACTCTGCTCTCCCTGAGCACAGCACAAAGCCCTCCTGACCTGACACTGGCCATGGCTGTTGCTCAGCACGGGCAGAGCCGATGCTGACAGGCCCTTCTGCGCTGGGAGCAGTTTGGGCTGAGCCAGGGCAAGGGCAGGACTGGCCCCTGCCCCCAGGGTTCCCATGAAGCCCCTGCTGCAGAGCAGGGCTCACTGCTGGGCAGCCAGCGGGCACAGCCCCTGCTCCTCACAGCACACTCGGCCAGCACTCAGCACAGCTCCAGCCACGGCTCGGAAGGGAGCTCTCCTAGGAACGGCAGAGGGGGGGACAGGCGGCAGCGGGGGCGCATCTAGGAGAAAAGGTTTTCACTTGGCTCACAGAAATCTTTCCTGACTTGTCACTATGTTTTCTTCATGAACGGGACCCTATGGTTGGAGGCAGCAGATGTCCAACAGCAGCTCCATCATCCAGTTCCTCCTCCTGGCATTTGCAGACACGCGGGAGCTGCAGCTCTTGCACTTCTGGCTCTCCCTGGGCATCTACCTGGCTGCCCTCATGGCCAACGGCCTCATCATCACCACCGTAGTGTGCGACCACCACCTGCACACCCCCATGTACTTCTTCCTCTTCAACCTCTCCCTCCTCGACCTGGGATGCATCTCCACCATTGTCCCCAAAGCCATGGCCAACTCCCTCTGGGACACCAGGGACATCTCCTACTCAGGATGTGCGGCACAGCTCTTCCTGATTGTCTTTTTCCTTTCAGCAGAGTGTTCTCTCCTCACCGTCATGGCCTATGACCGCTTTGTGGCCATCTGCCAGCCCCTGCACTACGGGACCGGGCTGGGCAGCAGAGCTTGTGTCCACATGGCAGCAGCTGCCTGGGCCAGTGGGTTTCTCAATGCTGCGCTGCACACGGCCAATACACTGTCACTGCCGCTCTGCCAAGGCAATGCCCTGGGACAGTTCTTCTGTGAAATCCCACAGATCCTCAAGCTCTCCTGCTCACACACCTACCTCAGGGAAGTGGGGCTAATTGTGATTAGTTCCTGTTTAGCCTGTGGGTGTTTTGTTTTCATTGTTCTGTCTTACATGCAGATCTTCAGGGCTGTGCTGAGGATCCCCTCTGAGCAGGGACAGCACAAAGCCTTTTCCACGTGCCTCCCTCACCTGGCTGTGGTCTCCCTCTTTGTCAGCACTGCCATGTTTGCCTACCTGAAGCTCCCTTCCCTCTCCTCCCCATTGCTGGACCTGGTGGTGTCAGTTCTGTACTCGGTGGTGCCTCCAGCACTGAACCCCTTCATCTACAGCATGAGGAACCAGGAGCTGAAGGACGCACTGAAGAAGCTGATGCAGTCAGGTTTCTCTCAGCAGCACTGAACTGCCTGAATCTCTTCACAAGGTGTCTCCTGGTCATCTCGGGAACATCCTGCGCATTTAGCACTTTTAATGTCACAATTGTGTTTCTCCTAGAATGTTTGCATGCACTCCACTTCCTCAAAGGAATGAACCCAGCCTGCCTGACCCAGAGGCTTTTGTACTTTTGCATCCAGGGTGGTGCAGCTGGACTCCTGTTTCACTTCTCTGTAATTTAAGGGGCTTGTGTAGTGGAGATATCTATCAAGTTCCCAGGAGAGTAAAGTACCAGTGTAGAGCTCAGCTGTGTGAGTGTGCAAAGTTGGGGCAAATAACAGGGTGGGGGCACACGGCAGGGTGTCCTGGTGTAAATCCTTGGGTCACGGTGAAGGAAGCAAGGCAGTAATCGGGTGGGACACAGGGCTCTGCTCAGTGCCATGTTCCTTGGATATCCATCCAGGGGAAGCTGCCCCAGGTGCCCCAAGATGTCCCAAGCACCAGTCATTTCCTTTGCTTGTTGTACACCCCAGTCCCTACGAGGAACATTTGCTGCATGGTCACCTCTGTCATCCTTAGTGGCTCAGTGATACCCAACTCCATTGCAATTCTAAATGTAAATGGAGCCACTTTCCTACCGTCACTGGTTACACACAAGTCCCATACCTCTTGCCTCAGTTGGCCACTCAGCCAAGGCCGTGGTCAGACATCTCCAACCAGATCAAATCCTCACGGCTTTGCTTTGACAAATAGTGAAGTAAACCACTGACTGAGATCCCACCAACTGGCCTGGGTCCAGCTCTCCAGTCTTTCACTCTAGATGTTATCTCAAATAAATGCCAGTTTCTCAGCCTCTCCTTGTCCATAACATGATCCAGGTCCCAACCATCCTTCTGGCTTCTGCAGGACTTGCTCCAGTCTGGCAGGGTCTTTCTTGTGCTGGGGAGCTCCATTGTGGGCTCAGCAGTCCTGATATGGTCCTGTGGGGGGGTTAACCACGGCCAGCACCCAGCCAGCCCCCCAGCTGTTCATCTGCTCCCCTGACTCAATAGGACAAAGGGAGAAAATAAGCCAGCGATGCTCCTGGGTCAAGGTAAAGGCAGAGAGATTACTTACCGATCCCTGTCATAGCCAAAGATGTGTTGTCTTGCCAACGATCAATTTCATTCATTGCCAATTAAAAGAAGATGTTGATTGTGAGAAACAATGACCAAAACATTGAAGACCCTTCCCCAGTTTCTCCCAGGGCCAAATTACTCCATTGATCCCAATTCACCTACACAAGCACACCCTGAGAGGTGCGGGGGGGGATGTTGAAGAGGGTTGATGGCACAGAACACCTCTGCTGCTCCTTCCTCCTCACACTTCTGCCCTGCTCCAGCGTGGGTCCTCTCCATAGACCCCGCTATCTTTGCAGTCAAGGGTATGCATTCTTCATTTCATTCTGTCTTGCTTGTGTCCTTGAAACTCAGAGAATGACAGAGAATGTTGACATTGGAAGGGACCTCTGGAGATCATCCAGTGAAAACCCCTAGGAGAGGCACGGCCAGCTCAAGCCGGTTGTACAAGGCCTTGGCTTGGTAGGTTTGGGCTATGTCAAGGGGTGGACATTCCATAACCACTCTTGGCAACTACCTGCAGTGGTTGAACATCCTCAGTTCAAAAAGTGTTACCTTGGCTCACATGAGCCTGTCACATGGCTCCCGCTCAGCTGCTTGTCCTCTGGCACCCAAAGGTCCTTCTCTGCAGAGCTGCTCTCTGGCCGGCCTGCCACCAGCAGGATAGCCCCAGGAGGGCTGCATAACAGGCTGGCCTCCCCCAGGGGCTTGCTCAGCACCAGCAGCAGCATCTTGCCCAACTTGGAGATGAGCTTCAGCTCTGGCACCGGCCGCAGGGTGCTACAGAGTCACCTGGGAGAGCAAAGCCCTCTCCTGCAAGGGCTGCGCAGCCCAGGCCTGTTGCCCTCTGGCCTCGGGGACTGCAGCCTTTGCTCTCGTGGTGGGAAGCTCCTTCATCCTTCTGCTGCCCCCTGCCACCCGCTCCAGCATCCTCTGCTGGGCAGCAAACCCCTCCCACACAAGGGCTCCCATCCCTGGGTACCGGTGTCTGTGTGACAAGCCTGCCCTTGGCCCTGGTGCCACACCTGAGGTGCTGCAGCCCACATGGGCCCCAGAGCCCACCGCCTGGGGCACGGGCAGCAGGAGCCCCCTGTGCCACCACAGAGCTGTGACATCAGTGCCGTAAGCGCTGAGGAGGGGCAGGGCAGCTCCCACGCCTTTGGTGGGGGATGGAGACACAAGGTCTGTAGGGGAGACCTACGGGAAAGATGAGGGGAGGGGGATGCTCTGTGTGATGTCAGGGCAGCTCAGACAGATGGAGCTCTTCTAGTGGACGGGCCAAGGGGTGAGGTGGGAGCTGGTGTGTGGAACAAAGGGGAGAGCAGCCAGGGTGGCACTGTGGGAGGAATTAGTTGTGGTTTGCCCCTGGCCAGCACCCAAACACCCAGAATCTGTTGCTCACTGACCCCTTACATGCCCAGCGTGATGGGGGAGAGAATCAGAGGAAAACTCACAGGTCAGGAAAAACAGAGTTCAATAGGAGAAGCAAAAGCTTTGTGTGTGCAAGGAGCAACATGAGCAATTCGCTCACTCCTTGCCATGGGCAGGCAGGGGTTCAGCCATCCCCATAAGAGCTGCTCTTCAGCACATCTGTCAGTGACACGGGAGGACAAATGCCACGACCACAAACGTTCTCTTTTCATCCTCCTTTCCCCGAGCTGTTATTGATGAGCACAACGTCCTGGGATAGGCAATATCCCTGTGGTCTCTGGGGGTCAGCTGTCCCAGCTTCTTGCGTCCCCCCAGTCTCCTTGTAGCGCAGGCAGAGTGTGAGAAAGAGAAGCCTTGGTGATTACTCTGCAGCGGTGGCCAAAACACTGGTGCGTGGTCAGCGCTGCCCTAGGAAGAGACGCAAAGCACAGCACCAGAAGGGCTGCTGTGAAGAACATGCACTCCATGCCAGCCCGAGCCAGGACAGAGTGACAGGTCATACAGTCAGGGTGAGGCATGAACAATGTCTTCTTGAAATGACCTGAGGAAACCTGTGGATCACAGAGCCTGGCTCTTCTGGGGGAATCCGTCTCCTTGGTGATCACTGCACAGGTAAGCAAGGATGCCAGGAGCCCAGGTCTTTGTGGGCGAGTTCCCCAGACCAAACAGGCCACCCACTCTGATGCTCACCTGCACCTGGGTCTCCCCAAAGACAACAATCTGCTCAGGGATGTGAATAGCAGTGCCACCTTGGTTGTAGTAGTGTGCAGTTGGGGTGTCCCTGATTCCCAGGTAAGTGGGAAGGAGAGCAGCAGAGCACAGCCTTGGGGCAGGAGGGAAGGAGAACCTGGCCTGCTGAGGGCACTTGCAGGTGGGATCCCATGGGGGCAGGGCCCTGAGAGCATCCCTAGGCCTTCATGTCCCTGACCAGCCTCACCTGGGGCCTCCACCCAAAATTTTCTCCATGGCTTTGGGAGGCCATTGATGCCAGGAGGAGATTCAGCTCCAGCGTGATCTGTGCTATGGGTCTGCAGGTCTCCAGGAAATATTTCAGACACAGTGTTCCCTGTCTATAGACCTTGTTCATTTGGCCTTGCAGGCTCATTTTCCCTCTTGATACTAGATGGGATGTCCAAGGAAATGACACTATGACCTAGGGGCTCTCTGCTTCCTTACTTCCCATCCCTTCATCAGTTGTTAGGAGGAGGAGAAGGAAAAGCAGGTCAGGCTTCTGGGTGTCACGGACTGAAAGGGAGGAACAAAATTGTTACCTTCAGCTCCTCTCACAGGAACCAGAAAGCACTGAGATTCCTCTACCTTCCCCCCCTTTTAGCAAAGAAGTTCACACTATCCAAGTAGAGCATTTGTTTGCATTCTGTATATAGCTTCAGACACCCCGTGATGTGGAGGTTGGTCATTTCATTACCTCTGGCCAAGAATATTCTTATTTCCACATCTGACGATTGGCTATCACATTCCTGACAGGCTCCATAGTTCCAAGACTGGACTCATCTTCCTGACCACCTCCCCACTGGGACTGGCAGGTCACTAGGAGCTCCCAAGGCCTTCCCTTGTGCAGGCTGAACAAGGGCCTTGCCCTCAGCTTCCCCTCCTGGGAAAGTGTTCCAGCCCCTGAGCATCTCAATGACCCTTCACTGAACTCCCAGTCATACACACCTTCCTTGCTGTAGTGGCTTGTCTCTGGCCAAAAGCCCAGCAGCCACCCAGCCACTCCCTCCCCCCTTCCCTCCCCAGTCAGGGCCCAAAAACGAGCACAGTCACGGACAGGTGGTCTAACGAGGGATGAGCATGGGGACACAGTCACTTCCCGCACTCCCTTGTCAAGGCACCTCTTCATACGCTCCAGGGCACTGCTGGCTGCCTCTGCTGCCAGGTCACGGGGTGGGATTGTGTTTTGCCTTCTGTCCCCCAGCACCACCAGGGCCTTTTCTGCACAGACACTGCCCAGCCAGGCAGGTCCCAGGCCCTGCAGCTGCAGGGTGTTAGTCCATTCGAGGGAGGGGCAGGCTCTGCCCTTGGTCCGTCCTGCATCTGTGCAGCTCCTGACAGGGCGGCCACCCCACCTGCCAGGGTTCCCCTCCATGGCATCCCTAGGGCACAGGGATGGTCCTCTCACTTTGGTGCCACCGACAGACACTGTGAGAGTTGCCTCCACTGGGTCATCTATACAGCCCTTAAACTGTAATGCGGAGAGTCCTCTGCAACGTCCACACTGCCCCAGTATGTCCCAGTGGCCTCCAGGTGGGGTGTGAGCCCTTCCCCACTGCTCTCTCAGCCTGACCATCCCGCTGGTGTTTTACCCATCTCCTTCTGTTCGCACCCAGAGTGTCATGGCTTCACATGGGCAGAGGAACGCTGAGGGAGACCATGGGCAGAGTTTTGCTGAAGCTGAGGGAAATGACATCCACTGTGGAGCTCCTCACGCACAACTGCAGGCTGTCAGGTTGGCGAGGCAGGATTTACCCTTGGAAAATCCACCTGGACAGTTACCCGCTCAGGTGCCAGAAATGTCACCCAGGGGGACACTAACTGGTGGCACACCCCTCACCATGGGGGGCCGTGCAGCCTGTGGTTCCCCGAGCTAAAGGCTGCAGGTGAAGAAGGAGGACAGTGCTCTTGCTTCAGTTCATTGCTTCCTGTGCTCCTGCCTTGTACCACAGTGAGTACTTGGAAACCTTGCCATAGGCAACACAAGGCTCTTACATCCTCCCACAAAAGCCCTCCATTCTCCAGCGTGGACCAGCCCAGCTCCCTCAGCCTGATCTACCAGGGCACGTGCTCCAGCCTTGACCATCTCTGTGATTCTTTACTGAAATGGCTCCAGCGTGCCAATGTCTCTCTGCTATTGCGGAGCACCAAAGCTAGACAAGTACTCTAGATGTGGTGAAACAAGTGGGAAGCAGAGGGAGGGAATGACTTGCCGTGGCTGTGCTCCTGGTCATACAGCCCAGGAGGCTGTTGGTCACCTTTCCTGGTGGCTCCTAGTTTGCCGAATGCAAACCAAGGACCCAGCCAGGCAGTCCCTGCCCTGTGTCATCGCAGGGCCTCGGTCCACTTTAGGGGCAGGACTTTCAATTTTTCATTCTTGGGTATCACGAGATTCATGGGTGCTTCCAGTCAAGAGGAAGTTCCTCCAGTCTCTAGGACCTTCCAGTGGTGATGGAGAATGGCTTCACTGGGACATCGGCCTGCTCACACTGCTCCCTGGGATGCCGCCCCTCCACCTCCCTGGAGTGGGAAGCATTGAATGTGGCCAAATGACTCCTGACTTGATCCCCATCCACACTTGGCTGGTTCCCTCCAGAGCCCTGCCTTCAGGCACAAAGCTTTGGGACACGATGCTGGGGAAGACTAAAGCAAAGAGGACCTGGAGGATGTTCAGTTTTATCTAGACCTGCTCTTACTAAGCCCAGCAGTGGCCACACAGGGGCTTTGTTTAGTTCTTAAACTGTTCTGCAAGTAGCGACAGATCCTCTTGGTGCCCTTGAACGTCTTGCAAGACCCCATACTAAGCAGGCTTTGGCTTCCCTGAAGACATCCCTATTTCTAAATTCCTCTTTGAGCCCTCGCCTCCACCTCCAGGATGCTTCCTTTTCTCTCTGGAGATACTTGAGGAATTCCTTCTTTAGCCAAGGATCTCTCTTGGCATGTCTGCTTGATTTCCTGCTTCTCGGTATGGACAGTTCTGCTTGGGAAATGCTTTCCTGAATGACCAGCCGTACACAGCTCTGCTGTCCTTGAGTGCTGCTGCCCATGGGACTAACACTACAAGTCCCCTGAAGAGGCTAAAGCCTTCTCCCACTATTTCATGAGCACTACAGCCAGGGCTGACACTGGTTTTCACTCCCTCAGCAGCACTGCCTGTTTGGCAAGGACCAGATTCAGGTGAGCATCACCTTTGTTGGCCTGACACCTGTGCAAAGAATTTGTCTCAAGAGACCCCCGACACCAGCTGGACGGTGTGTATCCTGCTGTGCTCCCCTTCCAGAAAGTGTCAGGGTCATGAAGTCCCCAATAAGAGCTGGGATCATGGACTTGCAGACTTCCTTGGCTTGCTTAGATAAGCCTTTCTCCACTGCCGTACCCTGAGTGCGGGCGCTGTGTCTCCCACCAGGATGGCACACTAACCGGCCTCTCGCTGAGACTCTCCTGCAAGGGCTCACCCAACCTGCTGCACACCCCGTAGAGGAGATCCGCACGTGCAACAAGTGCCTGCACACGGAGGGCATCCCCTCCTCAGCTTCCTGGCCTGTCCCTCGTGAAAAGCCCACACCTTCCCCTGCCACGCCACTGTGACCTGTCCCGCCACCCCTCAGGATTTAGTTCATCAATAGCATGATTTACTCCATCCATATCCAGCACGATGACAGCAGGTGGAAGTCCAGCTCCTCCTGCCTGTGCCCCAGGCCCAAGCCATCGGTGCGCTTTTGGGCTGCAGCACCTCAGCCGTAGCGCTGGGGCCACGCTCAGGCTTCTCTCGGGCAAAGCTGGTACCAAGCGCCCCCGAGCCAGCGTGTGCCCGTGCTGTGCTGGAGACCAGAGACCCGCTGGAGTGGGTGGCGGTGGCAATCTAAGCGCACCGGCAGAGGAAGCCCTGCCCTCTGCAAGGCCAGAAAAGCAGTGCTGGGCTCTGCAGCCCTGGCAGAAGAAGGCTTGGCTAGCTGCAGTGCTGCTGAGGCCCCTGAAGGCCTGTGGGGGAGGGGAGGCTGACCTCCAGGAGGACATGGTGCTGCTGAAAATGTGCTTCAGTTTGGGTATGCTGTGATCCAGGAACACTGTGAGGACCATGCACTGGTTCTTTGATGGTATCTTCACGGGGCTGAGCAAAGGATTGTTGTAATAAGTGCCAGTGGAGTGTGGGAGTAGCCAGGTGATTGGGACCCCCACTGTGATGGGCTTCCTGTTCATGGACCAGCTGGATGAACTTGGGTCAGACCGTGACGCACTGCAGGGCTGGGATTCAGTTGCTGGTTGACAGAAACCAAAGCTACCTGAGGTGCCACCTGGGCTTCCTCAACGGAACCATATTCCTGACAATAAAGATTTGGATGCCCACATTTTTATGTTGCAGAAGGAAGCCGAGCTACATTAGATACCAGAAGCAGTTACAAATGCTGCAACACCTCTTGTACGGGCTTCTGGAACACCAGGGCAACCCCAAGCAGGGGAACCAGTAATCATCCAGTGGAAGCCAAATGCCAGACCAGCAAGTCAAAAGCTGTACCCAGTTAAACTACAAGTCAGGAAAGGGTTGGAGTCATTAATTGAAGAGATCACAGATTTTGGGTTACTAAGAGAATGCCAATCAGAACATAACACTCCAGTATTACCAGCCAGGAACCCAAATTCAGAAGAATATAAACTGGTGCAAGATTCAAGAGCTATAAATCCAGCTGTGCAAGATGTCCATGAGGCAGTAGCACACCCGTATGCCCTCCTGACCACCCTGAAGGAGAATGAGGAATGGTTTACTGTATGAGATGTGAAGATGCCTTCTTCTGCCTTGCGCTGGCTGCTGCCAGTCACCAATCGGTTGGTTTCAAATGGGAAAGCCCTGAAACTGGTCGAGAAACCCAGCTGTGCAGGGCTGTATGACTGCAAGGAGTTAAAAATAGTCCTACAGTCTTTGGAAATCAATTAGCCAGTGAGTTGGAAAGCTGGCAAAAGAGGTATGAAAATGTCGCCTTGCTGCAATAGGTAGGTGACATACTGCTAGCAACCAGTAGTAAAGAAGATTCTATATCAAGGACCTCCTAAACTTTGGGGGCTAGCAGGGTACAAAGTACCCTGGGAAAAGGCAGAGACCACCCCAGAAGAAGCAACCAATTGGGGATTTACAATTTGCCTGGGCCTGCAGAGTCTTGGAGCTGGAGGAAAAGGGCCATTTGTCAAATCCCAGAAGCCAAATGAAAACAAGAGCTCAGAGCATCCCTGGGAATGGCCGGGTGGTGTCACTTACGGATAATGAATTTGGGACTCATTGCCAAGCTTTTATATGAAACTGTCGGAGGAAACGGAAACCCCCTTGTCTGGACTCAGGAGTGCAGAGATGCATTTACGGAATGGAAACGGACTGGAATGAGTGCTCCAGCTCTAGGCCTCCCAAACCTAGAAAACCCATTGGAACTCTTGTGCATGAAAGGTGACACGTTGCCTTAGGAGTGTAGGCCCAGAGACTGGAACCATGGAGCAGAGCCGTGGGGAGCTTTTCCAAACAGCTGGACAGTGTCAGTAAAGGACGGCCAACCTGTCCGCGCACGGTGGCAGCTACAGTATTACCGGTGCAAGAGGCCCAGGAACTGACACCTGGGTAAAAATGACATGATCTCAGTGGCAAAGAAGAAGTAACTCATGATTGTTTAAAGACAATGGCAGAGATATATTCTAGCCGAGTGGAATTAAAAGGCACGCCAACAGAAAATGCAGACTGGGACTTATTTGTAGGTGGTAGTAGTTTTGTGCGAAATGGGACCCAAAGAGCAGGATATGTGGTGGTAACTATCAGAGAGAGAAGAGAAGGCAAAGCCCTCTCATCTGACACGTGGGCCCAAGAGGCAGCACTCACAGCCTTACTAAGGGCACTGGCATTATTATCAACAGACAAGGCTTTTTTTAATGAATGGACATATTTGAAATTTGCCTTTGGAATAGACCATGCCGATGGGGCTGTTGGAAAGAAAGAAAGAAAGAGGACTCTGAACCTCTCAAGGATCCCCAGCCAAACTATGAGGCAAAGACCCAACAATCATTTCAGGTGACCAGATGACCCAGGGTGCTGGCAATTATGCATCGTAAAGTGCAGCACCTTGGAGATAGCTCGGTGCATCTAGGACAGCAAGTGGCAGATGAAGCAAGGAAAGAAGCAGCTGAAAGTGAAATATTGCTAGTCCTGCCAGAGAAACGGCAGAAATTAGAACCTAAGAGCCACAGGATCCACCAGAAAACAATCAGTTGGCTAATATACTGAAGGCAACCCAAATCACGGATGATGGGTGACTCCTTCGCATCAACTAACATTTACAGAGGGAATTATGTGTGAATTGGCTAAAAGGAAGCACCAAGAAACTCCCTGAGGAATTGAGAGGATGTTAGAAGCCTTGAAAGGGCAAGTTCTAAATGTACCATGACTGCGAAAAAAAAAGCAGAGTGAAGAAGCATGAGTTGTAACTGAAGAATAGCCCTCACCTACCCCAATGATCTTTCCCAGTGCTGACAAAGCCCAGGGGATTACTGGAAAATAGACTTTTCCCAAGTTACTGCAGCAAAATGGGTATCAGTATCTTTTAGCAATGGCAGATGCTTTTTCAGGCTGGCTGGAAGCTTTCCGTTGCTGCACATATAAGAAGTATCATAAGTGTAAGTTCAGAGATAATACTGAGATTCGGGTACCCATAGGACTTTCTTCGGGTAGGTGTCGGAGAATGGCTGGATGAGAAGGGTCACAGATCATTAGAGCATTTGTACGAGCAGAGCCGCATCTAACCAGTGTGCTATCAAGACTGGGCCTCAGCTGAGGTTGCCAGCTGTGCTGATGGCTGCGGTGTTGCAGGGACACCGCGGCCTTAACAGGCTTCACAAACAACTCTGAGGAGGTATGTGCAGTAAAGATAAAGAAGTTACGTAAGCTAGCTAACCGCAAGTAGGAGGACCATGTAAATGAGCAGGTAGTGATTGTAGCCAATCATAGACCGCTGAGTATGCATAATTAGATACACTGTATAAATAAGAGCTATTTGGATTAATGAATGGAATCATGCTTTATCACTCATATTGAGTCGGCTGCATGTTATTCCCCACCGCTCGCAGGTTCACAATTGTTAGTAGAAGCCCTTCACTTTTTAGCTAAACTAGGAGGGGCAAAATGGGATCTTCACACTCCATGGAGACCTCAATCAAGCAGGAAAGTAGAAAGAATGAAGCAAAGACTGAAAGGGCAGATGAGTCAAATCTCCCAAGAACCTCAGAGAGAGCAGTCAGATGCTTTTCCCTCACCATTGCTACAGATACAGGATCCAGCGTAAACGGAAGGAGAGAGTTATTCCTTTGGAAAGGATACATGGCAAACCTTGCCAGGTGACAGAAATGGACTGAATCCCAAAATAATAGAAGGGAAACATGGCTTAAAAGAGTATGTTCAGTCTCTAGGAAAGGTCCTGTCCTCTTTCCAGAGGTGCGTCACTGTGAGCGCAGATCTGTCCCTGGACGTGTCTGTACATCACTACCAACCCAGAGATTGCGTGTATCTTAGAACGTGGTTGGATGAACCGTTGAAGAGAAGTGAAAGGACCTTTCCAGATTTTTCTCAGCACCTACACTGCTGTCAGGCCTGAAGGAGTCACTCCATGGACGTGCCATAGCAGGGTTTAAGCAGCCACATCACCAGAATGGACTGTCAAGCAACAAAAAACCTTTATGCTTGAAACTACCTCCAGAATCATGAAGTTCTAGGTTCAGGATCTTGCATTATTGCCAGACAGCATATAAGTGGATGACTGAAATGCGACCCCAGATAAGACTGGGCTGTCTACAGGGAAGCTGGAGTCTGCTACTTGCCTCTCCTTTGTAGATATATGTTGAAACATGTTTTACAGATGTATAGAATTTGGCCTGTGATGTGGTATGCTAAATCCTCAGCTTGGGTGGGACCAGGAGGAGTCATGGACATGGAATACTCATTTGAAAATGGTGGAAGGATCGATGAATGTTGTTAGGAAGAGTGATTGTTGGGTAGGTACCCCTTTCCCTGAATGTCCTCATGCAGGAATGCCTGTAGCTGGTATCCCCATCCCATTTGGGACTAGTGGGCATAACTTGTGGCTAAGACCAAAATACACTCATTGGAACGAGACTGACCTCCAGACCTGGGCAATACTGAATCCACACTCAGTGTGAAGTGTGTTACTAAAATGAAGCCAAGACACACCAAAATGGAACTCTGCTCTTTGTGGGGCCCTACCCACATTGTGATTGCTCAATGCAATTCATGAAGCTGTCAGAACTAACTAGCAGTAGGTACTGGAACGTTCCACTGGGCACTGGGTGTTGCTGGATATGTGCCAGTGCAGCACAAAAAGCGTTACCACCAAGATGGTTGGGTAGATGTACACGGGGAGGGATTTTTCCTGACATGACTGACTGAGACACTGGACAACAGTCGGTGGTGAACAACTTACTTGCGGAGATACACGCAGAATCAACCACCCCTTACAGAGAGACCCACTGGGTTTCACTCTTCTGCTGGGTGGTTTATTCCTTGGCGAGGGGCTGCTGAATTGGGGAAGGCAGTGATAAAGAGATCCACAGGAGTGGAAGAGATGGCCAAGGGCACTGAAGGTGCCATAAACTGCACTCTGTACGGCAGAGACAATGGCCGTACGCAAGGGGACAACCCTTGGGTTCTCTTGGTGACTTCCAGCCCTTTGCCCGTGCCCTTTGCCTTCCATCTCACGCTGTCCTACGCTGTCCCACGGCTGCTGCTTTTCCCCGGCAGGCTGCAGGCACCCATCTGGCTTCCCCACCTCTCTCTCACCCTGCCCGTGCCACACATGTACCGATGTCTGCCATGCTGTGCTGCCATGTTCTCAGGCAGGAGCGACGTGACAAGCATTTCCCCAGACACTACGATGAGGATGACCAGCCTGTATTTCTCCCAATTGTCCTTCTTGCTTTTCCTGAACAAAGGCTGGATGTCTGCCTTTTGCCAGGACCCCAGAACCTCCCTGATTGCTCGGACACATTTGAGGGCACCATCCAGAAAGGGTGCCGTGATCAGACAGAGGCACTTGCAATGAGCCTGCCCACGGCGGGTGAGATGAATCTCCCTGGGACAGTGGCCTTTGTTCCTGCAGTCACACACAGGAACGGCGGTGCCCTGGGAGGTGTCCCCACCTCAGCTGGCCTCATGCACTGCTGGCGTGGTTGAACCCCAGCCTCACGCACACAGGGGTGCTCAGAGGCACGGGCCCATCCCTGGCACGTGCGGAGGCAGAGCACCGCAGTGGGCACAGTGACTGCCTGGCCTCCTGCTGCCCCTGCCAGAGGCTGGCAGCACCTCAGCCCGGGGGTGTCGCGCCCTGCTCGGCACCTCGCGGAGATGGCCCTCGTCATGAGCAATGGGCACGGGGACCTCGGTTCAAGGAAGCACGTTGCAGTGCTGCATTCAGATGGTCTCCACAAATCCAGAACATTTGATGGAGGCCAGCACCGTCACAGAGTGCCCGTTGCCTGCCCCTGCCTGCGCTCACAGGACTGCCACGCAGCACGGCGGTGACCAAGCTGCCAGAGTACTCAGGCCTTACACCAAGGCAAGGGGTCAGAAGGAGAGTGTGGAACTGGAAGGTGGACAGCACTGGAGAGCCATGTGCTGGTGTTCCCTGGTACTTCTGCCATGCCAGGAACCTTTTCCCCTCCATCTGTGCATACAGGAACTGTCCCTGCAGCTCCAGAAAGGCCTTGGAAGAAAGAATCCCAGGAAAAACATAGTGGTTTAATGGCCCTTTGGTTTTGTTAGATGAAGAGAGAGCAGGGCACTTTCAGAAAAGAAAATCAGAGGAATTATAGAATGGGGACGACACCTTTATCAGAATTGAAATACCATGAGCAACTACAACAAATTCAGAAGACAATCTGGGTCTGTGATGAATTACATTATAAACGCTATTCATCATTTTATTCCTTCAGAAGAACATCCAGCTATCAGTTTGCACATTGCACCCTTGAGCTCCTGGTTCCTCATGCTGTAGATGAGGGGGTTCAGTGCTGGAGGCACCACCAAGTACAGGACTGACACCACCAGGTCCAGGGATGGGGAGGAGATGGAGGGGGGCTTCAGGTGGGCAAATGTGCCAGTGCTGAGAAAGAGGGAGACCACGGCCAGGTGAGGGAGGCACGTGGAAAAGGCTTTGTGCCGTCCCTGCTCAGAGGGGATCCTCAGCACAGTCCTGAAGATCTGCACGTAGGACAGCACAATGAAAACAAAACAGCCAAAGAATAAAGAGGCACCAGCCACAAGAAGCCCCACTTCCCTGAGGTAGGTGTGTGAGCAGGAGAGCTTGAGGATCTGTGGGATTTCACAGAAGAACTGTCCCAGGGCATTGCCTTGGCAGAGCGGCAGTGACAGTGTATTGGCCGTGTGCAGCGCAGCATTGAGAAACCCACTGGCCCAGGCAGCTGCTGCCATGTGGACACAAGCTCTGCTGCCCAGCAGGGTCCCGTAGTGCAGGGGCTGGCAGATGGCCACAAAGCGGTCATAGGCCATGACGGTGAGGAGAGAACACTCTGCTGAAAGGAAAACGACAATCAGGAAGAGCTGTGCAGCACATCCTGAGTAGGAGATGTCCCTGGTGTCCCAGAGGGAGTTGGCCATGGCTTTGGGGACAATAGTGGAGATGGAGCCCAGGTCAATGAGGGAGAGGTTGAGGAGGAAGAAGTACATGGGGGTGTGCAGGTGGTGGTCACACACTACAGTGGTGATGATGAGGCCGTTGGCCATGAGGGCAGCCAGGTAGATGCCCAGGGAGAGCCAGAAGTGCAAGAGCTGCAGCTCCCGCGTGTCTGCAAATGCCAGGAGGAGGAACTGGGTGATGGAGCTGCTGTTGGGCATCTGCTGCCTCTGGGCATATGATCCTGTCACAGGAGAAAAAGACAGTGATAATTTAGGGGAGACTTCTGCAAGCAAAATCAGAGCCATTTCCCACAGACCACCCCCCCGTCACACACAGACATCCCTCTCTTTTCTCGGAGACCTTCCTGCAGCTGTGTGGCTGCAGCCCTGCTTGGTGCTGGCCGTGTGGGTGATGAAGAGCAGGGCATCTGCCCACGGGCTCTTGACCAGCCAGCCCCACTCTGCAGCAGTGGGTGGGGGCAGGGACCAGTACTGGTGTTTAACTTTGTCCTGTGAAACCAGTGCCAACGCAGAAGGGCTGGTCAGCGTCTGCAGCGCCAGTGCTAAGGAACGGGAAAGGTGAAGGCATTTTAAGAGAGATTTAGTTTTTTTCACAGCTCCCCGCCATCTCTCCTGTTGAATATTCTCGGATGTCAGAAAAGCAGAGCATTTTTGCTGCCCTCAGGTGGAACAGAGTGAGGTCTGTGAGGCAAGAGGATTGCCTGTGGTGAGGGCACAGTGAGGGGAGGTGGTCTGTCCTGCTGGTTCCCAGTTTCTGTGGGCTTGCACCTTCCTGAGATGAATGGTGGCCACACTCCCATGTTGCCCTGAAATACCACAAGGCACTGCTGAGAACAGACTGACCCACCACAGACCAGTAAAGGTTGTAGGCTTTCATCAGAACTCAGCATCCCACCCACAGCAAAAAATACACAGCTCATTTCACCCACCCCAACAGCATTTTCTCCATCACAGAAACTCTACGCCTCTACGTGGGGCTTTCAGGTCACTTATGGGTTTGAGGGGACAGGTTTCCATTCTGGAGGGCAACTCACTGCTCGGAAGGGAACTTTAAGGAGGTAGCCAAGTGCCCTAACAAGAGCATCAGGTTCAGGGAGAACCAGCCCATTGCCCAGCCCCACATAGGGCATTGCCCACAGCCCCACAGCTGAGAGGAAAGCTGAGACAATTGTTCCCATGGACACACCTGCAGGAGAGGACCCACAAGGTCAGAGTGTGACTCTGCAGCTGAAACACCCATCCCCAGAGAGCCTGGCAGCAAGAGCAAGAGAATAAAACTAACCCCAAAAGGCAGAGAAAGAAGTAAAATTGCACTGACGGTCTAGGTAAGAGTGTCCAGGGCGAGCGTGCCAGGCACTGAGGGCAGCGCTGCCCTTGCCCAGCTCTGCTCGCCACCTCCCACACACCAACATTGCCGGGCAGCTGCTCTCAGCCCCTGTGCTCTGCAGAGGGACCGGGGCACGTGGCTGCAGAGCTGCACCGCGGCTCTGCTGGAGCTCTGGCTGCAGGGGGGGTGGCTCACACCTCGGGACCCCCAGCCCTGAGGGCAGAGGCTTTGCTGGGGGGAGAGCAGCCAGGGGGATGCCTCAGAGAAAGGGGTCTGCACTGCACATGGTCAGAGAGAGCTTTCTGATTCTCCTTTCAACAACAATTCTGTCTGAAGTTTCCTACCAGTCCTTGCAATATCCTGGATGTCAGGAGATTTTCCTTGTGGGAGGTATCTCCCTGTGCCAGGTCTTTCCCTGTCAGCGCTCACAGACCACATCTCTGCCTCTGTGCACTGGCCCCGCACAAACGTGCCTCTCTGCAGGGCACTGGCTGGGCGCAGGGTCCTGTCCTCAGGGGGAAAAGGGCAGCTCAGAACGACCCTGATGGCTCCAGCAAAGGTGCTGCTGCTGCTGTTCATAGGCGGAGGAGTGGCTGAGGGCGCTTCAGGAGGCTCCTGGCAGACCTCCTCATCACTCAGAGTTACAGCTGGCAGTCTCAGGGACATCTTCAAACTCGAGATCTCCATTAACATTTCTGCCTTCCCTCTCCTGCCCCCAACAACAGAAAACTGAAAACACAGATTGAGGAGAGCCCTGGATTTATCATAGCAATCCCTGCGCTGACCTTCGATACGAAAAGTCTCATGCAGACATATTCTGAGGGTAACCTATCCTTGTAAGCAGCGCTCAGCCATGCAGCACACTCTCAACAGCAGAGAGATCCTTCCCTCTCGGGGCTCAGTCCATACGCCCCCAGAGCTGTGGGGAGCCCCGCAGCAGGCTGAGAGCTGCCCCTGGCAGGCGGCAGAGCCCCTGCCCCAGCACACAGCCCCCGCGGCTGCAGGGACCCTGCTGGCAAGGACAGCCCTGGGCACCCCTGCCTGCACAGCCACCTTCACAGCCCTGCAGCCGGCCCTGGCACAAGGCAGCCCACATGCCCTGGCCCTCCCACGCTGCAGCAGGGAAGCCCTGCTCTGCAGCACACTGGCCTCCTCCACAGCAAAAGGCTCCCACACGGTCCCACAGGCTGGGGGGGGCCCAGCTGCTGCAGACCCGGCTAGCAACTGCAGAGGCATTGCCCTGCAGCCACACACTTACCGGCTCAAGGGCTCTGCAGATTTCTCCAGCAGGGAGCTCTCAGCAGCCTCCCAACAAGGTCTGCTTTTGAGCTCTCCCTGCCTCCCTCCTCTGCCCCTCTGGGCTCCCTCCAGCTGTCCCTGGGGCTGCAGGGGAACCTGCTGGGCAGCAGGATGAGGCAATCCCTCATGGGCCTTGCCTCACCTGGGGGGACACACTTATTTCCAGCACTGGCAATTCCCTTACTAGAAAAAGTTTTCTGCATGAGCATCAACTTTTGTTAACCCATTACTAGACAGGACACCAGGAGGACTGCAGCAAAGGATCCAAGTACTCCTAACGGAGCGTGTGTGTACGTGTTTGTCTGGTGGTTCTGCAGGCAGGGCAGGGAGGATGTCCTCAGTGCTTCAGTAAGCCCTGCAGAGCCCATTGCAGCACTTCATTGCACAGTCCGAGGGCTCAAGACTCAGCTCTCCTTTGCCCAGGCCACGTCTCTGCTCTGAAGCAAAGTCTTTGCACCCACGGGCTCGGGGACACTTGGTACCAGGTTGCCTTATGGCCAGGCAGAGCTGGGCTGGTGCCACAGCTGGGGGGCTTCAGCCCAGATGTGCAGCAGTGCCCTCAGCCAGGGGCCCACGCAGAGGCAGCTGGAGCCCGTCCTGTTGCAGACAGAGCTGTGACACTGAGGGAACCAAGTGCCAGGGCAGGTGGCAGAGCTCAGCACAGCTGCTCGGCAAGGACAGCAGCCTCCAACAGGGAGTTTATGCTTGTGGGGCAATTCCAGGGCACCCGA
This sequence comes from Falco punctatus, assembly GCF_963210335.1. NCBI lineage: Eukaryota > Metazoa > Chordata > Aves > Falconiformes > Falconidae > Falco > Falco punctatus. The sequence goes on along the minus strand of NW_027660235.1, from coordinate 876,257 downwards.
AGGAGCGTTCCCTCCTTCTGCACAGGCCACAGCCTGCCAGTGTGTGACCTGGGGCCTGCACTCTGCTGCTCTCCTGCCTCACTCCCCCTGGGAGATGAGACTCCACTGTTTCTTTGCTCCTAGAACCAAGGTGGACACGAATGATGCAGGGTTTCAGATCCAGGGGAGCATCACAGCTGCTGGCCCATCTGGCAGCTGTGCTAGAATGCCGATGCAAAGAACCTGCAGACACCTAAAGGAGCATTGTCACTGTGCTGCCCTGTGACTGTCGGCGGGTGGTTACTTGACCACTGGCTTGCAGGATCCCACCAAGCCTCTGTCTCGCTGCTCCCCTCCTTCTTCTCTCACCTTGATGTCTATAGGGTTGTTCTCTCACATAATTCTCACTCCTCTCCCGTTGTGTTTTGTCCTTTCTGCCACAGAGTATCACAGAGGTGCCACTAGAATTGCTTCTTGGCTCAGGGTTGGGCAGGGGCTGGTCCATTTTGGAGTCAAATGAAAGTGGCTGTTATGGCCATGGAGTCAGCTCTTGGTCTCTCCTCACCTCTGCCAGCCCTACAAACACCTCCAAACCACTCCCAAATCCCTGCCATGTCAACCCACAGGATCTCTAAATTCCCCAAGAAGATGTGAGGTTATTGATCCTAAGGCTTCCTCACGCTGCTTAAATAAGACTTTTGCCCTTCCTCTCCCTGATTTAGGTTATTTCAGAGCAGAGTTACCCTGAACCACACCTGTGTCACCTGGGCCAAGCTCAGACATGTAACAACAAAAATAATTTGATTGTGTCCTTGACCATGGACATCCCGTGATGCAGGGACACTTTGAAAATCATTGGTCTGTTTCTCTATTGCCTCAGCACAGCGATGACTTTCAACAGTGCTGGCTAACTGGGGAGGCCCAAGAAGGCTGAATGTTAGTCAAGTGGTGCCCACCTACAAGAAGGGTAGGAGGGAGGATGGGGATAACTACAGGCCTGTCAACCTGATCTTAGTGCCAGGGAAGGTTGTGGAGCTGATCATCCTGAGCGCCATCGCACAGGAGCCGCAGGAAAACCAGGAGGTCAGGACCAGCCTGCATGGGTTTATGAAAGGCAGTTCCTGCCTGATGAACCTGATCTCCTGCTGGGACAAGGTGACCTGCCCAGTGGATGAGGGAAAGGCTGTGCATGCTGTCTACCTGGACCTTAGGAAAGCCTTTTGGCTCCACCTCCCACTGCATTCTCCTGGAGAAACTGGCTGCTCATGGCTTCCAGTGGTGTTCTCCGTGCTGGGTTAGAGCTGGCTGGACAGCCAAGCCCCAAGAGGGGTAGTAAATGGAGTGACATCCAGGTGACAATGGCCCATAAGGAGTGGTGTTCCCCAGGGCTCAGTGCTGGGGCCAGTCCTGTTTCAGAACTTCATCAGTGACCCAGACAAGGGGATTGAGTGCACCCACAGTGATTTTTTGTACAACATCAAGTTGGGTGGCAGTGCTGATGTCCTTGAGGGCAGGAAGGCTCTACAGAAGAATCTGGACAGGTTGGACTTTTCAAGTGAGTCCAATTGTATGAGGTTCAACCAGGAGAAGTGCCAGTTCTTACTTGGGTCACAACAGCCCCACACAAGGCTACAGGCTTGGGCCAGAGTGGCTGGAAGGCTGCCTGCTGGGGAAGCACCCTGAGTGTGAGGGTTGACAGATGGTTGAGCATGAGCCATCAGTGTGCCCGGGTGGCCAAGAAGGCCAATAGCATCCTGTCCGGTATCAGAAAGAGCGTGGCCTTCAGGACCAGGGCAGTGATGGACCCCCTGTACTCGGCACTGCTGAAGTCAAACCTGAAACAACGTGTTTCTGTTTTGGGCTCCTCACTTCAAGAGAAACGTCGAGGTCCTGGAGCATTTCCAGAGAAGGGCAACACAACTGGTGAAGGGTCTGGATCCCTGCTTGGATGAAGAGTGACTGAGGGGACTTGAGTTGTTTAGTGTGGGTAGTAGGAGGCTCAGGGGGGATCTTACTGCTCCCTAGAAGTACCTGAAAGGAGGTTGTAGATGGGGTGGGTAGGAGTCTTCTGCCAGATAACAAGTGACAGGACAAGAGGCAAGAGCCTCAAGTTACACCAGGAGAGGTTCAGATTGGATATGAGGAAAAACATCTTCACTGCAAAGGTGCTCAAGCATTGGAACCAGGGAGCTGGTGGAATCACCAGCCCTGGAGGTGTTTCAATAGAGGTAGATGCAATTCTTCATGGCATGATTTAGTGATGGAATTGGCCGTCCTGAGTTTACATTTGGATTTGATGATCTTTAAGGTCTTTTCCAAGCTAAATGATTCTCTGTTTCTGTGCTTCTATGATATTGCAAGCCTACGTAGACAAGTTGCTGAGAAAGTTGGTTTAGGTGACCCTGCCTCAGCTGGAGGGGTGGACTCGATGACCTCCAGAGGTCAGTCCAACCTGAAAAAACACCATAGAGCTATAAAGGCATATCTAAAATGTGTCAACACAAGTAGAGCGGCTCAGCTGAAGATGAGCTTGTGGGAAATGGCTTGTGGGAAAGATATTTGACAAATCTGATGAAACAAGCATGCTTTTCTGTGGTCAGGACCTGGGCCAGAATGAGGGTGATGGAGGGGTGTGGCATTGGGAGGGAAAAATGGTCTCAGGAACTCCTCATGCAGGAGGACGTGCCTGGCTGCGAGGGGCCTGTGAGGTCAGTTCTGCCTCTGGAGGTGACAGGCCAGCATCAGGAACGTGGCTGGGACAGTCCCTCTGCCAAGGGACCCCATAGGCCCCATCCAGGAGAAGGGCTGGGATAGGGGTTGTTTTTGCCTGGGGACATGACAGGACAGCAGCAGGCACATGGCTTGGTCATGTCCCTGGGAGAAGCTGAAAGGCCAGCAGCAGTTACGTGGTTTGGGAGACCATGTGAGTATTCCTTCTCTCTGGTGAGAGAGCAGAGCATAAGAAAAGGCTTCCTGGCTGCGTTCCCTGCTGGAAGGGTATTTTCTGAGATGGTAAACCTTTCCTGGGCAGGGGAAAACAGCAGGAGAGAGGAAAAAATGTCACCAAGTTTCAACTAGGAAAGCAGAGACTGGAGCTCAGGAGGAAGAACTGTCACTCCAGGGGTCCTGCTGCGGTGCGAGGGCTCAGCCAGAGGGAGCCTGGATCAGCCCATGGTTTGTGTTTCAAGGAACAGCCGGTGAGAGTGGAGGTACCTCAGCGAAGGTATGGCAATGTTGGGGTGAGAGCAAGGCAGGGCAGCGAGATGGTGCCTACAGGCTGCAGGGAAACAGGGGCAGGGCTCCAACCATGCAGGACAGCCTATGGTGGGGATGGCAGAGGGCACTGGCAAGGCTGGAAGGCACCAGTAGAACCCAGGTCTGTGTCCCCTTGGCTGTGGCAGCTGTCTCTGCCTCTGAGGGCCATGACAAGACATGATGTCCTCACGGCACGGGGGCATCGTTGCCTCCTTGCAGCCCCATGGGGAAGCTGGACGTTGCTGTGCCATTGCTGTCCTTCACTGGGCATTGGATGCCCACCTTCCATGGTCCCCAGGAAGAGCCCTGAGCCCTGTGTGAGGGACAGCACCGACCTCCCCACAGGCTGCAGGTCACGGCTTGGCCTTTCTGCTTCATCAAGCAAGCCAAGGCTTTGCTCAGCAGCAGAGCTGCCTGCACAGCGCCTTTGCCTTCCTGCACTCACAGCCTCCAAGGATGGGCTCTAACAAGGCCATGGGGAGGCTTTCTCAGCCATGGCCCTCAGTGGGGCTATTAATGCTTCCAGGGACTGTGGGCTTTGCTCCTGACTTGGTGTTCTGTGGAGGTTTCTTCAGTCTCCTCTGAACACCTGAAGTCCACAGCACCACAGACACCCTGGGCTCATGACGAGGCAGAACGCCCTGACAAGCCCAATCCCCTCCATCAGGGACATCTGGTCTTCAAGTTTGGGTCCTACACTTCATGAGATAAGTTTCAGCCATACAGTGAAAGAGAAAGGCAGGCAATGAGCACTTTGGGGAATTGATAGAAGGCTTTTCCAATTGCTATTGATGCACAGTGTCTCCTGAGGAGGTGCAGACAGGTAGGAAAAGCAGTCCCTGGAGCTAATCACTGCGTGGACAGCCTTGCTCCTCAGCTCTCCAGCCCCACGATTTTTGTCCTCAGCTCCATGAGACTTACATCACTTGACATCAGACTTCTTCAACCAACTCTGCAGCTGAATATAGCAAATTCTTGGCAGTACTTTTTAGCTGCTTTCCTTAGAGAACAGGGTGTACACAGGAAGAAAAGAGGGATTAATTATCGTGTGTGTGTGGGGGGGTAGTGGGTTAGAAATTAATAAATAAAAAATACATTCCTCAGCTGTATAATTGTTAGTTCAAGCAAATCCCCCTGAGGTCTATTGCCACTACTGAAGAGTTGCCCATAGGGAAAATTACAGACACTACTGAAAGACAGTCCAGCTTTTCCTCTCTGAACCTTAAAGCAGAAGCTACATAGCTAAAATGGATTGGAGTGATCAAAGAGAAAGAGGAGAAAGGTATCTGGAGATGAACTTCTTAACCCATAGTTGTAAATCAGGAAACCAGGACGTCAGAATATTCCAATTGACTTCATTTCATAGAAGGCGCAAACTTTCTGGAACTCACGACAAATATTAGAATGTTTTCCAATTTTTTTTTTACACATGTATCTGTAGAAATTCTCCCACTTTGATCTACGTATACGCAACAACTGGTATTAAAACCAGCACAGACTCTGCCCTCAGGCGCCAGCTTCATATCTAATGCCATTCCAGTTTGCACAGCTCTAGGGGCTATTTCTCACACTTCTTCCTGCAAAGCCTTCATGGCACCTGCAGGGTCCTTGGCCATCTCTTCCATTGCTGTGCATCTCGTTATCGCTGCCTTCTCCAATTCAGGAACCGCTAACCAAGGAGTAACCGAGGCCACAAGCAGGCTGATGATCTGGGCTATCATTATGACACCCATTACATCTGAGAAGCTCATAGGCCGGTAGGAGGCACGTGGCCATGAAGGCGAGTTTGAGGTCCCTGGAGTGTCCCGTTCCCTTGGGGGATTGGCCATCAGCAGCCCAGCTGGTTATGGCTGCAGTAAGAAAGGCACTTGGACTCTGAGACAAAGTGTCATTTCCAATGGCCTTGGTTAGAGCAAACTCTCCTCACACAGAGACAATCGTGTCAGCTGTATTCCGTCCCTTCCGAGGCCGGGAACACGGAGTTTACAGCGTTGGGAGAGTGGTGCAGCAAGTGGTGCAGATCCTGCCTGCAGAAGGGTTCTCCCACATTGTCTCCTGTCAGCTCTTGAAGTGTTTTGTGCCAGGGAAACCCATTCTAGTCATCACTTCTCGTGTTCTAAGAGGAGATGTTCACTTGGGAGTTGGTAACTGCAGTCTCAGACAAAGGTAAGGGCGTGTGGTTGGCCATTCACCAGCAGCTTCCTGCAGATTTCTTCTTCCAATATGGCTTGTTCTGCAACCCAGGGACACAGTCAGCACAGCTCAGCCTGAAGGCCAAGACGTACATGGAGCACAGCACAGGCCTGCTCAGGTTTCCTGTGACACTCATCACTAAGTCCTGCATGTGGAAAGGTCTTCTGCTCAGATTCTCTCAACGTCCTGATGAAGGTTAGAAGGAGAACGACTTCTCCTTTAGACCGCTAGAGAAAGGGACCTTTACTTGAAGGCCTTGGTTGAAGGGAAAGTGGAAGATGATCTGCAGGAGCGGGCTGGAAACTAGGACCATGCGTGGCAATCAGTGAGCTGAAGGGAATGTGCTCGAGCTTGTAGGTCACTAACCCTGGGAAGACAAGGAGTGTGAATAGACACAACAATTAAGATGATGAGCCATGCTGAGAGAGCATAGGGGAGTGGGGGACGGATGCTGGGAAGGAAAGGTAACACCTTGCTGTTAATTGATGGTAGTTAACCATGAGTTGGGGATTGCCTAGGATGCAATGCTTAGCTTCAAGAACCAATCTCTTTAAAACGCACAGCTTCAAGAACCAATCTTTTCAAAATTCACAGCTTCAAGAACCAATCTTTTTAAAACGCACAGCTTCTGAAATGTATATAAACTCGTGCTACTGTACAATAAATTGACATTGGCTTGTATCACCCTGCGTCCCGTCAATCCATCGCAGCAATGATCCCTGACCAACATGGCACAAACGCTTCCTGGACTTGTTTTGAACAAAAGACAAGGCAGGAACGGTGAAAAATGTGGACGGCACCTTTCAGTCAAGAATGGGTGACTGGTAAAGTAGAAATCAAGAGCAAGTCAACAAGACAAACTGTAGCAGGGCTGAGTAGAGAGGAAAGATCCCCTCCACCAACCCTTGGGCAGTGCTCTTCCTAATGCATGCCAGGATGCCATGGGCCTTATTTGAAAGGTGCAAAGCCAGGAGAAGAGGAGGCTTTGGGGACACCTAATAACAGCCTTCCCATAGCTTCTTGGGTCATATCAGCAGGAAAAGGCAGCCAGGGTCTTGCCTCTTGTGCGTGACGGGACTGTGAGGGCCAAATGGGCATCAGCTGAAGCAGGGGAAGACAATGTCCTTCCCCACGAAGACAGTCAAGCAGTGGAGCAGATGTCCCACAGAGCTTGTGCCATGTCCATCCTTGGAGCTTTTCAAGCCCCACTTGACGGAAAGCCTGAGCTACTTGCTTCAACCCCATAACTGATCGTTCTCTGAGCAGCACGTAGGCCTGGACACCTCCGGAGGTCCCTTCCAGCATGAATGATTCTGGATCTGCATCCACCATGGATCTTGCCTTCATGATGGCAGGGAAATCACTCCGGTTTCCAGCAGCGGTTGAAGCCTAACAGAAAGTGTGTCAGGTGACCTGCGACGTTCTTTTCCCACTCCAAGCTTTGCTGCTCAGATGCAGGGCTGCTTGGCTGCTTCCTATGGATTCCTGTTCTTCACCCTTTCCTACCTTTTTCCCTCCTTTCCCATGCACAATTGCTTCTCGGTGACCACCCTTGTATCCTCCCATGCAAGTAGCCCACCTCTCCTTTCCCTTTCCTCCCTGGCCATTGTCTGTCCTCCTTTGCTGATTCTGAGATTTTCACCATAGGTGGCCACTCAGAAGAAGGATTGATCATCCCCCTTGACTCAGCATCATCCTCCTTGACACAGCACTGTTGTGGCCACATCTGGGTTATCTGTGCCTGGGCTTTGAGGTTTCTCATTCTGGAGGAGGGAGGAAAAACTGGAGAGGCTGTGGAGGATGCCTGCCTGGATGGAGCCTGTGGAGGGAGACTGAAGGTCCTCAATGTCTTGAGACAGGCAAAGTGGAGCCTCAGGGCACCACAGGAATAGCATGCACCTGCTTGAAGGGGGGTGTCAGAGATAAGGGAGTGATTCCTGATAGTGACAGGAAGAGAAAACCTCCACAAAGTGCTGCTTGGAAAGGTAAGATTGGATGTGAAGAGAAAGAAATGTCCCTCTGAGGGTTGCCCTCTGATGCCAGAGTTCACCCAGAGGGTGCCTGGATTGTCCCATGGCTTTGAGCTTCAAGGAACAAGCAGGGATGAGGGGAAAAACTTGAGAAAAGGCAGAGAAATGTGGGTGTGAGGGCTGGGTGGGAAAGCAAGGAAGAGTCCAACCGCCAGAGTGGAAAGAGGTGCCACAAGGACAGTGTAGGGCAACTTGCAGTGGAGATGTCCCAGGGCTGCAGCAAGGCTGAATGGCCCCACAGGGGGCTGAGGCCTCTGTCCCCCTGGCAATGGCAGCTGCCCATGCCACCAAGGCCTGTGACAGGAAACTTGATTTGGAGGATCTTCTGCTCTGCCCTCCAAGAGCCTGGGGGTCAGGGCTTGGCCTTTCTGCTTCATACAAAAAGCCAAATGTGTTTTGCAGCATTACAGCCACCGACACAGTACCTTTGCCTACCTGCAGGTCTGGCCTCTAATTAGCTCCTCTAACGAGTCCATGGGGACGCTTTGTCAGCGATGGCCCTCAGCGGGACCCATCAATGTTTGAAGGCATTTTCAGTGTTGCTTCTGACTTACATTCCTTGAGTGGTTGGTTCAGCCTGCTCTCAGTAGCTCAGGTTCATGGCAGGAGCCCCCAGTGCCCTAACGACGTATTTGCCTTTTTGTCATTTCCTTCAAGTCTTGAAGAGCTGTGCAGCTAATTGAATCTGTTCCATTCACGTAGATAAGAGAGAGGATTTCAAAGTGCATTTGAAAGGAATTATTTTTCATTTCATAGGTTATATTTTGCTCCTGATTAGGGTAGAGAGGAGGTTCTAGCAGCAATCTCCAAGTGATAATGATGCAGAGGATCTCCTCAGGAGGTCTGGACTGGTAGGAATCGCAGTCCCTTGAGGTCTGACACAGGATGGACAACCTTGCTCTGAATGTCCCCAAGACCACCCTTTTTCTCATTGTCCCCTGGGACTCACGTCCCTTCTCCTTACATCAGACTTCTCCCCTCAATTCTGCAGGTGGGTGCTGCAGCTCCTTTGCACCATCCCCACCTGTTTGCCTTAGAGGACTGGCTGCACGCAGGTGCAGAAGAATTATTCAGATCTGCAAGCAATGTCAAGAATGATCAAGTGTCATAAATAGGCCAACAGCCTCCACAAGCAGATGCCAATTCCAAGCTGTCTCTGATGAGGTGCCTTTCTGCAAGGGACACTCTCATGAGAAATCTTTTAGGCTGTTAGATACAGAAAGATAGATCTAAACAGAAGGGAAGAGCTGGGTAAGGAGACAGTTTGGCTGCAGGAAGACACGCAAGTTTTTCCTTCCTGAAGCTAAAAACAGCAGAACAGGTGAGAGGTACCTAAAAGACCAAAGACTAAAGGGAGGAGAAAAGTGGTGAATAACTGAAAGAGCCTTTGCTGAGACAATCTGCTGAAAAGATGACTTCAGAAGGCGTCACTGTCTCCTGCCCAGGTGCAAATATGTTAAAGATGAGAGAAAATAAGGGTGTGGTATAACCGTAATAATAATGGTGAAGTTCTGGTATAAAATCAATATTTCCTTGAAGTATCGCTTTTGAAAGCTCCATGAATTGGCAGACGTCATTTGTGAGAAAGGACAAGTAAGTGTTGCAACTGTCTTGGAAGGAGTCCAGAAGTGCAGCTCGGGGAACCACAGGCTGCACAAACCCCCATGGTGAGGGGTGTGCCACCAGTTAGAGTTCCCTTGGGTAACATTTCTGGCACCTGAGCAGGTAACTGTCCAGGTGGATTTTCCAAGGGTAAATCCTGCCTCGCCAACCTGACAGCCTGCAGTTGTGCGTGAGGAGCTCCACAGTGGATGTCATTTCCCTCAGCTTCAGCAAAACTGTTGTCATGGTTTTCATCAGCGTTCTTCTGCCCACGTGAGGCCATGACACTCTTGGTGGGAACAGAAAGAGATGGGTAAAACACCAGTGGGATGGTCAGGCTGAGAGAGCAGTGGGGAAGGGCTCACACCCCACCTGGAGGCCACTGGGACATACTGGGGCAGTGTGGGCTCAAGAGGGTCCCTATTGGAAAGTCAGCCAAGTAACGACAATCGCACCAATGTGGCTTCATGTTGTCCTACTTCATGTAGCAACTTTGTCATATTTATACTTCTAATACACTGTTCACGCGGCAGCTGCCTGACAGTCATTGGTTGTCGGTTACGTATTCATGTTACCTGTTGATTGGTTGTCATGCTGCAAGCGCCTAATAAGGATGTGCTAACCTAGCGGTTTTCATATCTTGCTTGGCATCCGGCCTTCTTCTTGTACAATGCTCATTATTCTTTATTCTGCCTATTCAAGGACAGTACAAGATCTTCAAAGTAACTTTGTAATCTGCAGGCCAGGGTTGTCCAACTCCTGCAAGGGTACAGTATGCCCTCGTTCTGCCAAGAATTCCCCTACACATCCCCCTTTTTCTTTTTGGACAACCCAGGCTCTATCAACAATTGATTCCAAATCTTTCTTCATACAGGAGAAAATACAACAAAAGATAACAAGCACAGCAAAGATAACAACAAAAATTTAATCCCTTCCATCAATCAGGTTTTCTACCAGCCAGTGATTCCCCATCCCTTAATTAAGCCACTCATCATAAGGATTTTCAGTAACGCTGTGTTTCTTCATATTATCTTGCAGTTGGGAAAGCTTTTTGTGAATGGACTCAGAATGATCAGCAAGTTTCATAGAGCACATTCCCTCAAAATCCTCACAGCCGTGTCCTTGTACTAATAACAGAAAATCAATGGCAGCTCGATTTTGTCTTAAAGCAAGTCGTATACTATCGACATCAGTGGTGGGCCATCTAATACTCTGGAGGTAATGTTAATTTGCTCTCTCTCCAACAAGCCAACCGTCTCAGCTGAGTGAGAGCCTTGGCAGAAGCAACTTGTGGTGTAAAGAGTGATGCTAAAATGACAGATGGACGTTCCCACAACTCAACATCATCTGTACATTCAGGTCCCAACTGGTATACACTACGTCTGATGCGTTTAAACTTGTTACTTATGTTAAGCATTTGATGGATACTAGGGGCAAATAATGTTAGTTTGCCAAAGTAGCATGGTCCTCCCTGTGCCCTTGCAGGTACGGCGGGCCAGGCACCATCTCCGCAAACGAGGAATACTCCCCGAGGCAACATCTTTGCTTTTTCATTTGTCTCCCCAGACCATGAAACAGGCCAAGTCCAACCGTTACAGTAACCGGTGATGTTAGAATGCCAGGGGGACCCAGGAGCAATCCAAGTATTGTAATTTCTTGGTTTGTGGATCCTAAAATTACCTGAGTCCATGTCTTTCTTGTAAAACCCCCAAAACAAACAGTAGTTTCCCGGCATAGATCCTAAGATGTCAAGCTCCTGAGGTTCCATGCTGGTAACATTCAGGCCCTGTGCAATTTGGAACGCTTGAGCCCCCGAGGGGTGCCCTGGAATACCAAGTGATTTGCACCAATCAGCTTGCACAGATCCACTGTTGATGGTGCAAAAGTCATTTGCTGCTTGGTCGAGGTAGTCGGAGTATATTTTACCTGTTGTCCAGTGCCCAAACTCCTTCATATCGTCTAAACGGACCCCAATCAAACAGGTACGAAATGGGCCAGATGGGGTAGCTAACGATAAGCAAAATGAATCTTGCCCTGTCTTGTTGGCCCAGGTAACCCACGTGTTCATTTGTGGTTGGACAGGAACCCATGCTGTTCCTTGTGAGGGCATGCTGATGATTCCTATCAGCCCTACAAGCAGATCAAACAATTTCATTATCTCGCAATCCTGTTCCCAACTGCCAAAACAAGCACCACAAGCCAAGAGCTTGTCTTTTCTTTGTAGCTAAAACAACAGGTACATTTTTTGTCAAGGCCCACCAAGAGAGAGCTTCTATTCTGCTGTCAATACTTTCTGGCATCCATATTGCTGGAAAATGTTGATTTGGCTTAAGGTTCAAAAATTCCCTACAAGTATTTTCAAAAGTAATATTAGCAAAGCTCTTTTGACAATCTAAGGACAAAGCATCATCTTTTCGCAAGCGGCTACAACCTATAACAAAATTCTGTCTACAGTTACCACAACTTAATATTATTGCTGCTCGTTCCCTATAGTTTCCACAAACAGCATTCTTCGTATTACAAATTTTTGTCAAAACAGCATTACAAGCTCGTGGCCCAAATGATTGTCTTCTCGCTGCTGTCAACAGCACGTCTTCTATGGTAGGATGGGATTGGCCCAAGTTCTGCACAGAGTTTGTTAACGACTGGTTGGAGATAAAGCTGTCACCTCTATTTTCTCCGTTCCTCTGGAGTTGACATGCAGGGCGGACAAATCTGCTAGGGACCCACAGAGGTCCTTTATCTGTGGAAACACAAAAATATCCTCTACCGATGAACAACACTGGACTGGGTCCTTCCCAGTTGCCTGTAGTCATGTTCTTAGAATGAACCTGTAACCCAGGAATGGCCTGTGTTTGTCTTCCCTGAATAGCCTGAGGATGTATAACAACGGGGGCCCTTCTCTTCCTTCTGCCAGGGACAAATAATTCAATGTCAACAACACCTTGTTTAATTGCTTGGTTACATCAGTCTTTTCTGGCGTCTTTCATGTCACTTAGCTGTTGTCCATGCGGCACCACACTCCATTTGATTGGTCCCGGAGTGGCGCCCACACGCTGCTCCCCCCTTGTGCAGGCATCCTGCTTTCTCTCATCTTTCTGTCCAAGTCTCTTACCTCTCTGCGAATGCAGTTTCTTTGTCTCCCTTGGCCTTGCACATGTCCTTCACAACACCTGCAGCTTGTTAGAGCTGCGGCCTGTTATTACAACCAAGTTAGTTGGTCTGGATTGCTCATAATTTGCCAGTGTTCTTCCAGGCACTGCACATTTTGGAGTCTGTTTTGACTTGCATCACCACAAGTGGTGACACCAACGTGCTGATGGGACCCAGGAAGGGGTATCCTAAGGAGACCCTGAGACTGTGCCGACATGACCCCGGTAAGGGGTGTCAGGAGCAGATCCTGAGATTGTGACCAGTGGGTTGCTGGGGAGATGGAGCCTGGTGAAGCGGAATAGCGCAGCGGGGCGGCTGCAAGATCCCGGGAGACCGTGACACCAGAAAGGTGAGCCACCAGGGACAGCATGGGGACTCATTTAAGGAAGATACCATGGTGCTGTCAGTGTGGAAGTTAGTGTTACAGCGTAGGACAAGGCCTGAAGGACAAGAGTCCAAGTACTGATAGCCTGATGAATAGAGAGTTGCTAGAACTTGTAGGACACAAGCCCTGGGAACAAAGGAACAAGCTAACTGCAGACCCCTGAGCCGTTACAGTTAAGGAGGCAACCAGACGGACAGAGAAACAAGTACCCAGGTAAGGGAACGGATAGCGCCGATATGTAACTTTGTTAATCAAGAAAGCCGCGTAGAAAGAAACCCCCCAATTTTGGAATAGAAACTGTTGCTATGTCAAAGTAAACTAATAAGTTCCTATTGTTCTACCGGTGTGCTTTAAATATCAGCCAATCAGTGTTTTTTACGCTTAAGATTTAACCAATCAGTGTGTAATATGTAGAAGGTAGAAACGTATATAATTGTAAGAAAATCGCTAATAAATGGACAACTTGCTTGCATCATAGCTGCATCCCATCTCTTCATTCGCCGCAAACAGTGGGGCTGGGGAGGTGAGAAGTGAGGCTGTCCACGCAGTGTTTAGCTCCAAGGACTGCTTTTCCCACCTCTGCACAACTCCTCAGGAGGCATGCTGCGTCAGTAGCAATTGGAATAGCCTTCTATCAATTCCCCAAAGTGGTCATTACCTGCCTTCCTCTTTAACTATACTTCTGAAACTTATGAAGTGTTCAAGCCTTGAAGACCAGATGTCCCTGATGGAAGAGACAGGGCTTGTCAGGGCGTTCTGCCTCGTCATGAGCCCAGGGTGTCTGTGGTGCTGTGGACTTCAGGTGTTCAGAGGAGACTGAAGAAACCTCTCAAGAACACCAAGTCAGGAGCAAAGCCCACAGCCCCTGGAAGCGTTAATGGGCCCCGCTGAGGGCCATGGCTGAGAAAGCCTCCCCATGGCCTTGTTAGAGCCCATCCTTGGAGGCTGTGAGTGCAGGAAGGCAAAGGCGCTGTGCAGGCAGCTCTGCTGCTGAGCAAAGCCTTGGCTTGCTTGATGAAGCAGAAAGGCCAAGCCGTGACCTGCAGCCTGTGGGGAGGTCGGTGCTGTCCCTCACACAGGGCTCAGGGCTCTTCCTGGGGACCACGGAAGGTGGGCATCCAATGCCCAGTGAAGGACAGCAATGGCACAGCAACTTCCAGCTTCCCCATGGGGCTGCAAGGAGGCAACGATGCCCCCGTGCCGTGAGGACATCATGTCTTGTCATGGCCCTCAGAGGCAGAGACAGCTGCCACAGCCAAGGGGACACAGACCTGGGTTCTACTGGTGCCTTCCAGCCTTGCCAGTGCCCTCTGCCATCCCCACCATAGGCTGTCCTGCATGCTTGGAGCCCTGCCCCTGTTTCCCTGCAGCCTGTAGGCACCATCTCGCTGCCCTGCCTTGCTCTCACCCCAACATTGCCATACCTTCGCTGAGGTACCTCCACTCTCACCGGCTGTTCCTTGAAACACAAACCATGGGCTGATCCAGGCTCCCTCTGGCTGAGCCCTCGCACCGCAGCAGGACCCCTGGAGTGACAGTTCTTCCTCCTGAGCTCCAGTCTCTGCTTTCCTAGTTGAAACTTGGTGACATTTTTTCCTCTCTCCTGCTGTTTTCCCCTGCCCAGGAAAGGTTTACCATCTCAGAAAATACCCTTCCAGCAGGGAATGCAGCCAGGAAGCCTTTTCTTATGCTCTGCTCTCTCACCAGAGAGAAGGAATACTCACATGGTCTCCCAAACCACGTAACTGCTGCTGGCCTTTCAGCTTCTTCCAGGGACATGACCAAGCCATGTGCCTGCTGCTGTCCCATCATGTCCCCAGGCAAAAACAACCTCTATCCGAGCCCTTCTCCTGGATGGGGCCTATGGGGTCCCTTGGCAGAGGGACTGTCCCAGCCACGTTCCTGATGCTGGCCTGTCACCTCCAGAGGCAGAACTGACCTCACAGGCCCCTCGCAGCCAGGCACGTCCTCCTGCATGAGGAGTTCCTGAGACCGTTTTTCCCTCCCAATACCACACCCCTCCATCACCCTCATTCTGGCCCAGGTCCTGACCACAGAAAAGCATGCTTGTTTCATCAGATTTGCCAAATATCTTTCCCACAAGCCATTTCCCACAAGCTCATCTTCAGCTCAGCCCCTCTATTTGTGTTGACACATTTCATATATGCCTTTATAGCTCTATGGTGTTTTTTCAGGTTGGACTGACCTCTGGAGGTCATCGAGTCCACCCCTCCAGCTGAGGCAGGGTCACCTAAACCAACTTTCTCAGCAACTTGTCTACGTAGGCTTGCAATATCATAGAAGCACAGAAACAGAGAATCATTTAGCTTGGAAAAGACCTTAAAGATCATCAAATCCAAATGTAAACTCAGGACGGCCAATTCCATCACTAAATCATGCCATGAAGAATTGCATCTACCTCTATTGAAACACCTCCAGGGCTGGCGATTCCACCAGCTCCCTGGTTCCAATGCTTGAGCACCTTTGCAGTGAAGATGTTTTTCCTCATATCCAATCTGAACCTCTCCTGGTGTAACTTGAGGCTCTTGCCTCTTGTCCTGTCACTTGTTATCTGGCAGAAGACTCCTACCCACCCCATCTACAACCTCCTTTCAGGTACTTCTAGGGAGCAGTAAGATCCCCCCTGAGCCTCCTACTACCCACACTAAACAACTCAAGTCCCCTCAGTCACTCTTCATCCAAGCAGGGATCCAGACCCTTCACCAGTTTTGTTGCCCTTCTCTGGAAATGCTCCAGGACCTCGATGTTTCTCTTGAAGTGAGGAGCCCAAAACAGAAACACGTTGTTTGAGGTTTGACTTCAGCAGTGCCGAGTACAGGGGGTCCATCACTGCCCTGGTCCTGCTGGCCACGCTCTTTCTGATACCAGACAGGATGCTATTGGCCTTCTTGGCCACCCGGGCACACTGATGGCTCATGCTCAACCATCTGTCAACCCTCACCCTCAGGGTGCTTCCCCAGCAGGCAGCCTTCCAGCCACTCTGGCCCAAGCCTGTAGCCTTGTGTGGGGCTGTTGTGACCCAAGTACAGAACTGGCACTTCTCCTGGTTGAACCTCATGCAATTGAACTCACTTGAAAGGTCCAACCTGTCCAGATTCTTCTGTAGAGCCTTCCTGCCCTCAAGGACATCAGAACTGCCACCCAACTTGATGTTGTACAAAAAATCACTGTGGGTGCACTCAATCCCCGTGTCTGGATTGTTGATAAAGTTCTGAAACAGGACTGGCCCCGGCACTGAGCCCTGGGGAACACCACTCCTTATGGGCCATCGTCACCTGGATGTCACTGCATTTACTACCCCTCTTGGGGCTTGGCTGTCCAGCCAGCTCTAACCCAGCACGGAGAACACCCACCGAAGCCATGAGCAGCCAGTTTCTCCAGGAGAATGCAGTGGGAGATGGAGCCAAAAGGCTTTCCTAAGGTCCAGGTAGACAGCATCCACAGCCTTTCCCTCATCCACTGGGCAGGTCACCTTGTCCCAGCAGGAGATCAGGTTCATCAGGCAGGAACTGCCTTTCATAAACCCATGCAGGCTGGTCCTGACCTCCTGGTATTCCTGCGGCTCCTGTGCGATGGCGCTCAGGATGATCAGCTCCAAAACCTTCCCTGGCACTAAGATCAGGTTGACAGGCCTGTAGTTATCCTGATCCTCCCTCCTACCCTTCTTGTAGGTGGGCACCACTTGACTAACATTCAGCCGTCTTGGGCCTCCCCAGTTAGCCAGCACTGCTGAAAGTCATCGCTGTGCTGAGGCAATAGAGAAACAGACCAATGATTTTCAAAGTGTCCCTGCATCACGGGATGTCCATGGTCAAGGACACAATCAAATTATTTTTGTTGTTACATGTCTGAGCTTGGCCCAGGTAACACAGGTGTGGTTCAGGGTAACTGTGCTCTGAAATAACCTAAATCAGGGAGAGGAAGGGGAAAAGTCTTATTTAAGCAGCGTGAGGAAGCCTTAGGATCAATAACCTGACATCTTCTTGGGGAATTTAGAGATCCTGTGGGTTGACGTGGCAGGGATTTGGGAGTGGTTTGGAGGTGTTTGTAGGGCTGGCAGAGGTGAGGAGAGACCAAGAGCTGACTCCATGGCCATAACAGCCACTTTCATTTGACTCCAAAATGGACCAGCCCCTGCCCAACCCTGAGCCAAGAAGCAATTCTAGTGGCACCTCTGTGATACTCTGTGGCAGAAAGGACAAAACACAACGGGAGAGGAGTGAGAATTATGTGAGAGAACAACCCTATAGACATCAAGGTGAGAGAAGAAGGAGGGGAGCAGCGAGACAGAGGCTTGGTGGGATCCTGCAAGCCAGTGGTCAAGTAACCACCCGCCGACAGTCACAGGGCAGCACAGTGACAATGCTCCTTTAGGTGTCTGCAGGTTCTTTGCATCGGCATTCTAGCACAGCTGCCAGATGGGCCAGCAGCTGTGATGCTCCCCTGGATCTGAAACCCTGCATCATTCGTGTCCACCTTGGTTCTAGGAGCAAAGAAACGGTGGAGTCTCATCTCCCAGGGGGAGTGAGGCAGGAGAGCAGCAGAGTGCAGGCCCCAGGTCACACACTGGCAGGCTGTGGCCTGTGCAGAAGGAGGGAACGCTCCTTCGGGTGCCCTGGAATTGCCCCACAAGCATAAACTCCATTTCCAATGTTGGACCTGTTGGAGGCTGCTGTCCTTGCCGAGCAGCTGTGCTGAGCTCTGCCACCTGCCCTGGCACTTGGTTCCCTCAGTGTCACAGCTCTGTCTGCAACAGGACGGGCTCCAGCTGCCTCTGCGTGGGCCCCTGGCTGAGGGCACTGCTGCACATCTGGGCTGAAGCCCCCCAGCTGTGGCACCAGCCCAGCTCTGCCTGGCCATAAGGCAACCTGGTACCAAGTGTCCCCGAGCCCGTGGGTGCAAAGGCTTTGCTTCAGAGCAGAGACGTGGCCTGGGCAAAGGAGAGCTGAGTCTTGAGCCCTCGGACTGTGCAATGAAGTGCTGCAATGGGCTCTGCAGGGCTTACTGAAGCACTGAGGACATCCTCCCTGCCCTGCCTGCAGAACCACCAGACACACACGTACACACACGCTCCGTTAGGAGTACTTGGATCCTTTGCTGCAGTCTTCCTGGTGTCCTGTCTAGTAATGGGTTAACAGAAGTTGATGCTCATGCAGAAAACTTTTTCTAGTAAGGGAATTGCCAGTGCTGGAAATAAGTGTGTCCCCCCAGGTGAGGCAAGGCCCATGAGGGATTGCCTCATCCTGCTGCCCAGCAGGTTCCCCTGCAGCCCCAGGGACAGCTGGAGGGAGCCCAGAGGGGCAGAGGAGGGAGGCAGGGAGAGCTCAAAAGCAGACCTTGTTGGGAGGCTGCTGAGAGCTCCCTGCTGGAGAAATCTGCAGAGCCCTTGAGCCGGTAAGTGTGTGGCTGCAGGGCAATGCCTCTGCAGTTGCTAGCCGGGTCTGCAGCAGCTGGGCCCCCCCCAGCCTGTGGGACCGTGTGGGAGCCTTTTGCTGTGGAGGAGGCCAGTGTGCTGCAGAGCAGGGCTTCCCTGCTGCAGCGTGGGAGGGCCAGGGCATGTGGGCTGCCTTGTGCCAGGGCCGGCTGCAGGGCTGTGAAGGTGGCTGTGCAGGCAGGGGTGCCCAGGGCTGTCCTTGCCAGCAGGGTCCCTGCAGCCGCGGGGGCTGTGTGCTGGGGCAGGGGCTCTGCCGCCTGCCAGGGGCAGCTCTCAGCCTGCTGCGGGGCTCCCCACAGCTCTGGGGGCGTATGGACTGAGCCCCGAGAGGGAAGGATCTCTCTGCTGTTGAGAGTGTGCTGCATGGCTGAGCGCTGCTTACAAGGATAGGTTACCCTCAGAATATGTCTGCATGAGACTTTTCGTATTGAAGGTCAGCGCAGGGATTGCTATGATAAATCCAGGGCTCTCCTCAATCTGTGTTTTCAGCTTTCTGTTGTTGGGGGCAGGAGAGGGAAGGCAGAAATGTTAATGGAGATCTCGAGTTTGAAGATGTCCCTGAGACTGCCAGCTGTAACTCTGAGTGATGAGGAGGTCTGCCAGGAGCCTCCTGAAGTGCCCTCAGCCACTCCTCCGCCTATGAACAGCAGCAGCAGCACCTTTGCTGGAGCCATCAGGGTCGTTCTGAGCTGCCCTTTTCCCCCTGCGGACAGGACCCTGCGCCCAGCCAGTGCCCTGCAGAGAGGCACGTTTGTGCGGGGCCAGTGCACAGAGGCAGAGATGTGGTCTGTGAGCACTGACAGGGAAAGACCTGGCACAGGGAGATACCTCCCACAAGGAAAATCTCCTGACATCCAGGATATTGCAAGGACTGGTAGGAAACTTCAGACAGAATTGTTGTTGAAAGCAGAATCAGAAAGCTCTCTCTGACCATGTGCAGTGCAGACCCCTTTCTCTGAGGCATCCCCCTGGCTGCTCTCCCCCCAGCAAAGCCTCTGCCCTCAGGGCTGGGGGTCCCGAGGTGTGAGCCACCCCCCCTGCAGCCAGAGCTCCAGCAGAGCCGCGGTGCAGCTCTGCAGCCACGTGCCCCGGTCCTTCTGCAGAGCACAGGGGCTGAGAGCAGCTGCCCGGCAATGTTGGTGTGTGGGAGGTGGCGAGCAGAGCTGGGCAAGGGCAACGCTGCCCTCAGTGCCTGGCACGCTCGCCCTGAACACTCTTACCTAGACCATCAGTGCAATTTTACTTCTTTCTCTGCCTTTTGGGGTTAGTTTTATTCTCTTGCTCTTGCTGCCAGGCTCTCTGGGGATGGGTGTTTCAGCTGCAGAGTCACACTCTGACCTTGTGGGTCCTCTCCTGCAGGTGTGTCCATGGGAACAAGTGTCCCAGCTTTCCTCTCACCTGTGGGCCTGTGGGCAATGCTCTGTGTGGGGCTGGTTCTCCCTGAACCTGATGCTCTTGTTAGGGCACTTGGCTACCTCCTTGAAGTTCCCTTCCGAGCAGTGAGTTGCCCTCCAGAATGGAAACCTGTCCCCTCGCACCCATTAGTGATCTGAAAGCCCCACGTAGAGGCGTAGAGTTTCTGTGATGGAGAAAACGCTGTTGGGGTGGGTGAAATGAGCTGTGTATCCTTTGCTGTGGGTGGGATGCTGAGTTCTGATGAAAGCCTACAACCTTTACTGGTCTGTGGTGGGTCAGTCTGTTCTCAGCAGTGCCTTGTGGTATTTCAGGGCAACATGGGAGTGTGGCCACCATTCATCTCAGGAAGGTGCAAGCCCACAGAAACCGGGAACCAGATGGACAGACCACCTCCCCTCACTGTTCACTCACCCACAGGCAATCCTCTTGCCTCACAGACCTCACTCTGTTCCACCTGAGGGCAGCAAAAATGCTCTGCTTTTCTGACATCCGAGAATACGCAACAGGAGAGATGGGGGGAGCTGTGAAAAAAACTAAATCTCTCTTAAAATGCCTTCACCTTTCCCGTTCCTTAGCACTGGCGCTGCAGACGCTGACCAGCCCTTCTGCGTTGGCACTGGTTTCACAGGACAAAGTTAAACACCAGTACTGGTCCCTGCCCCCACCCACTGCTGCAGAGTGGGGCTGGCTGGTCAAGAGCCCGTGGGCAGATGCCCTGCTCTTCATCACCCACACGGCCAGCACCAAGCAGGGCTGCAGCCACACAGCTGCAGGAAGGTCTCCGAGAAAAGAGAGGGATGTCTGTGTGTGACGGGGGGGTGGTCTGTGGGAAATGGCTCTGATTTTGCTTGCAGAAGTCTCCCCTAAATTATCACTGTCTTTTTCTCCTGTGACAGGATCATATGCCCAGAGGCAGCATATACCCAACAGCAGCTCCATCACACAGTTCCTCCTCCTGGCATTTGCAGACATGCGGGAGCTGCAGCTCTTGCACTTCTGGCTCTCCCTGGGCATCTACCTGGCTGCCCTCATGGCCAACGGCCTCATCATCACCACTGTAGTGTGTGACCACCACCTGCACACCCCCATGTACTTCTTCCTCCTCAACCTCTCCCTCATCGACCTGGGCTCCATCTCCACTATTGTCCCCAAAGCCATGGCCAACTCCCTCTGGGACACCAGGGACATCTCCTACTCAGGATGTGCTGCACAGCTCTTCCTGATTGTCTTTTTCCTTTCAGCAGAGTATTTTCTCCTCACCGTCATGGCCTATGACCACTTTGTGGCCATCTGCCAGCCCCTGCACTACGGGACCCTGCTGGGCAGCAGAGCTTGTGTCCACGTGGCAGCAGCTGCCTGGGCCAGTGGGCTTCTCTATGCTGCGCTGCACACGGCCAATACACTGTCACTGCCGCTCTGCCAAGGCAATGCCCTGGGACAGTTCTTCTGTGAAATCCCACAGATCCTCAAGCTCTCCTGCTCACACACCTACCTCAGGGAAGTGGGGCTTCTTGTGGCTGGTGCCTCTTTATTCTTTGGCTGTTTTGTTTTCATTGTGCTGTCCTACGTGCAGATCTTCAGGACTGTGCTGAGGATCCCCTCTGAGCAGGGACGGCACAAAGCCTTTTCCACGTGCCTCCCTCACCTGGCCGTGGTCTCCCTCTTTCTCAGCACTGGCACATTTGCCCACCTGAAGCCCCCCTCCATCTCCTCCCCATCCCTGGACCTGGTGGTGTCAGTCCTGTACTTGGTGGTGCCTCCAGCACTGAACCCCCTCATCTACAGCATGAGGAACCAGGAGCTCAAGGGTGCAATGTGCAAACTGATAGCTGGATGTTCTTCTGAAGGAATAAAATGATGAATAGCGTTTATAATGTAATTCATCACAGACCCAGATTGTCTTCTGAATTTGTTGTAGTTGCTCATGGTATTTCAATTCTGATAAAGGTGTCGTCCCCATTCTATAATTCCTCTGATTTTCTTTTCTGAAAGTGCCCTGCTCTCTCTTCATCTAACAAAACCAAAGGGCCATTAAACCACTATGTTTTTCCTGGGATTCTTTCTTCCAAGGCCTTTCTGGAGCTGCAGGGACAGTTCCTGTATGCACAGATGGAGGGGAAAAGGTTCCTGGCATGGCAGAAGTACCAGGGAACACCAGCACATGGCTCTCCAGTGCTGTCCACCTTCCAGTTCCACACTCTCCTTCTGACCCCTTGCCTTGGTGTAAGGCCTGAGTACTCTGGCAGCTTGGTCACCGCCGTGCTGCGTGGCAGTCCTGTGAGCGCAGGCAGGGGCAGGCAACGGGCACTCTGTGACGGTGCTGGCCTCCATCAAATGTTCTGGATTTGTGGAGACCATCTGAATGCAGCACTGCAACGTGCTTCCTTGAACCGAGGTCCCCGTGCCCATTGCTCATGACGAGGGCCATCTCCGCGAGGTGCCGAGCAGGGCGCGACACCCCCGGGCTGAGGTGCTGCCAGCCTCTGGCAGGGGCAGCAGGAGGCCAGGCAGTCACTGTGCCCACTGCGGTGCTCTGCCTCCGCACGTGCCAGGGATGGGCCCGTGCCTCTGAGCACCCCTGTGTGCGTGAGGCTGGGGTTCAACCACGCCAGCAGTGCATGAGGCCAGCTGAGGTGGGGACACCTCCCAGGGCACCGCCGTTCCTGTGTGTGACTGCAGGAACAAAGGCCACTGTCCCAGGGAGATTCATCTCACCCGCCGTGGGCAGGCTCATTGCAAGTGCCTCTGTCTGATCACGGCACCCTTTCTGGATGGTGCCCTCAAATGTGTCCGAGCAATCAGGGAGGTTCTGGGGTCCTGGCAAAAGGCAGACATCCAGCCTTTGTTCAGGAAAAGCAAGAAGGACAATTGGGAGAAATACAGGCTGGTCATCCTCATCGTAGTGTCTGGGGAAATGCTTGTCACGTCGCTCCTGCCTGAGAACATGGCAGCACAGCATGGCAGACATCGGTACATGTGTGGCACGGGCAGGGTGAGAGAGAGGTGGGGAAGCCAGATGGGTGCCTGCAGCCTGCCGGGGAAAAGCAGCAGCCGTGGGACAGCGTAGGACAGCGTGAGATGGAAGGCAAAGGGCACGGGCAAAGGGCTGGAAGTCACCAAGAGAACCCAAGGGTTGTCCCCTTGCGTACGGCCATTGTCTCTGCCGTACAGAGTGCAGTTTATGGCACCTTCAGTGCCCTTGGCCATCTCTTCCACTCCTGTGGATCTCTTTATCACTGCCTTCCCCAATTCAGCAGCCCCTCGCCAAGGAATAAACCACCCAGCAGAAGAGTGAAACCCAGTGGGTCTCTCTGTAAGGGGTGGTTGATTCTGCGTGTATCTCCGCAAGTAAGTTGTTCACCACCGACTGTTGTCCAGTGTCTCAGTCAGTCATGTCAGGAAAAATCCCTCCCCGTGTACATCTACCCAACCATCTTGGTGGTAACGCTTTTTGTGCTGCACTGGCACATATCCAGCAACACCCAGTGCCCAGTGGAACGTTCCAGTACCTACTGCTAGTTAGTTCTGACAGCTTCATGAATTGCATTGAGCAATCACAATGTGGGTAGGGCCCCACAAAGAGCAGAGTTCCATTTTGGTGTGTCTTGGCTTCATTTTAGTAACACACTTCACACTGAGTGTGGATTCAGTATTGCCCAGGTCTGGAGGTCAGTCTCGTTCCAATGAGTGTATTTTGGTCTTAGCCACAAGTTATGCCCACTAGTCCCAAATGGGATGGGGATACCAGCTACAGGCATTCCTGCATGAGGACATTCAGGGAAAGGGGTACCTACCCAACAATCACTCTTCCTAACAACATTCATCGATCCTTCCACCATTTTCAAATGAGTATTCCATGTCCATGACTCCTCCTGGTCCCACCCAAGCTGAGGATTTAGCATACCACATCACAGGCCAAATTCTATACATCTGTAAAACATGTTTCAACATATATCTACAAAGGAGAGGCAAGTAGCAGACTCCAGCTTCCCTGTAGACAGCCCAGTCTTATCTGGGGTCGCATTTCAGTCATCCACTTATATGCTGTCTGGCAATAATGCAAGATCCTGAACCTAGAACTTCATGATTCTGGAGGTAGTTTCAAGCATAAAGGTTTTTTGTTGCTTGACAGTCCATTCTGGTGATGTGGCTGCTTAAACCCTGCTATGGCACGTCCATGGAGTGACTCCTTCAGGCCTGACAGCAGTGTAGGTGCTGAGAAAAATCTGGAAAGGTCCTTTCACTTCTCTTCAACGGTTCATCCAACCACGTTCTAAGATACACGCAATCTCTGGGTTGGTAGTGATGTACAGACACGTCCAGGGACAGATCTGCGCTCACAGTGACGCACCTCTGGAAAGAGGACAGGACCTTTCCTAGAGACTGAACATACTCTTTTAAGCCATGTTTCCCTTCTATTATTTTGGGATTCAGTCCATTTCTGTCACCTGGCAAGGTTTGCCATGTATCCTTTCCAAAGGAATAACTCTCTCCTTCCGTTTACGCTGGATCCTGTATCTGTAGCAATGGTGAGGGAAAAGCATCTGACTGCTCTCTCTGAGGTTCTTGGGAGATTTGACTCATCTGCCCTTTCAGTCTTTGCTTCATTCTTTCTACTTTCCTGCTTGATTGAGGTCTCCATGGAGTGTGAAGATCCCATTTTGCCCCTCCTAGTTTAGCTAAAAAGTGAAGGGCTTCTACTAACAATTGTGAACCTGCGAGCGGTGGGGAATAACATGCAGCCGACTCAATATGAGTGATAAAGCATGATTCCATTCATTAATCCAAATAGCTCTTATTTATACAGTGTATCTAATTATGCATACTCAGCGGTCTATGATTGGCTACAATCACTACCTGCTCATTTACATGGTCCTCCTACTTGCGGTTAGCTAGCTTACGTAACTTCTTTATCTTTACTGCACATACCTCCTCAGAGTTGTTTGTGAAGCCTGTTAAGGCCGCGGTGTCCCTGCAACACCGCAGCCATCAGCACAGCTGGCAACCTCAGCTGAGGCCCAGTCTTGATAGCACACTGGTTAGATGCGGCTCTGCTCGTACAAATGCTCTAATGATCTGTGACCCTTCTCATCCAGCCATTCTCCGACACCTACCCGAAGAAAGTCCTATGGGTACCCGAATCTCAGTATTATCTCTGAACTTACACTTATGATACTTCTTATATGTGCAGCAACGGAAAGCTTCCAGCCAGCCTGAAAAAGCATCTGCCATTGCTAAAAGATACTGATACCCATTTTGCTGCAGTAACTTGGGAAAAGTCTATTTTCCAGTAATCCCCTGGGCTTTGTCAGCACTGGGAAAGATCATTGGGGTAGGTGAGGGCTATTCTTCAGTTACAACTCATGCTTCTTCACTCTGCTTTTTTTTTCGCAGTCATGGTACATTTAGAACTTGCCCTTTCAAGGCTTCTAACATCCTCTCAATTCCTCAGGGAGTTTCTTGGTGCTTCCTTTTAGCCAATTCACACATAATTCCCTCTGTAAATGTTAGTTGATGCGAAGGAGTCACCCATCATCCGTGATTTGGGTTGCCTTCAGTATATTAGCCAACTGATTGTTTTCTGGTGGATCCTGTGGCTCTTAGGTTCTAATTTCTGCCGTTTCTCTGGCAGGACTAGCAATATTTCACTTTCAGCTGCTTCTTTCCTTGCTTCATCTGCCACTTGCTGTCCTAGATGCACCGAGCTATCTCCAAGGTGCTGCACTTTACGATGCATAATTGCCAGCACCCTGGGTCATCTGGTCACCTGAAATGATTGTTGGGTCTTTGCCTCATAGTTTGGCTGGGGATCCTTGAGAGGTTCAGAGTCCTCTTTCTTTCTTTCTTTCCAACAGCCCCATCGGCATGGTCTATTCCAAAGGCAAATTTCAAATATGTCCATTCATTAAAAAAAGCCTTGTCTGTTGATAATAATGCCAGTGCCCTTAGTAAGGCTGTGAGTGCTGCCTCTTGGGCCCACGTGTCAGATGAGAGGGCTTTGCCTTCTCTTCTCTCTCTGATAGTTACCACCACATATCCTGCTCTTTGGGTCCCATTTCGCACAAAACTACTACCACCTACAAATAAGTCCCAGTCTGCATTTTCTGTTGGCGTGCCTTTTAATTCCACTCGGCTAGAATATATCTCTGCCATTGTCTTTAAACAATCATGAGTTACTTCTTCTTTGCCACTGAGATCATGTCATTTTTACCCAGGTGTCAGTTCCTGGGCCTCTTGCACCGGTAATACTGTAGCTGCCACCGTGCGCGGACAGGTTGGCCGTCCTTTACTGACACTGTCCAGCTGTTTGGAAAAGCTCCCCACGGCTCTGCTCCATGGTTCCAGTCTCTGGGCCTACACTCCTAAGGCAACGTGTCACCTTTCATGCACAAGAGTTCCAATGGGTTTTCTAGGTTTGGGAGGCCTAGAGCTGGAGCACTCATTCCAGTCCGTTTCCATTCCGTAAATGCATCTCTGCACTCCTGAGTCCAGACAAGGGGGTTTCCGTTTCCTCCGACAGTTTCATATAAAAGCTTGGCAATGAGTCCCAAATTCATTATCCGTAAGTGACACCACCCGGCCATTCCCAGGGATGCTCTGAGCTCTTGTTTTCATTTGGCTTCTGGGATTTGACAAATGGCCCTTTTCCTCCAGCTCCAAGACTCTGCAGGCCCAGGCAAATTGTAAATCCCCGATTGGTTGCTTCTTCTGGGGTGGTCTCTGCCTTTTCCCAGGGTACTTTGTACCCTGCTAGCCCCCAAAGTTTAGGAGGTCCTTGATATAGAATCTTCTTTACTACTGGTTGCTAGCAGTATGTCACCTACCTATTGCAGCAAGGCGACATTTTCATACCTCTTTTGCCAGCTTTCCAACTCACTGGCTAATTGATTTCCAAAGACTGTAGGACTATTTTTAACTCCTTGCAGTCATACAGCCCTGCACAGCTGGGTTTCTCGACCAGTTTCAGGGCTTTCCCATTTGAAACCAACCGATTGGTGACTGGCAGCAGCCAGCGCAAGGCAGAAGAACGCATCTTCACATCTCATACAGTAAACCATTCCTCATTCTCCTTCAGGGTGGTCAGGAGGGCATACGGGTGTGCTACTGCCTCATGGACATCTTGCACAGCTGGATTTATAGCTCTTGAATCTTGCACCAGTTTATATTCTTCTGAATTTGGGTTCCTGGCTGGTAATACTGGAGTGTTATGTTCTGATTGGCATTCTCTTAGTAACCCAAAATCTGTGATCTCTTCAATTAATGACTCCAACCCTTTCCTGACTTGTAGTTTAACTGGGTACAGCTTTTGACTTGCTGGTCTGGCATTTGGCTTCCACTGGATGATTACTGGTTCCCCTGCTTGGGGTTGCCCTGGTGTTCCAGAAGCCCGTACAAGAGGTGTTGCAGCATTTGTAACTGCTTCTGGTATCTAATGTAGCTCGGCTTCCTTCTGCAACATAAAAATGTGGGCATCCAAATCTTTATTGTCAGGAATATGGTTCCGTTGAGGAAGCCCAGGTGGCACCTCAGGTAGCTTTGGTTTCTGTCAACCAGCAACTGAATCCCAGCCCTGCAGTGCGTCACGGTCTGACCCAAGTTCATCCAGCTGGTCCATGAACAGGAAGCCCATCACAGTGGGGGTCCCAATCACCTGGCTACTCCCACACTCCACTGGCACTTATTCCAACAATCCTTTGCTCAGCCCCGTGAAGATACCATCAAAGAACCAGTGCATGGTCCTCACAGTGTTCCTGGATCACAGCATACCCAAACTGAAGCACATTTTCAGCAGCACCATGTCCTCCTGGAGGTCAGCCTCCCCTCCCCCACAGGCCTTCAGGGGCCTCAGCAGCACTGCAGCTAGCCAAGCCTTCTTCTGCCAGGGCTGCAGAGCCCAGCACTGCTTTTCTGGCCTTGCAGAGGGCAGGGCTTCCTCTGCCGGTGCGCTTAGATTGCCACCACCACCCACTCCAGCGGGTCTCTGGTCTCCAGCACAGCACGGGCACACGCTAGCTCGGGGGCGCTTGGTACCAGCTTTGCCCGAGAGAAGCCTGAGCGTGGCCCCAGTGCTACGGCTGAGGTGCTGCAGCCCAAAAGCGCACCGATGGCTTGGGCCTGGGGCACAGGCAGGAGGAGCTGGACTTCCACCTGCTGTCATCGTGCTGGATATGGATGGAGTAAATCATGCTATTGATGAACTAAATCCTGAGGGGTGGCGGGACAGGTCACAGTGGTGCGGCAGGGGAAGGTGTGGGCTTTTCACGAGGGACAGGCCAGGAAGCTGAGGAGGGGATGCCCTCCGTGTGCAGGCACTTGTTGCACGTGCGGATCTCCTCTACGGGGTGTGCAGCAGGTTGGGTGAGCCCTTGCAGGAGAGTCTCAGCGAGAGGCCGGTTAGTGTGCCATCCTGGTGGGAGACACAGCGCCCGCACTCAGGGTACGGCAGTGGAGAAAGGCTTATCTAAGCAAGCCAAGGAAGTCTGCAAGTCCATGATCCCAGCTCTTATTGGGGACTTCATGACCCTGACACTTTCTGGAAGGGGAGCACAGCAGGATACACACCGTCCAGCTGGTGTCGGGGGTCTCTTGAGACAAATTCTTTGCACAGGTGTCAGGCCAACAAAGGTGATGCTCACCTGAATCTGGTCCTTGCCAAACAGGCAGTGCTGCTGAGGGAGTGAAAACCAGTGTCAGCCCTGGCTGTAGTGCTCATGAAATAGTGGGAGAAGACTTTAGCCTCTTCAGGGGACTTGTAGTGTTAGTCCCATGGGCAGCAGCACTCAAGGACAGCAGAGCTGTGTACGGCTGGTCATTCAGGAAAGCATTTCCCAAGCAGAACTGTCCATACCGAGAAGCAGGAAATCAAGCAGACATGCCAAGAGAGATCCTTGGCTAAAGAAGGAATTCCTCAAGAATCTCCAGAGAGAAAAGGAAGCATCCTGGAGGTGGATGCAAGGGCTCAAAGAGGAATTTAGAAATAGGGATGTCTTCAGGGAAGCCAAAGCCTGCTTAGTATGGGGTCTTGCAAGACGTTCAAGGGCATCAAGAGGATCTGTCGCTACTTGCAGAACAGTTTAAGAACTAAACAAAGCCCCTGTGTGGCCACTGCTGGGCTTAGTAAGAGCAGGTCTAGATAAAACTGAACATCCTCCAGGTCCTCTTTGCTTTAGTCTTCCCCAGCATCGTGTCCCAAAGCTTTGTGCCTGAAGGCAGGGCTCTGGAGGGAACCAGCCAAGTGTGGATGGGGATCAAGTCAGGAGTCATTTGGCCACATTCAATGCTTCCCACTCCAGGGAGGTGGAGGGGGGGCATCCCAGGGAGCAGTGTGAGCAGGCCGATGTCCCAGTGAAGCCATTCTCCATCACCACTGGAAGGTCCTAGAGACTGGAGGAACTTCCTCTTGACTGGAAGCACAAAGTCTTTTCCACGTGCCTCCCTCACCTGGCCTTGGTCTCCCTCTTTGTTAGCACTGCCACTTTTGCCTACCTGAAACCCCCCTCCATGTCCACCCCATTCCTGGACCTGGTGGTGTCAGTTTTGTACTTGGTGGTGCCTCCAGCAGTGAACCCCCTCATCTACAGTATGAGGAACCAGGAGCTCAAGGGTGCAATGTGCAAACTGATAGCTGGATCTTTTTCTGAAGGAATAAATTTATGAATACCATTTATAATGTAATTCATCACAGACCCAGACTGTCTTTTCAATTTGTTGTAGTTGCTTGTGCTATTTAATTTCTGATAAATTTGTCATCCCTATACTAATTCCTTCTGTGATTTTCTTTTCTGAAGGTGCCCTGCTCTCTCTTTGTCTAAGAAATCCAAAAGGGCCACTAAGCAACTTTATTTATCCTTGGATTCTTCCTTGCAAGGCCTTTCTGCAGCTGCAGGGACAGTTCCTGTATGCACAGATGGAGGGGAAAAGGTTCCTGGCATGGCAGCACTACCAGGGAACACCACCCCTTGGCTCTCCAGTGCTGTCCTCCTTCCACTTCCACACTCTCCTTCTGACCCCCTGCCTTGGTGTAAGGCCTGAGTGCTCTGGCAGCTTGGTCACTGCCGTGCTGCGTGGCAGTCCTGTGAGCGCAGGCAGGGGCAGGCAACGGGCACTCTGTGACGGTGCTGGCCTCCATCAAATGTTCTGGATTTGTGGAGACCATCTGAATGCAGCACTGCAACGTGCTTCCTTGAACCGAGGTCCCCGTGCCCATTGCTCATGACGAGGGCCATCTCCGCGAGGTGCCGAGCAGGGCGCGACACCCCCGGGCTGAGGTGCTGCCAGCCTCTGGCAGGGGCAGCAGGAGGCCAGGCAGTCACTGTGCCCGCTGCAGTGCTCTGCCTCCGCACGTGCCAGGGACGGGCTCGTGCCTCTGAGCACCCCTGTGTGCGTGAGGCTGGGGTTCAACCACGCCAGCAGTGCATGAGGCCAGCTGAGGTGGGGACACCTCCCAGGGCACCGCCGTTCCTGTGTGTGACTGCAGGAACAAAGGCCACTGTCCCAGGGAGATTCATCTCACCCGCCGTGGGCAGGCTCATTGCAAGTGCCTCTGTCTGATCACGGCACCCTTTCTGGATGGTGCCCTCAAATGTGTCCAAGCAATCAGGGAGGTTCTGGGGTCCTGGCAAAAGGCAGACATCCAGCCTTTGTTCAGGAAAAGCAAGAAGGACAATTGGGAGAAATACAGGCTGGTCATCCTCACCGTAGTGTCTGGGGAAATGACGGTGGAAATACTCCTGCAGCCAGTTCCAGGTAGTTGTGGGACATCAAAGGGATTGCTGCACCCATACGTATTGAGGCAAGAAGGGAATGGTTTGTGCCTGCACCTTTGCAAGGGGTTTGACTTTTTCTCCTGCAGTTTCTGTATAGGCAGATGGGTGATATTTGGAGTGAAGAAATGGAGGACACTGTGGGTGGGACGTTGGCTGGTGGCTTGTGGCTATGTCTCGAGCTAGCTCAACGGCGTCAGGGAGCGAAACCCCACCTTGGGAGAGAGACACAGTTATGCTTGTTGGAAGGAAGCCATGGGAGCAAGAGGAGAGCTTTGAAGATAGGGAGTGGTCTGCAGAGCTTGTGGCCTTGTAGATCAAGGGAGTTGCTGAGCTGCTGTGTCTGTAATAAAAAAAGAGCCCAGAGTGGAAAATTGCTGAGCACAGTTACAGGCTGACACGTCAGCCCCCTGCAAAGGTATAAAAGGCTTGCTTGATTGTCAATAAAGTGTCTTTGAGGTGTCTTTGAGTGTCTTCATGCCTTCAATCCGCTCCCAGACGCGGTGCATCATACGCCACAGGGGCTCAAGACCAAATGTCACCAGTGGTCAAGTCCTCCTGGTGGCCACTGACTAGTGACATCTTCCATTGCAAGCAGTTGGGCCAAGTGTGTTGAATGTCTTGATTGTCTCCCAGTACAAGCTGACAAAGTGGCTTTTCAGACCCTTCTGTGGATGATGCCAAAGTGGGCAGAGCCCTTGAGAGATGCCATCCAGCTCACCCTGCCCTGAGCAGGACAGCTGGACAAGGGCCTTTACAGGGGCCTCTCCCAACCTGAGATATTCTAGGACTCATTGACTCACTTCCCTGGAGAGCTCAGTTGGGATGGGATAGCAGGGGGAAGAAGGGAAAACAGAGGCACAGAAGCAGAGACAAAACATGGTCCAGTAGAAACAGAGCAGTTCCCCTGAGGACTGTTCTTCCACCCAAACGGTGGGTAGGAAATCCATGAGATAAATTGGCTGAGAGAAGCTTCCCTTTATCTGCTGGGTGCTGGGCCACGGGGAGGGTGATGGCTGAGGACGGTATCTCGCGGTCAGTTGTGTCTCAGGGACTCACATTCCAGCAGGAAGCCAATGGCTGTGACGGGGGCAGTGAGGCCAGTTCTGCCTGCGGAGGGGACAGCCCAACAGCAGCAATGTGCCTGGGAAAGGGGCGGTGAGGTCACCTCTGCCTGAAACAGCGCGTAGGGCAGCCCCTGACTCATGACTGGGACATGTGCTGTTAAGCTCCATCTGCCAGTGTCTCGGGCAGGCCAGCAGAAGGCCCCTGGGTGGCACATGGGCTGTGAGATCCCCCCTGCCTAAGGACCTGGGCTCACTCCACCGAGGGGCTTCTTTCTTGCTTGTCACGTCGCTGCTGCCTGAGAACATGGCAGCACAGCAGCAGGCACACCGCTTGCTCGTGCCTATGCGAGAAGCTGAAAGGCTCGCAGCCTTGGAAGAGCGCGGTGAGGCCGTGGCTTGGTCAGGGGAAAGGCCACAAGGAGGGTGACGGGTCGGGATGCCCGCCTGAAGGGTGGTTTCCCCGGTGGTGGAGCTTTCCTTGGAGGTAGGGAAGAGCAGGAGGGAGAAGCACTGCCAGCCAGTGCAGCTGGGAAAGTGGAGACTGGAGGTCAAGAGGAGGAAATGTCACTCCAGGGCTTGTGCTGTGGTGGGAGACGTCGTCCAGAAGGAGTGTGAGATCAGTCCATGTGTGTGTGTTTGCAGGAACAGCGTGTGAGGGTGGGCAGACATCGGTGCATGTGTGGCAAGGGCAGGGTGAGAGCAAGGTGGGGAAGCCAGATGGGTGCCTGCAGCCTGCCGGGGAAAAGCAGCAGCCGTGGGACAGCGTAGGACAGCGTGAGATGGAAGGCAAAGGGCACGGGCAAGGCTGGAAGTCACCAAGAGAACCCAAGGGTTGTCCCCTTGCATACGGCCATTGTCTCTGCTGTACAGAGTGCAGTTTATGGCACCTGCAGTGCCCTTGGCCATCTCTTCCACTCCTGTGGATCTCTTTATCACTGCCTTCCCCAATTCAGCAGCCCCTCACCAAGAAATAAACCACGCAGCAGAAGAGTGAAACCCAGTGGGTCTCTCTGTAAGGGGTGGTTGATTCTGCGTGTATCTCCGCAAGTAAGTTGTTCACCACCGACTGTTGTCCAGTGTCTCAGTCAGTCATATCAGAAAAAATCCCTCCCCGTGTACATCTACCCAACCATCCTGGTGGTAACGCTTTTTGTGCTACACTGGCACATATCCAGCAACACCCAGTGCCCAGTGGAACGTTCCAGTACCTACTGCTAGTTAGTTCTGACAGCTTCATGAAATGCATTGAGCAATCACAATGTGGGTAGGGCCCCACAAAGACCAGAGCTCCGTTTTGGTGTGTCTTGGCTTCATTTTAGTAACACACTTCACACTGAGTGTGGATTCAGTATTGCCCAGGTCTGGAGGTCAGTCTCGTTCCAATGAGTGTATTTTGGTCTTAGCCACAAGTTATGCCCACTAGTCCCAAATGGGATGGGGATACCAGCTACAGGCATTCCTGCATGAGGACATTCAGGGAAAGGGGTACCTACCCAACAATCACTCCTCCTAACAACATTCATCGATCCTTCCACCATTTTCAAATGAGTATTCCATGTCCATGACTCCTCCTGGTCCCACCCAAGCTGAGGATTTAGCATACCACATCACAGGCCAAATTCTATACATCTGTAAAACATGTTTCAACATATATCTACAAAGGAGAGGCAAGTAGCAGACTCCAGCTTCCCTGTAGACAGCCCAGTCTTATCCGGGGTCGCATTTCAGTCATCCACTTATATGCTGTCTGGCAATAATGCAAGATCCTGAACCTAGAACTTCATGATTCTGGAGGTAGTTTCAAGCATAAAGGGTTTTTTGTTGCTTGACAGTCCATTCTGGTGATGTGGCTGCTTAAACCCTGCTATGGCACGTCCATGGAGTGACTCCTTCAGGCCTGACAGCAGCGTAGGTGCTGAGCAAAGTCTGGAAAGGTCCTTTCACTTCTCCTCAACGGTTCATCCAACCACGTTCTAAGATACACGCAATCTCCGGGTTGGTAGTGATGTACAGGCACGTCCAGGGACAGATCTGCGCTCACAGTGACGTACCTCTGGAGAGAGGACAGGACCTTTCCTAGAGACTGAACATACTCTTTTAAGCCATGTTTCCCTTCTATTATTTTGGGATTCACTCCCATTTCTGTCACCTGGCAAGGTTTACCATGTATCCCTTCCAAATTCTCTCCTTCCGTTTACGCTGGATCCTGTATCTGTAGCAATGGTGAGGGAAAAGCATCTGACTGCTCTCTCAGGTTCTTGGCAGATTTTACTCATCTGCCCTTTCAGGCTTAGCTTCATTCTTTCTACTTTCCCGCTTGATTGAGGTCTCCATGGAGTATGGAGATCCCATTTTACCCCTCCTAGTTTAGCTGAAAGGTGAAGGGCTCCTACTACCAAGTGTGGACCACAACACACAAAGAAAGTCCTATGGGTACCCCAAATCTCAGTATTATCTCTGAACTTACACTTATGATACTTCTTATTGGTGTGGCAAGGGAAAGCTTCCAGCCAGCCTGAAAAAGCATCTGCCATTACTAAAAGATACTGATACCCTATTTCTGCAGTAACTTGGAAAAAGTCTATTTGCCAGTAATCCCCTGGGCTTTGTCAGGCCTGGGAAAGGTCTTTGGGGGTACGTGAAGATACTTCTTCAGGCATAACTCATGCTTCTTCACTCTGCTTTTTGTTTTCCCAGGCATGGTACATTTAGAAGTTGCCCTTTCAAGAATTCTAACATCCTCTCAATTCCCCTGTTGCCTTCGCAGGCGCGCGGTGACCTGGTTCAGGAACGGCACGGCGGCCAACCCCAGGCCGCTCGGTCCATCAGCTCGCAGACACCAATGTGGTGGATGGCAAAATGGTGTTTATTGATAAGTGGCGCGGCATTATAGAGCTTGGGTTTACAACGTCCCTTCCGTCTGCTTACGTCATAAGCTAAACGCTATTGGCTATCCAGAAAGGGGCTCTATATTTCCGTACAGCGCGACATCTTCTGACCGCCAAGCCCTAACTACCTACCTTTCCCCCCTCCCTATGGATAATTGAATCAGCTAAAATATAACAATCAAAATCTTAATTTAATTTATATTCTATGGTTTGTAAAAATATTAAAAGAATATTGTATCAACTTGACTAAAAACATAAGGCACAGTGGTCAGGTGGAAGGTAAGGGGTAATTGATAATACCAAGGTATGAATTAGGGTAAGCTAGAGGTAGCTAAGCGTAATACCAAGTGGGACTTAAAAGTTAAAGCAGTTGATGGCATTCTACCAGCATAACGTCGACTTTCTCTAGGTGGCTCTTGATAAATGGCACGAGCTTATTCAGTATACAGGGTCCGAAGATCAGCGCCATGATGATCACTGCAATCGGCCCTGCCAAGGTAGATATGACGGTGCTTAACCACAGTGAACGGGCAAACAACGATTCAAGCCACACTTGTTGGGTTTCCCTGTCTCTCTTTCTTTTTTCTAGCCTTTCTCTAAGTTTGGCCATTGTATCTCTGACAACCCCAGTGTGATCTGCGTACACACAACATTCTTCTCCTGATGCCGCACATAACCCGCCTTGTTGTAAAAACATGAGATCCAATCCTCTACGATTTTGTAAAACTACTTCGGACAACGACCTCAGTGACTTTTCCAAAGCGCTGATCGATGGTTCAATGTGAGCCAGATCCTCATCCACTGCAATTCTGAGGGACTGGAACTTCTGGTTCTGTTCGACTAACGAGGCTATACCTGTTCCTGCCCCTGCGGCCCCTACGGCTAGCAAGGTAGCTGTAGTCAGAGCGGTGATGGGTTCTCGCTTTTGGATATGATGCGAAGCTGGAAGGGTTTGATGAGTATAAACGTATTCCTCAGGATGGTATACGATTCTCAGAATAATCCTTACCTGTATACAAAATTCATGGTTTCCTTTGAGCAGTTTAAGAGATACACATGGGGTAATTCCTGATTTTGAACATATCCATTTGGTGTTTTTGACAGGAACTAGCCAATCAGCTTTCGATAGCTCTTCTGATGTGGACTCGTTCAAACACAGAGGCCTTTTTTCAAGGGGTATTTCGCCGACACATCTACCCCGCCCTGATACATGTTGCATCGTGACTCCTGGGTTGTCCTCGGAGCTCCACACACAATGTATGGGGTTGGGCCCCCTAACGAGTTCCGGTTCATAGGGTATACCTACTGCCTCATAAAGAGGGGGCCTTATGTCATAACAAAGCCAACAGTTTGTTGTCATGGCGGGATTAGTAGAGTTCAGTATCTGATACGTTACATTCATCAGCCTCCATAGAGGAGGCAGGTCAAATTCTAAGGTATTCGGAGCTTTGGTGTTGTCGGGGGTCGCATCTTTAATATTGTTTTCAGTCTTATATATAGGTGTCTGTGGGTTAAGAACCGGGTTAGGGCCAATTGCTTGGGGTGCTTGTAGCACAATCCTGATAATTTGTATCACTACCCCCGGGTCTGTATTGTCGGAGTGCATAAATACTGACCACATTCTCCCCACTGCCCAGCCCATGTCAGCTGGGTTTTGAATTCTCACATTTAAATGTGTACAGGTACTTTTTTTGATCGACGATTGAAGATAATAGTCACTAGGCCCAAATTTTGGAGGGTCACACCTATCTGGCCCCCACATTACGCGCAGAAATTCGTCCTCTCTTTCTGGTTTCCATCTATCACTTGTTACAATGGCCTCACATCCCCAATATCCACAAAAATAATATCCTGGATAGTTACAAGAGCTTTTTCCTGAGTTTGAACTGGGGCACCAATACGTCCCCCATGGCACTTTAGATCTATATTTTCCCAGTCCGGGAAATAAATCATTGACTGTAAACGTAAAAGTCGGGGTACCCGCTGTTATATTCTCCTTTATCACTCGACTGCTTATGGGGTCCCGTAGGACCCACTTGAATGGCTGATGGTGATTATAATCTGATTCTGTCTTTCCTGCAATGACAAGTCCTAGAATCAAGTTCATACAAAGGCATCACATTCCCCCTTTTTGGAGGCTATTTGGTCGTTATCCGAATCTGGGTGGTGCAGGATTCCCAAGTTTAGTCAGGACACTTGTCGACTTGTCATTTTCTCTCGTCGGTGGGATGTACGGGACACGGGGGTGTCCGATGATCTGGTCCTGCAAACAAAAACTCACAGTTTTCATTAGTTTTATTCTGAAGGTCTGGCTTGATAGACTTAAGTGGACACCACTTAATTCTGTTGTCTTTTCTGACCGCAGCATACCCTCGCCCTGTCAGAACTAATTTCCACCCTTGTTCCCATTCTCCTAGCTCATTTCTGATCATGACCGACGGGCCTTCTTCTAGCACTCGAGTGGCCCAGTGCTTCTGGGCAGGGCTATTCACCTCGTCTCCCCTGGGGAACTGGTTTAGTGCTAATAGGGCAGTCCGTAGTAAGCGTGCCTGGTCCCCTGAGGGAATGACGTTGGTAAAACCTTCTGGTTTTGCTAATACCTCTAATTTAGATTTCAGAGTTTGATTTGCCTGTTCGACTATGGCTTGTCCTGTGCTGTTACATGGGATGCCGTGTATCAGAGTAATACCCCATTTCAGAGCGAATGCCTGGACTGCTTTAGACACAAAATTCGGACCATTGTCCGTTTTGATCTGATTAGGGACACCAACCCACGCCATGGTTGTCAACCAATGTTGGATGGTTGCTTTAGCGTCGGTCTTAAGGTGTTGTGTAGCTACAATCACCCCGCTATATGTGTCTACAGTTACTGCTAGCCATGCTCGAGGTTTTAGTAATTGACAGAGCATAAAATCCGTCTGCCACACCTCAGAGGCTTTAAGACCTCTGGGGTTGATTCCACTAGACCACAATGGTGCTTTTTGACAGTGGGGACATGTAGCTACTATATGTTTCGCGTCAGTGGCCAAAATCCCATATCTTTTTGCTATCACTTTAGCTCCGATGTGGAGGGACTCATGTCATTGGCGGGCATCTCTTAGTGTCCACAAGCCTTTTGCAGCGGCATCTGCTTTGTCGTTGCTGATTTGGAAGAACCCTTTGATTGGGTTATGGCTGTTGATGTGGATAACCGATATAGTGCCCTTTCGGGAAAAAAGCGCTTCTTCTAGCATCAGAGCTATTGCAGATGTTGACATGCCGGGCCCCGACATGGCTAAGCAAAGCTTGGCCACGAACATTGAATCAGTTACTATGTTGAGATGTATGTCAGGTACAGTCCACACGCCAGCACTACAGCTGTCGCTTCCAGCTGTTGGACGGAGATTGCACGATCGGTAATTTTGACACAGTGCCATTCTCCTCCCGATTGCCATACTGCTGCCGCGGTTGAGGTCGCTGAGGATGCGTCTGTGAAGACCGCTGGTCCCTGTTGGGGCCGGTCCATGATCTTCTGTGGGAGGTCGACGTCGACAATAGCTAGCATTTGAGTCCAGGGGGGCTTTGTGGCATACCGGACTTCCCCCCCAAATCCAGCGAGGGCTATAGCTAGATATTCTGACATTGCCACTGATTGTTTTGGGAGCTGTTTGCACAAGGGCAGGTATATTCTGGCAGGTTTGGTTCCCAGATGTCTTAGGGCGAGTTTTCTGCCTTTCGTGATGAGGTTACCGAGGCACTCAACTCCTGGAGAGAAGGCACGTGACGTTTTTCCCAGGACTATCCATTGTATTGGCTGAGCTTTTTCAGGGGGGCCTTGGGCCAGCGCTCCTACTCCCCCCCCTTCCGTGAAGTGCACATACAGATCAAGTGGTATAGTCGGGTTCTACCTGGCGAGCGTGTTTGATGACACCTGTTGTTCGATAAAGTCAAGAGAGCTTATTGCTTCTGTCGTCAGAGTTTTTTGTTCCCATGGGTGTTTCCCTTTAAAAAGATCGTACAGGAGGGCCATGATTTTGGGAGGGATCAGGACAACATTGCGGAGCCATTGTAAAGACCCCACTAACTGTTGCATATCATGGAGTGTCTTAATGGTCCGACGGATTTTCATTTGGGGGGGGTTGTTATATAAGAACGTGTGATCCCCATTCCCAAAAAAACTTACACAGGGTCCTCTTTTAATTTTTGCACTTGCAATTTCGAACCCGTTTGTCTTTAGGATTTCTGAGACCGTTGTCACTAGCTGGTCTACCTGATTTCGTGACAGTGCAGCAATCAAAATATCATCCATATATTGAATGATAGTCAAAGCCGCGTCGCTGCACCAAACCAGTGCCAGTGCCCGATCAACTGTGATTTGGCAGATAGTGGGTGAGTTGATCATTCCTTGGGGCAGCACTTTCCACTGGAAGCGCAAGTTGGGGCTTTGACTGTTCGGAATACAACGGAAAAAGCAAACCGCTCCTTGTCCTCCTCATGCAGAGGTATCGAGAAAAAGCAGTCTTTAATATCAAGGACAGCACAAGGTTGTCCTTCCGGTATCATGGAGTTCATGGGCAACAATGTTTGAACAGGACCCATTGGCTGGATTTTTTTGTTTACTTCACGCAGGTCATGGAGGAGACGAAATCCCTCGCCAGTTCGTTTGGGTATTACAAAAACGGGGGTGTTCCATGGGCTAGTGGAAGGCTCTATAAGATCTCGTAGTTCACAGGTCAGCTAACTCAAGAAGGGCATCCATTCGAGGCTTTGACAGGGGCCAGTGCTCGACCCAGACTGGGTCGGATGATTTCCATGTCAGTCTGATCGGTGGGAGTGGGTGTACGGCAGTGGCCCTTACTGTAAATTTGTCACCCTGGCTTTTAATAAGGCTAGGGCATCCCTCCCCAACAGGGGTGGGATTCCTGACATGACATATAGGAAGAGGGTAATGGTCTTCTCCGGTCCTTTTTCTGTGTGAAACGTGATTGCTACCAGTTGAGCACTCTTCCGAGCTCGGGTTAGTCCCCCGACTCCACCTACCATGGGGGCGTCTTCCGATTTCCAACGTGGGGGCCAGTTCGTTTCAGGGATAACTGTAACATCTGCTCCGGTGTCAATTAAAAAGGAGATGATAATGGTGGTGTCATTCGAGGTATTATGGAGGGAACAGATCCCCCACACCACTGGCGGGTTATCACACCTTACTGCCAGGGCCACCCAGGGGTCTCGCCCCCAAGCGGTGGTCCCTGCTGTCCCTGGGATGGAGGCCAGGTTTGTGGGATCGTCGGCTGGGCCATAAAGTTGGTTGCTTCCCTCGGGGACAACGGGTTCGGGAGCGACTCCCCCTGTCTGGGGTTGGCGTAATAGGGCCGCCTGACATCCCAAGTGGGAGAGGGCTGTATGCGGCCCGAGGGCCCCCTCCCTTTCCCGTTTCCCTGCTTTTTAAGCCTGCATTCCTTCGCGAAGTGCCCTCTCTTTCCGCAGGCCCAACACGGTCCTTTAGATCGGTTTTGTGGGAGGAGCGCCATCGGCGAGTCTCCCGATTGGGGGCAATTGGTCATCACATGGCCTGGTTGGCCACATTTGAAGCATGTCATCACGCTAGCCAGTGCACAAACAGCCACTTGGATTGGGGCCAGGTGTTCCTCGCTCACCACATGTTTAATCATGTCTGCAAGGCTTGACCCAGGTGGCAGTGATTGCAGGATTTCTTTGGTTTTTAGATTACACTGTTGCCGCAAACAGTCTGCGATGACTGGGCCTTTCGCCTCCGAGGGCAGGGCCGAGGAATCGACTGCTGCTTGGAGGCGATCTACAAACTGTGTAAAACTCTCACTTTCTTTTTGTTTTATTGTGGACCGTGGTGATGGCTTGGCAATAACTCTAGAGGTCGTGCGAATGGCTTCTCTAGCTGCACAAGTAGTTGCCATAACTTCATGGGCCCACAGGCCCTGGGCTTGTGCTTGGGGGGTAATCATTGTTGGGTCTGTACCCATCAACCGCTGTAGGCTGGAGCCGTGTAGCGGATGATCCACCCCGGTTACTGGGGCTAACTGCCTCGCACAGTTCTCCTCCCATTCTTGTTTAAACACAATCATCCCTGCCCCATCAAAAATCAACCTACAAGTCTGTTTTATATCGAACGGGAGCAAATCATCCCCCCCAAAAACCCCATCTATGAGGGTGGAGACCATGGCCGAATTGAGTCCTTTGTCCGCGATTGCTTTAATAATCGCTTGTATATCCTTAGGGCTTAAGGGGGAATGGACCCTCTGTCCCCCGTCCGTCACTCGGACCGGGAATGCTAGTGCGTCCGATGGGGCCCAATCGGCACATGCAATTTGTATTTTTCTCCAATCTGTGAGAGGAATTTCTGTCCCCTTATGTCTTTCTTTCCCCGTGAGTGGTGATGTTTTGGTCTTTGTATTTGCCAGCCAAG
Source organism: Falco punctatus (assembly GCF_963210335.1). Classification (NCBI taxonomy): domain Eukaryota; kingdom Metazoa; phylum Chordata; class Aves; order Falconiformes; family Falconidae; genus Falco; species Falco punctatus. The sequence continues at coordinate 835,653 of NW_027660235.1, read as the reverse complement.
TCTGCCATGCAGAGTCTGAGCCGGAGTCAGAGCCCGACTGACTGCTCACTTCCGGGTGCTGGTGGTATGTGGTCGGGCTTCGGCCCCTCCCTTGCCTTGCGTAATCGGGCGGTTCTTTCCCTTTCTGCCCGCCCCGCCTTCCGCTTGGGGAGGCGCCTGCCTTATAAGGGCAGGTTTGGGGAGGGTCGTTCTGATTGGCTTTCTGCCCCTCGCTGGTGCTCTTTTCCCTTTTTTGGTCGTGCCAATCACTCTTTTCCTTCCCATTCCCCTCCCCCTCCCCTCGGTGTGCACCTGTTAACTCTAGCGCTCCCTCCCTGCTCCCGCCGGGGGCGGTCTGGCCCCGCCCTTCCCCTTGCTGCTCGGCGCCATCTTGGGGCGCACAGGGCGGTGGTTCAGTCCGTGTAGTTTCGGCCTTGGCTTTTGCCTCAGCGCCCCTGGCCTCTGCAGCCAGCTTGCCCCAAAAGGAGTCTGCTGAGGGTCCTGTGGGCGAGTTGGAGACGGAAGAGTCTGCTGGACGCTGAGTGGGCGCGTCACTGTTCTGTCGGCTTTGAGGGTCGGTGGAACCCCCCTCAACCGGGGGGCGCGAGGCTTGTGTAGTCGCCCCATTTGCCACCCGCGGGGTGGTTAAAAGACAATCCCTTACAGCTTTACAGGTCTCCTGCTCGCGTCTAGCTTTTTGGAGAGCCTGGACGACTGTCCCCCACGCTTTCAGATTTTTCCCATTACCAGTAGACATCGTTTCGTCACATAAAGCATGGGAGCACTTGTCCCACACATCTGGGTGGAGTATATCCACCGGCTGGTCAATGACCCCGAGCTCTAAAAGTCTCGCAACTGCAAGAGTAAAATCTTTGGGCTTACAAGCAATACCCCACTGCTTATGCAGCTGTAATACGACCTTCACAAGAGCTTCCATCCTCTTGGTTGGTCCAGGAGCATCCTCCCCGCCGGGCTGGTCCTGCCGCTCCGGCCGCCGTTTACCCGATTCCAGGTGAATGTTCCCGGGTTTCGGCACCACTTGTTGCCTTCGCAGGCGCGCAGTGACCTGGTTCAGGAACGGCACTGCAGCCAATCCCTGGCCTTACGGTCTATCAGCTCACAGACACCAATGTGGTGGATGGCAAATGGCGTTTATTGCTGAGCGGCGTGGCACTATATAGCCTAGGTTTACAGTGTCACTTCCGTCTGCTTACATCATAAATCAAAAGCTGTTGGCTACCTGGAGGGGGGCCCTGTGTGTCCGTACAGCGCGAGATCTTCCGGCCGCCAGGCCCTACCTAGCAACACACGTGTCTGCCAATACCAGGAGGAGGAACTGGGTGATGGAGCTGCTGTTGGACATCTGCTGCCTCCAAACATAGGGTCCTCTTCATGAAGCAAATATAGTGACAAGTCAGGCAAGACTTCTGTGAGCCAAGTGAAAGCTGTTTCTTCTAGACCCTCCCCTGCTGCCCCCATGTCCCCCCCTCTGCCGTTCCTAGGAGAGCTCCCTTCCGAGCCGTGGCTGGAGCTGTGCTGAGTGCTGGCCGAGTGTGCTGTGAGGAGCAGGGGCTGTGCCCGCTGGCTGCCCAGCAGTGAGCCCTGCTCTGCAGCAGGGGCTTCATGGGAACCCTGGGGGCAGGGGCCAGTCCTGGCCTTGCCCTGGCTCAGCCCAAACTGCTCCCCGTGCAGAAGGGCCTGTCAGCCCTGTGGCTCAGCACCACACTGCTATCCAAGGACACCCAGGGCTCACTGTGTGCCCTGGAAGCAGCACAGACCTTGGGTGGACACCCAAAACAGATAGTCAAGGGTCCTGATCATGGAAAGCTCGAGACAGAGCGTCAGCTCCTCCCCCAGCCTCACAGATTGCATTGCCCACAGCATCATCAGTTAGGGGAAAGCTAGGACACCTCCATGCTGAGGACATGTCTGCACAGGAGGACCCACAAGGTCTGCGCCTGAGCCTGCACCTGAAACTCCTATTGCCAGAGAGCCTGTCTGCAATGCCACTAGCATCTGAGCAAGGCCAGGAGAGAGACAAAGGGACACTCGGGAACTCCTTCCCCTTGCCCAACCCGGCACACCACCTCCCACACAGCAGCAGTGCAGGACAGTCACCCTCAGGCTCTGCTCAGCGAGAAATGGCACCGTGGCAGCAGGAGAGATGCACTTCATCCTTTCTGCTGCTCTGCTGGACCAGGAGGTGTTGAAACACATGAAACCAACGGTCTAAAGGCTGTGCTGGGTGGGAGAGGAGAGCAGAGGTGTGTTGCTCAGGGAAGGCACCTGCACGGCAGACCATGGCCAGGAGGTGCCCCTATCTGCCCTGCATCAGGGTTCCCCTCAGCATCTCCCCCCTCCCTGCCCAGGGCTCTGCTGCCTGCAGCTGTCCCTGCCAGCAGCTCTTTCTCTGGCCCCAGGGCCCTTCCCTGCCAGCGCTCACAGAGCCCAGCTCAGCCCTGTGGATAACTGGCTAGCTGAAAAAAGGTCTCATAGACATAGTCCAGCTGGCTGGACAAAAATGCACATCGCTCTCAGCTTAAATGAAGTAAAGCAAAATACACTGTCTTTGGCTGTTTTTGTTACACAATAACAGGAAGATTTTGGTGGGAAAAGAATGTTGCAGGTGGGAACAGAAAACGACAGAAGAGAAACTAGGGGCGGGCTTGGTATTTAGGCAACTAACCAATAATGAGCTTAACTTTTGTAATATGTATGAGCTAATTATAACAAGATATAAAAGGTGATTGTCAGGGACAATAAACGAAGTCTGCTGATCACTCATATTGAGTGACTGTGTCTTCCCTCTGTCGTGACAAATGGGACCCTAGAGAACAGGGACCCTAGAGAGGACTGAACCTGCGAGCCATGGTTTGACAGAGTTTCGGGTACCGGTCCTGAAAGCAGTGCAGGAGGTGGAAGGGCAAGGTCCCCGCGCCCGGGAGCACCTACAGAGGGTTCCGCCGGCCACGCGTCGCTGAAGTCTCGCAAAGGCTGCAACAGTGCTGACGAAGGTATGGAGAGACAAGCGACGTATGATTTGCTCATACGCTTTTTAGAAAAGCGGAGTGTTTGGGACATAGATTGTAAAAAGGAATTACTCGGGTTATTAGCGTATGGGATAGCATCTGGGACCCCCGCAGCAGCGGCGAGCGGCGGCGCGAGGCCCGGCAGGCCCCTTCCCGGCCACGGTTTCTCTCCAAGGCGGCCCCCCCCCCCCTCCCCGATCCGATGCAAGCGGCCAAGCGAGCTAACATCTGGCTGCCCCCAGAGGTCAATCGGATCCTTTATATTCGGAACCTGCCGTATAAAATCACAGCAGAGGAAATGTATGATATATTTGGGAAATACGGACCTATTCGACAACTCAGAGTTGGAAACACTCCTGAAACAAGTGGAACAGCTTAAGCTTCTCAAGGAAAAATACGGACTTGATTACAAACCCACAAAAAAAAAAAAAGAAAAAAAAGTTCTTCAGATGTCACCTACAAGAAAAGGGTTTCTGCTTTGAACTAGCAAACATCTCTGTGTTTAAAAAGCAGCCTTTTGGCCTTGATGGAGATAATTTATTCTGTATTCTGTATTTATGCTGTATTCTGAATGTGGAAATTGGTTGGGACTAGGAGGCTGGCTTAAAGGCATTTTGCCAACGGGATTATTATTTTTGATCATTATTGTAATAATAGTTTTTTGATCAAAACCAGCCAAAATTATTTGTAAGCATTAGGCATATCTGAAGAGAATGCCTTTATTTGAATCAGCAGTTAAGGTGTAGTTTAGTCTGATGCTGTGGTTTTATCTGCTTCTGGTGAATTTTTGAAGTGATGAAATCAGAGATACAAGGTATACTAAGAGTTAGGAGGTAATAAGGTAATAATCTAAGTAAGGGTGCTGTCTTTTATATCTACAAGTGCAATCTGCTTTTACGTAGCAGAGAGAAACTTGAACAATAAGGTTGCTTGAGCGAGATGTGCATGTGACAACTTGGGAAAAGGGATATCACAACTGGAGTGCAACAGTGTTTCTATGTCTGGCAGAGTGAAATCTTTCAAGACCTGAGTTTAGACAGTCTAAAATAAATTGTTAGTATTCAGAAAACCCATCTTAAGCCTCTTTTGCTTCCATAGTGTTATGGAAGTCAACTGCTATTGTAGAGAATTAATGATTTTTTAATACATATTAACAAATACTACTATTTTAACTTAGCATTTGAGGGAATGTCAGCATAAATCACACTTAGAGTAAGACTGCATTTTTAATTACTGTACTCGTTAAGATTCGATGATGCCATAAGGCTAAGGTCTTTTATCACAGATTGGTTCGGAACTAAAAGGTGTGTGCACATGTAGATATGCACATTTGTGTTATTTTCCTTAATTGGCTACAAAATAATATAATTAGGTTGGAGACTAGATCTTGGGAATTTGTCTATTCTACTGTTTGTTAAGGAACGTGCACAACACACAGCACCCATGTAGGCTTGGCTTGTGGCATAGTTGTCAAATTTAGCATAGACATTCAGACAGATAAGCAACGTACTCTTCTTGTGTGTATCACCTACAAGCCATTATGGCTTAGTGTGTAAATCTGTATGTAACTATTGAAAAATCCACTTATGAATGTATATAGCTTAGAACTAATTTTTTCCCTTTGTTAATTCTTTGATATCAATGAGGTATTCTTCAGAAAATATATGGACTGGCTAGTTGCATAAGGGCAGTTTTTATTTGGACAGAAAATTGTTAATGGTCAGGGATTTTCCACTAAAATATTTGCAAATATTCCTAGTCAAACATCAGTTTGGTTTCTTTTTGGGTTTTGAGCTTGCATTAGTCCATGTTCAGAACTTTAAAATTGCCTTTGAATTTTTTAAACTTTTTATATCACTGGAACAGAAAGAGCATCTAAATTAAAGCTTCAAGCTAACTTTATTTTTCAAGTATTTCTGGAATTATACTTCTGAACTGAGATTTTATAATTGATTTTATAATTGATGACTGTTGAAACTTACTTAAAGCGCTCTTTGTAGTTAACCAATGAGGGATTGCCTAGTATGTAATGTGTAGTTTAAAGAACCAATTTGTTTAAAGCGCGCGGCCTCTGATAACGTACATAAACTTGTGATTGTATACAATAAATCGACATTTGCTTGCATCAAGCAGCGTCCCATCTCTCATCGCGGCAATTTGGTGACCCCGACGTGATGGGTTTATGAGCCGCCAGGCTGAGCAACAGGTCACGAGTCAACGTTGAATGAGCTGCTGAAAGGAAGCAGGAATTGAAAAAAAATGTCCCTCTGGAATTTAGAGGTGAGTTGTGGGAAACATGGGGAATGAGGCGTCTTCCCCCAAAAGAGATTATCTGAGCTTATGAAAGCTCTCCTTAATAAGCACGAAAAGAATATTCCTGGGCATGATCTCAAGGCAATCCTTAGATGGGTACAGGTAAAATTACTCACTGGGACTGCATCTAATATTTTTTACGCGAGAGTTTAGGGATGATGTGGGGGTAAAACGATGGGATGCGGCTACATCGGGGGATGCCAAAGCGCAGTGCATGCTCCCATGGTGGAAAAGCATTTTTGAGATTTTGAAAGCACAGGAAAAAAGTCACAGAGAAAAAGCCGGGAGGGGAAGGAAACTCTTCTACAGTAACTCCGTTACCGCTGCAGAACCTGAAACCCCCCAACCCCTTGAAGGTTTTTGCCACAGGTTACCCCCCACAGGAAGACCCCTTTGATCCGGGGCCGGTGGACCCTGAAAAAGAGCCAGATTTATATCCCCCCGACCCACACAATGAATGGGCTAGCATAAGACGCCAAGCCTTGAAAGAAAGAGACCTGGGCATTGCTAAAACAACAGTGGCCCCTGTGCTTTTTCAGGGTCGGGGGCCACAACTGGAGGCCTTGTCTTTTCCGGTAATTAAGAACTGCGTCACACCGTTACCGAGCACGGGCTTTCCTCTCCTTATTCTGCAAGTCTGTTCTCTTCTGTATTTGATACATACGTTTTGACTCCTCATGATCGTAAGTCTCTAGTGCAGCTGTTATTAGCTCCGACTCAATACGTGATATGGGACTCACATTGGAGGGGGGGGCTTCAGGCACTCCTCTTCACCTATGTGGGTCACGGCAATGCCGCTATGGCCGTGCTGACCATACAACACCTTACTGGTACAGGTCGGCACTCTGACCCGGCAGCCCAAGCTCCGGACATCCATCAGGAGGCTCTCGAAGCAGTTTGTGAGGAAGCAAGAAAGGCTCTTCTTAAAATCCCTGACTCACAAAAGCCGCAGAAAGCTTTTATAAGTGTTACTCAAGGACCCCGTGAGTCCTATATGGAATTTATTGACAGACTAAAAAATGCTTTAGTGCGTCAGATGGATAACACGGAAGCGTGGGAAATATTGTTATTGAAATTGGCTGTGGAAAATGCTAATGCAAATTGCAAAAAACTGTCGCAATCTCTCCCTCATCCAAACCCCACATTGACTGAAATAATAGAAGCCTGCAATAGAATCAGCACTGTGGATCACAAATTTGAGGTTATGGATGCTGCCTTTGCAGCTGTATGTGGTCTGTCAGTAATTTGTTACCGCGCGCCTGCGAAGGCAACAGGGGAATTGAGAGGATGTTAGAATTCTTGAAAGGGCAACTTCTAAATGTACCATGCCTGGGAAAACAAAAAGCAGAGTGAAGAAGCATGAGTTATGCCTGAAGAAGTATCTTCACGTACCCCCAAAGACCTTTCCCAGGCCTGACAAAGCCCAGGGGATTACTGGCAAATAGACTTTTTCCAAGTTACTGCAGAAATAGGGTATCAGTATCTTTTAGTAATGGCAGATGCTTTTTCAGGCTGGCTGGAAGCTTTCCCTTGCCACACCAATAAGAAGTATCATAAGTGTAAGTTCAGAGATAATACTGAGATTTGGGGTACCCATAGGACTTTCTTTGTGTGTTGTGGTCCACACTTGGTAGTAGGAGCCCTTCACCTTTCAGCTAAACTAGGAGGGGTAAAATGGGATCTCCATACTCCATGGAGACCTCAATCAAGCGGGAAAGTAGAAAGAATGAAGCTAAGCCTGAAAGGGCAGATGAGTAAAATCTGCCAAGAACCTGAGAGAGCAGTCAGATGCTTTTCCCTCACCATTGCTACAGATACAGGATCCAGCGTAAACGGAAGGAGAGAATTTGGAAGGGATACATGGTAAACCTTGCCAGGTGACAGAAATGGGAGTGAATCCCAAAATAATAGAAGGGAAACATGGCTTAAAAGAGTATGTTCAGTCTCTAGGAAAGGTCCTGTCCTCTCTCCAGAGGTACGTCACTGTGAGCGCAGATCTGTCCCTGGACGTGCCTGTACATCACTACCAACCCGGAGATTGCGTGTATCTTAGAACGTGGTTGGATGAACCGTTGAGGAGAAGTGAAAGGACCTTTCCAGACTTTGCTCAGCACCTACGCTGCTGTCAGGCCTGAAGGAGTCACTCCATGGACGTGCCATAGCAGGGTTTAAGCAGCCACATCACCAGAATGGACTGTCAAGCAACAAAAAACCCTTTATGCTTGAAACTACCTCCAGAATCATGAAGTTCTAGGTTCAGGATCTTGCATTATTGCCAGACAGCATATAAGTGGATGACTGAAATGCGACCCCGGATAAGACTGGGCTGTCTACAGGGAAGCTGGAGTCTGCTACTTGCCTCTCCTTTGTAGATATATGTTGAAACATGTTTTACAGATGTATAGAATTTGGCCTGTGATGTGGTATGCTAAATCCTCAGCTTGGGTGGGACCAGGAGGAGTCATGGACATGGAATACTCATTTGAAAATGGTGGAAGGATCGATGAATGTTGTTAGGAGGAGTGATTGTTGGGTAGGTACCCCTTTCCCTGAATGTCCTCATGCAGGAATGCCTGTAGCTGGTATCCCCATCCCATTTGGGACTAGTGGGCATAACTTGTGGCTAAGACCAAAATACACTCATTGGAACGAGACTGACCTCCAGACCTGGGCAATACTGAATCCACACTCAGTGTGAAGTGTGTTACTAAAATGAAGCCAAGACACACCAAAACGGAGCTCTGGTCTTTGTGGGGCCCTACCCACATTGTGATTGCTCAATGCATTTCATGAAGCTGTCAGAACTAACTAGCAGTAGGTACTGGAACGTTCCACTGGGCACTGGGTGTTGCTGGATATGTGCCAGTGTAGCACAAAAAGCGTTACCACCAGGATGGTTGGGTAGATGTACACGGGGAGGGATTTTTTCTGATATGACTGACTGAGACACTGGACAACAGTCGGTGGTGAACAACTTACTTGCGGAGATACACGCAGAATCAACCACCCCTTACAGAGAGACCCACTGGGTTTCACTCTTCTGCTGCGTGGTTTATTTCTTGGTGAGGGGCTGCTGAATTGGGGAAGGCAGTGATAAAGAGATCCACAGGAGTGGAAGAGATGGCCAAGGGCACTGCAGGTGCCATAAACTGCACTCTGTACAGCAGAGACAATGGCCGTATGCAAGGGGACAACCCTTGGGTTCTCTTGGTGACTTCCAGCCTTGCCCGTGCCCTTTGCCTTCCATCTCACGCTGTCCTACGCTGTCCCACGGCTGCTGCTTTTCCCCGGCAGGCTGCAGGCACCCATCTGGCTTCCCCACCTTGCTCTCACCCTGCCCTTGCCACACATGCACCGATGTCTGCCCACCCTCACACGCTGTTCCTGCAAACACACACACATGGACTGATCTCACACTCCTTCTGGACGACGTCTCCCACCACAGCACAAGCCCTGGAGTGACATTTCCTCCTCTTGACCTCCAGTCTCCACTTTCCCAGCTGCACTGGCTGGCAGTGCTTCTCCCTCCTGCTCTTCCCTACCTCCAAGGAAAGCTCCACCACCGGGGAAACCACCCTTCAGGCGGGCATCCCGACCCGTCACCCTCCTTGTGGCCTTTCCCCTGACCAAGCCACGGCCTCACCGCGCTCTTCCAAGGCTGCGAGCCTTTCAGCTTCTCGCATAGGCACGAGCAAGCGGTGTGCCTGCTGCTGTGCTGCCATGTTCTCAGGCAGCAGCGACGTGACAAGCAAGAAAGAAGCCCCTCGGTGGAGTGAGCCCAGGTCCTTAGGCAGGGGGGATCTCACAGCCCATGTGCCACCCAGGGGCCTTCTGCTGGCCTGCCCGAGACACTGGCAGATGGAGCTTAACAGCACATGTCCCAGTCATGAGTCAGGGGCTGCCCTACGCGCTGTTTCAGGCAGAGGTGACCTCACCGCCCCTTTCCCAGGCACATTGCTGCTGTTGGGCTGTCCCCTCCGCAGGCAGAACTGGCCTCACTGCCCCCGTCACAGCCATTGGCTTCCTGCTGGAATGTGAGTCCCTGAGACACAACTGACCGCGAGATACCGTCCTCAGCCATCACCCTCCCCGTGGCCCAGCACCCAGCAGATAAAGGGAAGCTTCTCTCAGCCAATTTATCTCATGGATTTCCTACCCACCGTTTGGGTGGAAGAACAGTCCTCAGGGGAACTGCTCTGTTTCTACTGGACCATGTTTTGTCTCTGCTTCTGTGCCTCTGTTTTCCCTTCTTCCCCCTGCTATCCCATCCCAACTGAGCTCTCCAGGGAAGTGAGTCAATGAGTCCTAGAATATCTCAGGTTGGGAGAGGCCCCTGTAAAGGCCCTTGTCCAGCTGTCCTGCTCAGGGCAGGGTGAGCTGGATGGCATCTCTCAAGGGCTCTGCCCACTTTGGCATCATCCACAGAAGGGTCTGAAAAGCCACTTTGTCAGCTTGTACTGGGAGACAATCAAGACATTCAACACACTTGGCCCAACTGCTTGCAATGGAAGATGTCACTAGTCAGTGGCCACCAGGAGGACTTGACCACTGGTGACATTTGGTCTTGAGCCCCTGTGGCGTATGATGCACCGCGTCTGGGAGCGGATTGAAGGCATGAAGACACTCAAAGACACCTCAAAGACACTTTATTGACAATCAAGCAAGCCTTTTATACCTTTGCAGGGGGCTGACGTGTCAGCCTGTAACTGTGCTCAGCAATTTTCCACTCTGGGCTCTTTTTTTATTACAGACACAGCAGCTCAGCAACTCCCTTGATCTACAAGGCCACAAGCTCTGCAGACCACTCCCTATCTTCAAAGCTCTCCTCTTGCTCCCATGGCTTCCTTCCAACAAGCATAACTGTGTCTCTCTCCCAAGGTGGGGTTTCGCTCCCTGACGCCGTTGAGCTAGCTCGAGACATAGCCACAAGCCACCAGCCAACGTCCCACCCACAGTGTCCTCCATTTCTTCACTCCAAATATCACCCATCTGCCTATACAGAAACTGCAGGAGAAAAAGTCAAACCCCTTGCAAAGGTGCAGGCACAAACCATTCCCTTCTTGCCTCAATACGTATGGGTGCAGCAATCCCTTTGATGTCCCACAACTACCTGGAACTGGCTGCAGGAGTATTTCCACCGTCATTTCCCCAGACACTACGGTGAGGATGACCAGCCTGTATTTCTCCCAATTGTCCTTCTTGCTTTTCCTGAACAAAGGCTGGATGTCTGCCTTTTGCCAGGACCCCAGAACCTCCCTGATTGCTTGGACACATTTGAGGGCACCATCCAGAAAGGGTGCCGTGATCAGACAGAGGCACTTGCAATGAGCCTGCCCACGGCGGGTGAGATGAATCTCCCTGGGACAGTGGCCTTTGTTCCTGCAGTCACACACAGGAACGGCGGTGCCCTGGGAGGTGTCCCCACCTCAGCTGGCCTCATGCACTGCTGGCGTGGTTGAACCCCAGCCTCACGCACACAGGGGTGCTCAGAGGCACGAGCCCGTCCCTGGCACGTGCGGAGGCAGAGCACTGCAGCGGGCACAGTGACTGCCTGGCCTCCTGCTGCCCCTGCCAGAGGCTGGCAGCACCTCAGCCCGGGGGTGTCGCGCCCTGCTCGGCACCTCGCGGAGATGGCCCTCGTCATGAGCAATGGGCACGGGGACCTCGGTTCAAGGAAGCACGTTGCAGTGCTGCATTCAGATGGTCTCCACAAATCCAGAACATTTGATGGAGGCCAGCACCGTCACAGAGTGCCCGTTGCCTGCCCCTGCCTGCGCTCACAGGACTGCCACGCAGCACGGCAGTGACCAAGCTGCCAGAGCACTCAGGCCTTACACCAAGGCAGGGGGTCAGAAGGAGAGTGTGGAAGTGGAAGGAGGACAGCACTGGAGAGCCAAGGGGTGGTGTTCCCTGGTAGTGCTGCCATGCCAGGAACCTTTTCCCCTCCATCTGTGCATACAGGAACTGTCCCTGCAGCTGCAGAAAGGCCTTGCAAGGAAGAATCCAAGGATAAATAAAGTTGCTTAGTGGCCCTTTTGGATTTCTTAGACAAAGAGAGAGCAGGGCACCTTCAGAAAAGAAAATCACAGAAGGAATTAGTATAGGGATGACAAATTTATCAGAAATTAAATAGCACAAGCAACTACAACAAATTGAAAAGACAGTCTGGGTCTGTGATGAATTACATTATAAATGGTATTCATAAATTTATTCCTTCAGAAAAAGATCCAGCTATCAGTTTGCACATTGCACCCTTGAGCTCCTGGTTCCTCATACTGTAGATGAGGGGGTTCACTGCTGGAGGCACCACCAAGTACAAAACTGACACCACCAGGTCCAGGAATGGGGTGGACATGGAGGGGGGTTTCAGGTAGGCAAAAGTGGCAGTGCTAACAAAGAGGGAGACCAAGGCCAGGTGAGGGAGGCACGTGGAAAAGACTTTGTGCTTCCAGTCAAGAGGAAGTTCCTCCAGTCTCTAGGACCTTCCAGTGGTGATGGAGAATGGCTTCACTGGGACATCGGCCTGCTCACACTGCTCCCTGGGATGCCCCCCCTCCACCTCCCTGGAGTGGGAAGCATTGAATGTGGCCAAATGACTCCTGACTTGATCCCCATCCACACTTGGCTGGTTCCCTCCAGAGCCCTGCCTTCAGGCACAAAGCTTTGGGACACGATGCTGGGGAAGACTAAAGCAAAGAGGACCTGGAGGATGTTCAGTTTTATCTAGACCTGCTCTTACTAAGCCCAGCAGTGGCCACACAGGGGCTTTGTTTAGTTCTTAAACTGTTCTGCAAGTAGCGACAGATCCTCTTGATGCCCTTGAACGTCTTGCAAGACCCCATACTAAGCAGGCTTTGGCTTCCCTGAAGACATCCCTATTTCTAAATTCCTCTTTGAGCCCTTGCATCCACCTCCAGGATGCTTCCTTTTCTCTCTGGAGATTCTTGAGGAATTCCTTCTTTAGCCAAGGATCTCTCTTGGCATGTCTGCTTGATTTCCTGCTTCTCGGTATGGACAGTTCTGCTTGGGAAATGCTTTCCTGAATGACCAGCCGTACACAGCTCTGCTGTCCTTGAGTGCTGCTGCCCATGGGACTAACACTACAAGTCCCCTGAAGAGGCTAAAGTCTTCTCCCACTATTTCATGAGCACTACAGCCAGGGCTGACACTGGTTTTCACTCCCTCAGCAGCACTGCCTGTTTGGCAAGGACCAGATTCAGGTGAGCATCACCTTTGTTGGCCTGACACCTGTGCAAAGAATTTGTCTCAAGAGACCCCCGACACCAGCTGGACGGTGTGTATCCTGCTGTGCTCCCCTTCCAGAAAGTGTCAGGGTCATGAAGTCCCCAATAAGAGCTGGGATCATGGACTTGCAGACTTCCTTGGCTTGCTTAGATAAGCCTTTCTCCACTGCCGTACCCTGAGTGCGGGCGCTGTGTCTCCCACCAGGATGGCACACTAACCGGCCTCTCGCTGAGACTCTCCTGCAAGGGCTCACCCAACCTGCTGCACACCCCGTAGAGGAGATCCGCACGTGCAACAAGTGCCTGCACACGGAGGGCATCCCCTCCTCAGCTTCCTGGCCTGTCCCTCGTGAAAAGCCCACACCTTCCCCTGCCGCACCACTGTGACCTGTCCCGCCACCCCTCAGGATTTAGTTCATCAATAGCATGATTTACTCCATCCATATCCAGCACGATGACAGCAGGTGGAAGTCCAGCTCCTCCTGCCTGTGCCCCAGGCCCAAGCCATCGGTGCGCTTTTGGGCTGCAGCACCTCAGCCGTAGCACTGGGGCCACGCTCAGGCTTCTCTCGGGCAAAGCTGGTACCAAGCGCCCCCGAGCTAGCGTGTGCCCGTGCTGTGCTGGAGACCAGAGACCCGCTGGAGTGGGTGGTGGTGGCAATCTAAGCGCACCGGCAGAGGAAGCCCTGCCCTCTGCAAGGCCAGAAAAGCAGTGCTGGGCTCTGCAGCCCTGGCAGAAGAAGGCTTGGCTAGCTGCAGTGCTGCTGAGGCCCCTGAAGGCCTGTGGGGGAGGGGAGGCTGACCTCCAGGAGGACATGGTGCTGCTGAAAATGTGCTTCAGTTTGGGTATGCTGTGATCCAGGAACACTGTGAGGACCATGCACTGGTTCTTTGATGGTATCTTCACGGGGCTGAGCAAAGGATTGTTGGAATAAGTGCCAGTGGAGTGTGGGAGTAGCCAGGTGATTGGGACCCCCACTGTGATGGGCTTCCTGTTCATGGACCAGCTGGATGAACTTGGGTCAGACCGTGACGCACTGCAGGGCTGGGATTCAGTTGCTGGTTGACAGAAACCAAAGCTACCTGAGGTGCCACCTGGGCTTCCTCAACGGAACCATATTCCTGACAATAAAGATTTGGATGCCCACATTTTTATGTTGCAGAAGGAAGCCGAGCTACATTAGATACCAGAAGCAGTTACAAATGCTGCAACACCTCTTGTACGGGCTTCTGGAACACCAGGGCAACCCCAAGCAGGGGAACCAGTAATCATCCAGTGGAAGCCAAATGCCAGACCAGCAAGTCAAAAGCTGTACCCAGTTAAACTACAAGTCAGGAAAGGGTTGGAGTCATTAATTGAAGAGATCACAGATTTTGGGTTACTAAGAGAATGCCAATCAGAACATAACACTCCAGTATTACCAGCCAGGAACCCAAATTCAGAAGAATATAAACTGGTGCAAGATTCAAGAGCTATAAATCCAGCTGTGCAAGATGTCCATGAGGCAGTAGCACACCCGTATGCCCTCCTGACCACCCTGAAGGAGAATGAGGAATGGTTTACTGTATGAGATGTGAAGATGCGTTCTTCTGCCTTGCGCTGGCTGCTGCCAGTCACCAATCGGTTGGTTTCAAATGGGAAAGCCCTGAAACTGGTCGAGAAACCCAGCTGTGCAGGGCTGTATGACTGCAAGGAGTTAAAAATAGTCCTACAGTCTTTGGAAATCAATTAGCCAGTGAGTTGGAAAGCTGGCAAAAGAGGTATGAAAATGTCGCCTTGCTGCAATAGGTAGGTGACATACTGCTAGCAACCAGTAGTAAAGAAGATTCTATATCAAGGACCTCCTAAACTTTGGGGGCTAGCAGGGTACAAAGTACCCTGGGAAAAGGCAGAGACCACCCCAGAAGAAGCAACCAATCGGGGATTTACAATTTGCCTGGGCCTGCAGAGTCTTGGAGCTGGAGGAAAAGGGCCATTTGTCAAATCCCAGAAGCCAAATGAAAACAAGAGCTCAGAGCATCCCTGGGAATGGCCGGGTGGTGTCACTTACGGATAATGAATTTGGGACTCATTGCCAAGCTTTTATATGAAACTGTCGGAGGAAACGGAAACCCCCTTGTCTGGACTCAGGAGTGCAGAGATGCATTTACGGAATGGAAACGGACTGGAATGAGTGCTCCAGCTCTAGGCCTCCCAAACCTAGAAAACCCATTGGAACTCTTGTGCATGAAAGGTGACACGTTGCCTTAGGAGTGTAGGCCCAGAGACTGGAACCATGGAGCAGAGCCGTGGGGAGCTTTTCCAAACAGCTGGACAGTGTCAGTAAAGGACGGCCAACCTGTCCGCGCACGGTGGCAGCTACAGTATTACCGGTGCAAGAGGCCCAGGAACTGACACCTGGGTAAAAATGACATGATCTCAGTGGCAAAGAAGAAGTAACTCATGATTGTTTAAAGACAATGGCAGAGATATATTCTAGCCGAGTGGAATTAAAAGGCACGCCAACAGAAAATGCAGACTGGGACTTATTTGTAGGTGGTAGTAGTTTTGTGCGAAATGGGACCCAAAGAGCAGGATATGTGGTGGTAACTATCAGAGAGAGAAGAGAAGGCAAAGCCCTCTCATCTGACACGTGGGCCCAAGAGGCAGCACTCACAGCCTTACTAAGGGCACTGGCATTATTATCAACAGACAAGGCTTTTTTTAATGAATGGACATATTTGAAATTTGCCTTTGGAATAGACCATGCCGATGGGGCTGTTGGAAAGAAAGAAAGAAAGAGGACTCTGAACCTCTCAAGGATCCCCAGCCAAACTATGAGGCAAAGACCCAACAATCATTTCAGGTGACCAGATGACCCAGGGTGCTGGCAATTATGCATCGTAAAGTGCAGCACCTTGGAGATAGCTCGGTGCATCTAGGACAGCAAGTGGCAGATGAAGCAAGGAAAGAAGCAGCTGAAAGTGAAATATTGCTAGTCCTGCCAGAGAAACGGCAGAAATTAGAACCTAAGAGCCACAGGATCCACCAGAAAACAATCAGTTGGCTAATATACTGAAGGCAACCCAAATCACGGATGATGGGTGACTCCTTCGCATCAACTAACATTTACAGAGGGAATTATGTGTGAATTGGCTAAAAGGAAGCACCAAGAAACTCCCTGAGGAATTGAGAGGATGTTAGAAGCCTTGAAAGGGCAAGTTCTAAATGTACCATGACTGCGAAAAAAAAAGCAGAGTGAAGAAGCATGAGTTGTAACTGAAGAATAGCCCTCACCTACCCCAATGATCTTTCCCAGTGCTGACAAAGCCCAGGGGATTACTGGAAAATAGACTTTTCCCAAGTTACTGCAGCAAAATGGGTATCAGTATCTTTTAGCAATGGCAGATGCTTTTTCAGGCTGGCTGGAAGCTTTCCGTTGCTGCACATATAAGAAGTATCATAAGTGTAAGTTCAGAGATAATACTGAGATTCGGGTACCCATAGGACTTTCTTCGGGTAGGTGTCGGAGAATGGCTGGATGAGAAGGGTCACAGATCATTAGAGCATTTGTACGAGCAGAGCCGCATCTAACCAGTGTGCTATCAAGACTGGGCCTCAGCTGAGGTTGCCAGCTGTGCTGATGGCTGCGGTGTTGCAGGGACACCGCGGCCTTAACAGGCTTCACAAACAACTCTGAGGAGGTATGTGCAGTAAAGATAAAGAAGTTACGTAAGCTAGCTAACCGCAAGTAGGAGGACCATGTAAATGAGCAGGTAGTGATTGTAGCCAATCATAGACCGCTGAGTATGCATAATTAGATACACTGTATAAATAAGAGCTATTTGGATTAATGAATGGAATCATGCTTTATCACTCATATTGAGTCGGCTGCATGTTATTCCCCACCGCTCGCAGGTTCACAATTGTTAGTAGAAGCCCTTCACTTTTTAGCTAAACTAGGAGGGGCAAAATGGGATCTTCACACTCCATGGAGACCTCAATCAAGCAGGAAAGTAGAAAGAATGAAGCAAAGACTGAAAGGGCAGATGAGTCAAATCTCCCAAGAACCTCAGAGAGAGCAGTCAGATGCTTTTCCCTCACCATTGCTACAGATACAGGATCCAGCGTAAACGGAAGGAGAGAGTTATTCCTTTGGAAAGGATACATGGCAAACCTTGCCAGGTGACAGAAATGGACTGAATCCCAAAATAATAGAAGGGAAACATGGCTTAAAAGAGTATGTTCAGTCTCTAGGAAAGGTCCTGTCCTCTTTCCAGAGGTGCGTCACTGTGAGCGCAGATCTGTCCCTGGACGTGTCTGTACATCACTACCAACCCAGAGATTGCGTGTATCTTAGAACGTGGTTGGATGAACCGTTGAAGAGAAGTGAAAGGACCTTTCCAGATTTTTCTCAGCACCTACACTGCTGTCAGGCCTGAAGGAGTCACTCCATGGACGTGCCATAGCAGGGTTTAAGCAGCCACATCACCAGAATGGACTGTCAAGCAACAAAAAACCTTTATGCTTGAAACTACCTCCAGAATCATGAAGTTCTAGGTTCAGGATCTTGCATTATTGCCAGACAGCATATAAGTGGATGACTGAAATGCGACCCCAGATAAGACTGGGCTGTCTACAGGGAAGCTGGAGTCTGCTACTTGCCTCTCCTTTGTAGATATATGTTGAAACATGTTTTACAGATGTATAGAATTTGGCCTGTGATGTGGTATGCTAAATCCTCAGCTTGGGTGGGACCAGGAGGAGTCATGGACATGGAATACTCATTTGAAAATGGTGGAAGGATCGATGAATGTTGTTAGGAAGAGTGATTGTTGGGTAGGTACCCCTTTCCCTGAATGTCCTCATGCAGGAATGCCTGTAGCTGGTATCCCCATCCCATTTGGGACTAGTGGGCATAACTTGTGGCTAAGACCAAAATACACTCATTGGAACGAGACTGACCTCCAGACCTGGGCAATACTGAATCCACACTCAGTGTGAAGTGTGTTACTAAAATGAAGCCAAGACACACCAAAATGGAACTCTGCTCTTTGTGGGGCCCTACCCACATTGTGATTGCTCAATGCAATTCATGAAGCTGTCAGAACTAACTAGCAGTAGGTACTGGAACGTTCCACTGGGCACTGGGTGTTGCTGGATATGTGCCAGTGCAGCACAAAAAGCGTTACCACCAAGATGGTTGGGTAGATGTACACGGGGAGGGATTTTTCCTGACATGACTGACTGAGACACTGGACAACAGTCGGTGGTGAACAACTTACTTGCGGAGATACACGCAGAATCAACCACCCCTTACAGAGAGACCCACTGGGTTTCACTCTTCTGCTGGGTGGTTTATTCCTTGGCGAGGGGCTGCTGAATTGGGGAAGGCAGTGATAAAGAGATCCACAGGAGTGGAAGAGATGGCCAAGGGCACTGAAGGTGCCATAAACTGCACTCTGTACGGCAGAGACAATGGCCGTACGCAAGGGGACAACCCTTGGGTTCTCTTGGTGACTTCCAGCCCTTTGCCCGTGCCCTTTGCCTTCCATCTCACGCTGTCCTACGCTGTCCCACGGCTGCTGCTTTTCCCCGGCAGGCTGCAGGCACCCATCTGGCTTCCCCACCTCTCTCTCACCCTGCCCGTGCCACACATGTACCGATGTCTGCCATGCTGTGCTGCCATGTTCTCAGGCAGGAGCGACGTGACAAGCATTTCCCCAGACACTACGATGAGGATGACCAGCCTGTATTTCTCCCAATTGTCCTTCTTGCTTTTCCTGAACAAAGGCTGGATGTCTGCCTTTTGCCAGGACCCCAGAACCTCCCTGATTGCTCGGACACATTTGAGGGCACCATCCAGAAAGGGTGCCGTGATCAGACAGAGGCACTTGCAATGAGCCTGCCCACGGCGGGTGAGATGAATCTCCCTGGGACAGTGGCCTTTGTTCCTGCAGTCACACACAGGAACGGCGGTGCCCTGGGAGGTGTCCCCACCTCAGCTGGCCTCATGCACTGCTGGCGTGGTTGAACCCCAGCCTCACGCACACAGGGGTGCTCAGAGGCACGGGCCCATCCCTGGCACGTGCGGAGGCAGAGCACCGCAGTGGGCACAGTGACTGCCTGGCCTCCTGCTGCCCCTGCCAGAGGCTGGCAGCACCTCAGCCCGGGGGTGTCGCGCCCTGCTCGGCACCTCGCGGAGATGGCCCTCGTCATGAGCAATGGGCACGGGGACCTCGGTTCAAGGAAGCACGTTGCAGTGCTGCATTCAGATGGTCTCCACAAATCCAGAACATTTGATGGAGGCCAGCACCGTCACAGAGTGCCCGTTGCCTGCCCCTGCCTGCGCTCACAGGACTGCCACGCAGCACGGCGGTGACCAAGCTGCCAGAGTACTCAGGCCTTACACCAAGGCAAGGGGTCAGAAGGAGAGTGTGGAACTGGAAGGTGGACAGCACTGGAGAGCCATGTGCTGGTGTTCCCTGGTACTTCTGCCATGCCAGGAACCTTTTCCCCTCCATCTGTGCATACAGGAACTGTCCCTGCAGCTCCAGAAAGGCCTTGGAAGAAAGAATCCCAGGAAAAACATAGTGGTTTAATGGCCCTTTGGTTTTGTTAGATGAAGAGAGAGCAGGGCACTTTCAGAAAAGAAAATCAGAGGAATTATAGAATGGGGACGACACCTTTATCAGAATTGAAATACCATGAGCAACTACAACAAATTCAGAAGACAATCTGGGTCTGTGATGAATTACATTATAAACGCTATTCATCATTTTATTCCTTCAGAAGAACATCCAGCTATCAGTTTGCACATTGCACCCTTGAGCTCCTGGTTCCTCATGCTGTAGATGAGGGGGTTCAGTGCTGGAGGCACCACCAAGTACAGGACTGACACCACCAGGTCCAGGGATGGGGAGGAGATGGAGGGGGGCTTCAGGTGGGCAAATGTGCCAGTGCTGAGAAAGAGGGAGACCACGGCCAGGTGAGGGAGGCACGTGGAAAAGGCTTTGTGCCGTCCCTGCTCAGAGGGGATCCTCAGCACAGTCCTGAAGATCTGCACGTAGGACAGCACAATGAAAACAAAACAGCCAAAGAATAAAGAGGCACCAGCCACAAGAAGCCCCACTTCCCTGAGGTAGGTGTGTGAGCAGGAGAGCTTGAGGATCTGTGGGATTTCACAGAAGAACTGTCCCAGGGCATTGCCTTGGCAGAGCGGCAGTGACAGTGTATTGGCCGTGTGCAGCGCAGCATTGAGAAACCCACTGGCCCAGGCAGCTGCTGCCATGTGGACACAAGCTCTGCTGCCCAGCAGGGTCCCGTAGTGCAGGGGCTGGCAGATGGCCACAAAGCGGTCATAGGCCATGACGGTGAGGAGAGAACACTCTGCTGAAAGGAAAACGACAATCAGGAAGAGCTGTGCAGCACATCCTGAGTAGGAGATGTCCCTGGTGTCCCAGAGGGAGTTGGCCATGGCTTTGGGGACAATAGTGGAGATGGAGCCCAGGTCAATGAGGGAGAGGTTGAGGAGGAAGAAGTACATGGGGGTGTGCAGGTGGTGGTCACACACTACAGTGGTGATGATGAGGCCGTTGGCCATGAGGGCAGCCAGGTAGATGCCCAGGGAGAGCCAGAAGTGCAAGAGCTGCAGCTCCCGCGTGTCTGCAAATGCCAGGAGGAGGAACTGGGTGATGGAGCTGCTGTTGGGCATCTGCTGCCTCTGGGCATATGATCCTGTCACAGGAGAAAAAGACAGTGATAATTTAGGGGAGACTTCTGCAAGCAAAATCAGAGCCATTTCCCACAGACCACCCCCCCGTCACACACAGACATCCCTCTCTTTTCTCGGAGACCTTCCTGCAGCTGTGTGGCTGCAGCCCTGCTTGGTGCTGGCCGTGTGGGTGATGAAGAGCAGGGCATCTGCCCACGGGCTCTTGACCAGCCAGCCCCACTCTGCAGCAGTGGGTGGGGGCAGGGACCAGTACTGGTGTTTAACTTTGTCCTGTGAAACCAGTGCCAACGCAGAAGGGCTGGTCAGCGTCTGCAGCGCCAGTGCTAAGGAACGGGAAAGGTGAAGGCATTTTAAGAGAGATTTAGTTTTTTTCACAGCTCCCCGCCATCTCTCCTGTTGAATATTCTCGGATGTCAGAAAAGCAGAGCATTTTTGCTGCCCTCAGGTGGAACAGAGTGAGGTCTGTGAGGCAAGAGGATTGCCTGTGGTGAGGGCACAGTGAGGGGAGGTGGTCTGTCCTGCTGGTTCCCAGTTTCTGTGGGCTTGCACCTTCCTGAGATGAATGGTGGCCACACTCCCATGTTGCCCTGAAATACCACAAGGCACTGCTGAGAACAGACTGACCCACCACAGACCAGTAAAGGTTGTAGGCTTTCATCAGAACTCAGCATCCCACCCACAGCAAAAAATACACAGCTCATTTCACCCACCCCAACAGCATTTTCTCCATCACAGAAACTCTACGCCTCTACGTGGGGCTTTCAGGTCACTTATGGGTTTGAGGGGACAGGTTTCCATTCTGGAGGGCAACTCACTGCTCGGAAGGGAACTTTAAGGAGGTAGCCAAGTGCCCTAACAAGAGCATCAGGTTCAGGGAGAACCAGCCCATTGCCCAGCCCCACATAGGGCATTGCCCACAGCCCCACAGCTGAGAGGAAAGCTGAGACAATTGTTCCCATGGACACACCTGCAGGAGAGGACCCACAAGGTCAGAGTGTGACTCTGCAGCTGAAACACCCATCCCCAGAGAGCCTGGCAGCAAGAGCAAGAGAATAAAACTAACCCCAAAAGGCAGAGAAAGAAGTAAAATTGCACTGACGGTCTAGGTAAGAGTGTCCAGGGCGAGCGTGCCAGGCACTGAGGGCAGCGCTGCCCTTGCCCAGCTCTGCTCGCCACCTCCCACACACCAACATTGCCGGGCAGCTGCTCTCAGCCCCTGTGCTCTGCAGAGGGACCGGGGCACGTGGCTGCAGAGCTGCACCGCGGCTCTGCTGGAGCTCTGGCTGCAGGGGGGGTGGCTCACACCTCGGGACCCCCAGCCCTGAGGGCAGAGGCTTTGCTGGGGGGAGAGCAGCCAGGGGGATGCCTCAGAGAAAGGGGTCTGCACTGCACATGGTCAGAGAGAGCTTTCTGATTCTCCTTTCAACAACAATTCTGTCTGAAGTTTCCTACCAGTCCTTGCAATATCCTGGATGTCAGGAGATTTTCCTTGTGGGAGGTATCTCCCTGTGCCAGGTCTTTCCCTGTCAGCGCTCACAGACCACATCTCTGCCTCTGTGCACTGGCCCCGCACAAACGTGCCTCTCTGCAGGGCACTGGCTGGGCGCAGGGTCCTGTCCTCAGGGGGAAAAGGGCAGCTCAGAACGACCCTGATGGCTCCAGCAAAGGTGCTGCTGCTGCTGTTCATAGGCGGAGGAGTGGCTGAGGGCGCTTCAGGAGGCTCCTGGCAGACCTCCTCATCACTCAGAGTTACAGCTGGCAGTCTCAGGGACATCTTCAAACTCGAGATCTCCATTAACATTTCTGCCTTCCCTCTCCTGCCCCCAACAACAGAAAACTGAAAACACAGATTGAGGAGAGCCCTGGATTTATCATAGCAATCCCTGCGCTGACCTTCGATACGAAAAGTCTCATGCAGACATATTCTGAGGGTAACCTATCCTTGTAAGCAGCGCTCAGCCATGCAGCACACTCTCAACAGCAGAGAGATCCTTCCCTCTCGGGGCTCAGTCCATACGCCCCCAGAGCTGTGGGGAGCCCCGCAGCAGGCTGAGAGCTGCCCCTGGCAGGCGGCAGAGCCCCTGCCCCAGCACACAGCCCCCGCGGCTGCAGGGACCCTGCTGGCAAGGACAGCCCTGGGCACCCCTGCCTGCACAGCCACCTTCACAGCCCTGCAGCCGGCCCTGGCACAAGGCAGCCCACATGCCCTGGCCCTCCCACGCTGCAGCAGGGAAGCCCTGCTCTGCAGCACACTGGCCTCCTCCACAGCAAAAGGCTCCCACACGGTCCCACAGGCTGGGGGGGGCCCAGCTGCTGCAGACCCGGCTAGCAACTGCAGAGGCATTGCCCTGCAGCCACACACTTACCGGCTCAAGGGCTCTGCAGATTTCTCCAGCAGGGAGCTCTCAGCAGCCTCCCAACAAGGTCTGCTTTTGAGCTCTCCCTGCCTCCCTCCTCTGCCCCTCTGGGCTCCCTCCAGCTGTCCCTGGGGCTGCAGGGGAACCTGCTGGGCAGCAGGATGAGGCAATCCCTCATGGGCCTTGCCTCACCTGGGGGGACACACTTATTTCCAGCACTGGCAATTCCCTTACTAGAAAAAGTTTTCTGCATGAGCATCAACTTTTGTTAACCCATTACTAGACAGGACACCAGGAGGACTGCAGCAAAGGATCCAAGTACTCCTAACGGAGCGTGTGTGTACGTGTTTGTCTGGTGGTTCTGCAGGCAGGGCAGGGAGGATGTCCTCAGTGCTTCAGTAAGCCCTGCAGAGCCCATTGCAGCACTTCATTGCACAGTCCGAGGGCTCAAGACTCAGCTCTCCTTTGCCCAGGCCACGTCTCTGCTCTGAAGCAAAGTCTTTGCACCCACGGGCTCGGGGACACTTGGTACCAGGTTGCCTTATGGCCAGGCAGAGCTGGGCTGGTGCCACAGCTGGGGGGCTTCAGCCCAGATGTGCAGCAGTGCCCTCAGCCAGGGGCCCACGCAGAGGCAGCTGGAGCCCGTCCTGTTGCAGACAGAGCTGTGACACTGAGGGAACCAAGTGCCAGGGCAGGTGGCAGAGCTCAGCACAGCTGCTCGGCAAGGACAGCAGCCTCCAACAGGGAGTTTATGCTTGTGGGGCAATTCCAGGGCACCCGAAGGAGCGTTCCCTCCTTCTGCACAGGCCACAGCCTGCCAGTGTGTGACCTGGGGCCTGCACTCTGCTGCTCTCCTGCCTCACTCCCCCTGGGAGATGAGACTCCACTGTTTCTTTGCTCCTAGAACCAAGGTGGACACGAATGATGCAGGGTTTCAGATCCAGGGGAGCATCACAGCTGCTGGCCCATCTGGCAGCTGTGCTAGAATGCCGATGCAAAGAACCTGCAGACACCTAAAGGAGCATTGTCACTGTGCTGCCCTGTGACTGTCGGCGGGTGGTTACTTGACCACTGGCTTGCAGGATCCCACCAAGCCTCTGTCTCGCTGCTCCCCTCCTTCTTCTCTCACCTTGATGTCTATAGGGTTGTTCTCTCACATAATTCTCACTCCTCTCCCGTTGTGTTTTGTCCTTTCTGCCACAGAGTATCACAGAGGTGCCACTAGAATTGCTTCTTGGCTCAGGGTTGGGCAGGGGCTGGTCCATTTTGGAGTCAAATGAAAGTGGCTGTTATGGCCATGGAGTCAGCTCTTGGTCTCTCCTCACCTCTGCCAGCCCTACAAACACCTCCAAACCACTCCCAAATCCCTGCCATGTCAACCCACAGGATCTCTAAATTCCCCAAGAAGATGTGAGGTTATTGATCCTAAGGCTTCCTCACGCTGCTTAAATAAGACTTTTGCCCTTCCTCTCCCTGATTTAGGTTATTTCAGAGCAGAGTTACCCTGAACCACACCTGTGTCACCTGGGCCAAGCTCAGACATGTAACAACAAAAATAATTTGATTGTGTCCTTGACCATGGACATCCCGTGATGCAGGGACACTTTGAAAATCATTGGTCTGTTTCTCTATTGCCTCAGCACAGCGATGACTTTCAACAGTGCTGGCTAACTGGGGAGGCCCAAGAAGGCTGAATGTTAGTCAAGTGGTGCCCACCTACAAGAAGGGTAGGAGGGAGGATGGGGATAACTACAGGCCTGTCAACCTGATCTTAGTGCCAGGGAAGGTTGTGGAGCTGATCATCCTGAGCGCCATCGCACAGGAGCCGCAGGAAAACCAGGAGGTCAGGACCAGCCTGCATGGGTTTATGAAAGGCAGTTCCTGCCTGATGAACCTGATCTCCTGCTGGGACAAGGTGACCTGCCCAGTGGATGAGGGAAAGGCTGTGCATGCTGTCTACCTGGACCTTAGGAAAGCCTTTTGGCTCCACCTCCCACTGCATTCTCCTGGAGAAACTGGCTGCTCATGGCTTCCAGTGGTGTTCTCCGTGCTGGGTTAGAGCTGGCTGGACAGCCAAGCCCCAAGAGGGGTAGTAAATGGAGTGACATCCAGGTGACAATGGCCCATAAGGAGTGGTGTTCCCCAGGGCTCAGTGCTGGGGCCAGTCCTGTTTCAGAACTTCATCAGTGACCCAGACAAGGGGATTGAGTGCACCCACAGTGATTTTTTGTACAACATCAAGTTGGGTGGCAGTGCTGATGTCCTTGAGGGCAGGAAGGCTCTACAGAAGAATCTGGACAGGTTGGACTTTTCAAGTGAGTCCAATTGTATGAGGTTCAACCAGGAGAAGTGCCAGTTCTTACTTGGGTCACAACAGCCCCACACAAGGCTACAGGCTTGGGCCAGAGTGGCTGGAAGGCTGCCTGCTGGGGAAGCACCCTGAGTGTGAGGGTTGACAGATGGTTGAGCATGAGCCATCAGTGTGCCCGGGTGGCCAAGAAGGCCAATAGCATCCTGTCCGGTATCAGAAAGAGCGTGGCCTTCAGGACCAGGGCAGTGATGGACCCCCTGTACTCGGCACTGCTGAAGTCAAACCTGAAACAACGTGTTTCTGTTTTGGGCTCCTCACTTCAAGAGAAACGTCGAGGTCCTGGAGCATTTCCAGAGAAGGGCAACACAACTGGTGAAGGGTCTGGATCCCTGCTTGGATGAAGAGTGACTGAGGGGACTTGAGTTGTTTAGTGTGGGTAGTAGGAGGCTCAGGGGGGATCTTACTGCTCCCTAGAAGTACCTGAAAGGAGGTTGTAGATGGGGTGGGTAGGAGTCTTCTGCCAGATAACAAGTGACAGGACAAGAGGCAAGAGCCTCAAGTTACACCAGGAGAGGTTCAGATTGGATATGAGGAAAAACATCTTCACTGCAAAGGTGCTCAAGCATTGGAACCAGGGAGCTGGTGGAATCACCAGCCCTGGAGGTGTTTCAATAGAGGTAGATGCAATTCTTCATGGCATGATTTAGTGATGGAATTGGCCGTCCTGAGTTTACATTTGGATTTGATGATCTTTAAGGTCTTTTCCAAGCTAAATGATTCTCTGTTTCTGTGCTTCTATGATATTGCAAGCCTACGTAGACAAGTTGCTGAGAAAGTTGGTTTAGGTGACCCTGCCTCAGCTGGAGGGGTGGACTCGATGACCTCCAGAGGTCAGTCCAACCTGAAAAAACACCATAGAGCTATAAAGGCATATCTAAAATGTGTCAACACAAGTAGAGCGGCTCAGCTGAAGATGAGCTTGTGGGAAATGGCTTGTGGGAAAGATATTTGACAAATCTGATGAAACAAGCATGCTTTTCTGTGGTCAGGACCTGGGCCAGAATGAGGGTGATGGAGGGGTGTGGCATTGGGAGGGAAAAATGGTCTCAGGAACTCCTCATGCAGGAGGACGTGCCTGGCTGCGAGGGGCCTGTGAGGTCAGTTCTGCCTCTGGAGGTGACAGGCCAGCATCAGGAACGTGGCTGGGACAGTCCCTCTGCCAAGGGACCCCATAGGCCCCATCCAGGAGAAGGGCTGGGATAGGGGTTGTTTTTGCCTGGGGACATGACAGGACAGCAGCAGGCACATGGCTTGGTCATGTCCCTGGGAGAAGCTGAAAGGCCAGCAGCAGTTACGTGGTTTGGGAGACCATGTGAGTATTCCTTCTCTCTGGTGAGAGAGCAGAGCATAAGAAAAGGCTTCCTGGCTGCGTTCCCTGCTGGAAGGGTATTTTCTGAGATGGTAAACCTTTCCTGGGCAGGGGAAAACAGCAGGAGAGAGGAAAAAATGTCACCAAGTTTCAACTAGGAAAGCAGAGACTGGAGCTCAGGAGGAAGAACTGTCACTCCAGGGGTCCTGCTGCGGTGCGAGGGCTCAGCCAGAGGGAGCCTGGATCAGCCCATGGTTTGTGTTTCAAGGAACAGCCGGTGAGAGTGGAGGTACCTCAGCGAAGGTATGGCAATGTTGGGGTGAGAGCAAGGCAGGGCAGCGAGATGGTGCCTACAGGCTGCAGGGAAACAGGGGCAGGGCTCCAACCATGCAGGACAGCCTATGGTGGGGATGGCAGAGGGCACTGGCAAGGCTGGAAGGCACCAGTAGAACCCAGGTCTGTGTCCCCTTGGCTGTGGCAGCTGTCTCTGCCTCTGAGGGCCATGACAAGACATGATGTCCTCACGGCACGGGGGCATCGTTGCCTCCTTGCAGCCCCATGGGGAAGCTGGACGTTGCTGTGCCATTGCTGTCCTTCACTGGGCATTGGATGCCCACCTTCCATGGTCCCCAGGAAGAGCCCTGAGCCCTGTGTGAGGGACAGCACCGACCTCCCCACAGGCTGCAGGTCACGGCTTGGCCTTTCTGCTTCATCAAGCAAGCCAAGGCTTTGCTCAGCAGCAGAGCTGCCTGCACAGCGCCTTTGCCTTCCTGCACTCACAGCCTCCAAGGATGGGCTCTAACAAGGCCATGGGGAGGCTTTCTCAGCCATGGCCCTCAGTGGGGCTATTAATGCTTCCAGGGACTGTGGGCTTTGCTCCTGACTTGGTGTTCTGTGGAGGTTTCTTCAGTCTCCTCTGAACACCTGAAGTCCACAGCACCACAGACACCCTGGGCTCATGACGAGGCAGAACGCCCTGACAAGCCCAATCCCCTCCATCAGGGACATCTGGTCTTCAAGTTTGGGTCCTACACTTCATGAGATAAGTTTCAGCCATACAGTGAAAGAGAAAGGCAGGCAATGAGCACTTTGGGGAATTGATAGAAGGCTTTTCCAATTGCTATTGATGCACAGTGTCTCCTGAGGAGGTGCAGACAGGTAGGAAAAGCAGTCCCTGGAGCTAATCACTGCGTGGACAGCCTTGCTCCTCAGCTCTCCAGCCCCACGATTTTTGTCCTCAGCTCCATGAGACTTACATCACTTGACATCAGACTTCTTCAACCAACTCTGCAGCTGAATATAGCAAATTCTTGGCAGTACTTTTTAGCTGCTTTCCTTAGAGAACAGGGTGTACACAGGAAGAAAAGAGGGATTAATTATCGTGTGTGTGTGGGGGGGTAGTGGGTTAGAAATTAATAAATAAAAAATACATTCCTCAGCTGTATAATTGTTAGTTCAAGCAAATCCCCCTGAGGTCTATTGCCACTACTGAAGAGTTGCCCATAGGGAAAATTACAGACACTACTGAAAGACAGTCCAGCTTTTCCTCTCTGAACCTTAAAGCAGAAGCTACATAGCTAAAATGGATTGGAGTGATCAAAGAGAAAGAGGAGAAAGGTATCTGGAGATGAACTTCTTAACCCATAGTTGTAAATCAGGAAACCAGGACGTCAGAATATTCCAATTGACTTCATTTCATAGAAGGCGCAAACTTTCTGGAACTCACGACAAATATTAGAATGTTTTCCAATTTTTTTTTTACACATGTATCTGTAGAAATTCTCCCACTTTGATCTACGTATACGCAACAACTGGTATTAAAACCAGCACAGACTCTGCCCTCAGGCGCCAGCTTCATATCTAATGCCATTCCAGTTTGCACAGCTCTAGGGGCTATTTCTCACACTTCTTCCTGCAAAGCCTTCATGGCACCTGCAGGGTCCTTGGCCATCTCTTCCATTGCTGTGCATCTCGTTATCGCTGCCTTCTCCAATTCAGGAACCGCTAACCAAGGAGTAACCGAGGCCACAAGCAGGCTGATGATCTGGGCTATCATTATGACACCCATTACATCTGAGAAGCTCATAGGCCGGTAGGAGGCACGTGGCCATGAAGGCGAGTTTGAGGTCCCTGGAGTGTCCCGTTCCCTTGGGGGATTGGCCATCAGCAGCCCAGCTGGTTATGGCTGCAGTAAGAAAGGCACTTGGACTCTGAGACAAAGTGTCATTTCCAATGGCCTTGGTTAGAGCAAACTCTCCTCACACAGAGACAATCGTGTCAGCTGTATTCCGTCCCTTCCGAGGCCGGGAACACGGAGTTTACAGCGTTGGGAGAGTGGTGCAGCAAGTGGTGCAGATCCTGCCTGCAGAAGGGTTCTCCCACATTGTCTCCTGTCAGCTCTTGAAGTGTTTTGTGCCAGGGAAACCCATTCTAGTCATCACTTCTCGTGTTCTAAGAGGAGATGTTCACTTGGGAGTTGGTAACTGCAGTCTCAGACAAAGGTAAGGGCGTGTGGTTGGCCATTCACCAGCAGCTTCCTGCAGATTTCTTCTTCCAATATGGCTTGTTCTGCAACCCAGGGACACAGTCAGCACAGCTCAGCCTGAAGGCCAAGACGTACATGGAGCACAGCACAGGCCTGCTCAGGTTTCCTGTGACACTCATCACTAAGTCCTGCATGTGGAAAGGTCTTCTGCTCAGATTCTCTCAACGTCCTGATGAAGGTTAGAAGGAGAACGACTTCTCCTTTAGACCGCTAGAGAAAGGGACCTTTACTTGAAGGCCTTGGTTGAAGGGAAAGTGGAAGATGATCTGCAGGAGCGGGCTGGAAACTAGGACCATGCGTGGCAATCAGTGAGCTGAAGGGAATGTGCTCGAGCTTGTAGGTCACTAACCCTGGGAAGACAAGGAGTGTGAATAGACACAACAATTAAGATGATGAGCCATGCTGAGAGAGCATAGGGGAGTGGGGGACGGATGCTGGGAAGGAAAGGTAACACCTTGCTGTTAATTGATGGTAGTTAACCATGAGTTGGGGATTGCCTAGGATGCAATGCTTAGCTTCAAGAACCAATCTCTTTAAAACGCACAGCTTCAAGAACCAATCTTTTCAAAATTCACAGCTTCAAGAACCAATCTTTTTAAAACGCACAGCTTCTGAAATGTATATAAACTCGTGCTACTGTACAATAAATTGACATTGGCTTGTATCACCCTGCGTCCCGTCAATCCATCGCAGCAATGATCCCTGACCAACATGGCACAAACGCTTCCTGGACTTGTTTTGAACAAAAGACAAGGCAGGAACGGTGAAAAATGTGGACGGCACCTTTCAGTCAAGAATGGGTGACTGGTAAAGTAGAAATCAAGAGCAAGTCAACAAGACAAACTGTAGCAGGGCTGAGTAGAGAGGAAAGATCCCCTCCACCAACCCTTGGGCAGTGCTCTTCCTAATGCATGCCAGGATGCCATGGGCCTTATTTGAAAGGTGCAAAGCCAGGAGAAGAGGAGGCTTTGGGGACACCTAATAACAGCCTTCCCATAGCTTCTTGGGTCATATCAGCAGGAAAAGGCAGCCAGGGTCTTGCCTCTTGTGCGTGACGGGACTGTGAGGGCCAAATGGGCATCAGCTGAAGCAGGGGAAGACAATGTCCTTCCCCACGAAGACAGTCAAGCAGTGGAGCAGATGTCCCACAGAGCTTGTGCCATGTCCATCCTTGGAGCTTTTCAAGCCCCACTTGACGGAAAGCCTGAGCTACTTGCTTCAACCCCATAACTGATCGTTCTCTGAGCAGCACGTAGGCCTGGACACCTCCGGAGGTCCCTTCCAGCATGAATGATTCTGGATCTGCATCCACCATGGATCTTGCCTTCATGATGGCAGGGAAATCACTCCGGTTTCCAGCAGCGGTTGAAGCCTAACAGAAAGTGTGTCAGGTGACCTGCGACGTTCTTTTCCCACTCCAAGCTTTGCTGCTCAGATGCAGGGCTGCTTGGCTGCTTCCTATGGATTCCTGTTCTTCACCCTTTCCTACCTTTTTCCCTCCTTTCCCATGCACAATTGCTTCTCGGTGACCACCCTTGTATCCTCCCATGCAAGTAGCCCACCTCTCCTTTCCCTTTCCTCCCTGGCCATTGTCTGTCCTCCTTTGCTGATTCTGAGATTTTCACCATAGGTGGCCACTCAGAAGAAGGATTGATCATCCCCCTTGACTCAGCATCATCCTCCTTGACACAGCACTGTTGTGGCCACATCTGGGTTATCTGTGCCTGGGCTTTGAGGTTTCTCATTCTGGAGGAGGGAGGAAAAACTGGAGAGGCTGTGGAGGATGCCTGCCTGGATGGAGCCTGTGGAGGGAGACTGAAGGTCCTCAATGTCTTGAGACAGGCAAAGTGGAGCCTCAGGGCACCACAGGAATAGCATGCACCTGCTTGAAGGGGGGTGTCAGAGATAAGGGAGTGATTCCTGATAGTGACAGGAAGAGAAAACCTCCACAAAGTGCTGCTTGGAAAGGTAAGATTGGATGTGAAGAGAAAGAAATGTCCCTCTGAGGGTTGCCCTCTGATGCCAGAGTTCACCCAGAGGGTGCCTGGATTGTCCCATGGCTTTGAGCTTCAAGGAACAAGCAGGGATGAGGGGAAAAACTTGAGAAAAGGCAGAGAAATGTGGGTGTGAGGGCTGGGTGGGAAAGCAAGGAAGAGTCCAACCGCCAGAGTGGAAAGAGGTGCCACAAGGACAGTGTAGGGCAACTTGCAGTGGAGATGTCCCAGGGCTGCAGCAAGGCTGAATGGCCCCACAGGGGGCTGAGGCCTCTGTCCCCCTGGCAATGGCAGCTGCCCATGCCACCAAGGCCTGTGACAGGAAACTTGATTTGGAGGATCTTCTGCTCTGCCCTCCAAGAGCCTGGGGGTCAGGGCTTGGCCTTTCTGCTTCATACAAAAAGCCAAATGTGTTTTGCAGCATTACAGCCACCGACACAGTACCTTTGCCTACCTGCAGGTCTGGCCTCTAATTAGCTCCTCTAACGAGTCCATGGGGACGCTTTGTCAGCGATGGCCCTCAGCGGGACCCATCAATGTTTGAAGGCATTTTCAGTGTTGCTTCTGACTTACATTCCTTGAGTGGTTGGTTCAGCCTGCTCTCAGTAGCTCAGGTTCATGGCAGGAGCCCCCAGTGCCCTAACGACGTATTTGCCTTTTTGTCATTTCCTTCAAGTCTTGAAGAGCTGTGCAGCTAATTGAATCTGTTCCATTCACGTAGATAAGAGAGAGGATTTCAAAGTGCATTTGAAAGGAATTATTTTTCATTTCATAGGTTATATTTTGCTCCTGATTAGGGTAGAGAGGAGGTTCTAGCAGCAATCTCCAAGTGATAATGATGCAGAGGATCTCCTCAGGAGGTCTGGACTGGTAGGAATCGCAGTCCCTTGAGGTCTGACACAGGATGGACAACCTTGCTCTGAATGTCCCCAAGACCACCCTTTTTCTCATTGTCCCCTGGGACTCACGTCCCTTCTCCTTACATCAGACTTCTCCCCTCAATTCTGCAGGTGGGTGCTGCAGCTCCTTTGCACCATCCCCACCTGTTTGCCTTAGAGGACTGGCTGCACGCAGGTGCAGAAGAATTATTCAGATCTGCAAGCAATGTCAAGAATGATCAAGTGTCATAAATAGGCCAACAGCCTCCACAAGCAGATGCCAATTCCAAGCTGTCTCTGATGAGGTGCCTTTCTGCAAGGGACACTCTCATGAGAAATCTTTTAGGCTGTTAGATACAGAAAGATAGATCTAAACAGAAGGGAAGAGCTGGGTAAGGAGACAGTTTGGCTGCAGGAAGACACGCAAGTTTTTCCTTCCTGAAGCTAAAAACAGCAGAACAGGTGAGAGGTACCTAAAAGACCAAAGACTAAAGGGAGGAGAAAAGTGGTGAATAACTGAAAGAGCCTTTGCTGAGACAATCTGCTGAAAAGATGACTTCAGAAGGCGTCACTGTCTCCTGCCCAGGTGCAAATATGTTAAAGATGAGAGAAAATAAGGGTGTGGTATAACCGTAATAATAATGGTGAAGTTCTGGTATAAAATCAATATTTCCTTGAAGTATCGCTTTTGAAAGCTCCATGAATTGGCAGACGTCATTTGTGAGAAAGGACAAGTAAGTGTTGCAACTGTCTTGGAAGGAGTCCAGAAGTGCAGCTCGGGGAACCACAGGCTGCACAAACCCCCATGGTGAGGGGTGTGCCACCAGTTAGAGTTCCCTTGGGTAACATTTCTGGCACCTGAGCAGGTAACTGTCCAGGTGGATTTTCCAAGGGTAAATCCTGCCTCGCCAACCTGACAGCCTGCAGTTGTGCGTGAGGAGCTCCACAGTGGATGTCATTTCCCTCAGCTTCAGCAAAACTGTTGTCATGGTTTTCATCAGCGTTCTTCTGCCCACGTGAGGCCATGACACTCTTGGTGGGAACAGAAAGAGATGGGTAAAACACCAGTGGGATGGTCAGGCTGAGAGAGCAGTGGGGAAGGGCTCACACCCCACCTGGAGGCCACTGGGACATACTGGGGCAGTGTGGGCTCAAGAGGGTCCCTATTGGAAAGTCAGCCAAGTAACGACAATCGCACCAATGTGGCTTCATGTTGTCCTACTTCATGTAGCAACTTTGTCATATTTATACTTCTAATACACTGTTCACGCGGCAGCTGCCTGACAGTCATTGGTTGTCGGTTACGTATTCATGTTACCTGTTGATTGGTTGTCATGCTGCAAGCGCCTAATAAGGATGTGCTAACCTAGCGGTTTTCATATCTTGCTTGGCATCCGGCCTTCTTCTTGTACAATGCTCATTATTCTTTATTCTGCCTATTCAAGGACAGTACAAGATCTTCAAAGTAACTTTGTAATCTGCAGGCCAGGGTTGTCCAACTCCTGCAAGGGTACAGTATGCCCTCGTTCTGCCAAGAATTCCCCTACACATCCCCCTTTTTCTTTTTGGACAACCCAGGCTCTATCAACAATTGATTCCAAATCTTTCTTCATACAGGAGAAAATACAACAAAAGATAACAAGCACAGCAAAGATAACAACAAAAATTTAATCCCTTCCATCAATCAGGTTTTCTACCAGCCAGTGATTCCCCATCCCTTAATTAAGCCACTCATCATAAGGATTTTCAGTAACGCTGTGTTTCTTCATATTATCTTGCAGTTGGGAAAGCTTTTTGTGAATGGACTCAGAATGATCAGCAAGTTTCATAGAGCACATTCCCTCAAAATCCTCACAGCCGTGTCCTTGTACTAATAACAGAAAATCAATGGCAGCTCGATTTTGTCTTAAAGCAAGTCGTATACTATCGACATCAGTGGTGGGCCATCTAATACTCTGGAGGTAATGTTAATTTGCTCTCTCTCCAACAAGCCAACCGTCTCAGCTGAGTGAGAGCCTTGGCAGAAGCAACTTGTGGTGTAAAGAGTGATGCTAAAATGACAGATGGACGTTCCCACAACTCAACATCATCTGTACATTCAGGTCCCAACTGGTATACACTACGTCTGATGCGTTTAAACTTGTTACTTATGTTAAGCATTTGATGGATACTAGGGGCAAATAATGTTAGTTTGCCAAAGTAGCATGGTCCTCCCTGTGCCCTTGCAGGTACGGCGGGCCAGGCACCATCTCCGCAAACGAGGAATACTCCCCGAGGCAACATCTTTGCTTTTTCATTTGTCTCCCCAGACCATGAAACAGGCCAAGTCCAACCGTTACAGTAACCGGTGATGTTAGAATGCCAGGGGGACCCAGGAGCAATCCAAGTATTGTAATTTCTTGGTTTGTGGATCCTAAAATTACCTGAGTCCATGTCTTTCTTGTAAAACCCCCAAAACAAACAGTAGTTTCCCGGCATAGATCCTAAGATGTCAAGCTCCTGAGGTTCCATGCTGGTAACATTCAGGCCCTGTGCAATTTGGAACGCTTGAGCCCCCGAGGGGTGCCCTGGAATACCAAGTGATTTGCACCAATCAGCTTGCACAGATCCACTGTTGATGGTGCAAAAGTCATTTGCTGCTTGGTCGAGGTAGTCGGAGTATATTTTACCTGTTGTCCAGTGCCCAAACTCCTTCATATCGTCTAAACGGACCCCAATCAAACAGGTACGAAATGGGCCAGATGGGGTAGCTAACGATAAGCAAAATGAATCTTGCCCTGTCTTGTTGGCCCAGGTAACCCACGTGTTCATTTGTGGTTGGACAGGAACCCATGCTGTTCCTTGTGAGGGCATGCTGATGATTCCTATCAGCCCTACAAGCAGATCAAACAATTTCATTATCTCGCAATCCTGTTCCCAACTGCCAAAACAAGCACCACAAGCCAAGAGCTTGTCTTTTCTTTGTAGCTAAAACAACAGGTACATTTTTTGTCAAGGCCCACCAAGAGAGAGCTTCTATTCTGCTGTCAATACTTTCTGGCATCCATATTGCTGGAAAATGTTGATTTGGCTTAAGGTTCAAAAATTCCCTACAAGTATTTTCAAAAGTAATATTAGCAAAGCTCTTTTGACAATCTAAGGACAAAGCATCATCTTTTCGCAAGCGGCTACAACCTATAACAAAATTCTGTCTACAGTTACCACAACTTAATATTATTGCTGCTCGTTCCCTATAGTTTCCACAAACAGCATTCTTCGTATTACAAATTTTTGTCAAAACAGCATTACAAGCTCGTGGCCCAAATGATTGTCTTCTCGCTGCTGTCAACAGCACGTCTTCTATGGTAGGATGGGATTGGCCCAAGTTCTGCACAGAGTTTGTTAACGACTGGTTGGAGATAAAGCTGTCACCTCTATTTTCTCCGTTCCTCTGGAGTTGACATGCAGGGCGGACAAATCTGCTAGGGACCCACAGAGGTCCTTTATCTGTGGAAACACAAAAATATCCTCTACCGATGAACAACACTGGACTGGGTCCTTCCCAGTTGCCTGTAGTCATGTTCTTAGAATGAACCTGTAACCCAGGAATGGCCTGTGTTTGTCTTCCCTGAATAGCCTGAGGATGTATAACAACGGGGGCCCTTCTCTTCCTTCTGCCAGGGACAAATAATTCAATGTCAACAACACCTTGTTTAATTGCTTGGTTACATCAGTCTTTTCTGGCGTCTTTCATGTCACTTAGCTGTTGTCCATGCGGCACCACACTCCATTTGATTGGTCCCGGAGTGGCGCCCACACGCTGCTCCCCCCTTGTGCAGGCATCCTGCTTTCTCTCATCTTTCTGTCCAAGTCTCTTACCTCTCTGCGAATGCAGTTTCTTTGTCTCCCTTGGCCTTGCACATGTCCTTCACAACACCTGCAGCTTGTTAGAGCTGCGGCCTGTTATTACAACCAAGTTAGTTGGTCTGGATTGCTCATAATTTGCCAGTGTTCTTCCAGGCACTGCACATTTTGGAGTCTGTTTTGACTTGCATCACCACAAGTGGTGACACCAACGTGCTGATGGGACCCAGGAAGGGGTATCCTAAGGAGACCCTGAGACTGTGCCGACATGACCCCGGTAAGGGGTGTCAGGAGCAGATCCTGAGATTGTGACCAGTGGGTTGCTGGGGAGATGGAGCCTGGTGAAGCGGAATAGCGCAGCGGGGCGGCTGCAAGATCCCGGGAGACCGTGACACCAGAAAGGTGAGCCACCAGGGACAGCATGGGGACTCATTTAAGGAAGATACCATGGTGCTGTCAGTGTGGAAGTTAGTGTTACAGCGTAGGACAAGGCCTGAAGGACAAGAGTCCAAGTACTGATAGCCTGATGAATAGAGAGTTGCTAGAACTTGTAGGACACAAGCCCTGGGAACAAAGGAACAAGCTAACTGCAGACCCCTGAGCCGTTACAGTTAAGGAGGCAACCAGACGGACAGAGAAACAAGTACCCAGGTAAGGGAACGGATAGCGCCGATATGTAACTTTGTTAATCAAGAAAGCCGCGTAGAAAGAAACCCCCCAATTTTGGAATAGAAACTGTTGCTATGTCAAAGTAAACTAATAAGTTCCTATTGTTCTACCGGTGTGCTTTAAATATCAGCCAATCAGTGTTTTTTACGCTTAAGATTTAACCAATCAGTGTGTAATATGTAGAAGGTAGAAACGTATATAATTGTAAGAAAATCGCTAATAAATGGACAACTTGCTTGCATCATAGCTGCATCCCATCTCTTCATTCGCCGCAAACAGTGGGGCTGGGGAGGTGAGAAGTGAGGCTGTCCACGCAGTGTTTAGCTCCAAGGACTGCTTTTCCCACCTCTGCACAACTCCTCAGGAGGCATGCTGCGTCAGTAGCAATTGGAATAGCCTTCTATCAATTCCCCAAAGTGGTCATTACCTGCCTTCCTCTTTAACTATACTTCTGAAACTTATGAAGTGTTCAAGCCTTGAAGACCAGATGTCCCTGATGGAAGAGACAGGGCTTGTCAGGGCGTTCTGCCTCGTCATGAGCCCAGGGTGTCTGTGGTGCTGTGGACTTCAGGTGTTCAGAGGAGACTGAAGAAACCTCTCAAGAACACCAAGTCAGGAGCAAAGCCCACAGCCCCTGGAAGCGTTAATGGGCCCCGCTGAGGGCCATGGCTGAGAAAGCCTCCCCATGGCCTTGTTAGAGCCCATCCTTGGAGGCTGTGAGTGCAGGAAGGCAAAGGCGCTGTGCAGGCAGCTCTGCTGCTGAGCAAAGCCTTGGCTTGCTTGATGAAGCAGAAAGGCCAAGCCGTGACCTGCAGCCTGTGGGGAGGTCGGTGCTGTCCCTCACACAGGGCTCAGGGCTCTTCCTGGGGACCACGGAAGGTGGGCATCCAATGCCCAGTGAAGGACAGCAATGGCACAGCAACTTCCAGCTTCCCCATGGGGCTGCAAGGAGGCAACGATGCCCCCGTGCCGTGAGGACATCATGTCTTGTCATGGCCCTCAGAGGCAGAGACAGCTGCCACAGCCAAGGGGACACAGACCTGGGTTCTACTGGTGCCTTCCAGCCTTGCCAGTGCCCTCTGCCATCCCCACCATAGGCTGTCCTGCATGCTTGGAGCCCTGCCCCTGTTTCCCTGCAGCCTGTAGGCACCATCTCGCTGCCCTGCCTTGCTCTCACCCCAACATTGCCATACCTTCGCTGAGGTACCTCCACTCTCACCGGCTGTTCCTTGAAACACAAACCATGGGCTGATCCAGGCTCCCTCTGGCTGAGCCCTCGCACCGCAGCAGGACCCCTGGAGTGACAGTTCTTCCTCCTGAGCTCCAGTCTCTGCTTTCCTAGTTGAAACTTGGTGACATTTTTTCCTCTCTCCTGCTGTTTTCCCCTGCCCAGGAAAGGTTTACCATCTCAGAAAATACCCTTCCAGCAGGGAATGCAGCCAGGAAGCCTTTTCTTATGCTCTGCTCTCTCACCAGAGAGAAGGAATACTCACATGGTCTCCCAAACCACGTAACTGCTGCTGGCCTTTCAGCTTCTTCCAGGGACATGACCAAGCCATGTGCCTGCTGCTGTCCCATCATGTCCCCAGGCAAAAACAACCTCTATCCGAGCCCTTCTCCTGGATGGGGCCTATGGGGTCCCTTGGCAGAGGGACTGTCCCAGCCACGTTCCTGATGCTGGCCTGTCACCTCCAGAGGCAGAACTGACCTCACAGGCCCCTCGCAGCCAGGCACGTCCTCCTGCATGAGGAGTTCCTGAGACCGTTTTTCCCTCCCAATACCACACCCCTCCATCACCCTCATTCTGGCCCAGGTCCTGACCACAGAAAAGCATGCTTGTTTCATCAGATTTGCCAAATATCTTTCCCACAAGCCATTTCCCACAAGCTCATCTTCAGCTCAGCCCCTCTATTTGTGTTGACACATTTCATATATGCCTTTATAGCTCTATGGTGTTTTTTCAGGTTGGACTGACCTCTGGAGGTCATCGAGTCCACCCCTCCAGCTGAGGCAGGGTCACCTAAACCAACTTTCTCAGCAACTTGTCTACGTAGGCTTGCAATATCATAGAAGCACAGAAACAGAGAATCATTTAGCTTGGAAAAGACCTTAAAGATCATCAAATCCAAATGTAAACTCAGGACGGCCAATTCCATCACTAAATCATGCCATGAAGAATTGCATCTACCTCTATTGAAACACCTCCAGGGCTGGCGATTCCACCAGCTCCCTGGTTCCAATGCTTGAGCACCTTTGCAGTGAAGATGTTTTTCCTCATATCCAATCTGAACCTCTCCTGGTGTAACTTGAGGCTCTTGCCTCTTGTCCTGTCACTTGTTATCTGGCAGAAGACTCCTACCCACCCCATCTACAACCTCCTTTCAGGTACTTCTAGGGAGCAGTAAGATCCCCCCTGAGCCTCCTACTACCC
The DNA here is from genome assembly GCF_963210335.1 of Falco punctatus. Classification (NCBI taxonomy): domain Eukaryota; kingdom Metazoa; phylum Chordata; class Aves; order Falconiformes; family Falconidae; genus Falco; species Falco punctatus. The sequence continues at coordinate 796,977 of NW_027660235.1, read as the reverse complement.
ACACTAAACAACTCAAGTCCCCTCAGTCACTCTTCATCCAAGCAGGGATCCAGACCCTTCACCAGTTTTGTTGCCCTTCTCTGGAAATGCTCCAGGACCTCGATGTTTCTCTTGAAGTGAGGAGCCCAAAACAGAAACACGTTGTTTGAGGTTTGACTTCAGCAGTGCCGAGTACAGGGGGTCCATCACTGCCCTGGTCCTGCTGGCCACGCTCTTTCTGATACCAGACAGGATGCTATTGGCCTTCTTGGCCACCCGGGCACACTGATGGCTCATGCTCAACCATCTGTCAACCCTCACCCTCAGGGTGCTTCCCCAGCAGGCAGCCTTCCAGCCACTCTGGCCCAAGCCTGTAGCCTTGTGTGGGGCTGTTGTGACCCAAGTACAGAACTGGCACTTCTCCTGGTTGAACCTCATGCAATTGAACTCACTTGAAAGGTCCAACCTGTCCAGATTCTTCTGTAGAGCCTTCCTGCCCTCAAGGACATCAGAACTGCCACCCAACTTGATGTTGTACAAAAAATCACTGTGGGTGCACTCAATCCCCGTGTCTGGATTGTTGATAAAGTTCTGAAACAGGACTGGCCCCGGCACTGAGCCCTGGGGAACACCACTCCTTATGGGCCATCGTCACCTGGATGTCACTGCATTTACTACCCCTCTTGGGGCTTGGCTGTCCAGCCAGCTCTAACCCAGCACGGAGAACACCCACCGAAGCCATGAGCAGCCAGTTTCTCCAGGAGAATGCAGTGGGAGATGGAGCCAAAAGGCTTTCCTAAGGTCCAGGTAGACAGCATCCACAGCCTTTCCCTCATCCACTGGGCAGGTCACCTTGTCCCAGCAGGAGATCAGGTTCATCAGGCAGGAACTGCCTTTCATAAACCCATGCAGGCTGGTCCTGACCTCCTGGTATTCCTGCGGCTCCTGTGCGATGGCGCTCAGGATGATCAGCTCCAAAACCTTCCCTGGCACTAAGATCAGGTTGACAGGCCTGTAGTTATCCTGATCCTCCCTCCTACCCTTCTTGTAGGTGGGCACCACTTGACTAACATTCAGCCGTCTTGGGCCTCCCCAGTTAGCCAGCACTGCTGAAAGTCATCGCTGTGCTGAGGCAATAGAGAAACAGACCAATGATTTTCAAAGTGTCCCTGCATCACGGGATGTCCATGGTCAAGGACACAATCAAATTATTTTTGTTGTTACATGTCTGAGCTTGGCCCAGGTAACACAGGTGTGGTTCAGGGTAACTGTGCTCTGAAATAACCTAAATCAGGGAGAGGAAGGGGAAAAGTCTTATTTAAGCAGCGTGAGGAAGCCTTAGGATCAATAACCTGACATCTTCTTGGGGAATTTAGAGATCCTGTGGGTTGACGTGGCAGGGATTTGGGAGTGGTTTGGAGGTGTTTGTAGGGCTGGCAGAGGTGAGGAGAGACCAAGAGCTGACTCCATGGCCATAACAGCCACTTTCATTTGACTCCAAAATGGACCAGCCCCTGCCCAACCCTGAGCCAAGAAGCAATTCTAGTGGCACCTCTGTGATACTCTGTGGCAGAAAGGACAAAACACAACGGGAGAGGAGTGAGAATTATGTGAGAGAACAACCCTATAGACATCAAGGTGAGAGAAGAAGGAGGGGAGCAGCGAGACAGAGGCTTGGTGGGATCCTGCAAGCCAGTGGTCAAGTAACCACCCGCCGACAGTCACAGGGCAGCACAGTGACAATGCTCCTTTAGGTGTCTGCAGGTTCTTTGCATCGGCATTCTAGCACAGCTGCCAGATGGGCCAGCAGCTGTGATGCTCCCCTGGATCTGAAACCCTGCATCATTCGTGTCCACCTTGGTTCTAGGAGCAAAGAAACGGTGGAGTCTCATCTCCCAGGGGGAGTGAGGCAGGAGAGCAGCAGAGTGCAGGCCCCAGGTCACACACTGGCAGGCTGTGGCCTGTGCAGAAGGAGGGAACGCTCCTTCGGGTGCCCTGGAATTGCCCCACAAGCATAAACTCCATTTCCAATGTTGGACCTGTTGGAGGCTGCTGTCCTTGCCGAGCAGCTGTGCTGAGCTCTGCCACCTGCCCTGGCACTTGGTTCCCTCAGTGTCACAGCTCTGTCTGCAACAGGACGGGCTCCAGCTGCCTCTGCGTGGGCCCCTGGCTGAGGGCACTGCTGCACATCTGGGCTGAAGCCCCCCAGCTGTGGCACCAGCCCAGCTCTGCCTGGCCATAAGGCAACCTGGTACCAAGTGTCCCCGAGCCCGTGGGTGCAAAGGCTTTGCTTCAGAGCAGAGACGTGGCCTGGGCAAAGGAGAGCTGAGTCTTGAGCCCTCGGACTGTGCAATGAAGTGCTGCAATGGGCTCTGCAGGGCTTACTGAAGCACTGAGGACATCCTCCCTGCCCTGCCTGCAGAACCACCAGACACACACGTACACACACGCTCCGTTAGGAGTACTTGGATCCTTTGCTGCAGTCTTCCTGGTGTCCTGTCTAGTAATGGGTTAACAGAAGTTGATGCTCATGCAGAAAACTTTTTCTAGTAAGGGAATTGCCAGTGCTGGAAATAAGTGTGTCCCCCCAGGTGAGGCAAGGCCCATGAGGGATTGCCTCATCCTGCTGCCCAGCAGGTTCCCCTGCAGCCCCAGGGACAGCTGGAGGGAGCCCAGAGGGGCAGAGGAGGGAGGCAGGGAGAGCTCAAAAGCAGACCTTGTTGGGAGGCTGCTGAGAGCTCCCTGCTGGAGAAATCTGCAGAGCCCTTGAGCCGGTAAGTGTGTGGCTGCAGGGCAATGCCTCTGCAGTTGCTAGCCGGGTCTGCAGCAGCTGGGCCCCCCCCAGCCTGTGGGACCGTGTGGGAGCCTTTTGCTGTGGAGGAGGCCAGTGTGCTGCAGAGCAGGGCTTCCCTGCTGCAGCGTGGGAGGGCCAGGGCATGTGGGCTGCCTTGTGCCAGGGCCGGCTGCAGGGCTGTGAAGGTGGCTGTGCAGGCAGGGGTGCCCAGGGCTGTCCTTGCCAGCAGGGTCCCTGCAGCCGCGGGGGCTGTGTGCTGGGGCAGGGGCTCTGCCGCCTGCCAGGGGCAGCTCTCAGCCTGCTGCGGGGCTCCCCACAGCTCTGGGGGCGTATGGACTGAGCCCCGAGAGGGAAGGATCTCTCTGCTGTTGAGAGTGTGCTGCATGGCTGAGCGCTGCTTACAAGGATAGGTTACCCTCAGAATATGTCTGCATGAGACTTTTCGTATTGAAGGTCAGCGCAGGGATTGCTATGATAAATCCAGGGCTCTCCTCAATCTGTGTTTTCAGCTTTCTGTTGTTGGGGGCAGGAGAGGGAAGGCAGAAATGTTAATGGAGATCTCGAGTTTGAAGATGTCCCTGAGACTGCCAGCTGTAACTCTGAGTGATGAGGAGGTCTGCCAGGAGCCTCCTGAAGTGCCCTCAGCCACTCCTCCGCCTATGAACAGCAGCAGCAGCACCTTTGCTGGAGCCATCAGGGTCGTTCTGAGCTGCCCTTTTCCCCCTGCGGACAGGACCCTGCGCCCAGCCAGTGCCCTGCAGAGAGGCACGTTTGTGCGGGGCCAGTGCACAGAGGCAGAGATGTGGTCTGTGAGCACTGACAGGGAAAGACCTGGCACAGGGAGATACCTCCCACAAGGAAAATCTCCTGACATCCAGGATATTGCAAGGACTGGTAGGAAACTTCAGACAGAATTGTTGTTGAAAGCAGAATCAGAAAGCTCTCTCTGACCATGTGCAGTGCAGACCCCTTTCTCTGAGGCATCCCCCTGGCTGCTCTCCCCCCAGCAAAGCCTCTGCCCTCAGGGCTGGGGGTCCCGAGGTGTGAGCCACCCCCCCTGCAGCCAGAGCTCCAGCAGAGCCGCGGTGCAGCTCTGCAGCCACGTGCCCCGGTCCTTCTGCAGAGCACAGGGGCTGAGAGCAGCTGCCCGGCAATGTTGGTGTGTGGGAGGTGGCGAGCAGAGCTGGGCAAGGGCAACGCTGCCCTCAGTGCCTGGCACGCTCGCCCTGAACACTCTTACCTAGACCATCAGTGCAATTTTACTTCTTTCTCTGCCTTTTGGGGTTAGTTTTATTCTCTTGCTCTTGCTGCCAGGCTCTCTGGGGATGGGTGTTTCAGCTGCAGAGTCACACTCTGACCTTGTGGGTCCTCTCCTGCAGGTGTGTCCATGGGAACAAGTGTCCCAGCTTTCCTCTCACCTGTGGGCCTGTGGGCAATGCTCTGTGTGGGGCTGGTTCTCCCTGAACCTGATGCTCTTGTTAGGGCACTTGGCTACCTCCTTGAAGTTCCCTTCCGAGCAGTGAGTTGCCCTCCAGAATGGAAACCTGTCCCCTCGCACCCATTAGTGATCTGAAAGCCCCACGTAGAGGCGTAGAGTTTCTGTGATGGAGAAAACGCTGTTGGGGTGGGTGAAATGAGCTGTGTATCCTTTGCTGTGGGTGGGATGCTGAGTTCTGATGAAAGCCTACAACCTTTACTGGTCTGTGGTGGGTCAGTCTGTTCTCAGCAGTGCCTTGTGGTATTTCAGGGCAACATGGGAGTGTGGCCACCATTCATCTCAGGAAGGTGCAAGCCCACAGAAACCGGGAACCAGATGGACAGACCACCTCCCCTCACTGTTCACTCACCCACAGGCAATCCTCTTGCCTCACAGACCTCACTCTGTTCCACCTGAGGGCAGCAAAAATGCTCTGCTTTTCTGACATCCGAGAATACGCAACAGGAGAGATGGGGGGAGCTGTGAAAAAAACTAAATCTCTCTTAAAATGCCTTCACCTTTCCCGTTCCTTAGCACTGGCGCTGCAGACGCTGACCAGCCCTTCTGCGTTGGCACTGGTTTCACAGGACAAAGTTAAACACCAGTACTGGTCCCTGCCCCCACCCACTGCTGCAGAGTGGGGCTGGCTGGTCAAGAGCCCGTGGGCAGATGCCCTGCTCTTCATCACCCACACGGCCAGCACCAAGCAGGGCTGCAGCCACACAGCTGCAGGAAGGTCTCCGAGAAAAGAGAGGGATGTCTGTGTGTGACGGGGGGGTGGTCTGTGGGAAATGGCTCTGATTTTGCTTGCAGAAGTCTCCCCTAAATTATCACTGTCTTTTTCTCCTGTGACAGGATCATATGCCCAGAGGCAGCATATACCCAACAGCAGCTCCATCACACAGTTCCTCCTCCTGGCATTTGCAGACATGCGGGAGCTGCAGCTCTTGCACTTCTGGCTCTCCCTGGGCATCTACCTGGCTGCCCTCATGGCCAACGGCCTCATCATCACCACTGTAGTGTGTGACCACCACCTGCACACCCCCATGTACTTCTTCCTCCTCAACCTCTCCCTCATCGACCTGGGCTCCATCTCCACTATTGTCCCCAAAGCCATGGCCAACTCCCTCTGGGACACCAGGGACATCTCCTACTCAGGATGTGCTGCACAGCTCTTCCTGATTGTCTTTTTCCTTTCAGCAGAGTATTTTCTCCTCACCGTCATGGCCTATGACCACTTTGTGGCCATCTGCCAGCCCCTGCACTACGGGACCCTGCTGGGCAGCAGAGCTTGTGTCCACGTGGCAGCAGCTGCCTGGGCCAGTGGGCTTCTCTATGCTGCGCTGCACACGGCCAATACACTGTCACTGCCGCTCTGCCAAGGCAATGCCCTGGGACAGTTCTTCTGTGAAATCCCACAGATCCTCAAGCTCTCCTGCTCACACACCTACCTCAGGGAAGTGGGGCTTCTTGTGGCTGGTGCCTCTTTATTCTTTGGCTGTTTTGTTTTCATTGTGCTGTCCTACGTGCAGATCTTCAGGACTGTGCTGAGGATCCCCTCTGAGCAGGGACGGCACAAAGCCTTTTCCACGTGCCTCCCTCACCTGGCCGTGGTCTCCCTCTTTCTCAGCACTGGCACATTTGCCCACCTGAAGCCCCCCTCCATCTCCTCCCCATCCCTGGACCTGGTGGTGTCAGTCCTGTACTTGGTGGTGCCTCCAGCACTGAACCCCCTCATCTACAGCATGAGGAACCAGGAGCTCAAGGGTGCAATGTGCAAACTGATAGCTGGATGTTCTTCTGAAGGAATAAAATGATGAATAGCGTTTATAATGTAATTCATCACAGACCCAGATTGTCTTCTGAATTTGTTGTAGTTGCTCATGGTATTTCAATTCTGATAAAGGTGTCGTCCCCATTCTATAATTCCTCTGATTTTCTTTTCTGAAAGTGCCCTGCTCTCTCTTCATCTAACAAAACCAAAGGGCCATTAAACCACTATGTTTTTCCTGGGATTCTTTCTTCCAAGGCCTTTCTGGAGCTGCAGGGACAGTTCCTGTATGCACAGATGGAGGGGAAAAGGTTCCTGGCATGGCAGAAGTACCAGGGAACACCAGCACATGGCTCTCCAGTGCTGTCCACCTTCCAGTTCCACACTCTCCTTCTGACCCCTTGCCTTGGTGTAAGGCCTGAGTACTCTGGCAGCTTGGTCACCGCCGTGCTGCGTGGCAGTCCTGTGAGCGCAGGCAGGGGCAGGCAACGGGCACTCTGTGACGGTGCTGGCCTCCATCAAATGTTCTGGATTTGTGGAGACCATCTGAATGCAGCACTGCAACGTGCTTCCTTGAACCGAGGTCCCCGTGCCCATTGCTCATGACGAGGGCCATCTCCGCGAGGTGCCGAGCAGGGCGCGACACCCCCGGGCTGAGGTGCTGCCAGCCTCTGGCAGGGGCAGCAGGAGGCCAGGCAGTCACTGTGCCCACTGCGGTGCTCTGCCTCCGCACGTGCCAGGGATGGGCCCGTGCCTCTGAGCACCCCTGTGTGCGTGAGGCTGGGGTTCAACCACGCCAGCAGTGCATGAGGCCAGCTGAGGTGGGGACACCTCCCAGGGCACCGCCGTTCCTGTGTGTGACTGCAGGAACAAAGGCCACTGTCCCAGGGAGATTCATCTCACCCGCCGTGGGCAGGCTCATTGCAAGTGCCTCTGTCTGATCACGGCACCCTTTCTGGATGGTGCCCTCAAATGTGTCCGAGCAATCAGGGAGGTTCTGGGGTCCTGGCAAAAGGCAGACATCCAGCCTTTGTTCAGGAAAAGCAAGAAGGACAATTGGGAGAAATACAGGCTGGTCATCCTCATCGTAGTGTCTGGGGAAATGCTTGTCACGTCGCTCCTGCCTGAGAACATGGCAGCACAGCATGGCAGACATCGGTACATGTGTGGCACGGGCAGGGTGAGAGAGAGGTGGGGAAGCCAGATGGGTGCCTGCAGCCTGCCGGGGAAAAGCAGCAGCCGTGGGACAGCGTAGGACAGCGTGAGATGGAAGGCAAAGGGCACGGGCAAAGGGCTGGAAGTCACCAAGAGAACCCAAGGGTTGTCCCCTTGCGTACGGCCATTGTCTCTGCCGTACAGAGTGCAGTTTATGGCACCTTCAGTGCCCTTGGCCATCTCTTCCACTCCTGTGGATCTCTTTATCACTGCCTTCCCCAATTCAGCAGCCCCTCGCCAAGGAATAAACCACCCAGCAGAAGAGTGAAACCCAGTGGGTCTCTCTGTAAGGGGTGGTTGATTCTGCGTGTATCTCCGCAAGTAAGTTGTTCACCACCGACTGTTGTCCAGTGTCTCAGTCAGTCATGTCAGGAAAAATCCCTCCCCGTGTACATCTACCCAACCATCTTGGTGGTAACGCTTTTTGTGCTGCACTGGCACATATCCAGCAACACCCAGTGCCCAGTGGAACGTTCCAGTACCTACTGCTAGTTAGTTCTGACAGCTTCATGAATTGCATTGAGCAATCACAATGTGGGTAGGGCCCCACAAAGAGCAGAGTTCCATTTTGGTGTGTCTTGGCTTCATTTTAGTAACACACTTCACACTGAGTGTGGATTCAGTATTGCCCAGGTCTGGAGGTCAGTCTCGTTCCAATGAGTGTATTTTGGTCTTAGCCACAAGTTATGCCCACTAGTCCCAAATGGGATGGGGATACCAGCTACAGGCATTCCTGCATGAGGACATTCAGGGAAAGGGGTACCTACCCAACAATCACTCTTCCTAACAACATTCATCGATCCTTCCACCATTTTCAAATGAGTATTCCATGTCCATGACTCCTCCTGGTCCCACCCAAGCTGAGGATTTAGCATACCACATCACAGGCCAAATTCTATACATCTGTAAAACATGTTTCAACATATATCTACAAAGGAGAGGCAAGTAGCAGACTCCAGCTTCCCTGTAGACAGCCCAGTCTTATCTGGGGTCGCATTTCAGTCATCCACTTATATGCTGTCTGGCAATAATGCAAGATCCTGAACCTAGAACTTCATGATTCTGGAGGTAGTTTCAAGCATAAAGGTTTTTTGTTGCTTGACAGTCCATTCTGGTGATGTGGCTGCTTAAACCCTGCTATGGCACGTCCATGGAGTGACTCCTTCAGGCCTGACAGCAGTGTAGGTGCTGAGAAAAATCTGGAAAGGTCCTTTCACTTCTCTTCAACGGTTCATCCAACCACGTTCTAAGATACACGCAATCTCTGGGTTGGTAGTGATGTACAGACACGTCCAGGGACAGATCTGCGCTCACAGTGACGCACCTCTGGAAAGAGGACAGGACCTTTCCTAGAGACTGAACATACTCTTTTAAGCCATGTTTCCCTTCTATTATTTTGGGATTCAGTCCATTTCTGTCACCTGGCAAGGTTTGCCATGTATCCTTTCCAAAGGAATAACTCTCTCCTTCCGTTTACGCTGGATCCTGTATCTGTAGCAATGGTGAGGGAAAAGCATCTGACTGCTCTCTCTGAGGTTCTTGGGAGATTTGACTCATCTGCCCTTTCAGTCTTTGCTTCATTCTTTCTACTTTCCTGCTTGATTGAGGTCTCCATGGAGTGTGAAGATCCCATTTTGCCCCTCCTAGTTTAGCTAAAAAGTGAAGGGCTTCTACTAACAATTGTGAACCTGCGAGCGGTGGGGAATAACATGCAGCCGACTCAATATGAGTGATAAAGCATGATTCCATTCATTAATCCAAATAGCTCTTATTTATACAGTGTATCTAATTATGCATACTCAGCGGTCTATGATTGGCTACAATCACTACCTGCTCATTTACATGGTCCTCCTACTTGCGGTTAGCTAGCTTACGTAACTTCTTTATCTTTACTGCACATACCTCCTCAGAGTTGTTTGTGAAGCCTGTTAAGGCCGCGGTGTCCCTGCAACACCGCAGCCATCAGCACAGCTGGCAACCTCAGCTGAGGCCCAGTCTTGATAGCACACTGGTTAGATGCGGCTCTGCTCGTACAAATGCTCTAATGATCTGTGACCCTTCTCATCCAGCCATTCTCCGACACCTACCCGAAGAAAGTCCTATGGGTACCCGAATCTCAGTATTATCTCTGAACTTACACTTATGATACTTCTTATATGTGCAGCAACGGAAAGCTTCCAGCCAGCCTGAAAAAGCATCTGCCATTGCTAAAAGATACTGATACCCATTTTGCTGCAGTAACTTGGGAAAAGTCTATTTTCCAGTAATCCCCTGGGCTTTGTCAGCACTGGGAAAGATCATTGGGGTAGGTGAGGGCTATTCTTCAGTTACAACTCATGCTTCTTCACTCTGCTTTTTTTTTCGCAGTCATGGTACATTTAGAACTTGCCCTTTCAAGGCTTCTAACATCCTCTCAATTCCTCAGGGAGTTTCTTGGTGCTTCCTTTTAGCCAATTCACACATAATTCCCTCTGTAAATGTTAGTTGATGCGAAGGAGTCACCCATCATCCGTGATTTGGGTTGCCTTCAGTATATTAGCCAACTGATTGTTTTCTGGTGGATCCTGTGGCTCTTAGGTTCTAATTTCTGCCGTTTCTCTGGCAGGACTAGCAATATTTCACTTTCAGCTGCTTCTTTCCTTGCTTCATCTGCCACTTGCTGTCCTAGATGCACCGAGCTATCTCCAAGGTGCTGCACTTTACGATGCATAATTGCCAGCACCCTGGGTCATCTGGTCACCTGAAATGATTGTTGGGTCTTTGCCTCATAGTTTGGCTGGGGATCCTTGAGAGGTTCAGAGTCCTCTTTCTTTCTTTCTTTCCAACAGCCCCATCGGCATGGTCTATTCCAAAGGCAAATTTCAAATATGTCCATTCATTAAAAAAAGCCTTGTCTGTTGATAATAATGCCAGTGCCCTTAGTAAGGCTGTGAGTGCTGCCTCTTGGGCCCACGTGTCAGATGAGAGGGCTTTGCCTTCTCTTCTCTCTCTGATAGTTACCACCACATATCCTGCTCTTTGGGTCCCATTTCGCACAAAACTACTACCACCTACAAATAAGTCCCAGTCTGCATTTTCTGTTGGCGTGCCTTTTAATTCCACTCGGCTAGAATATATCTCTGCCATTGTCTTTAAACAATCATGAGTTACTTCTTCTTTGCCACTGAGATCATGTCATTTTTACCCAGGTGTCAGTTCCTGGGCCTCTTGCACCGGTAATACTGTAGCTGCCACCGTGCGCGGACAGGTTGGCCGTCCTTTACTGACACTGTCCAGCTGTTTGGAAAAGCTCCCCACGGCTCTGCTCCATGGTTCCAGTCTCTGGGCCTACACTCCTAAGGCAACGTGTCACCTTTCATGCACAAGAGTTCCAATGGGTTTTCTAGGTTTGGGAGGCCTAGAGCTGGAGCACTCATTCCAGTCCGTTTCCATTCCGTAAATGCATCTCTGCACTCCTGAGTCCAGACAAGGGGGTTTCCGTTTCCTCCGACAGTTTCATATAAAAGCTTGGCAATGAGTCCCAAATTCATTATCCGTAAGTGACACCACCCGGCCATTCCCAGGGATGCTCTGAGCTCTTGTTTTCATTTGGCTTCTGGGATTTGACAAATGGCCCTTTTCCTCCAGCTCCAAGACTCTGCAGGCCCAGGCAAATTGTAAATCCCCGATTGGTTGCTTCTTCTGGGGTGGTCTCTGCCTTTTCCCAGGGTACTTTGTACCCTGCTAGCCCCCAAAGTTTAGGAGGTCCTTGATATAGAATCTTCTTTACTACTGGTTGCTAGCAGTATGTCACCTACCTATTGCAGCAAGGCGACATTTTCATACCTCTTTTGCCAGCTTTCCAACTCACTGGCTAATTGATTTCCAAAGACTGTAGGACTATTTTTAACTCCTTGCAGTCATACAGCCCTGCACAGCTGGGTTTCTCGACCAGTTTCAGGGCTTTCCCATTTGAAACCAACCGATTGGTGACTGGCAGCAGCCAGCGCAAGGCAGAAGAACGCATCTTCACATCTCATACAGTAAACCATTCCTCATTCTCCTTCAGGGTGGTCAGGAGGGCATACGGGTGTGCTACTGCCTCATGGACATCTTGCACAGCTGGATTTATAGCTCTTGAATCTTGCACCAGTTTATATTCTTCTGAATTTGGGTTCCTGGCTGGTAATACTGGAGTGTTATGTTCTGATTGGCATTCTCTTAGTAACCCAAAATCTGTGATCTCTTCAATTAATGACTCCAACCCTTTCCTGACTTGTAGTTTAACTGGGTACAGCTTTTGACTTGCTGGTCTGGCATTTGGCTTCCACTGGATGATTACTGGTTCCCCTGCTTGGGGTTGCCCTGGTGTTCCAGAAGCCCGTACAAGAGGTGTTGCAGCATTTGTAACTGCTTCTGGTATCTAATGTAGCTCGGCTTCCTTCTGCAACATAAAAATGTGGGCATCCAAATCTTTATTGTCAGGAATATGGTTCCGTTGAGGAAGCCCAGGTGGCACCTCAGGTAGCTTTGGTTTCTGTCAACCAGCAACTGAATCCCAGCCCTGCAGTGCGTCACGGTCTGACCCAAGTTCATCCAGCTGGTCCATGAACAGGAAGCCCATCACAGTGGGGGTCCCAATCACCTGGCTACTCCCACACTCCACTGGCACTTATTCCAACAATCCTTTGCTCAGCCCCGTGAAGATACCATCAAAGAACCAGTGCATGGTCCTCACAGTGTTCCTGGATCACAGCATACCCAAACTGAAGCACATTTTCAGCAGCACCATGTCCTCCTGGAGGTCAGCCTCCCCTCCCCCACAGGCCTTCAGGGGCCTCAGCAGCACTGCAGCTAGCCAAGCCTTCTTCTGCCAGGGCTGCAGAGCCCAGCACTGCTTTTCTGGCCTTGCAGAGGGCAGGGCTTCCTCTGCCGGTGCGCTTAGATTGCCACCACCACCCACTCCAGCGGGTCTCTGGTCTCCAGCACAGCACGGGCACACGCTAGCTCGGGGGCGCTTGGTACCAGCTTTGCCCGAGAGAAGCCTGAGCGTGGCCCCAGTGCTACGGCTGAGGTGCTGCAGCCCAAAAGCGCACCGATGGCTTGGGCCTGGGGCACAGGCAGGAGGAGCTGGACTTCCACCTGCTGTCATCGTGCTGGATATGGATGGAGTAAATCATGCTATTGATGAACTAAATCCTGAGGGGTGGCGGGACAGGTCACAGTGGTGCGGCAGGGGAAGGTGTGGGCTTTTCACGAGGGACAGGCCAGGAAGCTGAGGAGGGGATGCCCTCCGTGTGCAGGCACTTGTTGCACGTGCGGATCTCCTCTACGGGGTGTGCAGCAGGTTGGGTGAGCCCTTGCAGGAGAGTCTCAGCGAGAGGCCGGTTAGTGTGCCATCCTGGTGGGAGACACAGCGCCCGCACTCAGGGTACGGCAGTGGAGAAAGGCTTATCTAAGCAAGCCAAGGAAGTCTGCAAGTCCATGATCCCAGCTCTTATTGGGGACTTCATGACCCTGACACTTTCTGGAAGGGGAGCACAGCAGGATACACACCGTCCAGCTGGTGTCGGGGGTCTCTTGAGACAAATTCTTTGCACAGGTGTCAGGCCAACAAAGGTGATGCTCACCTGAATCTGGTCCTTGCCAAACAGGCAGTGCTGCTGAGGGAGTGAAAACCAGTGTCAGCCCTGGCTGTAGTGCTCATGAAATAGTGGGAGAAGACTTTAGCCTCTTCAGGGGACTTGTAGTGTTAGTCCCATGGGCAGCAGCACTCAAGGACAGCAGAGCTGTGTACGGCTGGTCATTCAGGAAAGCATTTCCCAAGCAGAACTGTCCATACCGAGAAGCAGGAAATCAAGCAGACATGCCAAGAGAGATCCTTGGCTAAAGAAGGAATTCCTCAAGAATCTCCAGAGAGAAAAGGAAGCATCCTGGAGGTGGATGCAAGGGCTCAAAGAGGAATTTAGAAATAGGGATGTCTTCAGGGAAGCCAAAGCCTGCTTAGTATGGGGTCTTGCAAGACGTTCAAGGGCATCAAGAGGATCTGTCGCTACTTGCAGAACAGTTTAAGAACTAAACAAAGCCCCTGTGTGGCCACTGCTGGGCTTAGTAAGAGCAGGTCTAGATAAAACTGAACATCCTCCAGGTCCTCTTTGCTTTAGTCTTCCCCAGCATCGTGTCCCAAAGCTTTGTGCCTGAAGGCAGGGCTCTGGAGGGAACCAGCCAAGTGTGGATGGGGATCAAGTCAGGAGTCATTTGGCCACATTCAATGCTTCCCACTCCAGGGAGGTGGAGGGGGGGCATCCCAGGGAGCAGTGTGAGCAGGCCGATGTCCCAGTGAAGCCATTCTCCATCACCACTGGAAGGTCCTAGAGACTGGAGGAACTTCCTCTTGACTGGAAGCACAAAGTCTTTTCCACGTGCCTCCCTCACCTGGCCTTGGTCTCCCTCTTTGTTAGCACTGCCACTTTTGCCTACCTGAAACCCCCCTCCATGTCCACCCCATTCCTGGACCTGGTGGTGTCAGTTTTGTACTTGGTGGTGCCTCCAGCAGTGAACCCCCTCATCTACAGTATGAGGAACCAGGAGCTCAAGGGTGCAATGTGCAAACTGATAGCTGGATCTTTTTCTGAAGGAATAAATTTATGAATACCATTTATAATGTAATTCATCACAGACCCAGACTGTCTTTTCAATTTGTTGTAGTTGCTTGTGCTATTTAATTTCTGATAAATTTGTCATCCCTATACTAATTCCTTCTGTGATTTTCTTTTCTGAAGGTGCCCTGCTCTCTCTTTGTCTAAGAAATCCAAAAGGGCCACTAAGCAACTTTATTTATCCTTGGATTCTTCCTTGCAAGGCCTTTCTGCAGCTGCAGGGACAGTTCCTGTATGCACAGATGGAGGGGAAAAGGTTCCTGGCATGGCAGCACTACCAGGGAACACCACCCCTTGGCTCTCCAGTGCTGTCCTCCTTCCACTTCCACACTCTCCTTCTGACCCCCTGCCTTGGTGTAAGGCCTGAGTGCTCTGGCAGCTTGGTCACTGCCGTGCTGCGTGGCAGTCCTGTGAGCGCAGGCAGGGGCAGGCAACGGGCACTCTGTGACGGTGCTGGCCTCCATCAAATGTTCTGGATTTGTGGAGACCATCTGAATGCAGCACTGCAACGTGCTTCCTTGAACCGAGGTCCCCGTGCCCATTGCTCATGACGAGGGCCATCTCCGCGAGGTGCCGAGCAGGGCGCGACACCCCCGGGCTGAGGTGCTGCCAGCCTCTGGCAGGGGCAGCAGGAGGCCAGGCAGTCACTGTGCCCGCTGCAGTGCTCTGCCTCCGCACGTGCCAGGGACGGGCTCGTGCCTCTGAGCACCCCTGTGTGCGTGAGGCTGGGGTTCAACCACGCCAGCAGTGCATGAGGCCAGCTGAGGTGGGGACACCTCCCAGGGCACCGCCGTTCCTGTGTGTGACTGCAGGAACAAAGGCCACTGTCCCAGGGAGATTCATCTCACCCGCCGTGGGCAGGCTCATTGCAAGTGCCTCTGTCTGATCACGGCACCCTTTCTGGATGGTGCCCTCAAATGTGTCCAAGCAATCAGGGAGGTTCTGGGGTCCTGGCAAAAGGCAGACATCCAGCCTTTGTTCAGGAAAAGCAAGAAGGACAATTGGGAGAAATACAGGCTGGTCATCCTCACCGTAGTGTCTGGGGAAATGACGGTGGAAATACTCCTGCAGCCAGTTCCAGGTAGTTGTGGGACATCAAAGGGATTGCTGCACCCATACGTATTGAGGCAAGAAGGGAATGGTTTGTGCCTGCACCTTTGCAAGGGGTTTGACTTTTTCTCCTGCAGTTTCTGTATAGGCAGATGGGTGATATTTGGAGTGAAGAAATGGAGGACACTGTGGGTGGGACGTTGGCTGGTGGCTTGTGGCTATGTCTCGAGCTAGCTCAACGGCGTCAGGGAGCGAAACCCCACCTTGGGAGAGAGACACAGTTATGCTTGTTGGAAGGAAGCCATGGGAGCAAGAGGAGAGCTTTGAAGATAGGGAGTGGTCTGCAGAGCTTGTGGCCTTGTAGATCAAGGGAGTTGCTGAGCTGCTGTGTCTGTAATAAAAAAAGAGCCCAGAGTGGAAAATTGCTGAGCACAGTTACAGGCTGACACGTCAGCCCCCTGCAAAGGTATAAAAGGCTTGCTTGATTGTCAATAAAGTGTCTTTGAGGTGTCTTTGAGTGTCTTCATGCCTTCAATCCGCTCCCAGACGCGGTGCATCATACGCCACAGGGGCTCAAGACCAAATGTCACCAGTGGTCAAGTCCTCCTGGTGGCCACTGACTAGTGACATCTTCCATTGCAAGCAGTTGGGCCAAGTGTGTTGAATGTCTTGATTGTCTCCCAGTACAAGCTGACAAAGTGGCTTTTCAGACCCTTCTGTGGATGATGCCAAAGTGGGCAGAGCCCTTGAGAGATGCCATCCAGCTCACCCTGCCCTGAGCAGGACAGCTGGACAAGGGCCTTTACAGGGGCCTCTCCCAACCTGAGATATTCTAGGACTCATTGACTCACTTCCCTGGAGAGCTCAGTTGGGATGGGATAGCAGGGGGAAGAAGGGAAAACAGAGGCACAGAAGCAGAGACAAAACATGGTCCAGTAGAAACAGAGCAGTTCCCCTGAGGACTGTTCTTCCACCCAAACGGTGGGTAGGAAATCCATGAGATAAATTGGCTGAGAGAAGCTTCCCTTTATCTGCTGGGTGCTGGGCCACGGGGAGGGTGATGGCTGAGGACGGTATCTCGCGGTCAGTTGTGTCTCAGGGACTCACATTCCAGCAGGAAGCCAATGGCTGTGACGGGGGCAGTGAGGCCAGTTCTGCCTGCGGAGGGGACAGCCCAACAGCAGCAATGTGCCTGGGAAAGGGGCGGTGAGGTCACCTCTGCCTGAAACAGCGCGTAGGGCAGCCCCTGACTCATGACTGGGACATGTGCTGTTAAGCTCCATCTGCCAGTGTCTCGGGCAGGCCAGCAGAAGGCCCCTGGGTGGCACATGGGCTGTGAGATCCCCCCTGCCTAAGGACCTGGGCTCACTCCACCGAGGGGCTTCTTTCTTGCTTGTCACGTCGCTGCTGCCTGAGAACATGGCAGCACAGCAGCAGGCACACCGCTTGCTCGTGCCTATGCGAGAAGCTGAAAGGCTCGCAGCCTTGGAAGAGCGCGGTGAGGCCGTGGCTTGGTCAGGGGAAAGGCCACAAGGAGGGTGACGGGTCGGGATGCCCGCCTGAAGGGTGGTTTCCCCGGTGGTGGAGCTTTCCTTGGAGGTAGGGAAGAGCAGGAGGGAGAAGCACTGCCAGCCAGTGCAGCTGGGAAAGTGGAGACTGGAGGTCAAGAGGAGGAAATGTCACTCCAGGGCTTGTGCTGTGGTGGGAGACGTCGTCCAGAAGGAGTGTGAGATCAGTCCATGTGTGTGTGTTTGCAGGAACAGCGTGTGAGGGTGGGCAGACATCGGTGCATGTGTGGCAAGGGCAGGGTGAGAGCAAGGTGGGGAAGCCAGATGGGTGCCTGCAGCCTGCCGGGGAAAAGCAGCAGCCGTGGGACAGCGTAGGACAGCGTGAGATGGAAGGCAAAGGGCACGGGCAAGGCTGGAAGTCACCAAGAGAACCCAAGGGTTGTCCCCTTGCATACGGCCATTGTCTCTGCTGTACAGAGTGCAGTTTATGGCACCTGCAGTGCCCTTGGCCATCTCTTCCACTCCTGTGGATCTCTTTATCACTGCCTTCCCCAATTCAGCAGCCCCTCACCAAGAAATAAACCACGCAGCAGAAGAGTGAAACCCAGTGGGTCTCTCTGTAAGGGGTGGTTGATTCTGCGTGTATCTCCGCAAGTAAGTTGTTCACCACCGACTGTTGTCCAGTGTCTCAGTCAGTCATATCAGAAAAAATCCCTCCCCGTGTACATCTACCCAACCATCCTGGTGGTAACGCTTTTTGTGCTACACTGGCACATATCCAGCAACACCCAGTGCCCAGTGGAACGTTCCAGTACCTACTGCTAGTTAGTTCTGACAGCTTCATGAAATGCATTGAGCAATCACAATGTGGGTAGGGCCCCACAAAGACCAGAGCTCCGTTTTGGTGTGTCTTGGCTTCATTTTAGTAACACACTTCACACTGAGTGTGGATTCAGTATTGCCCAGGTCTGGAGGTCAGTCTCGTTCCAATGAGTGTATTTTGGTCTTAGCCACAAGTTATGCCCACTAGTCCCAAATGGGATGGGGATACCAGCTACAGGCATTCCTGCATGAGGACATTCAGGGAAAGGGGTACCTACCCAACAATCACTCCTCCTAACAACATTCATCGATCCTTCCACCATTTTCAAATGAGTATTCCATGTCCATGACTCCTCCTGGTCCCACCCAAGCTGAGGATTTAGCATACCACATCACAGGCCAAATTCTATACATCTGTAAAACATGTTTCAACATATATCTACAAAGGAGAGGCAAGTAGCAGACTCCAGCTTCCCTGTAGACAGCCCAGTCTTATCCGGGGTCGCATTTCAGTCATCCACTTATATGCTGTCTGGCAATAATGCAAGATCCTGAACCTAGAACTTCATGATTCTGGAGGTAGTTTCAAGCATAAAGGGTTTTTTGTTGCTTGACAGTCCATTCTGGTGATGTGGCTGCTTAAACCCTGCTATGGCACGTCCATGGAGTGACTCCTTCAGGCCTGACAGCAGCGTAGGTGCTGAGCAAAGTCTGGAAAGGTCCTTTCACTTCTCCTCAACGGTTCATCCAACCACGTTCTAAGATACACGCAATCTCCGGGTTGGTAGTGATGTACAGGCACGTCCAGGGACAGATCTGCGCTCACAGTGACGTACCTCTGGAGAGAGGACAGGACCTTTCCTAGAGACTGAACATACTCTTTTAAGCCATGTTTCCCTTCTATTATTTTGGGATTCACTCCCATTTCTGTCACCTGGCAAGGTTTACCATGTATCCCTTCCAAATTCTCTCCTTCCGTTTACGCTGGATCCTGTATCTGTAGCAATGGTGAGGGAAAAGCATCTGACTGCTCTCTCAGGTTCTTGGCAGATTTTACTCATCTGCCCTTTCAGGCTTAGCTTCATTCTTTCTACTTTCCCGCTTGATTGAGGTCTCCATGGAGTATGGAGATCCCATTTTACCCCTCCTAGTTTAGCTGAAAGGTGAAGGGCTCCTACTACCAAGTGTGGACCACAACACACAAAGAAAGTCCTATGGGTACCCCAAATCTCAGTATTATCTCTGAACTTACACTTATGATACTTCTTATTGGTGTGGCAAGGGAAAGCTTCCAGCCAGCCTGAAAAAGCATCTGCCATTACTAAAAGATACTGATACCCTATTTCTGCAGTAACTTGGAAAAAGTCTATTTGCCAGTAATCCCCTGGGCTTTGTCAGGCCTGGGAAAGGTCTTTGGGGGTACGTGAAGATACTTCTTCAGGCATAACTCATGCTTCTTCACTCTGCTTTTTGTTTTCCCAGGCATGGTACATTTAGAAGTTGCCCTTTCAAGAATTCTAACATCCTCTCAATTCCCCTGTTGCCTTCGCAGGCGCGCGGTGACCTGGTTCAGGAACGGCACGGCGGCCAACCCCAGGCCGCTCGGTCCATCAGCTCGCAGACACCAATGTGGTGGATGGCAAAATGGTGTTTATTGATAAGTGGCGCGGCATTATAGAGCTTGGGTTTACAACGTCCCTTCCGTCTGCTTACGTCATAAGCTAAACGCTATTGGCTATCCAGAAAGGGGCTCTATATTTCCGTACAGCGCGACATCTTCTGACCGCCAAGCCCTAACTACCTACCTTTCCCCCCTCCCTATGGATAATTGAATCAGCTAAAATATAACAATCAAAATCTTAATTTAATTTATATTCTATGGTTTGTAAAAATATTAAAAGAATATTGTATCAACTTGACTAAAAACATAAGGCACAGTGGTCAGGTGGAAGGTAAGGGGTAATTGATAATACCAAGGTATGAATTAGGGTAAGCTAGAGGTAGCTAAGCGTAATACCAAGTGGGACTTAAAAGTTAAAGCAGTTGATGGCATTCTACCAGCATAACGTCGACTTTCTCTAGGTGGCTCTTGATAAATGGCACGAGCTTATTCAGTATACAGGGTCCGAAGATCAGCGCCATGATGATCACTGCAATCGGCCCTGCCAAGGTAGATATGACGGTGCTTAACCACAGTGAACGGGCAAACAACGATTCAAGCCACACTTGTTGGGTTTCCCTGTCTCTCTTTCTTTTTTCTAGCCTTTCTCTAAGTTTGGCCATTGTATCTCTGACAACCCCAGTGTGATCTGCGTACACACAACATTCTTCTCCTGATGCCGCACATAACCCGCCTTGTTGTAAAAACATGAGATCCAATCCTCTACGATTTTGTAAAACTACTTCGGACAACGACCTCAGTGACTTTTCCAAAGCGCTGATCGATGGTTCAATGTGAGCCAGATCCTCATCCACTGCAATTCTGAGGGACTGGAACTTCTGGTTCTGTTCGACTAACGAGGCTATACCTGTTCCTGCCCCTGCGGCCCCTACGGCTAGCAAGGTAGCTGTAGTCAGAGCGGTGATGGGTTCTCGCTTTTGGATATGATGCGAAGCTGGAAGGGTTTGATGAGTATAAACGTATTCCTCAGGATGGTATACGATTCTCAGAATAATCCTTACCTGTATACAAAATTCATGGTTTCCTTTGAGCAGTTTAAGAGATACACATGGGGTAATTCCTGATTTTGAACATATCCATTTGGTGTTTTTGACAGGAACTAGCCAATCAGCTTTCGATAGCTCTTCTGATGTGGACTCGTTCAAACACAGAGGCCTTTTTTCAAGGGGTATTTCGCCGACACATCTACCCCGCCCTGATACATGTTGCATCGTGACTCCTGGGTTGTCCTCGGAGCTCCACACACAATGTATGGGGTTGGGCCCCCTAACGAGTTCCGGTTCATAGGGTATACCTACTGCCTCATAAAGAGGGGGCCTTATGTCATAACAAAGCCAACAGTTTGTTGTCATGGCGGGATTAGTAGAGTTCAGTATCTGATACGTTACATTCATCAGCCTCCATAGAGGAGGCAGGTCAAATTCTAAGGTATTCGGAGCTTTGGTGTTGTCGGGGGTCGCATCTTTAATATTGTTTTCAGTCTTATATATAGGTGTCTGTGGGTTAAGAACCGGGTTAGGGCCAATTGCTTGGGGTGCTTGTAGCACAATCCTGATAATTTGTATCACTACCCCCGGGTCTGTATTGTCGGAGTGCATAAATACTGACCACATTCTCCCCACTGCCCAGCCCATGTCAGCTGGGTTTTGAATTCTCACATTTAAATGTGTACAGGTACTTTTTTTGATCGACGATTGAAGATAATAGTCACTAGGCCCAAATTTTGGAGGGTCACACCTATCTGGCCCCCACATTACGCGCAGAAATTCGTCCTCTCTTTCTGGTTTCCATCTATCACTTGTTACAATGGCCTCACATCCCCAATATCCACAAAAATAATATCCTGGATAGTTACAAGAGCTTTTTCCTGAGTTTGAACTGGGGCACCAATACGTCCCCCATGGCACTTTAGATCTATATTTTCCCAGTCCGGGAAATAAATCATTGACTGTAAACGTAAAAGTCGGGGTACCCGCTGTTATATTCTCCTTTATCACTCGACTGCTTATGGGGTCCCGTAGGACCCACTTGAATGGCTGATGGTGATTATAATCTGATTCTGTCTTTCCTGCAATGACAAGTCCTAGAATCAAGTTCATACAAAGGCATCACATTCCCCCTTTTTGGAGGCTATTTGGTCGTTATCCGAATCTGGGTGGTGCAGGATTCCCAAGTTTAGTCAGGACACTTGTCGACTTGTCATTTTCTCTCGTCGGTGGGATGTACGGGACACGGGGGTGTCCGATGATCTGGTCCTGCAAACAAAAACTCACAGTTTTCATTAGTTTTATTCTGAAGGTCTGGCTTGATAGACTTAAGTGGACACCACTTAATTCTGTTGTCTTTTCTGACCGCAGCATACCCTCGCCCTGTCAGAACTAATTTCCACCCTTGTTCCCATTCTCCTAGCTCATTTCTGATCATGACCGACGGGCCTTCTTCTAGCACTCGAGTGGCCCAGTGCTTCTGGGCAGGGCTATTCACCTCGTCTCCCCTGGGGAACTGGTTTAGTGCTAATAGGGCAGTCCGTAGTAAGCGTGCCTGGTCCCCTGAGGGAATGACGTTGGTAAAACCTTCTGGTTTTGCTAATACCTCTAATTTAGATTTCAGAGTTTGATTTGCCTGTTCGACTATGGCTTGTCCTGTGCTGTTACATGGGATGCCGTGTATCAGAGTAATACCCCATTTCAGAGCGAATGCCTGGACTGCTTTAGACACAAAATTCGGACCATTGTCCGTTTTGATCTGATTAGGGACACCAACCCACGCCATGGTTGTCAACCAATGTTGGATGGTTGCTTTAGCGTCGGTCTTAAGGTGTTGTGTAGCTACAATCACCCCGCTATATGTGTCTACAGTTACTGCTAGCCATGCTCGAGGTTTTAGTAATTGACAGAGCATAAAATCCGTCTGCCACACCTCAGAGGCTTTAAGACCTCTGGGGTTGATTCCACTAGACCACAATGGTGCTTTTTGACAGTGGGGACATGTAGCTACTATATGTTTCGCGTCAGTGGCCAAAATCCCATATCTTTTTGCTATCACTTTAGCTCCGATGTGGAGGGACTCATGTCATTGGCGGGCATCTCTTAGTGTCCACAAGCCTTTTGCAGCGGCATCTGCTTTGTCGTTGCTGATTTGGAAGAACCCTTTGATTGGGTTATGGCTGTTGATGTGGATAACCGATATAGTGCCCTTTCGGGAAAAAAGCGCTTCTTCTAGCATCAGAGCTATTGCAGATGTTGACATGCCGGGCCCCGACATGGCTAAGCAAAGCTTGGCCACGAACATTGAATCAGTTACTATGTTGAGATGTATGTCAGGTACAGTCCACACGCCAGCACTACAGCTGTCGCTTCCAGCTGTTGGACGGAGATTGCACGATCGGTAATTTTGACACAGTGCCATTCTCCTCCCGATTGCCATACTGCTGCCGCGGTTGAGGTCGCTGAGGATGCGTCTGTGAAGACCGCTGGTCCCTGTTGGGGCCGGTCCATGATCTTCTGTGGGAGGTCGACGTCGACAATAGCTAGCATTTGAGTCCAGGGGGGCTTTGTGGCATACCGGACTTCCCCCCCAAATCCAGCGAGGGCTATAGCTAGATATTCTGACATTGCCACTGATTGTTTTGGGAGCTGTTTGCACAAGGGCAGGTATATTCTGGCAGGTTTGGTTCCCAGATGTCTTAGGGCGAGTTTTCTGCCTTTCGTGATGAGGTTACCGAGGCACTCAACTCCTGGAGAGAAGGCACGTGACGTTTTTCCCAGGACTATCCATTGTATTGGCTGAGCTTTTTCAGGGGGGCCTTGGGCCAGCGCTCCTACTCCCCCCCCTTCCGTGAAGTGCACATACAGATCAAGTGGTATAGTCGGGTTCTACCTGGCGAGCGTGTTTGATGACACCTGTTGTTCGATAAAGTCAAGAGAGCTTATTGCTTCTGTCGTCAGAGTTTTTTGTTCCCATGGGTGTTTCCCTTTAAAAAGATCGTACAGGAGGGCCATGATTTTGGGAGGGATCAGGACAACATTGCGGAGCCATTGTAAAGACCCCACTAACTGTTGCATATCATGGAGTGTCTTAATGGTCCGACGGATTTTCATTTGGGGGGGGTTGTTATATAAGAACGTGTGATCCCCATTCCCAAAAAAACTTACACAGGGTCCTCTTTTAATTTTTGCACTTGCAATTTCGAACCCGTTTGTCTTTAGGATTTCTGAGACCGTTGTCACTAGCTGGTCTACCTGATTTCGTGACAGTGCAGCAATCAAAATATCATCCATATATTGAATGATAGTCAAAGCCGCGTCGCTGCACCAAACCAGTGCCAGTGCCCGATCAACTGTGATTTGGCAGATAGTGGGTGAGTTGATCATTCCTTGGGGCAGCACTTTCCACTGGAAGCGCAAGTTGGGGCTTTGACTGTTCGGAATACAACGGAAAAAGCAAACCGCTCCTTGTCCTCCTCATGCAGAGGTATCGAGAAAAAGCAGTCTTTAATATCAAGGACAGCACAAGGTTGTCCTTCCGGTATCATGGAGTTCATGGGCAACAATGTTTGAACAGGACCCATTGGCTGGATTTTTTTGTTTACTTCACGCAGGTCATGGAGGAGACGAAATCCCTCGCCAGTTCGTTTGGGTATTACAAAAACGGGGGTGTTCCATGGGCTAGTGGAAGGCTCTATAAGATCTCGTAGTTCACAGGTCAGCTAACTCAAGAAGGGCATCCATTCGAGGCTTTGACAGGGGCCAGTGCTCGACCCAGACTGGGTCGGATGATTTCCATGTCAGTCTGATCGGTGGGAGTGGGTGTACGGCAGTGGCCCTTACTGTAAATTTGTCACCCTGGCTTTTAATAAGGCTAGGGCATCCCTCCCCAACAGGGGTGGGATTCCTGACATGACATATAGGAAGAGGGTAATGGTCTTCTCCGGTCCTTTTTCTGTGTGAAACGTGATTGCTACCAGTTGAGCACTCTTCCGAGCTCGGGTTAGTCCCCCGACTCCACCTACCATGGGGGCGTCTTCCGATTTCCAACGTGGGGGCCAGTTCGTTTCAGGGATAACTGTAACATCTGCTCCGGTGTCAATTAAAAAGGAGATGATAATGGTGGTGTCATTCGAGGTATTATGGAGGGAACAGATCCCCCACACCACTGGCGGGTTATCACACCTTACTGCCAGGGCCACCCAGGGGTCTCGCCCCCAAGCGGTGGTCCCTGCTGTCCCTGGGATGGAGGCCAGGTTTGTGGGATCGTCGGCTGGGCCATAAAGTTGGTTGCTTCCCTCGGGGACAACGGGTTCGGGAGCGACTCCCCCTGTCTGGGGTTGGCGTAATAGGGCCGCCTGACATCCCAAGTGGGAGAGGGCTGTATGCGGCCCGAGGGCCCCCTCCCTTTCCCGTTTCCCTGCTTTTTAAGCCTGCATTCCTTCGCGAAGTGCCCTCTCTTTCCGCAGGCCCAACACGGTCCTTTAGATCGGTTTTGTGGGAGGAGCGCCATCGGCGAGTCTCCCGATTGGGGGCAATTGGTCATCACATGGCCTGGTTGGCCACATTTGAAGCATGTCATCACGCTAGCCAGTGCACAAACAGCCACTTGGATTGGGGCCAGGTGTTCCTCGCTCACCACATGTTTAATCATGTCTGCAAGGCTTGACCCAGGTGGCAGTGATTGCAGGATTTCTTTGGTTTTTAGATTACACTGTTGCCGCAAACAGTCTGCGATGACTGGGCCTTTCGCCTCCGAGGGCAGGGCCGAGGAATCGACTGCTGCTTGGAGGCGATCTACAAACTGTGTAAAACTCTCACTTTCTTTTTGTTTTATTGTGGACCGTGGTGATGGCTTGGCAATAACTCTAGAGGTCGTGCGAATGGCTTCTCTAGCTGCACAAGTAGTTGCCATAACTTCATGGGCCCACAGGCCCTGGGCTTGTGCTTGGGGGGTAATCATTGTTGGGTCTGTACCCATCAACCGCTGTAGGCTGGAGCCGTGTAGCGGATGATCCACCCCGGTTACTGGGGCTAACTGCCTCGCACAGTTCTCCTCCCATTCTTGTTTAAACACAATCATCCCTGCCCCATCAAAAATCAACCTACAAGTCTGTTTTATATCGAACGGGAGCAAATCATCCCCCCCAAAAACCCCATCTATGAGGGTGGAGACCATGGCCGAATTGAGTCCTTTGTCCGCGATTGCTTTAATAATCGCTTGTATATCCTTAGGGCTTAAGGGGGAATGGACCCTCTGTCCCCCGTCCGTCACTCGGACCGGGAATGCTAGTGCGTCCGATGGGGCCCAATCGGCACATGCAATTTGTATTTTTCTCCAATCTGTGAGAGGAATTTCTGTCCCCTTATGTCTTTCTTTCCCCGTGAGTGGTGATGTTTTGGTCTTTGTAT
Organism: Falco punctatus; assembly: GCF_963210335.1. Lineage (NCBI taxonomy): Eukaryota > Metazoa > Chordata > Aves > Falconiformes > Falconidae > Falco > Falco punctatus. Next base: position 771,644 of record NW_027660235.1, on the reverse strand, counting down.
TTGCCAGCCAAGTCTGCCATGCAGAGTCTGAGCCGGAGTCAGAGCCCGACTGACTGCTCACTTCCGGGTGCTGGTGGTATGTGGTCGGGCTTCGGCCCCTCCCTTGCCTTGCGTAATCGGGCGGTTCTTTCCCTTTCTGCCCGCCCCGCCTTCCGCTTGGGGAGGCGCCTGCCTTATAAGGGCAGGTTTGGGGAGGGTCGTTCTGATTGGCTTTCTGCCCCTCGCTGGTGCTCTTTTCCCTTTTTTGGTCGTGCCAATCACTCTTTTCCTTCCCATTCCCCTCCCCCTCCCCTCGGTGTGCACCTGTTAACTCTAGCGCTCCCTCCCTGCTCCCGCCGGGGGCGGTCTGGCCCCGCCCTTCCCCTTGCTGCTCGGCGCCATCTTGGGGCGCACAGGGCGGTGGTTCAGTCCGTGTAGTTTCGGCCTTGGCTTTTGCCTCAGCGCCCCTGGCCTCTGCAGCCAGCTTGCCCCAAAAGGAGTCTGCTGAGGGTCCTGTGGGCGAGTTGGAGACGGAAGAGTCTGCTGGACGCTGAGTGGGCGCGTCACTGTTCTGTCGGCTTTGAGGGTCGGTGGAACCCCCCTCAACCGGGGGGCGCGAGGCTTGTGTAGTCGCCCCATTTGCCACCCGCGGGGTGGTTAAAAGACAATCCCTTACAGCTTTACAGGTCTCCTGCTCGCGTCTAGCTTTTTGGAGAGCCTGGACGACTGTCCCCCACGCTTTCAGATTTTTCCCATTACCAGTAGACATCGTTTCGTCACATAAAGCATGGGAGCACTTGTCCCACACATCTGGGTGGAGTATATCCACCGGCTGGTCAATGACCCCGAGCTCTAAAAGTCTCGCAACTGCAAGAGTAAAATCTTTGGGCTTACAAGCAATACCCCACTGCTTATGCAGCTGTAATACGACCTTCACAAGAGCTTCCATCCTCTTGGTTGGTCCAGGAGCATCCTCCCCGCCGGGCTGGTCCTGCCGCTCCGGCCGCCGTTTACCCGATTCCAGGTGAATGTTCCCGGGTTTCGGCACCACTTGTTGCCTTCGCAGGCGCGCAGTGACCTGGTTCAGGAACGGCACTGCAGCCAATCCCTGGCCTTACGGTCTATCAGCTCACAGACACCAATGTGGTGGATGGCAAATGGCGTTTATTGCTGAGCGGCGTGGCACTATATAGCCTAGGTTTACAGTGTCACTTCCGTCTGCTTACATCATAAATCAAAAGCTGTTGGCTACCTGGAGGGGGGCCCTGTGTGTCCGTACAGCGCGAGATCTTCCGGCCGCCAGGCCCTACCTAGCAACACACGTGTCTGCCAATACCAGGAGGAGGAACTGGGTGATGGAGCTGCTGTTGGACATCTGCTGCCTCCAAACATAGGGTCCTCTTCATGAAGCAAATATAGTGACAAGTCAGGCAAGACTTCTGTGAGCCAAGTGAAAGCTGTTTCTTCTAGACCCTCCCCTGCTGCCCCCATGTCCCCCCCTCTGCCGTTCCTAGGAGAGCTCCCTTCCGAGCCGTGGCTGGAGCTGTGCTGAGTGCTGGCCGAGTGTGCTGTGAGGAGCAGGGGCTGTGCCCGCTGGCTGCCCAGCAGTGAGCCCTGCTCTGCAGCAGGGGCTTCATGGGAACCCTGGGGGCAGGGGCCAGTCCTGGCCTTGCCCTGGCTCAGCCCAAACTGCTCCCCGTGCAGAAGGGCCTGTCAGCCCTGTGGCTCAGCACCACACTGCTATCCAAGGACACCCAGGGCTCACTGTGTGCCCTGGAAGCAGCACAGACCTTGGGTGGACACCCAAAACAGATAGTCAAGGGTCCTGATCATGGAAAGCTCGAGACAGAGCGTCAGCTCCTCCCCCAGCCTCACAGATTGCATTGCCCACAGCATCATCAGTTAGGGGAAAGCTAGGACACCTCCATGCTGAGGACATGTCTGCACAGGAGGACCCACAAGGTCTGCGCCTGAGCCTGCACCTGAAACTCCTATTGCCAGAGAGCCTGTCTGCAATGCCACTAGCATCTGAGCAAGGCCAGGAGAGAGACAAAGGGACACTCGGGAACTCCTTCCCCTTGCCCAACCCGGCACACCACCTCCCACACAGCAGCAGTGCAGGACAGTCACCCTCAGGCTCTGCTCAGCGAGAAATGGCACCGTGGCAGCAGGAGAGATGCACTTCATCCTTTCTGCTGCTCTGCTGGACCAGGAGGTGTTGAAACACATGAAACCAACGGTCTAAAGGCTGTGCTGGGTGGGAGAGGAGAGCAGAGGTGTGTTGCTCAGGGAAGGCACCTGCACGGCAGACCATGGCCAGGAGGTGCCCCTATCTGCCCTGCATCAGGGTTCCCCTCAGCATCTCCCCCCTCCCTGCCCAGGGCTCTGCTGCCTGCAGCTGTCCCTGCCAGCAGCTCTTTCTCTGGCCCCAGGGCCCTTCCCTGCCAGCGCTCACAGAGCCCAGCTCAGCCCTGTGGATAACTGGCTAGCTGAAAAAAGGTCTCATAGACATAGTCCAGCTGGCTGGACAAAAATGCACATCGCTCTCAGCTTAAATGAAGTAAAGCAAAATACACTGTCTTTGGCTGTTTTTGTTACACAATAACAGGAAGATTTTGGTGGGAAAAGAATGTTGCAGGTGGGAACAGAAAACGACAGAAGAGAAACTAGGGGCGGGCTTGGTATTTAGGCAACTAACCAATAATGAGCTTAACTTTTGTAATATGTATGAGCTAATTATAACAAGATATAAAAGGTGATTGTCAGGGACAATAAACGAAGTCTGCTGATCACTCATATTGAGTGACTGTGTCTTCCCTCTGTCGTGACAAATGGGACCCTAGAGAACAGGGACCCTAGAGAGGACTGAACCTGCGAGCCATGGTTTGACAGAGTTTCGGGTACCGGTCCTGAAAGCAGTGCAGGAGGTGGAAGGGCAAGGTCCCCGCGCCCGGGAGCACCTACAGAGGGTTCCGCCGGCCACGCGTCGCTGAAGTCTCGCAAAGGCTGCAACAGTGCTGACGAAGGTATGGAGAGACAAGCGACGTATGATTTGCTCATACGCTTTTTAGAAAAGCGGAGTGTTTGGGACATAGATTGTAAAAAGGAATTACTCGGGTTATTAGCGTATGGGATAGCATCTGGGACCCCCGCAGCAGCGGCGAGCGGCGGCGCGAGGCCCGGCAGGCCCCTTCCCGGCCACGGTTTCTCTCCAAGGCGGCCCCCCCCCCCCTCCCCGATCCGATGCAAGCGGCCAAGCGAGCTAACATCTGGCTGCCCCCAGAGGTCAATCGGATCCTTTATATTCGGAACCTGCCGTATAAAATCACAGCAGAGGAAATGTATGATATATTTGGGAAATACGGACCTATTCGACAACTCAGAGTTGGAAACACTCCTGAAACAAGTGGAACAGCTTAAGCTTCTCAAGGAAAAATACGGACTTGATTACAAACCCACAAAAAAAAAAAAAGAAAAAAAAGTTCTTCAGATGTCACCTACAAGAAAAGGGTTTCTGCTTTGAACTAGCAAACATCTCTGTGTTTAAAAAGCAGCCTTTTGGCCTTGATGGAGATAATTTATTCTGTATTCTGTATTTATGCTGTATTCTGAATGTGGAAATTGGTTGGGACTAGGAGGCTGGCTTAAAGGCATTTTGCCAACGGGATTATTATTTTTGATCATTATTGTAATAATAGTTTTTTGATCAAAACCAGCCAAAATTATTTGTAAGCATTAGGCATATCTGAAGAGAATGCCTTTATTTGAATCAGCAGTTAAGGTGTAGTTTAGTCTGATGCTGTGGTTTTATCTGCTTCTGGTGAATTTTTGAAGTGATGAAATCAGAGATACAAGGTATACTAAGAGTTAGGAGGTAATAAGGTAATAATCTAAGTAAGGGTGCTGTCTTTTATATCTACAAGTGCAATCTGCTTTTACGTAGCAGAGAGAAACTTGAACAATAAGGTTGCTTGAGCGAGATGTGCATGTGACAACTTGGGAAAAGGGATATCACAACTGGAGTGCAACAGTGTTTCTATGTCTGGCAGAGTGAAATCTTTCAAGACCTGAGTTTAGACAGTCTAAAATAAATTGTTAGTATTCAGAAAACCCATCTTAAGCCTCTTTTGCTTCCATAGTGTTATGGAAGTCAACTGCTATTGTAGAGAATTAATGATTTTTTAATACATATTAACAAATACTACTATTTTAACTTAGCATTTGAGGGAATGTCAGCATAAATCACACTTAGAGTAAGACTGCATTTTTAATTACTGTACTCGTTAAGATTCGATGATGCCATAAGGCTAAGGTCTTTTATCACAGATTGGTTCGGAACTAAAAGGTGTGTGCACATGTAGATATGCACATTTGTGTTATTTTCCTTAATTGGCTACAAAATAATATAATTAGGTTGGAGACTAGATCTTGGGAATTTGTCTATTCTACTGTTTGTTAAGGAACGTGCACAACACACAGCACCCATGTAGGCTTGGCTTGTGGCATAGTTGTCAAATTTAGCATAGACATTCAGACAGATAAGCAACGTACTCTTCTTGTGTGTATCACCTACAAGCCATTATGGCTTAGTGTGTAAATCTGTATGTAACTATTGAAAAATCCACTTATGAATGTATATAGCTTAGAACTAATTTTTTCCCTTTGTTAATTCTTTGATATCAATGAGGTATTCTTCAGAAAATATATGGACTGGCTAGTTGCATAAGGGCAGTTTTTATTTGGACAGAAAATTGTTAATGGTCAGGGATTTTCCACTAAAATATTTGCAAATATTCCTAGTCAAACATCAGTTTGGTTTCTTTTTGGGTTTTGAGCTTGCATTAGTCCATGTTCAGAACTTTAAAATTGCCTTTGAATTTTTTAAACTTTTTATATCACTGGAACAGAAAGAGCATCTAAATTAAAGCTTCAAGCTAACTTTATTTTTCAAGTATTTCTGGAATTATACTTCTGAACTGAGATTTTATAATTGATTTTATAATTGATGACTGTTGAAACTTACTTAAAGCGCTCTTTGTAGTTAACCAATGAGGGATTGCCTAGTATGTAATGTGTAGTTTAAAGAACCAATTTGTTTAAAGCGCGCGGCCTCTGATAACGTACATAAACTTGTGATTGTATACAATAAATCGACATTTGCTTGCATCAAGCAGCGTCCCATCTCTCATCGCGGCAATTTGGTGACCCCGACGTGATGGGTTTATGAGCCGCCAGGCTGAGCAACAGGTCACGAGTCAACGTTGAATGAGCTGCTGAAAGGAAGCAGGAATTGAAAAAAAATGTCCCTCTGGAATTTAGAGGTGAGTTGTGGGAAACATGGGGAATGAGGCGTCTTCCCCCAAAAGAGATTATCTGAGCTTATGAAAGCTCTCCTTAATAAGCACGAAAAGAATATTCCTGGGCATGATCTCAAGGCAATCCTTAGATGGGTACAGGTAAAATTACTCACTGGGACTGCATCTAATATTTTTTACGCGAGAGTTTAGGGATGATGTGGGGGTAAAACGATGGGATGCGGCTACATCGGGGGATGCCAAAGCGCAGTGCATGCTCCCATGGTGGAAAAGCATTTTTGAGATTTTGAAAGCACAGGAAAAAAGTCACAGAGAAAAAGCCGGGAGGGGAAGGAAACTCTTCTACAGTAACTCCGTTACCGCTGCAGAACCTGAAACCCCCCAACCCCTTGAAGGTTTTTGCCACAGGTTACCCCCCACAGGAAGACCCCTTTGATCCGGGGCCGGTGGACCCTGAAAAAGAGCCAGATTTATATCCCCCCGACCCACACAATGAATGGGCTAGCATAAGACGCCAAGCCTTGAAAGAAAGAGACCTGGGCATTGCTAAAACAACAGTGGCCCCTGTGCTTTTTCAGGGTCGGGGGCCACAACTGGAGGCCTTGTCTTTTCCGGTAATTAAGAACTGCGTCACACCGTTACCGAGCACGGGCTTTCCTCTCCTTATTCTGCAAGTCTGTTCTCTTCTGTATTTGATACATACGTTTTGACTCCTCATGATCGTAAGTCTCTAGTGCAGCTGTTATTAGCTCCGACTCAATACGTGATATGGGACTCACATTGGAGGGGGGGGCTTCAGGCACTCCTCTTCACCTATGTGGGTCACGGCAATGCCGCTATGGCCGTGCTGACCATACAACACCTTACTGGTACAGGTCGGCACTCTGACCCGGCAGCCCAAGCTCCGGACATCCATCAGGAGGCTCTCGAAGCAGTTTGTGAGGAAGCAAGAAAGGCTCTTCTTAAAATCCCTGACTCACAAAAGCCGCAGAAAGCTTTTATAAGTGTTACTCAAGGACCCCGTGAGTCCTATATGGAATTTATTGACAGACTAAAAAATGCTTTAGTGCGTCAGATGGATAACACGGAAGCGTGGGAAATATTGTTATTGAAATTGGCTGTGGAAAATGCTAATGCAAATTGCAAAAAACTGTCGCAATCTCTCCCTCATCCAAACCCCACATTGACTGAAATAATAGAAGCCTGCAATAGAATCAGCACTGTGGATCACAAATTTGAGGTTATGGATGCTGCCTTTGCAGCTGTATGTGGTCTGTCAGTAATTTGTTACCGCGCGCCTGCGAAGGCAACAGGGGAATTGAGAGGATGTTAGAATTCTTGAAAGGGCAACTTCTAAATGTACCATGCCTGGGAAAACAAAAAGCAGAGTGAAGAAGCATGAGTTATGCCTGAAGAAGTATCTTCACGTACCCCCAAAGACCTTTCCCAGGCCTGACAAAGCCCAGGGGATTACTGGCAAATAGACTTTTTCCAAGTTACTGCAGAAATAGGGTATCAGTATCTTTTAGTAATGGCAGATGCTTTTTCAGGCTGGCTGGAAGCTTTCCCTTGCCACACCAATAAGAAGTATCATAAGTGTAAGTTCAGAGATAATACTGAGATTTGGGGTACCCATAGGACTTTCTTTGTGTGTTGTGGTCCACACTTGGTAGTAGGAGCCCTTCACCTTTCAGCTAAACTAGGAGGGGTAAAATGGGATCTCCATACTCCATGGAGACCTCAATCAAGCGGGAAAGTAGAAAGAATGAAGCTAAGCCTGAAAGGGCAGATGAGTAAAATCTGCCAAGAACCTGAGAGAGCAGTCAGATGCTTTTCCCTCACCATTGCTACAGATACAGGATCCAGCGTAAACGGAAGGAGAGAATTTGGAAGGGATACATGGTAAACCTTGCCAGGTGACAGAAATGGGAGTGAATCCCAAAATAATAGAAGGGAAACATGGCTTAAAAGAGTATGTTCAGTCTCTAGGAAAGGTCCTGTCCTCTCTCCAGAGGTACGTCACTGTGAGCGCAGATCTGTCCCTGGACGTGCCTGTACATCACTACCAACCCGGAGATTGCGTGTATCTTAGAACGTGGTTGGATGAACCGTTGAGGAGAAGTGAAAGGACCTTTCCAGACTTTGCTCAGCACCTACGCTGCTGTCAGGCCTGAAGGAGTCACTCCATGGACGTGCCATAGCAGGGTTTAAGCAGCCACATCACCAGAATGGACTGTCAAGCAACAAAAAACCCTTTATGCTTGAAACTACCTCCAGAATCATGAAGTTCTAGGTTCAGGATCTTGCATTATTGCCAGACAGCATATAAGTGGATGACTGAAATGCGACCCCGGATAAGACTGGGCTGTCTACAGGGAAGCTGGAGTCTGCTACTTGCCTCTCCTTTGTAGATATATGTTGAAACATGTTTTACAGATGTATAGAATTTGGCCTGTGATGTGGTATGCTAAATCCTCAGCTTGGGTGGGACCAGGAGGAGTCATGGACATGGAATACTCATTTGAAAATGGTGGAAGGATCGATGAATGTTGTTAGGAGGAGTGATTGTTGGGTAGGTACCCCTTTCCCTGAATGTCCTCATGCAGGAATGCCTGTAGCTGGTATCCCCATCCCATTTGGGACTAGTGGGCATAACTTGTGGCTAAGACCAAAATACACTCATTGGAACGAGACTGACCTCCAGACCTGGGCAATACTGAATCCACACTCAGTGTGAAGTGTGTTACTAAAATGAAGCCAAGACACACCAAAACGGAGCTCTGGTCTTTGTGGGGCCCTACCCACATTGTGATTGCTCAATGCATTTCATGAAGCTGTCAGAACTAACTAGCAGTAGGTACTGGAACGTTCCACTGGGCACTGGGTGTTGCTGGATATGTGCCAGTGTAGCACAAAAAGCGTTACCACCAGGATGGTTGGGTAGATGTACACGGGGAGGGATTTTTTCTGATATGACTGACTGAGACACTGGACAACAGTCGGTGGTGAACAACTTACTTGCGGAGATACACGCAGAATCAACCACCCCTTACAGAGAGACCCACTGGGTTTCACTCTTCTGCTGCGTGGTTTATTTCTTGGTGAGGGGCTGCTGAATTGGGGAAGGCAGTGATAAAGAGATCCACAGGAGTGGAAGAGATGGCCAAGGGCACTGCAGGTGCCATAAACTGCACTCTGTACAGCAGAGACAATGGCCGTATGCAAGGGGACAACCCTTGGGTTCTCTTGGTGACTTCCAGCCTTGCCCGTGCCCTTTGCCTTCCATCTCACGCTGTCCTACGCTGTCCCACGGCTGCTGCTTTTCCCCGGCAGGCTGCAGGCACCCATCTGGCTTCCCCACCTTGCTCTCACCCTGCCCTTGCCACACATGCACCGATGTCTGCCCACCCTCACACGCTGTTCCTGCAAACACACACACATGGACTGATCTCACACTCCTTCTGGACGACGTCTCCCACCACAGCACAAGCCCTGGAGTGACATTTCCTCCTCTTGACCTCCAGTCTCCACTTTCCCAGCTGCACTGGCTGGCAGTGCTTCTCCCTCCTGCTCTTCCCTACCTCCAAGGAAAGCTCCACCACCGGGGAAACCACCCTTCAGGCGGGCATCCCGACCCGTCACCCTCCTTGTGGCCTTTCCCCTGACCAAGCCACGGCCTCACCGCGCTCTTCCAAGGCTGCGAGCCTTTCAGCTTCTCGCATAGGCACGAGCAAGCGGTGTGCCTGCTGCTGTGCTGCCATGTTCTCAGGCAGCAGCGACGTGACAAGCAAGAAAGAAGCCCCTCGGTGGAGTGAGCCCAGGTCCTTAGGCAGGGGGGATCTCACAGCCCATGTGCCACCCAGGGGCCTTCTGCTGGCCTGCCCGAGACACTGGCAGATGGAGCTTAACAGCACATGTCCCAGTCATGAGTCAGGGGCTGCCCTACGCGCTGTTTCAGGCAGAGGTGACCTCACCGCCCCTTTCCCAGGCACATTGCTGCTGTTGGGCTGTCCCCTCCGCAGGCAGAACTGGCCTCACTGCCCCCGTCACAGCCATTGGCTTCCTGCTGGAATGTGAGTCCCTGAGACACAACTGACCGCGAGATACCGTCCTCAGCCATCACCCTCCCCGTGGCCCAGCACCCAGCAGATAAAGGGAAGCTTCTCTCAGCCAATTTATCTCATGGATTTCCTACCCACCGTTTGGGTGGAAGAACAGTCCTCAGGGGAACTGCTCTGTTTCTACTGGACCATGTTTTGTCTCTGCTTCTGTGCCTCTGTTTTCCCTTCTTCCCCCTGCTATCCCATCCCAACTGAGCTCTCCAGGGAAGTGAGTCAATGAGTCCTAGAATATCTCAGGTTGGGAGAGGCCCCTGTAAAGGCCCTTGTCCAGCTGTCCTGCTCAGGGCAGGGTGAGCTGGATGGCATCTCTCAAGGGCTCTGCCCACTTTGGCATCATCCACAGAAGGGTCTGAAAAGCCACTTTGTCAGCTTGTACTGGGAGACAATCAAGACATTCAACACACTTGGCCCAACTGCTTGCAATGGAAGATGTCACTAGTCAGTGGCCACCAGGAGGACTTGACCACTGGTGACATTTGGTCTTGAGCCCCTGTGGCGTATGATGCACCGCGTCTGGGAGCGGATTGAAGGCATGAAGACACTCAAAGACACCTCAAAGACACTTTATTGACAATCAAGCAAGCCTTTTATACCTTTGCAGGGGGCTGACGTGTCAGCCTGTAACTGTGCTCAGCAATTTTCCACTCTGGGCTCTTTTTTTATTACAGACACAGCAGCTCAGCAACTCCCTTGATCTACAAGGCCACAAGCTCTGCAGACCACTCCCTATCTTCAAAGCTCTCCTCTTGCTCCCATGGCTTCCTTCCAACAAGCATAACTGTGTCTCTCTCCCAAGGTGGGGTTTCGCTCCCTGACGCCGTTGAGCTAGCTCGAGACATAGCCACAAGCCACCAGCCAACGTCCCACCCACAGTGTCCTCCATTTCTTCACTCCAAATATCACCCATCTGCCTATACAGAAACTGCAGGAGAAAAAGTCAAACCCCTTGCAAAGGTGCAGGCACAAACCATTCCCTTCTTGCCTCAATACGTATGGGTGCAGCAATCCCTTTGATGTCCCACAACTACCTGGAACTGGCTGCAGGAGTATTTCCACCGTCATTTCCCCAGACACTACGGTGAGGATGACCAGCCTGTATTTCTCCCAATTGTCCTTCTTGCTTTTCCTGAACAAAGGCTGGATGTCTGCCTTTTGCCAGGACCCCAGAACCTCCCTGATTGCTTGGACACATTTGAGGGCACCATCCAGAAAGGGTGCCGTGATCAGACAGAGGCACTTGCAATGAGCCTGCCCACGGCGGGTGAGATGAATCTCCCTGGGACAGTGGCCTTTGTTCCTGCAGTCACACACAGGAACGGCGGTGCCCTGGGAGGTGTCCCCACCTCAGCTGGCCTCATGCACTGCTGGCGTGGTTGAACCCCAGCCTCACGCACACAGGGGTGCTCAGAGGCACGAGCCCGTCCCTGGCACGTGCGGAGGCAGAGCACTGCAGCGGGCACAGTGACTGCCTGGCCTCCTGCTGCCCCTGCCAGAGGCTGGCAGCACCTCAGCCCGGGGGTGTCGCGCCCTGCTCGGCACCTCGCGGAGATGGCCCTCGTCATGAGCAATGGGCACGGGGACCTCGGTTCAAGGAAGCACGTTGCAGTGCTGCATTCAGATGGTCTCCACAAATCCAGAACATTTGATGGAGGCCAGCACCGTCACAGAGTGCCCGTTGCCTGCCCCTGCCTGCGCTCACAGGACTGCCACGCAGCACGGCAGTGACCAAGCTGCCAGAGCACTCAGGCCTTACACCAAGGCAGGGGGTCAGAAGGAGAGTGTGGAAGTGGAAGGAGGACAGCACTGGAGAGCCAAGGGGTGGTGTTCCCTGGTAGTGCTGCCATGCCAGGAACCTTTTCCCCTCCATCTGTGCATACAGGAACTGTCCCTGCAGCTGCAGAAAGGCCTTGCAAGGAAGAATCCAAGGATAAATAAAGTTGCTTAGTGGCCCTTTTGGATTTCTTAGACAAAGAGAGAGCAGGGCACCTTCAGAAAAGAAAATCACAGAAGGAATTAGTATAGGGATGACAAATTTATCAGAAATTAAATAGCACAAGCAACTACAACAAATTGAAAAGACAGTCTGGGTCTGTGATGAATTACATTATAAATGGTATTCATAAATTTATTCCTTCAGAAAAAGATCCAGCTATCAGTTTGCACATTGCACCCTTGAGCTCCTGGTTCCTCATACTGTAGATGAGGGGGTTCACTGCTGGAGGCACCACCAAGTACAAAACTGACACCACCAGGTCCAGGAATGGGGTGGACATGGAGGGGGGTTTCAGGTAGGCAAAAGTGGCAGTGCTAACAAAGAGGGAGACCAAGGCCAGGTGAGGGAGGCACGTGGAAAAGACTTTGTGCTTCCAGTCAAGAGGAAGTTCCTCCAGTCTCTAGGACCTTCCAGTGGTGATGGAGAATGGCTTCACTGGGACATCGGCCTGCTCACACTGCTCCCTGGGATGCCCCCCCTCCACCTCCCTGGAGTGGGAAGCATTGAATGTGGCCAAATGACTCCTGACTTGATCCCCATCCACACTTGGCTGGTTCCCTCCAGAGCCCTGCCTTCAGGCACAAAGCTTTGGGACACGATGCTGGGGAAGACTAAAGCAAAGAGGACCTGGAGGATGTTCAGTTTTATCTAGACCTGCTCTTACTAAGCCCAGCAGTGGCCACACAGGGGCTTTGTTTAGTTCTTAAACTGTTCTGCAAGTAGCGACAGATCCTCTTGATGCCCTTGAACGTCTTGCAAGACCCCATACTAAGCAGGCTTTGGCTTCCCTGAAGACATCCCTATTTCTAAATTCCTCTTTGAGCCCTTGCATCCACCTCCAGGATGCTTCCTTTTCTCTCTGGAGATTCTTGAGGAATTCCTTCTTTAGCCAAGGATCTCTCTTGGCATGTCTGCTTGATTTCCTGCTTCTCGGTATGGACAGTTCTGCTTGGGAAATGCTTTCCTGAATGACCAGCCGTACACAGCTCTGCTGTCCTTGAGTGCTGCTGCCCATGGGACTAACACTACAAGTCCCCTGAAGAGGCTAAAGTCTTCTCCCACTATTTCATGAGCACTACAGCCAGGGCTGACACTGGTTTTCACTCCCTCAGCAGCACTGCCTGTTTGGCAAGGACCAGATTCAGGTGAGCATCACCTTTGTTGGCCTGACACCTGTGCAAAGAATTTGTCTCAAGAGACCCCCGACACCAGCTGGACGGTGTGTATCCTGCTGTGCTCCCCTTCCAGAAAGTGTCAGGGTCATGAAGTCCCCAATAAGAGCTGGGATCATGGACTTGCAGACTTCCTTGGCTTGCTTAGATAAGCCTTTCTCCACTGCCGTACCCTGAGTGCGGGCGCTGTGTCTCCCACCAGGATGGCACACTAACCGGCCTCTCGCTGAGACTCTCCTGCAAGGGCTCACCCAACCTGCTGCACACCCCGTAGAGGAGATCCGCACGTGCAACAAGTGCCTGCACACGGAGGGCATCCCCTCCTCAGCTTCCTGGCCTGTCCCTCGTGAAAAGCCCACACCTTCCCCTGCCGCACCACTGTGACCTGTCCCGCCACCCCTCAGGATTTAGTTCATCAATAGCATGATTTACTCCATCCATATCCAGCACGATGACAGCAGGTGGAAGTCCAGCTCCTCCTGCCTGTGCCCCAGGCCCAAGCCATCGGTGCGCTTTTGGGCTGCAGCACCTCAGCCGTAGCACTGGGGCCACGCTCAGGCTTCTCTCGGGCAAAGCTGGTACCAAGCGCCCCCGAGCTAGCGTGTGCCCGTGCTGTGCTGGAGACCAGAGACCCGCTGGAGTGGGTGGTGGTGGCAATCTAAGCGCACCGGCAGAGGAAGCCCTGCCCTCTGCAAGGCCAGAAAAGCAGTGCTGGGCTCTGCAGCCCTGGCAGAAGAAGGCTTGGCTAGCTGCAGTGCTGCTGAGGCCCCTGAAGGCCTGTGGGGGAGGGGAGGCTGACCTCCAGGAGGACATGGTGCTGCTGAAAATGTGCTTCAGTTTGGGTATGCTGTGATCCAGGAACACTGTGAGGACCATGCACTGGTTCTTTGATGGTATCTTCACGGGGCTGAGCAAAGGATTGTTGGAATAAGTGCCAGTGGAGTGTGGGAGTAGCCAGGTGATTGGGACCCCCACTGTGATGGGCTTCCTGTTCATGGACCAGCTGGATGAACTTGGGTCAGACCGTGACGCACTGCAGGGCTGGGATTCAGTTGCTGGTTGACAGAAACCAAAGCTACCTGAGGTGCCACCTGGGCTTCCTCAACGGAACCATATTCCTGACAATAAAGATTTGGATGCCCACATTTTTATGTTGCAGAAGGAAGCCGAGCTACATTAGATACCAGAAGCAGTTACAAATGCTGCAACACCTCTTGTACGGGCTTCTGGAACACCAGGGCAACCCCAAGCAGGGGAACCAGTAATCATCCAGTGGAAGCCAAATGCCAGACCAGCAAGTCAAAAGCTGTACCCAGTTAAACTACAAGTCAGGAAAGGGTTGGAGTCATTAATTGAAGAGATCACAGATTTTGGGTTACTAAGAGAATGCCAATCAGAACATAACACTCCAGTATTACCAGCCAGGAACCCAAATTCAGAAGAATATAAACTGGTGCAAGATTCAAGAGCTATAAATCCAGCTGTGCAAGATGTCCATGAGGCAGTAGCACACCCGTATGCCCTCCTGACCACCCTGAAGGAGAATGAGGAATGGTTTACTGTATGAGATGTGAAGATGCGTTCTTCTGCCTTGCGCTGGCTGCTGCCAGTCACCAATCGGTTGGTTTCAAATGGGAAAGCCCTGAAACTGGTCGAGAAACCCAGCTGTGCAGGGCTGTATGACTGCAAGGAGTTAAAAATAGTCCTACAGTCTTTGGAAATCAATTAGCCAGTGAGTTGGAAAGCTGGCAAAAGAGGTATGAAAATGTCGCCTTGCTGCAATAGGTAGGTGACATACTGCTAGCAACCAGTAGTAAAGAAGATTCTATATCAAGGACCTCCTAAACTTTGGGGGCTAGCAGGGTACAAAGTACCCTGGGAAAAGGCAGAGACCACCCCAGAAGAAGCAACCAATCGGGGATTTACAATTTGCCTGGGCCTGCAGAGTCTTGGAGCTGGAGGAAAAGGGCCATTTGTCAAATCCCAGAAGCCAAATGAAAACAAGAGCTCAGAGCATCCCTGGGAATGGCCGGGTGGTGTCACTTACGGATAATGAATTTGGGACTCATTGCCAAGCTTTTATATGAAACTGTCGGAGGAAACGGAAACCCCCTTGTCTGGACTCAGGAGTGCAGAGATGCATTTACGGAATGGAAACGGACTGGAATGAGTGCTCCAGCTCTAGGCCTCCCAAACCTAGAAAACCCATTGGAACTCTTGTGCATGAAAGGTGACACGTTGCCTTAGGAGTGTAGGCCCAGAGACTGGAACCATGGAGCAGAGCCGTGGGGAGCTTTTCCAAACAGCTGGACAGTGTCAGTAAAGGACGGCCAACCTGTCCGCGCACGGTGGCAGCTACAGTATTACCGGTGCAAGAGGCCCAGGAACTGACACCTGGGTAAAAATGACATGATCTCAGTGGCAAAGAAGAAGTAACTCATGATTGTTTAAAGACAATGGCAGAGATATATTCTAGCCGAGTGGAATTAAAAGGCACGCCAACAGAAAATGCAGACTGGGACTTATTTGTAGGTGGTAGTAGTTTTGTGCGAAATGGGACCCAAAGAGCAGGATATGTGGTGGTAACTATCAGAGAGAGAAGAGAAGGCAAAGCCCTCTCATCTGACACGTGGGCCCAAGAGGCAGCACTCACAGCCTTACTAAGGGCACTGGCATTATTATCAACAGACAAGGCTTTTTTTAATGAATGGACATATTTGAAATTTGCCTTTGGAATAGACCATGCCGATGGGGCTGTTGGAAAGAAAGAAAGAAAGAGGACTCTGAACCTCTCAAGGATCCCCAGCCAAACTATGAGGCAAAGACCCAACAATCATTTCAGGTGACCAGATGACCCAGGGTGCTGGCAATTATGCATCGTAAAGTGCAGCACCTTGGAGATAGCTCGGTGCATCTAGGACAGCAAGTGGCAGATGAAGCAAGGAAAGAAGCAGCTGAAAGTGAAATATTGCTAGTCCTGCCAGAGAAACGGCAGAAATTAGAACCTAAGAGCCACAGGATCCACCAGAAAACAATCAGTTGGCTAATATACTGAAGGCAACCCAAATCACGGATGATGGGTGACTCCTTCGCATCAACTAACATTTACAGAGGGAATTATGTGTGAATTGGCTAAAAGGAAGCACCAAGAAACTCCCTGAGGAATTGAGAGGATGTTAGAAGCCTTGAAAGGGCAAGTTCTAAATGTACCATGACTGCGAAAAAAAAAGCAGAGTGAAGAAGCATGAGTTGTAACTGAAGAATAGCCCTCACCTACCCCAATGATCTTTCCCAGTGCTGACAAAGCCCAGGGGATTACTGGAAAATAGACTTTTCCCAAGTTACTGCAGCAAAATGGGTATCAGTATCTTTTAGCAATGGCAGATGCTTTTTCAGGCTGGCTGGAAGCTTTCCGTTGCTGCACATATAAGAAGTATCATAAGTGTAAGTTCAGAGATAATACTGAGATTCGGGTACCCATAGGACTTTCTTCGGGTAGGTGTCGGAGAATGGCTGGATGAGAAGGGTCACAGATCATTAGAGCATTTGTACGAGCAGAGCCGCATCTAACCAGTGTGCTATCAAGACTGGGCCTCAGCTGAGGTTGCCAGCTGTGCTGATGGCTGCGGTGTTGCAGGGACACCGCGGCCTTAACAGGCTTCACAAACAACTCTGAGGAGGTATGTGCAGTAAAGATAAAGAAGTTACGTAAGCTAGCTAACCGCAAGTAGGAGGACCATGTAAATGAGCAGGTAGTGATTGTAGCCAATCATAGACCGCTGAGTATGCATAATTAGATACACTGTATAAATAAGAGCTATTTGGATTAATGAATGGAATCATGCTTTATCACTCATATTGAGTCGGCTGCATGTTATTCCCCACCGCTCGCAGGTTCACAATTGTTAGTAGAAGCCCTTCACTTTTTAGCTAAACTAGGAGGGGCAAAATGGGATCTTCACACTCCATGGAGACCTCAATCAAGCAGGAAAGTAGAAAGAATGAAGCAAAGACTGAAAGGGCAGATGAGTCAAATCTCCCAAGAACCTCAGAGAGAGCAGTCAGATGCTTTTCCCTCACCATTGCTACAGATACAGGATCCAGCGTAAACGGAAGGAGAGAGTTATTCCTTTGGAAAGGATACATGGCAAACCTTGCCAGGTGACAGAAATGGACTGAATCCCAAAATAATAGAAGGGAAACATGGCTTAAAAGAGTATGTTCAGTCTCTAGGAAAGGTCCTGTCCTCTTTCCAGAGGTGCGTCACTGTGAGCGCAGATCTGTCCCTGGACGTGTCTGTACATCACTACCAACCCAGAGATTGCGTGTATCTTAGAACGTGGTTGGATGAACCGTTGAAGAGAAGTGAAAGGACCTTTCCAGATTTTTCTCAGCACCTACACTGCTGTCAGGCCTGAAGGAGTCACTCCATGGACGTGCCATAGCAGGGTTTAAGCAGCCACATCACCAGAATGGACTGTCAAGCAACAAAAAACCTTTATGCTTGAAACTACCTCCAGAATCATGAAGTTCTAGGTTCAGGATCTTGCATTATTGCCAGACAGCATATAAGTGGATGACTGAAATGCGACCCCAGATAAGACTGGGCTGTCTACAGGGAAGCTGGAGTCTGCTACTTGCCTCTCCTTTGTAGATATATGTTGAAACATGTTTTACAGATGTATAGAATTTGGCCTGTGATGTGGTATGCTAAATCCTCAGCTTGGGTGGGACCAGGAGGAGTCATGGACATGGAATACTCATTTGAAAATGGTGGAAGGATCGATGAATGTTGTTAGGAAGAGTGATTGTTGGGTAGGTACCCCTTTCCCTGAATGTCCTCATGCAGGAATGCCTGTAGCTGGTATCCCCATCCCATTTGGGACTAGTGGGCATAACTTGTGGCTAAGACCAAAATACACTCATTGGAACGAGACTGACCTCCAGACCTGGGCAATACTGAATCCACACTCAGTGTGAAGTGTGTTACTAAAATGAAGCCAAGACACACCAAAATGGAACTCTGCTCTTTGTGGGGCCCTACCCACATTGTGATTGCTCAATGCAATTCATGAAGCTGTCAGAACTAACTAGCAGTAGGTACTGGAACGTTCCACTGGGCACTGGGTGTTGCTGGATATGTGCCAGTGCAGCACAAAAAGCGTTACCACCAAGATGGTTGGGTAGATGTACACGGGGAGGGATTTTTCCTGACATGACTGACTGAGACACTGGACAACAGTCGGTGGTGAACAACTTACTTGCGGAGATACACGCAGAATCAACCACCCCTTACAGAGAGACCCACTGGGTTTCACTCTTCTGCTGGGTGGTTTATTCCTTGGCGAGGGGCTGCTGAATTGGGGAAGGCAGTGATAAAGAGATCCACAGGAGTGGAAGAGATGGCCAAGGGCACTGAAGGTGCCATAAACTGCACTCTGTACGGCAGAGACAATGGCCGTACGCAAGGGGACAACCCTTGGGTTCTCTTGGTGACTTCCAGCCCTTTGCCCGTGCCCTTTGCCTTCCATCTCACGCTGTCCTACGCTGTCCCACGGCTGCTGCTTTTCCCCGGCAGGCTGCAGGCACCCATCTGGCTTCCCCACCTCTCTCTCACCCTGCCCGTGCCACACATGTACCGATGTCTGCCATGCTGTGCTGCCATGTTCTCAGGCAGGAGCGACGTGACAAGCATTTCCCCAGACACTACGATGAGGATGACCAGCCTGTATTTCTCCCAATTGTCCTTCTTGCTTTTCCTGAACAAAGGCTGGATGTCTGCCTTTTGCCAGGACCCCAGAACCTCCCTGATTGCTCGGACACATTTGAGGGCACCATCCAGAAAGGGTGCCGTGATCAGACAGAGGCACTTGCAATGAGCCTGCCCACGGCGGGTGAGATGAATCTCCCTGGGACAGTGGCCTTTGTTCCTGCAGTCACACACAGGAACGGCGGTGCCCTGGGAGGTGTCCCCACCTCAGCTGGCCTCATGCACTGCTGGCGTGGTTGAACCCCAGCCTCACGCACACAGGGGTGCTCAGAGGCACGGGCCCATCCCTGGCACGTGCGGAGGCAGAGCACCGCAGTGGGCACAGTGACTGCCTGGCCTCCTGCTGCCCCTGCCAGAGGCTGGCAGCACCTCAGCCCGGGGGTGTCGCGCCCTGCTCGGCACCTCGCGGAGATGGCCCTCGTCATGAGCAATGGGCACGGGGACCTCGGTTCAAGGAAGCACGTTGCAGTGCTGCATTCAGATGGTCTCCACAAATCCAGAACATTTGATGGAGGCCAGCACCGTCACAGAGTGCCCGTTGCCTGCCCCTGCCTGCGCTCACAGGACTGCCACGCAGCACGGCGGTGACCAAGCTGCCAGAGTACTCAGGCCTTACACCAAGGCAAGGGGTCAGAAGGAGAGTGTGGAACTGGAAGGTGGACAGCACTGGAGAGCCATGTGCTGGTGTTCCCTGGTACTTCTGCCATGCCAGGAACCTTTTCCCCTCCATCTGTGCATACAGGAACTGTCCCTGCAGCTCCAGAAAGGCCTTGGAAGAAAGAATCCCAGGAAAAACATAGTGGTTTAATGGCCCTTTGGTTTTGTTAGATGAAGAGAGAGCAGGGCACTTTCAGAAAAGAAAATCAGAGGAATTATAGAATGGGGACGACACCTTTATCAGAATTGAAATACCATGAGCAACTACAACAAATTCAGAAGACAATCTGGGTCTGTGATGAATTACATTATAAACGCTATTCATCATTTTATTCCTTCAGAAGAACATCCAGCTATCAGTTTGCACATTGCACCCTTGAGCTCCTGGTTCCTCATGCTGTAGATGAGGGGGTTCAGTGCTGGAGGCACCACCAAGTACAGGACTGACACCACCAGGTCCAGGGATGGGGAGGAGATGGAGGGGGGCTTCAGGTGGGCAAATGTGCCAGTGCTGAGAAAGAGGGAGACCACGGCCAGGTGAGGGAGGCACGTGGAAAAGGCTTTGTGCCGTCCCTGCTCAGAGGGGATCCTCAGCACAGTCCTGAAGATCTGCACGTAGGACAGCACAATGAAAACAAAACAGCCAAAGAATAAAGAGGCACCAGCCACAAGAAGCCCCACTTCCCTGAGGTAGGTGTGTGAGCAGGAGAGCTTGAGGATCTGTGGGATTTCACAGAAGAACTGTCCCAGGGCATTGCCTTGGCAGAGCGGCAGTGACAGTGTATTGGCCGTGTGCAGCGCAGCATAGAGAAGCCCACTGGCCCAGGCAGCTGCTGCCACGTGGACACAAGCTCTGCTGCCCAGCAGGGTCCCGTAGTGCAGGGGCTGGCAGATGGCCACAAAGTGGTCATAGGCCATGACGGTGAGGAGAAAATACTCTGCTGAAAGGAAAAAGACAATCAGGAAGAGCTGTGCAGCACATCCTGAGTAGGAGATGTCCCTGGTGTCCCAGAGGGAGTTGGCCATGGCTTTGGGGACAATAGTGGAGATGGAGCCCAGGTCGATGAGGGAGAGGTTGAGGAGGAAGAAGTACATGGGGGTGTGCAGGTGGTGGTCACACACTACAGTGGTGATGATGAGGCCGTTGGCCATGAGGGCAGCCAGGTAGATGCCCAGGGAGAGCCAGAAGTGCAAGAGCTGCAGCTCCCGCATGTCTGCAAATGCCAGGAGGAGGAACTGTGTGATGGAGCTGCTGTTGGGTATATGCTGCCTCTGGGCATATGATCCTGTCACAGGAGAAAAAGACAGTGATAATTTAGGGGAGACTTCTGCAAGCAAAATCAGAGCCATTTCCCACAGACCACCCCCCCGTCACACACAGACATCCCTCTCTTTTCTCGGAGACCTTCCTGCAGCTGTGTGGCTGCAGCCCTGCTTGGTGCTGGCCGTGTGGGTGATGAAGAGCAGGGCATCTGCCCACGGGCTCTTGACCAGCCAGCCCCACTCTGCAGCAGTGGGTGGGGGCAGGGACCAGTACTGGTGTTTAACTTTGTCCTGTGAAACCAGTGCCAACGCAGAAGGGCTGGTCAGCGTCTGCAGCGCCAGTGCTAAGGAACGGGAAAGGTGAAGGCATTTTAAGAGAGATTTAGTTTTTTTCACAGCTCCCCCCATCTCTCCTGTTGCGTATTCTCGGATGTCAGAAAAGCAGAGCATTTTTGCTGCCCTCAGGTGGAACAGAGTGAGGTCTGTGAGGCAAGAGGATTGCCTGTGGGTGAGTGAACAGTGAGGGGAGGTGGTCTGTCCATCTGGTTCCCGGTTTCTGTGGGCTTGCACCTTCCTGAGATGAATGGTGGCCACACTCCCATGTTGCCCTGAAATACCACAAGGCACTGCTGAGAACAGACTGACCCACCACAGACCAGTAAAGGTTGTAGGCTTTCATCAGAACTCAGCATCCCACCCACAGCAAAGGATACACAGCTCATTTCACCCACCCCAACAGCGTTTTCTCCATCACAGAAACTCTACGCCTCTACGTGGGGCTTTCAGATCACTAATGGGTGCGAGGGGACAGGTTTCCATTCTGGAGGGCAACTCACTGCTCGGAAGGGAACTTCAAGGAGGTAGCCAAGTGCCCTAACAAGAGCATCAGGTTCAGGGAGAACCAGCCCCACACAGAGCATTGCCCACAGGCCCACAGGTGAGAGGAAAGCTGGGACACTTGTTCCCATGGACACACCTGCAGGAGAGGACCCACAAGGTCAGAGTGTGACTCTGCAGCTGAAACACCCATCCCCAGAGAGCCTGGCAGCAAGAGCAAGAGAATAAAACTAACCCCAAAAGGCAGAGAAAGAAGTAAAATTGCACTGATGGTCTAGGTAAGAGTGTTCAGGGCGAGCGTGCCAGGCACTGAGGGCAGCGTTGCCCTTGCCCAGCTCTGCTCGCCACCTCCCACACACCAACATTGCCGGGCAGCTGCTCTCAGCCCCTGTGCTCTGCAGAAGGACCGGGGCACGTGGCTGCAGAGCTGCACCGCGGCTCTGCTGGAGCTCTGGCTGCAGGGGGGGTGGCTCACACCTCGGGACCCCCAGCCCTGAGGGCAGAGGCTTTGCTGGGGGGAGAGCAGCCAGGGGGATGCCTCAGAGAAAGGGGTCTGCACTGCACATGGTCAGAGAGAGCTTTCTGATTCTGCTTTCAACAACAATTCTGTCTGAAGTTTCCTACCAGTCCTTGCAATATCCTGGATGTCAGGAGATTTTCCTTGTGGGAGGTATCTCCCTGTGCCAGGTCTTTCCCTGTCAGTGCTCACAGACCACATCTCTGCCTCTGTGCACTGGCCCCGCACAAACGTGCCTCTCTGCAGGGCACTGGCTGGGCGCAGGGTCCTGTCCGCAGGGGGAAAAGGGCAGCTCAGAACGACCCTGATGGCTCCAGCAAAGGTGCTGCTGCTGCTGTTCATAGGCGGAGGAGTGGCTGAGGGCACTTCAGGAGGCTCCTGGCAGACCTCCTCATCACTCAGAGTTACAGCTGGCAGTCTCAGGGACATCTTCAAACTCGAGATCTCCATTAACATTTCTGCCTTCCCTCTCCTGCCCCCAACAACAGAAAGCTGAAAACACAGATTGAGGAGAGCCCTGGATTTATCATAGCAATCCCTGCGCTGACCTTCAATACGAAAAGTCTCATGCAGACATATTCTGAGGGTAACCTATCCTTGTAAGCAGCGCTCAGCCATGCAGCACACTCTCAACAGCAGAGAGATCCTTCCCTCTCGGGGCTCAGTCCATACGCCCCCAGAGCTGTGGGGAGCCCCGCAGCAGGCTGAGAGCTGCCCCTGGCAGGCGGCAGAGCCCCTGCCCCAGCACACAGCCCCCGCGGCTGCAGGGACCCTGCTGGCAAGGACAGCCCTGGGCACCCCTGCCTGCACAGCCACCTTCACAGCCCTGCAGCCGGCCCTGGCACAAGGCAGCCCACATGCCCTGGCCCTCCCACGCTGCAGCAGGGAAGCCCTGCTCTGCAGCACACTGGCCTCCTCCACAGCAAAAGGCTCCCACACGGTCCCACAGGCTGGGGGGGGCCCAGCTGCTGCAGACCCGGCTAGCAACTGCAGAGGCATTGCCCTGCAGCCACACACTTACCGGCTCAAGGGCTCTGCAGATTTCTCCAGCAGGGAGCTCTCAGCAGCCTCCCAACAAGGTCTGCTTTTGAGCTCTCCCTGCCTCCCTCCTCTGCCCCTCTGGGCTCCCTCCAGCTGTCCCTGGGGCTGCAGGGGAACCTGCTGGGCAGCAGGATGAGGCAATCCCTCATGGGCCTTGCCTCACCTGGGGGGACACACTTATTTCCAGCACTGGCAATTCCCTTACTAGAAAAAGTTTTCTGCATGAGCATCAACTTCTGTTAACCCATTACTAGACAGGACACCAGGAAGACTGCAGCAAAGGATCCAAGTACTCCTAACGGAGCGTGTGTGTACGTGTGTGTCTGGTGGTTCTGCAGGCAGGGCAGGGAGGATGTCCTCAGTGCTTCAGTAAGCCCTGCAGAGCCCATTGCAGCACTTCATTGCACAGTCCGAGGGCTCAAGACTCAGCTCTCCTTTGCCCAGGCCACGTCTCTGCTCTGAAGCAAAGCCTTTGCACCCACGGGCTCGGGGACACTTGGTACCAGGTTGCCCTGTGGCCAGGCAGAGCTGGGCTGGTGCCACAGCTGGGGAGCTTCAGCCCAGATGTGCAGCAGTGTCCTCAGCCAGGGGCCCACGCAGAGGCAGCTGGAGCCCGTCCTGTTGCAGACAGAGCTGTGACACTGAGGGAACCAAGTGCCAAGGCAGGTGGCAGAGCTCAGCACAGCTGCTCGGCAAGGACAGCAGCCTCCAACAGGTCCAACATTGAAAATGGAGTTTATGCTTGTGGGGCAATTCCAGGGCACCCGAAGGAGCGTTCCCTCCTTCTGCACAGGCCACAGCCTGCCAGTGTGTGACCTGGGGCCTGCACTCTGCTGCTCTCCTGCCTCACTCCCCCTGGGAGATGAGACTCCACCATTTCTTTGCTCCTAGAACCAAGGTGGACACGAATGATGCAGGGTTTCAGATCCAGGGGAGCATCACAGCTGCTGGCCCATCTGGCAGCTGTGCTAGAATGCCGATGCAAAGAACCTGCAGACACCTAAAGGAGCATTGTCACTGTGCTGCCCTGTGACTGTCGGCGGGTGGTTACTTGACCACTGGCTTGCAGGATCCCACCAAGCCTCTGTCTCGCTGCTCCCCTCCTTCTTCTCTCACCTTGATGTCTATAGGGTTGTTCTCTCACATAATTCTCACTCCTCTCCCGTTGTGTTTGGTCCTTTCTGCCATAGGGGATCACAGAGGTGCCACTAGAATTGCTTATTGGCTCAGGGTTGGGCAGGGGCTGGTCCATTTTGGAGTCAAATGAAAGTGGCTGTTATGGCCATGGAGTCAGCTCTTGGTCTCTCCTCACCTCTGCCAGCCCTACAAACACCTCCAAACCACTCCCAAATCCCTGCCACGTCAACCCACAGGATCTCTAAATTCCCCAAGAAGATGTCAGGTTATTGATCCTAAGGCTTCCTCACGCTGCTTAAATAAGACTTTATCCCTTCCTCTCCCTGATTTAGGTTATTTCAGAGCACAGTTACCCTGAACCACACCTATGTCACCTGGGCCAAGCTCAGACATGTAACAACAAATATAATTTGATTGTGTCCTTGACCATGGACATCCCGTGATGCAGGGACACTTTGAAAATCATTGGTCTGTTTCTCTATTGCCTCAGCACAGCGATGACTTTCAACAGTGCTGGCTAACTGGGGAGGCCCAAGACGGCTGAATGTTAGTCAAGTGGTGCCCACCTACAAGAAGGGTAGGAGGGAGGATCAGGATAACTACAGGCCTGTCAACCTGATCTTAGTGCCAGGGAAGGTTGTGGAGCTGATCATCCTGAGCGCCATCGCACAGGAGCCGCAGGAATACCAGGAGGTCAGGACCAGCCTGCATGGGTTTATGAAAGGCAGTTCCTGCCTGATGAACGTGATCTCCTGCTGGGACAAGGTGACCTGCCCAGTGGATGAGGGAAAGGCTGTGCATGCTGTCTACCTGGACCTTAGGAAAGCCTTTTGGCTCCACCTCCCACTGCATTCTCCTGGAGAAACTGGCTGCTCATGGCTTCCAGTGGTGTTCTCCGTGCTGGGTTAGAGCTGGCTGGACAGCCAAGCCCCAAGAGGGGTAGTAAATGGAGTGACATCCAGGTGACAATGGCCCATAAGGAGTGGTGTTCCCCAGGGCTCAGTGCTGGGGCCAGTCCTGTTTCAGAACTTCATCAGTGACCCAGACAAGGGGATTGAGTGCACCCACAGTGATTTTTTGTACAACATCAAGTTGGGTGGCAGTGCTGATGTCCTTGAGGGCAGGAAGGCTCTACAGAAGAATCTGGACAGGTTGGACTTTTCAAGTGAGTCCAATTGTATGAGGTTCAACCAGGAGAAGTGCCAGTTCTTACTTGGGTCACAACAGCCCCACACAAGGCTACAGGCTTGGGCCAGAGTGGCTGGAAGGCTGCCTGCTGGGGAAGCACCCTGAGGGTGAGGATTGACAGACGGTTGAGCATGAGCCATCAGTGTGCCCGGGTGGCCAAGAAGGCCAATAGCATCCTGTCCGGTATCAGAAAGAGCGTGGCCTTCAGGAGCAGGGCAGTGATGGACCCCCTGTACTCGGCACTGCTGAAGTCAAACCTCAAACAACGTGTTTCTGTTTTGGGCTCCTCACTTCAAGAGAAACGTCGAGGTCCTGGAGCATTTCCAGAGAAGGGCAACACAACTGGTGAAGGGTCTGGATCCCTGCTTGGATGAAGAGTGACTGAGGGGACTTGAGTTGTTTAGTGTGGGTAGTAGGAGGCTCAGGGGGGATCTTACTGCTCCCTAGAAGTACCTGAAAGGAGGTTGTAGATGGGGTGGGTAGGAGTCTTCTGCCAGATAACAAGTGACAGGACAAGAGGCAAGAGCCTCAAGTTACACCAGGAGAGGTTCAGATTGGATATGAGGAAAAACATCTTCACTGCAAAGGTGCTCAAGCATTGGAACCAGGGAGCTGGTGGAATCACCAGCCCTGGAGGTGTTTCAATAGAGGTAGATGCAATTCTTCATGGCATGATTTAGTGATGGAATTGGCCGTCCTGAGTTTACATTTGGATTTGATGATCTTTAAGGTCTTTTCCAAGCTAAATGATTCTCTGTTTCTGTGCTTCTATGATATTGCAAGCCTACGTAGACAAGTTGCTGAGAAAGTTGGTTTAGGTGACCCTGCCTCAGCTGGAGGGGTGGACTTGATGACCTCCAGAGGTCAGTCCAACCTGAAAAAACACCATAGAGCTATAAAGGCATATATGAAATGTGTCAACACAAGTAGAGCGGCTCAGCTGAAGATGAGCTTGTGGGAAATGGCTTGTGGGAAAGATATTTGACAAATCTGATGAAACAAGCATGCTTTTCTGTGGTCAGGACCTGGGCCAGAATGAGGGTGATGGAGGGGTGTGGCATTGGGAGGGAAAAACGGTCTCAGGAACTCCTCATGCAGGAGGACGTGCCTGGCTGCGAGGGGCCTGTGAGGTCAGTTCTGCCTCTGGAGGTGACAGGCCAGCATCAGGAACGTGGCTGGGACAGTCCCTCTGCCAAGGGACCCCATAGGCCCCATCCAGGAGAAGGGCTGGGACAGAGGTTGTTTTTGCCTGGGGACATGACAGGACAGCAGCAGGCACATGGCTTGGTCATGTCCCTGGGAGAAGCTGAAAGGCCAGCAGCAGTTCCGTGGTTTGGGAGACCATGTGAGTATTCCTTCTCTCTGGTGAGAGAGCAGAGCATAAGAAAAGGCTTCCTGGCTGCATTCCCTGCTGGAAGGGTATTTTCTGAGATGGTAAACCTTTCCTGGGCAGGGGAAAACAGCAGGAGAGAGGAAAAAATGTCACCAAGTTTCAACTAGGAAAGCAGAGACTGGACCTCAGCAGGAAGAACTGTCACTCCAGGGGTCCTGCTGCGGTGCGAGGGCTCAGCCAGAGGGAGCCTGGATCAGCCCATGGTTTGTGCTTCAAGGAACAGCCGGTGAGAGTGGAGGTACCTCAGCGAAGGTATGGCAATGTTGGGGTGAGAGCAAGGCAGGGCAGCGAGATGGTGCCTACAGCCTGCAGGGAAACAGGGGCAGGGCTCCAACCATGCAGGACAGCCTATGGTGAAGAGGGCAGAGGGCACTGGCAAGGCTGGAAGGCACCAGTAGAACCCAGGTCTGTGTCCCCTTGGCTGTGGCAGCTGTCTCTGCCTCTGAGGGCCATGACCAGACATGATGTCCTCACGGCACGGGGGCATCGTTGCCTCCTTGCAGCCCCATGGGGAAGCTGGACGTTGCTGTGCCATTGCTGTCCTTCACTGGGCATTGGATGCCCACCTTCCATGGTCCCCAGGAAGAGCCCTGAGCCCTGTGTGAGGGACAGCACCGACCTCCCCACAGGCTGCAGGTCACGGATGGCCTTTCTGCTTCATCAAGCAAGCCAAGGCTTTGCTCAGCAGCAGAGCTGCCTGCACAGCGCCTTTGCCTTCCTGCACTCACAGCCTCCAAGGATGGGCTCTAACAAGGCCATGGGGAGGCTTTCTCAGCCATGGCCCTCAGCGGGGCCCATTAACGCTTCCAGGGGCTGTGGGCTTTGCTCCTGACTTGGTGTTCTGTGGAGGTTTCTTCAGTCTCCTCTGAACACCTGAAGTCCACAGCACCACAGACACCCTGGGCTCATGACGAGGCAGAACGCCCTGACAAGCCCGGTCTCCTCCATCAGGGACATCTGGTCTTCAAGTTTGACTCCTACACTTCATGAGATAAGTTTCAGCCGTACAGTGAAAGAGAAAGGCAGGCAATGAGCACTTTGGGGAATTGATAGAAGGCTTTTCCAATTGCTATTGATGCACAGTGTCTCCTGAGGAGGTGCAGACAGGTAGGAAAAGCAGTCCCTGGAGCTAATCACTGCGTGGACAGCCTTGCTCCTCAGCTCTCCAGCCCCACGATTTTTGTCCTCAGCTCCATGAGACTTACATCACTTGACATCAGATTGCTTCAACCAACTCTGCAGCTGAATATAGCAAATTCTTGGCAGTACTTTTTAGCTGCTTTCCTTAGAGAACAGGGTGTACACAGGAAGAAAAGAGGGATTAATTATCGTGTGTGTGTGGGGGGTAGTGGGTTAGAAATTACTAAATAAAAAATACATTTCTCAGCTGTATAATTGTTAGTTCAAGCAAATCCCCATGAGGTCTATTGCCACTACTGAAGAGTTGCCCATAGGGAAAATTACAGACACTACTGAAAGACAGTCCAGCTTTTCCTCTCTGAACCTTAAAGCAGAAGCTACATAGCTAAAATGGATTGGAGTGATCAAAGAGAAAGAGGAGAAAGAAAGGTATCTGGAGATGAACTTCTTAACCCATAGTTGTAAATCAGGAAACCAGGACGTCAGAATATTCCAATTGACTTCATTTCATAGAAGGCGCAAACTTTCTGGAACTCACGACAAATATTAGAATGTTTTCCAATTTTTTTTTTACACATGTATCTGTAGAAATTCTCCCACTTTGATCTACGTATACGCAACAACTGGTATTAAAACCAGCACAGACTCTGCCCTCAGGCGCCAGCTTCATATCTAATGCCATTCCAGTTTGCACAGCTCTAGGGGCTATTTCTCACACTTCTTCCTGCAAAGCCTTCATGGCACCTGCAGGGTCCTTGGCCATCTCTTCCATTGCTGTGCATCTCGTTATCGCTGCCTTCTCCAATTCAGGAACCGCTAACCAAGGAGTAACCAAGGCCACAAGCAGGCTGATGATCTGGGCTATCATTATGACACCCATTACATCTGAGAAGCTCATAGGCCGGTAGGAGGCACGTGGCCATGAAGGCAAGTTTGAGGTCCCTGGAGTGTCCCGTTCCCTTGGGGGATTGGCCATCAGCAGCCCAGCTGGTTATGGCTGCAGTAAGAAAGGCACTTGGACTCTGAGACAAAGTGTCATTTCCAATGGCCTTGGTTAGAGCAAACTCTCTACACACAGAGACAATCGTGTCAGCTGTATTCCGTCCCTTCCGAGGCCGGGAACACGGAGTTTACAGCGTTGGGAGAGTGGTGCAGCAAGTGGTGCAGATCCTGCCTGCAGAAGGGTTCTCCCACATTGTCTCCTGTCAGCTCTTGAAGTGTTTTGTGCCAGGGAAACCCATTCTAGTCATCACTTCTCGTGTTCTAAGAGGAGATGTTCACTTGGGAGTTGGTAACTGCAGTCCCAGACAAAGGTAAGGGCGTGCGGTTGGCCATTCACCAGCAGCTTCCTGCAGATTTCTTCTTCCAATATGGCTTGTTCTGCAACCCAGGGACACAGTCAGCACAGCTCAGCCTGAAGGCCAAGAGGTACATGGAGCACAGCACAGGCCTGCTCAGGTTTCCTGTGACACTCATCACTAAGTCCTGCATGTGCAAAGGTCTTCTGCTCAGATTCTCTCAACGTCCTGATGAAGGTTAGAAGGAGAACGACATCTCCTTTAGACCGCTAGAGAAAGGGACCTTTACTTGAAGGCCTTGGTTGAAGGGAAAGTGGAAGATGATCTGCAGGAGCGGGCTGGAAACTAGGACCATGCGTGGCAATCAGTTAGCTGAAGGGAATGTGCTCGAGCTTGTAGGTCACTAACCCTGGGAAGACAAGGAGTGTGAATAGACACAACAATTAACATGCTGAGTCATGCTGAGAGAGCATAGGGGAGTGGGGGACGGATGCTGGGAAGGAAAGGTAACACCTTGCTGTTAATTGATGGTAGTTAACCATGAGTTGGGGATTGCCTAGGATGCAATGCTTAGCTTCAAGAACCAATCTGTTTAAAACGCGCAGCTTCTGAAATGTATATAAACTCGTGCTACTGTACAATAAATTGACATTGGCTTGTATCACCCTGCGTCCCGTCAATCCATCGCAGCAATGATCCCTGGCCAACATGGCACAAACACTTTCTGGACTTGTTTTGAACAAAAGACAAGGCAGGAATGGTGAAAAATGTGGACGGCACCTTTCAGTCAAGAATGGGTGACTCTGGTAAAGTAGAAATCAAGAGCAAGTCAACAAGACAAACTGTAGCAGGGCTGAGTAGAGAGGAAAGATCCCCTCCACCAACCCTTGGGCAGTGCTCTTCCTAATGCAGCCCAGGATGCCATGGGCCTTATTTGAAAGGTGCAAAGCCAGGAGAAGAGGAGGCTTTGGGGACACCTAATAACAGCCTTCCCATAGCTTCTTGGGTCATATCAGCAGGAAAAGGCAGCCAGGGTCTTGCCTCTTGTGCGTGATGGGACTGTGAGGGCCAATGGGCATCAGCTGAAGCAGGGGAAGACAATGTCCTTCCCCATGAAGACAGTCAAGCAGTGGAGCAGATGTCCCACAGAGCTTGTGCCATGTCCATCCTTGGAGCTTTTCAAGCCCCACTTGACGGAAAGCCTGAGCTACTTGCTTCAACCCCATAACTGATCGTTCTCTGAGCAGCACGTAGGCCTGGACACCTCCGGAGGTCCCTTCCAGCATGAATGATTCTGGATCTCCATCCACCATGGATCTTGCCTTCATGATGGCAGAGAAATCGCTCAGGTTTCCAGCAGCGGTTGAAGCCTAACAGAAAGTGTGTCAGGTGACCTGCGACGTTCTTTTCCCACTCCAAGCTATGCTGCTCAGATGCAGGGCTGCTTGGCTGCTTCCTATGGATTCCTGTTCTTCACCCGTTCCTACCTTTTTCCCTCCTTTCCCATGCACAATTGCTTCTCGGTGACCACCCTTGTATCCTCCCATGCAAGTAGCCCACCTCTCCTTTCCCTTTCCTCCCTGGCCATTGGGTGTCCTCCTTTGCTGATTCTGAGATTTTCACCATAGGTGGCCACTCAGAAGAAGGATTGATCATCCCCCTTGACTCAGCATCATCCCCCTTGACACAGCACTGTTGTGGCCACATCCGGGTTATCTGTGCCTGGGCTTGGAGGTTTCTCATTCTGGAGGAGTGAGGAAAAACTGGAGAGGCTGTGGAGGATGCCTGCCTGGATGGAGCCTGTGGAGGGAGACTGAAGGTCCTCAATGTCTTGAGACAGGCAAAGTGGAGCCTCAGGGCACCACAGGAATAGCATGCACCTGCTTGAAGGGGGGTGTCAGAGATAAGGGAGTGATTCCTGGTAGTGACAGGAAGAGAAAACCTCCGTAAAGTGCTGCTTGGAAAGGTAAGATTGGATGTGAAGAGAAAGAAATGTCCCTCTGAGGGTTGCCCTCTGATGCCGGAGTTCACCCAGAGGGTGCCTGGATTGTCCCATGGCTTTGAGCTTCAAGGAACAAGCAGGGAGGAGGGGAAAAACTTGAGAAAAGGCAGAGAAATGTGGATGTGAGGGCTGGGTAGGAAAGCAAGGAAGAGTCCAACCCCCAGAGTGGAAAGAGGTGCCACATGGACAGTGTAGGGCAACTTGCAGTGGAGATGGCCCAGGGCTGCAGCAAGGCCGAATGGCCCCACAGGGGGCTGAGGCCTCTGTCCCCCTGGCAATGGCAGCTGCCCATGCCACCAAGGCCTGTGACAGGAAACTTGATTTGGAGGGTCTTCTCTTCTGCCCTCCAAGAGCCTGGGGGTCAGGGCTTGGCCTTTCTGCTTCATAAAAAAAGCCAAATGGGTTTTGCAGCATTACAGCCACCGACACAGTACCTTTGCCTACCTGCAGGTCTGGCCTCTAATTAGCTCCTCTAACGAGTCCATGGGGACGCTTTGTCAGCGATGGCCCTCAGCGGGACCCATCAATGTTTGAAGGTATTTTCAGTGTTGCTTCTGACTTACATTCCTTGAGTGGTTGGTTCAGCCTGCTCTCAGTAGCTCAGGTTCATGGCAGGAGCCCCCAATGCCCTAACGAGGTATTTGCCTTTTTGTCATTTCCTTCAAGTCTTGAAGAGCTGTGCAGCTAATTGAATCTGTTCCATTCACGTAGATAAGAGAGAGGATTTCAAAGCGCATTTGAAAGTAATTATTTTTCATTTCATAGGTTATATTTTGCTCCTGATTAGGGTAGAGAGGAGGTTCTAGCAGCAATCTCCAAGTGATAATGATGCAGAGGATCTCCTCAGGAGGTCTGGACTGGTAGGAATCGCAGTCCCTTGAGGTCTGACACAGGATGGACAACCTTGCTCTGAATGTCCCCAAGACCACCCTTTTTCTCATTGTCCCCTGGGACTCACGTCCCTTCTCCTTACATCAGACTTCTCCCCTCAATTCTGCAGGTGGGTGCTGCAGCTCCTTTGCACCATCCCCACCTGTTTGCCTTAGAGGACTGGCTGCACACAGGTGCAGAAGAATTATTCAGATCTGCAAGCAATGTCAAGAATGATCAAGTGTCATAAATAGGCCAACAGCCTCCACAAGCAGATGCCAATTCCAAGCTGTCTCTGATGAGGTGCCTTTCTGCAAGGGACACTCTCATGAGAAATCTTTTAGGCTGTTAGATACAGAAAGATAGATCTAAACAGAAGGGAAGAGCTGGGTAAGGAGACAGTTTGGCTGCAGGAAGACACGCAAGTTTTTCCTTCCTGAAGCTAAAAACAGCAGAACAGGTGAGAGGTACCTAAAAGACCAAAGACTAAAGGGAGGAGAAAAGTGGTGAATAACTGAAAGAGCCTTTGCTGAGACAATCTGCTGAAAAGATGACTTCAGAAGGCGTCACTGTCTCCTGCCCAGGTGCAAATATGTTAAAGATGAGAGAAAATAAGGGTGTGGTATAACCGTAATAATAATGGTGAAGTTCTGGTATAAAATCAATATTTCCTTGAAGTATCGCTTTTGAAAGCTCCATGAATTGGCAGACGTCATTTGTGAGAAAGGACAAGTAAGTGTTGCAACTGTCTTGGAAGGAGTCCAGAAGTGCAGCTCGGGGAACCACAGGCTGCACAAACCCCCATGGTGAGGGGTGTGCCACCAGTTATTGTCCCCTTGGGTGACATTTCTGGCACCTGAGCAGGTAACTGTCCAGGTGGATTTTCCAAGGGTAAATCCTGCCTCGCCAACCTGACAGCCTGCAGTTGTGCGTGAGGAGCTCCACAGTGGATGTCATTTCCCTCAGCTTCAGCAAAACTGTTGTCATGGTTTTCATCAGCGTTCTTCTGCCCACGTGAGGCCATGACACTCTTGGTGGGAACAGAAAGAGATGGGTAAAACACCAGTGGGATGGTCAGGCTGAGAGAGCAATGGGGAAGGGCTCACACCCCACCTGGAGGCCACTGGGACATACTGGGGCAGTGTGGGCTCAAGAGGGTCCCAATCGGAAAGTCAGCCAAGTAATGACAATCGCACCAATGTGGCTTCATGTTGTCCTACTTCATGTAGCAACTTTGTCATATTTATACTTCTAATACACTGTTCACGCGGCAGCTGCCTGACAGTCATTGGTTGTCGGTTACGTATTCATGTTACCTGTTGATTGGTTGTCATGCTGCAAGCGCCTAATAAGGATGTGCTAACCTAGCGGTTTTCATATCTTGCTTGGCATCCGGCCTTCTTCTTGTACAATGCTCATTATTCTTTATTCTGCCTATTCAAGGACAGTACAAGATCTTCAAAGTAACTTTGTAATCTGCAGGCCAGGGTTGTCCAACTCCTGCAAGGGTACAGTATGCCCTCGTTCTGCCAAGAATTCCCCTACACATCCCCCTTTTTCTTTTTGGACAACCCAGGCTCTATCAACAATTGATTCCAAATCTTTCTTCATACAGGAGAAAATACAACAAAAGATAACAAGCACAGCAAAGATAACAACAAAAATTTAATCCCTTCCATCAATCAGGTTTTCTACCAGCCAGTGATTCCCCATCCCTTAATTAAGCCACTCATCATAAGGATTTTCAGTAACGCTGTGTTTCTTCATATTATCTTGCAGTTGGGAAAGCTTTTTGTGAATGGACTCAGAATGATCAGCAAGTTTCATAGAGCACATTCCCTCAAAATCCTCACAGCCGTGTCCTTGTACTAATAACAGAAAATCAATGGCAGCTCGATTTTGTCTTAAAGCAAGTCGTATACTATCGACATCAGTGATGGGCCATCTAATACTCTGGAGGTAATGTTAATTTGCTCTCTCTCCAACAAGCCAACCGTCTCAGCTGAGTGAGAGCCTTGGCAGAAGCAACTTGTGGTGTAAAGAGTGATGCTAAAATGACAGATGGACGTTCCCACAACTCAACATCATCTGTACATTCAGGTCCCAACTGGTATACACTACGTCTGATGCGTTTAAACTTGTTACTTATGTTAAGCATTTGATGGATACTAGGGGCAAATAATGTTAGTTTGCCAAAGTAGCATGGTCCTCCCTGTGCCCTTGCAGGTACGGCGGGCCAGGCACCATCTCCGCAAACGAGGAATACTCCCCGAGGCAACATCTTTGCTTTTTCATTTGTCTCCCCAGACCATGAAACAGGCCAAGTCCAACCGTTACAGTAACCGGTGATGTTAGAATGCCAGGGGGACCCAGGGGCAATCCAAGTATTGTAATTTCTTGGTTTGTGGATCCTAAAATTACCTGAGTCCATGTCTTTCTTGTAAAACCCCCAAAACAAACAGTAGTTTCCCGGCATAGATCCTAAGATGTCAAGCTCCTGAGGTTCCATGCTGGTAACATTCAGGCCCTGTGCAATTTGGAACGCTTGAGCCCCCGAGGGGTGCCCTGGAATACCAAGTGATTTGCACCAATCAGCTTGCACAGATCCACTGTTGATGGTGCAA
Source organism: Falco punctatus (assembly GCF_963210335.1). Classification (NCBI taxonomy): domain Eukaryota; kingdom Metazoa; phylum Chordata; class Aves; order Falconiformes; family Falconidae; genus Falco; species Falco punctatus. Next base: position 737,327 of record NW_027660235.1, on the reverse strand, counting down.
AAGTCATTTGCTGCTTGGTCGAGGTAGTCGGAGTATATTTTACCTGTTGTCCAGTGCCCAAACTCCTTCATATCGTCTAAACGGACCCCAATCAAACAGGTACGAAATGGGCCAGATGGGGTAGCTAACGATAAGCAAAATGAATCTTGCCCTGTCTTGTTGGCCCAGGTAACCCACGTGTTCATTTGTGGTTGGACAGGAACCCATGCTGTTCCTTGTGAGGGCATGCTGATGATTCCTATCAGCCCTACAAGCAGATCAAACAATTTCATTATCTCGCAATCCTGTTCCCAACTGCCAAAACAAGCACCACAAGCCAAGAGCTTGTCTTTTCTTTGTAGCTAAAACAACAGGTACGTTTTTTGTCAAGGCCCACCAAGAGAGAGCTTCTATTCTGCTGTCAATACTTTCTGGCATCCATATTGCTGGAAAATGTTGATTTGGCTTAAGGTTCAAAAATTCCCTACAAGTATTTTCAAAAGTAATATTAGCAAAGCTCTTTTGACAATCTAAGGACAAAGCATCATCTTTTCGCAAGCGGCTACAACCTATAACAAAATTCTGTCTACAGTTACCACAACTTAATATTATTGCTGCTCGTTCCCTATAGTTTCCACAAACAGCATTCTTCGTATTACAAATTTTTGTCAAAACAGCATTACAAGCTCGTGGCCCAAATGATTGTCTTCTCGCTGCTGTCAACAGCACGTCTTCTATGGTAGGATGGGATTGGCCCAAGTTCTGCACAGAGTTTGTTAACGACTGGTTGGAGATAAAGCTGTCACCTCTATTTTCTCCGTTCCTCTGGAGTTGACATGCAGGGCGGACAAATCTGCTAGGGACCCACAGAGGTCCTTTATCTGTGGAAACACAAAAATATCCTCTACCGATGAACAACACTGGACTGGGTCCTTCCCAGTTGCCTGTAGTCATGTTCTTAGAATGAACCTGTAACCCAGGAATGGCCTGTGTTTGTCTTCCCTGAATAGCCTGAGGATGTATAACAACGGGGGCCCTTCTCTTCCTTCTGCCAGGGACAAATAATTCAATGTCAACAACACCTTGTTTAATTGCTTGGTTACATCAGTCTTTTCTGGCGTCTTTCATGTCACTTAGCTGTTGTCCATGCAGCACCACACTCCATTTGATTGGTCCCGGAGTGGCGCCCACACGCTGCTCCCCCCTTGTGCAGGCATCCTGCTTTCTCTCATCTTTCTGTCCAAGTCTCTTACCTCTCTGCGAATGCAGTTTCTTTGTCTCCCTTGGCCTTGCACATGTCCTTCACAACACCTGCAGCTTGTTAGAGCTGCGGCCTGTTATTACAACCAAGTTATTTGGTCTGGATTGCTCATAATTTGCCAGTGTTCTTCCAGCCACTGCACATTTTTGACTCTGTTTTGACTTGCATCACCACAATTGGTGACACCAACGTGCTGATGTGACCCAGTAAGGGGTATCCTAAGGAGACCCCGCTAAGGGGTGTCAGGAGCAGATCCTGAGATTGTGACCAGTGGGTTGCTGGGGAGATGGAGCCTGGTGAAGCGGGATAGCGCAGCGGGGCGGCTGCAAGATCCCGGGAGACCGTGACACCAGAAAGGTGAGCCACCAGGGACAGCATGGGGACTCATTTAAGGAAGATACCATGGTGCTGTCAGTGTGGAAGTTAGTGTTACAGCGTAGGACAAGGCCTGAAGGACAAGAGTCCAAGTACTGATAGCCTGATGAATAGAGAGTTGCTAGAACTTGTAGGACACAAGCCCTGGGAACAAAGGAACAAGCTAACTGCAGACCCCTGAGCCGTTACAGTTAAGGAGGCAACCAGACGGACAGAGAAACAAGTACCCAGGTAAGGGAACGGATAGCGCCGATATGTAACTTTGTTAATCAAGAAAGCCGCGTAGAAAGAAACCCCCCAATTTTGGAATAGAAACTGTTGCTATGTCAAAGTAAACTAATAAGTTCCTATTGTTCTACCGGTGTGCTTTAAATATCAGCCAATCAGTGTTTTTTACGCTTAAGATTTAACCAGTCAGCGTGTAATATGTAGAAGGTAGAAACATATATACTTGTAAGAAAATAAACCGACAACTTGCTTGCATCAAGCCGCGTCCCGTCTCTTCATTCGCCGCAAAATGGTGACCCTGACGTGATCCGGTGAAGGATCTGATGTGGAGGGGCTCTCGAATCGCCTAACTGAGCGACATGCGGCGAATCCCACAGAACTGTGAATGATCTGCTGAAAGGAAGCGGGAGCTGGCCGGCCATAAATCCCTCCGGAGTTGAGAGTTGAGCTGTGGGAAATCCGTAATGGGGAATCAGGTTTCATCCCCAGAAAGAAGCGTCTATGAGCTTATGAAAGGTCTCCTTAACAAACATAAGAAAAGTATTTCTGGGCATGACCTTAAAGCAATGCTTCAGTGGGTGCAAGTAAATATGCCTGCAGTGACCGCAACTACAATTCTCACGTGGGAACTTTGGGACGATACAGGGGTGAAATTGTGGGATTCTGCGACAAAGGGCAATACTGAGTCCCACCGTCTGCTCTCTTCGTGGAGAGTTATTTTTGAGACTCTGAAAGCACAAAAAGAAAAGGCAGAAGAAGGAGAGGTGGAGGAGTCGCAAGCTCCTATAGACCTGTCCTTATCAGCCTCTAAATCACAGTGCTCTAAACCCCTGGGTGTTAATGCAGTGGAGTCTCCGCCAGAAGACGACCCCTTTGACCCGGGACCGGTAGACCCTGAACAAGAACCTGATTTATACCCTACTGATCTGCGTGATGTGTGGGCAAAAATAAAGAAACAAGCCTTAAAGGAGGGGGATTTAGAAATGGCTAAAACTATAGTTGCTCCGGTCTTATATTCTCAGGGTCGGGCAGGCGGAGCACGATGGGAGGCTCTTTCTTTTTCGGTTGTTAAAGAACTGCGCCGCACTGTTATGGAACATGGTATTTCTTCTCCCTATTTTGTAAGTCTGTTATCTTCTGTGTTTGATACTTATGTCATGACTCCTCATGATTTGAAATCTTTAGCACGATTGCTACTAACCCCGACTCAGTACACGTTATGGGAGTCGCACTGGAGAGGGGGACTGCAAGCCCTCCTGCTCACGTACGTTAACCATAATGATGCTGCATTAGCTGCACTAACAATAGAGCATCTTACGGGCACGTGCTGATCCGGTAGCGCGGGCTCAACACTGCCCCCGTGCGGCTCTCGAGGCAAGTAGAGAAGAGGCGAAAAAGGCTTTTTTCCAGGTTCCTGACGTACAAAAGCCACAAAAAGCTTTTACTAACATCACTCAGGAGTCTCGAGAAACTTATATGCAGTTTATTGATAGACTAAAACAGGCTTTGGAACGTCAAGTAGATAATGCGGAAGCTCGGGATATATCGATAACAAAACTAGCTGTTGAAAATGCTCATGTTGATTGTAAAAGGCTATTGAAGTCTCTTCCCAACCCGAACCCCACTCTGGTGGAAATGGTGGAAGTATGTAACCGAATCGGTACGGTTGACCACAGGTTTGAAGCTATGGCTGCTGCTTTTGCAGCGATGCGTGGTGTGGGGAATTGCTATGGTTGTGGTAAGCCTGGTCATCTAAAGAGAAATTGTCTTGCTCGGGCTGCAGGGAATAGACAACAACCTCCTGGTCCTGGAGTTTGTCTGAAATGTCGGAAAGGGCGTCATTATGCTAATCAATGTCGATCTAAGTATGACTTCCAGGGACAACCGATACAGGGAAACCGACCGCGGAGCGCGGGGCAGCGACGCACGCAGGCACAAGTGCCACAGCTGACATTTCAACAACCTCGGAGAGAAGCACCGACACCTCAAGTCCCTGTGCAGCAACCTCAGGCAGCGCCGGATTGGACCTGGCAACCTCACACACAGTAACACTGCTCGATTCCTCGGTTCATTTATTATCAACAGATGTCAAAGGATCATTACCCCCCGATACACAAGGTCTGTTAATTGGTAGATCTTCCACAACATTGTCTGGTCTCTTTGTTTTACCAGGTGTTATTGACTCTGACAGTGTGGACGAAATCAAAATCATGGCATGGACTCTATTTCCACTTTGTACGATACCTCAGGGCAGTCGAATAGCGCAATTGATTCTGATTCCGGCAAGGGTAAGCTTACTTATCACTGATCATCCTCCTCAGAGGAGAGGAGGTTTTGGATCCACAGGGTTACCTCACATTTTGTGGGTACAATCCATTTCTCCACAGTGGCCTATGTATCAGTGTACCCTTATTTACAACGACCAACAAATAGCACTAAATGGGATCATTGACACTGGAGCTGATGTCACAGTAATTTCTCAAGACAAATGGCCTCCGCAATGGCCACTGACTAATGTCTCTCAGACACTGGCTGGGATAGGGGGCACCGGTAACAGTCGTCAGAGTTTGGAACTAATTCGAATTCAAGGACCAGAGGGACATGCGGCTTCTGTTAAACCTTTTGTGCTACCTGTCCCTATGGTTTTGTGGGGACGTGATGTATTGTCACAATGGGGAATGTCTATCCAAAAACATTTTTAGACAGGGCCATTGAAGTGCTCGACACCCTAAAAATAACCTGGAAAACTGATGCTCCTATTTGGGTGGATCAATGGCCCTTTCCTTTGGAAAAATTTCGCGCACTTCAAAACTTAGTCTCAGCACAACTGTCCAAAGGACACATTGTACCTTCTACTAGCCCATGGAATTCACCAGGTTTTGTTATTAAAAAAAAACCTGGCAAGTGGCGCTTGCTCCATGATCTCAGAAAAATTAGTGATGCTATGGAAGATATGGGAGCCCTCCAACCCAGGCTCCCATCCCCGACTATGATCCCTCGACATTGGCATCTAACTGTCATAGATCTTAAAGATTGTTTTTCAGTATCCCGTTGCATCCAGATGATGCTCCAAAATTTGCCTTTTCCATTCCAAGCATCAACAAGCATCAAGCTCCGTTGCAGAGATATCAGTGGGTTGGACTGCCACAAGGTATGAAAAATAGCCCTACAATGTGTCAATGGTATGTTGCGAAAAGACTCAGTCCTGTCCGAAATGCTATGCCTACTGTGTTATTGTATCATTATATGGATGACCTTTTAGTGGCAGCACAACATCACAAAGTCATGGAGAAAGCTGTAGCCCTTGTCACAGATGCCATGAATTCGGCAGGTCTCTCTATAGCACCAGAAAAGGTCCAGAAGTTTCCCCCTTGGAAATATCTGGGCTGGCAAATAAGAGCACAAACTATTGTTCCTCAACCATTGCAGATCAAAACCAATGTAAGAAACCTGCATGATGCACAGAAATTACTGGGAACAATAAATTGGGTTCGACCACTATTGGGAATTTCTAATACAGGCTTGGGTCCTCTGTTTGACCTACTAAAAGGGGACACCAATCTTTGTTCTCCACGTAATCTTAACTCTGAAGCAGATACATCTTTACAAAAGGTTGCCTCAGCTATCGCTTCTCGACAGGCCCACCGATGGGCCCCTGAACTACCTTTTTACTTGATTATTTTAAACCCTGCTCGACAGCCTCATGCCCTGATATTTCAATGGGACCTTCAGAACTCAGACCCCTTGTTAATTATTGAATGGATCTTTTTACCTAACCAGTCTACAAAAACTATTTTGACACAACAGGAAATGTTTGCCTCTCTGATTGTTAAAGCTAGATCACGCCTGTTAACCTTATCAGGGAAGGATTTTGTCTGTATTTGTCTGCCAATAACAACAGTATGCTTACAATGGCTTTATCAGCAGTCAGACACCTTTGTTATGGCACTTGCCGACTATACGGGTCAAATAACTTCCCATCCACCTTCACACAAACTGTTTAACATTGACTTTCGTCTGATGTTAAAACCCAAAAGAAGCAAACAACCTTTACAGGCGCTTACTGTCTTTACAGATGGATCAGGCAAATCACATAAGTCTTTTCTGCTATGGTGGGATGATCAACAGAGACGATGGGACTCGGACATAGAGACAGTCTCCGATTCACCTCAAATAGTAGAACTGAATGCAGTTGTTCACGTTTTCCGAAAATGGAACGTACCGCTCAACCTTGTTACTGAGTCAGCTTATGATGCAGGTATTGTTACACGAGCCGAAGCTTCTGTGCTGCGGAATGTTTCACATTCACAACTTTTTACCCTGTTACAGGAACTTATTTTCCTTTTGGACTCTCGATCTGTGCCTTATTTTGTTATGCATATTAGATCTGACACCTCACTACCTGGTTTTCTTGCAGAAGGCAATCGACAAGCTGATCTATTGACGTTACCAGTTCAAGTATTGCCAGACCGCATTGCACAAGCTAAACTGAGTCACTTTTTTTTCCATCAGACTGCTGTAGCTCTTAAATGACAGTTTGACCTTCCTTCTCAACAAGCGTCAAATATTATTGCTGTCTGTCCTGATTGTCAAAAACATTCTTTCCCATCAATTGCTGCAGGAGTTAACCCTAGAGGATTACAAAGCCTACAATTATGGCAAACAAATGGCACACATGATTCTGAATTTGGTAACCTTAAATATATCCACTCTTCCATTGGTACATTTTCAGGTGCCTTGTTTGCCTCTTGTTCACACAGGAGAAAAGGCACGAGATGTTCGTAGATATTTAATGCGTGCTTTTGCTACTTTGGGTATTCTCTCAAAGATACAGACAGATAATGGTCCAGCTTATGTTTCAACAACTATAAAAAAACTTTTTTGCCCTATGGGGTATAACTCACATTCCTGGCATTCCTCATTCCCCCACCGGTCAATCTCTCATTGAACGGTCTCATCAGCCTCTAAAACGTCTATTACCACAACAAAAAGGGGGAAAGGGAATGGGAACGGCTATTCCGGAGGAACGGTTACAGAAAGCATTGTATGTTTTCAATTTTTTAAATTGTTCTTTAATAGATAACAACCCACCGATAGTTCGACATTTTACTGCAAATACCTCCTTCGAGGCACGGGTTAAAGCCCCGATATTGGTTCAAGATCCAGAAACAGGTAAAATTATGGGACCGTATCCTCTTGTTACATGGGGAAAAGGTTATGCCTGTGTCTCCACAGAAAAAGGACCCAGATGGATCCCAGCAAAGAATGTACGACCTTTCCGTGAACCTTTACCGCAGACAACTGATACCGACACCGACCCTACAGAATGAAATAAAAACTGCGTGATGATTTCTGTTTTGTATTAATGTCAGGTAACCAAATTCAGGACGGAGCATCTAGATTTCGCTTTTTACAGTGCTTGGAACGGACAATATTGCCCTGGATCAAACCACTTAACAAAGGTAATACGTTTGGACCAGACCAGATCCCCAACGCACTGACGGCACCACTAGCAGATATTATCTTCCATTGCATCAACTTTCAATGACACTCTCATGAACCAGATTGGACAGCATCTCGATTTCTACAGTTACGTTGCTATGAACATGGACCATCTTGTCGACCGTGGATCAAGATTCATTGTGAACTCTGTGATCACGATCGCTGGCGAGTTGTAAGACTAAGGGACAAATGGGGTCATTGGATGTGTTCTGAGTGTAATAATCAAATATTAAGGTTTAATCATATACAGTGGGCCGAATGTTTTATGGGAAAACCTCTTTTGGAATTAGAGGGAGTTAGAGGGTTAGGTTCTGAGATTTTGCCAAACTTAGTTTTTGCTAGAAGTATGGGCTATCGCACGGTTGTTGTTTCAATATATTGTATTAGCAAGCAGAATTTATATAATTAACAAGAACATTATTGTAGGATTAGAGTGTGGACAATCAATTGCAGTGCCTCGGTCGTGGACAGTACGACCAGAAGAATGGCTGGTTGCAAAACGACAATGGAAAAAGAAAAAGAGAAACAAGCATTGTCAGTAATATGGATAATGATGTTCATACCTGGACCTTGGCCTATTGAAGGTAGCTCTTATCCCCCTTTTCTAGCAAAGGTAAACGTTTGGGTCACGTTGGCGAACTTGACTGGACACGATACTCTGTGTCTTGCTATGGCCACTCTGGATCAGCCTTTTTCCACATGTCTTGTGGGCTTACCATTAGATGAATGGCCTATACCTAAAAACCTTCAAAGTCTTTTTCCACCCAAAAACGTATCAAAACATGTGACAGACAATTGGGATGTATGGATACCCCATCTCCCACTGGCTACTCTGGAACCGCAGGAAATTGAACTCCTTGGTTCAGTAAAAATGGATTTTTGCATAAAATTTAACTACACGGGAAAGAATCAATCTAGGGCATGGGACGTTTCCCCTATTCATCCTGTTTTTAGAAATGCAAGTATCTGGTGTAATTACACTGCTAACAACTTGTCTAAATCCAGCAACGCTCTGCTCTCACTACCTGCTGGAGTGTTTTTTATTTGTGGTCTTCGAGCATGGCCTGTCATTCCTTCTCATATAAAAGAAGGTCCGTGTAGCTTAGGGTGACTTTCCGTCCCGACTCCTAACACATCTATGATTTTACAACATCGCTACTCTCGAAGGACAAAGCGTGGCGTTCATGCATTTGCCTCCGATTGTGATGATAACATGCAATTTTGGTCCTTTGGCCAACGCTTTATTGCATCTCTTCTGTTGCCTGGAGCTGCTGCAGGAAAGGCTCTAGCAACATTAGATAAGCTTGGCTGTTGGCTTGCCAAACAAACTAATGCCACAAGTAGTGCATTGTCTGGTCTTTTATTAGATGTTGATAGTGTTCGCCACGCAACATTACAAAATAGAGCTGCAATAGATTTTTTGCTTCTGGCACAAGGTCATGGTTGTGAAGAGTTTGAAGGGATGTGTTGCATGAACCTTTCAGATCATTCGGAATCAATTCATGCAAGCATCCAAAGATTGAAGGATGGAGTTTCTAGTCTTCAACAAAGTGATACTTGGGACTGGTTAGATAAACTGTTCAGTGGTTGGGGCATTTCAGGATGGTTAAGAAGTTTAGTGAAGATGATTATATATGCTTTAGATGCTTTTTTGTTTGTTTTATTAATTATACCTTGTCTTTTACAATGCTTACAAAAATTAATAACTTGTTCAATTTCAGGGATTCTTTTTGTGCAACAGGAAGGGGGAGATGTAGGACAAGGCCTCAAGGACAAGAGTCCAAGTACTGATAGCCTGATGAATAGAGACTTGTTAGAACTTGTAGGGCACAAGCCCTGGGAACAAAGGAACAAGCTAACTGCAGACCCCTGAGCCGTTACAGCTGAGGAGGCAACCAGATGGACAGAGAAACAAGTACCCAGATAAGGGAACGGATGGTGCCGATATGTAACTTTGTTAATCAAGAAAGCCGCCTAGAAAGAAACCCCCCAGTTTTGGAATAGAAATTGTTGCTATGTCAAAGTAAAATAATAAGTTCCTATTGTTCTACCGGTGTGCCTTAAATATCAGCCAATCAGTGTTTTTTACGCTTAAGATTTAACCAATCAGTGTGTAATATGTAGAAGGTAGAAACGTATATAATTGTAAGAAAATCGCTAATAAATGGACAACTTGCTTGCATCATAGCTGCATCCCATCTCTTCATTCGCCGCAAACAGTGGGGCTGGGGAGGTGAGAAGTGAGGCTGTCCACGCAGTGTTTAGCTCCAAGGACTGCTTTTCCCACCTCTGCACAACTCCTCAGGAGGCATGCTGCGTCAGTAGCAATTGGAATAGCCTTCTATCAATTCCCCAAAGTGGTCATTACCTGCCTTCCTCTTTAACTATACTTCTGAAACTTATGAAGTGTTCAAGCCTTGAAGACCAGATGTCCCTGATGGAGGGGATTGGGCTTGTCAGGGCGTTCTGCCTCGTCATGAGCCCAGGGTGTCTGTGGTGCTGTGGACTTCAGGTGTTCAGAGGAGACTGAAGAAACCTCCACAGAACACCAAGTCAGGAGCAAAGCCCACAGCCCCTGGAAGCGTTAATGGGCCCCGCTGAGGGCCATGGCTGAGAAAGCCTCCCCATGGCCTTGTTAGAGCCCATCCTTGGAGGCTGTGAGGGCAGGAAGGCAAAGGCGCTGTGCAGGCAGCTCTGCTGCTGAGCAAAGCCTTGGCTTGCTTGATGAAGCAGAAAGGCCATCCGTGACCTGCAGCCTGTGGGGAGGTCGGTGCTGTCCCTCACACAGGGCTCAGGGCTCTTCCTGGGGACCACGGAAGGTGGGCATCCAATGCCCAGTGAAGGACAGCAATGGCACAGCAACTTCCAGCTTCCCCATGGGGCTGCAAGGAGGCAAAGATGCCCCCGTGCCGTGAGGACATCATGTCTGGTCATGGCCCTCAGAGGCAGAGACAGCTGCCACAGCCAAGGGGACACAGACCTGGGTTCTACTGGTGCCTTCCAGCCTTGCCAGTGCCCTCTGCCATCCCCACCATAGGCTGTCCTGCATGGTTGGAGCCCTGCCCCTGTTTCCCTGCAGCCTGTAGGCACCATCTCGCTGCCCTGCCTTGCTCTCACCCCAACATTGCCATACCTTCGCTGAGGTACCTCCACTCTCACCGGCTGTTCCTTGAAACACAAACCATGGGCTGATCCAGGCTCCCTCTGGCTGAGCCCTCGCACCGCAGCAGGACCCCTGGAGTGACAGTTCTTCCTCCTGAGCTCCAGTCTCTGCTTTCCTAGTTGAAACTTGGTGACATTTTTTCCTCTCTCCTGCTGTTTTCCCCTGCCCAGGAAAGGTTTACCATCTCAGAAAATACCCTTCCAGCAGGGAACGCAGCCAGGAAGCCTTTTCTTATGCTCTGCTCTCTCACCAGAGAGAAGGAATACTCACATGGTCTCCCAAACCACGGAACTGCTGCTGGCCTTTCAGCTTCTCCCAGGGACATGACCAAGCCATGTGCCTGCTGCTGTCCCGTCATGTCCCCAGGAAAAACAATCTCTACCCGAGCCCTTCTCCTGGATGGGGCCTATGGGGTCCCTTGGCAGAGGGACTGTCCCAGCCACGTTCCTGATGCTGGCCTGTCACCTCCAGAGGCAGAACTGACCTCACAGGCCCCTCGCAGCCAGGCACGTCCTCCTGCATGAGGAGTTCCTGAGACCGTTTTTCCCTCCCAATACCACACCCCTCCATCACCCTCATTCTGGCCCAGGTCCTGACCACAGAAAAGCATGCTTGTTTCATCAGATTTGCCAAATATCTTTCCCACAAGCCATTTCCCACAAGCTCATCTTCAGCTCAGCCCCTCTATTTGTGTTGACACATTTCATATATGCCTTTATAGCTCTATGGTGTTTTTTCAGGTTGGACTGACCTCTGGAGGTCATCGAGTCCACCCCTCCAGCTGAGGCAGGGTCATCTAAACCAACTTTCTCAGCAACTTGTCTACGTAGGCTTGCAATATCATAGAAGCACAGAAACAGAGAATCATTTAGCTTGGAAAAGACCTTAAAGATCATCAAATCCAAATGTAAACTCAGGACGGCCAATTCCATCACTAAATCATGCCATGAAGAATTGCATCTACCTCTATTGAAACACCTCCAGGGCTGGCGATTCCACCAGCTCCCTGGTTCCAATGCTTGAGCACCTTTGCAGTGAAGATGTTTTTCCTCATATCCAATCTGAACCTCTCCTGGTGTAACTTGAGGCTCTTGCCTCTTGTCCTGTCACTTGTTATCTGGCAGAAGACTCCTACCCACCCCATCTACAACCTCCTTTCAGGTACTTCTAGGGAGCAGTAAGATCCCCCCTGAGCCTCCTACTACCCACACTAAACAACTCAAGTCCCCTCAGTCACTCTTCATCCAAGCAGGGATCCAGACCCTTCACCAGTTTTGTTGCCCTTCTCTGGAAATGCTCCAGGACCTCGACGTTTCTCTTGAAGTGAGGAGCCCAAAACAGAAACACGTTGTTTGGGGTTTGACTTCAGCAGTGCCGAGTACAGGGGGTCCATCACTGCCCTGGTCCTGCTGGCCACGCTCTTTCTGATACCAGACAGGATGCTATTGGCCTTCTTGGCCACCCGGGCACACTGATGGCTCATGCTCAACCATCTGTCAACTCTCACACTCAGGGTGCTTCCCCAGCAGGCAGCCTTCCAGCCACTCTGGCCCAAGCCTGTAGCCTTGTGTGGGGCTGTTGTGACCCAAGTACAGAACTGGCACTTCTCCTGGTTGAACTTCATACAACTGGACTCATCCAAATGATCCAACCTGTGCAGATGCCTCCGCAGAGCTTTACTACCCTCATGGAGATCAGCACTGCCACCCAACTTGATGTTGTATGCAAACTCACTGAAAGTGCACTCAATCCCCTTGTCTGGGTCACTGATGAAGTTCTGAAACAGGACTGACCCCAGCACTGAGCCCTGGGGAACGCCACTCCTTATGGGCTGTCACCTGGATGTCACTACATTTACTACCCCTCTTGGGGCTTGGCTGTCCAGCCAGCTCTAACCCAGCGTGGAGAACACCCACCGAAGCCATGAGCAGCCAGTTTCTCCAGGAGAATGCAGTGGGAGATGGAGCCAAAAGGCTTTCCTAAGGTCCAGGTAGACAGCATGCACAGCCTTTCCCTCATCCACTGGGCAGGTCACCTTGTCCCAGCAGGAGATCAGGTTCATCAGGCAAGACCTGCCTTTCATAAACCCATGCAGGCTGGTCCTGACCTCCTGGTTTTCCTGCGGCTCCTGTGAGATGGCGCTCAGGATGATCAGCTCCAAAACCTTCCCTGGCACTAAGATCAGGTTGACAGGCCTGTAGTTATCCTGATCCTCCCTCCTACCCTTCTTGTAGGTGGGCACCACTTGACTAACATTCAGCCGTCTTGGGCCTCCCCAGTTAGCCAGCACTGCTGAAAGTCATCGCTGTGCTGAGGCAATAGAGAAACAGACCAATGATTTTCAAAGTGTCCCTGCATCACGGGATGTCCATGGTCAAGGACACAATCAAATTATTTTTGTTGTTACATGTCTGAGCTTGGCCCAGGTAACACAGGTGTGGTTCAGGGTAACTCTGCTCTGAAATAACCTAAATCAGGGAGAGGAAGGGGAAAAGTCTTATTTAAGCAGCGTGAGGAAGCCTTAGGATCAATAACCTGACATCTTCTTGGGGAATTTAGAGATCCTGTGGGTTGACGTGGCAGGGATTTGGGAGTGGTTTGGAGGTGTTTGTAGGGCTGGCAGAGGTGAGGAGAGACCAAGAGCTGACTCCATGGCCATAACAGCCACTTTCATTTGACTCCAAAATGGACCAGCCCCTGCCCAACCCTGAGCCAATAAGCAATTCTAGTGGCACCTCTGTGATCCCCTATGGCAGAAAGGACCAAACACAACGGGAGAGGAGTGAGAATTATGTGAGAGAACAACCCTATAGACATCAAGGTGAGAGAAGAAGGAGGGGAGCAGCGAGACAGAGGCTTGGTGGGATCCTGCAAGCCAGTGGTCAAGTAACCACCCGCCGACAGTCACAGGGCAGCACAGTGACAATGCTCCTTTAGGTGTCTGCAGGTTCTTTGCATCGGCATTCTAGCACAGCTGCCAGATGGGCCAGCAGCTGTGATGCTCCCCTGGATCTGAAACCCTGCATCATTCGTGTCCACCTTGGTTCTAGGAGCAAAGAAACGGTGGAGTCTCATCTCCCAGGGGGAGCGAGGCAGGAGAGCAGCAGAGTGCAGGCCCCAGGTCACACACTGGCAGGCTGTGGCCTGTGCAGAAGGAGGGAACGCTCCTTCGGGTGCCCTGGAATTGCCCCACAAGCATAAACTCCATTTCCAATGTTGGACCTGTTGGAGGCTGCTGTCCTTGCCGAGCAGCTGTGCTGAGCTCTGCCACCTGCCCTGGCACTTGGTTCCCTCAGTGTCACAGCTCTGTCTGCAACAGGACGGGCTCCAGCTGCCTCTGCGTGGGCCCCTGGCTGAGGGCACTGCTGCACATCTGGGCTGAAGCCCCCCAGCTGTGGCACCAGCCCAGCTCTGCCTGGCCACAGGGCAACCTGGTACCAAGTGTCCCCGAGCCCGTGGGTGCAAAGGCTTTGCTTCAGAGCAGAGACGTGGCCTGGGCAAAGGAGAGCTGAGTCTTGAGCCCTCGGACTGTGCAATGAAGTGCTGAAATGGGCTCTGCAGGGCTTACTGAAGCACTGAGGACATCCTCCCTGCCCTGCCTGCAGAACCACCAGACACACACGTACACACACGCTCCTTTAGGAGTACTTGGATCCTTTGCTGCAGTCTTCCTGGTGTCCTGTCTAGTAATGGGTTAACAGAAGTTGATGCTCATGCAGAAAACTTTTTCTAGTAAGGGAATTGCCAGTGCTGGAAATAAGTGTGTCCCCCCAGGTGAGGCAAGGCCCATGAGGGATTGCCTCATCCTGCTGCCCAGCAGGTTCCCCTGCAGCCCCAGGGACAGCTGGAGGGAGCCCCGAGGGGCAGAGGAGGGAGGCAGGGAGAGCTCAAAAGCAGACCTTGGTGGGAGGCTGCTGAGAGCTCCCTGCTGGAGAAATCTGCAGAGCCCTTGAGCCGGTAAGTGTGTGGCTGCAGAGCAATGCCTCTGCAGTTGCTAGCCGGGTCTGCAGCAGCTGGGTCCCCCCCAGCCTGTGGGACCGTGTGGGAGCCTTTTGCTGTGGAGGAGGCCAGTGTGCTGCAGAGCAGGGCTTCCCTGCTGCAGCGTGGGAGGGCCAGGGCATGTGGGCTGCCTTGTGCCAGGGCCGGCTGCAGGGCTGTGAAGGTGGCTGTGCAGGCAGGGGTGCCCAGGGCTGTCCTTGCCAGCAGGGTCCCTGCAGCCGCGGGGGCTGTGTGCTGGGGCAGGGGCTCTGCCGCCTGCCAGGGGCAGCTCTCAGCCTGCTGCGGGGGTTCCCCACAGCTCTGGGGGCGTATGGACCGAGCCCCGAGAGGGAAGGATCTCTCTGCTGTTGAGAGTGTGCTGCATGGCTGAGCGCTGCTTACAAGGGTAGGTTACCCTCAGAATGTGTCTGGATGAGACTTCTCGTATCGAAGGTCAGCACAGGGATTGCTGTGATAAATCCAGGGCTCTCCTCAATCTGTGTTTTCAGCTTTCTGTTGTTGGGGGCAGGAGAGGGAAGGCAGAAATGTTAATGGAGATCTCGAGCTTGAAGATGTCCCTGAGACTGCCAGCTGTAACTCTGAGTGATGAGGAGGTCTGCCAGGAGCCTCCTGAAGTGCCCTCAGCCACTCCTCCGCCTATGAACAGCAGCAGCAGCACCTTTGCTGGAGCCATCAGGGTCGTTCTGAGCTGCCCTTTTCCCCCTGCGGACAGGACCCTGCGCCCAGCCAGTGCCCTGCAGAGAGGCACGTTTGTGCGGGGCCAGTGCACAGAGGCAGAGATGTGGTCTGTGAGCGCTGACAGGGAAAGACCTGGCGCAGGGAGATACCTCCCACAAGGAAAATCTCCTGACATCCAGGATATTGCAAGGACTGATAGGAAACTTCAGACAGAATTGCTGTTGAAAGGAGAATCAGAAAGCTCTCTCTGACCATGTGCAGTGCAGACCCCTTTCTCTGAGGCATCCCCCTGGCCTGCTCTCCCCCCAGCAAAGCCTCTGCCCTTAGGGCTGGGGGTCCCGAGGTGTGAGCCACCCCCTCTGCAGCCAGAGCTCCAGCAGAGCCGCGGTGCAGCTCTGCAGCCACGTGCCCCGGTCCCTCTGCAGAGCACAGGGGCTGAGAGCAGCTGCCCGGCAATGTCGGTGTGTGGGAGGTGGCGAGCAGAGCTGGGCAAGGGCAGCGCTGCCCTCAGTGCCTGGCACGCTCGCCCTGAACACTCTTACCTAGACCGTCAGTGCAATTTTACTTCTTTCTCTGCCTTTTGGTGTTAGTTTTATTCTCTTGCTCTTGCTGTCAGGCTCTCTGGGGATGGGTGTTTCAGCGGCAGAGTCACACTCTGACCTTGTGGGTCCTCTCCTGCAGGTGTGTCCATGGGAACAGGTGTCCCAGCTTTCCTCTCACCTGTGGGCCTGTGGGCAATGCTCTGTGTGGGGCTGGTTCTCCCTGAACCTGATGCTCTTGTTAGGGCACTTGGCTACCTCCTTGAAGTTCCCTTCCAAGCTGTGAGTTGCCCTCCAGAATGGAAACCTGTCCCCTCGCACCCATTAGTGATCTGAAAGCCCCACGTAGAGGCGTAGAGTTTCTGTGATAGAGAAAACGCTGTTGGGGAGGATGAAATGAGCTGTGTATCCTTTGCTGTGGGTGGGATGCTGATTTCTGATGAAAGCCTACAACCTTTACTGGTCTGTGGTGGGTCAGTCTGTTCTCAGCAGTGCCTTGTGGTATTTCAGGGTAACATGGGAGTGTGGCCACCATTCATCTCAGGAAGGTGCAAGCCCATAGAAACTGGGAACCAGCAGGACAGACCACCTCCCCTCACTGGGCACTCACCCACAGGCAATGCTCTTGCCTCACAGACCTCACTCTGTTCCACCGGAGGGCAGCAAAAATGCTCTGCTTTTCTGACATCCGAGAATACGCAACAGGAGAGATGGGGGGAGCTGTGGAAAAAACGAAAACTCCCTTAAAATGCCTTCACCCTTCCCGTTCCTTAGCACTGGCGCTGCAGACGCTGACCAGCCCTTCTGCGTTGGCACTGGTTTCACAGGACAAAGATAAACACCAGGACTGGACCCTGCCCCCACCCACTGCTGCAGAGTGGGGCTGGCTGGTCAAGAGCCCGTGGGCAGATGCCCTGCTCTTCATCGCCCACACGGCCAGCACCAAGCAGGGCTGCAGCCACACAGCTGCAGGAAGGTCTCCGAGAAAAGAGAGGGATGTCTGTGTGTGACGGGGGGGTGGTCTGTGGGAAATGGCTCTGATTTTGCTTGCAGAAGTCTCCCCTAAATTATCACTGTCTTTTTCTCCTGTGACAGGACCATATGCCCAGAGGCAGCAGATGTCCAACAGCAGCTCCATCACCCAGTTCCTCCTCCTGGCATTTGCAGACATGCGGGAGCTGCAGCTCTTGCACTTCTGGCTCTCCCTGGGCATCTACCTGGCTGCCCTCATGGCCAACGGCCTCATCATCACCACCGCAGTGTGCGACCACCACCTGCACACCCCCATGTACTTCTTCCTCCTCAACCTCTCCCTCCTCGACCTGGGCTCCATCTCCACTATTGTCCCCAAAGCCATGGCCAACTCCCTCTGGGACACCAGGGACATCTCCTACTCAGGATGTGCTGCACAGCTCTTCCTGATTGTCTTTTTCCTTTCAGCAGAGTATTTTCTCCTCACCATCATGGCCTATGACCGCTTGGTGGCCATCTGCCAGCCCCTGCACTACGGGACCCTGCTGGGCAGCAGAGCTTGTGTCCACATGGCAGCAGCTGCCTGGGCCAGTGGGTTTCTCAATGCTGCGCTGCACACGGCCAATACACTGTCACTGCCGCTCTGCCAAGGCAATGCCCTGGGACAGGTCTTCTGTGAAATCCCACAGATCCTCAAGCTCTCCTGCTCACACACCTACCTCAAGGAACTTGGGCTGCTTCTGTGTGGAGCTTGTATAGCTTTTGGGTGTTTTGTTTTCATTGTGCTGTCCTATGTTCAGATCTTCAGGACTGTGCTGAGGATCCCCTCTGAGCAGGGACGGCACAAAGCCTTTTCCACGTGCCTCCCTCACCTGGCCGTGGTCTCCCTCTTTGTCAGCACTGCCACGTTTGCCCACCTGAAGCCCCCCTCCATCTCCTCCCCATCGCTGGACCTGGTGGTGTCAGTCCTGTACTCGGTGGTGCCTCCAGCACTGAACCCCCTCATCTACAGCATGAGGAACCAGGAGCTCAAGGGTGCAATGTGCAAACTGATAACTGAATCTTCTTCTGAAGGAATAAAAATTTGAATAACATTTATAATGTAATTTATCACAGACCCAGAGTGTCTTCTGAATGTGTTGTAGTTTCTCAGGGTATTTCATTTCTGATAAAGGTGTCGTCCCCATTCTAATTCCTTCTGTGATTTTCTTTTCTGAAGGTGCCCTGCTCTCTCCTCATCTAACAAAGCCAAAGGGCCATTAAACCACTATGTTTTTCCTGGGATTCTTTCTTCCAAGGCCTTTCTGGAGCTGCAGGGACAGTTCCTGTATGCACAGATGGAGGGGAAAAGGTTCCTGGCATGGCAGCAGTACCAGGGAACACCAGCACTTGGCTCTCCAGTGCTGCCCTCCTTCCACTTCCACACTCTCCTTCTGACCCCCTGCCTTGGTGTAAGGCCTGAGTGCTCTGGCAGCTTGGTCACTGCCGTGCTGCGTGGCAGTCCTGTGAGCGCAGGCAGGGGCAGGCAACGGGCACTCTGTGACGGTGCTGGCCTCCATCAAATGTTCTGGATTTGTGGAGACCACCTGAATGCAGCACTGCAACGTGCTTCCTTGAACCGAGGTCCCCGTGCCCATTGCTCATGACGAGGGCCATCTCCGTGAGGTGCCGAGCAGGGCGCGACACCCCCGGGCTGAGGTGCTGCCAGCCTCTGGCAGGGGCAGCAGGAGGCCAGGCAGTCACTGTGCCTGCTGCAGTGCTCTGCCTCCGCACGTGCCAGGGACGGGCTCGTGCCTCTGAGCACCCCTGTGTGCGTGAGGCTGGGGTTCAACCACGCCAGCAGTGCATGAGGCCAGCTGAGGTGGGGACACCTCCCAGGGCACCGCCGTTCCTGTGTGTGACTGCAGGAACAAAGGCCACTGTCCCAGGGAGATTCATCTCACCCGCCGTGGGCAGGCTCATTGCAAGTGCCTCTGTCTGATCACGGCACCCTTTCTGGATGGTGCCCTCAAATGTGTCCAAGCAATCAGGGAGGTTCTGGGGTCCTGGCAAAAGGCAGACATCCAGCCTTTGTTCAGGAAAAGCAAGAAGGACAATTGGGAGAAATACAGGCTGGTCATCCTCACCGTAGTGTCTGGGGAAATGACGGTGGAAATACTCCTGCAGCCAGTTCCAGGTAGTTGTGGGACATCAAAGGGATTGCTGCACCCATACGTATTGAGGCAAGAAGGGAATGGTTTGTGCCTGCACCTTTGCAAGGGGTTTGACTTTTTCTCCTGCACTTTCTGTATAGGCAGATGGGTGACTTCTGGAGTGAAGAAATGGAGGACACTGTGGGTGGGAAGTTGGCTGGCGGCTTGTGGCTATGTCTCGAGCTAGCTCAATGGCGTCAGGGGCGAAACCCGACCTTGGGAGAGAGACACAGTTATGCCTGTTGGAAAGAAGCCATGGGAGCAAGAGGAGAACCTTGAAGATAGGGAGTGGTCTGCAGAGCTTGTGGCCTTGTAGATCAAGGGAGTTGCTGAGCTGCTGTGTCTGTAATAAAAAAAGAGCCCAGAGTGGAAAATTGCAGAGCACAGTTACAGGCTGACACGTCAGCCCCCTGCAAAGGTATAAAAGGCTTGCTTGATTTTAATAAAGTGTCTTCGAGGTGTCTTCAAGTGTCTTTGTGCCTTCAATCCGCTCCCAGAGTCGGTGCATCATACGCCACAGGGGCTCAAGACCAAATGTCACCAGTGGTCAAGTCCTCCTGGTGGCCACTGACTAGTGGCATCTTCCAGTGCAAGCAGTTGGGCCAAGTGTGTTGAATGTCTTGATTGTCTCCCAGTACAAGCTGACAAAGTGGCTTTTCAGACCCTTCTGTGGATGATGCCAAAGTGGGCAGAGCCCTTGAGAGATGCCATCCAGCTCACCCTGCCCTGAGCAGGACAGCTGGACAAGGGCCTTTACAGGGGCCTCTCCCAACCTGAGATATTCTAGGACTCATTGACTCACTTCCCTGGAGAGCTCAGTTGGGATGGGATAGCAGGGGGAAGAAGGGAAAACAGAGGCGCAGAAGCAGAGACAAAACAGGGTCCAGTAGAAACAGAGCAGTTCCCCTGAGGACTGTTCTTCCACCCAAATGGTAGGTAGGAAATCCATGAGATAAATTGGCTGAGAGAAGCTTCCCTTTATCTGCTGGGGTGCATATCTAGCGCCATTCTGTTTTGCACAGCTATAGGAACTGTTTCTGAAAGATCTTTCTGCAAAAATTTTATGGCATATGTGGTGTCCTTGGCCATCTCTTCCATTCCTGCGGATCACTTTATCACTGCCTTCCCCAGTTCAGCAGCCCCTCACCAAGGAATAAACCACCCAGCAGAAGAGTGAAACCCAGTGGGTCTCTCTGTAAGGGGTGGTTGATTCTGCCTGTGTCTCCGCAGATAAGTTGTTCACCGCCAACTGTTGTCCAGTGTCTCAGTCAGTCATATCAGGAAATATCCCACCATCTTGGTGGTACATCTACCTGACCATCTTGGTGGTAACGCTTTTTGTGCTGCACTGGCACATATCCAGCACCACCCAGTGCCCAGTGGAAAGCGAGTGTGGAGTGTGGATCCACGGATTGGAGTGACAGAGTTGAATAATTGTATAATATGTTGTGAGTGATTACACTATGGCATCTAAGTTAACTCGGTTGTTTAAAAGTAAAGGCATGGGTAATCTTGCGTTAAATGACAAAATCCTGCAAAATTCTCCATTGGGATGTTTGTTGGCACATTGGGGAGATTTATATGAGGATTTGCCAAAGAGCCAGATGATTAAGTATTGTAATATATGGTGGCCTCTGTATACATTGGACAATCAGGAAAAGTGGCCCATGAATGGGACACTGAATTATAACACTGTTCTGCAGTTAATGTTGTACTGTAAAAGGCAAGGGAAATGGAGTGAAATGCCATACGTGGATTTGTTCTTTTACTTGAGACAGAGAAAAGACTGGCAGGATGAATGCAAGTTAACTGTTGGAAGTAATTTGGTAATGGCTATAACTGCTGATAATAAGAAAGTGAAAAAGTGTTGTTCAACTTGTGAGATTGGGAAGGGTTGTTTAAAGAAAAGGATTGTTACTGAGAGTGACGATGGACCAGGGTTAGATATATCCCCTCCTAGGAGAGAAAGGAATCGGGGTCGAGAATCTAGGGCACAAGAACAGGCGATTGAACCGGATAGCAGTGGAGCAGGAGATGTGGAAGAGAGATTATCGGAGATTGTAATTCATACTCCTGTTTCACGGAGAACTCGGCAACAGACACAGACAATAGCTCCCCTGCGACAGGGAGTTGGTAGTGATGGACCGGTATATGTGAAAGTACCTTTTACAGCTGCGGATTTGATGACTTGGAAACAGGCAGCAGGAAATTATAGAGAAGATCCTGAAAAAGTGGGCAAGGTGGTAGATATTATACAGAACGCAGAATCCAGACTGGAATGATTTACAAGTTATTCTGGATAATTTGTTAGATGATACAGAGAAGCAAATGGTATTAAAAGCTGGTAAAGCACAGGCAGAGTTGGATGTGATGAGTGGCATAACAGGTGGAACAATGGAACAGAATTTTCCATCTGGGGATCTGCAGTGGGATCCAAATAATGTGACACATAGAGAAAGACTGAGACGGTATCAAAAATGGGTTTTATATGGGATTAGACACACTATGCCCAAATCTCTGAATTGGTCTAAGCTATATGAAGTAAGACAAGATAAAAATGAATCTCCCTCAGCATTTTTGGAAAGATTAAAGGAAGCCGCCAGGAAGTCTACTGATTTGAGAGTGGAAACAGAGGCAGCACAGATACAACTGGCTTTGATTTTTATGGGACAGTCGGCATCAGATATAAGGAAAAAACTCCAGAAACTGGAGGGAGAGAATTCAAGGAGTTTGAATACAATGCTGGAGGTGGCATGGAGGGTATATAACAACAGGGAAAGAGAAGAAAGAAAATCAAGGAGAACAGATTTATTGGCAGTAATGACAGGGACAACAGATAGAGGAAGGGGCAGAGCAAGAGGACGAGGATTTAATGGAAGGGGAGGTGGTTGTATAAACTGTGGCAATCGGAAATTTGATACCCCCTTAGGAGTAAATCAATGTGCCTTGTGTAGGGAGAAAGGACATTGGAGAAGGGACTGTCCTAGAAATAGGAATGCTCATCAAGAGCTTGCCAAGGTAATGGTTTTAGATGATTGAAGGGGACCGGAGGGGAACCCAGCTGAGCCTTTGGTTATATCTAAGCTGGGAGATAAAGAAGTTAAATTTTTAGTGGATACAGGAGCGACATTTTCGGTATTAAATACCTGTAAAGGAAACGTTGGAACAAAACCAGCCAATATAATAGGAGCAACAGTGAAAGAAGAAAACAGGCCATTCCTACAACCCCTAGATTTGAAATTTGGAGATAAGATAATTCCACATGAATTTCTCTATGTACCAGAATGTCCTATACCCTTGTTAGGAAGAGATTTGTTGTCCAAATTAAATGCACAAATTGTTTTTGATGAAGGAGAACTTTTCTTGAAAATACACGAGTCAAAAATGGGAGAAATCCTGATGATACAAGAAAAGCTAAAGGAACAAGAAATTCCACCAGAGGTGGATTTAGCAGTGATCCCTACTGTATGGGAAACAAATATTCCTGGTAAATCGAAACTAGCAGAGCCTGTTAAAATAGATTTGAATGAAGGCACAGGAACAGTGAGAATTAAACAATATCCAATCAAATCAGAAGTGAGACAGGAATTGAAGAAATCGATTGATAAATTTTTGGAGTATAAAATTTTGGAAGAATGTGAATCCGAGTATAATACTCCTATTTTACCAGTCAGAAAACCTTCGGGGGAATATAGGCTGGTACAAGACTTGAGAGCAGTAAATCAAATAGTTAAGGATATTTATACTGTAGTAGCAAATCTTTATACATTGTTAACAGCATTGAGGGAGAATTATCAGTGGTTTACAGTGCTTGATTTAAAGATGCTTTTTTTATTGTATACCTTTGGAAAAGGAAAGCAGAAAACTGTTTGCTTTTGGATGGGAAAATCCTCAAACCGGGCAAAAGATGCAACTGACATGGACTAGATTACCCCAAGGATTTAAAAACAGTCCAACTATTTTTGGAAATCAGTTAGCAAAGGAACTTGAAATCTGGAAACAGGATAAATCAAGACCTGGGCATTTACTCTTACAATATGTGGATGACATACTGATGGCTACAGAAGAAAGATTTACTTGTATACAGGTGACTATTGACCTCTTGAATTTCCTGGGACTAAATGGGTATAAGGTATCCAGGAAGAAAGCCCAAATAGCCTGCCAGACTGTGATATATCTGGGCTTTGAGATTTCAAAAGGACAACGACAATTAGGAAAAGATCGCAAAGAAGCTATTTGTGGTATACCTGAGCCGAGAAATATTCATGAACTCAGAGCATTTTGGGGAATGACTGGGTGGTGTCGCCTTTGGATCATGAACTATGGGCTAATAGCTAAACCGCTGTACGAGGCCCAAAAGAACTCTCCCTTCGTATGGGGCCCACAACAACAAAAGGCTTTTGTAGAGTTAAAACGTGCCTTAATGTCTGCACCTGCTTTGGGACTGCCAGATTTAACCAAAGATTTCCAGCTGTTTGTACATGAAAGACAACACCTTGCACTGGGCGTGTTAACCCAGAGGATAGGAAGCTGGAAACAACCAGTCGGATATTTCTCTAAACAACTGGACACAGTGAGTAAAGGGTGGCCAAACTGCCTTCGAGCAGTGGCAGCAACAGTGATGCTCATACAAGAAGCTCGGAAGTTAACTTTGGGAAGAACAATAGCAGTCTACGTCCCACACATGGTGATAACTGTTTTAGAACAAAAGAGGGGACACTGGCTGTCTCCCAGCCGAATGATGAAGTACCAGGTAGTACTGACTGAACAAGATGATGTGATTCTAAAGACAACTAACCTGGTAAATCCTGCAGTGTTTTTAAGTTCCATACAGGAAGAAGGACGACTGGAACATGACTGCTTGGCTACCATCAAGTATGTTTACTCCAGTCGTGAAGATCTGAAGGATGTACCATTGGAGCGACCAGACTGGGAATTGTATACTGATGGAAGCAGCTTTATGGAGCAAGGAGTCCGATACGCCGGATATGCGGTAACAACAGATAAAACAGTTATAGAAGCAGGAGCATTGGCGAGTACTACATCAGCTCAAAAAGCGGAACTCATCACTTTAATTCGAGCCTTAGAATTAAGCAAAGACAAAAAAGTCAATATCTGGACTGATTCAAAATATGCCTTTGGGGTAGCACATGTCCACAGGGCTTTGTGGAAAGAAAGGGGGCTATTGTCCTCTCAAGGATCTAACATTAAACATCAAAAGGATATTTTACAATTATTGCGAGCAGTTCAGAGACTAGATCAAGTAGCAATCATGCACTGTAAGGCACATCAAATTTGGAATACAAAAATAATAGTTGGAAATAATTTGGCTGATAAAACAGCAAGAAAGATAGCAAAGAAACAAGCATTGCAAATGGGAATAATTCCTTCTAAAACAGTAACCCTTCCCAGGGAAAAACCAAAATATCCAGAAGAAGATGACAAACCGGGTCAGTTATTAAATGCTAAGAAAAACTTAGCTGGATGGTGGATAACTCCTAATGGACAGGTAGTAATTCCACCTCTTTTGATGAGAGAAATAATTCAAACAAAACATCAAGAATGTCACTGGGGAGTAGAAGCTTTAGTAACTTCTTTACGAAAACAAGTAATAACAGTTAAGACGTTGGGAATAGCTAAAATGGTAACTGCAAAGTGTGAAGTATATTTGAAAACCAATCCAGTGATTAAGGAAAAGGTTCAAATGGGTAGATTGAAATCTGGTATAAGACCTGGAGATTATTGGCAAGTAGATTTTTCAGGGTTACCTAGACAAAATGGGTACCGGTACATCCTGGTAGGGGTTGATACTTTTACAGGATGGCCAGAAGCCCTTCCCTGTCGCACCACACAAGCAAAAAGAGGTTGTGAAGTGGTTATTACAAGAAATAATTCCGAGATTTGGAGTTCCTATTGGAATTTCTTCTGACAGAGGTCCACACGTTGTTGTTGAAGTAGTCCAAAGTGTTAGCAAAGTATTGGGTATTAACTGGGATTTGCATGCGTCTTGGAGACCACAATGTAGTGGGAAAGTGGAAAGGATGAATCAAACTATTGAAATGACAAATAAGTAAAATTGGTCAAGAAACCAGTCTAAAGTGGCCTCAAGCACTTTCATTGGCATTATTACGAATTAGGGTACAGCCAAAGAGTGGAACCTCAGTCAGTCCTTATGAATTATTATATGGAAAACCATATGAGTCTCCAGAACCAAATCCAAACATACATGTGAAAGGAAAGCAGGACGTATATAACTATGTACTTTCTCGAGGGAAAACTTTGGCTGCAATTTGGAGTGCAGTAATTTGGAATAGACCTTTATCCCTGGAAAATTCAGTGCATGATTTCCAACTGGGAGATGATGTCTATATGAAAACCTGGACCTCCAAACTGCGGCGAATGAAGAGACGGGACGCAGCTGATGCAAGCAAATGTCAATTTATTGTACAGAAGCACGAGGTTTTATAGACTTTCCGAAGCTGCGCGTTTTAAACAGATTGGTTCTTGAAGCTAAGCATTGCATCCTAGGCAATCCCTGATTGGTGGTTAACTACCATCAATTAACAGAAAGGTGTCATCTTTCCTTGGCGCCATCCGTCTCCCACTCCCCTGTGCTCTGTAAACATGTCTCATCATGTTAATTGTTGTCTAGACAAGCTCGAGCACATTCCTCTCAGCTAGCTGATTGCCACGCATGGTCCTAGTTTCCAGCCCGCTCCTGCACTGAACCTTTACAGGAACGTTGGAAAGGACCTTTTCAAGTACTGTTAACCACTTTTACATCTATCAAGATATCAGAATCAGATGCTTGGATACATTATACTCGAGTGAAGAAAGCACCTACTCCATGGAAAATGGTGAATCGTGATCCAGAGACTTTAAAATTGACACTGAAATATGTCTAATTTCTCATATTGGATTTTATTTTGGTCGGTAGTGTTGGTGGGATCATGGGCTGACTTGGTGGACAGGAACAAAAGACAAGTAGAAACAGAACAAGTGATTGACATTCCCAAAAAAATGGCTGAGGAAAATTTGACGGTAGGATTGATTAAAGGATTTGCCAATTTACAAAACGTCACGCAGATCAGTGCTTGTTTGCCAATACCGAGGGCGGTAGGTGAATCTATTCCATGGGGAATTTTAACTATGAATTTGACCAATCTGGAACATAAAAATGAAACCACCTATTGTGAACAAAGGCCAGTGACTCAATGGTATGAACAAGTAAAGGTTATTAGAAAACAGTGGAAGTCGCCAGGTAAAGAAACTGATTGTAAAAAACTACTGAATTATGATTTTATAACAGGATCCCGACCTCGTGCCATAGCTTGATTTTTTCTTCCTGGGGGTCCAAATCCCCAGTTAGGATGGTGTTCTTATGATGAACAACTTAAAACCAATGTAAGCAAAAATATCATGGAATGGAAGTGTAACAAAACTGGCCAAGGTACACAATTAATAGAACAATGGGACTCTATATGGTCTATGTCCATATTTTCCCAATTTCAGTACATGGCCAGAACTTCTTGGTGTTTCACCTGGGATGGAAAAGTTTTTGCAGTGTTACCCTTAGTTAATGATAAAACAACTTTATTGAGAGAAAAGGAAAATGAAATAGTACCATGGTGGAAATGTGAAAAAGTGTATGACTGCAGCAATGCAGACTTAATAATTCAAAGAATTCCTCCTTTGGCTGCTGCTTTGAAATATGGTTGTTTCTGTCGAGATCTTAAGAATACTCTCAATTTAACCAGTACTTTTACACTCAGGAAAGGAACTCTCTTCAGTTGCAGAAAATCTACTATTCAAAGACCAGGACATTTAATTTGGGCGTTAAGTGACGGAACCTGGACAACTCATTTACCATTAGATGGTAAGGTGAAACAAATTACTTTAGGCATGCCAACATTGTGTCCAATTTGGAAGAAATCACCATTTAGAGGATCCCAAGAGAATTTAAAATTGAAACGAACAAAGAGATCTGAGACAAATGATGATATTTGGAATGAACCATCTACAGGAGTGAAAATTGGCTGGGCACTTGAATCACTTTTAAATCCTATAGCTTCATACAGAAACAGAGCATGGCTCTATCAGTTAACTGGTCGAGTGGAAAAATTAGCAAACGTTACCAAAAAGGTGTTTAAGGAATTGAATATACAATTATAGGCGACCTCCAGAATGACTTTATAAAAGAGAATGGCATTAGATATGCTCCTACTTAAAGAACATGGAGTATGTGGATATCTCAAGGATAAACTGGACTACTGTTGTATCCACATTCCAAATGTCACACAAGATGTGGAACATGATGTGGATTTATGAGATAAAATTGAAAAAGAAACAGAATCAATTCAAGAAGGTATGTCAGAAGACTGGTTAGGGAAAATTTTTTAACAAACTGGGATGGAATTTGAGCTCTTGGATACAATCCATAATCAAAACTTTGTTTCTGTTATAAATTGTCTTTTGTCATGGTAGTATATGCATGTTTAAAGAAACAGTTTACCAATAGAATTGCAGTCAATTGTATGATTATGAGAGAAGTACCAACTATTCTATTAGGACATAGTCCACCACCAAAATATTTTGAAACAAATGCTATATAAATAATGTGAAAGTATTGAAATAATGATTTTCAAAACTTTCAAAGGGGGGAAATGTTATCGATTTGCTAATAAGTTAAGATTGATTGACTTTATTTGATCGATTATTTGATTTTATAAAAATTATTTTATAAAATAGAAATACAGAAGGATAAGAAACATATTTTAATGAAACTTATAGCTGCACAGTAAAAGCTGCTATGAGATCTTCTGTACATTCCATACCAAGGCTAGAAGAATGGGCTAGAATCATTGTTAAAACTTAGGTAATAAATTTAGGGTTTGAAAAGTTTCTTTGTATTTGACTAGTCTTCTGTATGTAGAAGTGTATTGAAATATCAGAATGTAAGATTAATGGAAACCGGGGAGAGTTAACTGGAACAGCTTGTGGTTACCTGCCAAGAAATCATGAACTTTAGTAAAAGGTAATTCCGGCAGGGGGAGATCGCGACCACCGACTCATATATCACCTACCCAAATCGTACCCTAGACCCATTACTAGACCTTTCTAAGCTTTGCTGCGCAGAATCGGATATGGGAGGAGAATATGTTAATGGTTTATGGGAAATATTATGATTATGCATGAATACTTAATGAATATGTATGAATAAGTTCTATATATGGTGTCTGATTTTGAGACCTGGTGTGCGTTGATCGTGAGAGGACTCGCTCACGCACCCGGCCATCAATAAAGAAGTGTCTGCTTATCTACATCACACTGGAGTCGATAAGTTCTCTATTCCGAGTTATCGGTAACAAACACAGCCTTTAGACCGTTGGTTTCATGTGTTTCAACAGCTCCTGGTCCAGCAGAGCAGCAGAAGGGATGAAGTGCATCTCTCCTGCTGCCACGCTGCCATTTCTTGCTGAGCAGAGCCTGAGGGTGACTGTCCTGCACTGCTGCTGTGTGGGAGGTGGTGTGCCGGGCTGGGCAAGGGGAAGGAGTTCCCGAGTGTCCCTTTATCTCTCTCCTGGCCTTGCTCAGATGCTATTGGCATTGCAGACAGGCTCTCTGGCAATAGGGGTTTCAGCTGCAGGCTCAGGCGCAGACCTTGTGGGTCCTCCTGTGCGGACATGTCCTCTAGCATGGAGGTGTCCCAGCTTTCCCCTTACCGATGATGCTGTGGACAATGCAGTCTGTGAAGCTGGGGGAGGAGCTGAGTCTCCTTTAAAAAGTTCACATGGTTGGAACCCTTAAACATCCTTCTGGGGTGTCCACCCAACCTCTATGCTGCTTCCAGGGCACACAGTGATCCCTGGGTGTCCTTGGATAGCAGTGTGGTGCTGAGCCTTTGGGAAGGGATGAGGCATTTTGTTCTCTGCAGTGGATCCCTCTGCTCTCAGCAGTGCCTGGCTGCTTGTCAGGGTCACATGGCAGTGTGATCACTCTCCATCTAAGAAAGGAGCGTTTGCCGGGCAGCTGGGAAGGAGAGGGATGGAGAGAGCAGAGTGCCTGCCTCTGCCCTCAGGCACAGACAGTCCCCTTGCCTCTCAGCACTCACTCTGCTCTCCCTGAGCACAGCACAAAGCCCTCCTGACCTGACTCTGGCCATGGCCGTGGCACAGCACGGGCAGAGCCGATGCTGACAGGCCCTTCTGCGCTGGGAGCAGTTTGGGCTGAGCCAGGGCAAGGCCAGGACTGGCCCCTGCCCCCAGGGTTCCCATGAAGCCCCTGCTGCAGAGCAGGGCTCACTGCTGGGCAGCCAGCGGGCACAGCCCCTGCTCCTCACAGCACACTCGGCCAGCACTCAGCACAGCTCCAGCCACGGCTCGGAAGGGAGCTCTCCTAGGAACGGCAGAGGGGGGGACATGGGGCAGCGGGGGCGCATCTAGGAGAAACAGCTTTCACTTGCTCACAGAAATCTTTCCTGATTTGTCACTATGTTTTCTTCATGAACGGGACCCTATGGTTGGAGGCAGCAGATGTCCAACAGCAGTTCGATCACCCAGTTCCTCCTCCTGGCATTTGCAGACACGCGGGAGCTGCAGCTCTTGCACTTCTGGCTCTCCCTGGGCATCTACCTGGCTGCCCTCATGGCCAATGGCCTCATCATCACCACCATAGTCTGTGACCACCACCTGCACACCCCCATGTACTTCTTCCTCCTCAACCTCTCCCTCCTCGACCTGAGCTCCATATCCACCACTCTCTCCAAAGCCATGGCCAACTCCCTCTGGGACACCAGGGACATCTCCTACTCAGGATGTGCTGCTCAGCTCTTCCTGATTGTCTTTTTCCTTTCAGCAGAGTATTTTCTCCTCACCGTCATGGCCTATGACCGCTTTGTGACCATCTGCCAGCCCCTGCACTACGGGACCCTGCTGGGCAGCAGAGCTTGTGTCCACATGGCAGCAGCTGCCTGGGCCAGTGGGTTTCTCTGTGCTGCGCTGCACACGGCCAATACACTGTCACTGCCGCTCTGCCAAGGCAATGCCCTGGGACAGTTCTTCTGTGAAATCCCACAGATCCTCAAGCTCTCCTGCTCACACACCTACCTCAAGGAACTTGGGCTGCTTCTGTGTGGAGCTTGTATAGCTTTTGGGTGTTTTGTTTTCATTGTGCTGTCCTACGTTCAGATCTTCAGGGCTGTGGTGAGGATCCCCTCTGAGCAGGGACGGCACAAAGCCTTTTCCACGTGCCTCCCTCACCTGGCCGTGGTCTCCCTCTTTGTCAGTACTGTCTTGTTTGAATACCTGAAGCCCCCCTCCATCTCCTCCCCATCCCTTGACCTGGTGGTGACAGTTCTGTACTCGGTGGTGCTACCAGCAGTGAACCCCCTCATCTACAGCATGAGGAACCAGGAGCTGAAGGACGCACTGAAGAAGCTGATGCAGTCAGGTTTCTCTCAGCAGCACTGAACTGCCTCAATCTCTTCAGAAGGTGTCTCCTGGTCATCTCGGGAACATCCTGTGCATTTAGCACTTTTAATGTCACAATTGCGTTTCTCCTAGAATGTTTGCATGCACTCCACTTCCTCAAAGGAATGAACCCAGCCTGCCTGACCCAGAGGCTTTTGTACTTTTGCATCCAGGGTGGTGCAGCTGGACTCCTGTGTCACATCTCTGTAATTTAAGGGGCTTGTGTAGTGGAGATATCTATCAAGTTCCCAGGAGAGTAAAGCACCAGTGTAGAGCTCAGTTGTGTGAGTGTGCAAAGTTGGGGCAAATAACAGGGTGGGGGCTCACAGCAGGGTGTCCTGGTGTAAATCCTTGGGTCACGGTGAAGGAAGCAAGGCAGTAATTGGGTGGGACACAGGGCTCTGCTGAGTGCCATGTTCCTTGGATATCCATCCAGGGGAAGCTGCCCCAGGTGCCCCAAGATGTCCTAAGCACCAGTCATTTCCTTTGCTTGTTGTACACCCCAGTCCCTACGAGGAACATTTGCTGCATGGTCACCTCTGTCATCCTTAGTGGCTCAGTGATACCCAACTCCATTGCAATTCTAAATGTAAATGGAGCCACTTTCCTACCGTCACTGGTTACACACAAGTCCCATACCTCTTGCCTCAGTTGGCCACTCAGCCAAGGCCGTGGTCAGACATCTCCAACCAGATCAAATCCTCACGGCTTTGCTTTGACAAATAGTGAAGTAAACCACTGACTGAGATCCCACCAACTGGCCTGGGTCCAGCTCTCCAGTCTTTCACTCTAGATGTTATCTCAAATAAATGCCAGTTTCTCAGCCTCTCCTTGTCCATAACATGATCCAGGTCCCAACCATCCTTCTGGCTTCTGCAGGACTTGCTCCAGTCTGGCAGTGTTTTCTTGTGCTGGGGAGCTCCATTGTGGGCTCAGCAGTCCTGATATGGTCCTGTGGTGGGGTTAACCACGGCCAGCACCCAGCCAGCCCCCCAGCTGTTCATCTGCTCCCCTGACTCAATAGGACAAAGGGAGAAAATAAGCCAGCGATGCTCCTGGGTCAAGGTAAAGGCAGAGAGATTACTTACCGATCCCTCTCATAGCCAAAGATGTGTTGTCTTGCCAAAGATCAATTTCATTCATTGCCAATTAAAAGAAGATGTTGATTGTGAGAAACAATGACCAAAACATTGAAGACCATTCCCCAGTTTCTCCCAGGGCCAAATTACTCCATTGGTCCCAATTCACCCACACAAGCACACCCTGAGAGGTGCGGGGGGGGGTGGGGGGGGTGGGGTGGGGTGTTGAAGAGGGTTGATGGCACAGAACACCTCTGCGGCTCCTTCCTCCTCACACTTCTGCCCTGCTCCAGCGTGGGTCCTCTCCATAGACCCCGCTATCTTTGCGGTCAAGTGTATGCATTCTTCATTTCATTCTGTCTTGCTTGTGTCCTTGAAACTCAGAGAATGACAGAGAATGTTGACATTGGAAGGGACCTCTGGAGATCATCCAGTGAAAACCCCTAGGAGAGGCACGGCCAGCTCAAGCCGGTTGTACAAGGCCTTGGCTTGGTAGGTTTGGAATATGTCAAGGCATGGACATTCCATAACCACTCTTGGCAACTACCTGCAGTCGTTGATCATCCTCAGTTCAAAAAGTGTAACCTTGGCTCACATGGAATGCTGCATACATTAATAAGACTCTCAGAGCCTTTTCTTCTCCAGACTGAACAGTTGTAGATCTCTCACGCTGTGTTCCTGGGAGACATGCTCCAATCCCTTCAAGAACCTTGGTGGCCTTTTGCAGGACTTTAGTAGGTCATCAGCTCCCTTGCTCTGGGAAGCCCAGCCCTGGTCACGGCACTCCAGATGTGGCCTCAGCAGTGCTGAGAGGAGGGGAAGGGTCACCTCCCCCCAACGGCCAGCGATGCTTGTCCTAATGCAGCCCAGGGGGCCGTTGGCCTTTGCCATGAGGGTGCATCGATGGTCCTGCTCAGCTGCTTGTCCTCTGGCACCCAAAGGTCCTTCTCTGCAGAGCTGCTCTCTGGCCGGCCTGCCACCAGCAGGATAGCCCCAGGAGGGCTGGATCACGGGCTGGCCTCCCCCAGGGACTTGCTCAGCACCAGCAGCAGCATCTTGCCCATCTTGGAGACGAGCTTCAGCTCTGGCACAGGCTGCAGGGTGCTACAGAGTCACCTGGGAGAGCAAAGCCCTCTCCTGCAAGGGCTGCGCAGCCCAGGGCTGTTGCCCTCTGGCCTCGGGGACTGCAGCCTTTGCTCTCGTGGTGGGAAGCTCCTTCATCCTTCTGCTGCCCCCTGCCACCCGCTCCAGCATCCTCTGCTGGGCAGCAAACCCCTCCCACACAAGGGCTCCCATCCCTGGGTACCGGTGTCCGTGTGACAAGCCTGCCCTTGGCCCTGGTGCCACACCTGAGGTGCTGCAGCCCACATGGGCCCCAGAGCCCACCGCCTGGGGCACGGGCAGCAGGAGCCCTCAGTGCCACCACAGAGCTGTGACATCAGTGCCGTAAGCGCTGAGGAGGGGCAGGGCAGCTCCCACGCCTTTGGTGGGGGATGGAGACACAAGGTCTGTAGGGGAGACCTACGGGAAAGATGAGTGGAGGGGGATGCTCTGTGTGAGGTCAGGGCAGCTCAAATACATGGAGCTCTTCTATTGGACAGGCAATGAGGTTGGGTGAGAGCTGGTGTGTGGAACAAAGGGGAGAGCAGCCAGGGTGGCACTGTGGGAGGAATTAGTTGTGGTTTGACACTGGCCGGCACCCAAATGCCCAGAATCTGTTGCTCACTGACCCCTTACATGCCCAGCGTGATGGGGGAGAGAATCAGAGGAAAACTCACAGGTCAGGAAAAACAGAGTTCAATAGGAGAAGCAAAAGCTTTGTGTGTGCAAGGAGCAACATGAGCAATTCGCTCACTCCTTGCCATGGGCAGGCAGGGGTTCAGCCATCCCCATAAGAGCTGCTCTTCAGCACATCTGTCAGTGACACGGGAGGACAAATGCCACGACCACAAACGTTCTCTTTTCATCCTCCTTTCCCTGAGCTGTTATTGATGAGCACAACGTCCTGGGATAGGCAATATCCCTGTGGTCATGGGGGTCAGCTGTCCCAGCTTCTTGCATCCCCCCAGTCTCCTTGTAGCACAGGCAGAGTGTGAGAAAGAGAAGCCTTGGTGATTACTCTGCAGCGGTGGCCAAAACACTGGTGCGTGGTCAGCGCTGCCCTAGGAAGAGACGCAAAGCACAGCACCAGAAGGGCTGCTGTGAAAAACATGCACTCCATGCCAGCCCGAGCCAGGACAGAGTGACAGGTCATACAGTCAGGGTGAGGCATGAACAATGTCTTCTTGAAATGACCTGAGGAAACCTGTGGATCACAGAGCCTGGCTCTTCTGGGGGAATCTGTCTCCTTGGTGATCACTGCACAGGTAAGCAAGGATGCCAGGAGCCCAGGTCTTTGTGGGCGAGTTCCCCAGACCAAACAGGCCACCCACTCTGATGCTCATCTGCACCTGGGACTCCACAAAGAGGACAAGATGCTCAGGAATGTAAAGACCAGTGCCACCTTGCTTCTAGTAGTGTGCAGTTGTGGTGTCCCTTATGATAAGGCATGTGTGGATGGAGAGCAGCAGAGCACAGCCCAGGACAGGAGGGAAGGAGAACCTGGCCTGCTGAGGGCACTGGGAGGTGGGATCCCATGGGGGCAGGGCCCTGAGAGCATCCCTAGGCCTTCCTGTCCCTGACCAGCCTCACATGGGGCCTCCACCCAAAGCTTTGTCCATTGCTCCAGGAGCCCCTTGAAGCCAGGCAGGAGATTCAGCCCCAGCACAACCTGTGCTGTAGGTGTGCGGGTCTCCAGGCACAACCATAGGCACAGCCTGGCCTGTCTATGGACCTTGTTGGTTCTGAATTTCAGGATGAGTTCCCAGCTTGATTCTGAATGGGGTGGCCAATGATATGAAACCATGGCCCTCCAAGTACTGGGGATATTCTGCTGCCTCCCTTCCTTCCTCAGCTCCCTCCCAGTTATACAAATCTTCCTTGCTGTAGTGGCTTGTCACTGGCCAAAAGCCCAGCAGCCACCCAGCCGCTCCCTCCATCATTCCCTCCCCAGTCAGGGCCAAAATATTAACACAGCAGTCTACATGTGCTGTTATGAGTGATGATAACGTGGAAAAAATAATCTCCCTCAGTGTCTTGTCAAGGCACCTCTTCATACGCTCCAGGGCACAGCTGGCTGCCTCTGCTGCCAGGTCACGGGGTGGGATTGTGTTTTGCCTTCTGTCCCCCAGCACCACCAGGGCCTTTTCTGCACAGACGCTGCCCAGCCAGGCAGGTCCCAGGCCCTGCAGCTGCAGGGTGTTAGTCCATGCGAGGGAGGGGCAGGCTCTGCCCTTGGTCCGTCCTGCATCTGTGCAGCTCCTGACAGGGCGGCCACCCCACCTGCCAGGGTTCCCCTCCATGGCATCCCTAGGGCACAGGGATGGTCCTCTCAGTCTGGTGCCACCGACAGACACTGTGAGAGTTGCCTCCACTGGGTCACCTATACAGCCCTTAAACTGTAACCCGGAGAGTCCTCTACAACGTCCACACTGCCCCAGTATGTCTTAGTGGCCTCCAGGTGGGGTGTGAGCCCTTCCCCACTGCTCTCTCAGCCTGACCATCCAGCTGGTGTTTTACCCATCTCTTTCTGTTCCCACCCAGAGTGTCATGGCTTCACTTGGGAAGAAGAACACTGAGGGAAACCATGGGAAGAGTTTTGCTGAAGCTGAGGGAAATGACATCCACTGTGAAGCTCCTCACGCACAAATGCAGGCTGTCAGGTTGGCGAAGTAGCTGGCAAACCTCATAAGCAGTCATAAGCCATCACAGTGAGAAGAAAATACTCTGCTGAAATGAAAAAAAGAATCAGTAAATGCTGGGCAGCAAATCCTCAGTAAGAGATGGCTCTGGTTGTACAGGGAGCTGGGCATGGCTTTGGGGAGAGTGGTGGGGATGGAGCCCAGGTCGAGGAGGGAGAGGTTATGAGGAAGAAGGACATGGGGATGTGGAGGAGGTGATCGCACAGTACAGTGGTGATGATGAGGCTATGAGGGCATCCAGGGAGATGCCCATAGAGCCAGAAGTGCAAGACCTGCAGCTCCCGCTTGTCTGCAAATGACAGGAGGAGGAACTGGGTGGGGAGTTGCCACTTGGCATCTGGTGCCTCCTGGCATAGAGATTGTCTGAGAGGGAAAAGAGTGAGAAGTTAGGCAAGACTTTGCTGAGCAAAACCTGACATATTTCTCAGAGGAACCCCAATGAAAAGGCCTCTCTGCTTTCCTGAAGACCTTTAGTGGATCTCTCTTGAGTTGGTTTTTGCTGAGGGTGCTCCAGGGAGTAGGAGACTCTGCTGTGGGCTCTGCAGGAGTCAGTCCTTCCCTACAGCAGCAGCGAAATAGAAACGTGGTGTGACCTACGATTATATACACTCAGGGCATCAAAGGGCTTCACAGCATTGTCATCCCGTGTTCACCCATTATGGAGCGGAGTTGAGGGGATTTTTCTCTGTGTATTTTGTTCTGGTTGCCCCACCACAGCTGAGGAGTGCTTTTGGCACTGCCATTCCTGCTGCACTCCAGGTGCCATCAGGTGGGCCCTGAGAGGCAAAGAGACAGTCCCTTTGTGCGGACTGAGGACAGCCAGTCTGTCCACCCGCCCTGGTCTCAGCTGCCCTGTGCTGGCAGCTCCTTGACCTGCAGGACTATCACCCCCAATGCTTCCCAGAGAAGGAACTGGACGCTGCCGAGAGCAGAGGCCTCCAGTTTCCAAGTACCGATCTGCAAACTCCTCATGCTGCCTCATCATACCTGAGAAGGATCTCAGCTCTGCCCTTGCAGCCAGGGACACAGAGGGCACATTGCAGCTGCCTGTGCACAGCTACCCAGCAGCATTCCTGGGGTGTCTTCTCCATGGGGCTCCCTGATCACACAGCCATGCCACCGGAGAGTTGTGCCCTTCTGGAGGGCAGCCTGCAGCCACCCAGCTCCTGAAGGTGGGCTGTCCTGAAGTGAGAGGTGTCTCTTTTGGACTTCTGGGAGCTTAGGTATCAGGAGGCGATTGGGAGACTTTACTGCCATAGGCTAACCTGTATGGCAAGGCCCCTCAGGCTGGTCTCTCAAGTGCTTCTGAAGCCCACGCCGCATCCAAGTCGAGTGATAAGAGCAGGAGGAGCAGAGACAGAAGGGGGGAAGATGGACAAACACTGCAGCGCTGCTACCAGTGGAGGCAGGACGGGGCAGCTGGGAGGGTATTTGATGATTTCTCCCCTTCTGGGGCGAGGCCACGGAGAAGGCGACTGAGCCCATGGCTCTAAGTGCAGAGGCTATGCTGATGGTAAAGAAGAGCAGGGGCTTTCTCCAGGGAAGGTGCCTGCCCTGCAGGGGATGGCAGGGAGATGCCTGAATCCCCCCTCCCACAGTGTTTCTGGGAGCAGCTCCCTCTTGCCGCCTGCCCACGTCTCTGCTGCCTGGAGCTGTCCCTGCCAGGAGCTGTTTCTCTGGCCCCGTGCCTCCGAGCTACTCAGGACTCACATAGCCATCCCACCCACTCTGTGCTCAGCTCTGCCCTTCTGCACCCTCCTGGCAGCACGGCACTGCCCAGGGCCATCCTGGTGTGTGCAGGGCCAAAGGAGCAGCTCAGAAAAGTGCTGACGAGAGCTGGGTTCTCATGCCTGCTCCAAACCAGCAACATGAATTCTAGTCTCCCACCACCCACTCAGCCCGGCCGGCCTTGGGCACCCCTTGTTCCACACACAGCAACTTCACACCCCTGCGGCTGTGCCTGGGAGCAGAGAGCCGCCATGCCTTCTCCTCTGATGGTGTGGCAAGGAAGCCCTCCTCTGGAGCATCTCCTTCTCCTCTGCATTACAGAAACTCTGAGAGTCTTCCTGACACATCCCGTCAACTGTCAGATGTACCCGATTGAAGAGGTCCATCCAGGAATTGCAGAGGTTGTGGAAGGAGGGCCATGGATCCTGCAAAGGGTATAGGGATGCTGCCCAGTTACGTAGGGATGTGTCAGGAGGGACAAAGTGTGGCTGGATCTGAACATGGCACGGGACTCAAAGAAGGAGAAGAAGGACTTGTCTAGGCATGTCACTTAGAGAATGAAGGAGAAATTAAATGTGCACCCCCAACAAACACAACTGGCAAACCAGTATCAACAGACATGGGGAACCTGAACATGAGTAAGTCTGTGGGACCTGACTAGATGAATGCCTGAGTCCTGAGGGAGCTGGCGGATGGAGTCGCCAAGCCACCCTCCATGCTATTTGAAATGTCAAGTCACTCAGGTGAAGTTCTTGGTGACTGGAAAAAGAGAGACATTGCACGCATCCTTCCAAAGGGTAGAAAGAGGAACCTGGGAACTAGCCACCTGTCAGCATCAGCTCCGTGCCTGGGAAGATCATGGAAAAGATCCTCCTAGAAGCTCTGCTAAGGCCGACGGTGAACAGGGAGGTGATTCAGCACAGGCAGCATGGCTTCAACAAGGCAAGTCTTGCCTGAGCAACCTAGTTGTCGTCCATGACCTTCTCTGACACAAGGACTGGGTTTACAGGCTTGTAGTTCTCCAGATCCTCCTTTCTTCCCATCTTGCAGGTGGGCACCACTTTGACTAACCCCCAGTCTTCTGGGGCCTCCTCAGTTAGCCAGCACTGTTGATTATCATCCCTGTGCTGAGGCAGTTGAGGAACAGACCAATGATTTTCACAGTGTTCCTGGATCACAGGTACCATTGCCAAGGACACTTTCCAAAGCACTTTGTCCTTCCTGGACATGAGGTTCAGCTGCACCAAAGGTCCTCTGGGGCTTTGGGGAGAGTGGTGGAGATAGAACACGGGTCGAGGAGGGAGAGGTTGAGGAGGAAAAATACGTGGGGGTGTTGAGGTGATGGTCGCACACTACGGCAGTGATGACGAGGCCGTTGGTTAGGAGGGCAGCCAGGTCGGTGCTGTCGTGGTTTAACCCTGGCCGGCAACCAAGCACCACGCAGCCACTTGCTCACCCCTCCCTCACCCAGGGGCATCGGGATGAAAATCGGGAAGGAATGTATAAAGGCAAGGATTGACATAAGAACGACTGAATAGGTAAAGCAAAAAGCCGTGGGCACAAGCAAACAAAGCAAGGAATTCCTTGCCCACTTCCCATGGGCAGGCAGGTGTTCGGCCATCCCCAGGGCAGCAGGGCTCCATCACGTGTCATGGTTACTTGGGAAGACAAACGCCATAATGCCAGATGTTCCCAACTTCCTTCTCTTCCCCCAGTTTATATACTGAGCATGACGTCATATGGCATGGAATACCTCTTTCGCTACCCTGGGTCACCTGTCCTGGCTGTGTCCCCTCCCAATATCCCGTGCCCCTCCAGCCCTCTCGCTGGCAGTGCCCAAGGAACCAAAAAGACCTTGACTTAGTATAAACATCGCCCAGCAACAACTAAAAACGTGAGTGTGCTATCAGCATTGTTCTCACATCACAGCCCAAACAGATCATATACTGAAGACGAAAATTAACTCTCTCCCAGTTGAAACCAGGACAGGTGCTCAGGAAGAGCCAGAAGTGCAAGAGCTGCAGCTCCCATGGGTCTCCATGTGTCAGGAGAAGGAACTGGGTGATGAAGGTGTCACTGGGCATTGGCTGCCTCTGGGAATGGGGACCTATCCAATAGGGAAAAGACTGTGACAAGTTAGGGGAGATTTCTCTGAGCAAACCTTAAAGCTTTCCTCATCAAAACCGCACTGAAAAGGCCTTTCTGATTTTTGGAAGACCTTTGGATGTCCCTCACATGAGCTGTGGTTGGTCTGGCTGAGGGTGTTCCAAGGAGCAAGGGACTATGCTGTGGGCTCTGGAGGTGTCTGTCCTGCCTTATGGCAAGGAGGAAAGAGGAACTTGGGGTGATCAAAGATTAAACGTTCCTATGGCATCAAAGGGCCTTCCAGTATTGTCACTCCCAGTTCACCCCACTACAGAGTGGAGGGGACTTTTTCTGTGTCTATTGTTTCAATTGCCTCTGGGAAAATTACTCATTGCTTTGGAATTAGGGAAAACTGGGACCCAAAAGAAGCCTAGCAGTATAGAAAGATTTCTAGGCTAAAATAACTGCATCGCTTTTAGGACAGTTGGCTTGGACGGAATCTACTCTAGCACAGCTCCCTAAGCAACACACCCTGCCATCTCAGCACCTGCTGATGGGAGTAATGGAGGGTGGAGCAAGTGGAGACCCCACCGCCAAGCTCTGCTGTGCTCCCTGCAGGAAGGGGAACTTGATGGTACCACACAGCTGATAAGCTGCAGAGCACGTGTCACATAAGAAGCTACGAGAGGCTGTCCCCTGCTGAGCCAACCACTGAGGCGATAGGACTTTCCTCAGATGAAATAATCTCCTTGTCATACCAATGCCCACCTCCATGCCAAAGTTACCCACCTCCAAGGTCCTACTACACGTCCCTGGGCACAGGATACCAAACAGTAACAACAATATGAATGACTGGAGTCCCTCAAGCTCCCCCGAAATGTCAATAAAATGAACTGGGCCAGGACTGAAAAAAGTCCAGGGGTGCTGGGTGTTCTAAACTCCTCAATTACCACAGTGACTTAGTGGTTCACTATCTGATAAACACCTCTGTGAACAAAGTGAGGTCAAGTGAGGACCCACTCTCTGCGAATGAAGGGACGTCTGACCAAGGGAGTCACCTTGGGAAGGATGAGTGACAAAGAACAGGGGGTGGAAAGAACACCATTGCAAAAGAAGACAAGCTGGTAAGGTCTTTCAACCCTCATACATATTAAGAAAAAAAAAAAAAAAAAAAAAAAAACAACAACAAACAAACAAACAAAAAAAAAAAACCCAAACAAAAAAACCAAAACCAAACCAAAAAAACACAAAGCAAAAAACTCCCAGTCAATAGTAAGACAAAGGTAACTGTGGTAGTGACAGATTGCAACCTCCATGTCAAACAGCCCTCAAACAAGGGCAAAACCCCACTTGGGGAGCATGTGCAGTCAGTGAAAGCCTTCCGTGGTGCTGCCTGAGGGTGAGCACTAATGTACATCACGAGTGAGAAACCTGTAACCTATCCCGTGTAGGTAAATGAATAAGCAACGTGCTATGAAGTGTCAAAGTGGACAATGAGGGGATAAGTGAGTGGAGACTCCATGG
Source organism: Falco punctatus (assembly GCF_963210335.1). Lineage (NCBI taxonomy): Eukaryota > Metazoa > Chordata > Aves > Falconiformes > Falconidae > Falco > Falco punctatus. Next base: position 696,755 of record NW_027660235.1, on the reverse strand, counting down.
GAACGTCTGGGATCAGTGGATGGGCTGAACCTGTCATTCCCCCTAGGGACGCCTATAGGGTAAGAACTTTATGCTAGCACGAACTCACGGTAGCTGTTGCTCAGGGTGTTGCTTTAAGCGTGTTTTGCACTCAGTCTACCATTACTGGAATTCCTTGAACCTTACTGTGTTACAAACTTGCATAATAAAAAGTTCATTTTCTGTAAGTCTCTGGAGATGTGAGTAGGGGTTTTAAGGGCTCTGACTCAATGATGCTGTCAGCGGGGTTCCTGGATAGGTTGGTAGAGTCACCCTCGGATACAGTGGGCTGTCAAAGCGCAGGTCGTGGGCAGGTTGGTCAGACACAAAGGTCTTGTCTGTCTTCGGAAACTGCCAGGCTCATTAAAAACCAAGAGTCTGAGGAAACCCCTCGTCTTAGTGTGAAAGCACTGCTGCACACTGGGCTGAAGCCCCCCAGCTGTGGCACCAGCCCAGCTCTGCCTGGCCACAAGGCAACTGGTACCAAGTGTCCCTGAGCCCGTGGGTGCAAAGGCTTTGCTTCAGAGCAGAGACATGGCCTGGGCAAAGGAGAGCTGAGACTTGAGCCCTCGGACTGTGCAATGAAGTGCTGAAATAGGCTCTGCAGGGCTTACTGAAGCACTGAGGACATCCTCCCTGCCCTGCCTGCAGAACCACCAGACACACACGTACACACACGCTCCTTTAGGAGTACTTGGATCCTTTGCTGCAGTCTTCCTGGTGTCCTGTCTAGTAATGGGTTAACAAAAGTTGATGCTCATGCAGAAAACTTTTTCTAGTAAGGGAATTGCCAGTGCTGGAAATAAGTGTGTCCCCCCAGGTGAGGCAAGGCCCATGAGGGATTGCCTCATCCTGCTGCCCGGCAGGTTCCCCTGCAGCCCCAGGGACAGCTGGAGGGAGCCCAGAGGGGCAGAGGAGGGAGGCAGGGAGAGCTCAAAAGCAGACCTTGGTGGGAGGCTGCTGAGAGCTCCCTGCTGGAGAAATCTGCAGAGCCCTTGAGCCGGTAAGTGTGTGGCTGCAGGGCAATGCCTCTGCAGTTGCTAGCCGGGTCTGCAGCAGCTGGGGCCCCCCCAGCCTGTGGGACCGTGTGGGAGCCTTTTGCTGTGGAGGAGGCCAGTGTGCTGCAGAGCAGGGCTTCCCTGCTGCAGCGTGGGAGGGCCAGGGCATGTGGGCTGCCTTGTGCCAGGGCCGGCTGCAGGGCTGTGAAGGTGGCTGTGCAGGCAGGGGTGCCCAGGGCTGTCCTTGCCAGCAGGGTCCCTGCAGCCCAGGGGGCTGTGTGCTGGGGCAGGGGCTCTGCCGCCTGCCAGGGGCAGCTCTCAGCCTGCCGGGGGGTTCCCCACAGCTCTGGGGGCGTATGGACTGAGCCCCGAGAGGGAAGGATCTCTCTGCTGTTGAGAGTGTGCTGCATGGCTGAGCGCTGCTTACAAGGATAGGTTACCCTCAGAATATGTCTGCATGAGACTTTTCGTATCGAAGGTCAGCGCAGGGATTGCTATGATAAATCCAGGGCTCTCCTCAATCTGTGTTTTCAGTTTTCTGTTGTTGGGGGCAGGAGAGGGAAGGCAGAAATGTTAATGGAGATCTCGAGTTTGAAGATGTCCCTGAGACTGCCAGCTGTAACTCTGAGTGATGAGGAGGTCTGCCAGGAGCCTCCTGAAGTGCCCTCAGCCACTCCTCCGCCTATGAACAGCAGCAGCAGCACCTTTGCTGGAGCCATCAGGGTCGTTCTGAGCTGCCCTTTTCCCCCTGCGGACAGGACCCTGCGCCCAGCCAGTGCCCTGCAGAGAGGCACGTTTGTGCGGGGCCAGTGCACAGAGGCAGAGATGTGGTCTGTGAGCACTGACAGGGAAAGACCTGGCACAGGGAGATACCTCCCACAAGGAAAATCTCCTGACATCCAGGATATTGCAAGGACTGGTAGGAAACTTCAGACAGAATTGTTGTTGAAAGGAGAATCAGAAAGCTCTCTCTGACCATGTGCAGTGCAGACCCCTTTCTCTGAGGCATCCCCCTGGCCTGCTCTCCCCCCAGCAAAGCCTCTGCCCTTAGGGCTGGGGGTCCCGAGGTGTGAGCCACCCCCCCTGCAGCCGGAGCTACAGCAGAGCCGCGGTGCAGCTCTGCAGCCACGTGCCCCGGTCCTTCTGCAGAGCACAGGGGCTGAGAGCAGCTGCCCGGCAATGTTGGTGTGTGGGAGGTGGCGAGCAGAGCTGGGCAATGGCAGCGCTGCCCTCAGTGCCTGGCACGCTCGCCCTGGACACTCTTACCTAGACCGTCAGTGCAATTTTACTTCTTTCTCTGCCTTTTGGGGTTAGTTTTATTCTCTTGCTCTTGCTGCCAGGCTCTCTGGGAATGGGTGTTTCAGCTGCAGAGTCACACTCTGACCTTGTGGGTCCTCTCCTGCAGGTGTGTCCATGGGAACAAGTGTCCCAGCTTTCCTCTCACCTGTGGGCCTGTGGGCAATGCTCTGTGTGGGGCTGGTTCTCCCTGAACCTGATGCTCTTGTTAGGGCACTTGGCTACCTCCTTGAAGTTCCCTTCCGAGCAGTGAGTTGCCCTCCAGAATGGAAAGCTGTCCCCTCGCACCCATTAGTGAGCTGAAAGCCCCACGTAGAGGCGTAGAGTTTCTGTGATGGAGAAAACGCTGTTGGGGTGGGTGAAATGAGCTGTGTATCCTTTGCTGTGGGTGGGATGCTGAGTTCTGACGAAAGCCTACAACCTTTACTGGTCTGTGGTGGGTCAGTCTGTTCTCAGCAGTGCCTTGTGGTATTTCAGGGTAACATGGGAGTGTGGCCACCATTCATCTCAGGAAGGTGCAAGCCCTCAGAAACCGGGAACCAGATGGGCAGACCACCTCCCCTCACTGTTCACTCACCCACAGGCAATCCTCTTACCTCACAGACCTCACTCTGTTCCACCGGAGGGCAGCAAAAATGCTCTGCTTTTCTGACATCCGAGAATACACAACAGGAGAGATGGCGGGAGCTGTGAAAATAAACTAAAACTCCCTTAAAATGCCTTCACCCTTCCCGTTCCTTAGCACTGGCGCTGCAGACGCTGACCAGCCCTTCTGCGTTGGCACTGGTTTCACAGGACAAAGTTAAACACTAGGACTGGTCCCTGCCCCCACCCACTGCTGCAGAGTGGGGCTGGCTGGTCAAGAGCCCGTGGGCAGATGCCCTGCTCTTCATCGCCCACACGGCCAGCACCAAGCAGCCACACAGCTGCAGGAAGGTCTCCGAGAAAAGAGAGGGATGTCTGTGTGTGACGGGGGGGTGGTCTGTGGGAAATGGCTTTGATTTTGCTTGCAGAAGTCTCCCTTAAATTATCACTGTCTTTTTCTCCTGTGACAGGATCATATGCCCAGAGGCAGCAGATGTCCAACAGCAGCTCCATCACCCAGTTCCTCCTCCTGGCATTTGCAGACACGCGGGAGCTGCAGCTCTTGCACTTCTGGCTCTCCCTGGGCATCTACCTGGCTGCCCTCATGGGCAACGGCCTCATCATCACCACCGTAGTGTGCGACCACCACCTGCACACCCCCATGTACTTCTTCCTCCTCAACCTCTCCCTCCTCGACCTGGGCTCCATCTCCACTATTGTCCCCAAAGCCATGGCCAACTCCCTCTGGGACACCAGGGACATCTCCTACTCAGGATGTGCTGCACAGCTCTTCCTGATTGTCTTTTTCCTTTCAGCAGAGTATTTTCTCCTCACCGTCATGGCCTATGACCGCTTTGTGGCCATCTGCCAGCCCCTGCACTACGGGACCCTGCTGGGCAGCAGAGCTTGTGTCCACGTGGCAGCAGCTGCCTGGGCCAGTGGGCTTCTCTATGCTGCGCTGCACACGGCCAATACACTGTCACTGCCGCTCTGCCAAGGCAATGCCCTGGGACAGGTCTTCTGTGAAATCCCACAGATCCTCAAGCTCTCCTGCTCACACACCTACCTCAAGGAACTTGGGCTGCTTCTGTGTGGAGCTTGTATAGCTTTTGGGTGTTTTGTTTTCATTGTGCTGTCCTACGTTCAGATCTTCAGGGCTGTGGTGAGGATCCCCTCTGAGCAGGGACGGCACAAAGCCTTTTCCACGTGCCTCCCTCACCTGGCCGTGGTCTCCCTCTTTGTCAGCACTGGCACGTTTGCCCACCTGAAGCCCCCCTCCATCTCCTCCCCATCGCTGGACCTGGTGGTGTCAGTCCTGTACTCGGTGGTGCCTCCAGCACTGAACCCCCTCATCTACAGCATGAGGAACCAGGAGCTCAAGGGTGCAATGTGCAAACTGATAACTGAATCTTCTTCTGAAGGAATAAAAATTTGAATAACATTTATAATGTAATTTATCACAGACCCAGAGTGTCTTCTGAATGTGTTGTAGTTTCTCAGGGTATTTCATTTCTGATAAAGGTGTCGTCCCCATTCTAATTCCTTCTGTGATTTTCTTTTCTGAAGGTGCCCTGCTCTCTCCTCATCTAACAAAGCCAAAGGGCCATTAAACCACTATGTTTTTCCTGGTATTCTTCCTTCCAAGGCCTTTCTGGAGCTGCAGGGACAGTTCCTGTATCCACAGATGGAGGGGAAAAGGTTCCTGGCATGGCAGCAGTACCAGGGAACACCAGCACTTGGCTCTCCAGTGCTGCCCTCCTTCCACTTCCACACTCTCCTTCTGACCCCCTGCCTTGGTGTAAGGCCTGAGTGCTCTGGCAGCTTGGTCACTGCCGTGCTGCGTGGCAGTCCTGTGAGCGCAGGCAGGGGCAGGCAACGGGCACTCTGTGACGGTGCTGGCCTCCATCAAATGTTCTGGATTTGTGGAGACCACCTGAATGCAGCACTGCAACGTACTTCCTTGAACCGAGGTCCCCGTGCCCATTGCTCATGACGAGGGCCATCTCCACGAGGTGCCGAGCAGGGCGCGACACCCCCGGGCTGAGGTGCTGCCAGCCTCTGGCAGGGGCAGCAGGAGGCCAGGCAGTCACTGTGCCCGCTGCAGTGCTCTGCCTCCACACGTGCCAGGGACGGGCCCGTGCCTCTGAGCACCCCTGTGTGCGTGAGGCTGGGGTTCAACCACGCCAGCAGTGCATGAGGCCAGCTGAGGTGGGGACACCTCCCAGGGCACCGCCGTTCCTGTGTGTGACTGCAGGAACAAAGGCCACTGTCCCAGGGAGATTCATCTCACCCGCCGTGGGCAGGCTCATTGCAAGTGCCTCTGTCTGATCACGGCACCCTTTCTGGATGGTGCCCTCAAATGTGTCCGAGCAATCAGGGAGGTTCTGGGGTCCTGGCAAAAGGCAGACATCCAGCCTTTGTTCAGGAAAAGCAAGAAGGACAATTGGGAGAAATACAGGCTGGTCATCCTCACCGTAGTGTCTGGGGAAATGACGGTGGAAATGCTCCTGCAGCCAGTTCCAGGTAGTTGTGGGACATCAAAGGGATTGCTGCACCCCTACGTATTGAGGCAAGAAGGGAATGGTTTGTGCCTGCACCTTTGCAAGGCGTTTGACTTTTTCTCCTGCACTTTCTGTATAGGCAGATGGGTGACTTCTGGAGTGAAGAAATGGAGGACACTGTGGGTGGGAAGTTGGCTGGCGGCTTGTGGCTATGTCTCGAGCTAGCTCAACGTCGTCAGGGAGCGAAACCCGACCTTGGGAGAGAGACACAGTTATGCTTGTTGGAAGGAAGCCATGGGAGCAAGAGGAGTACCTTGAAGATAGGGAGTGGTCTGCAGAGCTTGTGGCCTTGTAGATAAAGGGAGTTGCTGAGCTGCTGTGTCTGTAATAAAAAAGAGCCCAGAGTGGAAAATTGCTGAGACCAGTAACAGACTGACACATCAGCCCCCTGCAAAGGTATAAAAGGCTTGCTTGATTTTAATAAAGTGTCTTCGAGGTGTCTTCAAGTGTCTACGTGCCTTCAATCCGCTCCCAGAGTCGGTGTATCATACGCCACAGGGGCTCAAGACCAAATGTCACCAGTGGTCAAGTCCTCCTGGTGGCCACTGACTAGTGACATCTTCCAGTGCAAGCAGTTGGGCCAACTGTGTTGAATGTCTTGATTGTCTCCCAGTACAAGCTGACAAAGTGGCTTTTCAGACCCTTCTGTGGATGATGCCAAAGTGAGCAGAGCCCTTGAGAGATGCCATCCAGTTCACCCTGCCCGGAGCAGGACAGCTGGACAAGGGGATTTACAGGGGCCTCTCCCAACCTGAGATATTCTAGGACTCATTGACTCACTTCCCTGGAGAGCTCAGTTGGGATGGGATAGCAGGGGGAAGGAGTTGAAACAGAGGTTCAGAAGCAGAGACAAAACAGAAACCGAGCAGTTCCCGTGAGGAATGTTCTTCCACCCAAATGGTAGGTAGGAAATCCATGAGATAAATTGGCTGAGAGAAGCTTCCCTTTATCTGCTGGGGTGCTGGGCCACGGGGAGGGTGACAGCTGAGGACGGTATCTCGTGGTCAGTTGTGCCTCAGGGACTCACATTCCAGCAGGAAGCCAATGGCTGTGACGGGGGCAGTGAGGCCAGTTCTGCCTGCGGAGGGGACAGCCCAACAGCAGCAATGTGCCTGGGAAAGGGGCGGTGAGGTCACCTCTGCCTGAAACAGCGCGTAGGGCAGCCCCTGACTCACGGCTGGGACACGTGCTGTTAAGCTCCATCTGCCAGTGTCTCAGGTAGGCCAGCAGAAGGCCCCTGGGTGGCACATGGGCTGTGAGATCCCCCCTGCCTAAGGACCTGGGCTCACTCCACCGAGGGGCTTCTTTCTTGCGTGTCACGTCACTGCTGCCTGAGAACATGGCAGCACAGCAGCAGGCACACCGCTTGCTCGTGCCTATGCGAGAAGCTGAAAGGCTCGCAGCCTTGGAAGAGCGCGGTGAAGCCGCGGCATGGTCAGGGGAAAGGCCACCAGGAGGGTGACGGGTCGGGATGCCCGCCTGAAGGGTGGTTTCCCAGGTGGTGGAGCTTTCCTTGGAGGTAGGGAAGATCAGGAGGGAGAAGCACTGCCACTCAGTGCAGCTGGGAAAGTGGAGACTGGAGGTCAGGAGGAGGAAATGTCACTCAAGGGCTTGTGGTGTGGTGGGAGACGTCGTCCAGAAGGAGTGTGAGATCAGTCCATGTGTGTGTGTTTGCAGGAACAGCGTGTGAGGGTGGGCAGACATCGGTGCATGTGTGGCAAGGGCAGGGTGAGAGCAAGGTGGGGAAGCCAGATGGGTGCCTGCAGCCTGCCGGGGAAAAGCAGCAGCCGTGGGACAGCGTAGGACAACGTGAGATGGAAGGCAAAGGGCACGGGCAAGGCTGGAAGTCACCAAGAGAACCCAAGGGTTGTCCCCTTGCGTACGGCCATTGCCTCTGCTGTACAGAGTGCAGTTTATGGCACCTGCAGTGTCCTTGCCCATCTCTTCCACTCCTGTGGATCTCTTTATCACTGCCTTCCCCAATGCAGCAGCCCCTCGCCAAGGAATAAACCACCCAGCAGAAGAGTGAAACCCAGTGGGTCTCTCTGTAAGGGGTGGTTGATTCTGCGTGTATCTCCGCAAGTAAGTTGTTCACCACCAACTGTTGTCCAGTGTCTCAGTCAGTCATATCAGGAAAAATCCCACCCCGTGTACATCTACCCAACCATCTTGGTGGTAACGCTTTTTGTGCTGCACTGGCACACATCCAGCACCACCCAGTGCCCAGTGGAACATTCCAGTACCTACTGCTAGTTAGTTCTGACAGCTTCATGAATTGCATTGAGCAATCACAATGTGGGTAGGGCCCCACAAAGAGCAGAGTTCCATTTTGGTGTGTCTTGGCTTCATTTTAGTAACACACTTCACACTGAGTGTGGATTCAGTATTGCCCAGGTCTGGAGGTCAGTCTCGTTCCAATGAGTGTATTTTGGTCTTAGCCACAAGTTATGCCCACTAGTCCCAAATGGGATGGGGATACCAGCTACAGGCATTCCTGCATGAGGACATTCGGGGAAAGGGGTACAAACCCAACAATCACTCCTCCTAACAGCAATTATCGATCCTTCCACCATTTTCAAATGAGTATTCCATGTCCATGACTCCTCCTGATCCCACCCAAGCTGAGGATTTAGCATACCACATCACAGGCCAAATTCTATACATCTGTAAAACATGTTTCAACATATATCTACAAAGGAGAGGCAAGTAGCAGACTCCAGCTTCCCTGTAGACAGCCCAGTCTTATCTGGGGTCGCATTTCAGTCATTCACTTATATGCTGTCTGGCAATAATGCAAGATCCTGAACCTAGAACTTCATGATTCTGGAGGTAGTTTCAAGCATAAAGGTTTTTTTTGTTGCTTGGCAGTCCATTCTGGTGATGTGGCTGGTTAAACCCTGCTATGGCACGTCCATGGAGTGACTCCTTCAGGCCTGACAGCAGTGTAGGTGCTGAAAAAAATCTGGAAAGGTCCTTTCACTTTTTTTCAACGGTTCATCCAACCACGTTCTAAGATACACGCAATCTCCGGGTTGGTAGTGATGTACAGGCACGTCCAGGGACAGATCTGCGCTCACAGTGACGTACCTCTGGAGAGAGGACAGGACCTTTCCTAGAGACTGAACATACTCTTTTAAGCCATGTTTCCCTTCTATTATTTTGGGATTCAGTCCCATTTCTGTCACCTGGCAAGGTTTACCATGTATCCTTTCCAAAGTCTCTCCTTCCGTTTACGCTGGATCCTGTATCTGTAGCAACGCTGAGGGAAAAGCATCTGACTGCTCTCTCTGAGGTTCTTGGCAAATTTTACTCATCTGTCCTTTCAGGCTTAGCTTCATTCTTTCTACTTTCCCGCTTGATTGAGGTCTCCATGGAGTGTGGAGATCTCATCTTACCCCTTCTATTTAGCTAAAAGGTGAAGGGCTTCTACTACCAAGTGTGGACCCCAACACCCAAAGAAAGTCCTATGGGTACCCCAAATCTCAGTATTATCTCTGAACTTACACTAATGATACTTCTTATTGGTGCGGCAAGGGAAAGCTTCCAGCCAGCCTGAAAAAGCATCTGTCATGACTAAAAGATACTGATACCCGTTTTGCTGCAGTAACTTGGAAAAAGTCTATTTGCCAGTAATCCCTTGGGCTTTGTCAGCCCTGGGAAAGGTCTTTGGGGGTACGTGAAGATACTTCTTCAGGCATAACTCATGCTTCTTCACTCTGCTTTTTTTTTCCGCAGTCATGGTACATTTAGAACTTGCCCTTTCAAGGCTCTTAACATCCTCTCAATTCCCCTGTTGCCTTCGCAGGCGTGCGGTGACCTGGTTCAGGAACGTCCCGGCAGCCAACCCCAGGCCGCTCGGTCCATCAGCACGCAGACACCAATGTGGTGGATGGCAAAATGGTGTTTATTGATAAGTGGCGCGGCATTATAGAGCTTGGGCTTACAACATCCCTTCCGTCTGCTTACGTCATAAGCTAAATGCTATTGGCTATCCAGAGAGGGGCTCTATATTTCTGTACAGCGCGACATCTTCTGACCGCCAAGCCCTAACTACCTACCTTTCCCCCCTCCCTATGGATAATTGAATCAGCTAAAATATAACAATCAAAATCTTAATTTAATTTATATTCTATGGTTTGTAAAAATATTAAAAGAATATTGTATCAACTTGACTAAAAAACATAAGGCACAGTGGTCAGGTGGAAGGTAAGGGGTAATTGATAATACCAAGGTATGAATTAGGGTAAGCTAGAGGTAGCTAAGGGTAATACCAAATGGGACTTAAAAGTTAAAGCAGTTGATGGCGTTCTACCAGCATAACGTCGACTTTCTCTAGGTGGCTCTTGACAAATGACACGAGCTTATTCAGGATACAGGGTCCAAAGATCAACGCCATGATGATCACTGCAACCGGCCCTGCCAAGGTAGATATCAGGGTGCGTAACCACGGTGAGTGGGTAAACCACGATTCAAGCCACCCTTGTTGGGTTTCCCTGTCTCTCTTTCTTTTTTCTAGCCTTTCTCTAAGTTGGCCATTGTATCTCTGACAACCCCAGTGTGATCTGCGTACACACAACATTTTTCTCCTGATGCCGCACATAACCCGCCTTGTTGTAAAAACATGAGATCCAATCCTCTACGATTTTGTAAAACTACTTCGGACAACGACCTCAGTGACTTTTCCAAAGTGCTGATCGATGGTTCAATGCGAGCCAGATCCTCACCCACTGCAATTCTGAGGGACTGGAACTTCTGGTTCTGTTCGACTAACGAGGCTATACCTGTTCCTGCCCCTGCGGCCCCTATGGCTAGCAAGGTAGCTATAGTCAGAGCGGTGATGGGTTCTCGCTTTTGGATATGATGCGAAGCTGGAAGGGTTTGATGAGTATAAACGTATTCCTCAGGATGGTATACGATTCTCAGAATAATCCTTACCTGTATACAAAATTCATGGTTTCCTTTGAGCAGTTTAAGAGATACACATAGGGTAATTCCGTATTTTGAACATATCCATTTGGTGTTTTTGACAGGAACTAGCCAATCAGCTTTCGATAGCTCTTCTGATGTGGACTCGTTCAAACACAGAGGCCTTTTTTCAAGGGGTATTTCGCCGACACATCTACCCCGCCCTGATACATGTTGCATCGTGACTCCTGGGTTGTCCTCGGAGCTCCACACACAATGTATGGGGTTGGGCCCCCTAACGAGTTCCAGTTCATAGGGTATACCTACTGCCTCATAAAGAGGGGGCCTTATGTCATAACAAAGCCAACAGTTTGTTGTCATGGCGGGATTAGTAGAGTTCAGTATCTGATACGTTACATTCATCAGCCTCCATAGAGGAGGCAGGTCAAATTCTAAGGTATTCGGAGCTTTGGTGTTGTCGGGGGTCGCATCTTTAATATTGTTTTCAGTATTATATATAGGTGTCTTTGGGTTAAGAACCGGGTTAGGGCCAATTGCTAGGGTGCTTGTAGCACAATCCTGATAATTTGTATCACTACCCCCGGGTCTGTATTGTCGGAGTGTATAAATACTGACCACATTCTCCCCACTGCCCAGCCCATGTCAGCTGGGTTTTGAATTCTCACATTTAAATGTGTACAGGTACTTTTTTTGATTGACGATTGAAGATAATAGTCACTAGGCCCAAATTTTGGAGGGTCACACCTATCTGGCCCCCACATTACGCACAGAAATTCGTCCTCTCTTTCTGGTTTCCATCTATCACTCGTTACATCCCCAATATCCACAAAAATAATATCCTGGATAGTTACAAGAGCTTTTTCCTGAGTTTGAACTGGGGCACCAATACGTCCTCCATGGCACTTTAGATCTATATTTTCCCAGTCCGGGAAATAAATCATTGACTGTAAACGTAAAAGTCGGGGTACCCGCTGTTATATTCTCCTTTATCACTCGACTGCTTATGGGGTCCCGTAGGACCCACTTGAATGGCTGATGGTGATTATAATCTGATTCTGTCTTTCCTGCAATGACAGGTCCTAGAATCAAGTTCATACAAAGGCATCGCATTCCCCCTTTTTGGAGGATATTTGGTCGTTATCCGAATCTGGGTGGTGCAGGATTCCCAAGTTTAGTCAGGACAGTTGTCGACTTGTCATTTTCTCTCGTCGGTGGGATGTACGGGACACAGGGGTGTCCGATGATCTGGTCCTGCAAAGAAAAACTCACAGTTTTCATTAGTTTTATTCTGAAGGTCTGGCTTGATAGACTTAAGTGGACACCACTTAATTCTGTTGTCTTTTCTGACCGCAGCATACCCTCGCCCTGTCAGAACTAATTTCCACCCTTGTTCCCACCCTCCTAGCTCATTTCTGATCATGACCGACGGGCCTTCTTCTAGTGCTCGAGTGGCCCAGTGCTTCTGGGCAGGGCTATTCACCTCGTCTCCCCTGGGGAACTGGTTTAGTGCTACTAGGGCAGTCCGTAGTAAGCGTGCCTGGTCCCCTGAGGGAATGACGTTGGTAAAACCTTCTGGTTTTGCTAATACCTCTAATTTAGATTTCAGAGTTTGATTTGCCCGTTGGACTATGGCTTCTCCTGTGCTGTTACATGGGATGCCGTGGATTAGAGTAATACCCCATTTCGGAGCGAATGCCTGGACTGCTTTAGACACAAAATTCGGACCATTGTCCGTTTTGATCTGATTAAGGACACCAACCCACACCATGGTTGTCAACCAATGTTGGATGGTTGCTTTAGCATCGGTCTTAAGGTGTTGTGTAGCTACAATCACCCCGCTATATGTGTCTACAGTTACTGCTAGCCATGTTCGAGGTTTTAGTAATTGACAGAGCTTAAAATCCGTCTGCCACACCTCAGAAGCTTTAAGACCTCTGGGGTTGATTCCACTAGACCACAATGGTGCATTTTTACAGTGGTGGCATGTAGCTACTCTATGTTTCACGTCAGTGGCCAAAAACCCACATCTCGTTGCTAGAGCTTTAGCTCCGATGTGGAGGGACTCATGTAATTGGCGGACATCCCTTAGTGTCCACAACCCTTTTACAGCGGCATCTGCTTTGTCGTTGCCGAATTGGAAGAACCCTTTGATTGGGTTATGGCTGTTGATGTGGATAACCGATATAGTGCCCTTTCGGGAAAAAAGCGCTTCTTCTAGCATCAGAGCTGTTGTGGATGTTGACACGCCAGGCCCTGACATGGTTAAGCAAAGCTTGGCCACGAACATTGAATCAGTTACTATGTTGAGATGTATGTCGGGAACAGTCCGCACGCCAACACAACAGCTGTCGCTTCCAGCTGTTGGACTGAGATCGGAAATACAATGGAAAAAGCAAACCGCTCCTTGTCCTCCTCATTCAGAGGTATTGAGAAAAAGCAGTCTTTAATATCAAGGACAGCACAAGGTTGTCCTTCTGGTATCATGGAGTTCATGGGCAACAATGTTTGAACAGGACCCATTGGCTGGATTTTTTTGTTTACCTCACGCAGGTCATGGAGGAGATGAAACCCCTCGCCTGCTCGTTTGGGTATTACAAAGACTGGGGTGTTCCATGGGCTAGTGGAAGGCTCTATATGACCTCGTTGTAGTTCGCGGTCAGCTAACTCGAGAAGGGCATCCATTCGAGGCTTTGACAAGGGCCACTGCTCGACCCAGACTGGGTCAGATGATTTCCATGTCAGTCTGATCGGTGGAAGTGCGTGTGCGGCAGTGGCCCTTACTGTAAATTTGTCACCCTGGCTTTTAATAAGGCTAGGGCGTCCCTTCCCAACAGGGCTGGGACTCCTGACATGACGTATGGGAAGAGGGTAATGGTCTTCTCCGGTCCCTTTTCTGTGTGAAGCGTGATTGCTACCAAGTGAGCACTCTTCCAGGCTCGGTTTAATCCCCCGATCCGCCCACCGTGGGGTCGTCTTCCAATTTCCAACGTGGGGGCCAGTTCGTTTCAGGGATAACTGTAACATCTGCTCCGGTATCAGTCAAAAAGGGGATGCTGATGGTGATACCATTTAGGGAATTATAGAGGGAACAGATCCCCCATACCACTGGTGGGTTGTCACACTTTACTGCCAGGGCCACCCAGGGGTCTCGCCCCCAAGGGGTGGTCCCTGCTGTCCCTGGGATGGAGGCCAGGTTTGTGGGGTCGTCGGCTGGGCCATAAAGTTGGTTGCTTCCCTCGGGGACCACGGGTTCGGGAGCGACTCCCCATGTCTGGGGTTGGTGTAATGGGGCCGCCTGACATCCCAAGTGGGAGAGAGCTGTGTGCGGCCTGGGGGCCCCCTCCCTTTCCCGTTTCCCTGCTTTTTAAGCCTGCATTCCTTCGCGAAGTGCCCTCTCTTTCTGCGGGCCCAACACGGTCCTTTAGATCGGTTTTGTGGGAGGAGCGCCATCGGCGGGTCTCCGAATTGGGGACAATTGGTCATCACATGGCCTGGTTGGCCACATTTGAAGCATGTCATCACGCTAGCCAGTGCACAAACAGCCACTTGGATTGGGGCCAGGTGCTCCTCGCTCACCACATGTTTAATCATGTCCGCGAGACTTGACCTCGGTGGCAGTGATTGCAGGATTTCTTTGGGTTTTAGATTAGACTGTTGCCGCAAACAGTCTGCGATGACTGGGCCTTTCGCTTCCGCAGGCAGGGCCGAGGAATCGACTGCTGCTTGGAGGCGATCTACAAACTGTGTAAAACTCCCACTTTCTTTTTGTTTTATTGTGGACCATGGCGATGGCTTGGCAATAACTCTAGAGGTCGTGCAAATGGCTTCTCTAGCTGCACAAATAGTTGCCATAACTTCATGGGCCCACAGGCCCTGGGCTTGCGCTTGGGGGGTAATCATTGTTGGGTCTGTACCCATCAACCGCTGTAGGCTGGAGCCATGTAGCGGATGATCCGCTCCGGTTACTGGGGCTAACTGCCTCGCACAGTTCTCCTCCCATTCTTGTTTAAACACAATCATCCCTGCCCCATCAAAAATCAACCTACAAGTCTGTTTTATATCGAACGGGAGCAAATCATCCCCCCCAAAAACCCCATCTATGAGGGTGGAGACCATGGCCGAATTGAGTCCTTTGTCCGCGATTGCTTTAATAATCGCTTGTATATCCTTAGGGCTTAAGGGGGAATGGACCCTCTGTCCCCCGTCCGTCACTCGGACCGGGAATGCTAGTGCGTCCGATGGGGCCCAATCGGCACATGCAATTTTTATTTTTCTCCAATCTGTGAGAGGAATTTCTGTCCCCTTATGTCTTTCTTTCCCCGTGAGTGGTGATATTTTGGTCTTTGTATTTGCCAGCCAAGTCTGCCATGCAGAGTCTGAGCCGGAGTCAGAGCCCGACTGACTGCTCACTTCCGGGTGCTGGTGGTATGTGGTCGGGCTTCGGCCCCTCCCTTGCCTTGCGTAATCGGGCGGTTCTTTCCCTTTCTGCCCGCCCCGCCTTCCGCTTGGGGAGGCGCCTGCCTTATAAGGGCAGGTTTGGGGAGGGTCGTTCTGATTGGCTTTCTGCCCCTCGCTGGTGCTCTTTTCCCTTTTTTGGTCGTGCCAATCACTCTTTTCCTTCCCATTCCCCTCCCCCTCCCCTCGGTGTGCACCTGTTAACTCTAGCGCTCCCTCCCTGCTCCCGCCGGGGGCGGTCTCGCTCCGCCCTTCCCCTTGCTGCTCGGCGCCATCTTGGGGCGCACAGGGCGGTGGTTCAGTCCGTGTAGTTTCGGCCTTGGCTTTCGCCTCAGCGCCCCTGGCCTCTGCAGCCAGCTTGCCCCAAAAGGAGTTCGCTGAGGATTCTGTGGGCAAGCTGAAGATGTTAGAGTCTTTTGGACGCTGAGTGGGCGCGTCACCTTTCTGTCGGCTTTGAGGGTCGGCGCAACCCTCCTCAGCCAGGGGGCGTGAGGTTTGGCTAGTCGCCCCATTTCCCACCCGCGGGGTGGTTAACAGACAATCCCTTACAGCTTTCCAGGTCTCCTGCTCGTGTCTAGCTTTTTGGAGAGCCTGGACGACTTTCCCCCATGCTTTCAGATTTTTCCCATTACCAGTAGACATCGTTTCATCACATAAAGCATGGGAGCATTTGTCCCACACATCTGGGTGGAGTATATCCACCGGCTGGTCAATGACTCCGAGCTCTAAAAGTCTCGCAACTGCGAGAGTAAAATCTTTGGGCTTACAAGCAATACCCTGCAGGAGCGGGCTGGAAACTAGGACCATGCGTGGCAATCAGTTAGCTGAGGGGAATGTGCTCAAGCTTGTCTAGACAGCAATTAACATGATGAGACATGTTTGCAGAGCACAGGGGGGTGGGAGACGGATGGTGCCAAGGAAAGATAACACCTTGCTGTTAATTGATGGTAGTTAACCACCAATCAGGGATTGCCTAGTATGCAAGGTTTAGCTTCAAGAAGCAAATGTTTAAAATGCGCAGCTTCTGAAAGTGTATATAAACTTGTGCTTCTGTACAATAAATTGACAGTTGCTTGCATCAAGCTGCGTCCCGTCTCTTCATTCGCCGCAAATTGGTGACCCCGACGTGATGCGTTTAAGGATCTAACGTGAAGGGCTCTCGAATCGCCTATCTGAGCAACATGCAGCGAATCCCACAGAACTTTGAATGATCTGCTGAAAGGAAGCGGGAGCCGGCCAGAAATCCCTCCGGAGTTGAGAGGTGAGCTGTGGGAAATCCGTAATGGGGAATCAGGCTTCGTCCCCAGAAAGAGACGTATATGGACTCATGAAGGGTCTTCTAGTCAGATCCAGGAGTCCGTGCCTCAGTCTCCTCAAATGGTGACCCCTATGGTGGTGTTCCGAAGCCTTGGAAGAATAAGGATGGAACTGGTCGATAAAAAAGACAGCTCGTGGAAGAGGGCTGCGTTCCAGAGGAGACGGCTTGGCTGAACGATCGTCTTGCTGTCTGGACCAGGCGGACAACCTAAACTCCGAGGATAACACCTGTATTCATCGAGACAGGTGAGCAGCCAAGAAACTTTAGAGACTTTGAAAGAATGAAAGTGTGTACATACAGCAGCCAATTGTATGATGCTGCCGTGGAGGGGAGCTCCGTGTCGGGAATGCATTTAGCATCTTGGTGGCAAATTCTGACTACTCTTTGCCAAGTGTGGACTAATTCTACTAACGGTGCTAAACCAGAGGAAGCTGTAAATTCCACCGACAGCGCGACTCTTCTCAAGAAACCGTCAGTGATGGCGATTCTGTCCACACCTCCTCTGCCCCCAAAGCTTCTGTCACTGATTGCAGCGACCCTCACAACACAGGAGCAAGCACGGGAACAGGACAACTCGGACAATGATTTTATTGACACTGATAAACCTTTTGATCCAGGTCCTATAGATCTGGAAAAGGAGCTAGACCTTTCCCCCACCCCCTCGTCTCTCCTGATGCATTGATTGTATTTTTGAGGAGGGTGAAAGGGAGTCTGAGGGATTGGTGGCAGGAATGCAAGTGGGAAACACTTCAGTGATTGGGTTTGGGAGTCACTGTGGCATGTTCAGTATTTTGTCAGCCAAATCAACCTGCAGAGTGGCAGCCTGTGCAATACAAGGCTGTTAAAGGGTTAAGCAAAGCTGTGCGGGAAGGGAGAATTCATAATACATTTGCTATGTCCCTTCTTGAAGTGATGGCAGAGCTTTATACACTCACACTGCATGATTGGAAGTCATTGCTTTGTATGGTACTAACTGATACAGTATATGATGTGGTTATCTGATTTTTGTGAGCTATGTGTAGTGGCCTTGATTGAAAACCTTAATCGGGGAATTGCTGTTAACTATGAGCAGTTGGCTAGAGAAATTAACTGTGCCGATTCTGTGACTCAGGCAAGGTATCTCAGGGACAACTGTTTGCAAATGAATGAGATGGCTATTAAAGCAGTCCGGATGCGGGAGTCTTGCCACAGTCTTGCAGGGTCCTAGAGAGTCACTAACTGTAATACTAACTTTATTGATTGGCTTCAGAATATTTTGCAACTAGTCGAACATCAGGAAGCTCAAGGGTTGCTTTTAAAACAACTAGCTGTGATAGTATCAGTGAAAATTGTAAATGGGCAACTTTCACAATCGCAACCCCAACATGTGTCAAATGATTGTAACGCAGAACTCACAGCAGACTGTAATTCTCAGGCTGAGTTCTGGAATGCAGCATAACAGATTTTTGCTTCTCTAATCTCTTCTGTAAGAATAGTACACGCTCTTAACTTGCTTAGTAAATTAGGCTGCTAGCTTGCTAAACAAAGTAATACTACAAATAATATTTTTTTTCTGGCTTATTAACAGATGTTGATTCTGCCCATCATATGTTGCTACAGAACCGAGTTGCTATTGATTTTTATTATTAGCACAGGGACACAAGTCTGAAGGCTTTGATAGGATGGGTTACGTGAATCTGAGTGACCACTGTGAATTAATTTACAAAAGTATACAAAACTCAAAAGCCTTAAAACAAAGATCTGCAGCAGAGCCAGGGACGGGATGCCTTTGGTCTCTTCTCACGGCTGGGAAACTTTGGGCCATGACTCAAAAGTATTACAGGATTTATTATAATTATCTTTAACCACCTTATTGATGTTTGCCTTATGTCTCCCATACTTTTTTTTTTTTTTTTCTGTATTCAGTGTTTAGTTGATTGTAACATAAAGCAGGTCATGGTCACCCAGCTACACACACCCTTTTCCTCCTTGCAATCAACAAGCAAAAAAGGGGAGGATAGAGAATGTCTGAAGAGAGAGATAGGAGAGGAAACTGGAGAATTATTTGACCTAACAAGAGATGAGAGAACAGCTAGGTATTGTGAAAGAGAATAGGAAAGATAAACATGGTTATCTAGTGTTTCATAGGTGTCTGCATGCTTGTAGAGATATATAGCTGTGTAACTACATGAATGATTTCTGCCCTGAGCCTGGTGGAGCATACAGCTGCGGTTTGTGTCCGGGCTCAGAGATGTAAATAGGGGCTTCTCTGTTATGGTAAAAGTGTTTCTCTTGCATAAAAAAGAGAGGGAATGAAGGGAATGACCCCAGAGGTATGTTCAGAGAAGGCATGGTATGTTTCGAACTTTTTAACTAAAGCAGTTCTTGTTTGGTGTGCCCTTCCACCTATGTATAATGTTAATCCAAAAGAAGATGATATTGAATGTCGATAATTGTCTTTCTGTAGATGCTAATGTAGTAGGAGGCTATGATGGGAACGTGTTGCAGTGGTTCTTCTCTTATCCGGAGTAACAGCAGGGAACGCATTAAAGAGTTAAGTCACCTTGTTTGGTAGGCAGTTAAGAATGTGAGTCAAAATTGCCACTGCTTTTTGTTGTTGGCTCAAGGACATGGCTGTGAGGATTTTGACGGTATGTGCTGAATGGATTTTAGGCGCCCCATTGCAGCAACATGTTATCAAAATCTGAGAAAATTTCAGCCTTTTTGGCATTCATTCACTCAATTGGCAGTATTGTTTGTTTGCTATTACCTTGGTTGCTGTCATGTTTGCAAGGGCCCTGCAGAACATGGCAAACCTGGTACTAGCTGTTCAAAAACAAAAAGGGAAAATTGTAAAATTGTATGGAACAGAGACAGTGGATTATTTTGACACTGATAATATGTGTCAGTTGGTTTTTTATTTGTTCTATTACTTATACCTTGTTTTTACTCGTTCGGTTTCAAAGGTTCTTTTTGTGCAACAGGAAGGGGGAGATGCAGGAGCGGGCTGCAAACTAGGACCATGCGCGGCAATCAGTTAGCTGAGGGGAATGTGCTTGAGCTTGCCTAGACAACAATTAACATGATGAGGCATGTTTGCAGAGTACAGGGGAGTGGGAGACGGATGGTGCCAAGGATGGCGCCAAGGAAAGGTAACACCTTGCTGTTAATTGCTGGTAGTTAACCACCAATCAGGGATTGCCTAGTATGCAATGCTTAGCTTCAAGAACCAATCTGTTTAAAACGTGCAGCTTCTGAAAGAGTATAAAAACTCGTGCTTCTGTACAATAAATCGACATTTGCTTGCATCAAGCTGCGTCCCGTCTCTTCATTCGCCGCAATACCCCACTGCTTATGCAGCTGTAATACGACCTTCACAAGAGCTTCCATCCTCTTGGTTGGTCCGGGAGCGTCCTCCCTGCTGGGCTGGTCTTGCCGCTCCGGCCACCGTTTACCCGATTCCAGGTGAATGTTCCCGGGTTTCGGCACCACTTGTTGCCTTCGCAGGCACGCGGTGACCTGGTTCAGGAATGGCACGGCAGCCAATCCCTGGCCACGCGGTCCATCAGCTCACAGACACCAATGTGGTGGATGGCAAATGGCGTTCATTGCTGAGCGGCACGGCACTATATAACCTAGGTTTACAGTGTCGCTTCCGTCTGCTTACATCATAAGCTACAAGCTGTTGGCTACCTAGAGGGGGGCCCTGTGTTTCCGTACAGCGCAACATCTTCCGGCCGCCAGGCCCTACCTAGCAACACACGTGTCTGCCAATACCAGGAGGAGGAACTGGGTGATGGAGCTGCTGTTGGACATCTGCTGCCTCCAACCATAGGGTCCCGTTCATGAAGAAAACATAGTGACAAGTCAGGAAAGATTTCTGTGAGCCAAGTGAAAACCCTTTCTCGTAGATGCGCCCCCACTGCCCCATGTCCCCCCCCTCTGCCGTTCCTAGGAGAGCTCCCTTCCGAGCCGTGGCTGGAGCTGTGCTGAGTGCTGGCCGAGTGTGCTGTGAGGAGCAGGGGCTGTGCCCGCTGGCTGCCCAGCAGTGAGCCCTGCTCTGCAGCAGGGGCTTCATGGGAACCCTGGGGCAGGGGCCAGTCCTGGCCTTGCCCTGGCTCAGCCCAAACTGCTCCCAGCGCAGAAGGGCCTGTCAGCATCGGCTCTGCCCGTGCTGTGCCACGGCCATGGCCAGAGTCAGGTCAGGAGGGCTTTGTGCTGTGCTCAGGGAGAGCAGAGTGAGTGCTGAGAGGCAAGGGGACTGTCTGTGCCTGAGGGCAGAGGCAGGCACTCTGCTCTCTCCATCCCTCTCCTTCCCAGCTGCCCGGCAATTGCTCCTTTCTTAGATGGAAAGTGATCACACTGCCATGTGACCCTGACAAGCAGCCAGGCACTGCTGAGAGCAGAGGGATCCACTGCAGAGAACAAAATGCCTCATCCCTTACTGAAGGCTCAGCACCACACTGCTATCCAAGGACACCCAGGGCTCACTGTGTGCCCTGGAAGCAGCACAGACCTTGGGTGGACACCCAAAGTAGATAGTCAAGGGTCCTGATCATGGAAAGCTCGAGACAGAGCGTCAGCTCCTCCCCCAGCCTCACAGACTGCATTGTCCACAGCATCATCGGTTAGGGGAAAGCTGGGACACCTCCATGCTAGAGGACATATCTGCACAGGAGGACCCACAAGGTCTGACCCTGAGCTGGCAGCTGTAACCCCTATTGCCAGAGAGCCTGTCTGCAATGCCACTAGCATCTGAGCAAGGCCAGGAGAGAGACAAAGGGACACTCAGGAACTCCTTCCCCTTCCCCAGCCCGGCACACCACCTCCCACACAGCAGCAGTGCAGGACAGTCACCCTCAGGCTCTGCTCAGCGACAAATGGCAGCGTGGCAGCAGGAGAGATGCACTTCATCCTTTCTGCTGCTCGGCTGGACCAGGGGGTGTTGAAACACATGAAACCAACGGTCTAAAGGCTGTGCTGGGTGGGAGAGGAGAGCAGAGGTGTGTTGCTCAGGGAAGGCACCTGCACGGCAGACCATGGCCAGGAGGTGCCCCTATCTCCCCTTCATCAGGGATCCCCTCAGCATCTCCCCCCTCCCTGCCCAGGGCTCTGCTGCCTGCAGCTATCCCTGCCAGCAGCTCTTTCTCCGGCCCCAGGGCTCTTCCCTGCCAGCGCTCACAGAGCCCAGCTCAGCCCTTGTGTGCCCAGCTCTGCCCTGCAGCCGCTCTCTGTCTGCAGGCAGGAACAAACAGCTCCCCCAAAGCCTGAGGGAAAAGGAGAGCTGATGCTGGTTTCATCTGCAGCGTGCTGGGGAGGGAAGGCACTTGCTCAGCTTCCTCATCAACCTCCCTGTGATGCTTTCAGCATCTCAGCCCCTGCTCTGACCTGCACAGCTGAGTTTCCATTGCCACCAAGCGGAGCCACGGAAAAGTGGCAGCAGAGATTCAGGCAAGCACAGAGCCAAGCACTGAACCCCTGCCCTGAACTTCTGAGACAGGGCCTGAGAGGCAAGTCTCCAAGTACGGTCCAGCTGATAAGCGGGCATGTGCTAGAGCTTGTAGGCCATCAACCTTGGGAGGACGGCCATAAAACCTTGGCAGGATGGTACAAACCTCGGGAGGACAAGGCTTGTGAATAGGTAACAACTGACAGGAGGAGTCAGGCTCAGTAAAGATAAGGGAATGAGGAACAGATGGCCCAAAAGAGAAGTAACAACTTTGTGCTGATTGATGACTGTTGAAACTTACTTAAAGCGTTCTTTGTTTGTAGTTAAGCAATGAGGGATTGCCTAGTATGTAATGTGTAGTTTAAAGAACCAATCTGTTTAAAGCGCGCGGCCTCTGATAACGTATATAAACTTGTGATTGTATACAATAAATCGACATTTGCTTGCATCAAGCAGCATCCCATCTCTCATCGTGGCAATTTGGTGACCCCGACGTGATGGGTTTATGAGCCGCCAGGCTGAGCAGCAGGTCGCGAGTCAACTTTGAATGAGCAACTGAAAGGAAGCAGGAATTGAAAAAAAAGTCCCTCTGGGATTTAGAGGTGAGTTGTGGGAAACATGGCCAATCAGGGGTCTTCCCCCGAAAGAGATTATCTGAGCTTATGAAAGCTCTCCTTAAGCATGAAAAGAATATTCCTGGGCATGATCTCAAGGCAATCCTTAGATGGGTACAGGTAAAATTACCCACTGTGACTGCATCTAATATATTTACATGAGAGTTTTGGGATGATGTGAGGGTAAAACGATGGGATGCGGCTACATCGGGGGATGCCAAAGCGCAGTGCATGCTCCCATGGTGGAAAAGCATTTTTGAGATTTTGAAAGCACAGGAAAAAAGTCACAGAGAAAAAGCCGGGGGGGGGGGGAAGGAAACTCTCCTACAGTAACTCCATTACCGCTGCAGAACCTGAAACCCCCCAACCCCTTGAAGGTTTTTGCCACAGGTTACCCCCCACAGGAAGACCCCTTTGATCCGGGGCCGGTGGACCCTGAAAAAGAGCCAGATT
This sequence comes from Falco punctatus, assembly GCF_963210335.1. Taxonomy (NCBI): domain Eukaryota; kingdom Metazoa; phylum Chordata; class Aves; order Falconiformes; family Falconidae; genus Falco; species Falco punctatus. The sequence goes on along the minus strand of NW_027660235.1, from coordinate 674,103 downwards.
TATACCCCCCCGACCCACACAATGTGTGGGCTAGCATAAGGCGCCAAGCCTTGAAAGAAGGAGACCTGGGCATTGCTAAAACATCAGTGGCCCCTGTGCTTTTTCAGGGTCGGGGGCTACAGTGGGAGGCCTTGTCTTTTCCGGTAATTAAGAACTGTGTCAAACTGTTACCGAGCACGGGCTTTCCTCTCCTTATTCTGCAAGTCTGTTCTCTTCTGTATTTGATACATACGTTTTGACTCCTCATGATCGTAAGTCTCTAGTGCAGCTGTTATTAGCTCCCACTCAATACGCGCTATGGGAGTCACATTGGAGGGGGGGGGCTTCAGGCACTCCTCCTCACCTATGTGGGTCACGGCAATGCCGCTATGGCCGTGCTGACCATACAACACCTTACTGGTACAGGTCGGCACTCTGACCCGGCAGCCCAAGCTCCGGACATCCATCACAAGGCTCTCGAAGCAGTCCGTGAGGAAGCAAGAAAGGCTCTTCTTAAAATCCCTGAACTCATAAAAGCCGCAGAAAGCTTTTATAAGTGTTACTCAAGGACCCCGTGAGTCCTATATGGAATTTATTGACAGACTAAAAAATGCTTTAGCGCGTCAGGTGGATAACACGGAAGCGCGGGAAATATTGTTATTGAAATTGGCTGTGGAAAATGCTAATGCAGATTGCAAAACACTGTCGCAATCTCTCCCTCATCCAAACCTCACATTGACTGAAATGATAGAAGCCTGCAATAGAATCAGCACTGTGGATCACAGATTTGAGGTTATGGATGCTGCCTTTGCAGCTGTATGTGGTCTGTCAGCAATTTGTTACGGCTGTGGCAAACCAGGTCACTTAAGAAAGGATTGTCTGGCTATGAATAAAGGAGCTAAACACCAAACCCCTGGGTACTGCCCTGTATGCCGAAAAGGGCATCATCATGCTAATCAATGTCATTCTAAGAATGATTTCCAAGGTCAACCAAAACAGGGAAACCGATCGCAGAGCGCGGGGCAGCGACGCGTGCAGATACAAGTGCCGCAGCCGACATTCCAACCCCAACAGAGAGAAGCAACAGCACCTCGAGTCTTCGTCCAGCAGCAACCGGTAGCACCGGATTGGACCTAGCAACCTCCCACAGAGTAATGTTACTCGATCCCTCGGTTCACTTATTGTCCACAGATTTCTCGGGACCCGTTTTTAGGCGGGGCTATTGAAATGCGCGATACCCTAAAATTGACATGGAAAGTCGATACCCCTATTTGGGTAGATCAATGGCCCCTACCACTGGAAAAGCTTTGCGCCCTCCAGAAACTAGTTATGGAACAGCTAACAAAAGGGCATATTTTGCCTTCCACTGTCCGTGGAGCTCACCTCTTTTTGTTATAAAGAAACAAACTGGCAAGTGGCGCTTGCTCCACGAACTCAGAAAAAATTAATGATGCTACGGAAGACATGGGAGCCCTCCAACCAGGACTCCCGTCCCCCACTATGATTCCTCGACACTGGCATTTGACCGTTATTGATCTCAAAGACTGTTTTTTTCATATCCCACTCCACCCGGATGATGATCCTAAATTTGCCTTTTCAGTCCCTAGCATCAACATGCAAACCCCGTTGCTAAGATACCAGTGGGCTGTGCTGCCACAAGGAATGAAGAACAGTGCCACAATCTGCCAGTGGTGTACCATCATATGGACGACATCCCAGTGGCCGCACAACATCACGAGGTCATGGAGGAAGCTGTAGCCCTTGTCGCAGCTGCTGTTAATTCAGTAGGCCTCTGTATTGTGCCAGAAAAAATTCAAAAAATACCCCCATGGAAGTACTTAGGATGGCATATAAGGACTCAAACTATAGTTCCCCAGCCTTTACAGATACAGACAGACATAAAAAACTTGCATGATGTACAGAAATTGCTGGGAACAATTAATTGGGTCTGGCTGGGGTTGGGAATTTCTAATGAAGACCTGAGTCCTTTATTTGAACTGCTTAAAGGGAATACCGACTTGTGTTCCCCCCGCAGTCTTGGTCTTGAAGCCGTTGACTCTTTGCTAAAGGTTGCTACTGCAATCACTCACAGACAAGTACATCGCTGGGCTCCTGAACCACCTTTTCATTTGATTATTTTGAATCCCACTCGACAGCCTCATGCGTTAATATTTCAATGGGATTCTCAGACACCAGACCCTTTGTTGCTTATCGAATGGGTTTTTTTTAATCAAATCAACCTACAAAAACTATTTCAACACAGCGTGAGATGTTTGCTTTACTGGTAATTAAAGCCAGACAACGCTTGTTAACACTATCAGGAGTAGATTTCGCTCGTATCTGTTTAACTGTGACAAGCATGTATTTACAATGGCTTTATCAGCAGTCAGACGCCTTAGTTATGGCATTGGCGGACTATAGAGGTCAACTCACATCCCACCCACCTTCGCATAAGCTGCTTAATATTGACTTTCACTTAATATCCAAGCCAAAAAGGAGCAATCAGCCATTACAAGCTTGTACTGTGTTTACAGACGGGTCTGGAAAATCGCACAAATCAGTCATTTTATGGTGGGATGACCAGCGTGGCTGATGGGGCTCCGACATAGAAACTTCTTTCTGGTTCTCCTCAGATAGTGGAACTGGCTGCAGTTGTTCGAGTTTTTCGAAGGTGGTCCACACCGCTTAATCTTGTTACGGATTCAGCTTATGTTGCAGGGATTGTAGAACAAGCTGAAGCATCTGTACTACGTGATGTCTCACATTCTGAACCGTTTGCCTTATTACAAGAGCTTGTCTTTCTCTTAGACTCTCGCCCTCACCCCTATTTTGTTATGCATGTCAGGGCACATACCTCTTTACCTGGCTTTATTGCAGAAGGGAATCGACGAGCTGATATGCTCACTTACCAGTACGAGTCCTACCAGATCGCCTAGCACAGGCTAAACTAAGCCATTCTTTCTTTCACCAGAATGCTGGAGGTCTCAAACGGCAGTTTGGGCTTCACCTCCCAACAAGCGTCCAGTATCATCGCCGTCTGTCCTGACTGTCAAAGGCATTCTTTTGGTCCATAGCAGGAGGGGTTAATCCTAGAGGACTACAGAGCTTACAACTATGGCAAATGGACGTTACACATTATCCAGAGTTTGGTAAATTAACTATGCCCATTCCTCTATTGACACCTTTTCAGGTGCTCTCTTTTCTTCTTGTCACACAGGAGAGAAAGCTCGTGATGTCCGCAAGCATTTGATGCATGCTATTGCCACCTTGGGCATACCCTCCCAAATAAAAACGGACAACAGTCCCGCATATATCTCAGCTGCAAGAAAGGACTTTCTTGACTCATGGGGCATAACTCACATTACCAGTACTCCTCATTCCCCCACAGGCCAATCTTTGATTGAACGATCTCATCAGTCTTTGAAACGCTTACTACAACAACAAAAAGGGGGAATGGGGACTGCAACCCCTGAGGAACGACTAAAGAAAGCTCTGTGTGTTTTCAATTTTTTGAATTGTTCTTTAATAGATAATAATCCTCTGATAGTTGGGCATTTTAATGCGAATGCTTCACTTGAGGCATGAATTCAACCTCCGGTGCTGGTCCGTGATCCAGAAACAGGTAAGATTATGGGACCATATCCTCTTGTGACATGGGGAAGAGGTTATGCTTGTGTTTCCACAGAAAAATGCCCCGGGTGGATTCTGCCGAAGAACATACGACCCTTCCGTGAATCCCTACCACAATCAATGGGTGAGGACTCCGATCATCCTCCGGATCATCCCCTGGATCATCACCTCGATCAACAAGCTTCTGAACCTTCTGGGATCACGAATAACTGAAGCAGCAGTATAAACTGAACGCTGTGGACGGAAAATGACTAAATGAATCAACGTAGAGAAGTATCAGTCACGGGAATTTCATGTACTGTATGCGGGCACTGTAAGCCTTGGGTCTTATGTGTGTGCTCTAACTGTAAAAAGGAATGGTGGTGTAGAGTAGTATTAGCCAAACGATGGTGTGAAGGCTGTCTTGTTAATGGAATGAATACTGTTAAAATTCTGCTTACTTCAGGTCACGAGTCAGCAGAAGAACAAAGATATTGGGAATATTTCCGGGACTGGACCCTATCTGTATATAAACAAGCAGAAAGAGTCCTGGTCTGTGGTTTTGAGTGCAGTAAGACTAACCTGGTGCCTGCTATTTGGACTCTTCTTAAACAGGACTGGGAGCAGACTAAAGAAAAATGTGAAAAACGATTTGCATGGAAGCTAAGGGCAGGCCAGAAACAATTTTTGAAATAGTGCTTATCTTCATGGTGACAGTAGGGACTGTGCAAGGCTACCCATTTCTTCCTGCACTTCCTAAGGTTAATGTATGGGTTACATTGGCAAATGTGACCAGACAAGACACTTGGTGTCTTGCCACTGCTTCACTTAATAACCCCTTTTCCACATGCCTCGTGGGCCTACCGCTAGATGAGTGGCCGGTACCTACAAATTTAGAAGCAATTTTTCCAAACCGGTCACAAAATCTGACAGAGAATTGGGACATATGGGTCCCCTGTCTCCCACAGGCTACCCTAGAACCACAAGAGACTGAGCTTCTTGGATCAGTGAAAATGGGTATTTGTGTGAAGTTGAACTATACAGGGAAAAATCAGTCCAAAGCATGGCATGTCTCTCCTGCCCACCCCGTTTTTAAGAATGCTAGTGTTTGGTGTAATTACATGGCAACAAACTTGTCCAAGTCTAGCAATGCCCCCTTGTCATTACCATCGGGAGTATTTTTTATTTGTGGGGACAGAGCGTGGCCTATCATCCCTTCTCATAACAGGAGGTCCACGTAGCCTCAGCCGCCTTTCTGTCCTGACTCCTAATACATCTCTGATTTTACAGCACCGTCTCTCTCATAGGGCAAAGTGTAGCATTCATGCATATGCACCTGATTGTGAAGACCACGTGGAGTTTTGGTCTTTTAGTCAACGCTTTGCTGCCTCCCTTTTTATACCTGGAGCGGCCGCTGGAAAAGCATTAGCAACTTTAGATAAGCTTGGCTGCTGGCTTGCTCAACAAGGGAATGCTACTAGCAATGTATTGTCTGGTCTTTTATTAGATGTAGACAGGGTTCGCCATGCTTCATTGCAAAATAGGGCCACTATAGACTTTTTGCTTTTAGCGCAAGGACACGGCTGTGAGGATTTTGATGGCATGTATGCATGAATCTCTCTGACCACTCGGAATCGGTTCATGCCAGCATTTCAACAACTTAAAGCTGGAGTCTTTAAACTTTCACAAGACAACAGCTGGGATTGGTTGGATAAACTTTTTGGAGGATGGGGACTGTCGGGATGCTTAAGAAGTTTAGTGAAGACGATTGTTTATGCCTTAGCCGTTTGTGTCTTCTTGTTACTCTTTTTACCCTGTTTGTTGTGGTGTCTACAAAAGTGGATAACACAGTCTGTGAAGAAAGTTCTTTTTGTGCAACAGGAAGGGGGAGATGTGGGACAGGGCCTGAGAGGCAAGTCTCCAAGTACGGTCCAGCTGATAAGCGGGCATGTGCTGGAGCTTGTGGGCCATCAACCTTGGGAGGACGGCCATAAAACCTTGGCAGGATGGCTACAAACCTCGGGAGGACAAGGCATCTGAATAGGTAACAACTGACAGGAGGAGTCAGGCTGAGTAAAGATAAGGGAATGAGGAACAGATGGCCCAAAAGAGAAGTAACAACTTTGTGCTGGTTGATGGCTGTTGAAACTTACTTAAAGTGTTCTTTGTTTGTAGTTAACCAATGAGGGATTGCCTAGTATGTAATGTGTAGTTTAAAGAACCAATCTGTTTAAAGCGTGCGGCCTCTGATAACATATATAAACTTGTGATTGTATACAATAAATCGACATTTGCTTGCATCAAGCAGCGTCCCGTCTCTCATCGCGGCAGTTGGAGCCCTGCCCCTGTTTCCCTGCAGGCTGTAGGCACCATCTCGCTGCCCTGCCTTGCTCTCACCCCAACATTGCCATGGGCTGGCTGATCCAGGCTCCCTCTGGCTGAGCTCTTGCACCGCAGCAGGACCCCTGGAGTGACAGTTCTTCCTCCCCATAGTCACTCTCCACCATCAGAGCTTGCCTTTGTCACATTTTTTTCCTCTCTTGAGATTTTTCCCACTGCCCAGCAAAGCTTTACCATCTCAGAAACTACGCTTCAAGCAGGGAACCCAACCTGTTCGGGGGTTTTTTGTGGTCTTTCCCCTCAAAAAAGTGAAGTCACCTCCACACGGTCTTCCAAACCACATGGCTGCTGCTGGCCTTTCAGCTTTTTCCAGAGACATGACCAAGCCCTGTGCCTGCTGCTGTCCTGTCATGTCCACAGGCAAAATGGACATGACAAGCCCTATCCCAGCCCTTCTCCTGGATGGGGCCTATGGGGTCCCTTGGCAGGGGCCAATCCAGCGCAGACAAGACAATGGCTCATGTGTTCCCAAAGGCTCAGCACCCCACTTCTAGCCAGGGACACCCAGGGTCCTGACCCCCAACACTGGAAGCAGAGCCTGAGAGCCTCCAAATCAGGTTCTATGTCACAGGCCTTGGTGGCAGAGGCAGCTGCCATTGCCAGGGGGACAGAGGCCTCAGCCCCCTGTGGGGCCATTCAGCCTTGCCGCAGCCCTGGGCCATCTCCACTGCAAGTTGCCCTACACTGTCCATGTGGCACCTCTTTCCACTCTGGGGGTTGGACTCTTCCTTGCTTTCCCACCCAATCCTCACACCCTCATTTCTGTGCCATCACTGATGTCTCTCCCCTCAACCCTGCTTGTTCCTTGAAGCACAAAGCATGGGCTGATCCAGGCTCCCTCTGCGTGACCTCTGGAATCAGAAGGCAACCCTCAGACATACACAGCCTTTTCCTCATACCCAATCTGAACCTTCTAATTTCCATTTAGTGGTGTGTTTTTGTTTTTTTTTCTTCTCACCTCTGAGGGCTGCAGGTGAAGAAGGAGGACAGCGCTCTTGCTTCAGTTCATTGCTTCCTGTGCTCCTGCCTTGTACCACAGTGAGTACTTGGAAACCTTGCCATAGGCAACACAAGGCTCTTACATCCTCCCACAAAAGCCCTCCATTCTCCAGCGTGGACCAGCCCAGCTCCCTCAGCCTGATCTACCAGGGCACGTGCTCCAGCCTTGACCATCTCTGTGATTCTTTACTGAAATGGCTCCAGCGTGCCAATGTCTCTCTGCTATTGCGGAGCACCAAAGCTAGACAAGTACTCTAGATGTGGTGAAACAAGTGGGAAGCAGAGGGAGGGAATGACTTGCCGTGGCTGTGCTCCTGGTCATACAGCCCAGGAGGCTGTTGGTCACCTTTCCTGGTGGCTCCTAGTTTGCCGAACGCAAACCAAGGACCCAGCCAGGCAGTCCCTGCCCTGTGTCATCGCAGGGCCTCGGTCCACTTTAGGGGCAGGACTTTCAATTTTTCATTCTTGGGTATCACGAGATTCATGGGTGCTTCCAGGCAAGAGGAAGTTCCTCCAGTCTCTAGGACCTTCCAGTGGTGATGGAGAATGGCTTCACTGGGACATCGGCCTGCTCACACTGCTCCCTGGGATGCCGCCCCTCCACCTCCCTGGAGTGGGAAGCATTGAATGTGGCCAAATGACTCCTGACTTGATCCCCATCCACACTTGGCTGGTTCCCTCCAGAGCCCTGCCTTCAGGCACAAAGCTTTGGGACACGATGCTGGGGAAGACTAAAGCAAAGAGGACCTGGAGGATGTTCAGTTTTATCTAGACCTGCTCTTACTAAGCCCAGCAGTGGCCACACAGGGGCTTTGTTTAGTTCTTAAACTGTTCTGCAAGTAGCGACAGATCCTCTTGATGCCCTTGAACGTCTTGCAAGACCCCATACTAAGCAGGCTTTGGCTTCCCTGAAGACATCCCTATTTCTAAATTCCTCTTTGAGCCCTTGCATCCACCTCCAGGATGCTTCCTTTTCTCTCTGGAGGTACTTGAGGAATTCCTTCTTTAGCCAAGGATCTCTCTTGGCATGTCTGCTTGATTTCCTGCTTCTCGGTATGGACAGTTCTGCTTGGGAAATGCTTTCCTGAATGACCAGCCGTACACAGCTCTGCTGTCCTTGAGTGCTGCTGCCCATGGGACTAACACTACAAGTCCCCTGAAGAGGCTAAAGCCTTCTCCCACTATTTCATGAGCACTACAGCCAGGGCTGACACTGGTTTTCACTCCCTCAGCAGCACTGCCTGTTTGGCAAGGACCAGATTCAGGTGAGCGTCACCTTTGTTGGCCTGACACCTGTGCAAAGAATTTGTCTCAAGAGACCCCCGACACCAGCTGGACGGTGTGTATCCTGCTGTGCTCCCCTTCCAGAAAGTGTCAGGGTCATGAAGTCCCCAATAAGAGCTGGGATCATGGACTTGCAGACTTCCTTGGATTGCTTAGATAAGCCTTTCCCCACTGCCGTACCCTGAGTGCAGGTGCTGTGTCTCCCACCAGGATGGTACACTAACCGGCCTCTCGCTGAGACTCTCCTGCAAGGGCTCACCCAACCTGCTGCACACCCCGTAGAGGAGATCCGCACGTGCAACAAGTGCCTGCACACGGAGGGCATCCCCTCCTCAGCTTCCTGGCCTGTCCCTCGTGAAAAGCCCACACCTTCCCCTGCCGCACCACTGTGACCTGTCCCACCACCCCTCAGGATTTAGTTCATCAATAGCATGATTTACTCCATCCATATCCAGCACGATGACAGCAGGTGGAAGTCCAGCTCCTCCTGCCTGTGCCCCAGGCCCAAGCCATCGGTGCGCTTTTGGGCTGCAGCACCTCAGCCGTAGCACTGGGGCCACGCTCAGGCTTCTCTCGGGCAAAGCTGGTACCAAGCGCCCCCGAGCCAGCGTGTGCCCGTGCTGTGCTGGAGACCAGAGACCCGCTGGAGTGGGTGGCGGTGGCAATCTAAGCGCACCGGCAGAGGAAGCCCTGCCCTCTGCAAGGCCAGAAAAGCAGTGCTGGGCTCTGCAGCCCTGGCAGAAGAAGGCTTGGCTAGCTGCAGTGCTGCTGAGGCCCCTGAAGGCCTGTGGGGGAGGGGAGGCTGACCTCCAGGAGGACATGGTGCTGCTGAAAATGTGCTTCAGTTTGGGTATTCTGTGATCCAGGAACACTGTGAGAACCATGCACTGGTTCTTTGATGGTATCTTCACGGGGCTGAGCAAAGGATTGTTGGAATAAGTACCAGTGGAGTGTGGGAGTAGCCAGGTGATTGGAACCCCCACTGTGATGGGCTTCCCGTTCATGGACCAGCTGGATGAACTTGGGTCAGACCGTGACGCACTGCAGGGCTGGGATTCAGTTGCTGGTTGACAGAAACCAAAGCTACCTGAGGTGCCACCTGGGCTTCCTCAACGGAACCATATTCCTGGCAATAAAGATTTGGATGCCCACGTTCTTATGTTGCAGAAGGAAGCCGAGCTACATTAGATACCAGAAGCAGTTACAAATGCTGCAATACCTCTTGTACGGGCTTCAGGAACACCAGGGCAACCCCAAGCAGGGGAACCAGTAATCATCCAGTGGAAGCCAAATGGCAGACCAGCAAGTCAAAAGCTGTACCCAGTTAAACTGCAAGTCAGGAAAGGGTTGGAGTCATTAATTGAACAGATCACAGATTTTGGGTTACTAAGAGAATGCCAATCAGAACATAACACTCCAGTATTACCAGCCAGGAACCCAAATTCAGAAGAACATAAACTGGTGCAAGATTCAAGAGCTATAAATCCAACTGTGCAAGATGTCCATGAGGCAGTAGCACACCCGTATGCCCTCCTGACCACCCTGAAGGAGAATGAGGAATGGTTTACTGTATGAGATGTGAAGATGCCTTCTTCTGCCTTGTGCTGGCTGCTGCCAGTCACCAATCGCTTGATTTCAAATGGGAAAGCCCTGAAACTGGTCGAGAAACCCAGCTGTGCAGGGCTGTATGACTGCAAGGAGTTAAAAATAGTCCTACAGTCTTTGGAAATCAATTAGCCAGTGAGTTGGAAAGCTGGCAAAAGAGGTATGAAAATGTCGCCTTGCTGCAATAGGTAGGTGACATACTGCTAGCAACCAGTAGTAAAGAAGATTCTATAACAAGGACCTCCCAAACTTTGGGGGCTAGCAGGGTACAAAGTACCCTGGGAAAAGGCAGAGACCACCCCAGAAGAAGCAACCAATCGGGGATTTACAATTTCCCTGGGCCTGCAGAGTCTTGGAGCTGGAGGAAAAGGGCCATTTGTCAAATCCCAGAAGCCAAATGAAAACAAGAGCTCAGAGCATCCCTGGGAATGGCCGGGTGGTGTCACTTACGGATAATGAATTTGGGACTCATTGCCAAGCATTTATATGAAGGTGTCGGAGGAAACAGAAACCCCCTTGTCTGGACTCAGGAGTGCAGAGATGCATTTACGGAATGGAAACGGACTGGAATGAGTGCTCCAGCTCTAGGCCTCCCAAACCTAGAAAACCCATTGGAACTCTTGTGCATGAAAGGTGACACGTTGCCTTAGGAGTGTAGGCCCAGAGACTGGAACCATGGAGCAGAGCCGTGGGGAGCTTTTCCAAACAGCTGGACAGTGTCAGTAAAGGACGGCCAACCTGTCCGCGCACGGTGGTAGATACAGTATTACCGGTGCAAGAGGCCCAGGAACTGACACCTGGGCAAAAATGACATGATCTCAGTGGCAAAGAAGAAGTAACTCATGATTGTTTAAAGACAATGGCAGAGGTATATTCTAGCCAAGTGGAATTAAAAGGTACGCCAACAGAAAATGGAGACTGGGACTTATTTGTAGGTGGTAGTAGTTTTTTGCAAAATGGGACCCGAAGAGCAGGATATGTGGTGGTGGTAACTATCAGAGAGAGAAGAGAAGGCAAAGCCCTCTCATCTGACACGCGGGCCCAAGAGGCAGAACTCACAGCCTTACTAAGGGCACTGGCATTATTATCAACAGACAAGGCTTTTTTAATGTATGGACATATTTGAAATTTGCCTTTGGACTAGACCATGCCGATGGGGCTGTTGGAAAGAAAGAAAGAAAGAGGACTCTGAACCTCTCAAGGATCCCCAGCCAAATTATGAGGCAAAGACCCAACAATCATTTCAGGTGACCAGCTGACCCAGGGTGCTGGCAATTATGCTTTGTAAAGTGCAGCACCTTGGAGATAGTTCGGTGCATCTAGGACAGCAAGTGGCAGATCAAGCAAGGAAAGAAGCAGCTGAAAGTCAAATATTGCTAGTCCTGCCAGAGAAATGGCAGAAATTAGGACCTAAGAGCCCACAGGATCCACCAGAAAACAATCAGTTGGCTAATATACTGAAGGCAACCCAAATCATGGATGATGAGTGACTCCTTCGCATCAACTAACATTTACAGAGGAAATTATGTGTGAATTGGTTAAAAGGAAGCACCAAGAAACTCCCTGGGGAATTGAGAGGATGTTAGAAGCCTTGAAAGGGCAAGTTCTAAATGTACCATGACTGGGAAAACAAAAAGCAGAGTGAAGAAGCATGAGTTTTACCTGAAGAATAACCCTCACCTACCCCAATGATCTTTCCCAGGGCTGACAAAGCCCCGGGGATTACTGGCAAATAGACTTTTTCCAAGTTACTGCAGCAAAATGGGTATCAGTATCTTTTAGCAATGGCAGATGCTTTTTCAGGCTGGCTGGAAGCTTTCCCTTGCCGCACCAGTAAGAATTATCATAAGTGTAAGTTCAGAGATAATACTGAGATTTGGGGTACCCATAGGACTTTCTTTGGGTAGGTGTTGGAGAATGGCTGGATGAGAAGGGTCACAGATCATTAGAGCATTTGCTCGAGCAGAGCCGCATCCAACCAGTGTGCTATCAAGACTGGGCCTCAGCTGAGGTTGCCAGCTGTGCTGATGGCTGCGGTGTTGCAGGGACACCGCGGCCTTAACAGGCTTCACAAACAACTCTGAGGAGGTATGTGCAGTAAAGATAAAGAAGTTACGTAAGCTAGCTAACCGCAAGTAGGAGGACCATGTAAATGAGCAGGTAGTGATTGTAGCCAATCATAGACTGCTGAGTATGCATAATTAGATACACTGTATAAATAAGAGCTATTCGGATTAATGAATGGAATCATGCTTTATCACTCATATTGAGTCGGCTGCATGTTATTCCCCGCCGCTCGCACGTAGGGGTCCACACTTGGTAGTAGAAGCCCTTCACCTTTTAGCTAAACTAGGAGGGGTAAAATGGGATCTCCACACTCCATGGAGATCTCAATCAAGCGGGAAAGTAGAGAGAATGAAGCAAAGCCTGAAAGGACAGATGAGTAAAATCTGCCAAGAACCTCAGAGAGAGCAGTCAGATGCTTTTCCCTCAGCGTTGCTACAGATACAGGATCCAGCGTAAACGGAAGGAGAGAGTTATTCCTTTGGAAAGGATACATGGCAAACCTTGCCAGGTGACAGAAATGGACTGAATCCCAAAATAATAGAAGGGAAACATGGCTTAAAAGAGTATGTTCAGTCTCTAGGAAAGGTCCTGTCCTCTCTCCAGAGGTACGTCACTGTGAGCGCAGATCTGTCCCTGGACGTGTCTGTACATCACTACCAACCCAGAGATTGCGTGTATCTTAGAACGTGGTTGGATGAACCGTTGAAAAAAAGTGAAAGGACCTTTCCAGATTTTTTTCAGCACCTACACTGCTGTCAGGCCTGAAGGAGTCACTCCATGGACGTGCCATAGCAGGGTTTAAGCAGCCACATCACCAGGATGGACTGTCAAGCAACAAAAACCTTTATGCTTGAAACTACCTCAGGAATCATGAAGTTCTAGGTTCAGGATCTTGCATTATTGCCAGACAGCATATAAGTGAATGAATGAAATGCGACCCCGGATAAGACTGGGCTGTCTACAGGGAAGCTGGAGTCTGCTACTTGCCTCTCCTTTGTAGATATATGTTGAAACATGTTTTACAGATGTATAGAATTTGGCCTGTGATGTGGTATGCTAAATCCTCAGCTTGGGTGGGACCGGGAGGAGTCATGGACATGGAATACTCATTTGAAAATGGTGGAAGGATCGATGAATGTTTTTAAGAAGAGTGATTGTTGGGTTTGTACCCATTTCCCTGAATGTCCTCATGCAGGAATGCCTGTAGCTGGTATCCCCATCCCAATGGGACTAGTGGGAGTAACTTGTGGCTAAGACCAAAATACACTCATTGGAACGAGACTGACCTCCAGACCTGGGCAATACTGAATCCACACTCAGTGTGAAGTGTGTTACTAAAATGAAGCCAAGACACACCAAAACGGAGCTCTGGTCTTTGTGGGGCCCTACCCACATTGTGATTGCTCAATGCAATTCATGAAGCTGTCAGAACTAACTAGCAGTAGGTACTGGAATGTTCCACTGGGCACTGGGTGGTGCTGGATGTGTGCCAGTGCAGCACAAAAAGCGTTACCACCAAGATGGTTGGGTAGATGTACACGGGGTGGGATTTTTCCTGATATGACTGACTGAGACACTGGACAACAGTTGGTGGTGAACAACTTACTTGCGGAGATACACGCAGAATCAACCACCCCTTACAGAGAGACCCACTGGGTTTCACTCTTCTGCTGGGTGGTTTATTCCTTGGCGAGGGGCTGCTGCATTGGGGAAGACAGTGATAAAGAGATCCACAGGAGTGGAAGAGATGACCAAGGACACTGCAGGTGCCATAAAAGTTTTGCGGGAAGACCTTTCAGAAACAGCTCCTATAGCTGTGCAAAACAGAATGGCACTAGTTATAAAGTTGGCATCTCAAGGTGGAGTCTCTACTATAGTTAATACCATTTGTGAGCATGTAGATGAATGTGGAAGAATTTCTACTGACTTCCAAAAGATTTGGAAATGACATCATGTTTTGCATGAGATCCAGAAGGTCAACACCTCATATGGATTTCTGACATACATCTATGGATTAAGAAGTTAACTTTCACATACCTTCCTCCTCTTACTCTTTGATCATACCTGTTCCTCTCACCTACCTAGTTTCTGCTTTGAGCTTCATGGAGTTAAAGTTTGACTGCCTTTCAGTAATCTCCCTAATACTCCCTATAGGCAACACTTCAGCAGTGGTGATGATAGACCTCATGTGGATCTGCTTGAACTTACCATAAATCAGATGAGAAGTCTAATTTATTATTTATTAGATAGTATTATTTTTCCCCTAGTTTAAAAAAAAAAAAAAAAAACCCAACAAACACGTTCTATTCCTATTTGCCCCCAGGTCTCTAAGGGAAGCAGGTAGTAATTGCTGCAAAGACCCTGCAATGTTCATCTGCAGAGTTGGTTAGAGAAGTCTGATGTCAAGTGATGTAAGTGCCATGGGGTGAGGAAAGATATCACGGGGCTGGAGAGATAAGGAGCAAGGCTGCCCACACAGTGTTTAGCTTCAGGGACTGCTTTTCCCACCTGGCCACAGCTCCTCAGGGGACACTCTGCATTAATAGCAATTGGACAAGTCTTCTGTCTTCATCAAAGTGCTCATTGCCTGCCTTCTTCTTTCACTGTACGGCTGAAACTTTGGCCAAAGGACCAAAATTGCATGTTATCATCACAATCGGAGGCAAATGCATGAACACCATGCTTTGTCCTTCGAGAGTAGCGATGTTGTAAAGTCATAGATGTGTTAGGAGTCGGGACGGAAAGTCACCCTAAGCTACACGGACCTTCTTTTATATGAGAAGGAATGACAGGCCATGCTCGATCACCACAAATAAAAAATACTCCAGCAGGTAGTGAGAGGGGAGCATTGCTGGATTTAGACAAGTTGTTAGCGGTGTAATTACACCAGATACTCGCATTTCTAAAACCAGGATGAATAGGGGAATCACCCCATGCCCTAGATCAATTCTTTCCCGTGTAGTTAAATTTTATGCAAAAATCCATTTTTACTGAACCAAGGAGTTCAATTTCCTGCGGTTCCAGAGTAGCCAGTGGGAGATGGGGTATCCATACATCCCAATTGTCTGTCACATGTTTTGATACGTTTTTGGGTGGAAAAAGACTTTGAAGGTTTTTAGGTATAGGCCATTCATCTAATGGTAAGCCCACAAGACATGTGGAAAAAGGCTGATCCAGAATGGCCATAGCAAGACACAGAGTATCCTGTCCAGTCAAGTTCGCCAACGTGACCCAAACGTTTACCTTTGGTAGAAAAGGGGGATAAGAGCTACCTTCAATAGGCCAAGGTCCAGGTATGAACATCATTATCCATATTACTGACAATGTGCAGGAGCGGGCTGGAAACTAGGACCATGCATGGCAATCAGTTAGCTGAGGGGAATGTGCTCAAGCTTGTCTAGACAACAATTAACGTGATGAGGCATGTTTACAGAGCACAGGGGAGTGGGAGATGGATGGCTCCAAGGAAAGGTAACACCTTGCTGTTAATTGCTGGCGGTTAACCACCAATCAGGGATTGCCTAGTATGCAATGCTTAGCTTCAAGAACCAATCTGTTTAAAACGCGCAGCTTCGGAAAGTGTATAAAAACTCGTGCTTCTGTACAATAAATTGACATTTGCTTGCATCAAGCTGTGTCCTGTCTCTTCATTCGCCGCAACAATGCTTGTTTCTCTTTTTCTTTTTCCATTGTCGTTTTGCAACCAGCCATTCTTCTGGTCGTACTGTCCACGACCGAGGCACTGCAATTGATTGTCCACACTCTAATCCTACAATGTTCTTGTTAATAATATAAATTCTGCTTGCTAATACAATATATTGAAAAAACAACCGTGCGATAGCCCATACTTCTAGCAAAAACTAAGTTTGGCAAAATCTCAGAACCTAACCCTATAACTCCCTCTAATTCCAAAAGAGATTTTCCCATAAAACATTCGGTCCACTGTATATGATTAAACCTTAATATTTGATTATTACACTCAGAACACATCCAATGACCCCATTTGTCCCTTAGTCTTACAACTCGCCAGCGATCGTGATCACAGAGTTCACAATGAATCGTGATCCACGGTCGACAAGATGGTCCATGTTCATAGCAACGTAACTGTAGAAATCGAGATGCTGTCCAATCTGGTTCATGAGAGTGTCATTGAAAGTTGATGCAATGGAAGATAATATCTGCTAGTGGTGCCGTCAGTGTGTTGGGGATCTGGTCTGGTCCAAACGTATTACCTTTGTTAAGTGGTTTGATCCAGGGCAATATTGTCTGTTCCAAGCACTGTAAAAAGCGAAATCTAGATGCTACGTCCTGAATTTGGTTACCTGACATTAATACAAAACAGAAATCATCACGCAGTTTTTATTTCATTCTGTAGGGTCGGTGTCGGTATCAGTTGTCTGCGGTAAAGGTTCACGGAAAGGTCGTACATTCTTTGCTGGGATCCATCTGGGTCCTTTTTCTGTGGAGACACAAGCATAACCTTTTCCCCATGTAACAAGAGGATACGGTCCCATAATTTTACCTGTTTCTGGATCTTGAACCAATATCGGGGCTTTAACCCGTGCCTCGAAGGAGGTATTTGCAGTAAAATGTCGAACTATCGGTGGGTTGTTATCTATTAAAGAACAATTTAAAAAATTGAAAACATACAATGCTTTCTGTAACCGTTCCTCCGGAATAGCCGTTCCCATTCCCTTTCCCCCTTTTTTGTTGTGGTAATAGACGTTTTAGAGACTGATGAGACCGTTCAATGAGAGATTGACCGGTGGGGGAATGAGGAATGCCAGTAATGTGAGTTATACCCCATAGGGCCAAAAAGGTTTTTTATAGTTGTTGAAACATAAGCTGGACCATTATCTGTCTTTATCTTTGAGAGAATACCCAAAGTAGCAAAAGCACACATTAAATGTCTACGAACATCTCGTGCCTTTTCTCCTGTGTGAACAAGAGGCAAACAAGGCACCTGAAAATGTACCAATGGAAGAGTGGATATATTTAAGGTTACCAAATTCAGAATCATGTGTGCCATCTGTTTGCCATAATTGTAGGCTTTGTAATCCTCTAGGGTTAACTCCTGCAGCAATTGATGGGAAAGAATGTTTTTGACAATCAGGACAGACAGCAATAATATTTGACGCTTGTTGAGAAGGAAGGTCAAACTGTCGTTTAAGAGCTCCAGCATTTTGATGGAAAAAAAAGTGACTCAGTTTAGCTTGTGCAATGCGGTCTGGCAATACTTGAACTGTTAACGTCAATAGATCAGCTCGTCGATTGCCTTCTGCAAGAAAACCAGGTGGTGAGGTGTGAGACCTAATATGCGTAACAAAATAAGGCGCAGATCGAGAGTCCAAAAGGAAAATAAGTTCCTGTAACAGGGTAAAAAGTTGTGAATGTGAAACACTCCGCAGCACAGAAGCTTCAGCTCGTGTAACAATACCTGCATCATAAGCTGACTCAGTAACAAGGTTGAGCGGTACGTTCCATTTTCGGAAAACGTGAACAACTGCATTCCGTTCTACTATTTGAGGTGAACCGGAGACTGTCTCTATGTCCTAGTCCCATCGTCTCCGTTGATCATCCCACCATAGCAGAACAGATTTATGTGATTTGCCTGATCCATCTGTAAAGACAGTAAGCGCCTGTAAAGGTTGTTTGCTTCTTTTGGGTTTTAACATCAGACAAAAGTCAATGTTAAACAGTTTGTGTGAAGGTGGATGGGAAGTTATTTGACCCGTGTAGTCGGCAAGTGCCATAACAAAGGTGTCTGATTGCTGATAAAGCCATTGTAAGTATACTGTTTTAATTGGTAGACAAATACAGACAAAATCCTTCCCTGATAAGGTTACAGGCGTGATCTAGCTTTAACAATCAGAGAGGCAAACGTTTCCTGTTGTGTCAAAATAGTTTTTGTAGACTGGTTAGGTAAAAAGATCCATTCAATAATTAACAAGGGGTCTGAGTTCTGAAGGTCCCATTGAAATATCAGGGCATGAGGCTGTCGAGCAGGGTTTAAAATAATCAAGTAAAAAGGTAGTTCAGGGGCCCATCGGTGGGCCTGTCGAGAAGCGATAGCTGAGGCAACCTTTTGTAAAGATGTATCTGCTTCAGAGTTAAGATTACGTGGAGAACAAAGATTGGTGTCCCCTTTTAGTAGGTCAAACAGAGGACCCAAGCCTGTATTAGAAATTCCCAATAGTGGTCGAACCCAATTTATTGTTCCCAGTAATTTCTGTGCATCATGCAGGTTTCTTACATTGGTTTTGATCTGCAATGGTTGAGGAACAATAGTTTGTGCTCTTATTTGCCAGCCCAGATATTTCCAAGGGGGAAACTTCTGGACCTTTTCTGGTGCTATAGAGAGACCTGCCGAATTCATGGCATCTGTGACAAGGGCTACAGCTTTCTCCATGACTTTGTGATGTTGTGCTGCCACTAAAAGGTCATCCATATAATGATACAATAACACAGTAGGCATAGCATTTCGGACAGGACTGAGTCTTTTCGCAACATACCATTGACACATTGTAGGGCTATTTTTCATACCTTGTGGCAGTCCAACCCACTGATATCTCTGCAACGGAGCTTGCATGTTGATGCTTGGAATGGAAAAGGCAAATTTTGGGGCATCATCTGGATGCAACGGGATACTGAAAAAACAATCTTTAAGATCTATGACAGTTAGATGCCAATGTCGAGGGATCATAGTTGGGGATGGGAGCCTGGGTTGGAGGGCTCCCATATCTTCCATAGCATCACTAATTTTTCTGAGATCATGGAGCAAGCGCCACTTGCCAGTTTGTTTTTTTAATAACAAAAACTGGTGAATTCCATGGGCTAGTAGAAGGTACAATGTGTCCTTTGGACAGTTGTGCTGAGACTAAGTTTTGAAGTGCGCGAAATTTTTCCAAAGGAAGGGGCCATTGATCCACCTAAATAAGAGCATCAGTTTTCCAGGTTATTTTTACGGTGTCGAGCACTTCAATGGCCCTGTCTAAAAATGTGTTTGATAGACATTCCCCATTGTGGAAATATATCATGTCCCCACAAAACCATAGGGACAGGTAGCACAAAAGGTTTAACAGAAGCTGCATGTCCCTCTGGTCCTTGAAATCGAATTAGTTCCAAACTCTGATGACTGTTACCAGTGCCCCCTATCCCAGCCAGTGTCTGAGAGACATTAGTCAGTGGCCATTGCGGAGGCCATTTGTCTTGAGAAATTACTGTGACATCAGCTCCAGTGTCAATGATCCCATTCAGTGCTATTTGTTGGTCATTGTAAATAAGGGTACACTGATACATAGGCCGCTGTGGAGAAATAGATTGTACCCAGAAAATGTGAGGTAACCCTCTGGATCCAAAACCTCCTCTCCTCAGAGGAGGATGATCAGTGATAAGAGAGCTTACCCTTGCCGGAATCAGGATCAATTGCGCTATTCGACTGCCCTGAGGTATCGTACAAGGTGGAAATGGAGTCCATGCCATGATTTTGATTTCGTCCACACTGTCAGAGTCAATAACACCTGGTAAAACAAAGAGACCAGACAATGTTGTGGAAGATCTACTAATTAACAGAGCTTGTGTATCGGGGGGTAATGATCCTTTGACATCTGTTGATAATAAATGAACCAAGGAATCGAGCAGTGTTACTGTGTGTGAGGGTGCCAGGTCCAATCTGGCACTGCCTGAGGTTGCTGGACAGGGACTTGAGGTGTCGGTGCTTCTCTCCGAGGTTGTTGAAATGTCAGCTGTGGCACTTGTGTCTGCGCGCGTCGCTGCCCCACACTCCGCGGTCGGTTTCCCTGTATCGGTTGTCCCTGGAAGTCATACTTAGATCGACATTGATTAGCATAATGACGCCCTTTCCGGCATTTTGGACAAACTCCAGGACCAGGAGGTTGTTGTCTATTCCCTGCAGCCTGAGCAAGACAATTTCTCTTTAGATGACCAGGCTTACCACAACCATAGCAATTCCCCACACCACGCATCGCTGCAAAAGCAGCAGCCATAGCTTCAAACCTGTGGTCAGCCGTACCGATTCGGTTACATGCTTCCACCATTTCCACCAGAGTGGGGTTCGGGTTGGGAAGAGACTTCAATAGCCTTTTACAATCAACATGAGCATTTTCAACAGCTAGTTTTGTTATCAATATATCCCGAGCTTCCGCATTATCTACTTGACGTTCCAAAGCCTGTTTTAGTCTATCAATAAACTGCATATAAGGTTCTCGAGACTCCTGAGTGATGTTAGTAAAGGCTTTTTGTGGCTTTTGTACGTCAGGAACCTGGAAAAAAGCCTTTTTCGCCTCTTCTCTAATTGCCTCGAGAGCCGCACGGGGGCAGTGTTGAGCCTGCGCTACCGGATCAGCACGTGCACCGGTGCCCGTAAGATGCTCTATTGTCAGTGCAGCTAATGCAGCATCATTATGATTAACATACATGAGCAGGAGGGCTTGCAGTCCCCCTCTCCAGTGCAACTCCCATAACGTGTACTGAGTCAGGGTTAGTAGCAATCGTGCTAAAGATTTCAAATCATGAGGAGTCATGACATAAGTATCAAACACAGAAGATAACAGACTTATAAAATAGGGAGAAGAGATACCATGTTCCATAACAGTGCGGCGCAGTTCTTTAACAACCGAAAAAGAAAGAGCCTCCCATCGTGCTCCGCCTGCCCGACCCTGAGAATATAAGACCGGAGCAACTATAGTTTTAGCTATTTCTAAATCCCCCTCCTTTAAGGCTTGTTTCTTTATTTTTGCCCACACATCACGCAGATCAGGAGGGTATAAATCAGGTTATTGTTCAGGGTCTACCGGTCCCGGGACAAAGGGGTCGTCGTCTGGCGGATACTCCACTGCATTAACACCCAGGGGTTTAGAGCACTGTGATTTAGAGGCTGATAAGGACAGGTCTATAGGAGCTTGCGACTCCTCCGCCTCTCCTTCCTCTGCCTTTTCTTTTTGTGCTTTCAGAGTCTCAAAAATAACTCTCCACGAAGAGAGCGGACGGTGGGACTCAGTATTGCCCTTTGTCGCAGAATCCCACCATTTCACCCCTGTATCGTCCCAAAGTTCCCGCGTGAGAATTGTAGTTGCGGTCACTGCAGGCATATTTACTTGCACCCACTGAAGCATTGCTTTAAGGTCATGCCCAGAAATACTTTTCTTATGTTTGTTAAGGAGACCTTTCATAAGCTCATAGACGCTTCTTTCTGGGGATGAAACCTGATTCCCCATTACGGATTTCCCACAGCTCACCTCTCAACTCCGGAGGGATTTATGGCCGGCCAGCTCCCGCTTCCTTTCAGCAGATCATTCAAAGTTCTGTGGGATTCGCTGCATGTTGTTAGGCGATTCGAGAGCCCCTCCACATCAGATTCTTCACCGGATCACATCGGGGTCAACAATTTGCGGAGAATGAAGAGACGGGACGCAGCTTGATGCAAGCAAGTTGTCGGTTTATTTTCTTACAAGTATATATGTTTCTACCTTCTACATATTACACGCTGATTGGTTAAATCTTAAGCGTAAAAAACACTGATTGGCTGATATTTCAGGCACACCGGTAGAACAATAGGAACTTATTAGTTTACCTTGACATAGCAACAATTTCTATTCCAAAACTGGGGGGTTTCGTTTTACGCGGCTTTCTTGATTAACAAAGTTACATATCGGCGCTGTCCGTTCCCTTACCTGGCTACTTGTTTCTCTGTCCGTCTGGTTGCCTCCTCAACTGTAACGGCTCAGGGGTCTGCAGTTAGCTTGTTCCTTTGTTCCCAGGGCTTGTGCCCTACAAGTTCTAGCAAGTCTCTATTCATCAGGCTATCAGTACTTGGACTCTTGTCCTTCAGGCCTTGTCCTACACTGTAACACTAACTTCCACACTGACAGCACCATGGTATCTTCCTTAAATCAGTCCCCATGCTGTCCCTGGTGGCTCACCTTTCTGGTGTCACAGTCTCCCGGGATCTTGCAACCGCCCCACTGCGCTATCCCGCTTCACCAGGCTCCATCTCCCCAGCAACCCACTGGTCACAATCTCAGGATCTGCTCCTGACACCCCTTACCGGGGTCATGTCGGCACAGTCTCAGGGTCTCCTTAGGATACCCCTTACTGGGTCACATCAGCACATTGGTGTCACCAATTGTGGTGATGCAAGTCAAAACAGACTCAAAAATGTGCAGTGGCTGGAAGAACACTGGCAAATTATGAGCAATCCAGACCAAATAACTTGGTTGTAATAACAGGCTGCAGCTCTAACAAGCTGCAGGTGTTGTGAAGGACATGTGCAAGGCCAAGGGAGACAAAGAAACTGCATTCGCAGAGAGGTAAGAGACTTGGACAGAAAGATGAGAGAAAGCAGGATGCCTGCACAAGGGGGGAGCAGCGTGTGGGCGCCACTCCGGGACCAATCAAATGGAGTGTGATGCCGCATGGACAACAGCTAAGTGACATGAAAGACGCCAGAAAAGACTGATGTAACCAAGCGATTAAACAAGGTGCTGTTTACATTGAATTATTTGTCCCTGACAGAAGGAAGAGAAGGGCCCCCGTTGTTATACATCCTCAGGCTATTCAGGGAAGTCAAACACAGGCCATTCCTGGGTTACAGGTTCATTCTAAGAACATGACTACAGGCAACTGGGAAGGACCCAGTCCAGTGTTGTTCATCGGTAGAGGATATTTTTGTGTTTCCACAGACAAAGGACCTCTATGGGTCCCTAGCAGATTTGTCCGCCCTGCATGTCAACTCCAGACAAACGGAGAAAATAGAGGTGAGCGCTTTATCTCCAACCAGTCGTTAACAAACTCTGTGCAGAACTTGGGCCAATCCCATCCTACCATAGAAGACGTGCTGTTGACAGCAGCGAGAAGACAATCATTTGGGTCACGAGCTTGTAATGCTGTTTTGACAAAAAATTGTAATACGAAGAATGCTGTTTTTGGAAACGATAGGGAACGAGCAGCAATAATATTAAGTTGTGGTAACTGTAGACAGAATTTTGTTATAGGTTGTAGCCGCTTGCGAAAAGATGATGCTTTGTCCTTAGATTGTCAAAAGAGCTTTGCTAATATTACTTTTGAAAATACTTGTAGGGAATTTTTGAACCTTAAGCCAAATCAACATTTTCCAGCAATATGGATGCCAGAAAGTATTGACAGCAGAATAGAAGCTCTCTCTTGGTGGGCCTTGACAAAAAACGTACCTGTTGTTTTAGCTACAAAGAAAAGACAAGCTCTTGGCTTGTGGTGCTTGTTTTGGCAGTTGGGAACAGGATTGCGAGATAATGAAATTGTTTGATCTGCTTGTAGGGCTGATAGGAATCATCAGCATGCCCTCACAAGGAACAGCATGGGTTCCTGTCCAACCACAAATGAACACGTGGGTTACCTGGGCCAACAAGACAGGGCAAGATTCATTTTGCTTATCGTTAGCTACCCCATCTGGCCCATTTCGTACCTGTTTGATTGGGGTCCGTTTAGACGATATGAAGGAGTTTGGGCACTGGACAACAGGTAAAATATACTGTGACTACCTCGACCAAGCAGCAAATGACTTTTGCACCATCAACAGTGGATCTGTGCAAGCCGCTTGGTGCAAATCACTTGGTATTCCAAGGCACCCCTCGGGGGCTCAAGCGTTCCAAATTGCACAGGGCCTGAATGTTACCGGCATGGAACCTCAGGAACTTGACATCTTAGGATCTATGCCGGGAAACTATTGTTTGTTTTGGGGGTTTTACAAGAAAGACATGGACTCAGGTAATTTTAGGATCCACAAACCAAGAAATTACAATACTTGGATTGCCCCTGGGTCCCCCTGGCATTCTAACATCACCGGTTACTGTAACGGTTGGACTTGGCCTGTTTCATGGTCTGGGGAGACAAATGAAAAAGCAAAGATGTTGCCTCGGGGAGTATTCCTCGTTTGCGGAGATGGTGCCTGGCCCGCCGTACCTGCAAGGGCACAGGGAGGACCATGCTACTTTGGCAAACTAACATTATTTGCCCCTAGTATCCATCAAATGCTTAACATAAGTAACAAGTTTAAACACATCAGACGTAGTGTATACCAATTGGGACCTGAATGTACAGATGATGTTGAGTTGTGGGAACGTCCATCTGTCATTTTAGCATCGCTCTTTACACCACAAGTTGCTTCTGCCAAGGCTCTCACTCAGTTGAGACAGTTGGCTTGTTGGAGAGAGAACAAATTAACATTACCTCCAGAGTATTAGGTGACGCACCACGGATGTCGATAGTATACGACATGCTTTAAGACAAAATCGAGCTGCCGTTGATTTTCTGTTATTAGCACAAGGACACGGCTGTGAGGATTTTGAGGGAATGTGCTCTATGAATCTTGCTGGTCATTCTGAGTCCATTCACAAAAAGCTTTCCCAACTGCAAGATAATATGAAGAAACACAGCGTTACTGAAAATCCTTATGACGAGTGGCTTAATTAAGGGATGGGGAATCACTGGCTGGTAGAAAACCTGATTGATGGAAAGGATTAAATTTTTGTTGTTATCTTTGCTGTGCTTGTTATCTTTTGTTGTATTTTCTCCTGTATGAAGAAAGATTTGGAATCAATTGTTGATAGAGCCTGGGTTGTCCAAAAAGAAAAAGGGGGATGTGTAGGGGAATTCTTGGCAGAACGAGGGCATACTCTACCCTTGCAGGAGTTGGACAACCCTGGCCTGCAGATTACAAAGTTACTTTGAAGATCTTGTACTGTCCTTGAATAGGCGGAATAAAGAATAACGAGCATTGTACAAGAAGAAGGCCGGATGCCAAGCAAGATATGAAAACCGCTAGGTTAGCACATCCTTATTAGGCGCTTGCAGCATGACATCCAATCAACAGGTAACATGAATACGTAACCGACAACCAATGACTGTCAGGCAGCTGCCGCGTGAACAGTGTATTAGAAGTATAAATATGACAAAGTTGCCAAATAAAGTAGGATGACATGTAGCCACATTGGTGCGATTGTCGTTACTTGGCTGACTTTCCAATTGGGACCCTCTTCAGCCCGCACTGCCCCAGTATGTCCCAGTGGCCTCCAGGTGGGGTGTGAGCCCTTCCCCATTGCTCTCTCAGCCTGACCATCCAGCTGGTGTTTTACCCATCTCTTTCCATATGCACCCAGAGTGTCATGGCCTCACTTTGGCAGAAGAACACTGAGGGAGACCATGGGCAGAGTTTTGCTGAAGCTGAGGGAAATGACATCCACTGTGGAGCTCCTCATGCACAACTGCAGGCTGTCAGGTTGGCGAGGCAGGATTTACCCTTGGAAAGTCCACCTGGACAGTTACCCGCTCCGGTGCCAGAAATGTCACCCAAGGGGACTCTAACTGGTGGCACACCCCTCACCATGGGGGTTTGTGCAGCCTGTGGTTCCCTGAGCTGCACTTCTGGACTCCTTCCAAGACAGTTGCAACACTGACTTGTCCTTTCTCACAAGTGACCTTTGCCAATTCATGGAGCTTTCAAAAGCGATACTTCAAGGAAATATTGATTTTATACCAGAACTTCACCATTATTAGTATTTCACTTGTACCACACCCTTACTTTCTCTCATCTTTAACGTATTTGCACCTGGGCAGGAGACAGTGACGACTTCTGAAGTCATCTTTTCAGCAGATTGTCTCAGCAAAGGCTCTTTCAGTTATTCACCAGTTTTCTCCTCCCTTTAGTCTTTGGTCTTTTAGGTACCTCTCACCTGTACTGCTGTTTTTAGCTTCAGGAAGGAAAAACTTGCGTGTCTTCCTGCAGCCAAACTGTCTCCTTACCCAGCTCTTCCCTTCTGTTTAGATCTATCTTTCTGTATCTAACAGACTAAAAGATTTCTCACGAGAGTGTCCCTTGCAGAAAGGCACCTCATCAGAGACAGCTTGGAATTGGCATCTGCTTGTGGAGGCTGTTGGCCTATTTATGACACTTGATCATTCTTGACATTGCTTGCAGATCTGAATAATTCTTCTGCACCTGTGTGCAGCCAGTCCTCTAAGGCAAACAGGTGGGGATGGTGCAAAGGAGCTGCAGCACCCACCTGCAGAATTGAGGGGAGAAGTCTGATGTAAGGAGAAGGGACGTGAGTCCCAGGGGACAATGAGAAAAAGGGTGGTCTTGGGGACATTCAGAGCAAGGTTGTCCATCCTGTGTCAGACCTCAAGGGACTGCGATTCCTACCAGTCCAGACATCCTGAGGAGATCCTCTGCATCATTATCACTTGGAGATTGCTGCTAGAACCTCCTCTCTACCCTAATCAGGAGCAAAATATAACCTATGAAATGAAAAATAATTCCTTTCAAATGCACTTTGAAATCCTCTCTCTTATCTACGTGAATGGAACAGATTCAATTAGCTGCACAGCTCTTCAAGACTTGAAGGAAATGACAAAAAGGCAAATACCTCATTAGGGCACTGGGGGCTCCTGCCATGAACCTGAGCTACTGAGAGCAGGCTGAACCAACCACTCAAGGAATGTAAGTCAGAAGCAACACTGAAAATGCCTTCAAACATTGATGGGTCCCGCTGAAGGCCATCGCTGACAAAGCGTCCCCATGGACTCGTTAGAGGAGCTAATTAGAGGCCAGACCTGCAGGTAGGCAAAGGTACTGTGTCGGTGGCTGTAATGCTGCAAAACACATTTGGATTTTTTTAGGAAGCAGAAAGGCCAAGCCCTGACCCCCAGGCTCTTGGAGGGCAGAAGAGAAGACCCTCCAAATCAAGTTTCCTGTCACAGGCCTTGGTGGCATGGGCAGCTGCCATTGCCAGGGGGACAGAGGCCTCAGCCCCCTGTGGGGCCATTCAGCCTTGCTGCAGCCCTGGGACATCTCCACTGCAAGTTGCCCTACACTGTCCTTGTGGCACCTCTTTCCACTCTGGCGGTTGGACTCTTCCTTGCTTTCCTACCCAGCCCTCACACCCACATTTCTCCGCCTTTTCGGAAGTTTTTCCCCTCATCCCTGCTTGTTCCTTGAAGCTCAAAGCCATGGGACAATCCAGGCACCCTCTGGGTGAACTCTGGCATCAGAGGGCAACCCTCAGAGGGACATTTCTTTCTCTTCACATCCAATCTTACCTTTCCAAGCAGCACTTTGCGGAGGTTTTCTCTTCCTGTCACTATCAGGAATCACTCCCTTATCTCTGACACCCCCCTTCAAGCAGGTGCATGCTATTCCTGTGGTGCCCTGAGGCTCCCCTTTGCCTGTCTCAAGACATTGAGGACCTTCAGTCTCCCTCCACAGGCTCCATCCAGGCAGGCATCCTCCACAGCCTCTCCAGTTTTTCCTCCCTCCTCCAGAATGAGAAACCTCAAAGCCCAGGCACAGATAACCCAGATGTGGCCACAACAGTGCTGTGTCAAGGGGGATGATGCTGAGTCAAGGGGGATGATCAATCCTTCTTCTGAGTGGCCACCTATGGTGAAAATCTCAGAATCAGCAAAGGAGGACAGGCAATGGCCAGGGAGGAAAGGGAAAGGAGAGGTGGGCTACTTGCATGGGAGGATACAAGGGTGGTCACCGAGAAGCAATTGTGCATGGGAAAGGAGGGAAAAAGGTAGGAAAGGGTGAAGAACAGGAATCCATAGGAAGCAGCCAAGCAGCCCTGCATCTGAGCAGCAAAGCTTGGAGTGGGAAAAGAACGTCGCAGGTCACCTGACACACTTTCTGTTAGGCTTCAACCGCTGCTGGAAACCGGAGTGATTTCCCTGCCATCATGAAGGCAAGATCCATGGTGGATGCAGATCCAGAATCATTCATGCTGGAAGGGACCTCCGGAGGTGTCCAGGCCTACGTGCTGCTCAGAGAACGATCAGTTATGGGGTTGAAGCAAGTAGCTCAGGCTTTCCGTCAAGTGGGGCTTGAAAAGCTCCAAGGATGGACATGGCACAAGCTCTGTGGGACATCTGCTCCACTGCTTGACTGTCTTCATGGGGAAGGACATTGTCTTCCCCTGCTTCAGCTGATGCCCATTTGGCCCTCACAGTCCCGTCACGCACAAGAGGCAAGACCCTGGCTGCCTTTTCCTGCTGATATGACCCAAGAAGCTATGGGAAGGCTGTTATTAGGTGTCCCCAAAGCCTCCTCTTCTCCTGGCTTTGCACCTTTCAAATAAGGCCCATGGCATCCTGGGCTGCATTAGGAAGAGCACTGCCCAAGGGTTGGTGGAGGGGATCTTTCCTCTCTACTCAGCCCTGCTACAGTTTGTCTTGTTGACTTGCTCTTGATTTCTACTTTACCAGAGTCACCCATTCTTGACTGAAAGGTGCCGTCCACATTTTTCACCGTTCCTGCCTTGTCTTTTGTTCAAAACAAGTCCAGAAAGCGTTTGTGCCATGTTGGCCAGGGATCATTGCTGCGATGGATTGACGGGACGCAGGGTGATACAAGCCAATGTCAATTTATTGTACAGTAGCATGAGTTTATATACATTTCAGAAGCTGTGCGTTTTAAAAAGATTGGTTCCTGAAGCTGTGAATTTTGAAAAGATTGGTTCTTGAAGCTGTGCGTTTTAAAGAGATTGGTTCTTGAAGCTAAGCATTGCATACTAGGCAATCCCCAACTCATGGTTAACTACCATCAATTAACAGCAAGGTGTTACCTTTCCTTCCCAGCATCCGTCCCCCACTCCCCTATGCTCTCTCAGCATGGCTCATCATCTTAATTGTTGTGTCTATTCACACTCCTTGTCTTCCCAGGGTTAGTGACCTCCAAGCTCGAGCACATTCCCTTCAGCTCACTGATTGCCACGCATGGTCCTAGTTTCCAGCCCGCTCCTGCAGATCATCTTCCACTTTCCCTTCAACCAAGGCCTTCAAGTAAAGGTCCCTTTCTCTAGCGGTCTAAAGGAGAAGTCGTTCTCCTTCTAACCTTCATCAGGAGGTTGAGAGAATCTGAGCAGAAGACCTTTGCACATGCAGGACTTAGTGATGAGTGTCACAGGAAACCTGAGCAGGCCTGTGCTGTGCTCCATGTACCTCTTGGCCTTCAGGCTGAGCTGTGCTGAGTGTGTCCATGGGTTGCAGAACAAGCCATATTGGAAGAAGAAATCTGCAGGAAGCTGCTGGTGAATGGCCAACCACACGCCCTTACCTTTGTCTGAGACTGCAGTTACCAACTCCCAAGTGAACATCTCCTCTTAGAACACGAGAAGTGATGACTAGAATGGGTTTCCCTGGCACAAAACACTTCAAGAGCTCACAGGAGACAATGTGGGATAACCCTTCTGCAGGCAGGATCTGCACCACTTGCTGCACCACTCTCCCAACGCTGTAAACTCCGTGTTCCCGGCCTCAGAAGGGACGGAATACAGCTGACACGATTGTCTCTGTGTGTAGAGAATTTGCTCTAACCAAGGCCATTTGAAATGACACTTTGTCTCAGAGTCCAAGTGCCTTTCTTACTGCAGCCATAACCAGCTGGGCTGCTGATGGCCAATCCCCCAAGGGAATGGGACACTCCAGGGACCTCAAACTCGCCTTCATGGCCACGTGCCTCCTAGTGGCCTATGAGCTTCTCAGATGTAATGGGTGTCATAATGATAGCCCAGATCATCAGCCTGCGTGTGGCCTCGGTTACTCCTTGGTTAGCGGTTCCTGAATTGGAGAAGGCAGCGATAACGAGATGCACAGCAATGGAAGAGATGGCCAAGGACACTGCAGGTGCCATGAAGGCTTTGCAGGAAGAAGTGTGAGAAATAGCCCCGAGAGCTGTGCAAACTGGAATGGCATTAGATATGAAGCTGGCGCCTGAGGGCAGAGTCTGTGCTGGTTTTAATACCAGTTGTTGCGTATACGTAGATCAAAGTGGGAGAATTTCTACAGATACAATGTGTAAAAAAAAAATTGGAAAACATTCTAATATTTGTCGTGAGTTCCAGAAAGTTCGCGCCTTCTATGAAATTGAAGTCAATTGGAATATTCTGACGTCCTGGTTTCCTGATTTACAACTATGGGTTAAGAAGTTCATCTCCAGATGCCTTTCTCCTCTTTCTCTTTGACCACTCCAATCCATTTTACCTATGTAGCTTCTGCTTTAAGGTTCAGAGAGGAAAAGCTGGACTGTTTTTCAGTAGCGTCTGTAATTTTCCCTATAGGCAACTCTTCAGTAGTGGCAATAGACCTCATGGGGATTTGCTTGAACTAACAATTATACAGCTGAGAAATGTATTTTTTATTTAGTAATTTCTAACCCACTACCCCCCACACACACACGATAATTAATCCCTCTTTTCTTCCTGTGTACACCCTGTTCTCTAAGGAAAGCAGCCAATAATTACTGCCAAGAATTTGCTATATTCAGCTGCAGAGTTGGTTGAAGAAATCTGATGTAAAGTGATGTAAGTCTCATGGAGCTGAGAACAGAAATCGCGGGGCTGGAGAGCTGAGGAGCAAGGCTGTCCACGCAGTGATTAGCTCCAGGGACTGCTTTTCCTACCTGTCTGCACCTCCTCAGGAGACTGTGCATCAATAGCAATTGGAAAAGCCTTCTATCAATTCCCCAAAGTGCTCATTACCTGCCTTTCTCTTTCACTGTACGGCTGAAACTTATCTCATGAAGTGTAGGAGCCAAACTTGAAGACCAGATGTCCCTGATGGAGGAGACCGGGCTTGTCAGGGCGTTCTGCCTCGTCATGAGCCCAGGGTGTCTGTGGTGCTGTGGACTTCAGGTGTTCAGAGGAGACTGAAGAAACCTCTCAAGAACACCAAGTCAGGAGCAAAGCCCACAGCCCCTGGAAGCGTTAATGGGCCCCGCTGAGGGCCATGGCTGAGAAAGCCTCCCCATGGCCTTGTTAGAGCCCATCCTTGGAGGCTGTGAGTGCAGGAAGGCAAAGGCGCTGTGCAGGCAGCTCTGCTGCTGAGCAAAGCCTTGGCTTGCTTGATGAAGCAGAAAGGCCAAGCCGTGACCTGCAGCCTGTGGGGAGGTCGGTGCTGTCCCTCACACAGGGCTCAGGGCTCTTCCTGGGGACCATGGAAGGTGGGCATCCAATGCCCAGTGAAGGACAGCAATGGCACAGCAACTTCCAGCTTCCCCATGGGGCTGCAAGGAGGCAACGATGCCCCCGTGCTGTGAGGACATCATGTCTGGTCATGGCCCTCAGAGGCAGAGACAGCTGCCACAGCCAAGGGGACACAGACCTGGGTTCTACTGGTGCCTTCCAGCCTTGCCAGTGCCCTCTGCCCTCTTCACCATAGGCTGTCCTGCATGGTTGGAGCCCTGCCCCTGTTTCCCTGCAGCCTGTAGGCACCATCTCGCTGCCCTGCCTTGCTCTCACCCCAACATTGCCATACCTTCGCTGAGGTACCTCCACTCTCACCGGCTGTTCCTTGAAACACAAACCATGGGCTGATCCAGGCTCCCTCTGGCTGAGCCCTCGCACCGCAGCAGGACCCTTGCAGTGACAGTTCTTCCTGCTGAGCTCCATTCTCTGCTTTCCTAGTGGAAACTTGGTGACATTTTTTCCTCTCTCCTGCTGTTTTCCCCTGCCCAGGAAAGGTTTACCATCTCAGAAAATACCCTTCCAGCAGGGAATGCAGCCAGGAAGCCTTTTCTTATGCTCTGCTCTCTCACCAGAGAGAAGGAATACTCACATGGTCTCCCAAACCATGTAAATGCTGCTGGCCTTTCAGCTTCTCCCAGGGACATGACCAAGCCATGTGCCTGCTGCTGTCCCATCATGTCCCCAGGCAAAAACAACCTCTATCCGAGCCCTTCTCCTGGATGGGGCCTATGGGGTCCCTTGGCAGAGGGACTGTCCCAGCCACGTTCCTGATGCTGGCCTGTCACCTCCAGAGGCAGAACTGACCTCACAGGCCCCTCACAGCCAGGCACGTCCTCCTGCATGAGGAGTTCCTGAGACCGTTTTTCCCTCCCAATACCACACCCCTCCAACACCCTCATTCTGGCCCAGGTCCTGACCACAGAAAAGCATGCTTTTTTCATCAGATTTGTCAAATATCTTTCCCACAAGCCATTTCCCACAAGCTCATCTTCAGCTCAGCCCCTCTATTTGTGTTGACACATTTCATATATGCCTTTATAGCTCTATGGTGTTTTTTCAGGTTGGACTGACCTCTGGAGGTCATCGAGTCCACCCCTCCAGCTGAGGCAGGGTCACCTAAACCAACTTTCTCAGCAGCTTGTCTAGGTAGGCTTGCAATATCATAGAAGCACAGAAACAGAGAATCATTTAGCTTGGAAAAGACCTTAAAGATCATCAAATCCAAATGTAAACTCAGGACGGCCAATTCCATCACTAAATCATGCCATGAAGAATTGCATCTACCTCTATTGAAACACCTCCAGGGCTGGGGATTCCACCAGCTCCCTGGTTCCAGTGCTTGAGCACCTTTGCAGTGAAGATGTTTTTCCTCATATCCAATCTGAACCTCTCCTGGTGTAACTTGAGGCTCTTGCCTCTTGTCCTGTCACTTGTTATCTGGCAGAAGACTCCTACCCACCCCATCTACAACCTCCTTTCAGGTACTTCTAGAGAGCAGTAAGGTCCCCCCTGAGCCTCCTACTACCCACACTAAACAACTCAAGTCCCCTCAGTCACTCTTCATCCAAGCAGGGATCCAGACCCTTCACTAGTTGTGTTGCCCTTCTCTGGAAATGCTCCAGGACCTCAACGTTTCTCTTGAAGTGAGGAGCCCAAAACAGAAACACGTTGTTTGAGGTTTGACTTCAGCAGTGCCGAGTACAGGGGGTCCATCACTGCCCTGGTCCTGCTGGCCACGCTCTTTCTGATACCAGACAGGATGCTATTGGCCTTCTTGGCCACCCGGACACACTGATGGCTCATGCTCAACCATCTGTCAACCCTCACCCTCAGGGTGCTTCCCCAGCAGGCAGCCTTCCAGCCACTCTGGCCCAAGCCTGTAGCCTTGTGTGGGGCTGTTGTGACCCACGTACAGAACTGGCACTTCTCCTGGTTGAACCTCATACAATTGGACTCACTTGAAAGGTCCAACCTGTCCAGATTCTTCTGTAGAGCCTTCCTGCCCTCAAGGACACCAGCACTGCCACCCAACTTGATGTTGTACAAAAAATCACTGTGGGCGCACTCAATCCCCTTGTCTGGGTCACTGATGAAGTTCTGAAACAGGACTGGCCCCAGCACTGAGCCCTGGGGAACACCACTACTTATGGGCTGTCACCTGGATGTCACTCCATTTACTCCCCCTCTTGGGGCTTGGCTGTCCAGCCAGTTCTAACCCAGCACGGAGAACACCCACCGAAGCCATGAGCAGCCAGTTTCTCCAGGAGAATGCAGTGGTAGATGGAGCCAAAAGGCTTTCCTAAGGTCCAGGTAGACAGCATGCACAGCCTTTCCCTCATCCACTGGGCAGGTCACCTTGTCCCAGCAGGAGATCAGGTTCATCAGGCAGGACCTGCCTTTCATAAACCCATGCAGGCTGGTCCTGACCTCCTGGTATTCCTGCGGCTCCTGCGTGATGGCGCTCAGGATGATCAGCTCCACAACCTTCCCTGGCACTAAGATCAGGTTGACAGGCCTGTAGTTATCCCGATCCTCCCTCCTACCCTTCTTGTAGGTGGGCACCACTTGACTAACATTCAGCCTTCTTGGGCCTCCCCAGTTAGCCAGCACTGTTGAAAGTCATCGCTGTGCTGAGGCAATAGAGAAACAGACCAATGATTTTCAAAGTGTTCCTGCATCACGGGATGTCCATGGTCAAGGACACAATCAAAAGCACCTTGTCCTTTCTGGGTATAAGGTTCACCGGAACCACATGTCCTCTGGGGCTGCAGAGGCATCACTGGCAGCAATGCCTTCTCCTGCAGCACTGCACAGTCCAGCCCTGCATGTCTCTGGTCCCAGGGACAGCATGGATTGCTCTCCTTAGGGACATCTCATTTCACCTTCACAGTGACCTCTGACCACCACCCCAGCATGCGCTGTAGCAAAACATTTTGCTGGCGTGTGACCTTGGACACTTGGTACCCATTATTATTTTTGTTGTTACATGTCTGCGCTTGGCCCAGGTGACACAGGTGTACTTCAGGGTAACTCTGCTCTGAAATAACCTAAATCAGGGAGAGGAAGGGGAAAAGTCTTATTTAAGCAGCGTGAGGAAGCCTTAGGATCAATAACCTGACATCTTCTTGGGGAATTTAGAGATCCTGTGGGTTGACATGGCAGGGGTTTGGGAGTGGTTTGGAGGTGTCTGTAGGGCTGGAAGAGGTGAGAAGAGACCAAGAGCTGACTCCATGGCCATAACAGCCACTTTCATTTGACTCCAAAATGGACCAGCCCCTGCCCAAACCTGAGCCAATAAGCAATTCTAGTGGCACCTCTGTGATACCCTATGGCAGAAAGGACCAAACACAACGGGAGAGGAGTGAGAATTATGTGAGAGAACAACCCTATAGACATCAAGGGGAGTGAAGAAGGAGGGGAGCAGCGAGACAGAGGCTTGGTGGGATCCTGCAAGCCAGTGGTCAAGTAACCCCCCACCGACAGTCACAGGGCAGCACAGTGACAATGCTCCTTTAGGTGTCTGCAGGTTCTTTGCATCGGCATTCTAGCACAGCTGCCAGATGGGCCAGCAGCTGTGATGCTCCCCTGGATCTGAAACCCTGCATCATTCGTGTCCACCTTGGTTCTAGGAGCAAAGAAACGGTGGAGTCTCATCTCCCAGGGGGAGCGAGGCAGGAGAGCAGCAGAGTGCAGGCCCCAGGTCACACACTGGCAGGCTGTGGCCTGTGCAGAAGGAGGGAACGCTCCTTCGGGTGCCCTGGAATTGCCCCAGAAGCATAAACTCCATTTTCAATGTTGGACCTGTTGGAGGCTGCTGTCCTTGCCGAGCAGCTGTGCCAGCTCGTCCACCTGCCTTGGCACTTGGTTCCCTCAGTGTCACAGCTCTGTCTGCAACAGGACGGGCTCCAGCTGCCTCTGCGTGGGCCCCTGGCTGAGGGCACTGCTGCACATCTGGGCTGAAGCCCCCCAGCTGTGGCACCAGCCCAGCTCTGCCTGGCCATAAGGCAACCTGGTACCAAGTGTCCCCGAGCCCGTGGGTGC
The DNA here is from genome assembly GCF_963210335.1 of Falco punctatus. NCBI lineage: Eukaryota > Metazoa > Chordata > Aves > Falconiformes > Falconidae > Falco > Falco punctatus. The sequence continues at coordinate 639,103 of NW_027660235.1, read as the reverse complement.
AAAGGCTTTGCTTCAGAGCAGAGACGTGGCCGGGGCAAAGGAGAGCTGAGTCTTGAGCCCTCGGACTGTGCAATGAAGTGCTGAAATGGGCTCTGCAGGGCTTACTGAAGCACTGAGGACATCCTCCCCGCCCCTGCCTGTTAAACCACCTAACACACCTAATAACCAAAAATACAAACCAAAAAACCCCCAGTCAATAGTAAGACAAAGGTAACTGTGGTAGTGACAGATTGCAACCTCCAAGTCAAACAGCCCTCAATCGAGGGCGAAACCCCGCTTGGGGAGCATGTGCAGTCAGTGAAAGCCTTCCGTGGTGCTGCCTGAGGGTGAGCACTAATGTACATCACGAGTGAGAAACTTGTAACCTATCCCGTGTAGGTAAATGAATAAGCAACGTGCTATGAAGTGTCAAAGTGGACAATGAGGGGATAAGTGAGTGGAGACTCCATGGGAACTTCTGGGATCAGTGGATGGGCTGAACCTGTCATTCCCCCTAGGGACGCCTATAGGGTAAGAACTTTATGCTAGCACGAACTCACGGTAGCTGTTGCTCAGGGTGTTGCTTTAAGCATGTTTTGCAGTCAGTCTACCATTACTGGAATTCCTTGAACCTTACTCTGTCACAAACTTGCATAATAAAAGTCTTCAGCTGAAGTTCATTTTCTATAAGTCTCTGGAGATGTGAGTAGGGGTTTTAAGGGCTCTGACTCAATGATGCTGTCAGCGGGGTTCCTGGATAGGTTGGTAGAGTCACCCTCGGATACAGTGGGCTGTCAAAGCGCAGGTCGTAGGCAGGTTGGTCAGACACAAGGGTCTCGTCTGTCTTCGGAAACTGCCAGGCTCATTAAAAACCAAGAGTCTGAGGAAACCCCTCGTCTTAGTGTGAAAGCACTGCTGCACACTGGGCTGAAGCCCCCCAGCTGTGGCACCAGCCCAGCTCTGCCTGGCCACAAGGCAACCTGGTACCAAGTGTCCCTGAGCCCGTGGGTGCAAAGGCTTTGCTTCAGAGCAGAGACGTGGCCTGGGCAAAGGAGAGCTGAGTCTTGAGCCCTCGGACTGTGCAATGAAGTGCTGAAATGGGCTCGGCAGGGCTTACTGAAGCACTGAGGACATCCTCCCTGCCCTGCCTGCAGAACCACCAGACACACACGTACACACACGCTCCTTTAGGAGTACTTGGATCCTTTGCTGCAGTCTTCCTGGTGTCCTGTCTAGGAATGGGTTAACAAAAGTTGATGCTCATGCAGAAAACTTTTTCTAGTAAGGGAATTGCCAGTGCTGGAAATAAGTGTGTCCCCCCAGGTGAGGCAAGGCCCATGAGGGATTGCCTCATCTTGCTGCCCAGCAGGTTCCCCTGCAGCCCCAGGGACAGCTGGAGGGAGCCCCGAGGGGCAGAGGAGGGAGGCAGGGAGAGCTCAAAAGCAGACCTTGGTGGGAGGCTGCTGAGAGCTCCCTGCTGGAGAAATCTGCAGAGCCCTTGAGGCGGTAAGTGTGTGGCTGCAGGGCAATGCCTCTGCAGTTGCTAGCCGGGTCTGCAGCAGCTGGGGCCCCCCCAGCCTGTGGGACCGTGTGGGAGCCTTTTGCTGTGGAGGAGGCCAGTGTGCTGCAGAGCAGGGCTTCCCTGCTGCAGCGTGGGAGGGCCAGGGCATGTGGGCTGCCTTGTGCCAGGGCCGGCTGCAGGGCTGTGAAGGTGGCTGTGCAGGCAGGGGTGCCCAGGGCTGTCCTTGCCAGCAGGGTCCCTGCAGCCGCGGGGGCTGTGTGCTGGGGCAGGGGCTCTGCCGCCTGCCAGGGGCAGCTCTCAGCCTGCCGGGGAGCTCCTGTGCTGCTGCGGGCAAAAGGTGGCGTGGAGGGAGCGACCCCCAGCAGGACAAGGTCTCAGTGATTTTGTGTTGGTGCTGCATATATCAGAGCTGTTCACATCTCCAGGTCATTTCCAAGGGGACTTTCCATGAACAGGTTCATGGCAGGGGTTCACTGCTTGGCTCTGTGCTTGCCTGAATCTCTGCTGCCACTTTTCCGTGGCTCCGCTTGGTGGCAATGGAAACTCAGCTGTGCAGGTCAGAGCAGGGGCTGAGATGCTGAAAGCATCACAGGGAGGTTGATGAGGAAGCTGAGCAAGTGCCTTCCCTCCCCAGCACGCTGCAGATGAAACCAGCATCAGCTCTCCTTTTCCCTCAGGCTTTGGGGGAGCTGTTTGTTCCTGCCTGCAGACAGAGAGCGGCTGCAGGGCAGAGCTGGGCACACAGGGGCTGTGTTGCGACAGAGGGAAGAGCAAACCCAAGCAAACCATGTAAGATTTGGCAAACAGCTTAAATTTTACAACTTTTACCCTAAACAGCTAAGCAGACTATCATAATCGTTAAACTTTACTCTATCTCTTAACCCCCCTCTCTCTCAGTCCCCCCTTTTCTAAGAAATTAGTAAATTCTTTTACTCAGACTTGAAGTATCGATTAGATTCTAATTTTTGTCTCAGTTGATTTCTCTTCCATTCACTATAGGAATTTCCAGTTCCCTTAAAACACCAAAATTCACAACGGATAGCTATACCAATAATTAAAAGTAGAAAGACAATCACAATGATCATTACAAATAATTGTTTTAACCATGTTAGATTGGGCAACCAGGATGTCAATTTCTCCCATAATTCAGAAAAGCCCCAAGAGTGTTATCTTGTGTCACTTTATGTAGAATATTTACTTGTTTCCTAATTTCTTGGAGGTCCTCTGTAATTCGCCCGCTTTGATCTGCATGCATGCAACAATCTACATTGATTACAGTGCATATCCCCCCTTGGAAGGCTAATAGCAAATCTAAAGCCATACGATTCTGTGACACTATTTTTGATAAGTCAGTAACTTTCTTCTGAAGTGCCAGGAGAGCATCAACTGTCCTATTTTTTACTGTTTTTATTATAGCTGAGATGTTTATTATTGCCTTTTCCAACTCACTAACCCCTAAAACCGGAATGAACCATCGCGCAAAACTGTGGAAACTCGTTGGTCTGTTTAGAGGGGGTTATTTACCATGTTCCGTTTTTTTCTTATGGGGGGTCGCGTTGAACCGTCAATGATAGTAATATTGGGGACCAGACCTCCCAGAGTGCATGCTCCTCGCCATCCTATGGGCAAGACTTTACGAGCCATTGTGCCGCACAACCAATAACACCCTGTCCCTCGTGGGGTCGGGAGACCGGTATAGTTCAACTTTAAAAATCCCAAATCTCTACCTGTCATATTTAATGTATGACTTCTGTTACAATTTGGGTGTTCTCCCATGAACAGTCCTTTTCCCGAACTTACCAGGCAGTTATCCCCCAATGTGCTGGTTTCTTCGACAGTGATTTTTAATTCTCGTCCCCACTTAACCTGAGGGTCTGTGCTCCAGATTGTATTTCCCCAAAAGGAGCCGTCTTGGCGGTTCGTCAGAGAAACTGGCAGTGGGATGCCTATTAATGGTATCTCATAACCAGAATGTCTTGGCATTTGGGTACAGATCCAACAATCTGTCTTATTTAAAATTTTGCTGATGTTTTGAATCGCCTGAACATACCAGTTCTCTCGCCAGGCCGCTGTGTCTATCACCTGTGAAATGATCAGAATCGTATTAAATTTAACCCACATCCTATCTTTTTAGCTTGAGCTTTAATGGCCCTTGAATTTCTGATGTCCAAAGCTTTTGTGGCGACTTCTTCACACGGGTATGATGAATCCAGGCATTCTGTTCTTTAATTTTGACTGCTGTGAAGGAGGTGAGGAGTACTCGGTATGGTCCTTCCCACTGGGGTTTCAAGTTTTTTTCTGCAAGAGACTTTACATATACATAATCTCCAGGTTGGATATCATGTACAGGCCCATCCAGACCCCTTCCTCGGGTCTCAATTACATGTTTTCCAATTTTATTGAGCTGCTTGCTCAATGCCACCATATAGGAAGTCATAATTTCATCCCCAATTTGCATTGATGTCCCCTTTTGTATTCCATAGGGGCATCCATACAGAATTTCAAAAGGGCTCAGCCCTTCCCTCGCCCTCGGTCTTGTCCGTATACGCAAAAGGGCTAAAGGGAGAGACTGAGGCCATGGCAAGTTTGCTTCTTGTCCCAACTTTACAATTTGCTGTTTGATTAAGTGGTTCATTTTCTCCACTTGGCTACTCGATTGAGGGCGATATGGGGTGTGAAGTTGCCAATCTATACCTAAATGGTGGCTGGTTTGTTGCACTATTTTTGAAACAAAGTGTGGTCCTCTGTCAGAGGATATGGTTGCTGGAACCCCAAAACGCGGTATTATTTCTTGTATTAGTATTTTAGTTACCTCCCGAGCCTTGGCAGTTCTGGTTGGGAACGCTTCTGGCCAACCTGAAAAGGTATCAGTTAATACCAGCAAATATCGGTACCCCCCTTTTCTTGGAAGTTCTGTGAAATCAGCCTGCCATTGTTGTCCAGGCCCATTACCCTTTCCAATCTGGCCCATTTCTAATTTGGGAGTATTCTTTGGATTAGTCTGGAGGCAAAGGTCACACTGTTGAGTCACCTGTCTCACTGTGGTATTTAAGTTTCTAGCTACAATATCTTTTATCAGATGTTTATACAGAGCCTCCATTCCCCAATGTCTCTTCCTGTGTTCTTCCTGTATTAAGTGCCACAGTAAATACGATGGGACAATTAACTTTCCCTGTGGGGTATAAGCCCATCCCTCTTCATTATATGACCCTTCTAAGTCTGAAATAAGTTTCTGATCTTCCCTAGTGTATTTTGGTTTATCTTGTAGGGAAATATGCCTATCGGGGATTAAAGCCCCCGCTACTTTTATTTTCGTTTTGGCCACTTGTTTTGCCTCTCTGTCCGCCAGTTCATTCCCTTTTTCCAAATCTGAGCTCACTTTCTGGTGTGCCCTAATATGCATAATTGCCACTTTCTCAGGAAGTTGGACAGCTTCTAGCAACTTCAGAATTTCTTCTGCATGTTTGATATTTTTCCCTTGGGAGTTCAATAAACCTCTTTCTTTCCAAATTGCTCCATGTGCGTGTACAACTCCAAAGGCATATTTTGAGTCTGTGTAAATGTTTACAGTTTTGCTCTGAGCCAACTCCAGGGCTCGAGTTAGGGCAATTATTTCTGCCTTTTGTGCGGAGGTGTTCATGGGCAAAGGTCCTGACTCTATTACCTCTTGACTGGTGGTGATGGCGTATCCAGCGTGTCGATTGCCGTTCAGGACATAGCTGCTCCCGTCTGTGAACCAGTTTTCTCCGTTTTCTATGGGGCTATCCTTTAAGTCTGGGCGACTTGCGTATGTCGCTTCAATAGTTTCCAAGCAGTCACGATGCACTGGTTCTCCTGTGTTTCCGCTGAGAAAAGAAGCTGGGTTGACAATGTTAGTAACCACGATTTCCACATCATCCTGTTCCACTATTACAGCTTGATATCGTAGGAATCTTTGTGGAGATAGCCAGTGTCCACTCTTTGCTTCCAATACTGCCGACACTGCATGGGACACAAAAACAGTCATTTTCTGGCCCAGGGTGAATTTTCGGGCTTCCTGTATATTTAGTATCCCAGCCGCAACTGCCCTTAGGCATCCAGGCCAGCCCTGTGCAGTTGCGTCTAACTGTTTAGAGAGGTAGCCAACTGCCCGACGATACGGACCTAGCTCCTGTGCCAATATTCCTAGGGCAATGCCCTGTTTCTCGTGAGAGAAAAGCAGAAACGGCTTACCCACAAGCGGGAGTCCTAAAGCCGGGGCTGACATCAGAGCCTTCTTTAGTTGTTCAAAAGCTTGTTCAGCCTCTTTATTCCATTCGAGGTGTTTCTGCTCAGTCGCTGTCAGCGCATATAATGGTTTAACAAGCAGTCCATAATTGTAGATCCACAATCGACACCACCCTGTCATTCCCAGAAAGGTTCGCAATTCCTTTACCGTCTGGGGGTTTTTAGTTTGGCATATCACCTCTTTGCGGGCCTGCCCCAAAGTTCTCTGTCCCGCACTGATCTCGTAGCCCAAATAGTTCACTTTACGCTGCATTACCTGAGCCTTCTTCCTAGACACCCTGTATCCTTGAAGCCCTAAGAAATTCAACAGACTCACCGTCCAAGCCATACAATCTTCCTCTGTGTTGGTAGCGATCAGGATGTCATCCACATACTGTAACAATTTTCCTTTCTCGAACGGGGCTTCCCAGGATTCCAGGTCTCTCGCAAGCTGATTGCCGAAGATGGTAGGACTATTCTTAAATCCTTGCGGCAACACCGTCCAAGTGAGCTGGGTCCTTCGACCACTTTTAGGATTTTCCCACTCGAATGCAAACAACTTTTGACTGGCTTCGTGGAGAGGGAGGCAAAAGAAAGCATCCTTTAAATCTAGAACAGTAAACCAGATTAATTCAGGTGCCAATGCAGTCAGTAGGGTATACGGGTTTGCCACGACTGGGTAGAGATCCTCAGTAATCCTGTTCACTGCGCGCAAGTCTTGAACCACCCTATATGACCCATCGGACTTCCGAATAGGTAATATAGGAGTATTGAATTCAGACTCACATTCCTTTAATAGTCCTAGCTGCAAAAATTTTTCTATCACTGGCCGGATTCCTTCCCTGTCCTCTTTCTTTAGAGGATATTGTTTAATCCTTACTGGTCGTTGACCTTCCTTTATCTTAACTTCAACAGGTGGAGCATTTTTCGCTCTTCCAGGCACATCAGTAGCCCAAACTCCTGGATACACTTGGTTCAGAATTTCCTCGTCAATTTTCCTTTCTGAGGGGAGACTAGTAAGGACTAGACTTAATGCCTGTGTATATTGTCGATCCTTTACCTCCAGAGTAATTTCCCCTTTTTCAAATGTGATCTTTGCTCCTAATTGTTCCAACAAATCTCTCCCCAAAAGTGCCTTTGGAGAGTTGGGCATGTATAAGAACTTGTGGATACCCCATTGCTTTCCCAATTTATACTTTAAAGGTTCGCAAAAATACGCCTTTTCACTTTGACCAGTTGCTCCCTGTACTACAACGTAATCATCTCCTAAAGGCATTAAGGCTTGATTCAAAACCGAATATGTCGCTCCTGTATCTATCAAAAACTCCACTTGCTGCTGCTTTTCCCCTAGCTTAATTATAACCAGTGGATCCGCTAGGGTAGATTCCCCAGGTTCCCGTCAGTCTTCTATTACATTGGCTATCTTCACATTCGCCGAGGTTTTCCAACCCCCTTCCCTGTTTCTAGAACATTCCCTTTTCCAATGACCAAAGCCCCTGCATATAGCGCACTGATCCCTTTCCAATAGAGACGAATCTCGCCTACCACCTCTCCGTTCCCCTTTTTCTTGAATGGCAGCTATCCATTTCTTTTGTCCCCGCCGATATTCTTCTTCTCTATTACTAAACACCCTCCATGCTTCATCTAACAATATTTCCAAATTTCTACCTTCTGTAGAATGCAGCTTTTGAAGTTTTCGCCTTATGTCCCCTGCAGATTGACCCAGGAATAAAGAAACTAATTGCTGGATCCCTACCTCAGACCCAGGGTCCAGCGGCGTGTTAGGGCGCATCACATCCCTCAGCCGATCCAGGAACTCAGACGGGGACTCAGAAGGAGTTTGCTTAACTGCATATAAAGCTGACCAGTTTATAGTTTTGGGAATTGCTCTCTCCATTCCCTTCGAAATCCATTCCTGATATTCCTGTAATCTTTGCATATGTGCCGATCTATTAGCATCCCACTTTGGGTCTTGGAGGGGGAAATGTTCCTTAACATCCCCTCCTGTAATTTTATAATGGTCTTTGGCCAGATTTTCTGCTGTTTTCAAAACTAGCTGTTTCTCAGTTTCAGTCAAATATTCCAATAATAATTGTATATCATTCCAATTGGGATTGTGTTGTTTTACGATAAATTGGAAATGCCTGGCTACACTTATCGGGTCACTTCTATAATCCTTTGGAATCTTTCTCCACTCTCCCAAATCAGCAGTGGAGAAAGGCACTTTAATTAGCATTGTTCCACCATCGGGCCCCACCGCCTCTCGGACGGGTGCTTGTAAAATAGACTTCTGCCGAGTGCGGGAAGATACAGGGCTATCAGGAGGATTTGAAACTCCTTCCGAGTCCACATCCTGGTCCCGTGCCCGGGGGGGAGGTTTAAACAAGTCATTTAAGTTCTGGGGCTTGGTGAACTTTGTCTGCCTCTGTACACCTCTGCCCAATGCTGCAGGAAGAACAGCATCTTTTCAGTTTACTTCTACCCCCTTTATTTTCTCGCTCCAATGCGAGTACCATAGGGTCCTGTGGGGGTGTTATCCCACAGTCCCTTTGCCACTCCGGATGGTTTCGCAGCGTGAAAAACATATCTGCATATGACACTTCATCCCATTTCCCTTCTCTTCTCAAGAACAGCATAAGCTGTAACAAAGTATTATAATCCAATGTTCCATTAAACGGCCACTTAACTTCGCCCTCTAACTTATACAATGGCCACCACTGATTACAATATTTAATGAGGGTCTTTTTACTTTCTGTGCTTCCCTTCCCAACAATATCCTTCCAATGGGTGAGTATACAACCCAGAGGACTCTTTTTTAGTATCCCTCCTTGGGTGTTACCCATTTTCAATATACTCTTAAGGAATTTAAACTGACTTTTAAATTCTCTTTTCACGCCTGTCAGCCACATTCTCACTTATTCTCACTCAATTCCACTCTCACGGACGTCCATGCACTCAGAGAAAACCACACACACATCACTTCACACAAACACTATGATTCGACAAATTCAAATCAGTAGTCTATTCCAAATGCCTTATTGCCATAACCAAAATCAATACCAAGAGAAATCTAACATAGCATCGCTCCAGTTAACAACCTTTTAGCAGCTGCAAATATTTTGTGAATTACAAGAGGCCCGCTTACCCCTCTCCTGCCTCTCCTGGCTCCCAACAACGGGATGCAGCGGTTACCTCAAACTCAGTCGATCTGTCCCCGAGATCGCTACCGGCCGCTCTATCGGCCAGCAAGTTTCCCAATTGCAGTCCCAAACTGCAGTCCCAAACCCTATAGGTACCCAACCCACGGGCACTATGCTGCACGCCAGACATCTCTGCGCGATTTATCAGCAGCCCCGAATGTGCGTACGCTTAAGTCCCTTCGTTAAACATACCGTTAAATCCGCAGCTTCAAGAGGCTGTTGTCCACTCCCGCGGTGATCGGCCGGCAGCGGAGACTCCTCCGAGTAAAATGCTCGGGGCGCCCCTCGAAGCGTCCGCTCCGCAGTCGGTCCCGCAGCCGAGTGGAGATGCTCCTGGCTGGCTCGCCAAAACTGACGTGCGGAAAGCAGACTCCACAATCTGTAAGATTGTAAAGTAGGTATGTTTATTCAGCGCTGGGCAGCACGGGGGGTAGTCCTGCCAAAACCGTGCGCGCCTGACACGAAAACTTGCTCTGTTTTTATAAGGCATCTCATTACATATTCATAATGTGTTGCAATACGCCTATACATATGCATTACCTATCCCCGCTTCATATTAAAATTAGTTCTGCGAGCCATTTCCATATTTTTTTTCTCGACTGAGTTTGCACAGTGTCCCCTGGTGATGGTCGTCAGGGGTCCTGAGGATGAAGGCAGGCGAGTCTTCCTCGTGACCTCCCACATCTGGCGCAGGCTCAGTAACGTCCTGGCTTTTGTCCAAACCGCAGAACTGGCTTTAGCTTGTTCTTGCAAGGTTGTAATTGTTCTTTTGACTTATATGGTCATAAAGCTGGACTTATATGGTCATAAGGCTCTTTACTCCCGTATACCTAATCACAACACCCAAGCAAACCATGAAAGATCTGGCAAACAGCTAAGAAGACTATTATTACCCTAAAGAGCTAAGCAGACTATCATAATCGTTAAACTTTACCCTATCTCTTAACCCCCCTCTCTCTCACATGTATCTGTAGAAATTCTCCCACTTCGATCGACGTATACGCAACAACTGGCATTAAAACCAGCACAGACTCTGCCCTCAGGCGCCAGCTTCATATCTAATGCCATTCCAGTTTGCACAGCTCTAGGGGCTATTTCTCACACTTCTTCCTGCAAAGCCTTCATGGCACCTGCAGGGTCCTTGGCCATCTCTTCCATTGCTGTGCATCTCGTTATCGCAGCCTTCTCCAATTCAGGAACCGCTAACCAAGGAGTAACCGAGGCCACAAGCAGGCTGATGATCTGGGCTATCGTTATGACACCCATTACATCTGAGAAGCTCATAGGCCACTAGGAGGCACGTGGCCATGAAGGCGAGTTTGAGGTCCCTGGAGTGTCCCGTTCCCTTGGGGGATTGGCCATCAGCAGCCCAGCTGGTTATGGCTGCAGTAAGAAAGGCACTTGGACTCTGAGACAAAGTGTCATTTCAAATGGCCTTGGTTAGAGCAAATTCTCTACACACAGAGACAACCGTGTCAGCTGTATTCCGTCCCTTCCGAGGCTGGGAACACGGAGTTTACAGCGTTGGGAGAGTGGTGCAGCAAGTGGTGCAGATCCTGCCTGCAGAAGGGTTATCCCACATTGTCTCCTGTGAGCTCTTGAAGTGTTTTGTGCCAGGGAAACCCATTCTAGTCATCACTTCTCGTGTTCTAAGAGGAGATGTTCACTTGGGAGTTGGTAACTGCAGTCCCAGACAAAGGTAAGGGTGTGCGGTTGGCCATTCACCAGCAGCTTCCTGCAGATTTCTTCTTCCAATATGGCTTGTTCTGCAACCCAGGGACACAGTCAGCACAGCTCAGCCTGAAGGCCAAGAGGTACATGGAGCACAGCGCAGGCCTGCTCAGGTTTCCTGTGACACTCATCACTAAGTCCTGTATGTGCAAAGGTCTCCTGCTCAGATTCCCTGAACCTCCTGATGAAGGTTAGCAGGGCAGAACTGTGAGCAGAAAGGAGCAGCAGAGGCGTTCTGTGCTTTCAGCCCACTCTTCAATATCCCTCCGGTGCCTCTCAGGGTGTGGGTGATTAGGTGGTTGGGAGCAATGGAGTAATTTGGCCCTGGAAGGACCTGTGAGGGGAATGGTCATATAATACTTTGGACATTGTTTCTCATAATCACAATCTGTTTGAATTGGCAATAAATGAAATTGGCCTTTGGCAAGACAACATCTAATTGGTCATTACAAGGATAGGTAAGTCATCTCTCCGTCTTTATCTTGACCCATGAGCAACATTGCTGGTTTATTTCCTCCCTTGTCCTGTTGAGTCAGGGAAGTGAATGAGCAGCTGGGGCACTGGTAGGTTTTGGGCCAAGGTTAACCCACCACAGGACCACATCAGGACTGCTGTGCCCAGAATGTGGCTCCCCAGCACCAGAAAGACCCCGACAGATTGGAGCAGGTCCTGAAGAGGCCAGAAGGATGGGTGGGACCTGTGCACATTATGGATGAGGAGAGGCTGAGAGAGTTGGGGTTTTATTTGAGGAATCGTTTAGAGTGAAAGGCCAGAGCGCTGGGCCCAGGGCTGCTGGATGGCAATCCTTGGCCTGTTTCAATATTTGTCAAAACAAGGCCATGAGCACATGATCTGGCTGGAAGTCTCTGACCACGGCCTTGGCTGAGTGATCAACTGTGGCAAGAGCTATGAGACACTTGTGTGTAAGAAGTGTCTGTAGGAAAATGAATCACTTTATATTGAAAATGGCAAAGGAGTTTGGTCTCACTAAGCCACCAAGAAGGATAGACATGACAATGCAGCAAAGGTCCCTTGCTGGGGCTGGGGTCTATGACCACACAGGGAAATGAGCGGTGATTGGGACTTCTTGGGGAAATTTTCCCTGCTGCATCCTCCTTGGGGTCTCCAAGGAACATGAAACAGTGCAGGCCCTCTCCTTTGGTGCCTTGCTTCCTTCACCATGACCCCTGGGTCTGCACCAGGACCACCCTGCTGTGTGCCCCCACCCTGCACACCCACACAGCTGAGCTCTCACTGGTGTTTCCCTCTCCCTGGACCTTCCCAGACCAGCCCCCCCCCCCCCCCCCCCCCAGCTCTGCCCACCTCCCCTGCCCTCTCCCCAGCCCAGGCAGACACAGCAGCCCATGCTGGGCTGGCCCCATGCAATTGCCCACCCAAAGGGGGCTGCAGAGCTCTGGGCACTCACCCCATGGCCATAGACCATCACAAGGGCACAGGAGATGCTGGTGGGCAGAGAGGGGTCTCATCCTGCCAGTCAGCCCCAGGGCTGGCACCAGCCATGGCATGAAGGGACAGAGGCCAGTGTCCCCCTCTGTCTGCTGCTCCTCTCTCACAGAGACCCTGATTGCACACTCCCGGCAGCCCCTCGGGGCCAGTCCCTGTCCTCAGCACCAGGCTGCTGGCCTGGGGGCTCCCCAGGCACCTCCTGCTGCACCAGGGGCACAGCAGCCTGCCCCAGCTGGGGCATACACAGAGACACCTGTACTTGCCCAGGGAGGTGGTCTCAGGCATGGCCCTGAGCAGGCGGTGCTGCTGTGCAGGGCAGCGGTGCCTGAAAGCCCAGGGAGATGGTCCCAGGCACATCCCGCTTGGTCACCCACCATTCCCATGGGCACTGGGCACCCACACGCCAAGGCTCAACACAGGCCCATGACCTAACGCGTTGCCCCGTGCCCTCCTCCCCTGAGCCATGGGGAACCCAAGCCCAGCAGCACGCTCCTGGGGGCAATTCCTTCAGCCTGTTCCTGAGCTCAGCTTTGGAAGAAGAGCCCAACGTCCAGACATGGGCACTGAGAAAAAACACCTTTATTACAGAGATGCAACACTGGAGGCCAGCTGTACCACCCTCCCATGCACAAAAAGTCCTCTGGGTCACACAGGCTGGGTTCCTGCTTTTGAAGAAGTGCAATGGGTGCAGATATTGCAGGGCAAACAGGATTGTAACAGATACAGTCATAAATGTACAGGATGATCCAAAGATGAACAGGAAGTCCCCTGTGAAGATACACAAGGCAGCTCATTTCTCCTGAGAGACACCTGACTGCAGCAGCTTCTTCACTGCACCCGTGAGCTCCTGGTTCCTCACGCTGTAGATGGCGGGGTTCACTGCTGGAGGCACCACCGAGTACTGCACTAACACCACCAGATCCAGGGATGGGGACGATATACAGAAGGGCTTCAAGAAGGTAGGCAAACATGACAGTGCTGAGAAAGATGGAGACCACGGCCAGGTGAGGGAGTCATGTGGAAAAGGCTTTGTGCCAGCCCTGCTCAGAGGGGACCCTTAGCACAGCCTTGAAGATCTGCACGTAGGACAGCACAATGAAAATAAAACAACCAAATCTTCCTAAGGCACTAACCACAATAAGTCCAACTTCCCTGTAGTGGGTGTGCGAGCAGGAGAGCTTGCAAAGAGCCTGGCCCCATCCTCCTGACATTCACCTTTAAGGGATTTGTAGGCATTGGTAAGACACCCTCAGCCTTGTCTTCTCCAGGCTGAACACACCTAGCTCTTTCCACCTGTCCTCCTAAGAAGGGGGATGCTCCAGAACCCTCATCCCCGTCGCACTTCTCTGGACCCTCTCCAAGAGCTCCCTGTCTCTCCTGCACTAGGGGGCCCAGCACTGGACACAGCACTCCAGGTGGAGCCTCAGCAGGGCAGCGCAGAGGGCGCCCCAGGCAGCCCTGCAGACACATTGGGTGCCTTTGTGCCAGCCACCGATACCACTGCTGCAGGGCAGTGAGCTCTGTCCTCCCTCTACCCAGCAGATGCAGAGCAGCCCAGGCACACAAGGCACATCACACCGGGGTCTCCACTCGTGTGCCTGCATTCTCAGGCTGCTGGGTTTTCTCTCCAACAAGCGTTACTAGCCCCTGGATGATACAGTTGGGGAACACGCCAAGCAGTTTCACAGTGGGCCTGTCAGCAGCTCCATGGTGTGCCTGGAGATCTCCTTCTCCTCCACCAAAGGCCCTCAGGGCAGCAGATACCTTCAAGTCTGAAGAGAGCTTTGCAAGTTGGTCTTTGCAATACCAGCAATGTCTAATGAGGGCAGAGGTGTTCTGCACAGGTCTGACAGAGCTTCCTAGGACCTGGAACGCCTGGCAGCTGGTTCTGGTCACGTTCCATGTTGGCTTTACTAAGAACAGCAGTCAAGTTTTTGTTGTCTGTTTTATTGCAGTCTTCCCTTTTTTCTTATGTTTCCCTTTCTCCGCTGCCCCTCCCTCCCCCTTTTTTATTTTTCTCCTCCAGGTAACTACTGGTTATTGTGTTTTGTTTAGCGCAATGCTACTAAAAAGCTAAATATGGAAAACCACTCTGACCAGGTCACCTCATGGACAAGATGCCTTTGTGAAGGGAGCCTGTTGGGGCACAGGAACTTTTCAGCCACGTTCACACAACCCATCCCGCTGACTGCGGCATCTTGTGAAGCATAACAGTTCGCCATGTGCCCAAGCACAAGAGCTGTAGCTGAAGTGTGTGAGTGAGGAACGGGAGGAAGAGGCACAGCCTACTTGACATCCAGCTGCCGGGATCCTTCACTTCCCTGGGTGGCATTGGGTGCTGCCAGCTCCTGCGGCCTGGCCCTGCAGCCAGCTCAGCAGGGAGGGAAATTTGCACCTACGCCTGTCAGATGCCAGCTGGAGGAACAGCGCTGAAGGAGACTTGGAGCGGAGCTGACTTTGTCCTGAGCAGCGAGGTTGTGGTGTGACACTGCGATCCAGCCTGCGCTGGTAGTTGGTGCCAGGAAAACAGCACTGGAGTCCTGGTGTCCTGCTATGGCAGGGGCAAAAACGGCTGCCCCCAGCAGGGGAGGGGCAGGGCAAGATGCCCTGAGCAGGACAGGGACAGAAGTCAATGCCCCCTGAGGGGCAGGAGCAAAGCTCGCCACCCCATTGAGGGCAGGGGCATAAAGAGCCCCCTGAGCAGGGCAGGAGTCAACCCAGGTACCTGGTGTGGACAGGGGGCAAAAGCATCCTCCCCAGGCCAGGAGGGGAAACACCAGCCATCCCCAGGGGCACATGATGACAAAAAGCCACCCAAGCGAGGCTGTGGCCAAAGTGGATGTCCCAAGCACAGGCTGAGTCCTGGGGGCAGATGCAAGTCATGGGCAGGTGCTTTGCTCCACGAGTCTCACGCACACAGTCCTGTAGCTGGGACGAATGGCAAAGAAACCCTGCGCAACGCGACGGTGCCAGCCACAGCTGTGCACGGGCAGCTTCCAGCCCGGGGCAGGCGCTGACTCCTCTGGCTGTGCGCAGCGGGGAAGAGGTGGGAACTGTGCCGGCGGCCGAGCAGCCCTTCACCAGCAGCACGTGGGGAAGCCCAGCGGCACCGGCTGCTGGCTGCAGGGGAGGTGCCCAGGCTGGGGCAGCTGCCTGGCCACAGCGTGTTACCGTGCAGCCCCGTCTCACAAAGGGGCAGTGATGCGGCACCCACCCGGAACTTGGGCCCTCACCTGGCCAGGGCTGGACATCCTGAGCAGCGGATTGGGCTGAGCTGCCCGTCAGGATAACTCGGCTCCTTCTTGAGCTACTTGCGTGGCTACCTCTTTCTAAACATTTCTCCTTTCCTGCTGACTGCTCCTCAGCTTCCACCCTCTTCCAAAGGTAACTAGGACTTTGCTTGTGGGACAGGTCCTAGAAGAGGTAGGTTGGGGATAAAAGTGGAGGCTGCTCTCGACCTCCCAAGCTGTATGCTGAGCTCTTCCACCCTGCTAGGCTGGCCAGACAGGCGCTATGGGTACAGTTCCTGTTTGGTAATTCCTATTTTTTTGCCGTTGCCAAGGCTAGGGAAGTAGGGAGGTGGCAGGCCGAGGCATTGAGCTCAGCGTAGCCTGACCCGAAGCCCACCTTGACTGATGGGTCAGGAAGGGAGACCAGAAACACAGCCCAGCAAAGGCAACCGTTACAGTAGCGGCCAGACACCGGTCACTCCTGCAGACAGGGTGGGCAAGTGTGGGCTGGAGAGCCAGAGGGCTCTGCTGCTAACAGTCGCTACAGGCAGTTAAAGCGACCACTTGAACACTTTTGATGGCAAGTGTTGGCCTCTCTTTTTTATGGTGGTTGAATGCTTTTCTTGAGCTCCACTTTCTTCATTGCAACCAGGTGACGGTGTTGGTGCTGATCTTCTCTTTCTGGGCCGCATCTGGACATTCTTTGCCAGCCAAAGCTTCCTGCTCTGCTCCTGAGAGGAGCCACGGCCACAATGGGAAACGACTCCTGTGAGTAACAGCTTCACCAGCAGCCTTGGGCTTTGTGAGCCCCCAAATGCAATGGGCACGGCTGCTGCTCCATCCTGGAATGTTGATTGTGGGGACAACCTCGAGGGAATTCTGGGGTGTTTCCTGAGAGCAGCCAGGCCTACCCAGGGTTTTTTGATTGGACGCAGCAATTGGTCATTTTGTCCCTCCTCTGCCATTCTACACAAGCATTTGGAAGATGACATTGCTCGTAGAACAAACTGACATCAGTAGGGTTCCCTTCTGGGCTTGGTGCCTGCTTGTTTTCGTCAAGTGACAGTCAGAAAAAGGGAAGGCTTGACCCGATCATTCAAGACTCTAGATGGAAAGGCGGGTATCCCGAGCCCAGAAATCAGAGTGTGGGTTTGTTGGATTTCCAGCAAAAGAAGGAGGTGAACAGGCTATTTTCCCAAACCTTTTCCAAGCAGTAAATGTCACAGGCAGTGTTGGGTTTCCCCTGTTCTGGCTTGGAGGTTGGAGCTGGTTGTCCTAGGTGCTCCTGCAGAGAACTTGGCTTTTCAGATACGCTTCTGTGCAACAAAACCATCATTTCCCTGCAGTCGTTGCCGAGGGAATGGCTCCACCACAAAGGATCCTCTTTCCCCCGGGGAAGATTTGCATGGACTGGCAGCAAAGGCAGGAAGTTGGAGCAGGCCTCTACAACGTGGACAATACGTGCTTCCTCAACTCCGTGCTGCAGTGCCTGACGTACACACCCCCTCTTGCCAACTACCTGCTCTCTCATGAGCACAGCAGCTCCTGTGAGTACTTTTAGGAAGATCTCCTTGTCAGTCTGCTGGGCACTTCCCAAGCATCCCCAGAACCTGCAACGGGATGTAGGAGAAAAGCAGCCCTTCTTTGTCAGCTGCCCCCAAGCTGGTGTTCTTGGAACACTCAAGCCTAGAAGCCGCTTGTCCTATCAAGGTGTGCTCGCTCTCACAAAGACGCCTCTTTCCAGTCCCAGGTGTTGTTCCCGATTCCTGCAGGTTAAACTCTCTCTGCTGGTTGCACCGAAAACTTCTGTCAGTGAAGCATCCCTCTCAAGAATGTTTTCTGTGTACTGAGATGTCCTGGGCATGCTGGGCCGTTGGCACCTGGGGAGGACTAGGAGACTGTCTAGGACAACTCCAAGATCTCCATGAGGTTTCCCATTCAATGGCTCTTTGACTAACCTGACTGGCTTGCTTCCCTCCCTCCCTCTTCAGGTCACCAGCAAGGCTTCTGCATGATGTGCCTCATGGAAGCGCACGTTAACAATGCCTTGAACACCTCAGCCAGTGCCATCCAGCCCAGGGACGTCATCAACGCCCTCCCACGTAGGTCACCTCAGCTACTTTGATGTGCTTTCCTCTGTTGGTAGAGGACTGAAGTGCTACCTTCCTCTTGATTAGGAATAGGAGGACATTTCATGCTTGGCATGCAGGAAGACGCCCACGACTTCTTACGCTGTACTGTCACTGCCATGCAGAGAGCTTGTCTGGCTGGAAGCAGCGCGTAAGCACAAACAAATGACCTTTCAAAGTTGCCCAGCCTTTTGGCTGCCTTGATGTACCCCCGTCAAGGAAACACTACGCCCAGGGCTTGCAGGCAAAGGAAAACTCTTGGAGGAGATGACTCTCTGCTTTACTGTTTCCTTCCAGCTGGGACATCTCTATTCAATATACTACCATCGTCCATCAAATATTTGGGGGCTTCCTGAGGTCCAGAGGTATGTTTCCACAACTGTTGCTCTCCTTACACTTGCCTGTGCCCTGCTGTGTGCCTGTGAGAAACAGATGAGCGTGTGGCTGGCTCTAGAAAAGATGAAAAGCATAAATGGGCACGACCTATCGACTTCACCTGTTGCTGAGCATTTCCCTTTGCCTTCCAGTCATGTGCTGCAGCTGCAAAGCAGTTTCCGATTCCTACGAGGCCTTCCTGGATGTGCCTTTGGATATCAAAGTAAGAGGGTTTCTCACTGTGCTTCAAGATGTCCCAAGCTCCTTGTGGCTTCCCAGAATGTGTGCAGCTGGCCTTGAAAAGTGCACTGTGAACACAGGAGAGCTTGGTGGGAGGTGGGAAGTGGTGTGGGAGGTGTCCTGCAAAGGCCATGGCAGTGGTCTCCCTGTAGGTGCTGGGCAAGCACGCATTATACTCTCTGCACTGAGGGACTCTCAGCCACCATCTCTTTGCCTTCCCTCAACACCCACCTGGCTCCTAGGCTGATGGCTCGTGTTGTTTTCATTCCTGATGACCCTGCACACCATCGGCAGCTGAACTGAGCGGTGGCACGGTGAGGTAGCTCTTGATAGTGTCAGCCGGGAATCTCTGGGAAGGGAGGGAAATGTTCGGCATCATACCCTCTTTCCTCCTCCCTCTGGCCACTCTTTGCAGGGTCACGGTGTGTCTCCTCAGCGTCATCCACCTGGGTCTTGTGGGCAACTCCCCCTGAGTGCTTGGGCGAGGGCATTTCCCCCAGCTCAGAGCTCTCCTTTCTCACCCCTCCAGGCAGCCTCATCTGTCACCGCAGCTCTGGAGGACTTTGTCAAGCCCGAGCGGCTGGCTGGTGAAAACAGCTTTCGATGTAGCAGGTAAGAGGATGTCTAACACCAGATTAAGACTTGTGCCTGTGTGGAGATGCTGCCTGTCATCGAGCCTCAGGAGGTTCGATGTACAATCAGGAGGCACAGCTTTTCTTTCTTACGGCCTAATGGTTCTGAAGAGTCTTGAAATGGCGTGAGGACGTGTGAGGTGGAAAAGGTTGTCTGGCTGCCTTGGGGCAAGCTAGGGTGCATTTCAGTGCTTGGCTCTCTGCTTGCTTTCAAGGTGTGACGAGATGGTTACTGCCTTCAAGAGGTTTACAATCGATCGCGCGCCCAGGGTGCTCACGCTGTGCCTGAAACGCTTTGATTTCTATGGCAAGAAGATCGGCAAGGTGTGTACGCAATTGAAGGGCAACTCTCTTTCTCTTCCTGGAGCAGGAGATTTCCCAAAGCAGGATGCTCTGTCACAAGCTGTTCAGGTGGAGCTTTTTGTGTTCCCTTCTGGGGGGAGGAGAGCTCCTGTGGCAAGGCAAGCACATGCTCTGCTGTGACAGAGCTGCTCTGGCCGAGAACAGTTTCCTGCCACCCAAGGCGTTACCTGCTGCTTCAGGGACAAGAAGTGTTGATGAGCCCCAGAGATGTATTTTAACATGGCTGGGCCCTGGTCTTGGCAGGCTTTTTCACGTGGTATGGCAGTATCCTTCCTGAGCCTTCTTGGTCTCTCCGCAGTTTGTGCAGTATCCCCAGTACTTGGATCTCCGGCCATACATGTCTCCGGGAGCTGCAGAACCGCTCCTCTACGCCTTATACGCTGTCCTGGTGCACAGCGGTGGCAGCTCTCAGGCAGGACACTATTTCTGCTACACAAAGGTAAAGAGCCACTTCCTTTGTCACGGGGAAGAATGTGTGCTGGGGAAGGCAAACTTTTCTGGTAGCCAAGCTTTTGGGGGAGAAGGTCTCCTGACTGGCTGGATGGGATTTGCACTGGTGGATTCTTGCTTCTGTAGTTTGCTGCCTGTGTTTTTCTGGAGAAACCACGCAGTTCATCTCCAGGTATCATTGCCTTTATTTACAGGCCAGTGATGGACTGTGGTACCAGATGGACGATACGTTGGTGGATTGTTGCGACATAAACACAGTTCTCGCGCAGCAAGCCTATTTACTTTTTTATGTCAGGTAATAGCCACTACTGAAACGTGTCGAGAATGCATTTCCCTTTCCCAGTTTGGCTATTTTCCTTCCGATCCTCCTGAGTGTTTATGTCCTAGCAGACAGTTACTACCCGCATCACTCAGTGCTGTCCAACGTGAACTGCCCCCCGTCGGTCCTTCCCTTCCCTTGCTGGGCTTTAGGCTGCTGCCCCGATGTAAACTGCTACTTGTCTGCTCTCTGTAGCTGTTTGATACAGAGAAGAGTCCCTAAAGCGGCCTACAGGGAAGATCTGGGGGACTCCTGATCAGGATGTGTAGTGATTGGGTGAGGGGCAGCAGTTTTAAACTTCAAGAGGGTAGATTTAGAGTCGATCTTAGGAAGAACTTGTTTATGGTGAGCGTGGAGAGACACTGGCAGAGGTTGCCCAGAGAAGCTGTGGATGCCCCGTCCCTGGAAGTGTTCAAGGCCAGGCTGGACAGGGCTTTGAGCAACCTGGTCTGTTGGAAGGTGCCCCTGCCCATGTCAGGTGATTGGAACTAGATGACCGTTAAGGTCCCTTCCAAGCCAAACCATCCTGTGATGCTATGATTCTATGAAACGGAGGCCGCAGGGGGTATGAAGGCGAGGTCTTGCTGTGACAGGGGCAGACCTAGTGGGAAGACCCCAACTGAATTTCCCATATTCTTGTCTTGACGTGTCTTCTCTCTGTCATAGAAACCACTCCAAGTAAATGAGTGAACCCCAGAGGGGGCTGCAAAAGCAGCTCTAAACAAACATTGATCCTTGTTTGTTCTTTTTCTCCCGCAGATGCTCTGCACCCAGCGCTACTTGGGAGCAAACCCTGCTGAGGCAGGGAGAGAAGATCAGATCCCCAAGGCGCAGCTATGATCTCTGCAGCCAATTAGTGGAGCACAGAGAGTACCACCAGTCATCAAAGAGGAGGAGAACAAGTCCTCCAAGTCATTGTCATGCTCCCAGGACTGACACAAGTCAAGGGCTTTCCAACAGTTCTTCGGAGTCACCTCCTGCACCCAGGTCTTCTGGGGAGAAAAGCCTGCTGAGGCAGAGAGAGCGGAGCAGATCCCCACGGCGTGGCTATGATCTCCGTAGCCAGTTTGTGGAGTACAAAGAGTACTACCCCTCAGCAAGGAGGAGGAGAAGAATGAGTCCTCCAAGTTATGACCATGCTCCCAATGATAACGCAGCTCCAGGGACCTCTAACGGCAGCTACCAGTATTCTGCTTTCAGCGCTGCTCGGTAGCAAACCCTGCTGAGGCAGAGAGAGAGGAGCAGATCCCAATGGCACTGCTATGGTCTCCAAAGCCAGTTAGTGGAGCATGGAGAGTACCACCAGTCATCAAAGAGGAGGAGAACGAGTCCTCCAAGTCATCGTCAAGCTCTCAGGATTGACACAACTCAAGGGCTTTCCAACAGTTTTTCCAAGTCACCTCTTGCACCCAGGGCTGCTGGAGAGAAAAGCCTGCTGAGGCAGAGAGAGCGGAGCAGATCCCCACGGCGTGGCTATGATCTCTGCAGCCGGTTTGTGGAGTACACAGAGTACCACCACTCAGCAAGGAGGAGGAGGAGGGTTTCAGTGAACTACAGATGCAACTGAGAGAAATACTCAGGGTGCTGTGGTGGAGGCACGGGCGGTTTGCAACCCTGGATGAGCGTGGAGCACAGCATCTGTCTCATGGAAAATCAGAGAGGAGGAGGAGGAGGAAGATCCAGGAAGCACCGCAGGAGACTCTAACTTTGAACAAGCTGTACAAAAAGCAGCAACAGCCCACCCTGTCCCTCCTCCCAGTGCTGCCTGTGGTCACCAAGAGCTCAGAGGGAGCTTCCAGAGACTGGGACAGCTCCGCCAGCTGGCCCACCTGCCCACAGGACCATCGAGGAAGAGCTTTAATCTCTCTTCTGCTTTGGGGATCACCTTGCAAAAACAACACTCATTTGGAACCCACCAGCAGAGAAGCCAAAGCCAGAATTAAAAGCAGTTGCTGGCCTTGCACAAGTCACTGAGGGGGCATGTACTTCTCTAGGTTTTGGGGGAGTTGGTGGAAATACCCACTGTGGGAAGTTTATGCCATGGGGTTTTGAAAGCTGTGTGCTTGCACGGGCCCCTCTTGACATCTCTTCCTTTTAAACATGGAGTTCAAGTCACTCAAATGGAAAAGGGCTGGGTGAGCCGACAGCGAGCGGGACCGAAAAGGACTGAACAGCCGGGCCCAGCGGGTGCTGCTCGGTGGCACCAAGTCTGCTGTGAGGCCAGGAACTAGCGGTGGCACCCAGGGGTCAGTACTGGCTGCAAACCTCTTTGTCACCTTCCTTAATTAACGGTCTCCATGACGGGGCAGAGGGCACCCTCACTTTGGTAAATGACACCAAAGCGGGAGGAGCGGCACTTAGGCCAGGGCATCGTGGTGCCATCCCAAGGGACCTGGGCAGGCTGGAGAGAGGGGCTGACTGGGACCTCATCTAGTTCAGACCTCCTTCAGCATACACAAGCCAAGCCTGTGTATAACAACGAATATGCAATGTACCATGAAGCCTAAAGACTGAACAAAGGAGGGGAGAAGTTAGAGGAGAGTCCATCGTAACTTTGTCCCATGGGTCTCCAGGTACCCAGTGAAAGCACAGCAGCGCCTTTGACTGCTCCGCCATGTCCCTGCACCATGATGCGCTCAGCAATTTTTCCAGGCAGAGTACAGAGGCGCTAAGGGGGCCAGAGGGACCCTGCAGGGCTCCTTGAGGGACTGTGGGACAAACAGCGTGCCTGGGTCGCCCTGACTGCCTCAGGAGGGCTCCCATGACCTGGCTGGAGAGCAACACAAGGCTCTGGGGCATTACAGACACCTATGGAGGGGTGCCGTGGAGACTCAAGGGGAATGGCCGAATCTAGGGGGCCAGGCCCCGAGTCCAGTGGGCTTTCTTTTGGTGCTAGAGTCCCTGCAGAGGGGTCTGGGGTGCAAGGAAGGGCTCAGGAGGCATCCTGGGTGGACTAGATCGAGCCTAAGACAGCTCCAGGGCAAAGACAGCTCCAGTGCACCCTGGGGCAGAGGGTGCCCAGGGCCAGGTGGCCTCCACAGCCATCAGGGACCTGGCAACAGGCATTGTGATGTGTGGGGGAAGGGAGCGTGGCATGGGCTTGTTGTGCTCATCATCTCCCTGCCCCTTTGCAGTGCCTTGATGTTGCAGCTGGTACAGGCACTGCCCCCCACCAGCGCAGGGACCCTCACACAGCACTCCAACATCACTGGCACAAGCTGCCCAGAGGGGCCTCTGGAGACGTTCCAATGCCACCTGCACAGAATTTTGTGCAATCTGCTCTAGCACAGCCTGCTTTTACAGGGGGGTGGACTAGATAATCTCCGGAGGTTCCCTCCAACAACGACCACTGTGTGATTCTGGGACTCGTGGCACTTTGGCTGAGGAAGAAGATGTCAGGATCCTCAGGCAACCCAACGTCTGACTGCCCTCCCAGTCTCCCTGTCCAAGAAACCTGCCAGTCCTCACTAGCAGAAATTGGAACTCCACACGTGGGCTTGCAGATGTGCATGAGCACTGCAGGACAACAGCCTTCTCTCTCTTCCCCATCCTATACTGCAGGGCAAGTGCAGATGTTCTGCGGAGGGACCACCAATCCCCACGGGCCCTGCTGCCCTCCCTGTCATGCAGTGGCTCCTCTACCCTGGGCTCCCTCTACTGTGTCCCAGACCAGTGGCCTGCTGTGATGGCACAGCCAGTGGCACTGACCTGCATAGCACATTCCCAGTCCCTCAGGGCCACTGGGTGCCAGTGGGGAAGCTGGGAATCGCCCCTGGCCAGGACCCAGCAGGAGTTCCTCATGGATGGCAGGGATGCCAAAGCATGAGGAATTCCCTACTGGATGTCAGGGAAACAGCACAGAGCCCCATCCATGTGAAGCCACCCCCGGCAGCCCCTCAGCCATAGCTGTGGTTACACAGAACCTCGCCAAGAAGCTCACACGCATCGTCCAGGACACCCTCATAGTGACCAAGCAGTACAAAAAGTTTTTGCAAATGATGATGGCCAAGTTGCAAAAGGAAGCCTGTGGTAGGACACACACACACACACACACACACACACACACCCCGCAGTGCCCTCCTCCCCCCTGCCAGGAAAGAGGAGCAGCTCTAACCAGGCCTGCTGCAGCCCAGAGGGTGGCCCCAGGGCCTTTGAGTGGAGCTGCTGGGGGCAGATGCAGACATGGAGAAGACAGCAGATGGGGACAAAGACCAAGGGCAGGACACGGTGCCAAGCAGAAGCAGCCCTATGCAGATGGGCAGAAGGAGCCCGGTGGGGGTGACGAAGAGGAGCCCCTTGGCGCCAGACAGAATCAGCTCCATGGGCCTGGGCAGCACCATCCATGTGGGGCCGGGCAGGAGCACCCCAGCAGAGCCCAGGCCCCAGCACCGGGTGCCCGTGGGCAGGGCATGTGGGCAGGCGGCCTCAGGACTGTGCCAGGCAGGACTGTGCCTGCAGGAGGGCTGCTCCTGGCTGTGGGGCTGCTCAGAGCTCTGGTGGAGATGCGACTGCTGGCCCCACTGCATCCGCTTCTGCAAGCCCCCGTGGTGGCAGCGCTGCTCCCAGAAGAGCAATGGATTTCCCTGCCAGTGAGCGGCTGGCAGGGTGCAGGGCTGGGAACCCCCTGGGCTGCCCCCCATCTGAAATGTTCAGTCTTTTTTCTATCCTGGTGCTGGGGCTCGTCCGTCCGTCCCGCAGCTGGGGCTGTGTCACTCTGAGTGCCTGAACCCAGTGGGGACAAGCAGGCATTAGGCACGGCTTGCACCCACAAAACAGGGGGTGGGGGTGTCTGGTACCACAGTGGGTGGCGTGTGGGGACCGGGCTGGGCTGGAGAAAGGGGCCGGCAGAAACCTCATCAAGTCCAACAAGTGCCGAGTCTGGTGCCTGTGGAGGAACAAGGCCAGGCCCCGGCACAGTCAGGGGTCACCTTGCTGGAAAGCAGCTTGGCAGAGGAGGTCCTGGTGGGCCCCTCAACGAGATGCCTACTGGGCAGGGGACTTGGACCCCTTGCAAAGGGGGGATCCAGTATGGATTGAGACACCACAGTTAATCCATACACCACAAACACAAAGTCCTGTTGTCCCCGGGTTGGCATATTCAAATGCCTAACAAATGGGGTAGGGGCTTGGTCCCTTAAACACTTTTTGTCCAATACAGATAAGAGAGTTGAAACACGGGAAATAAATCCCTTACCCCATGCGCATACTCTCCTCAGGAACTGTTTGTGAGCAGTTAGTTGTGAATCGTGGAATAGAACCATGGTATACCCCAGACTTGCAAACCTTTATTCCAGACATGTGACCTTGTTGGGGTTTTCTTGCACCAGGGTTTAAACCTGGAGATCCCATATGTTAGGCAAAAACTACCAATCGAGAAAACACATTGAAATATATGTGGTTTCACTTACTATCAAAACAAAGTGGAATTTTGTGAGGGAAGGAAAAGAAAAAACCTGTGACCTATCAACATGCTCCACCGTTCAATATCCAGCCCCTCAGGGTCCTTTCTGGGCATGTTCAGATGGCAAGTTGTACTTCACACTAAATAGTTCCCTGAAATTATTTACATATGCCTAAGGCACTTGTGTATGTCACTTTGCTCCTGTGGGGCTTTCTTGGGGTCTTTTGAGACTACTGGTGGTCAACAAGTTGCTGACCTTTCTTGGGGCACATGCACTCTGCTTGTATTATAGAACCTCATTTATTCTCGGTGCTATATGGTTTTGACAGCAGTGCTCGGTTACCCCACTTCCCTTGGCTATTGTTATAGCCCAGGTGCCTCAGAAGGCTTGCCACCCTTTGCTGAGTTTACTCAATAGGTCTAGTTAATCACTGCTTTAGCTGCAGCCTCTCCTGATGACTCTTTGCAACTTCATCCTGTCAGCGAGAAGCATCCAGCTCTGCCACTGAAGGGCAGCAGGCTCCAGTCACCAGGCTGCTCCCCACAGGGCACAATCCCTACTGCCTGGATCTCGGTGGTGAGAGGCTGTATATAAAAATGAACTATTTTCCAGCAAGGGAAGCAAGGCCTGAACACGCATACTCTGGCTGGTAATTCTCCCAGGCAGCTGCATATTCCCAGTCCCTCAAGGGGACTGGGCTTCCCACAGGGCTGCCCCAGCCCAGCCTGACTCCAGCTGCCCGGGGGCCCGGCACGCTGGGGGGTGGGAACTCCCCCCCACACACACCCCTGGGCAGCCAGAGGGCAGGAGACACCCCTGCGCCGGCCCAAGGGCCTCCCTCGCCCCATGGCCGGCCCCAGGCCCCACTCAGCCTGGCCGCAGACCCAACACAGGCTGCGACCCCCCAGCCCAACGTGGCTGCCAGGAGGCTGAGGGTGGGCAATTACAGCTGCCAGCACAGCCTGGGAACAACATGGCCATGGGGCAGCCCCGGGCCTACATCTCCCAGCATGCCCCGGGAACAACATGGCCATGGGAGAGCCCCAGGCCTACAGCTCCCAGCACACCCTGGGAACAACATGGACATGGAACAGCCCTGGGCCTACAGCTCCCAGCATGCCCTGGGAACAACCTGGCTGTGGGGCAGCCCCGGGCCTACAGCTCCCAGCATGCCCTGGGAACAACATGGCCCTGGGGCAGCCCCGGGCCTACAGCTCCCAGCATGCCCTGGGAACAACATGGCCATGGGGCAGCCCCGGGCCTACAGCTCCCAGCATGCCCCGGGAACAACATGGCCATAGGGCGGCCCCAGGCCTACAGCTCCCAGCATGCCCTGGGAACAACATGGCCATGGGGCAGCCCCAGGCCTACAGCTCCCAGCATGCTCTGGGAACAACCTGGCCATGGGGCAGCCCCGGGCCTACAGCTCCCAGCATGCCCTGGGAACAACATGGCCATGGGGCAGCCCCAGGCCTACAGCTCCCAGCATGCCCTGGGAACAACCTGGCCATGGGGCAGCCCCAGGCCTACAGCTCCCAGCATGCCCTGGGAACAACATGGCCATGGGGCAAACCCGGGCCTACAGCTCCCAGCATGCCCTGGGAACAACCTGGCCATAGGGCGGCCCCAGTCCTACAGCTCCCAGCATGCCCTGGGAACAACATGGCCATGGAGCAGCCCTGGGCCTACAGCTCCCAGCATGCACTGGGATATCCCTGCCATGCAGTCGGGCTTTTGGGGGACACCAGCCCCCAGCCCCAGCCCTGCAGGCCGGGGGCCACTGCCTGGGGCTGCCCGAGCACAGGCCCGGGCCCTGGAGCCTGGGTGGGGCAGGGAGGAGGGAAAGGAAGGCACCGAGCGGCAGGGAGAGGTCAGTCAAGGCGGAGGGGTGGCCGGAGAGGGACAGGAGGCGGCCAGAGGGGCAGGGGGAGGGGGAGGGGCTGGGAAGGGATGGAGAGAGGACAGGGACTGGTGAGGAGCGGGCAGAGGGATGGAGAGGGACAGAGACAGAGGGGCAGGGGGGTGTCGCAGGGAATGCAGGATCAGCAGCAGGAGAGAGGGACAGGGAGAGGAGCAGAGGGGTGGGAAGGGGGACAGACGCACAGACCAGCACAGGCAGGGTGAGGGGACAGGATGAGCAGGCTGTGGCTTTGGCAGTGGCGGCAAAGCTGCTTCTGTGGGTCTTTCCTTTCCCCCTCTGCCCTTATCCCCTCCCCACCCTTCCCCTCGGTGAGGCTGTGTCTGTGGTGTGCCTGCTCTGGTGAAAGGAGCTCCTGCACCAGCCTGAGGGCAAAAGAAGAGGGGCAAGGAGCGAGCTGTCGCAGTCCTTAGTTTGCAGGTTTAATGTATCCTCCCTGTTCAGAAGACACAGCGTGTCTGTGTGTCAGTGGTGCCGGCAGATTTTTATTCTTTATAGCAATTTCTTATAATACCAGACTTCATGCAGAAGGTTCACATTCTGCTTCTAGTAAACGGAATTGCTTTTATGCATGCTGCAGTCTGGATGTGGCAAGTGCCAGGTTAGAGATGAAGATGGAAATGAAAGCAAGTGATGCACACGCAGTGGTGATCCTGCCACAAGCATGCTGTGTATTGACCTGGGAGAACGCTGCAGGGACTCTCAGAAGTCAAGGTTTTCAGTGCTGTTTCTGTGTTTGATACCCAAGGGATGGTTTCCCTCTGTGTGCGTTTCTGGGCAGGCATGTGCATGGAACATGGGTGTGTCTCTGTGCCGTAAGTGGGACTGATGGCAGCTTTTCATTTCATTCCAACTCCAAAGTAAAGAAAGATTGTACCTGCAAAGGAATTCAAACAGCTGTCCTTCTTTCCCAGAGCAAGCGTACAAGCATGGGGGAGCGGTTTACAGGTTCAGAACTTCAACCAGCTCTGGATGGTAAACCCTCAGGAGAGGAAAGAGAAGCCCCACTTTTTTAACTACAGCTCTGCTTCCCTTAATGTGTCTTCTTGTATAGATTGTGTCGTTAGTCAGATTAAAAGCACATGATTAAACTGTGCTTGTTTAAGAAGATACTTGAGGGTTACTTACTGTCTTAAATCCTCTTACGCAGTGGAGGAATAAGGAAAATAAGGAGAGGAAAGCCTGTGCTCAGTAACGGTGTGACGCAGTTCCTTAATTACCGGAAAAGACAAGGCCTCCCACTGTGGCCCCCGACCCTGAAAAAGCACAGGGGCCACTGTTGTTTTAGCAACGCCCAGGTCTCCTTCTTTCAAGGCTTGGCGTCTCATGCTAGCCCACACATTGTGTGGGTCGGGGGGATATAAATCTGGCTCTTTTTCAGGTTCCACCGGCCCCGGATCAAAGGGGTCTTCCTGTGGGGGGTAACTTGTGGCAAAAACCTTCAAGGGGTTGGGGGGTTTCAGGTTCTGCAGCGGTAATGGAGTTACTGTAGGAGAGTTTCCTTCACCCCCCCGGCTTTTTCTCTGTGACTTTTTTCCTGTGCTTTCAAAATCTCAAAAATGCTTTTCCACCATGGGAGCATGCACTGCGCTTTGACTCCCCCGATGTAGCCGCATCCCATCGTTTTACCCCCACATCATCCCAAAGCTCTCGCGTAAAAATATTAGATGCAGTCACAGTGGGTAATTTTACCTGTACCCATCTAAAGATTGCCTTGAGATCATGCCCAGGAATATTCTTTTCATGCTTATTAAGGAGAGCTTTCATAAGCTCAGATAATCTCTTTCGGGGGAAGACGCCTCATTCCCCATGTTTCCCACAACTCACCTCTAAATTCCAGAGGGACTTTTTTTTTCAATTCCTGCTTCCTTTCAGCAGCTCATTCAACGTTGACTCGTGATCTGCTGCTCAGCCTGGCGGCTCATAAACCCATCACGTCGGGGTCACCAAATTGCCGCGATGAGAGATGGGACGCTGCTTGATGCAAGCAAATGTCTATTTATTGTATACAATCACAAGTTTATATACGTTATCAGAGGCCGCGCGCTTTAAACAGATTGGTTCTTTAAACTACACATTACATACTAGGCAATCCCTCATTGCTTAACTACAAACAAAGAACGCTTTAAGTAAGTTTCAACAGTCATCAATCAGCACAAAGTTGTTACTTCTCTTTTGGGCCATCTGTTCCTCATTCCCTGATCTTTACTCAGCCTGACTCCTCCTGTCAGTTGTTACCTATTCACATGCCTTGTCCTCCCGAGGTTTGTAGCCATCCTGCCAAGGTTTTATGGCCGTCCTCCCAAGGTTGATGGCCCACAAGCTCCAGCACATGCCCGCTTATCAGCTGGACCGTACTTGGAGACTTGCCTCTCAGGCCCTGTCTCAGAAGTTCAGGGCAGGGGTTCAGTGCTTGGCTCTGTGCTTGCCTGAATCTCTGCTGCCACTTTTCCGTGGCTCCGCTTGGTGGCAATGGGAACTCAGCTGTGCAGGTCAGAGCAGGGGCTGAGATGCTGAAAGCATCACAGGGAGGTTGATGAGGAAGCTGAGCAAGTGCCTTCCCTCCCCAGAACGCTGCAGAGGAAACCAGCATCAGCTCTTCTTTTCCCTCAGGCTTTGGGGGAGCTGTTTGTTCCTGCCTGCAGACAGAGAGCGGCTGCAGGGCAGAGCTGGGCACACAGGGGCTGAGCTGGGCTCTGTGAGCGCTGGCAGGGAAGAGCCCTGGGGCCAGAGAAAGAGCTGCTGGCAGGGACAGCTGCAGGCAGCGGAGCCCTGGGCAGGGAGGGGGGGAGATGCTGAGGGGAACCCTGATGCAGGGCAGATAGGGGCACCTCCTGGCCATGGTCTGCCGTGCAGGTGCCTTCCCTGAGCATTGCACCTCTGCTCTCCTCTCCCACCCAGCACAGCCTTTAGACCATTGGTTTCATGTGTTTCAACACCCCCTGGTCCAGCAGAGCAGCAGAAGGGATGAAGTGCATCTCTCCTGCTGCCGCGCTGCCATTTCTCACTGAGCAGAGCCTGAGGGTGACTGTCCTGCACTGCTGCTGTGTGGGAGGTGGTGTGCCGGGCTGGGGAAGGGGAAGGAGTTCCTGAGTGTCCCTTTGTCTCTCTCCTGGCCTTGCTCAGATGCTACTGGGATTGCAGACAGGCTCTCTGGCAATAGGGGTTTCAGCTGCAGGCTCAGGGGCAGACCTTGTGGGTCCTCCTGTGCAGACATGTCCTCTAGCATGGAGGCGTCCCAGCTTTCCCCTAACCGATGATGCTGTGGACAATGCAGTCTGTGAGGCTGGGGGAGGAGCTGACGCTCTGTCTCGAGCTTTCCATGATCAGGACCCTTGACTATCTACTTTGGGTGTCCAGCCAAGGTCTGTGCTGCCTCCAGGGCACACAGTGAGCCCTGGGTGTCCTTGGATAGCAGTGTGGTGCTGAGCCTTCGGGAAGGGATGAGGCATTCTGTTCTCTGCAGTGGATCCCTCTGCTCTCAGCGGTGCCTGGCTGCTTGTCAGGGTAACATGGCAGTGTGATCACTCTCCATCTAAGAAAGGAGCAATTGCCGGGCAGCTGGGAAGGAGAGGGATGGAGAGAGCAGAGTGCCTGCCTCTGCCCTCAGGCACAGACAGTCCCCTTGCCTCTCAGCACTCACTCTGCTCTCCCTGAGCACAGCACAAAGCCCTCCTGACCTGACTCTGGCCATGGCCGTTGCTCAGCACGGGCAGAGCCGATGCTGAACAGGCCCTTCTGTGCTGGGAGCAGTTTGGGCTGAGCCAGGGCAAGGCCAGGACTGGCCCCTGCCCCCAGGGTTCCCATGAAGCCCCTGCTGCAGAGCAGGGCTCACTGCTGGGCAGCCAGCGGGCACAGCCCCTGCTCCTCACAGCACACTCGGCCAGCACTCAGCACAGCTCCAGCCACGGCTCGGAAGGGAGCTCTCCTAGGAATGGCAGAGGGGGGGGGACATGGGGCACTGGGAGCGCATCTAAGAGAAATGGCTTTCACTTGACTTTAGAGAAATCTTTCCAGACTTGTCACTATATTTGCTTCACGAAAAGGACCCTATGGTTGGAGGCAGCAGATGTCCAACAGCAGCTCCATCACCCAGTTCCTCCTCCTGGCGTTGGCAGACACGCGGGAGCTGCAGCTCTTGCACTTCTGGCTCTCCCTGGGCATCTACCTGGCTGCTCTCATGGCCAACGGCCTCATCATCACCACCGTAGTGTGCGATCACCACCTGCACACCCCCATGTACTTCTTCCTCC
Source organism: Falco punctatus (assembly GCF_963210335.1). NCBI lineage: Eukaryota > Metazoa > Chordata > Aves > Falconiformes > Falconidae > Falco > Falco punctatus. The sequence goes on along the minus strand of NW_027660235.1, from coordinate 607,648 downwards.
TCAACCTCTCCCTCCTTGACCTGGGCTCCATCTCCACTATTGTCCCCAAAGCCATGGCCAACTCCCTCTGGGACACCAGGGACATCTCCTACTCAGGATGTGCTGCACAGCTCTTCCTGATTGTCTTTTTCCTTTCAGCAGAGTATTTTCTCCTCACCGTCATGGCCTATGACCGCTTTGTGGCCATCTGCCAGCCCCTGCACTACGGGACCCTGCTGGGCAGCAGAGCTTGTGTCCACATGGCAGCAGCTGCCTGGGCCAGTGGGTTTCTCAATGCTGCGCTGCACACGGCCAATACGCTGTCACTGCCGCTCTGCCAAGGCAATGCCCTGGGACAGGTCTTCTGTGAAATCCCACAGATCCTCAAGCTCTCCTGCTCACACACCTACCTCGGGGAAGTGGGGCTTATTGTGGGCAGTGCTTTTTTATTATTTGGTTGTTTTGTTTTCATTGTGCTGTCCTACGTGCAGATCTTCAGGGCTGTGCTGAGGATCCCCTCTGAGCAGGGACGGCACAAAGCCTTTTCCACGTGCCTCCCTCACATGGCCGTGGTCTCCCTCTTTCTCAGCACTGCCACTTTTGCCTACCTGAAACCCCCCTCCATCTCCTCCCCATCCCTGGACCTGGTGGTGTCAGTCCTGTACTCGGTGGTGCCTCCAGCACTGAACCCCCTCATCTACAGCATGAGGAACCAGGAGCTCAAGGGTGCAATGTGCAAACTGATAGATGGATGTTTTTCTGAAGGAATAAATTTATGAATAGCATTTATAATGTAATTTATCACAGACCCAGACTGTCTTCTGAATGTGTTGTAGTTGCTCATGGTATTTCATTTCTGATAAAGGTGTCGCCCCCATTCTAATTCCTTCTGTGGTTTTCTTTTCTGAAGGTGCCCTGCTCTCTCTTCATCTAACAAAGCCAAAGGGCCATTAAACCACTATGTTTTTCCTGGGATTCTTCCTTCCAAGGCCTTTCTGCAGCTGCAGGGACAGTTCCTGTATCCACAGACAGAGGGGAAAAGGTTCCTGGCATGGAAGCAGTGTGAGGGAACACCACCCCTTGGCTCTCCAGTGCTGTCCTCCTTCCACTTCCACACTCTCCTTCTGACCCTCTGCCTTGGTGTAAGGCCTGAGTGCTCTGGCATCTTGGTCACCGCCATGCTGCGTGGCAGTCCTGTGAGCGCAGGCAGGGGCAGGCAACAGGCACCCTGTGACGGTGCTGGCCTCCATCAAATGTTCTGGATTTGTGGAGACCACCTGAATGCAGCACTGCAACGTGCTTCCTTGAACCGAGGTCCCCGTGCCCATTGCTCATGACGAGGGCCATCTCAGTGAGGTGCCGAGCAGGGCGCGACACCCCCGGGCTGAGGTGCTGCCAGCCTCTGGCAGGGGCAGCAGGAGGCCAGGCAGTCACTGTGCCCGCTGCAGTGCTCTGCCTCCGCACGTGCCAGGGACGGGCTCGTGCCTCTGAGCACCCCTGTGTGCGTGAGGCTGGGGTTCAACCACGCCAGCAGTGCATGAGGCCAGCTGAGGTGGGGACACCTCCCAGGGCACCGCCGTTCCTGTGTGTGACTGCAGGAACAAAGGCCACTGTCCCAGGGAGATTCATCTGACTCACCTTGGGCAGGGTCATTGCAAGTGCCTCTGTCTGATCACGGCACCCTTTCTGGATGGTGCCCTCAAATGTGTCCGAGCAATCAGGGAGGTTCTGGGGTCCTGGCAAAAAGCAGACATCCAGCCTTTGTTCAGGAAAAGCAAGAAGGACAATTGGGAGAAATACAGGCTGGTCATCCTCACCGTAGTGTCTGGGGAAATGACGGTGGAAATACTCCTGCAGCCAGTTCCAGGTAGTTGTGGGACATCAAAGGGATTGCTGCACCCCTACGTATTGAGGCAAGAAGGGGATGGTTTGTACCTGCACCTTTGCAAGGGGTTTGACTTTTTCTCCTGCAGTTTCTGTATAGGCAGATGGGTGATATTTGGAGTGAAGAAATGGAGGACACTGTGGGTGGGACGTTGGCTGGCGGCTTGTTGCTATGTCTCGAGCTAGCTCAACGGCGTCAGGGAGCGAAACCCGACCTTGGGAGAGAGACACAGTTATGCTTGTTGGAAGGAAGCCATGGGAGCAAGAGGAGAACCTTGAAGATAGGGAGTGGTCTGCAGAGCTTGTGGCCTTGTAGATAAAGGGAGTTGCTGAGCTGCTGTGTCTGTAATAAAAAAAGAGCCCAGAGTGGAAAGCTGCAGAGCAGAGTTACAGGCTGAGACGTCAGCCCCCTGCAAAGGTATAAAAGGCTTGCTTGATTTTAATAAAGTGTCTTCGAGGTGTCTTCGAGTGTCTTCGTGCCTTCAATCCGCTCCCAGAGTCGGTGCATGCGACGAGCGAGGGGAAGCGAGCAGCCGACTCAATGTGAGTGATAAAGCAAGCTTCGATTTATTACGGCGCGATTATGTCTTATATACAGTTCCAGTTAATTATGCCTACAAGTCATCTGCTGATTGGCTAAGCTCTAAAGGGTTACATTTTCATACGTCCTCCTACTTGCGGTTTCTGCGGATAGCTAGCTACATATATTTTTTTCTCTCTTGTCTACGCGAATTCCTCAAAGTTATTTACAACATTAGGCACAAGGTCAGTGTTTTTCTCAGCTTCCTTATCAGCATGCCTCAGCACAGCTGCAAGGCCTGCTTCAGCTAACTTACGCTAACTTTGTTTCACAAAGATCTTTAAGGGAGTCATGGCCGTGATCACACAGCCATTCTGCAACATTTCCCCCTTTTTCTCTTTGCGCAAGCAAAACTTGTGCAGTTACAAGCTCGAGTAATTTTCGAATACAAGAGAGAACACAGCTTAAACATAGGAGTGCAATGCTAACAATTATTACTATAAGCAACACACTTTACAACAGCCCTTTAAACTACCAGAAGACCGCCCTAATAATAGAGCACCATAACTTTGTCCATTAATTATCAGAGGTCCTCAGACACGAGTTGCAATTTTTTGTGTTCGGTTGTCAATTAATGTTGTATCTACTGCTGTTGCCAGGTCCAGGCCGAGGCTCCCTCGGGTGGCAGGTTGTAACATGGTGTCTGTCGATAAGAGTTGGTCATGTCTCCTGGAGGGGGTGTCGTGAAGGTGACAGGAGTCGCGATTGGGGTCGACGCGCTGCGGCTCCTGGCGCTCGGTTTCTCGTTTCCCGTCTGCCGACAGACGTTGGTCTTGTGGGTTCCTTGCTGACAATTTCGGCACCACACTTGACGTTGTCGACATCGGTCACGGGTATGTCCTGGCTTCCCGCATCGATAGCAGAGGAAGTCTCGGCGCGTGGTGGTCACTGGCTTTGGGGGCGCGGTAGCCCCAGGGGGGCGCAGAGGCGCAAGCGCTGCAAATGCCTGACTTTGGGCTTGCACTAAATCTCTCCCTACTGCTTGGATTGCTTCCACTAGCAAGGCTTGCTGACCTACTGGCACCTGACTCATTTGCTCTAGCATTGTTTCTACAGAAGAATCTAAGGGCAGGGTTACTAAAATGCCTTTGGTGTCACTGTACTATTCTCCAAAATACATTGGCGTAATAACGGCCCTTTCATAAAGTTAGGTATATCTGGTGGGCTCACTGTGGAGGCCTGACTCATTCACTGTACTACGTAACTGACTTAATATTTTCCAATCAAAGCCTCCCAGGTTCCCTGTCTTTGGTTAGCGGCATTCATCTGATACGTTACAGGGAAAGCTTGTAGGGGGTTGACTTGATCAGCAATATAAAATATTCCCTGACCAGCCGCTTCTTGTGCTATTTTTTTTGCCAATTAATGTGCGTAGAACGCACCAGTTTCTTTACTGTAGGTTTTTCTTTTTTTTTTAGAATTTTGTATTGACTGCCCACTGCTATTTTCTTCCTCAGCAGCACTTTCGTCAAATGTGTCCCCGCCCTCTGGCCCCCCCAAGGCTACTGTGCCGGAGAGGGGGAGGGGGGTGGGGTGGTGGAGGACACGAAGGGTCTATAGGTGGTACAGTGGGCTCTATAGGTGGTACAGAGAGCACTGTTTGTGATAAAGGGGGTATTGGAATGTGATTTTCACATGGCATAATTTTTCCTGCATTAGGATCTGCGCTTGCAAGTCGGCTTGTTACTGCCGCAGCAAGGCGCTTTTCTGCTTGATATCTTTTTACACAATTAGTTACTTCACGCCATGATTTCATCAATTCTTTTGCTGCCTTATCGTCATCTATAACTGAGTCCCACAAGCAGTCCCTAAATGCACGCCACTCCTCTACTTCAAACATTTTTTCGGGGTCTGTAAAAAACCCTTTTGCTTTTCCCATAGTAATTAACCTGGCCAGATCTTTTAAAGGGCCTACTCCCCGCTTTTCTAAAAAGCATCGCAAAAGAGCGAGTGCTACCTCTTTTTCCATAGCGCGCTTAAAACAGTCCTTTTCCTTGATTAAGATGCAGCCTTTTCTCTGGGTAGACACTCACGGACGGCGAACATTTCCTTGATTAGTCGTCGGTTCAAGCACGGATCGAGTTACGATGCCTGCATCAGTCGATCTTCGCTCCCTGGTCGCTGCTGCCAGTGCTTCTCCGTCCTCGCTGTCCGGTGAAGAGCAAGGATTGGGGGTCCCTGTTCAGGCGCCACTTGCGACGAGCGAGGGGAAGCAAGCAGCCGACTCAATGTGAGTGATAAAGCAAGCTTCGATTTATTACGGCGCGATTATGTCTTATATACAGTTCCAGTTAATTATGCCTACAAGTCATCTGCTGATTGGCTAAGCTCTAAAGGGTTACATTTTCATACGTCCTCCTACTTGCGGTTTCTGCGGATAGCTAGCTACATATATTTTTTTCTCTCTTGTCTACGCGAATTCCTCAAAGTTATTTACAACATTAGGCACAAGGTCAGTGTTTTTCTCAGCTTCCTTATCAGCATGCCTCAGCACAGCTGCAAGGCCTGCTTCAGCAAACTTACGCTAACTTTGTTTCACAAAGATCTTTAAGGGAGTCATGGCCGTGATCACACAGCCATTCTGCAACAGGTGCATCACACGCCACAGGGGCTCAAGACCAAATGTCACCAGTGGTCAAGTCCTCCTGGTGGCCACTGACTAGTGGCATCTTCCAGTGCAAGCAGTTGGGCCAAGTGTGTTGAATGTCTTGATTGTCTCCCAGTGCAAGCTGACAAAGTGGCTTTTCAGACCCTTCTGTGGATGATGCCAAAGTGGGAAGAGCCCTTGAGAGATGCCATCCAGTTCACCCTGCCTTCAGCAGGACAGCTGGACAAGCGGAATTACAGGGGCCTCTCCCAACCTGAGATATTCTAGGACTCATTGACTCACTTCCCTGGAGAGCTCAGTTGGGATGGGATAGCAGGGGGAAGAAGGGAAAACAGAGGCGCAGAAGCAGAGACAAAACATGGTCCAGTAGAAACAGAGCAGTTCCCCTGAGGACTGTTCTTCCACCCAAACGGTAGGTAGGAAATCCATGAGATAAATTGGCTGAGAGAAGCTTCCCTTTATCTGCTGGGTGGTGGGCCGTGGGGAGGGTGACGGCTGAGGACGGTATCTCGTGGTCAGTTGTGTCTCAGGGACTCACATTCCAGCAGGAAGCCAATGGCTGTGACGGGGGCAGTGAGGCCAGTTCTGCCTGCAGAGGGGAGAGTCCAACAGCAGCAATGTGCCTGGGAAAGGGGCGGTGAGGTCACCTCTGCCTGAAACAGCGCGTAGGGCAGCCCCTGACTCATGGCTGGGACACGTGCTGTTAAGCTCCATCTGCCCGTGTCTCGGGCAGGCCAGCAGAAGGCCCCTGGGTGGCACACGGGCTGTGAGAGCCCCTCTGCCTAAGGACCTGGGCTCACTCCACCGAGGGGCTTCTTTCTTGCTTGTCACGTCACTGCTGCCTGAGAACATGGCAGCACAGCAGCAGGCACACCGCTTGCTCGTGTCTATGCGAGAAGCTGAAAGGCTCGCAGCCTTGGAAGAGCGCGGTGAGGCCGTGGCATGGTCAGGGGAAAGGCCACAAGGAGGGTGATGGGTCGGGATGCCCGCCTGAAGGGTGGTTTCCCAGGTGGTGGAGCTTTCCTTGGAGGTAGGGAAGAGCAGGAGGGAGAAACACTGCCAGCCAGTGCAGCTGGGAAAGTGGAGACTGGAGGTCAGGAGGAGGAAATGTCACTCAAGGGCTTGTGCTGTGGTGGGAGACGTCGTCCAGAAGGAGTGTGAGATCAGTGCATGTGTGTGTGTTTGCAGGAACAGCGTGTGAGGGTGGGCAGACATCGGTGCATGTGTGGCAAGGGCAGGGTGAGAGCAAGGCGGGGAAGCCAGATGGGTGCCTGCAGCCTGCCGGGGAAGAGCATCAGCTGTGGGACAGCACAGGACAGCGTAAGATGGAAGGCAAAGGGCACGGGCAAGGCTGGAAGTCACCAAGAGAACCCAAGGGTTGTCCCCTTGCGTACGGCCATTGTCTCTGCCGTACAGAGTGCGGTTTATGGCACCTGCAGTGTCCTTGGCCATCTCTACCACTCCTGTGGATCTCTTTATCACTGCCTTCCCCAATTCAGCAGCCCCTCGCCAAGGAATAAACCACCCAGCAGAAGAGTGAAACCCAGTGGGTCTCTCTGTAAGGGGTGGTTGATTCTGCCAGTATCTCCGCAGGTAAGTTGTTCACCACCAACTGTTCTCCGGTGTCTCAGTCAGTCATATCAGGAAAAATCCCTCCCTGTGTACATCTACCCAACCATCTTGGTGGTAACGCTTTTTGTGCTGCACTGGCACATATCCAGCACCACCCAGTGCCCAGTGGAACGTTCCAGTACCTACTGCTAGTTAGTTCTGACAGCTTCATGAATTGTATTGAGCAATCACAATGTGGGTAGTGCCCCACAAAGAGCAGAGTTCCATTTTGGTGTGTCTTGGCTTCATTTTAGTAACATACTTCACACTGAGTGTGGATTCAGTATTGCCCAGGTCTGGAGGTCAGTCTCGTTCCAATGAGTGTGTTTTGGTCTTAGCCACAAGTTATGCCCACTAGTCCCAAATGGGATGGGGATACCAGCTACAGGCATTCCTGCATGAGGACATTCAGGGAAATGGGTACCTACCCAACAATCCCTCCTCCTAACAGCATTCATCGATCCTTCCATCATTTTCAAATGAGTATTCCATGTCCATGACTCCTCCCGGTCCCACCCAAGCTGAGGATTTAGCATACCACATCACAGGCCAAATTCTATACATCTGTAAAACATGTTTCAACATATATCTACAAAGGAGAGGCAAGTAGCAGACTCCAGCTTCCCTGTAGACAGCCCAGTCTTATCTGGGGTCGCATTTCAGTCATCCACTTATATGCTGTCTGGCAATAATGCAAGATCCTGAACCTAGAACTTCATGATTCTGGAGGTAGTTTCAAGCATAAAGGTTTTTTTGTTGCTTGGCAGTCCATTCTGGTGATGTGGCTGCTTAAACCCTGCTATGGCACGTCCATGGAGTGACTCCTTCAGGCCTGACAGCAGCGTAGGTGCTGAGAAAAATCTGGAAAGGTCCTTTCACTTCTCTTCAACGGTTCATCCAACCACGTTCTAAGATACACGCAATCTCCGGGTCGGTAGTGATGTACAGGCACGTCCAGGGACAGATCTGCGCTCACAGTGAGGTACCTCTGGAGAGAGGACAGGACCTTTCCTAGAGACTGAACATACTCTTTTAAGCCATGTTTGCCTTCTATTATTTTGGGATTCAGTCCCATTTCTGTCACCTGGCAAGGTTTACCACGTATCCTTTCCAAAGTCTCTCCTTCCGTTTACGCTGGATCCTGTATCTGTAGCAACGCTGAGGGAAAAGCATCTGACTGCTCTCTCTGAGGTTCTTGGCAAATTTTACTCATCTGTCCTTTCAGGCTTAGCTTCATTCTTTCTACTTTCCCGCTTGATTGAGATCTCCATGGAGTGTGGAGATCCCATTTTACCCCTCCTAGTTTAGCTAAAAGGTGAAGGGCTTCTACTACCAAGTGTGGACCCCTACGTGCGAGCGGCGGGGAATAACATGCAGCCGACTCAATATGAGTGATAAAGCATGATTCCATTCATTAATCCGAATAGCTCTTATTTATACAGTGTATCTAATTATGCATACTCAGCAGTCTATGATTGGCTACAATCACTACCTGCTCATTTACATGGTCCTCCTACTTGCGGTTAGCTAGCTTACGTAACTTCTTTATCTTTACTGCACATACCTCCTCAGAGTTGTTTGTGAAGCCTGTTAAGGCCGCGGTGTCCCTGCAACTCCGCAGCCATCAGCACAGCTGGCAACCTCAGCTGAGGCCCAGTCTTGATAGCACACTGGTTGGATGCGGCTCTGCTCGAGCAAATGCTCTAATGATCTGTGACCCTTCTCATCCAGCCATTCTCCAACACCTACCCAAAGAAAGTCCTATGGGTACCCCAAATCTCAGTATTATCTCTGAACTTACACTTATGATAATTCTTACTGGTGCGGCAAGGGAAAGCTTCCAGCCAGCCTGAAAAAGCATCTGCCATTGCTAAAAGATACTGATACCCATTTTGCTGCAGTAACTTGGAAAAAGTCTATTTGCCAGTAATCCCCGGGGCTTTGTCAGCCCTGGGAAAGATCATTGGGGTAGGTGAGGGTTATTCTTCAGGTAAAACTCATGCTTCTTCACTCTGCTTTTTGTTTTCCCAGTCATGGTACTTTTAGAACTTGCCCTTTCAAGGCTTCTAACATCCTCTCAAATCCCCAGGGAGTTTCTTGGTGCTTCCTTTTAGCCAATTCACACATAATTTCCTCTGTAAATGTTAGTTGATGCGAAGGAGTCACCCATCATCCGTGATTTGGGTTGCCTTCAGTATATTAGCCAACTGATTGTTTCCTGGTGGATCCTGTGGGCTCTTAGGTCCTAATTTCTGCCATTTCTCTGGCAGGACTAGCAATATTTGACTTTCAGCTGCTTCTTTCCTTGCTTGATCTGCCACTTGCTGTCCTAGATGCACCGAACTATCTCCAAGGTGCTGCACTTTACAAAGCATAATTGCCAGCACCCTGGGTCAGCCGGTCACCTGAAATGATTGTTGGGTCTTTGCCTCATAATTTGGCTGGGGATCCTTGAGAGGTTCAGAGTCCTCTTTCTTTCTTTCTTTCCAACAGCCCCATCGGCATGGTCTAGTCCAAAGGCAAATTTCAAATATGTCCATTCATTAAAAAAGCCTTGTCTGTTGATAATAATGCCAGTGCCCTTAGTAAGGCTGTGAGTTCTGCCTCTTGGACCCACGTGTCAGATGAGAGGGCTTTGCCTTCTCTTCTCTCTCTGATAGTTACCACAACATATCCTGCTCTTTGGGTCCCATTTTGCAAAAAAACTACTACCACCTACAAATAAGTCCCAGTCTGCATTTTCTGTTGGCGTGCCTTTTAATTCCACTTGGCTAGAATATACCTCTGCCATTGTCTTTAAACAATCATGAGTTACTTCTTCTTTGCCACTGAGATCATGTCATTTTTGCCCAGGTGTCAGTTCCTGGGCCTCTTGCACCGGTAATACTGTAGCTGCCACCGTGCGCGGACAGGTTGGCCGTCCTTTACTGACACTGTCCAGCTGTTTGGAAAAGCTCCCCACGGCTCTGCTCCATGGTTCCAGTCTCTGGGCCTACACTCCTAAGGCAACGTGTCACCTTTCATGCACAAGAGTTCCAATGGGTTTTCTAGGTTTGGGAGGCCTAGAGCTGGAGCACTCATTCCAGTCCGTTTCCATTCCGTAAATGCATCTCTGCACTCCTGAGTCCAGACAAGGGGGTTTCTGTTTCCTCCGACACCTTCATATAAATGCTTGGCAATGAGTCCCAAATTCATTATCCGTAAGTGACACCACCCGGCCATTCCCAGGGATGCTCTGAGCTCTTGTTTTCATTTGGCTTCTGGGATTTGACAAATGGCTCTTTTCTTCCAGCTCCAAGACTCTGCAGGCCCAGGCAGGTTGTAAATCCCCAATTGGTTGCTTCTTCTGGGGTGATCTGAGCTCTTCCCCAGGATAGTTCGTACCCCGCTAGGTGAAGTCTGAAAGGGGGGAGTTGTTACTGTATTTTTTATTTTTTTTTTCAGTTCTGCAACTGCATTGCTTCCAGGTATTGCTCTTTGTTTCAGTGTAATCAGCACTGAGCCATTGCTAACCCACCCTCGCTGTGTAAGTTCATGCCAAGAGGAAAAAATGTCCAGAACTTGTGGTCCCTGAGGAGACCGTTGTGTGGTAACTAATGACACAAACATGGACAGTCCATACAGGGGAAGCACAGTGAGCTTCAATTCAGTTCAGCCAGCTGTAACCAGAGGGTCGGCTGCGTGTGAGACTCCAGTGTCTGATTGTCCAAACCACTTTTGGTGCTGAAATCAGCGTTTTCCAGGCCCAAGCACTGTTTAGGATCTCAGCTCCTCTTTGACCACACTTTTAAGGCACAACTTTTAAATTTTGGAAAGCAAAGCCTGATTTTAAAAGCCTAAAGCTTCATTTATCGAATAGAAAAGCACATTTATAGAGTTCAGAAACCTCCTTCTCAAGCCCTGAAGCCCTGGCTGGCTGACACTTTGTGCAGCCCAAACCTGACAGCCTCCAAAGGGGGGGATCCCAGGGACTCTCGGGGTGCCCTGCTGCAGTGCAGACCACCCTCTCTTTACATTCTTTCAGGCCTGGGGGAAGCTCCTGGGAGGCAGTTTGTGGCTGCTGCCTCTGCCATTCTACCTGTCGCTGCAGCACAGGTGCCTTCAGCATCCCTCCAGGCAGGCAGAGCCGGCTTTTAGGCTGCCCTGGGCCCCTCCAGCAGGCTCAGGAGGCCCAGGTCCCTCAGCCCCTGCACACAGCTCAGCTGCTTTAGGCTCCTAACCCCACCGTGACAGGCTGCCTGGGGCCCTTCTCCAGTTTCTTCACCCTCCTTCCAGAAGGGGAAACTCATGGGCTCATCCAGCATCCAGCATAATTCCCATGCCCTTCTCCCGCAGCTGTTCCTCAGCCAGTCACATCCAAACCTGTCCCAATGGACAAGGTTGTTCTGCTCCCAGGGCAGACTTTGCCCACTCTGCCTTGTCAACTTACGGAGGTTTCTTTCAGACGAGTCCCCAGGCATGCCAAGGTCCTTCTGGACTGAAACCCCAACACATCAGCACTTCAGGTCTGTGGGCAAGTGCTTCAAACACCATCAGAACAAGAGGAACGGGAGACAACGATGCACTACATGGAGTTTCTACCTCAGGTTGACAATTCCCACAGTAAACATCTCCGAAATACCAGGAGAGGATATAAAACAAGAAAAGCATGGCCAAGGGGGAAAGGACTGACAGGCTAGGGTGTTTTTGAGTTTTGTTTTTTCTTTTTTGAAGGATATTAGGAGAGTACCAGATAAGCACTTGTATCAGGGAAAGGATGGGCTCAGGGCTGATTGTGTGCACCTATGAGGCAGTCCTGCACCTGATGTGAGTTCCTTCAGTGCTCAGGGAACATGCGAGTGCTTTGCCTAACTGGAAAACAGGAATGGGAAGGAAGGACAGCATCATTCAGGCTGATGAGGACCTGGGCAGGTTTCTTGACCAAGCTCCTGCACAGAGCAAGGCCAGACCAAGTGACTCAGGGCTTTCCCCAAACAGACTTTGGTCCCTTTCTGGGACAGAGCCAGCACACAGTCTGTGAGATACAGATTCCAAAAGAAGGCTGTCATCATTTTGGAAGACTTACTCAACTTTAGGTCCTCTGAACCTCTCTTGTTTCAGCCTATTGCCTCTTGTCCTTGTGTCTTGTGGTACGGAGATGAGCCTGACTATGTCTTCCTGGTACTAGTGCCATGCTGCTGAATGTTCCTTCAAGATCTTTTTTTCTCCAGGGTGGACAAGCCCAAATGACTCAACTTCTTCTCATTTTGCAAGTTCTCCACCTGTGACCACCATGGTGGGCCTCCACTGAACAGTGTCTGGTTTAACAATGTCTCTGCTATACTGGATTCCAGATACACTGGATCTATTGTATCATGTGCCGAGCAGAAAGGGATAATCACTTCAATTGTCTCTGCTCAATCTCATCGAGCCCACCATGCTGTTTGGCTGAATTTCCTTACGACTCATGCTCTGCCTGAAACACGCAAGGGTCAACAGGACCGTGCCCACACAGCTGCTACCCAGCCACGCAGTCCCCAGGCCCTCTGATTGCAGTGGCTTAGTCCACTCTGGAGAAAGGACATTGGATTTTTATTTATCAAATACAATGATTTTCCTTTGGAACCTCACTTTGACCTGTCTGTGTCCTTAAAGATGACAAACTTGCTTTCCAGTGCTGTGTCTGCTGTCTTGAGTGTGGTGTAAGAGTCAGTCTAAAGAGAACTATATGGTCTCAACATTGCCAACAGAGACCTGGAGATGGAACGTCGTCCTCATGGACACCAAGACACCAAGACCCTGGGAAAGAGAACTGCACGGTACGAGGAGTACTATGCTGCTCCCTGCAACGTGGGACTGAATAAGGCCTCATAACAGCTGTCCAGAAGATGAATCACAACTGTGGTCATAACAACGAACTGGAAAACAATACAAGAACACGCCTCCTGGTCTGAAGCTACCCGCCACTGGAACAAGATAACCTGGCTCGAGAGGGCGTAGACTGGCGGCAGTCCATGGACCAGAGGAGGAGCAAGGTGTGTTGCTTGGCATAAAAAGATGCCTTCTTAGCAACTGAACTTTGGAGATCTTCCCCACCAAGGATCACGATGACTGGAAGGACCGGCGGGACGCTGCCTGGACCTGGGACCATAGGGACGCCTTGGACTCGTGGTGGTAGCTGTAATCCTCTTTCCTTTTCTTTTTACTTTACTTTTTATTCACTTTCTGTCTTTCTACCTATCGCACGCTGCTTTATGGGCAACCAATAGAATTGTGCTGTTTGAAGCATAACCTCCTTGGTGTGGTCACCTTGATTTTTTGTGCTTCGAGATGATAGTTAACGAACCATCACGAGTCCACTGAGTGGATCATGACATTAAACTGGCGTCACGGACAGGATCCTGAGAGACAGAGGGGTGCAGGTTGTGTGTGGTTTGTAACAGGGGAAGGACGTTTCATTCTAGCCTCACCTGGCCCTACACCCAGCTGGGTGAGAGGTCTCCAGAAAGCAAGGGGGGCGACTCAAATTTCCCACATACCACACACGCCTAGGCCTTAGCACTCCAAACTCCGATTGAGGGCTCTGTCTGTTGGGATCAAGCTAAAAGAACTCAAAGTGCAAAAGGGGGAAAGTGCTATAAAGGGGGGTTGCCTGTTGCTAGGTAGGGCCTGGCGGCCGGAAGATCTCGCGCTGTACGGAAACACAGGGCCCCCCCTCCAGATAGCCAACAGCTTTTGATTTATGATGTAAGCAGACGGAAGTGACATTGTAAACCTAGGCTATATAGTGTCACGTCGTTCAGCAATAAACGCCATTTGCCATCCACCACATTGGTGTCTGTGAGCTGATGGACCGAGCGGCCAGGGGTTGGCCGCCGTGCCGTTCCTGAACCAGGTCACCGCGCGCCTGTAAAAAGGCAACAAGTGGTGCCGAAACCCGGGAAAATCACCTGGAGTCGGGTGAACGGCGGCCGGAGCGGCAGGACCAGCCCGGCGGGGAGGACGCTCCCGGACCAACCAAGAGGATGGAAGCTCTTGCGAAGGTCGTATTACAACTGCATAAGCAGTGGGGTATTGACTGTAAGCCCAAAGATTTTACTCTCGCAGTTGCGAGACTTTTGGAGCTGGGGGTCATTGACCAGCCGGTGGATATACTCCACCCAGATGTGTGGGACAAATGTTCTCGCGCTTTATGCGATGAAACGATGTCTACTGGTAGTGGGAAAAATCTGAAAGCGTGGGGGAAAGTCGTCCAGGCTCTCCAAAAAGCTAGACACGAGCAGGAGACCTGGAAAGCTGCCAGGGATTGTCTGTTATCCACCCCGCGGGTGGGAATTGGGGCGGCTACGCAAACCTCACGCCCCCCGGCTGAGGAGGGTTCCGTCGACCCTCAAAGCCGACAGAAAAGTGACGCGCCCACTCAGCGTCCGAAAGACTCTAACATCTTCAGCTCGCCCACAGACTCCTCGGCGAACTCCTTTTGGGGCAAACTGGCTGCAGAGGCCAGGGATGCTGAGGTGAAAGCCGAGGCTGAAAATACACGGATTGAACCACCACCATATGTGCCCCAAGATGTCGCCGAGCAAGAAGAAGAGCGGGGCGAGACCACCCCCGGCGGGAGCAGGGGGGGAGCGCTAGAGTTAACAGGCGCACACAGAGGGGAGGGGGAGGAGAATGGGAAAGAAAAGAGTGATTGGCATGACCAAAAAAGGGAAAAGAGCACGAGCGAGGGGCGGAAAGCTAATCAGAATGACCCTCCTCAAAACCGTCCTTATAAGGCAGGCGCCTCCCCAAGCGGAAGGCAGGGCGGGCAAAAAGGGAAAGAACCGCCCAATTACACAAGAAAGGGGAGGGGCCGAAGCCTGACCACATACCACCAACACCCGGAAGAGAGCAGTCAGTCGGACTCTGACTCTGACTCAGACTCTGCATGGGAGACTTGGCTTGCAAATACAAAGACCAAAATATCACCACTCACGGAAAAAGAAAAACATAAGGGGACAGAAATTACTCTCACTGATTGGAAAAAAATACAAATTGCATGTGCCGAGTGGGCCCCTACAGACACACTAGCATTCCCGGTCCGAGTGACGGACGGGGGACAGAGGGTTCATTCGCCCTTAAACCCTAAGGATATACAAGCGATTGTTAAAGCAATCGCGGGCAAAGGACTCAATTCTGCCATGGTCTCCACCCTCATAGATGGGGTTTTTGGGGGGGATGATTTGCTCCCGTTCGATATAAAACAGACCTGTAGGTTGATTTTTGACGGGGCAGGGATGATTGTGTTTAAACAAGAATGGGAGGAGAACTGTGCGAGGCAGTTAGCCCGAGTAACCGGAGCGGATCATCCGCTACACGGCTCCAGCCTACAGCGGTTGATGGGTACAGACCCAACAATGATTACCCCCCAAGCACAAGCCCAGGGCCTGCGGGCCCATGAAGTTATGGCAACTACTTGTGCAGCTAGAGAGGCCATTCGCACGACCTCTAGAGTTATTGCCAAGCCATCGCCATGGTCCACAATAAAACAAAAAGAAAGCGAGAGTTTTACACAGTTTGTAGATCGCCTCCAAGCAGCAGTCGATTCCTCAACCCTGCCCCCAGAGGCAAAAGGCCCAGTCATCGCAGACTGTTTGCGGCAACAGTCTAATCTAAAAACCAAGGAAATCCTGCGATCACTTCCACCTGGGTCAAGCCTTGCAGACATGATTAAACATGTAGTGAGCGAAGAACACCTAGCCCCAATCCAAGTGGCCGTTCGTGCACTGGCTAACGTGATGGTATGCCCCAAATGTGGCCAACCAGGCCATGCGATGACCAATTGCCCCCAATCAGGAGACCCGCCAACAGCACTCCTCCCGCAAAACCGATATAAAGGACCATGTTGGGCCTGTGGAAAGAGAGGGCATCTTGCGAAGGAATGCAGACTTAAAAAGCAGGGAAACGGGAAGGGGAGGGGGCCCCTGGGCCGCACACAGCCCTCTCCCACTTGGGATGTCAGGCGGCCCCATTACACCAACCCCAGACAGGGGGGGTCACCCCCAAACCCGTTGCCCCCGAGGGAAGCAACCAACTTTATGGCCCAGCCAACGACCCCACAAACCTGGCCTCCGTCCCAGGGACAGCAGGGACCGCCCGGTGGGAGCGGGACCCCTGGGTGGCCCTGGCAGTAAGGTGTGACAACCCACCAGTGGTGTGGGGGATTTGTTCCCTCTATAATTCCATAAATGGTATCACCATCAGTATCCCCTTTTTGATTGACACCGGAGCAGATGTTACAGTCATTCCTGAAACGAGCTGGCCCCCACCTTGGAAATTGGAAGATGCCTCCCCGGTGGGCGGAGTCGGGGGATT
The DNA here is from genome assembly GCF_963210335.1 of Falco punctatus. Taxonomy (NCBI): domain Eukaryota; kingdom Metazoa; phylum Chordata; class Aves; order Falconiformes; family Falconidae; genus Falco; species Falco punctatus. The sequence goes on along the minus strand of NW_027660235.1, from coordinate 591,650 downwards.
AACCCGAGCTCGGAAAAGTGCTCACGTGGTAGCAATCACGCTTCACACTGAAAAAGGGACCGGAGAAGACCATTACCCTCTTTCCCATACGTCATGTCAGGAGTCCCACCCCTGTTGGGAAGGGACGCCCTAGCCTTATTAAAAGCCAGGGTGACAAATTTACAGTAAGGGCCACTGCCGTACACCCACTTCCGCCGATCAGACTGACATGGAAATCGTCCGACCCAGTCTGGGTTGAGCAGTGGCCCTTGTCAAAGCCTCGAATGGATGCCCTTCTTGAGTTAGTTGACCGCGAACTGCAACGAGGTCATATAGAGCCTTCCACTAGTCCATGGAACACCCCAGTCTTTGTAATACCCAAACGAACAGGCGAGGGGTTTCGTCTCCTCCACGACCTGCGCGAGGTAAACAAAAAAATCCAACCAATGGGTCCCGTTCAAACACTGTTGCCCATGAACTGCATGGTTCCGGAGGGACAACCTTGTGCTGTCCTTGATATTAAAGACTTTTTTTCTCAATACCTCTGCATGAGGCGGACAAAGAGCGGTTTGCTTTTTCTGTAGTGTTTCCAAACAGCCAACGCCCCAACTTGCGCTTCCAGTGGAAAGTGCTGCCCCAAGGAATGATCAATTCACCCACTATCTGTCAAATCACAGTAGATCGAGCACTGGCACCGGTACGGCGCAGTGACCCGACTGCGACTATCATTCAATATATGGATGATATCCTGATTGCCGCACCATCAGGCAATCAGGTAGACCACCTGGTGACAATAATTTCAGAAACCCTCGAGACAAACAGGTTTGAAATCGCGAGTGCAAAAATAAAAAGAGGACCCTGTGTCAGTTTCTTGGGAATGGGAATCACAAGTTCTTATATAACACCTCCTCAAATAAATATCAGTCGAACCGTTAAAACACTCCATGATGTGCAACAGTTAGTGGGGTCTTTGCAATGGCTCCGCAATGTTGTCCTGATCCCTCCCGAAATCATGGCCCCCCTGTACGATCTCTTGAAAGGGAAACACATGGGAACAAAAAACTCTGACGACAGAGGCAGTAAACTCTCTCGACTTTATCGAACAACAGGTGTCATCAAACACGCTCGCCAGGTGGAACCCAGCTATGCCACTCGACCTGTATGTGCACTTCACGGAAGGGGGGGGGAGTAGGAGCGCTGGCCCAAGGCCCTCCTGAAAAAGCTCAGCCAATACAATGGGTAGTCCTGGGAAAAACGTCACGCGCTTTCTCTCCAGGAGTCGAGTGCCTTGGTAACCTCATCATGAAAGGCAGGAAACTCGCCCTAAGGCATCTGGGCATTGAGCCAGCCAGAATATACCTACCCTTTCGCAAACAGCTCCCAACACAATCAGTGGCAATGTCAGAATATCTAGCTATAGCCCTCGCCGGATTTGGGGGAGAAGTCCGGTATGCCACAAAGCCCCCCTGGACTCAAATGCTAGCTATTGTTGACATCGACCTCCCGCGGAAAATCATGGACCGGCCCCAACAGGGACCAACGGTCTTCACAGACGCATCCTCAGCGACCTCAACCGCGGCAGCAGTATGGCAGTCAGGAGGAGAATGGCATTGTGTCAAAATGACCGATCGTGCGATCTCCGTCCAACAGCTGGAAGCAGCAGCTGTAGTGCTGGCATGCGGTCTGTTCCCAACAGAACATCTCAACATAGTAACTGATTCAATGTTTGTGGCCAAGCTTTGCTTAGCCATGTCAGGGCCCGGCGTGTCAACATCCACAATAGCTCTGATGCTAGAAGAAGCACTTTTTTCCCGAAAGGGCACTGTATCTGTTATCCATGTCAATAGCCATGACCCAATCAAAGGGTTTTTCCAAATCGGCAATGACAAAGCAGATGCCGCTGCAAAAGGGGTGTGGACACTGAAAGATGCCCGCCAATTACATGAGTCCCTTCACATTGGAGCTAAAGCGTTAGCAAAGAGATGTGGGATCTCGACCACTGACGCGAAACATATAGTAGCTACATGTCCCCACTGTCAAAAAGCACCATTGTGGTCTAGCAGAGTCAACCCCAGAGGTCTTAAAGCCTCCGAGGTGTGGCAGACAGATTTTACGCTCTGCCAATTGCTAAAACCTCGAGCATGGCTAGCAGTAACTGTAGACACATATAGCGGGGTGATCGCAGCGACCCAACACCTTAAGACCAACGCTAAGGCAACCATCCAACATTGGCTAACAGCCATGGCGTGGCTTGGCATCCCTAATCAAATCAAAACAGACAACGGCCTGAATTTTGTGTCTAAATCAGTCCAGGCATTCGCTCTGAAATGGGGTATCACTCTGACACACGGTATCCCGTATAATAGTACAGGACAAGCCATAGTCGAACGGGCAAATCAAACTCTGAAATCTAAATTAGAGGTATTAGCAAAAGCAGAAGGTTTTACCAACGTCATTCCCTCAAGGGACCAGGCACGCTTATTAGCAACAGCCCTGTTAGCTTTAAACCAGTTCCCCAGGGGAGACGAGGTGAATAGCCCTGCCCAGAAGCACTGGGCCACTCGAGCGCTAGAAGAGGGCCCGTACGTCATGATCAGAAATGAGCTAGGAGAGTGGGAACAAGGGTGGAAATTAGTTCTGACAGGGCGAGGGTATGCTGCGGTCAGAAAAGATAGCAGAATCAGATGGTGTCCACTTAAATCTATCAAGCCAGACCTTCAGAATAAAACTAATGAAAACTGTGAGTTTTTATCTGCAGGACCGGATCATCGGACACCCCCGTAACCCATAGCCCCTGGTGACAAGAGAGGACGACGAGTCGGCAAGCGGCCTGTCCGCATCTGAGAGCTCTGCACCGGCGGAGTCCAGACAACGGCGAAACAGCTCCCGCAAGGCGGGGCTGCGATGCTTTTGTGTGATCTCAATTTTGGGGTTCATAATGCCGTCTAGCGGCTTGTATAACATCAGCCGTGGGAATGGGTACTGGCAAGATGGGAAGACCAAAAGATACTGCAAAGAATAGTTACCCCGGGATCCCCTAGTTTTGAAGTATATCTCTGTGATCTAATCCTCTCAACCCCCTGTTCGAACACTATAATGTACTATATGTGTCCCAGCTCTAACCCCGGCAAATCCTACTGTAATGTCCCTTATCAGTATTACTGTTCTCGCTGGGGCTGTGAAACCATTGCATCTGGCTGGAAGGTAGCGAAACCAGACCCGTTTCTTAAGGCCAGTTGGGGACCAATAGGCTGCACCCCTAGGAGACCAAGTGGGATGGGAAGGACAGTATGCCGAGGGAAGTGTGACTGCCAATATATTTTCTTAAACGTAACCAATGAAAACGACCTAGGATGGACCATCGGCAAAACTTGGGGCGTTAGATACTGGCAACCCGGCACAGATAGGGGAGGACTGTTTTTTATCAAAAAACAGGAAGTAAAAAGCGGAACAGCAATTGGCCCCAACGTCGTGATCAAAAGCGATAACCAGCAAAGAAAAGAAAACTTGCAGACTGCCATGCCCGCCCCAGCCGATCCCTTACTAACCAAGCAGATAGTTCCCTTGAGCCAGCCTAACATGAACTCTCAACAGTTACCCGACAAGTCATTTTTTAGCGTGTTAGACGCCACCTTTCGGTCGCTAAATCAGTCAAACCCAGATCTCATGAATTCCTGTTGGTTATGTTATGATGTCTATCCCCCTTTTTACGAGGGCATCGCCCTTGATGCTTCCTTTGACCATTCATCAGACAGCAATCCAACCCAGTGTAGGTGGGACACACCATGGAAAGGAGTTACCTTGAACCAAGTCAGGGGCCTGGGCGTATGTATCGGTAATGTTGCCCTAGCAAGCTGGGATAGTGCTGTCTGCGCGAGAACCGTTGCGGTTGACAAGACCCATAAATGGGCGATCCCATCCGCACCGGGAATGTGGATCTGCCATCGATCAGGAGTAACCCCCTGTGTGTCCCTCAAAATCTTTGACGTTTCTGCTGATTTTTGTGTAAAAATTCTGGTTGTTCCTAGGATCCTATACCATCCAGAAGAAGAAATGTACCGCTACTGGGGAGAAGCCGATAGCAGGCTTCAAAAAAGAGAAGTACTGACAGCTGTAACAATAGCAACGCTGCTTGGCTTAGGAGCAGCCGGCACGGCCACAGGAGTGACCTCCCTAGTGACCCAACGACAAGGCCTGTCTCAACTACAAGCTGCCATCGATGAAGACCTACAAAGAATCGAGAAATCCATTACCTTTTTGGAACAATCCCTCTCCTCGCTATCAGAGGTTGTTTTGCAGAACAGGCGGGGATTAGACCTCCTGTTTATGCAACAAGGAGGCCTTTGTGCTGCCTTGAAAGAGGAATGTTGCTTCTATGCGGACCACACCGGAGTAGTTAGGGACTCGATGGCCAAATTAAGAGAGAGATTGGCTCAAAGAAAAAGAGACAGGGAAGCCCAACAAGGGTGGTTTGAATCATGGTTTAACCAATCTCCGTGGCTAGCCACCCTGATATCCACCTTGGTAGGACCGATTGCAATGATCCTGCTGATACTGATCTTCGGACCCTGTATATTAAACAAGCTAGTGTCCTTTGTCCAGAGCCGGCTAGAAAGGGTCAACATCATGTTTGTAGAACACCAACAACTGCTTAAAAAATGTACTTGATCAGTATTTTCCCCGATTTTCCCTGGCTCTCCCAAGTATCCCAAACTACACTCCATTACCCCCAGTCGCTTCCTAAGTGCCAATTGCTTAGTGTGCCTTATCTTTATACTCTTTTTTAGAAATATTTTTACTATTTTAGCCTGTTTAGTTAAGCATAGAGGGGGGGGAAATTTTGCTAGGTAGGGCCTGGCGGCCGGAAGATCTCACGCTGTACGGAAACACAGGGCCCCCCCTCCAGATAGCCAACAGCTTTTGATTTATGATGTAAGCAGACGGAAGTGACATTGTAAACCTAGGCTATATAGTGTCACGTCGTTCAGCAATAAACGCCATTTGCCATCCACCACATTGGTGTCTGTGAGCTGATGGACCGAGCGGCCAGGGGTTGGCCGCCATGCCATTCCTGAACCAGGTCACCGCGCGCCTGTAAAAAGGCAACAATTGCCCTCATGTTAAGAGTATTTGTCTGCTCTGCTCGGGAAAGTGAAGGGACAACCTTGTAGTAACTATAAGCTGCCTCCTGAAGCAGGTTTTTGGTCCCTTCAACCATTTGGGAAAGAGAAGGGGGACACAGCAGTGGCTGTGCGGTTTGTAACTAAGTCTAGCCTCCCCAAAGTGGGTTTGGTCCCTTCGTAGTAAGAATGGCCGAAAAAGCTGATAAACAAAATCCTTTGTTAATGAAAGATCGGGACATGTTTTACACATTTCTGGCAAAGTATGGGGCTCGACCCTCTGTACCCGGAGAAGATTGGGCTCGAGATAATTGGGCAAACTTGCAGAATGTAGTGGACCGACTGACGTCCTTACAGGCTGAAGCTAAGGTTAGATCAGCTACGGGCAAATCTATAGTCTGTGCCATTTTAGGAGCTAGCCTGGTCGCAGCAATTGAAGATCGCCTTAGAAAATGTAGCAATGAAAACAAACTTATAGAATCCCTTGAAAATTTGGTGAAAGTTCTGCAAAAAATGAATTATGACTTAGAACAATTAGAGAAAGAAAGGGAAGAAAACCACTTGTTAAAAACCACCCTGAAGGCAGCATGCTCTAAAAACACTGAAGTCCTGAGTGAAATGGAGCCGGAAGTAGAGGAAAAGGGTATTTGACTAATTAACCCAATGTACCCTCAGCAGGAGTTGGTGGAGGCGAGAAAACGCTTTGTGGACAACCCTCAAGTGAGACCCTTAACTAAAGCAGAATATATTTATCTGAATGAGGATGAGGATGATCCCAACATTACAACCAAAGAGATACCATATACTGCCACGGAGCTAGCCAAACTGAGCAGAGAGTATGGGCGTCTTCCTAAAGAGTCCAAAACAGAGTACGTGTGGCACATATCCCTAACTGGGGGAGATGAAGTAGAGGATGTGGGAGCAACCCAACAGAACATCATTTCACATTTGGAAAATTTGGGTTTGCAGATCCCTTCAGAAAAGGTCCAAAAGCCCTCGCAGGAAGTGAAATTCTTAGGAATCTGGTGGAAAGAGGGAATGACATGCATCCCGCCAGATACCCTTGCTTCCTTAGAACAGATCAAAATGCCTGAGTCGAAAAAGGATTGGCAACATGTCTTAGGATTATTGGTGTTCTGGAGAAAACACATCCCGGACTTTTCTATCATTGCCAGACCTCTTTATGATTTGCTAAGAAAAGAGGTCAAATGGGAATGGACTGCTTCTCAGGAAGAGGCTATGCAATTGTTAATTTTTGAAGCAACAGCACACCAAGCTCTTGGCCCTACCCACCCTACAGACCCCTTCCAGGTGGAGTGGGGGTTTGCTTTATCAGGACCGTCAGTTCACATATGGCAGCGGGGCCCTGAGGGTCCAACCCGGCCTGTGGGATTTTACTCCCGTGGCTTTAGGGATGCTGAGAAAAGATACACTGTTTGGGAGAAAGGTTTGTTTGTGGTTAGCTTGGCTCTCATAGAAGTAGGAAAAATCGTACGACAACAACCCATTATATTGAGAGGCCCATTTAAAGTTATAAAAGCAGTCACTACTGGGACCCCTCCCCCTGGCGGGGTGGCCCAGAAACCTCAGTACGAAAGTGTTATGCTCAGATTGGACACTACTGTAACACTTTCTCTGTATCTGAAGGAGTTCTAAAAAACCTAGCTATACAAGAAGTAGCGAGCCTGGACGAGGGCCAAGATAAACCTGCCTCAGTCATCCAGGTGGCCCCTCCTTTTCCCTGTGAACAGTCAGTTAGTGCTTGGTTTACTGATGCTTCTGCCAAACGAGAAGGAAAAGTGTGGAAATACCAAGCAGTAGCGCTCCATACCTCTTCCGATGAGCAAATTAGAACGGAGGGAGAGGGTAGTGCACAAGTTGGTGAATTAATTGCAGTATAGAGCGTTTTTCAAGATGAAGCACAAACTACTTCTCCTGTTTACATTTATACTGATTCTTATGCTGTGTTTAAGGGATGTACCGAATGGCTTCCTTTCTGGGAGCAAAATGAATGGCAGGTTAATAAGATTCCAGTGTGGCAAAAGGAAAAATGGCAAGACATCTCAAGTATTGCTAGCTGAGGGAACTTTGCTGTAGGTTGGGTAGCTTCCCATCAGATAGATGGGGGGTCAGCAGGAGAATGGAGTAACTGGGCTGATGAGTTAGCAAGGCTAGCTCCTGTACAGAAGGACCAGACTGCAGAAGACTGGGAACGACTTTTAGAATGGTTGCATGGAAAATGCAAACACACAGGAGCTAAAGATCTGTACCATGAAGCCCTTGCCTGAGGCTGGCCCGTCACCAGAGATATGTGTAAAACCTGTATATCAGCCTGCAAACAATGTCGAAGACGACTTGAAAGGCACCCTTTAGAGGATGACCCTCTGCATTTGAGGGAGGGTAAAGGCTTGTGGGATGCCTGGCAGGTGGATTTTATTGGCCCCTTTAAGAGATCGGGAGGAAAACATTTTGTGCTGGTGGGAGTGGAAATAACATCAGGACTAGTCCAAGTAGAAGCCTTTAACAGGGCTACGGGGGAGAACACGGTGAAAGCGCTGCATGAATGGTTTGGAACTTTTCCAAAGCCACAAGAAATACAATCTGATAACGGTTCTCACTTTACTGCCAGAATTGTACAGGATTGGGCACGAAGCAAAGGGATTAATGGGTATTTCATACCCCGTATTATCCGCAAGCTAATGGAACTGTAGAAAGGACCAACGGTCTCTTAAAACGACTTTTGAAACCTCATGAGGGAAATTGGGATGTCCGCTTGTGGGAAGCTGTTAAAGCTGTAAATGATAGAAGGGGGTAAACGGATGCCCCAAAATAACCGCTTTTTGCCCAGCGGCTCCTTCCTTGATTCCTTCATTAAAGGGACCAAATGATTTAAAGAACCCAGCTCACTTCTCAGGACAACCCATTCTGGTGGCACTTCTTACTGTGGGAAACATACCACTGCTACTGAAAACCCCACGGAATGCATGTGCTTGGGAAGTCTCTGATGCCCTGGGAAAGGCACATAAGAGAAACACCCGCTGGATAATCCCATCATTTTAACTCTCTTTTGCCTCAGGGAGGCAAGCTCTGTTGTTTTATTTTTACAGGAGAACTCCGAGGGACACTGAGAACATGAACTATAAATAGATGAAAATTCATAGCCCTAAATTTTAAAATGACTAATAGTAAAATTGGACTGGTACCACTTTTTTGTATTTTCCCACTTACACATAACCAAAAGGGTGCTGAATGGCCTTGGTCTAAAGCTATTGTCGGGTATACTGCTTTTACAGGGCAGTATCCAAAGAATCACTTTCTAAATTTGGCCACTGTAGTACTGTATGATGATAAGGCCTATTCCCCAGTTGAATGAGAGTGGGATAGGAAAGACTGGATCAGAACTTTAACTGGAATAATTGGAGAAAAGATTATGGTAGGATGTAGAAAAGTGGAAGGACTTCTCTATGAAAAGGCCTCTTTAATTACCGTCTCTGGGAATCTTTTGGATCCAAATTTAACAACCAGAATTCACCCCGGTATTTCAGCAAAACTTTGTCATACTGCTGGGTGGGAATGTGATAAGCAAAAATCCCTTATTATGTGCTGTCGCCAAAAGCACATCGGCAATTATACCACCCTGGATCCAAGTACCAACAACGTTAAGATGTCTAAATCTTTTAAAAATGACAAGACTAACTGTTGGTATAACCTCACCTTGACGAGACCTGTCTATGTGGTGTGTAGTTGGCAAAGCAATCTGGCAAACCGATCAGATCTATTGAGTCTGACCTTCAAATTCAAAATAAATGCTGTAACTAAAACCCCAGTGATGCTTGTTGCAATAGTCACACACCATGGCATGGACACGACCCTCACGCTGAATGACAAAAATAAAGTTTTACCCCCTTTTATGGTGTCTCAGGGTGACAACATCTCCATACGATGCAGATTAATTACTGATACCTTATTGTGCCAAGAAACAGCTATGGAATTGAAGCCCATGGTTCTATTTTGTCATGTAAAAACCAAAGCCAAGAGTGTTGGCTGAATTTGACTGCAATGCAGTACCCCTATAAGATTATGTGTGCCATAAACAACACGGAATACTGGGGGGAACTCAGAATGGATGTCATTACACCTACCACTCAACCAATGGCTGTACCCAATCCAAAAATTTTTGAAATTGGACCCTATATAGTCAGAAATACAGGTCAACAACAAATGTTGTTTAATCCCAAATGGTCTCTTAAACGAGTTGAGTTGTTGATGCAAGTTAATGTTTCAGATATCCAGCCAGCCTGCTCTCCTTTCCTAAAACCCTCTTAAGAGGGAGGGATAACCTGGCTGCAGAGACAGACACCTTCTGGGAAACAGACTCGGAGAGACCTCACTGGTGTTTTGGGAACAGGATTGGGGTTTCTGAATGGCATTGACTCAGAGATATTAATGAACAAATTGGTAACTACAGCTAATGATCTGACAGGATTGCAACAACCTTTGCAATCTTCCCTATTGGCTCTGGGAACTAACCAGTGGCAGTTAGCAGATGGGTTACCAAAATGGGAAAAGGTGAATGCGGAAGATCACAAATTGATTGTAGATACACTTGGTATAATCCAAAATAACCTTTCTCTGGCTCTTAGTTGTATCCAGGCTCAATTATGGATACAATCAGTGGCTGCCTCGATTACTAGAGAAGGTGAAGGAGGCCCTTTTCCCACTGAAATTCGGAAAGTAGTCTGGGACCGTGCCACCGATTTTGAGAGGAAACTCCAATCCTGGTGGAATTTGGTAAACTTAACTTATAACCCCACCACAAACATTGCCACCGCTATTGTACCAACGATATCACATGCGTCAATAAATGTAATCTACCCCATTATTGCCTTAGGATTGAACCACAATGGAACCATACTCAATCCTTTCGAGTATAGAGTATGGGCCCAAAAGGCGGATGAGAAACGGCAAACTGTAGATTTGGAATCTTGTATCGTGCGGGAACAGCAAGGATTTGTCTGTGAAGGCACCACAATCAGAGCTCAGGACATTTGTTTAGACACTACACAGAGTATCTGTCATTTTGAGATTCGTCCTGACGATAACCCTGAGACAGCGCTTGTATATATTGGCAAAGGTTGTGCATGTTTGAGAACTGCTTGTAATTCTGTATCTGTAGATACGGTGATTGTAGATTCTAAGAATCATTCCAATTCTTGTGTTTGCAATTTTATGAACATCCTGGATGTGACTTCTCCTATTTAGCCCCAGGCACATCTCACCAGCTCTTGAAATGTAATTATACACTAATTCACGAATTGCAGCCTGTATCCATTGGAATGAATCTCACCTTGGTAAAACAACTGTTACAGCATCAAGACTTGATCAAGATTCTGGAAAAGGTTAGAAAAAACGGACAGAAAATCTTGATAACTGTCCATCACAATGTGGAAGAAATACACCGTGTCTTGAGAAGAGTGAGAAAAGATGCAGAACATGGATGGTGGGACACACTTTTCGGATGGTCACCGACTGCTACTGGCATCTTGAGCAAGTTGTGTCACCCTATTGTTGTCCTTTTGATATTGGTCTTGATCGGTCTTGTTTTGTCAATGATATTGTATGTCTTAAATTGGAGAATGGTAAAGCAATTGACTTATCTGACATCTGTAATCAATGCACATATCTTGTTGAATATCCCCTCCAATGTGGACATCCCTAAATCTACTGACACAAGGAAAATTGTATAAGACCTAAACAGATTTATGTTTAGTCATTTTTATGAATACCATTTGATTGTTTTGAACTGTTTGAAATAAAGAGGATTATTTTCCCTTTCTTTTCCTGTCTGTCATTTTCTTTTCCCCTTTTCTTTCCCTGCCCTTTTTTACCCCTCTCAGAGGATTATATCGCTGCCACGTGGTCCTGATAACAATGTTGAGCCACAGGGTGGTGTAAGAGTCGGTCTAAAGAGAACAATATTGTCTCCACATTGCCAACAGAGACCTGGAGATGGAATGTGGTCCTCATGGACACCAAGACACAAAGACCCTGGAAAAAAGAACTGCACGGTACGAGGAGTACTATGCCGCTCCCTACAACGTGGGACTGAAAGGAACAACTACACCCTGGGAAGGAGAACTGCACGGTACGAGGAGTACTATGCCGTCCCCTGCCACCTGGGATTGAATAATCCGCATAACAGCTGTCCAGAAGATGGATCACAACCGTGGTCATAACAAGGATCATGACGATCGGAAAGACCAGCAGGACGCTGCCTGGACCTGGGACAATAGGGACGCCCTAGACCCGTGGTGGTAGCTATAATGCTCTTTCCTTTTCTTTTTACTTTTCATTTTATTAACTTTCTGTCTTTCTACCTATCGCACGCCGCTTTACGGGCAAACAATAAAATTGTGCTGTTTGATTGAAGCATAACCCCTTGGCGTGGTCACCTTGATTTTTTGTGCTTCGAGATCATAGTTAACGAACCATCACGAGTCCACTGAGTGGACCGTGACTTGTGGTTTCATCTAGAAATTCTGTGAAAAAACACCCTCTCATCTCCTCCAGGTTCAACAGGAAAGGTGACAGGTTAGATCCCATCAGGACCCATCTACCTGGATGCCTCCAGGCAGAGAACCAGGCACTGATCATGTATGTCAGAGACTGACGATCCAGCTGATTTAATAAATATCTACTTCTCTACTCATGCAGGCCCGAAATATCCTAATGTGGGCACCAGAATATTGTGGATGAGGGTTTTGAAAGCTATGCTCCCTTCCACTGAAAGACGACCACTGCTCTAAGTCCAGCAATTCTGTCCTTTCCTCACAGAAAGCAGAGAGGATGTCCAGGCACAATCTCTCCTGGTCAACCCACTCACCTCATTCATACACCATGAAATATTACACTAGTGGTCAGTCTCTGGGAATTTTACTTCTCCTGCTCAACCCTCGGCCATGCGTGCCATGGGTGGGTGCTGCCAGCCCTGCGAGAGCTCTTCCAGTCTCCATGGCCTTTCCCAGAGGATGGAGAGTGGCCTCCCTGTGACAGCAGCCTGCTCGCTCAGCTCCCTGGGATACCGCCCCTCTGCTCCCACGGACTGCTCAAGGTTGTCGGAGGTCAAGGCACTTGATCCCCTCCCACTGCTGCTGCTTCTCCTCCAGAGTCCTGCCTGCAGCCACAGAGGCCTGGGAGAACTGGCCGGGGAAGGCAGAGGAGAAGAGGGCAGAGACAACCTCAGCTATACCCACACCTGCCCTTGCTCAATTCAACAGCGGCCACACAGGATCTCTGTGTCTTCTGTGGCTGCGCCTGAAGGAGGGAACACTCCTTCGGGTGCCCTGGAATTGCCTCACCGGTCTAAACCACGTGGTGGATGCCTGGGCTGTTGGAGGCTGCCGTCCTTGCCGAGCAGCTGTGCTGAGCTCTGCCACCTGCCTTGGCACTTGGTTCCCTCAGTGTCACAGCTCTGTCTGCAACAGGACGGGCTCCAGCTGCCTCTGCGTGGGCCCCTGGCTGAGGGCACTGCTGCACATCTGGGCTGAAGCCCCCCAGCTGTGGCACCAGCCCAGCTCTGCCTGGCCATAAGGCAACCTGGTACCAAGTGTCCCCGAGCCCGTGGGTGCAAAGGCTTTGCTTCAGAGCAGAGACGTGGCCTGGGCAAAGGAGAGCTGAGTCTTGAGCCCTCGGACTGTGCAATGAAGTGCTGCAATGGGCTCTGCAGGGCTTACTGAAGCACTGAGGACATCCTCCCCGCCCCTGCCTGTAAAACCACCTAACACACCTAAAAACCAAAAACACAAACCAAAAAACCCCCAGTCAATAGTAAGACAAAGGTAAGTGTGGTAGTGACAGATTGCAACCTCCATGTCAAACAGCCCTCAAACGAGGGCAAAACCCCGCTTGGGGAGCATGTGCAGTCAGTGAAAGCCTTCCGTGGTGCTGCCTGAGGGTGAGCACTAATGTACATCACGAGTGAGAAACCTGTAACCTATCCCGTGTAGGTAAATGAATAAGCAACGTGCTATGAAGTGTCAAAGTGGACAATGAGGGGATAAGTGAGTGGAGACTCCATGGGAACTTCTGGGATCAGTGGATGGGCTGAACCTGTCATTCCCCCTAGGGATGCCTATAGGGTAAGAACTTTATGCTAGCACTAACTCACGGTAGCTGTTGCTCAGGGTGTTGCTTTAAGCGTGTTTTGCAGTCAGTCTACCATTACTGGCATTCCTTGAACCTTACTCTGTCACAAACTTGCATAATAAAAATCTTCAGCTGAAGTTCATTTTCTATAAGTCTCTGGAGATGTGAGCAGGGGTTTTAAGGGCTCTGACTCAATGATGCTGTCAGCGGGGTTCCTAGATAGGTTGGTAGAGTCACCCTCGGATACAGTGGGCTGTCAAAGCACAGGTCGTAGGCAGGTTGGTCAGACACAAGGGTCTCGTCTTGACGTGCAGAAAACAGACTCTACAATCAGTAAGATTGTAAAGTAGGTATGTTTATTCAGCGCTGGGCAGCACGGGGAGTAGTCCCGTCAAAGCCGTGCGCGCCTGACACGAAAACTTGCTCTGTTTTTATAAGGCATCTCATTACATATTCATAATGTGTTGCAATACGCCTATACATATGCATTACCTATCCCCGCTTCATATTAAAATTAGTTCTGCGAGCCATTTCCATATTTTTTTCTCGACTGAGTTTGCGCAGTGTCCCCTGGTGGTGGTCGTCAGGGGTCCTGAGGATGAAGGCAGGCGAGTCTTCCTCGTGACCTCCCACATCTGGCGCAGGCTCAGTAACATCCTGGTTTTTGTCCAAACCGCAGAACCGGCTTTGGCTTGTTCTTGCAAGCTTGTAATTGGTTTTTTGACTTATATGGTCATAAAGCTGGACTTATATGGTCATAAGGCTCTTTACTCCCGTACACCTTATCACAACACCCAAACAAACCATGTAAGATTTGGCAAACAGCTAAGCAGACTATCATAATCGTTAAACTTTACCCTATCTCTTAACCCCTCTCTCTCAGTCCCCCCTTTTCAAAGAAATTAGTAAATTCTTTTACTCAGACTCGAAGTATTGATTAGATTCTAATTTTTGTCGCAGTTGATTTCTCTTCCATTCACTATGGGAATTTCCAGTTCCCTTAAGACACCAAAATCTACAACGGATAGCTATACCAATAATTAAAAGTAGAAAGACAATCACAATGATCATTACAAATAATTGTTTTAACCATGTTAGATTGGGCAACCAGGATGTCAATTTCTCCCATAATTCAGAAAAGCCCAAAGAAGTGTTATCTTGTGTCACTTTATGTAGAATATTTACTTGTTTCCTAATTTCTTGGAGGTCCTCTGTAATTCGCCCGCTTTGATCTGCATACATGCAACAATCTACATTGATCACAGTGCATACCCCCCCTTGGAAGGCTAATAGCAAATCTAAAGCCATACGATTCTGTGACACTATTTTCGATAAGTCAGTAACTTCCTCCTGGAGTGCCAGGAGGGCATCAACTGTCCTATTTTCCACTGTTTCTATTATAGCTGAGATGTTTATTATTGCCTTTTCCAACTCACTAACCCCTAAAAACGGAATGAACCATCGCGCAAAACTGTGGAAACTCGTTGGTCTGTTTATGAGGGGGTTGTTTACGATGTTCCGTTTTTTTCTTATGGGGGGTTGCGTTAACCCGTCAATGATAGTAATATTGGGGACCAGACCTCCCAGAGTGCATGCTCCTCGCCATCCTATGGGCAAGACTTTACGAGCCATTGTGCCGCACAACCAATACCACCCTGTCCCTCGTGGGGTCGGGAGACCGGTATAGTTCAACTTTAAAAATCCCAAATCTCTACCTGTCATATTTAATGTATGACTTCTGTTACAATTTGGGTGTTCTCCCATGAACAGTCCTTTTCCCGAACTTACCAGGCAGTTATCCCCCAATGTGCTGGTTTCTTCGACAGTGATTTTTAATTCTCGTCCCCACTTAACCTGAGGGTCTGTGCTCCAGATTGTATTTCCCCAAAAGGAGCCGTCTTGGCGGTTCGTCAGAGAAACTGGCAGTGGGATGCCTATTAATGGTATCTCATAACCAGAATGTCTTGGCATTTGGGTACAGATCCAACAATCTGTCTTATTTAAAATTTTGCTGATGTTTTGAATCGCCTGAACATACCAGTTCTCTCGCCAGGCCGCTGTGTCTATCACCTGTGAAATTATCAGAATCATATTAAATTTAACCCACATCCTATCTTTTTAGCTTGAGCTTTAACGGCCCTTGAATTTCTGATGTCCAAAGCTTTTGTGGCGACTTCTTCACACGGGTATGATGAATCCAGGCATTCTGTTCTTTAATTTTGACTGCTGTGAAGGAGGTGAGGAGTACTCGGTATGGTCCTTCCCACTGGGGTTTCAAGTTTTTTTCTGCAAGAGACTTTACATATACATAATCTCCAGGTTGGATATCATGTACAGGCCCATCCAGACCCCTTCCTCGGGTCCCAATTACATGTTTTCCAATTTTATTGAGCTGCTTGCTCAATGCCACCATATAGGAAGTCATAATTTCATCCCCAATTTGCATTGATGTCCCCTTTTGTATTCCATAGGGGCGTCCATACGGAATTTCAAAAGGGCTCAGCCCTTCCCTCGCCCTCGGTCTTGTCCTTATACGCAAAAGGGCTAAAGGGAGAGACTGAGGCCATGGCAAGTTTGCTTCTTGTCCCAACTTTACAATTTGCTGTTTGATTAAGTGGTTCATTTTCTCCACTTGGCTACTCGATTGAGGGCGATATGGGGTGTGAAGTTGCCAATCTATACCTAAATGGTGGCTGGTTTGTTGCACTATTTTTGAAACAAAGTGTGGTCCTCTGTCAGAGGATATGGTTGCTGGAACCCCAAAACGCGGTATTATTTCTTGTATTAGTATTTTAGTTACCTCCCGAGCCTTGGCAGTTCTGGTTGGGAACGCTTCTGGCCAACCTGAAAAGGTATCAGTTAATACCAGCAAATATCGGTACCCCCCTTTTCTTGGAAGTTCTGTGAAATCAGCCTGCCATTGTTGTCCAGGCCCATTACCCTTTCCAATCTGGCCCATTTCTAATTTGGGAGTATTCTTTGGATTAGTCTGGAGGCAAAGGTCACACTGTTGAGTCACCTGTCTCACTGTGGTATTTAAGTTTCTAGCTACAATATCTTTTATCAGATGTTTATACAGAGCCTCCATTCCCCAATGTCTCTTCCTGTGTTCTTCCTGTATTAAGTGCCACAGTAAATACGATGGGACAATTAACTTTCCCTGTGGGGTATAAGCCCATCCCTCTTCATTATATGACCCTTCTAAGTCTGAAATAAGTTTCTGATCTTCCCTAGTGTATTTTGGTTTATCTTGTAGGGAAATATGCCTATCGGGGATTAAAGCCCCCGCTACTTTTATTTTCGTTTTGGCCACTTGTTTTGCCTCTCTGTCCGCCAGTTCATTCCCTTTTTCCAAATCTGAGCTCACTTTCTGGTGTGCCCTAATATGCATAATTGCCACTTTCTCAGGAAGTTGGACAGCTTCTAGCAACTTCAGAATTTCTTCTGCATGTTTGATATTTTTCCCTTGGGAGTTCAATAAACCTCTTTCTTTCCAAATTGCTCCATGTGCGTGTACAACTCCAAAGGCATATTTTGAGTCTGTGTAAATGTTTACAGTTTTGCTCTGAGCCAACTCCAGGGCTCGAGTTAGGGCAATTATTTCTGCCTTTTGTGCGGAGGTGTTCATGGGCAAAGGTCCTGACTCTATTACCTCTTGACTGGTGGTGATGGCGTATCCAGCGTGTCGATTGCCGTTCAGGACATAGCTGCTCCCGTCTGTGAACCAGTTTTCTCCGTTTTCTATGGGGCTATCCTTTAAGTCTGGGCGACTTGCGTATGTCGCTTCAATAGTTTCCAAGCAGTCACGATGCACTGGTTCTCCTGTGTTTCCGCTGAGAAAAGAAGCTGGGTTGACAATGTTAGTAACCACGATTTCCACATCATCCTGTTCCACTATTACAGCTTGATATCGTAGGAATCTTTGTGGAGATAGCCAGTGTCCACTCTTTGCTTCCAATACTGCCGACACTGCATGGGACACAAAAACAGTCATTTTCTGGCCCAGGGTGAATTTTCGGGCTTCCTGTATATTTAGTATCCCAGCCGCAACTGCCCTTAGGCATCCAGGCCAGCCCTGTGCAGTTGCGTCTAACTGTTTAGAGAGGTAGCCAACTGCCCGACGATACGGACCTAGCTCCTGTGCCAATATTCCTAGGGCAATGCCCTGTTTCTCGTGAGAAAAAAGGAGGAACGGCTTACCCACATCCGGGAGTCCTAAGGCCGGGGCTGACATCAGAGCCTTCTTTAGTTGTTCAAAAGCTTGTTCAGCCTCTTTATTCCATTCGAGGTGTTTCTGCTCAGTCGCTGTCAGCGCATATAATGGTTTAACAAGCAGTCCATAATTGTAGATCCACAATCGACACCACCCTGTCATTCCCAGAAAGGTTCGCAATTCCTTTACCGTCTGGGGGTTTTTAGTTTGGCTTATCACCTCTTTGCGGGCCTGCCCCAAAGTTCTCTGTCCCGCACTGATCTCATAGCCCAAATAGTTCACTTTACGCTGCATTACCTGAGCCTTCTTCCTAGACACCCTGTATCCTTGAAGCCCTAAGAAATTCAACAGACTCACCGTCCACACCATACAATCTTCCTCTGTGTTGGTAGCGATCAGGATGTCATCCACATACTGTAACAATTTTCCTTTCTCGGACGGGGCTTCCCAGGATTCCAGGTCTCTCGCAAGCTGATTGCCGAAGATGGTAGGACTATTCTTAAATCCTTGCGGCAACACCGTCCAAGTGAGCTGGGTCCTTCGACCACTTTTAGGATTTTCCCACTCGAATGCAAACAACTTTTGACTGGCTTCGTGGAGAGGGAGGCAAAAGAAAGCATCCTTTAAATCTAGAACAGTAAACCAGATTAATTCAGGTGCCAATGCAGTCAGTAGGGTATACGGGTTTGCCACGACTGGGTAGAGATCCTCAGTAATCCTGTTCACTGCGCGCAAGTCTTGAACCACCCTATATGACCCATCGGACTTCCGAATAGGTAATATAGGAGTATTGAATTCAGACTCACATTCCTTTAATAGTCCTAGCTGCAAAAATTTTTCTATCACTGGCCGGATTCCTTCCCTGTCCTCTTTCTTTAGAGGATATTGTTTAATCCTTACTGGTCGTTGACCTTCCTTTATCTTAACTTCAACAGGTGGAGCATTTTTCGCTCTTCCAGGCACATCAGTAGCCCAAACTCCTGGATACACTTGGTTCAGCATTTCCTCATCAATTTTCCCTTCTGAGGGGAGACTAGTTAGAACTAGACTTAATGCCTTTGTATATTGTCGATCCTTTACCTCCAGCGTAATTTCCCCTTTTTCAAACGTGATCTTTGCTCCTAATTGTTCCAACAAATCTCTCCCCAAAAGTGCCTTTGGAGAGTTGGGCATGTATAAGAACTTGTGGATACCCCATTGCTTTCCCAATTTATACTTTAAAGGTTCGCAAAAATACGCCTTTTCACTTTGACCAGTTGCTCCCTGTACTACAACGTAATCATCTCCTAAAGGCATTAAGGCTTGATTCAAAACCGAATATGTCGCTCCTGTATCTATCAAAAACTCCACTTGCTGCTGCTTTTCCCCTAGCTTAATTATAACCAGTGGATCCGCTAGGGTAGATTCCCCAGGTTCCCGTCAGTCTTCTATTACATTGGCTATCTTCACATTCGCCGAGGTTTTCCAACCCCCTTCCCTGTTTCTAGGACATTCCCTTTTCCAATGACCAAAGCCCCTGCATATAGCGCACTGATCTCTTTCCAATAGAGACAAATCTTGCCTACCACCTCTCCGTTCCCCTTTTTCTTGAATGGCAGCTATCCATTTCTTTTGTCCCCGCCGATTTTCTTCTTCTCTATTACTAAACACCCTCCATGCTTCATCTAACAATACTTCCAAATTTCTACCTTCTGTAGAACGCAGCTTTTGAAGTTTTCGCCTTATGTCCCCTGCAGATTGACCCAGGAATAAAGAAACTAATTACTGGATCCCTACCTCAGACCCAGGGTCCAGCGGCATGTTACGGCGCATCACATCCCTCAGCCGATCCAGGAACTCAGACGGGGACTCAGAAGGAGTTTGCTTAACTGCATATAAAGCTGACCAGTTTATAGTTTTGGGAATTGCTCTCTCCATTCCCTTCGAAATCCATTCCTGATATTCCTGTAATCTTTGCATATGTGCCGATCTATTAGCATCCCACTTTGGGTCTTGGAGGGGGAAATGTTCCTTAACATCCCCTCCTGTAATTTTATAATGGTCTTTGGCCAGATTTCCTGCTGTTTTCAAAACTAGCTGTTTCTCAGTTTCAGTCAAATATTCCAATAATAATTGTATATCATTCCAATCGGGATTGTGTTGTTTTACGATAAATTGAAATGCCTGGCTACACTTATCGGGTCACTTCTATAATCCTTTGCAATCTTTCTCCATTCTGCCAAATCAGCAGTGGAGAAAGGCACTTTAATTAGCATTGTTCCACCATCTGGCCCCACCGCCTCTCGGACGGGTGCTTGTAAAATAGACTTCTGCCGAGTGCGGGAAGATACAGGGCTATCAGGAGGATTTGAAACTCCTTCCGAGTCCGCATCCTGGTCCCGTGCCCGGGGGGGAGGTTTAAACAAGTCATTTAAGTTCTGGGGCTTGGTGAACTTTGTCTGCCTTTGTACACCTCTGCCCAATGCTGCAGGAAGAACAGCATCTTTTCAGTTTACTTCTACCCCCTTTATTTTCTCGCTCCAATGCGAGTACCATAGGGTCCTGTGGGGGTGTTATCCCACAGTCCCTTTGCCACTCCGGATGGTTTCGCAGCGTGAAAAACATACCTGCATATGACACTTCATCCCATTTCCCTTCTCTTCTCAAGAACAGCATAAGCTGTAACAAAGTATTATAATCCAATGTTCCATTAAACGGCCACTTAACTTCGCCCTCTAACTTATACACCACTGATTACAATATTTAATGAGGGTCTTTTTACTTTCTGTGCTTCCCTTCCCAACAATATCCTTCCAATGGGTGAGTATACAACCCAGAGGACTCTTTTTTAGTATCCCTCCTTGGGTGTTACCCATTTTCAATATACTCTTAAGGAATTTAAACTGACTTTTAAATTCTCTTTTCACCCCTGTCAGCCACGCTCTCACTTATTCTCACTCAATTCCACTCTCACGGACGTCCATGCACTCAGAGAAAATCACACACACATCACTTCACACAAACACTATGGTTCGACAAATTCAAATTGGTAGTCTATTCCAAATGCCTTATTGCCATAACCAAAATCAATACCAAAAGAAATCTAACATAGCATCGCTCCAGTTAACAACCTTCTAGCAGCTGCAAATATCTTGTAAATTACAAGAGGCTTGCTTACCTTTCTCCTGCTTCTCATATACCGGTCATTAGCAGGTCCATCCTGGCTCCCAACAACGGGATGCAGCGGTTACCTCAAACTCAGTCGATCTATCCCCGAGATTGTTACCGGCCACTCTATCGGCCAGCGAGTTTCCCAATTGCAGTCCCAAACTGCAGTCCCAAACCCTACAGGTACCCAACCCACGGGCACTATGCTGCACGCCAGAGGTCTCTGCGCGATTTATCAGCAGCCCCGAATGTGCGTACGCTTAAGTCCCTTCGTTAAACATACCGTTAAATCCGCAGCTTCAAGAGGCTGTTGTCCACTCCCGCGGTGATCGGCCGGCAGCGGAGACTCCTCCGAGTAAAATGCTCGGGGCGCGCCTAGGAGCATCCGCTCCGCAGTTGGTCCTGCAGCCGAGTGGAGATGCTCCTGGCTGCCTCGCCAAAACTGACGTGCGGATAGCAGACTCCACAATCTGTAAGATTGTAAAGTAGGTATGTTTATTCAGCGGTAGTAGTTTATTCAGGGGGGTAGTCCCGCCAAAACCGTGCGCGCCTGACACGAAAACTTGCTCTGTTTTTATAAGGCATCTCATTACATATTCATAATGTGTTGCAATACGCCTATACATATGCATTACCTATCCCCGCTTCATATTAAAATTAGTTCTGCGAGCCATTTCCATATTTTTTTCTCGACTGAGTTTGCGCAGTGTCCCCTGGTGGTGGTCGTCAGGGGTCCTGAGGATGAAGGCAGGCGAGTCTTCCTCGTGACCTCCTACTTCTGGCGCAGGCTCAGTAACATCCTGGTTTTTGTCCAAACCGCAGAACCGGCTTTGGCTTGTTCTTGCAAGCTTGTGTTCTTCTTCTGACCCATAGACTGGCCAAAAGACATTTTTAGAAATCTTCTTCCCTCCCCATATCTTAGTACAATATTCTATCATCTTCTGCTTATCTTTCCCTAGGGTTCCAGGGAAATATCTCCAATTGTCTAAGATATATGCCAGAGGAGTATTCTTAGGTACAGTGGGTACCCTTCCCATGGGATTCAAAGGCTTGCTGCCCTTCGCCCCCATCTTCTGGAATATCCACAAACACACACTCACTCGCTCCCCTTGTTCCTGGCCCAGTCCCTCGCGGGAGATGGGAAACGCAGTACTTAAGAGTCCGCACTCGCTTGGTTCAGTATATCGAACTCTTACTCGTTATATTCCAGGAAACCCAATCCCGCCCGAAAGGCAAACCTTGCGAACAAATTCGCAATATACTTACGCGTCCTGCGTCTTCATCCGGACTCCCGTGCACAGAATTTTTATGGGATTTTACCGGTTTCTCCTTTGCTCATTATTCTAGAATTTAGGTTCGTCGGTCAGGTTGGAGTAAGCTGTTGGTAGCGGGGCCGCGAAATGTCGCGGGGCGCCTCCCCGGAGGACCAAAGCCCACTGTTCCTTATCCGAGTCACGGCACCAGAAATTGTTATAAATTGAGACCACAACGGATCATAATCCAATTAAAATTTTATTAATTATAGCAAGTAGAATATGAGCAAAACAGCGCTGGACGACAGGGGAGTCTGCGCTCCACCAACTGCCGTACTGAGCAGTTCAAACAGTCCCTTTTTATACATCTTTACTTCCATGTTCATGAGGTAGTGGAGTCATGCTTTTGTTGTTAGGGGGGGGTCGTTTTCTGCCTCCTGCTGGTCTTCCTCCTTTGTCTCATTGTCCTGTTTCTGTCGGTTCCTGGACACCTGGTGGCATCCTGGACACCTGGCGGTGATCGTATCTTTTCACAAGCGGCATCCTGGACACCTGGCGGTGATCGTATCTTTTCACAAGCGGCATCCTGGACACCTGGCGGTTATCTTATCTTTTGTTGTCTAATCTTTACATTTACATATGGGCTTAACATAAATTTAAATAAACAATACCCTAGTCCATAGTTTCTCACAATCCCCCCTTTTTCTTTTTATCCTATTATTGTTTATTATACACTGCTTTCATTCTCAGCACTGCGAACAAACCTTTTTCCACAATCCCAACATTTATCGTAACACTCACAAGGTAATACTTCACAATTACAATAGGCATAGTTTTCACGTGGCATAACGCATTCACAACAATCTTCATCCTCATTAATAGATACACTCTTATATTTTTCCCTAGACCTCGTAGTTAAAATAAGCAATTTAGCTAAGTCAAACCGTTCTCTAATAAAGTGTAAAATATAGCGTAATATACAAGGCCCAAATATAAGTCCCAGAATCAGCATAATAAGTGGTCCTGCTAAAGCAGACAACAAAGTGGTTAGCCAAGGTGAGATATTAAACCAGTTTTCATACCATGACCTGCCCGCCTCACGATCTTTCTTACGTTGATCTAACCTTTTCCGGAGTTCAGACATGGTGTCCTGGACTACTCCCGTATGGTCAGCAAAAGAACAACATTCCTCATTGAGAGCTACACATAACCCTCCTTCCTTTAAGAACAATAGATCTAATCCTCTTCTATTTTGCAACACTACTTCTGATAGAGACTTTACTGAAGTGGCTAAATTTTGGATAGATTGTTCTATTTTTGCTAAATCCCCATCTACAGCCATCTGCAAACTTTGTAATTCTTGACCTTTTACTAGGGAGGCTATGCCTGTACCTGCTCCAACTCCGCCCGCTATCAGCAGTGTAGCTAGGGTTACCACTGTAATTGGCTCTCGTTTTTGTCTATTCAGGTCTCCTTCAAAGTGGCGTAACACCTCCTCAGAGGTGTGATAGATCAGACGAGGAACAATAATCACCTGTACACAAAACTGAGATTGATTAAACACGTTTAGGGATAGGCAAGGCGTTACTCCGATGTCTGAACAAACCCATTTAGCTCCTGGTGTCGGGATAGCCCATTTGTCATTTTGATTCTTGTGTTTCTCTATATTGGTATTAGTGACTGTTCGATTGCACAAAGGCTGATACTTTTCAGGCACTGTACCTATACATTTTCCTTGACCTGTCACTAATTGAATAGTAATTCCTTGCGTATGGTTCCTCTGGTCATCCCATGGGCATTCTCGTGGGTTTGAACCATTAGACCATTGAATCCTACCTGGTTTTCCAATTGCCTCAAAATATGGTGGTTTAATATTATAACATAACCAGCATTCCTTAGTTAAATTTGGTTTGCTTTCATTAAGGGCACGATAAGAGGCTTGCATGAGATTCCATAAGGGGTCTTTAGATTCTGACAACTCTAGATCCCTGGATAAGGAGAATTCAGTCACAGTGTCATTAGTTTTTTGTTTTGGTTTTTTTTTTGAAAGGGAGTCTGGAGAAGGGGTTACGATAATTATGGGGGCAACCTTTTCTTCAGATGAAGTGGGTGGATTCAGAACCAGATTTGGTCCTACTGGTAAAGGATCATGAGGTATCGGTTCTTTTTTGATAAGGAAATGTCCTCCCCTATCGGTTCCTGATTCCCAAAGTCTAGCCCCCCATGTTTTTCCTATCAACCAACCTGCATCTTCTGGGTGTGTCACATTAATGTAGATTTTGTCACATGTACCCTCATTCAAAAAACCTCCATTTGTTCCATGTTTCAGTGGGTCACATCCGAAAGGACCCCACCCTACCCATAAATACTTGTCTTGGTCAACCTCCCAATCTGAGGCTACTGTTTCACAACCCCAGTAGGCACAATAATAATGTCCTGGGTAATTACAGTATCCTTTCTCATGGTTCGAACTAGGGCAAAAATAAAATCCATGTTTGTTCAGGCAGGGTTTTACTGGTATGAGATCACACAGCGCACAGAGAAAACTAGGGGCTCCTGGTGTAACTTGAGTCTGAATGGTTACTTGTCCCTCCCACCTGATTAAGGTCCATTTAAAAGGTTCATGAGGGTTTCCATTTGCTTGGGTCATTATCAATAACAAAACTAATGATATACCAGGAAAAAGGGTGTCTGTCAATTTTGCCAATTTGAGTATATTTTTACCAGTCCTGGGGAATTTCGGCCATTGCTGCTTTTGCATCCCATTGTTCTGGTTCTTTTCTCCGCAGTATGTTCCTCCTCTGCCTTGCCCGTCGACTCGGTTGCTTCGAGCCACGAGGTGTACCATCTTCTCGGCAGCAAGGGAATTCTTCAGGAGAACAGCTGCTTTAAGCTTTCTGCCTGTTTACATAGGCTTCCTATTTTGCAGCTTTAACTAATGGGGCAAAGCAAGACACGGTTAATGCTTCCCTTTTGCACTTTATAGCCAAGATTTCAGCTACAAAGGGGACTGGTTCGGTGGAGTGGTAAAAATAATATTGAGGGTTTATTCCTTTGGCAAAAATTTCCCACCACTCATGTGCTTCTCAAATAATTTCTTGTTTAGACTCTAATTGTTTTAATTTCTACTCAGTAAGAGTTCTTTGGATTTTCCAACACTGTGTGCAAAACTCCTGTCGGAGGGTATCCGAATTCACAGTATGTCCACCATTTATTCTGGCATACCTTACATTTAAAACAAGCAAATGGATAGCAATTGTAGTTCAAATTATTACACCTAATTCATATATCTAGAGTGCATATATTATTTGCATCAGCATATCTTCTATATTCAATATTGTGTGGTTACATAAGTTTAGCAATTTCTTTCAACACACTTTGTACGTTTTCATATATAATAAATAATAACAAAAAATAATTATAGCAAATATAAACAGCAATACACACTTTATACCAAAAGGTAATGCAGCAAAATAATCAAATAAAGTTTCTATCATAACTTTATCTTCTCAATGTTATCTTGGTGTCACCTGGTGTACTGATTACTTTCCAGTGGGGTCTCGTCACTGGGCCTTTAATGCGACTGGCATGAGTCCATCCACGCTCAGCAGTTTGGACAGCCGTTTCTGTTGTAAGCAGAACAAGATAAGGTCCCTCCCAATTGGGTTTTAGGGTTTCTTCCTTCCACACTTTAATCAATATCCAATCCCCAGGTTTAAGATTATGAATTTTTAAGTCCAATGGGGGTCGTTGCACAATCAGTCCGCGTTCCCAAAGCTTGTTACGATGTTCTGCTAATTGTAAAACATATTCATTTATCGCACGGTCTCGAATTAAAATATTTGTTTGTGGGCTTTCAATTCTATAGGGCATTCCATACACCATTTCAAATGCTGATATTCCCATATCCGCTCGGGGTCTAGTTCTGAGAATTAATAGTGCCATGGGTAGGCACTTAATCCATGATAATTTGGTCTCTATCATTAATTTAGTTAGAATAGTTTTGATTTCCCCATTCATCCTTTCAACTTTTCCCGAACTTTGTGGATGCCATGGCGTATGGTATTCCCACTTAATACCCAAGCTTTCTGTTAGATCTCTAACAATTTTTGACACAAAGTGTGTTCCTCTGTCCGAGTCGATTACTTCAGGTACTCCATATCGAGATATAATGTGTTCAAGTAACACTTTAGTAACTTGGTTAGCAGTTGCCTTGGAGGTAGGAAAAGCCTCAACATAATGTGTTAAATGATCTACCATTACTAATAAATATTTGTAACGCCCTACCCTGGGTAGTTCAGTGAAATCCACTTGTATGTGTGAGAAAGGTCTGTATGCTGGGGAACGTCCTCCAAGAGGTTTTTGTCTCAGGTTATTTCGATTAACCTTTTGACAGGTCTCACAGGTCGCCGTGACTGCCTTTGCTATGTTATATACGCCTAAACAGGCAAACTGTTGATTGAAATGATCAACTAACGCCTGGGTTCCCCAGTGTGTTTTACTATGTATTTTTGAAAATATTTCGAATGCTATGCCCTTCGGCAAAACTTCTCTCCCATCTGGCAATATGTACTTACCATCCTGTTCCTTAGCTCCCATTTGTTCTAGTTTTTCCTTTTCTGCAGACTCAAAACTCAAATTTTTACTAACAGGTATTTGTTGTATAGTTAAAATCGTATTATAATTGCCTGCAACTCGTTTTGCCTCTGTATCCGCTGCATTATTTCCCCTAACTTGGTAACTTGTACCTCGCTGGTGTCCCTTTATATGTACAACTGCTATTTTATTTGGCATTTTTAATGCCCCCAGAACTCGCCGAATTAATTCCGGGTGTATCAGTTCTTTTCCCTGTGAGTTAACGAATCCTCTTTCCTCCCATATTTTCCCAAAAGTGTGTACTACTCCGAACGCATAGCGTGAGTCTGTATATATAGTTCCATCCTTTCCCTTCAGTGACACTAATGCTTTCCACAATGCATACAGCTCACAGGCTTGAGCCGACCAGCTGGCACTCAGCGGGCCTGATTCTATTGTCTTAAATTCTCCTTTTTCCAACTTAACGATGGCATATCCGGACAATCGTTTACCTTCCATTATTCGTGATGACCCATCTATAAATAATATTTCTCCACATTGTAGTTCTTCTTCTTCTAAGTCTGGCCTAATACGTGTCTGTTGTTCAATTGTCTGAAAACAATTGTGCAATAGTTCATTACCTTCTCCTGGGTACAAAAATTCAGCGGGGTTAACTGCTCCAATAGTTTTCAAAGATAGTTTAGGGGATTCTATAAGTATTCCCTCATACTTTAATAATCGGCTATCTGTAAGCCATTTTTCTGCTTTGTTGCCATTTGCCGGAACGGAGGGAAGAAGCAGTCGCTCAATATGAGAGATCAGCATACTTCATTTATTAAGCTACGGTTACATATTTTATAGCAGTTATAATTAGGTCATACATATTGCAAAAGTTAAGCTCCTCATTGGCTGGCCACCTAAAAGGTCAACCTTCGTCAGCACTCTTTGTTTCTGGGCATAGTTCTCATTTCTTTAACCATAAGGTCCTTGTTCTTACTTTCACCAAAGATAACAAGAATAGAGTGTCTTTGTGAACCATTAGTCTTCACGTAAGCTGTCTTCGATACTTCTTAAGATCTTGATGACTCAACATTCCGATGTTAAAGTGCCCTTGTTCAGCTAACCAATTCTCCACAATTCCCCCGTTTTCTTTTTGGACAAGGAAGGATTGAGTAACACGTTCAAATAATTTTCGGATACAAGAAAGAATACAAGGTAACAAAAGCAATAATAAAGCAATAAACAGCAATACAGATAAACCCTGTTTTAACAAGTCTCTTAACCATCCATTTATGCCTAAAGAAGCAAACCAAGAATCTATGCCTGATGAACCTTCTTTGACATGATGCATACGATTTCTTAACTCTTCTAGCTGTCGATGAATACTTTGTGAATGATTAGAAAGATTTAGGCAACACATGCCTTCAAAATCCTGACATCCATGCCCATTTGCTAAAAGCAAAAAATCTATAGCAGCTCTATTTTGCAAGATTGCGTGGCGTAAGCTATCAACATCAGTGGCAAGACCTGATAAAATGTCAGTTGTAGAATTAAATTGTTTCACTGCCCAGCAAGCTAGAGTTTTTATTTTAGCCCAATTCGCAGCTGCTGCGCCACCAGGAAGAAAAAATGAAAGAGCTACAGTTCCAGCCACTGTGCCAAGATTTACATTATCATTACAATCTGGCTTTATATCATTAAGACTGCGTTTGGCTCTATTCGCTTGTCTTACCAAGTCACGCATGGTGGGTGCAAACATGGTTAACTTGCCTATATAACAGGGTCCTCCCACGGGACGAAATGGTATGGCAGGCCACGCTCTGTCTCCACATATTAGAAAATATCCTTCCGGTAATAATTTCGCCGTAACACTTTCCACATCAAATTCACCGGCATATTTTGAGGTGTTCCAATGGTTAGAATTCCCTGATACATTCTGATATCCTAAGTAAAATTGTATTACATTATCACGGTGCATGATGCGTTTCCATTCATCTCCAAACATGATAGCACCTGAGCCATTGATAGGTCGAAATAGGGGGTAAACTCTGGTACAATTAAGCTTTTGACTAACATTTACTAAAGGCCCAGCAGCTGGAAAAGAACCCCATAGGTCTAATTCTTGCTGAGGTAAATGGATTGATTTATTTAAATGGTAAATCAACTGTTGTAAAAAATACGTATTCTTAACAAGTGTACTATTCCACCAGGTACAGTTATCACCAAAGCCAAAATTCATGTCATTATACTTCCGGTTTAACCAGGTTAAGTATGATTGATCTATGGTTGTATAATTTACTCCCAAAGGTTCAAAATCAGGCCAATGTATATAAGGGTAACCAATTAGACATGTTCGGAAAGGATCACTTGCTTTCTGCAGGGAAAGACAAAAATCTGTAACTCCTGATTGATTTGCCCATGTAACCCACATATTTTGTCTAGGGTCTATTCTATGTAAAGCAAAAACAACAACCACATTTAATAGACTAATCCCCAAAAACAGTGCCATCATCTATGTTTACACTAATGTTGTATGATATGAGACTCAAAACTTTTCTTAATAATGTGGACCTAAAAGATAAATCACTGTTTCAAAGATGTTTTTCACTTGGTCTTACTTAATTTTCAAACAAACCGTTGATCTTCTTTGGAGACAGGCCAAATATCCAGCATTAGATTGGTCTTACTGTACTCGAGACCGCCAACCAATAATCTTTTTGTCAGCTCAATTATCAATTCGACCCAGTGGGTTTGGTAGTAGAAATATTAGTCACTGTTTAACAATTCATGCCCTGTAGCAAGCAACAGCTTAGTTAATATAAACTGTTCGTTTAAGCAACTCTCACACTAGCAATTTGCAAGCTTTTTACAACACCACTACTCTTTTCCGTAAGTGTAACATCTACATAAAACCTAAGGATCATAATAATAGCATATAATACAAGTTATTACGGTAGCAGATAGTTCTTTCAGTTCGCTCACACGTGAGCCTTCCCCTGTGATAGCATCTGACGTGGTACTACGTCTCGTCACGGACGGGAGCAGTATTTCGTACTGTTTTTTGCTGCTCTTCGGGACTATTTTTATTATTCTCTTCTACTACCGGCTTCACCCATCGGCTAGGGACCCAGAGTGTACCTGCAGGGGTAGAGACACAGACATAACCGCGACCGATATAGATCACATCAACTGGACCTTTCCAGAGCCCTGTTTTTGAATCCTTATACAGCACTTTCATTTGTGGGGTCTCTACATTGGTTTTGGGCAAATGATGCCTAAGAGCAGGTGGAACATCACTATCCCCAAAAACACATAGATAGTTAAGTACAAAGAGTGTTTTGTTAACTCGCTCACGAACATCAGGAATATCTTTAAATTTGTCCAAATATTTCTTAATTGTCCCGTTAGCCCTTTCAACTATCGCCTGCCCCGTAGGAGAGTAGGGAATGCCAGTAACATGAGTGATGTCCCAAAGCTGCAAGAAGCGCTTGAAAGGTCCACTACTATAGGCTGGACCATTGTCTGTTTTAATAGTGGCAGGCACTCCCATTACTGCAAAACAACTAGTCAAATGTCGCCGGACATCGCGAACCTTCTCCCCTGGCTGTGGAGTGGCCCATAACATATGGCTGTACGTGTCTATTGTTACATGCAAGTATTTTAAACGACCCAAAGAAGATACATGTGTGACGTCCATTTGCCAAATTGCATTGGCCTTTAAGCCTCTGGGGTTTACTCCACAGCCAAGTCCTATTCCCGAATTATGGTGACTGCAAATAGTACACGCTTTCACAATAGCACGGGCTTCTTCTAAAGAAATGTTGTAGGATTGCGCTAATCCTCTGGCGTTTTGGTGGAATACAGCATGAGATTCCCGGGCACGGCAATGCGGTGACAATGGAGGTTCTATGCCTGTCGCGACGAGACGATCAGCTCTAGCATTCCCCTCACCAAGACCTTCATTCCACTGATGACTTCTGATATGGAGTACCGCATAAGGCTCCGTTCTTTGATTGATTGCTAACTGAAAGCTAATCAGCAGGCTAGACAGCCGACGATTCTTCAGTTCGCGGAGGCTGGCGTCCTCGATACGATTGGCTATTCCCACCACATATAGAGAGTCTGACACAATATTCAACGGTATATGTTGCCACTTTAGGAATGCCCATACTACCGCGAACAACTCCAAAGTTTGTAAGGAGTCCTCTGGTTGAGCCTGCAAGATCTGGTGCTTCCATTGTGTGTTTTCTTTCCATGTAACTGCAGCAGTTTGTGATCGTCGTCCGGCATCTGTGAAAGCGGTGAGGGCTTCTGGGAGGGGCTGAGCCGACCGCTTAGGTTTGACAATCCAGCTCCGGTTCTCCATCCAAGAAAGGGTAGTCGATGTCAATGGTTTAGCTATCAGGGTTGCCCCATCAGTAAATAAAGCCGCTTGCAGTTCTTCTGAGTTTTGAATATACCATTCAAAGTCTGTCTGTTTTATTGGCACCCAAATTGTTTTAGGAGGGGCACCGTCTATCTGGAGGATACGGCGGCGGCCCTTCTTTATTAATTCAGCCAGCGTACTGATCTTTTCTTGTACTGTGCGGCGAGGTTGCAGCGGGGGTGCTATCCATTCCAGCACAATGGTGTCCGTCTCCCCCGTTTTCTTTTTATTTTGTGTTAAAGCAGCCATAAGGTGTTGTTCGCCACACAAAATAGTTAAGTCAATAGGTACATCAGCGAGACGGCGTTGCGTAGACCGCTCAGCTACTAAAGACGCAATCTGTTGTAACACTTGGCATTGTTTGTCTGATAGATGAATTGGCGCTGCGGGGTCCGTTCCTTTTAATAAAGGGCGGAGTTGATTTAACAACTCATTCGGAATTCCCACAACTGGGCGCAACCACTGAAGATCACCTAAGAGTTTTTGAGCATCATGCAGAGTACGGAGCTCTAAATGTATTGTTAGTTTTTGAGGTCGGATGGCAGCATCCGTTATGTGCCAACCTAAATATTTCCAGGGGCTTGTTTCCTGTATCTTTTCAGGTGCAATTATCAAGCCTCTGCATGCGAGGCGCTGTTTTAACTCCTCCTTTTGTGTGGTAGAAAAAGGGGACACTTGAGCTAACAGAATGTCATCCATGTAATGGTAGATGAGTGTCTCTTTCCACTGCTGGCGCAAAGGCTGCAGAGCATCATCGACGTAGATTTGGCAGAGGGTGGGCGAATTTCGCATACCCTGCGGCAGTACAGTCCATTCAAACCGCTGATCGGGCCTTTCGCGATTGAGCGAAGGTAGAGTAAATGCGAAGCGCTGTTTATCTTTTTCATGTAGTGCAATGGTGAAGAAACAGTCTTTCAAATCTACAATGAGAATATGCCATCCTTCAGGGATCATGGCTGGATTGGGCAATCCCGGCTGCAATGCACCCATGTCGTGCATCTGTTTGTTAACTGCACGAAGATCATGGAGCAACCGGTACTTTCCAGATTTTTTCTTGATGACAAAGATTGGCGTATTCCATGGACTGGTCGAGAGTCGCAAGTGTCCTTGTGAAAACTGTTCTTGTATTAATTTATGGGCCTGTTCTAGACTTTCCTTTTTTAACGGCCACTGCTCAATCCACACAGGTGTATTAGTCTTCCATTTCAACTGGATTGGGAAAGTCCAAACAATGGCCGTCCCTAAAAAGGGGTTTCTGTAGTCAGAACCATTCCCATTTGTGCAAGTATGTCACGTCCTATTAGGGCTTGCACCCCGTCAGGTAACGGAATAATAGAGGCACAACAACTGATAACCTTTTCTCCTATAGTCCATTGGAGGAGGGGTGACTTGCGAGCTAAAGTGAGTCCTCCCACTCCGGCTACAGTAGCACCTGTAGTGTGAGAGGGCCAATCAGATGGCCAATAACGTTCACTAATAATAGAGACATCTGCCCCGGTATCCAATAGAGCGGAAAGTGTAATCATCCGATCCACATACTGTACCGAAACTGCTTTGCGAGGTCGCTGTCGTAACCCAAGGGTTAATAAAGCTATTTGGTCTGTGGAACCAAAAGCTCCAGAGCCTCGTGGAGCAGTCTGTACAGGGGCAATGGTTTCAGTTAGGTGAGGTAAAGGTATAAGCTGTGCAATCTTTGATCCTCTTGGAACAAATAAGGGTGGAAACAATGTTTGAACCATTATCTGTATTTCACCTTGATAGTCTTTATCAATCAGGCCCGTTAACACAGTGAGACCCTCCATAGTGGCTGAGGAGCGACCTATTAATAATGCTCCAACGGCTTGGCCATTTACTCGAACAGGTCCTTGTACACCCGTAGCAATTCGCGTGGTGTTAGAGTCTATTAGGGTGCAATTTACTGCTGTTGCCAGGTCCAGCCCAAGGCTTCCGCTGGTGGCGGGTTGGAGAGAAAAGGGTTGTTGTTGGTGGATGCTGGATAAGCGGCCGCATTTTGTGTCGACGCGGGGCGGTTCCTCCCGCTGGTCGTCCCGTTTCCCGACCTTCTTTGTTTACAAGTTGTTTCAGCATGCGAGTCAGAATTACATCGTTTACACCAGACTGGACCTGCGTTGCATTCTCTTCTCATATGTCCGATTACTCCGCAACGGTAACACCGGGGACGAACTGATCCACGGGGCGCCGGACGAGTTACCGGAGTTTGCAAAGGTGCAAGAGCTGCCATAATTTGGCTGTGCGATGAGCGGGCATGCTCTTGTAAGTTTTTTCCCTAACTCTTTCACAGCTTCCACTAGCATAGCTTGTGGTCCCACTGGTACCTGTGCCATCCGCTCTAAACCCTCCTCGATTGACCAAGTGGCGGGAAGGGTGGCTAAAATGTTTCGAGTAGCAGGATTAGAGTTTTGGATTGCGCATTGCTTTAAAATGGTACCTTTCAGATAGTCGGGAACGCCTGCCGCTTGTATAGCGCTGGCCACCCTGTCAATGAACAATCCAAAAG
Source organism: Falco punctatus (assembly GCF_963210335.1). Classification (NCBI taxonomy): domain Eukaryota; kingdom Metazoa; phylum Chordata; class Aves; order Falconiformes; family Falconidae; genus Falco; species Falco punctatus. Next base: position 558,274 of record NW_027660235.1, on the reverse strand, counting down.
GCTCTTCCCTTCCTTGTTTAATTCCCATGTAGGAAGGAATTCCCCCAGGCTCTTTAAGCTGATCAAAAGCTTGTTGAGCAAGTAACATTGCCTCCTTAGCTTTATCTGGACCTATTAACGCCTGAGCTTCAAGACGTAAATAGGGGCCAAGTCCCATAAGCTCATCAAGTGTAACCCTGTGCAAAGGGTCGCCTGGTTGTCTCACTTCGGCTACGGACCTCATACAGGCTGCTTGCCAGTGTGCATTAAACAATAGTTGTTGATGTTGTGTAAGAATTAACTTCATTATACTTCGTATATCCCCTGGAAGCAAGATGTTAGTTCCCCAAAGGTAGTCTAACATCTGGCGTGTAGGCTCTCCCTTAATACCTGAATCATTAACTGTGGCTCGTAACTGAGTAAGTAGTTTCCAATCTAAATTCTGAATTGTGGCCATTAGGTTACCTTGGCCATCTGGCTGATACATGACTGGAAATGCAGATGTTTCAGTTATGAGATTAGCTGCAGCTTCTTGATCGCCTGAGCTCATAGCCGCCTCCGCGACCTTTTGCCAACATCGCTGACGTTCTGAAGCAAGGTTTGACACACCACGGCCCAAAAAGGGATTATTTCCTCGTCCAGAGGCTGGTGCGACAGTACCTAGCACCGGTTGTTCTGCCTCACTAGTGTCGATTATTGCTGTGGAGGCAGGAGGAGCCGTGAGCATCTCCCTTAGAGCTACCCCGTCAGCTTGATGTGAGCTTGTCGACCCATTTCCTAAAGTGGAACTTAAATGGGATAGATCCCAAGGTCCACTAGGGTTCTGTGGGACAACCAAGGTGCGCACGGAAGGGGGCAAAGGGCAGTCAGGCGAAGGAGTAGCACTTGCTTGCTGCACAGAGGGCACTCTGGTAGAAGCCGTACCGTCTAGCCTCTCAGCTGCAGCAGCAGCAACTTTTTGTTCAGCTTTATGCATAGTGATAGTATTTATAACTGCCCGCCACGGCTTCATTAATTTCTTTGCTGTTTTTTCCTCACTTATAACAGCATCGAATAATTTATCCCCTAGCTTTCGCCACTCGCTTTCCTCAAAAACTGTATTAGGATCTGCAAAAAATCCCCTGACCACGCCATAGCTTAATAAGTCAGGAAGTTCCTTTTTCAGATCTATCCCCTCAGTGCCCCGCTTTTCTAAAAAGCATTCGAGCAAATTATACGCCGCTTGTCTGTTCATACCTCAATTTGCGCGCAATTGCAGCCTTTGCAGACTTCGGCGGCGCGTAGCAGGCGGGACAGCCTCTATAGGTGCTCCCGGGCGCGGGGAAGATATCCCTTCCGCCTCCTGCGCTGCTTACAGGACCGCACTCAAATTCTCCGCCGACCGTGGCTCCCGGACTCCGCTATCAGGTCGCCGGGTCCGGACTCCGCTATCGGGTCGCCGGTCCTATGTCCTCTGGTCCCGTTCCTGGTCCCTGTTCGGGCGCCAATTTGTTGCCATTTGCCGGAACGGAGGGAAGAAGCAGTCGCTCAATATGAGAGATCAGCATACTTCATTTATTAAGCTACGGTTACATATTTTATAGCAGTTATAATTAGGTCATACATATTGCAAAAGTTAAGCTCCTCATTGGCTGGCCACCTAAAAGGTCAACCTTCGTCAGCACTCTTTGTTTCTGGGCATAGTTCTCATTTCTTTAACCATAAGGTCCTTGTTCTTACTTTCACCAAAGATAACAAGAATAGAGTGTCTTTGTGAACCATTAGTCTTCACGTAAGCTGTCTTCGATACTTCTTAAGATCTTGATGACTCAACATTCCGATGTTAAAGTGCCCTTGTTCAGCTAACCAATTCTCCACACTGCTTTTTGTTGTAACACTCCCCTGATGTTATGAGGCGCATATAAGACAACTTCTCCATTAAAGGTAATGCGATTCGTTTCCTCAAGTAATAAGGCAGCAGCAACAATGATTTGTAAACAACTCGGCCAACCCCTGCTCACAGGGTCCAACAGCTTTGATAAGTATGCCACCGGTTTCTTTTGTCCGGCCCATTCCTGAGTTAATACTCCGAATGCCGTTCCTTCATGTATGTTAACAAATAAATGGAATGGCCGCTTTAAATCTGGGAGGCTTAAAACCGGTGCTTGACTTAGCTCCCTTTTGAGACTGGCAAACTGTTCTTGATCCTGAGGGGCCCACTTGGGTATTTTGTCTTTAGACAGTTGTTCATATAAGAATTTAACTTTAAAGCTGTAGTTCTCTATCCATTGCCTACAATACCCAAATAGCCCTAATGCCTGCCGAATTTGCCTCTTAGTGACAGGCATAGGTAATTCCAGAATTCCTTTAATGCGCTCTGGATCCAATATCTTCTTGCCGTTAAACAAATAATGCCCCAAATATTTCACTTTTTCCTCTACAAATTGTAACTTTTCTTGTGATACCCGTAGGCCCTTTTGTGCAAGAAAGTTTAGGAGTCGAATGCTTTCTTTTCTTACATCCTCCTTATTATTCCCTGCTATGAGCAGATCATCTACATACTGTAACAGCACGTTTCCCGTTTGTACCTGGTATTCTTTTAAGAGCTCTTCCAGGGCCTGTCCAAACAGATTAGGGGACTCAGTGAACCCTTGGGGAAGCACGGTCCATCTCAATTGCTGTCTACGGCCTGTCTCTATGTCTTCCCATTCAAAGGCAAAATAATCACGGCATTCTTCTGCCAGTGGACAGGCCCAAAAGGCATCCTTTAAATCAGCCACACTGTACCAGGAGTTATGGGGTCCTAGCTTGCTTAGCAGTGTGTATGGATTTGCTACTACAGGGAACCGGGTGATAGTTCTTTTGTTTATTTCTCTTAATCATGTACGAGCCGATATTTCCCATTTGGTTTCTTTACAGGCAGAATGGGGGTGTTAAAGGGTGACATACAAGGCTCCAAGATTCCTTGTGCTAACAATCGATCAATTTCTGGTTTTAATCCTCTCCGTCCTTCTAGGGATATGGGATATTGCCTTACCCTCACAGGTATGTGGGGTTCGGAAATTTGGATTTTAATCGGTGGGATTTCCAGTCTACTAATTGTGTCCGGAGAGTACCAGACATCGGGGTTAATTTGTTTTTGATCATCCACGGTCAAAGGATAAGCAGACACTGTTAGCTCTTGATTTTTCACTTTAATTTCTAATTGCAATTCAACAATTAAATCTCGTCCTAATAGATTAAATTCTGCTTCAGGGACGAGCAAGAGTTCACCCATTCCAAATTTATTTTCAGTTTCAAATACCACATTTTTGATTTTGCTTACTTTAAAGGGTTCTCCTTTTGCCCCAATTACTTGTACTTTTTCAGGGGAAACTTTACATCCCTCAGGTATTTGCTTAATAGTTGATTTTTCAGCCCCAGTGTCTACTAAAAAGGTGAACTCTTGTTTATGGGGACCTATTTTTAATTTTATCAAGGGCTCATGATGACTCCGGTCCCCTAAGATATAGAGCCCCTGACTCTCCTATTCCGTTTTCAATATTTCCTCATCCCTGATCCTTTCTCTGCAATTCTTTTTTATATGTCCCTTCTTTCCACAGTAAAAACAACATCTCTGTTCCTTCTTTACTACTACGTTTCCTTGTTTCGTTCCAGCAGATCTGTGTTCACCAGTCCGTCCTTTGCGATCCTCTCTGACCGCTGCTACCATCATTTTTACTTGTCGCTTGTTGCTCTCTTCTTCCCGCCTTACGTAGACTTTCTGAGCTTCCCTCAATAATTCATCCAACCCTCTATTCTGCCAGTCTTCTAACTTATCAATCTTCTTTCTGATATCTTCCCATGATTTTGCCACAAACTGAGTTTTGAGGAGTGCTTGCCCTAAAGGGTCGTCTGGATTTACCCCAGAGTACAGCTGAAGGGTTTTCCTCAGTCGTTCCAGCCACTCAGTAGGGCTTTCATCTTTCTTTTGCATTTCATTAAGTGCTTTATTGAAATTCTGGCCACGGGGTACTGCTTCTTTAATCCCCTGAATTACTATAGTTCTCAGGTCCTGCATATGAGTTCTATGCACTGGATCCTGATTATCCCAATTAGGTCTTTGGAGTGGCCATTTAATATCTGCTTGGGGCCCCTGGGCATGCTGAGCATCCCACAGTCTCATTCCTGCTCGTCTAATCATATCTCTTTCCTCGGTAGTAAATAATTGACCAAGGATAGATTGCATCTCATCCCAAGTATAAAGATTTGGTCCCAAAAATTGATTTAATCTTTCTGCCACTCCGAGTGGGTCCTCAATTAAGTTTCCCATCTCGGTCCTTTTAAAATCTCGTAGGTCAGCCGAATTTAGAGGCACAGAAATATATCCGATCACAGGTTGAGGTCCCCCCATGGGCATTTCTCTTAGGGGGTATATTTGAGCTGCCCCTTTTTGACTTCTAGTTACGCGTCTAGGAAAAGGGGGAGACCCTTGTTCCGACTCTGGTGGGGGAGTGGGCGCTGTGGGGACCTCTGCAGGAGCAGGAGGAGAAATGTAAGGAGGGGGGGTTAGAAGGGTTTCGTCTAACTCTTCCTTCTTTTTTCTTTGTTTAATTTTTACATCATTCAGTGGATAAAGTTTAGCTCCCGGTCTTTCTAGCCACACTTCCGCATATTGACTCTCTTCCGGGTTAAGGGGTTTTTTATTATTAACCCAGAGGTTTAATTGTTGTCTTACCCACTCTTCTTCTGACCCATAGACTGGCCAAAAGACATTTTTAGAAATCTTCTTCCCTCCCCATATCTTAGTACAATATTCTATCATCTTCTGCTTATCTTTCCCTAGGGTTCCAGGGAAATATCTCCAATTGTCTAAGATATATGCCAGAGGAGTATTCTTAGGTACAGTGGGTACCCTTCCCATGGGATTCGAAGGCTTGCTGCCCTTCGCCCCCATCTTCTGGAATATCCACAAACACACACTCACTCGCTCCCCTTGTTCCTGGCCCAGTCCCTCGCGGGAGATGGGAAACGCAGTACTTAAGAGTCCGCACTCGCTTGGTTCAGTATATCGAACTCTTACTCGTTATATTCCAGGAAACCCAATCCCGCCCAAAAGGCAAACCTTGCGAACAAATTCGCAATATACTTACGCGTCCTGCGTCTTCATCCGGACTCCCGTGCACAGAATTTTTATGGGATTTTACCGGTTTCTCCTTTGCTCATTATTCTAGAATTTAGGTTCGTCGGTCAGGTTGGAGTAAGCTGTTGGTAGCGGGGCCGCGAAATGTCGCGGGGCGCCTCCCCGGAGGACCAAAGCCCACTGTTCCTTATCCGAGTCACGGCACCAGAAATTGTTATAAATTGAGACCACAACGGATCATAATCCAATTAAAATTTTATTAATTATAGCAAGTAGAATATGAGCAAAACAGCGCTGGACGACAGGGGAGTCTGCGCTCCACCAACTGCCGTACTGAGCAGTTCAAACAGTCCCTTTTTATACATCTTTACTTCCATGTTCATGAGGTAGTGGAGTCATGCTTTTGTTGTTAGGGGGGGGTCGTTTTCTGCCTCCTGCTGGTCTTCCTCCTTTGTCTCATTGTCCTGTTTCTGTCGGTTCCTGGACACCTGGTGGCATCCTGGACACCTGGCGGTGATCGTATCTTTTCACAAGCGGCATCCTGGACACCTGGCGGTGATCGTATCTTTTCACAAGCGGCATCCTGGACACCTGGCGGTGATCGTATCTTTTCACAAGCGGCATCCTGGACACCTGGCGGTGATCGTATCGTTTCACAAGCGGCATCCTGGACACCTGGCGGTTATCTTATCTTTTGTTGTCTAATCTTTACATTTCCATATGGGCTTAACATAAATTTAAATAAACAATACCCTAGTCCATAGTTTCTCACACTTGTAATTGGTTTTTTGACTTATATGGTCATAAAGCTGGACTTATATGGTCATAAGGCTCTTTACTCCCGTATACCTTATCACAGCACCCAAGCAAACCATGTAAGATCTGGCAAACAGCTAAGCAGACTATCATAATCGTTAAAATTTACCCTATCTCTTACCCCCCGACACCTTCTCTCAGTCTAGTGGAGTCAACCCCAGAGGTCTTAAAGCCTCTGAGGTGTGGCAGACGGATTTTACGCTCTGTCAATTACTAAAACCTCGAGCATGGCTAGCAGTAACTGTAGACACATATAGCGGGGTGATTGTAGCCACACAACACATTAAGACCGATGCTAAAGCAACCGTCCAACATTGGTTGACAACCATGGTGTTGCTTGGTGTCCCTAATCAGATCAAAACGGACAATGGTCCGAATTTTGTGTCTAAAGCAGTCCAGGCATTCGCTCCGAAATGGGATATTACTCTAATCCACGGCATCCCATGTAACAGCACAGAAGAAGCCATAGTCCAACGGGCAAATCAAACTCTGAAATCTAAATTAGAGGTATTAGCAAAACCAGAAGGTTTTACCAACGCCATTCCCTCAGGGGACCAGGCACGCTTACTACGGACTGCCCTAGTAGCACTAAACCAGTTCCCCAGGGGAGACGAGGTGAATAGCCCTGCCCAGAAGCACTGGGCCACTCGAGCGCTAGAAGAAGGCCCGTCGGTCATGATCAGAAATGAGCTAGGAGGGTGGGAACAAGGGTGGAAATTAGTTCTGACAGGGCGAGGGTATGCTGCGGTCAGAAAAGACAACAGAATTAAGTGGTGTCCACTTAAGTCTATCAAGCCAGACCTTCAGAATAAAACTAATGAAACCTGTGAGTTTTTGTTTGCAGGACCAGATCATCGGACACCCCCGTGTCCCGTACATCCCACCGACGAGAGAAAATGACAAGTCGACAACCGTCCTGACTAAACTTGGGAATCCTGCACCACCCAGATTCGGATAATGACCAAATAGCCCCCAAAAAGGGGGAATGCGATGCCTTTGTATGAACTTGATTCTAGGACCTGTCATTGCAGGAAAGACAAAATCAGATTATAATCACCATCAGCCATTCAAGTGGGTCCTACGGGACCCCATAAGCAGTCGAGTGATAAAGGAGAATATAACAGCGGGTACCCCGACTTTTACGTTTACAGTCAATGATTTATTTCCCGGACTGGGAAAATATAGATCTAAAGTGCCATGGAGGACGTATTGGTGCCCCAGTTCAAACTCAGGAAAAAGCTCTTGTAACTATCCAGGTTATTATTTTTGTGGATATTGGGGATTTGAGACCATTGTAACGAGTGATAGATGGAAACCAGAAAGAGAGGACGAATTTCTGCGCGTAATGTGGGGGCCAGATAGGTGTGACCCTCCAAAATTTGGGCCTAGTGGCTATTATCTTCAATCGTCAATCAAAAAAAGTACCTGTACACATTTAAATGTGAGAATTCAAAACCCAGCTGACATGGGCTGGGCAGTGGGGAGAATGTGGTCAGTATTTATACACTCCGACAATACAGACCCGGGGGTAGTGATACAAATTATCAGGATTGTGCTACAAGCACCCCAAGCAATTGGCCCTAACCCGGTTCTTAACCCATAGACACATATATATAATACTGAAAACAATATTAAAGATGCGACCCCCGACAACACCGAAGCTCCGAATACCTTAGAATTTGACCTGCCTCCTCTATGGAGCCTGATGAATGTAACATATCAGATACTGAACTCTACTAATCCCGCCATGACAACAAACTGTTGGCTTTGTTATGACATAAGGCCCCCTCTTTATGAGGCAGTAGGTATACCCTATGAACCGGAACTCGTTAGGGGGCCCAACCCCATACATTGTGTGTGGAGCTCCGAGGACAACCCAGGAGTCACAATGCAATATGTATCAGGGCGGGGTAGATGTGTCGGCGAAATACCCCTTGAAAAAAGGCCTCTGTGTTTGAACGAGTCCACATCAGAAGAGCTATCGAAAGCTGATTGGCTAGTTCCTGTCAAAAACACCAAATGGATATGTTCAAAATCCGGAATTACCCCATGTGTATCTCTTAAACTGCTCAAAGGAAACCATGAATTTTGAATACAGGTAAGGATTATTCTGAGAATCGTATACCATCCTGAGGAATACGTATATACTCATCAAACCCTTCCAGCTTCGCATCATATCCAAAAGCGAGAACCCATCACCGCTCTGACTACAGCTACCTTGCTAGCCGTAGGGGCCGCAGGGGCAGGAACAGATATAGCCTCGTTAGTCGAACAGAACCAGAAGTTCCAGTCCCTCAGAATTGCAGTGGGTGAGGATCTGGCTCGCATTGAACCATCGATCAGCGCTTTGGAAAAGTCACTGAGGTCGTTGTCCGAAGTAGTTTTACAAAATCGTAGAGGATTGGATCTCATGTTGTTACAACAAGGCGGGTTATGTGCGGCATCAGGAGAAGAATGTTGTGTGTACGCAGATCACACTGGGGTTGTCAGAGATACAATGGCCCAACTTAGAGAAAGGCTAGAAAAAAGAAAGAGAGACAGGGAAACCCAACAAGGGTGTCTTGAATCGTGGTTTGCCCGTTCACCGTGGTCAAGCACCCTGATATCTACCTTGGCAGGGCCGATTGCAGTGATCATCATGGCGCTGATCTTCGGACCCTGTATACTGAATAAGCTCGTGTCATTTGTCAAGAGCCACCTAGAGAAAGTCGACGTTATGCTGGTAGAATGCCATCAACTGCTTTAACTTTTAAGTCCCATTTGGTATTACCCTTAGCTACCTCTAGCTTACCCTAATTCATACCTTGGTATTATCAATTACCCCTTACCTTCCACCTGACCACTGTGCCTTATGTTTTTTAGACAAGTTGATACAATATTCTTTTAATATTTTTACAAACCATAGAATATAAATTAAATTAAGATTTTGATTGTTATATTTTGGCTGATTCAATTATCCATAGGGAGGGGGGAAAGGTAGGTAGTTAGGGCTTGGCGGTCGGAAGTTGTCGCGCTGTACGGAAATATAGAGCCCCTCTCTGGATAGCCAATAGCGTTTAGCTTATGACGTAAGCAGACGGAAGGAACGTTGAAAACCCAAGCTCTATAATGCCGCGCCACTTATCAATAAACACCATTTTGCCATCCACCACATTGGTGTCTGCGTGCTGATGGACCGAGCGGCCTGGGGTTGGCTGCCGTGCCGTTCCTGAACCAGGTCACCGCACGCCTGCGAAGGCAACAGGGGAATTGAGAGGATGTTAGAAGCCTTGAAAGGGCAAGTTCTAAATGTACCATGACTGCGAAAAAACAAAAAGCAGAGTGAAGAAGCATGAGTTATGCCTGAAGAAGTATCTTCACGTACCCCCAAAGACCTTTCCCAGGCCTGACAAAAGCCCAGGGGATTACTGGCAAATAGACTTTTTCCAAGTTACTGCAGAAATTGGGTATCAGTATCTTTTAGTCATGACAGATGCTTTTTCAGGCTGGCTGGAAGCTTTCCCTTGCCGCACCATTAAGAATTATCATAAGTGTAATTTCAAAGATAATACTAAGATTCAGGGTACCCATAGGACTTTCTTTGGGTAAGGGTCCACACTTGGTAGTAGAAGCCCTTCACCTTTTAGCTAAACTAGGAGGGGTAAAATGGGATCTCCACAGTCCATGAAGACCTCAATCAAGCAGGAAAGTAGAAGGAATGAAGCTAAGCCTGAAAGGACAGATGAGTAAAATCTGCCAAGAACCTGAGAGAGCATCAGATGCTTTTCCCTCAGCATTGCTACAGATACAGGATCCAGCGTAAACGGAAGGAGAGACTTTGGAAAGTATACATGGTAAACCTTGCCAGGTGACAGAAATGGGACTGAATCCCAAAATAATAGAAGGGAAACATGGCTTAAAAGAGTATGTTCAGTCTCTAGGAAAGGTCCTGTCCTCTCTCCAGAGGTATGTCACTGTGAGCGCAGATCTGTCCCTGGACGTGCCTGTACATCACTACCGACCCGGAGATTGCGTGTATCTTAGAACGTGGTTGGATGAACCGTTGAGGAGAAGTGAAAGGACCTTTCCAGATTTTTCTCAGCACCTACGCTGCTGTCAGGCCTGAAGGAGTCACTCCATGGACGTGCCATAGCAGGGTTTAACCAGCCACATCACCAGGATGGACTGTCAAGCAACAAAAACCTTAATGCTTGAAACTACCTCCAGAATCATGAAGTTCTAGGTTCGGTATCTTGCATTATTGCCAGACAGCATATAAGTGAATGACTGAAATGTGACCCCAGATAAGACTGGGCTGTCTACAGGGAAGCTGGAGTCTGCTACTTGTCTCTCCTTTGTAGATATATGTTGAAACATGTTTTACAGATGTATAGAATTTGGCCTGTGATGTGATATGCTAAATCCTCATCTTGGGTGGGATAGGGAGGAGTCATGGACATGGAATACTCATTTGAAAATGGTGGAAGGATCGATGAATGTTTTTAAGAAGAGTGATTGTTGGGTTTGTACCCATTTCCCTGAATGTCCTCATGCAGGAATGCCTGTAGCTGGTATCCCCATCCCATTTGGGACTAGTCGGAGTAACTTGTGGCTAAGACCAAAATACACTCATTGGAACGAGACTGACCTCCAGACCTGGGCAATACTGAACCCACACTCAGTGTGAAGTGTGTTACTAAAATGAAGCCAAGACACACCAAAATGGAACTCTGCTCTTTGTGGGGCCCTACCCACATTGTGATTGCTCAATGCAATTCATGAAGCTGTCAGAACTAACTAGCAGTAGCTACTGGAACGTTCCACTGGGCACTGGGTGGTGCTGGATATGTGCCAGTGTAGCACAAAAAGCATTACCACCAAGATGGTTGAGTAGATGTACCACCAAGATGGTGGGATTTTTCCTGACATGACTGACTGAGACACTGGACAACAGTCGGTGGTGAACAACTTACTTGCGGAGATACACGCAGAATCAACCACCCCTTACAGAGAGACCCACGGGGTTTCACTCTTCTGCTGGGTGGTTTATTCCTTGGCGAGGGGCTGCTGAACTGGGGAAGGCAGTGATAAAGAGATCCGCAGGAGTGGAAGTGATGGCCAAGGACACTGCAGGTGCCATAAACTGCACTCTGTACGGCAGAGACAATGGCCGTACGCAAGGGGACAACCCTTGGGTTCTCTTGGTGACTTCCAGCTTTGCCCGTGCCCTTTGCCTTCCATCTCACGCTGTCCTACGCTGTCCCACGGCTGCTGCTTTTTCCTGGCAGGCTGCAGGCACCCATCTGGCTTCCCCGCCTTGCTCTCACCCTGCCCTTGCCACACATGCACCGATGTCTGCCCACCCTCACACGCTGTTCCTGCAAACACACACACATGCACTGATCTGACACTCCTTCTGGACGACGTCTCCCACCACAGCACAAGCCCTTGAGTGACATTTCCTCCTCCTGACCTCCAGTCTCCACTTTCCCAGCTGCACTGGCTGGCAGTGCTTCTCCCTCCTGCTCTTCCCTACCTCCAAGGAAAGCTCCACCACCTGGGAAACCACCCTTCAGGCGGGCATCCCGACCCATCACCCTCCTTGTGGCCTTTCCCCTGACCATGCCACGGCCTCACCGCGCTCTTCCAAGGCTGCGAGCCTTTCAGCTTCTCGCATAGACACGAGCAAGCGGTGTGCCTGCTGCTGTGCTGTCATGTTCTCAGGCAGCAGCGATGTGACACGCAAGAAAGAAGCCCCTCGGTGGAGTGAGCCCAGGTCCTTAGGCAGAGGGGATCTCACAGCCCATGTGCCACCCAGGGGCCTTCTGCTGGCCTGCCCGAGACACTGGCAGATGGAGCTTAACAGCACGTGTCCCAGCCGTGAGTCAGGGGCTGCCCTACGCGCTGTTTCAGGCAGAGGTGACCTCACCGCCCCTTTCCCAGGCACATTGCTGCTGTTGGGCTGTCCCCTCCGCAGGCAGAACTGGCCTCACTGCCCCCGTCACAGCCATTGGCTTCCTGCTGGAATGTGAGTCCCTGAGACACAACTGACCACGAGATACTGTCCTCAGCCGTCACCCTCCCCGTGGCCCAGCACCCCAGCAGATAAAGGGAAGCTTCTCTCAGCACATTTATCTCATGGATTTCCTACCTATTATTTTGGGTGGAAGAACATTCCTCAGGGGAACTGCTCTGTTTCTACTGGACCCTGTTTTGTCTCTGCTTCTGCGCCTCTGTTTTCCCTTCTTCCCCCTGCTATCCCATCCCAACTGAGCTCTCCAGGGAAGTGAGTCAATGAGTCCTAGAATATCTCAGGTTGGGAGAGGCCCCTGTAAATCCCCTTGTCCAGCTGTCCTGCTCAGGGCAGGGTGAACTGGATGGCATCTCTCAAGGGCTCTGCCCACATTGGCATCATCCACAGAATGGTCTGAAAAGCCACTTTGTCAGCTTGTACTGGGAGACAATCAAGACATTCAACACAGTTGGCCCAACTGCTTGCACTGGAAGATGTCACTAGTCAGTGGCCACCAGGAGGACTTGACCACTGGTGACATTTGGACTTGAGCCCCTGTGGCGTATGATGCACCGACTCTGGGAGCGGATTGAAGGCACGAAGACACTCGGAGACACCTTGAGGACACTTTATTAAAATCAAGCAAGCCTTTTATACCTTTGCAGGGGGCTGACGTGTCAGCCTGTAACTGTGCTCTGCAACTTTCCACTCTGGGCTCTTTTTTTATTACAGACACAGCAGCTCAGCAACTCCCTTTATCTACAAGGCCACAAGCTCTGCAGACCACTCCCTATCTTCAAGGTTCTCCTCTTGCTCCCATGGCTTCCTTCCAACAAGCATAACTGTGTCTCTCTCCCAAGGTCGGGTTTCGCTCCCTGACGCCGTTGAGCTAGCTCGAGACATAGCAACAAGCCGCCAGCCAACTTCCCAGCCACAGTGTCCTCCATTTCTTCACTCCAGAAGTCACCCATCTGCCTATACAGAAACTGCAGGAGAAAAAGTCAGACCCCTTGCAAAGGTGCAGGCACAAACCATCCCCTTCTTGCCTCAATACGTATGGGTGCAGCAATCCCTTTGATGTCCCACAACTACCTGGAAATGGCTGCAGGAGTATTTCCACCGTCATTTCCCCAGACACTACGGTGAGGATGCCCAGCCTGTATTTCTCCCAATTGTCCTTCTTGCTTTTCCTGAACAAAGGCTGGATGTCTGCCTTTTGCCAGGACCCCAGAACCTCCCTGATTACTCGGACACATTTGAGGGCACCATCCAGAAAGGGTGCCGTGATCAGACAGAGGCACTTGCAATGACCCTGCCCAAGGCAGGTGAGATGAATCTCCCTGGGACAGTGGCCTTTGTTCCTGCAGTCACACACAGGAACGGCGGTGCCCTGGGAGGTGTCCCCACCTCAGCTGGCCTCATGCACTGCTGGCGTGGTTGAACCCCAGCCTCACGCACACAGGGGTGCTCAGAGGCACGAGCCCGTCCCTGGCACGTGCGGAGGCAGAGCACTGCAGCGGGCACAGTGACTGCCTGGCCTCCTGCTGCCCCTGCCAGAGGCTGGCAGCACCTCAGCCCGGGGGTGTCGCGCCCTGCTCGGCACCTCGCGGAGATAGCCCTCGTCATGAGCAATGGGCACGGGGACCTCGGTTCAAGGAAGCACGTTGCAGTGCTGCATTCAGGTGGTCTCCACAAATCCAGAACATTTGATGGAGGCCAGCACCGTCACAGAGTGCTCGTTGCCTGCCCCTGCCTGCGCTCACAGGACTGCCACGCAGCACGGCAGTGACCAAGCTGCCAGAGCACTCAGGCCTTACACCAAGGCAGGGGGTCAGAAGGAGAGTGTGGAAGTGGAAGGAGGGCAGCACTGGAGAGCCAAGGGGTGGTGTTCCCTGGTAGTGCTGCCATGCCAGGAACCTTTTCCCCTCCATCTGTGGATACAGGAACTGTCCCTGCAGCTCCAGAAAGGCCTTGGAAGGAAGAATCCCAGGAAAAACATAGTTGTTTAATGGCCCTTTGGCTTTGTTAGATGAAGAGAGAGCAGGGCACCTTCAGAAAAGAAAACCACAGAAGGAGTTAGAATGGGGACGACAAATTTATCAGAAATGAAATACCATGAGCAACTACAACAAAATCAGAAGACACTCTTGGTCTGTGATAAATTACATTATAAATGCTATTCATAAATTTATTCCTTCAGAAGAAGATACAGTTATCAGTTTGCACATTGCACCCTTGAGCTCCTGGTTCCTCATGCTGTAGATGAGGGGGTTCACTGCTGGAGGCACCACCGAGTATAGAACTGACACCACCAGGTCAAGGGATGGGGAGGAGATGGAGAGAGGCTTCAGGTATGCAAACAAGATGGTACTGACAAAAAGGGAGACAACGGCCAGGTGAGGGAGGCACGTGGAAAAGGCTTTGTGCTGTCCCTGCTCAGAGGGGATCCTCAGCACAGCCCTGAAGATCTGCACGTAGGACAGCACAATGAAAACAAAACAGCCAAATAATAAAGATGCATAAGCCACAATTAGCCCCACTTCCCTGAGGTAGGTGTGTGAGCAGGAGAGCTTGAGGATCTGTGGGATTTCACAGAAGAACTGTCCCAGGGCATTGCCTTGGCAGAGCGGCAGTGACAGTGTATTGGCTGTGTGCAGCGCAGCATAGAGAAACCCACTGGCCCAGGCAGCTGCTGCCATGTGGACACAAGCTCTGCTGCCCAGCAGGGTCCCGTAGTGCAGGGGCTGGCAGATGGTCACAAAGCGGTCATAGGCCATGACGGTGAGGAGAAAATACTCTGCTGAAAGGAAAAAGACAATCAGGAAGAGCTGTGCAGCACATCCTGAGTAGGAGATGTGCCTGGTGTCCCAGAGGGAGCTGGCCATGGCTTTGGGGACAATAGTGGAGATGGAGCCCAGGTCGAGGAGGGAGAGGTTGAGGAGGAAGAAGTACATGGGGGTGTGCAGGTGGTGGTCGCACACTACGGTGATGATGATGAGGCCGTTGGCCATGAGGGCAGCCAGGTAGATGCCCAGGGAGAGCCAGAAATGCAAGAGCTGCAGCTCCCGCGTGTCTGCAAACGCCAGGAGGAGGAACTGGGTGATGGAGCTGCTGTTGGACATCTGCTGCCTCTGGGCATATGGTCCTGTCACAGGAGAAAAAGACAGTGATAATTTAGGGGAGACTTCTGCAAGCAAAATCAGAGCCATTTCCCACAGACCACCCCCCCGTCACACACAGACATCCCTCTCTTTTCTCGGAGACCTTCCTGCAGCTGTGTGGCTGCAGCCCTGCTTGGTGCTGGCCGTGTGGGCGATGAAGAGCAGGGCATCTGCCCACGGGCTCTTGACCAGCCAGCCCCACTCTGCAGCAGTGGGTGGGGGCAGGGACCAGTCCTGGTGTTTAACTTTGTCCTGTGAAACCAGTGCCAACGCAGAAGGGCTGGTCAGCGTCTGCAGCGCCAGTGCTAAAGAATGGGAAGGGTGAAGGCATTTTAAGGGAGTTTTAGTTTTTTTCACAGCTCCCCGCCATCTCTCCTGTTGAATATTCTCGGATGTCAGAAAAGCAGAGCATTTTTGCTGCCCTCAGGTGGAACAGAGTGAGGTCTGTGAGGCAAGAGGATTGCCTGTGGTGAGGGCACAGTGAGGGGAGGTGGTCTGTCCTGCTGGTTCCCAGTTTCTATGGGCTTGCACCTTCCTGAGATGAATGGTGGCCACACTCCCATGTTACCCTGAAATACCACAAGGCACTGCTGAGAACAGACTGACCCACCACAGACCAGTAAAGGTTGTAGGCTTTCATCAGAAGTCAGCATCCCACCCACAGCAAAGGATACACAGCTCATTTCACCCACCCCAACAGCGTTTTCTCCATCACAGAAACTCTACGCCTCTACGTGGGGCTTTCAGCTCACTAATGGGTGCGAGGGGACAGGTTTCCATTCTGGAGGGCAACGCACTGCTTGGAAGGGAACTTCAAGGAGGTAGCCAAGTGCCCTAACAAGAGCATCAGGTTCAGGGAGAACCAGCCTATTGCCCAGCTCCACATAGGGCATTGCCCACAGCCCCACAGCTGAGAGGAAAGCTGGGACACCTGTTCCCATGGACACACCTGCAGGAGAGGACCCCCAAGGTCAGAGTGTGACTCTGCAGCTGAAACACCCATCCCCAGAGAGCCTGACAGCAAGAGCAAGAGAATAAAACTAACCCCAAAAGGCAGAGAAAGAAGTAAAATTGCACTGATGGTCTAGGTAAGAGTGTCCAGGGCGAGCGTGCCAGGCACTGAGGGCAGCGTTGCCCTTGCCCAGCTCTGCTCGCCACCTCCCACACACCAACATTGCCGGGCAGCTGCTCTCAGCCCCTGTGCTCTGCAGAGGGACCGGGGCACGTGGCTGCAGAGCTGCACCGCGGCTCTGCTGGAGCTCTGGCTGCAGAGGGGGTGGCTCACGCCTCGGGACCCCCAGCCCTGAGGGCAGAGGCTTTGCTGGGGGGAGAGCAGCCAGGGGGATGCCTCAGAGAAAGGGGTCTGCACTGCACATGGTCAGAGAGAGCTTTCTGATTCTGCTTTCAACAACAATTCTGTCTGAAGTTTCCTATCAGTCCTTGCAATATCCTGGATGTCAGGAGATTTTCCTTGTGGGAGGTATCTCCCTGTGCCAGGTCTTTCCCTGTCAGCGCTCACAGACCACATCTCTGCCTCTGTGCACTGGCCCCGCACAAACGTGCCTCTCTGCAGGGCACTGGCTGGGCGCAGGGTCCTGTCCGCAGGGGGAAAAGGGCAGCTCAGAACGACCCTGATGGCTCCAGCAAAGGTGCTGCTGCTGCTGTTCATAGGTGGAGGAGTGGCTGAGGGCACTTCAGGAGGCTCCTGGCAGACCTCCTCATCACTCAGAGTTACAGCTGGCAGTCTCAGGGACATCTTCAAACTCGAGATCTCCATTAACATTTCTGCCTTACCTCTCCTGCCCCCAACAACAGAAAGCTGAAAACACAGATTGAGGAGAGCCCTGGATTTATCATAGCAATCCCTGCGCTGACCTTCGATACGAAAAGTCTCATCCAGACATATTCTGAGGGTAACCTATCCTTGTAAGCAGCGCTCAGCCATGCAGCACACTCTCAACAGCAGAGAGATCCTTCCCTCTCGGGGCTCAGTCCATACGCCCCCAGAGCTGTGGGGAGCTCCCCGGCAGGCTGAGAGCTGCCCCTGGCAGGCGGCAGAGCCCCTGCCCCAGCACACAGCCCCCTGGGCTGCAGGGACCCTGCTGGCAAGGACAGCCCTGGGCACCCCTGCCTGCACAGCCACCTTCACAGCCCTGCAGCCGGCCCTGGCACAAGGCAGCCCACATGCCCTGGCCCTCCCACGCTGCAGCAGGGAAGCCCTGCTCTGCAGCACACTGGCCTCCTCCACAGCAAAAGGCTCCCACACGGTCCCACAGGCTGGGGGGGCCCCAGCTGCTGCAGACCCGGCTAGCAACTGCAGAGGCATTGCCCTGCAGCCACACACTTACCGCCTCAAGGGCTCTGCAGATTTCTCCAGCAGGGAGCTCTCAGCAGCCTCCCACCAAGGTCTGCTTTTGAGCTCTCCCTGCCTCCCTCCTCTGCCCCTCGGGGCTCCCTCCAGCTGTCCCTGGGGCTGCAGGGGAACCTGCTGGGCAGCAGGATGAGGCAATCCCTCATGGGCCTTGCCTCACCTGGGGGGACACACTTATTTCCAGCACTGGCAATTCCCTTACTAGAAAAAGTTTTCTGCATGAGCATCAACTTTTGTTAACCCATTACTAGACAGGACACCAGGAAGACTGCAGCAAAGGATCCAAGTACTCCTAAAGGAGCGTGTGTGTACGTGTGTGTCTGGTGGTTCTGCAGGCAGGGCAGGGAGGATGTCCTCAGTGCTTCAGTAAGCCCTGCAGAGCCCATTTCAGCACTTCATTGCACAGTCCGAGGGCTCAAGACTCAGCTCTCCTTTGCCCAGGCCACGTCTCTGCTCTGAAGCAAAGCCTTTGCACCCACGGGCTCGGGGACACTTGGTACCAGGTTGCCTTGTGGCCAGGCAGAGCTGGGCTGGTGCCACAGCTGGGGGGCTTCAGCCCAGTGTGCAGCAGTGCTTTCACACTAAGACGAGGGGTTTCCTCAGACTCTTGGTTTTAATGAGCCTGGCAGTTTCCGAAGACAGACGAGACCTTGTGTCTGACCAACCTGCCCACGACCTGCGCTTTGACAGCCCACTGTATCGGAGGGTGACTCTACCAACCTATCCAGGAACCCCGCTGACAGCATCATTGAGTCAGAGCCCTTAAAACCCCTACTCACATCTCCAGAGACTTATAGAAAATGAACTTCAGCTGAAGATTTTTATTATGCAAGTTTGTGACAGAGTAAGGTTCAAAAATTGGTTTGTGTTTTTTCGTTTTTTTGGTTTCGTTTTGGTGGGGTTTTTTTGTTTTGTTTTTTTTTTTTTTTTATATGTATGAGGGTTGAAAGACCTTACCAGCTTGTCTTCTTTTGCAATGGTGTTCTTTCCACTTTCCACCCCCTGTTCTTTGTCACTCATCCTTCCCAAGGTGACTCCCTTGGTCAGATGTCCCTTCATTCGCAGAGAGTGGGTCCTCACTTGTCCTCACTTTGTTCACAGAGGTGTTTATCAGATAGTGAACCACTAAGTCACTGTGGTAATTGAGGAGTTTACAACACCCAGCACCCCTGGACTTTTTTCAGTCCTGGCCCAGTTCATTGTATTGACATTTCGGGGGAGCTTGAGGGACTCCAGTCATTCATATTGTTGTTACCGTTTGGTATCCTGTGCCCAGGGACGTGTAGTAGGACCTTGGAGGTGGGTAACTTTGGCATGGAGGTGGGCTATCGTATGACAAGGAGATTATTTAATCTGAGGAAAGTCCTATCGCCTCAGTGGTTGGCTCAGCAGGGGACAGCCTCTCGTAGCTTCTTATGTGACACGTGCTCTGCAGCTTATCAGCTGTGTGGTACCATCAAGTTCCCCTTCCTGCAGGGAGCACAGCAGAGCTTGGCGGTGGGGTCTCCACTTGCTCCACCCTCCATTACTCCCATCAGCAGGTGCTGAGATGGCAGGGTGTGTTGCTTAGGGAGCTGTGCTAGAGTAGATTCCGTCCAAGCCAACTGTCCTAAAAGCGATGCAGTTATTTTAGCCTAGAAATCTTTCTATACTGCTAGGCTTCTTTTGGGTCCCAGTTTTCCCTAATTCCAAAGCAATGAGTAATTTTCCCAGAGGCAATTGAAACAATAGACACAGAAAAAAGTCCCCTCCGCTCTGTAGTGGGGTGAACTGGGAGTGACAATGCTGGAAGGCCCTTTGATGCCATGAGAACATTTAATCTTTGATCACCCCAAGTTCCTCTTTCCCCCTTGCCATAAGGCAGGACAGACACCTCCAGAGCCCACAGCATAGTCCCTTGCTCCTTGGAACACCCTCAGCCAGACCAACCACAGCTCATGCGAGGGACATCCAAAGGTCTTCCAAAAATCAGAAAGGCCTTTTCAGTGTGGTTTTGATGAGGAAAGCTTTAGGGTTTGCTCAGAGAAATCTCCCCTAACTTGTCACAGTCTTTTCCCTATTGGATAGGTCCCCATTCCCAGAGGCAGCCAATGCCCAGTGGCACCTTCATCACCCAGTTCCTCCTCCTGACACATGGAGACCCATGGGAGCTGCAGCTCTTGCACTTCTGGCTCTTCCTGAGCACCTGTCCTGGTTTCAACTGGGATAGAGTTAATTTTCCTCTTCAGTATATGATCTGTTTGGGCTGTGATGTGAGAACAATGCTGATAGCACACTCACGTTTTTAGTTGTTGCTGGGCGATGTTTATACTAAGTCAAGGACTTTTTGGTTCCTTGGGCACTGCCAGCGAGAGGGCTGGAGGGGCACGGGATATTGGGAGGGGACACAGCCAGGACAGGTGACCCAGGGTAGCCAAAGAGGTATTCCATACCATATGACGTCATGCTGAGTATATAAACTGGGGGAAGAGAAGGAAGTTGGGAACATCTGGCATTATGGCGTTTGTCTTCCCGAGTAACCATGACACGTGATGGAGCCCTGCTGCCCTGGGGATGGCCGAACACCTGCCTGCCCATGGGAAGTGGGCAAGGAATTCCTTGCTTTGTTTGCTTGTGCCCGCGTCTTTTTGCTTTACCTATTCAGTTGTTCTTATCTCAATCCTTGCCTTTTACATCCCTTCTCGATTTTCATCCCGATGCCCCTGGGTGAGGGAGGGGTGAGCAAGCGGCTGCGTGGTGCTTGGTTGCCGGCCAGGGTTAAACCACGACAGCACCGACCTGGCTGCCCTCATAACCAACGGCCTCGTCATCACTGCCGTAGTGTGCGACCATCACCTCAACACCTCCATGTATTTTTCCTCCTCAACCTCTCCCTCCTCGACCCGTGTTCTATCTCCACCACTCTCCTCAAAGCCCCAGAGGACCTTTGGTGCAGCTGAACCTCATGTCCAGGAAGGACAAAGTGCTTTGGAAAGTGTCCTTGGCAATGGTACCTGTGATCCAGGAACACTGTGAAAATCATTGGTCTGTTCCTCAACTGCCTCAGCACAGGGATGATAATCAACGGTGCTGGCTAACTGAGGAGGCCCCAGAAGACTGGGGGTTAGTCAAAGTGGTGCCCACCTGCAAGATGGGCAGGAAGGAGGATCTGGAGAACTACAAGCCTGTAAACCCAGTCCTTGTGTCAGAGAAGGTCATGGACGACAACTAGGTTGCTCAGGCAAGACTTGCCCTTGTTGAAGCCATGCTGCCTGTGCTGAATCACCTCCCTGTTCACCGTCGGCCTTAGCAGAGCTTCTAGGAGGATCTTTTCCATGATCTTCCCAGGCACGGAGCTGATGCTGACAGGTGGCTAGTTCCCAGGGTTCCTCTTTCTACCCTTTGGAAGGATGCGTGCAATGTCTCTCTTTTTCCAGTCACCAAGAACTTCACCTGAGTGACTTGACATTTCAAATAGCATGGAGGGTGGCTTGGCGACTCCATCCGCCAGCTCCCTCAGGACTCAGGCATTCATCTAGTCAGGTCCCACAGACTTACTCATGTTCAGGTTCCCCATGTCTGTTGATACTGGTTTGCCAGTTGTGTTTGTTGGGGGTGCACATTTAATTTCTCCTTCATTCTCTAAGTGACATGCCTAGACAGGTCCTTCTTCTCCTTCTTCTTTGAGTCCCGTGCCATGTTCAGATCCAGCCACACTCTGTCCCTCCTGACACATCCCTACGTAACTGGGCAGCATCCCTATACCCTTTGCAGGATCCATGGCCCTCCTTCCACAACCTCTGCAATTCCTGGATGGACCTCTTCAATCGGGTACATCTGACAGTTGACGGGATGTGTCAGGAAGACTCTCAGAGTTTCTGTAATGCAGAGGAGAAGGAGATGCTCCAGAGGAGGGCTTCCTTGCCATACCATCAGAGGAGAAGGCATGGCGGCTCTCTGCTCCCAGGCACAGCCGCAGGGGTGTGAAGTTGCTGTGTGTGGAACAAGAGGTGCCCAAGGCCGGCCGGGCTGAGTGGGTGGTGGGAGACTAGAATTCATGTTGCTGGTTTGGAGCAGGCATGAGAACCCAGCTCTCGTCAGCACTTTTCTGAGCTGCTCCTTTGGCCCTGCACACACCAGGATGGCCCTGGGCAGTGCTGTGCTGCCAGGAGGGTGCAGAAGGGCAGAGCTGAGCACAGAGCGGGTGGGATGGCTATGTGAGTCCTGAGTAGCTCGGAGGCACGGGGCCAGAGAAACAGCTCCTGGCAGGGACAGCTCCAGGCAGCAGAGACGTGGGCAGGCGGCAAGAGGGAGCTGCTCCCAGAAACACTGTGGGAGGGGGGATTCAGGCATCTCCCTGCCATCCCCTGCAGGGCAGGCACCTTCCCTGGAGAAAGCCCCTGCTCTTCTTTACCATCAGCATAGCCTCTGCACTTAGAGCCATGGGCTCAGTCGCCTTCTCCGTGGCCTCGCCCCAGAAGGGGAGAAATCATCAAATACCCTCCCAGCTGCCCCGTCCTGCCTCCACTGGTAGCAGCGCTGCAGCGTTTGTCCATCTTCCCCCCTTCTGTCTCTGCTCCTCCTGCTCTTATCACTCAACATGGATGCGGCGTGGGATTCCGAAGCACTTGAGAGACCAGCCTGAGGGGCCTTGCCATACAGGTTAGCCTATGGCAGTGAAGTCTCCCAATCGCCTCCTGATACCTAAGCTCCCAGAAGTCCAAAAGAGGCACCTCTCACTTCAGGACAGCCCACCTTCAGGAGCTGGGTGGCTGCAGGCTGCCCTCCAGAAGGGCACAACTCTCCGGTGGCATCACTGTGTGATCAGGGAGCCCCATGGAGAAGACACCCCAGGAATGCTGCTGGGTAGCTGTGCACAGGCAGCTGCAATGTGCCCTCTGTGTCCCTGGCTGCAAGGGCAGAGCTGAGATCCTTCTCAGGTATGATGAGGCAGCATGAGGAGTTTGCAGATCGGTACTTGGAAACTGGAGGCCTCTGCTCTCGGCAGCGTCCAGTTCCTTCTCTGGGAAGCATTGGGGGTGATAGTCCTGCAGGTCAAGGAGCTGCCAGCACAGGGCAGCTGAGACCAGGGCGGGTGGACAGACTGGCTGTCCTCAGTCCGCACAAAGGGACTGTCTCTTTGCCTCTCAGGGCCCACCTGATGGCACCTGGAGTGCAGCAGGAATGGCAGTGCCAAAAGCACTCCTCAGCTGTGGTGGGGCAACCGGAACAAAATACACAGAGAAAAATCCCCTCAACTCCGCTCCATAATGGGTGAACACGGGGTGACAATGCTGTGAAGTCCTTTGATGCCCTGAGTGTATATAATCGTAGGTCACACCACGTTTCTATTTCGCTGCTGCTGTAGGGAAGGACTGACTCCTGCAGAGCCCACAGCAGAGTCTCCTACTCCCTGGAGCACCCTCAGCAAAAACCAACTCATGAGAGATCCACTAAAGGTCTTCAGGAAAGCAGAGAGGCCTTTTCATTGGGGTTCTGCAGGAGCGGTCTGCAAACTGAGACCTGGGACCATGCGTGGCAATCAGTTAGCTGAGGGGAATGTGCTCGAGCTTGTAGGTCACGAACCCTGGGAGGACAAGGAGTGTGAATAGACACAACAATTAACATGATGAGGCATGTTTGCAGAGCACAGGGGAGTGGGAGACTGATGGCGCCAAGGAAAGGTAACACCTTGCTGTTAATTGCTGGTAGTTAACCACCAATCAGGGATTGCCTAGTATGCAAGGCTTAGCTTCAAGAACCAATCTGTTTAAAACGCGCAGCTTCTGAAATGTATATAAACTCGTGCTTCTGTACAATAAATTGACATTTGCTTGCATCAAGCTGCGTCCCGTCTCTTCATTCGCCGCAAATTGGTGACCCCGACGTGATGCGTTTAAGGATCTAACGTGAAGGGCTCTCGAATCGCCTATCTGAGCGACATGCAGCGAATCCCACAGAACTTTGAATGATCTGCTGAAAGGAAGCAGGAGCCAGCCATAAATCCCTCCAGAGTTGAGAGGTGAGCTGTGGGAAATCCGTAATGGGGAATCAGGCTTCGTCCCCAGAAAGAGACGTATATGGACTCACGAAGGGTCTTCTAGTCAGATCAGGGAGTCCGTGCCTCAGTTTCCTCAAATGGTGACCCCTATGGTGGTGTTCCGAAGCCTTGGAAGAATAAGGATGGAACTGGTCGATAAAAAAGACAGCTCGTGGAAGAGGGCTGCGTTCCAGAGGAGATGGCTTGGCTGACCGATCGTCTGGCTGTCTGGACCAGGCGGACAACCTAAACCCCGAGGATAACACCTGTATTCATCGAGACAGGTGAGCAGCCAAGAAACTTTAGAGACTTTGAAAGAATGAAAGTGTGTACATACAGCAGCCAATTGTATGATGCTGCCGCGGAGGGGAGCTCCGTGTCGGGAATGCATTTAGCATCTTGGTGGCAAATTCTGACTACTCTTTGCCAAGTGTGGACTAATTCTACTAACGGTGCTAAACCAGAGGAAGCTGTAAATTCCACCGACAGCGCGACTCTTCTCAAGAAACCGTCAGCGATGGCGATTCCGTCCACACCTCCTCTGCCCCCAAAGCTTCTGTCACTGATTGCAGCGACCCTCACAACACAGGAGCAAGCACGGGAACAGGACAACTCGGACAATTATTTTATTGACACTGATAAACCTTTTGATCCAGGTCCTATAGATCTGGAAAAGGAGCTAGACCTTTCCTCCACCCCCTTGTCTCCCCTGATGCATTGATTGTATTTTTGGGAAGGGTGAAAGGGAGTCTGAGGGATTGGTGGCAGGAATGCAAGTGGGAAACACTTCAGTGATGGGTTTTGGGAGTTGCTGTGGCATGTTCAGTATTTTGTCAGCCAAATCAACCTGCAGAGTGGCAGCCTGTGCAATACGAGGCTGTTAAAGGGTTAAGCAAAGCAGTGCGGGAAGGGAGGATTCATAATACATTTGCTATGTCCCTTCTTGAAGTGATGGCAGAGCCTTATACACTCACACTGCATGATTGGAAGTCATTGCTTTGTATGGTACTAACTGATACAGTATATGATGTGGTTATTTGATTTTTGTGAGCTATGTATAGTGGCCTTGATTGAAAACCTTAATCGGGGAATTGCTGTTAACTATGAGCAGTTGGCTGGAGAAAATTATTTGTGCCGATTCTGTGACTCAGGCAAGGTATCCCAGGGACAACTGTTTGCAAATGAATGAGATGGCTATTAAGGCAGTCAGGATGCCGGAGTCTTGCCACAGTCTTGCAAGGTCCTAGAGAGTCACTAACTTTAATACTAACTTTATTGATTGGCTTCAGAATATTTTGCAACAAGTCGAACATCAGGAAGCTCAAGGGTTGCTTTTAAAACAACTAGCTATGATAATGCCAATGAAAATTGTAAACGGGCAACTTTCACAATCGCAACCCCAACATGTGTCCAATGATTGTAACGCAGAACTCACAGCAGACTGTAATTCTCAGGCTGAGTTCTGGAATGCAGCATAACAGAAGAATAGTACACGCTTTTACT
This sequence comes from Falco punctatus, assembly GCF_963210335.1. NCBI lineage: Eukaryota > Metazoa > Chordata > Aves > Falconiformes > Falconidae > Falco > Falco punctatus. The sequence continues at coordinate 533,332 of NW_027660235.1, read as the reverse complement.
TGCTTAGTAAATTAGGCTGCTAGCTTGCTAAACAAAGTAATACTACAAATACTGTTCTTTTTTTTTTTTCTGGCTTATTAACAGATGTTGATTCTGTCCATCATATGTTGCTACAGAACCGAGTTGCTATTGATTTTTATTATTAGCACAGGGACACAAGTGTGAAGACTTTGATAGGATGTGTTACGTGAATCTGAGTGACCACTGTGAATTAATTTACAAAAGTATACAAAACTCAAAAGCCTTAAAACAAAGGTCTGCAACAGAGCCAGGGACGGGATGCCTTTGATCTCTTCTCACAGCTGGGAAACTTTGGGCCATGACTCAAAAGTATTAGAGTATTTATTATAATTATCTTTAACCACCTTATTGACGTTTGCCTTATGTCTCCTATACCTTTTTTTTTTCCTGTATTCAGTGTTTAGTTGATTGTAACGTAAAGCAGGTCATGGTCACCCAGCTACACACCCTCTTTGCCTCCTCGCAATTAACAAGCAAAAAAGAGGATAGAGAATGTCTGAAGAGAGAGATAGGAGAGGAAGCTGGAGAATATTTGACCTAACAAGGGATGAGAGAACAGCTAGGTATTGTGAAGGAGAATAGGAAAGATAAACATGGTTATCTAGTGTTTAATAGGTGTCTGCATGCTTGTAGAGATGTATAGCTGTGTAACTGCATGAATGATTCCTGCCCTGAGCCTGGTGGCGCATACAGCTGCGGTTTGTCTCCCGGCTCAGAGATGTAAATAGGAGCTTCTCTGTTTTGGTAAAAGTGTTTCTCTTTGCATAAAAAAATAGGGAATGAAGGGAATGACCCCAGAGGTATGTTCAGAGAAGGTATGCTATGTTTCAAACTTTTTGACTGAACCAGTTCTTGTTTGGTGTGCCCTTCCACCTATGTATAATGTTAATCCAAAAGAAGATGATATTGTTTACACTTTGAATGTCGATAATTGTCTTTCTGTAGATGCTAATGTAGTAGGAGGCTATGATGGGAACGTGTCGCAGTGGTTCTTCTCTTATCCGGAGTAACAACAGGGAAAGCATTAAAGAGTTAAATCACCTTGTTTGGTAGGCAGTTAAGAATGTGAGTCAAAATTGCCACTGCTTTTTGTTGTTGGCTCAAGGACATGGCTGTGAGGATTTTGATGGTATGTGCTGAATGGATTTTAGGCGCCCCATTGCAGCAACATGTTATCAAAATCTGAGAAAATTTCAGCCTTTTTGGCATTCATTCACTCAATTGGCAGTATTGTTTGTTTGCTATTACCTTGGTTGCTGTCATGTTTGCAAGGGCCCTGCAGAACATGAAAAACCGGTACTAGCTGTTCAAAAACAAAAAGGGGAAATTGTAAAATTGTACGGAACAAAGACAGTGGGTTATTTTGACACTAATAATATGTCTCAGTTGGTTTTTTATTTGTTGTATTACTTATACCTTGTTTTTACTCGTTCGGTTTCAAAGGTTCTTTTTGTGCAACAGGAAGGGGGAGATGCAGGAGCGGGCTGGAAACTAGGACCATGCGTGGCAATCAGTTAGCTGAGGGGAATGTGCTCGAGCTTTTCTGGACAACAATTAACATGATGAGGCATGTTTGCAGAGCACAGGGGAGTGGGAGACGGATGGCGCCAAGGATGGCGCCAAGGAAAGGTAACAGCTTGCTGTTAATTGCTGGTAGTTAACCACCAATCAGGGATTGCCTAGTATGCAATGCTTAGCTTCAAGAACCAATCTGTTTAAAACGCGCAGCTTCTGAAAGAGTATAAAAACTCGTGCTTCTGTACAATAAATTGACATTTGCTTGCATCAAGCTGCGTCCCGTCTCTTCATTCGCCGCATAATGGGGTGCTCCTATACCCTTTTGAACATAGAACATGGGCCAGAAAGACAGGCGACAAGTGGCAAACAGTAGATTTAGAATCTTGTATTATGCGAGAGCAGCAGGGCTTCCTCTGTGAAAGCAATACTATAATGGCTCAGGATACTTGTTTAGATACAGATCAGAAAATATGTCATTTCGAGGCCCAACCAAATGCAAACTTGAAAACAGTAATTATATATGCAGGGAAGGGATGTGCGTGTTTGAGAACTAAGTGTAACACAATAACCGTAGATGGGGAGGTAAAGGAGACTGCACAACATTCAAATTACTGTATCTGTAATTTTACATCTAACTTTACCCTATCACAGATGATAATTCCTACCCTCATAGGGCTAAATATAAGTAGTATAAAAGAACTATTAAAACATGCAGATTTACAACGTATACTGGAAGAAACCAAAGAAAAGGGACACGAAACTCTTCTTATGATCCATCATGATGTAGAGGGGATCAAGAAAGTTTTAAAAAAGGTAGAACAGGATGGAAACCATAATTGGTGGGATACTCTCTTTGGCTGGTCACCTTCTGCAACAGGAATTCTTAACGCTATGGTACACCCCATTGTGATCTTATTGATCAGTTTAGGAATTTCCTTAATACACTAACCATTATGTTATATTTGTGGGTTTGGAGAATGTTTAAAAGGGTAACACTTATGTATGATGCTTTATATCATTCGGGAAGACTGCTTAAGTAAAAGAATTTACTTAGTTTGATAGAAAAGGGGGGATTGATATGGAGAAATAGTGTGAAATGGGGACAATGGACATCGATTGTGATTGTATATGTCTGCTCAAGGAATGTGGGTATGGTGACTGGTCATGGGTGCGGTGTCTGGTCACATAGGCACACAGCTCTGAGGAGACAACTACAGTTTTGAGGAGACGCCTGCCCTTCTTCCTCTAACAAAGGGGAGACGGGGAGACACCTGCCCCTCTTCCTCTAACAAAGGGGCTATTTAAAAGAGAATGAGAAAAGGATGAGAGATATTCCAATGCTATCTAGAGGGAGGGAGTGCTAAGTCTCCTTGCTGGAGAAGATCGGATGGTCACAAGAACATGAATCACCTACAAACCTGCAAGACCACCACATTCCAGGCAAAGGACTGATAACCTAATTAACATACTAAGCAGGGTTTAGGTAACAAATATGTATAGGCGTTAATTGAATATTCATTTGTTTTATTGTATAAATGTGAGATGGTTCATCACTTCGGGTATGCACGCTTGTGGAGGAGCGATCCCCCGTGCATCTGCGCGCAATAAACATACCTACTTTATAACTTTTGAGTTATAGAGTCTAATTCCATACGTCACAGTCACCCTGGCTGACTACGTTAAATTCTACTTTGGTGGGACCCCTCATAATGTTGTTATTGGTTCTGACTTTCCGACCCTGTATCATTAATAAATTTGTAACTTTTGTGAAAAACAGGTTGGAAAAAGTGCAGCTAATGGTGATGAAGCAATCGGAACTAGAGATGAAAATCATACCAAATGAAAATCCTGAATGAGATGCAGCTTGTGAGGTATTGTCTAGGTTTGATCAGCAAATTACTTATAAATAAAAGAAGGGGGGAATTGTAATAAGTAACTAAAGGTAATTTGCTGATCAACCAAGGTAAGCAAGAGGAACGAACCCGTTGTGGTGGTCTTAAGAACTTCCTGTTTAACAAGAAGAGACATGTCCACAATGTGATCTTGCTACACCAAACATGGGAACGTCCTGTCTGACAAGAAGCCACGATAACAGAAGCAGCAGAGGGGCTACTGAAGGTGTCAGAAGCGACCTCGGGGAAGAGAAAAAGAGCTGCTCAGCTTGCTTGAATTTGCGCGCCGTTGGTGGAGCAGGAGACTCCCCGGCCGCCCAGCGCTGTTTTGCTTACTTGTCGCTTGCTTTAATAAATCACATTTTCTAATTGGCCAGTCTCTGGCATTTCATTGGACAGGTAAACTCTAACAATGCCTCTGGCACAACCGATTTCCCTCCAACAATGAACATTAAAGGTAATGCTGGGGAGAGGCAAAACAGGTCACCGACTTACACCCAGGCTGGTATTTCTCCTGCAAATGCCTGCTCTGTTTCAATCATGATTTCATGCCATCATACCTCAAAAGCATTATTCTCCTGAAGCCAAATCATGACCAAACACACAGAAAAACTACGCTGACCTTCACGCCGAGCGGCTCTGCCTTCCGGTAGGCAAGCTGTAGCACTCAGGGCTGTGCCCCCCCGACCCCAGACAGCGCGGTGCCCCCCGAAAGCCGGGCTGCAGGCAGGAGCCGCCCCGGGGCCAGCAGCCATCGGCAGGCGGGCAGGAGCCTCCCTGCCTGCAGAGAGGGGCTGGGGCTCGGCCCGCTCAGCGCCTCGGGGGGCAGCCAGGGCAGGGGGAGCTGAGCCCCACCGGCCTGTGAATACGGAGCCTCTGGCAGGGGCCTGCGAGCTGCTGGAAGAAAACGGGCTGCTGAAGGGGTAAGGCTCAAGGACACCGGGGTACAGTCCCTGTGGTGGGGGAGATCCCGACCCCCTACTCAAATGGCCCCCCGAAGAGACTGAACCCCCCCGCCCGGGGAGCATGGGGAGGAAATTTAAAATGAACTCTACCTTTAAACTGCAGCGAGAAGGCAACTAACCGATAATTAGCTCGTAGGTGTAGGCTTTGGGCAGAACTAACCAACTTCACTGTGTAAATATGTATCGTGAGTAAAACTACGTGTGCAAGTTAGGAGCAGCGACCCCCCTTGCACCCGGCACTGCAATAAACACCCCGCTTTATAACTTACCCCGAGTTACGGAGTTTAATTCCGCACGTCAGACAGAATAAGCAGCCTTTTCACTAAGCAATTAGTTCTTCACCTACCATTTCCCCAGCTATTCCCTCACCTGAATGCGCTCAAACATCGACCTGCAGTAAAACTCTCCTGCAGAGCCTCTGTGCCTGCTCTGCAGCCTCAGGATTTCAGGCAGGGAGAGCAGTTCGCTGCCGCTCCTCTCCTGCCCCTCCAGATGCCTTTGTCCTGCTGCTCACTGCCTGCTGCCCGGGGGGGGTGGGGTGGGGTGGGGTGGGGGCGGGGTGGTGATGGCTCACTCCCACCCATTGACCTGCAGGACAGAGACATCCACCGCATCACAGACAGGGTCGGCCCGGAGAGTCTCTGCCTCCCCTTTCATGAGGGCAAGAGTATCACGTAGCAAGTTTTCACTGTATTTGTTTTTGTATTGACTTGTGTTTGTATTTGGTTTTGATTATGCTCAGCTTATTTATTCAAGATTTTGTCAGCAAGCAAGCATTGCTGGTTTTCAGTCCTTGACAAAGCGGAGCTCTCCTATTACCATTCCTCTGTCAGAACTCCAAGCAAGGATTACAAAGTTCGGGAGAGAAAAAATCCTTTAATAGACTGAATTGACAGGATTTTTTTGTGTGTATATTTTCTCTTAAAACATAGATATACATTGAAGGCCTGATGAAAAGGCATATAATAAAAGGATTACCAAAGTTAGCATGACATTCAAAAAACAATCAAACTCTTTTCTCTTTCTCTAAGCATTAGTTCATATAGTTGTACTACTTTGAATAAAAATGAATCTTGACAATAGTCATACTATAAACACTGGAAATGCTTATTATTTTTCTTGTGCTCACTGGAATCCGTATATAATACAAAACACTGACAGTCAGACCACAGAGGATGCCAAGTGATTTGACATAATGAGTAACTGCTTTATCTGTCTTTGTCCAGGTGTTACTGTACAATACAAAATTTGCACGTGAGTCCAAAGAACAGCAGACGTTGATGTTGGGATGCTGCATATTCAGTTGTTCCACTTCAATAATGAGCTAAGTGGATGTCAGGAAGAATTTCTCCAGGTAAAACCTTAAATTTACCAGAGGAGGGACCTAATTTGGCAGACTTTTAGTTACCATTCCTTATCCTTTGTTTTTTATTGTGTTCCCAAAGCCTTGCTGATGTTACAGATTTTTTGTACTTGAACATGATTGTGAACAAGAGCTGGCCATCAGGCCACAGATCAATAGGCAGTACTAATGAGAGCAAGAGTCAAGTTGAAGTTGGTTCAGGCAGATTAAGCTTGCTCTTTGCTTAGCATGGTAAATGTTGATCTGCATCGATCATCAAGTTGTGTTCAGCAATCCTCTCAATTCCTCAGGACCACTACATTCAAACAGACTTTGTGCAGAAATCTTCAAACAAACAAACCCACAACGTCCAATCCAAACAAAACAAAACTTTCATCAGTTCCAACTCCCTAACGTTTGGAGATTGTGTTAAGATATTTTTAGATCTGTGGGTGAAAAATTGGCACAGTGGCGCAGTGTCATCACAGATGAATTATCTTATATGTCTGATTTTATTTTTTTTTTGTCTGCTTGCAATTTCAGATTTTCTGGAAAGGAAATTGGTTCAGTATCTCTTCCAAACATTCTTGCTACTTGACACAGTGCTTTGCAAAGAATGATGAAAACACAGTCTATGCCATAGGGGGCAGATGATTAAAAAGAAAAGAAGCTTTGATCTGTTACTTCTGTGTCATTCAAGAGTAATACCACTGTAAATACTACTAAGATGTTACAAAAGTGTATATGAAATCAGAATATGCTACAAATATCAGAGGCAGAGACACAATAAAACATCAAAGAGCAATGAGAAAAAGGGAAAGAGAGAAATGTAAAAAGAACTTTTGAGATAGACTGGTGTTAGCACAAAGCAGATTAGTAGTTCTTAAGGTGGTGGGAGAAAAGATTCTGTTTAGTAGTATAGCATGTTCCAAAATAGAAATATTTTTGTGGCGACAATTTAAACTCGGTAAAATAGATTCATTAGAGCTATTTGTTCATCTATGTAAGTGCTTTGCGAGCCACGTGATTTTAAAAAAAGCTTGATAGATATCAAATATATCTTGAACCTATGAGTTAGTAAGATCTATCCTATAAGTTACGTATACCTAATTGCATACCTGTAGTTTAAACCAAGCCTCATCATTGCTGTTGGGGCAATGCACAGGACCTTAACGAGCTGCAGGTGAAACCCCGGGATGAGTTGCAGAGTTGGTGTTTGCTTTACAGAGTTCATGCTGACTACCCAAACATCCCGGCTATTTCTGCAAAGCAGTGTTGGGGTACGCTTCCAACAGAAACCAGTGTAATGGGTATTTTCTAGGGTAACAGAGAGAGCGGCGTGTGCTAATCAGCTGCCACTTTCTGAAACTCGTTATAGTTTAACAGCTACGTTGGTGACTGATTCCAAATCTTTAGCTGCTGCTTCTGAAATGCTGAGCTGCATTTCAATCTTTTGCACCTTGTTAGCAGCTCCATCTTCATCGTGGTACAGGCCAACAAACGCCCAGATACAAAGTTAAATTTCCACTAGTAGATACGGGAAGCATCCTTTCTTTTTCTTTTTTAAATCTGCAGATCCATTTTTCCAGAAAATACGGTTCTTGATTTTTTATTCCTAATCCTATTAATCAAGTGAAATATTTTTCCCACTCCTTATTCCAACAATTTAAGGAAGTGATCATGAATAATTTTTGCTGGCAAACACATTCCTTGAAAACAGAAGTTACTGTCCATATGCCTTTGCAGTAAAATATGTCTACCTTACAGAAAACAGGAAATTAATCTTTTTCATCTTCTCACATTGAGCAAATCTCACATAGCAAAATATTTAAAGAGGTACATTGGAAAAGGATCTTGTTGAAGTAAATCCCTTCCAGGAGGAAGTGATCATTACCTGGAGGCCACCCCCTTTAGAGAAATACCTATATAGATTTCCACATATATATATATGTGGAATATATACATATATATTACACACACACACACAAACACACACACACACGCATATATATTTCCGCAAAGAAATCTACAGGTACATACGGCTTATATCACAAGCACATATAGGCACAAAAGTTCAAGGGGACAAGGCACTCCCCCAGATTATAATAGCAATGATGGTAGTGAACCTGATTCTAAATATGTTATACCTCCTGCATACTCTAACTTTTTGTAGAACTCCATCCTCGTACGCGCTTAGGCAACGTTGGCTGCTCTAAGCGACATAGTTTAACATTAGCAAACGTATGCAGGCAGAGTATGAAATTATTGAAGGGGATTCAAGGAAAGAATGGGCTATACTATGCAGAAAATGTGGAGAAGTAGGGGAAACATGCAGAATTATTCACAAGGTGAAAAGGGGAAGCTATTTCAGGCACTCTGTTTCAGAGACAATTCAGAGAAATATTTTAACAGTCTGATTTGACAAATAACATCAAGCATACTCACATAAAAAGCACACTGAAAAAACATGCTCAAACATACTCCTGGAAGAAGATGTATTTTGGACTTTCATACCTCAAACAGCCACACATACGTTAGTAATTACATATGCATTCTCAAGTTCATATGCGTTCTGCTGTGTTTTGGAGGTTTATCTGATGAACTCACTATGAAAAAAAGGTATCATATAGGGGCTGGGATCTGATCTTTATTGTTTATTGTGATAACATAGTGTATTTTCACAGAAGTGTCTGGTTTTGCACTTTCTTAAGAAAGTCTCCAAACTATTTCGACTAATTTTGTTTTTCTAATCATCCTTTGTTACGGCTTGTAAACAGATCCCTAGCTCCAAACATAATTTAAATATATTGGGCTGCAAGTTCAAAATAATAATAATAAAAAAAACCCAACCAAAAACCCCCAAAAAACCCAAAACTGTAAGGAAGGAAAATTGGATTTCAGATAGTCTTTACTTACTACTAGGCAAGGACTGTTCATCCAGCTTTGAGCAGAATACTGGAGTAGATGGCCTACTGCAGTTCCTTCAAACCTGGATTACCCTATAGTCTTACAAGATTCTTGGTTTTGGGTATGTTTTCAGAAGTCCCTTATGATTTAATTTACATGGAATATCTTATTACTGGCTTCCTTCAGACTGAGTGGAAAGTCAATGGCTTTGTGACCTGTAAAATCACTCTCAATGTATTGTTGGAAATGATTTTAATCAGTTCTCTGGGATGTACATCTTATTTTTCTTGGATGAAAGCCCATGATTAGGAAAAAAAAAAAAAAACAAAAAAAAAAAAAAGACATGGACCTGGAGGAATAAAGACTCGAAGTCTAAAACTCATAATAGAAGAATGAGAATTCTTAGCCTGTACAGACTACTCTTCAAGTGTGGTTCTCAAAGGATATGGCAATGAGAATTCTTTAACCACTGTGCCTGAAGCCAAAAAACCCCCACAACAAAACAGGTTTATTAATATGCAGACTTCCCTCAAACACTGCATTTTGATGCAGTTTACACTATATACAGAAAAGTTATTTAAGCTATTATTAGCAGCAGAACATATATTAGTGCAATTGTATATGACTTTACCTTATCAGGAAATGCATAACGAAAAGCAGCAAAAGCTATAGCTCAGATGGCTACTTAATTACTTGCTATGAGTAGATCAATAAACAGCTTTGATTCTGATTTGTTTGAATATGTAAATTAAGCAATTTATCCCTGAGCAGGAATGATTTTGCAAAATGCCATGATCCCCAAAAGACAAAAAGGTGCAAAAAGTTGAGTTGCTGCACTATTTTCTGAATTTTCTGTTCTCTCTGATGCAATTTTATACAAAAGGGCTAGTCTGTTCTAAGTGGTTGGTTGAACATCTGAAAGTTGTAACAGAAATGTTTCAACCTAGAAAAGCACCGGTGGTCAAGGCCACAAATGCTATCCTGACCCCAGGAAATCTATAGAGGTTTTACCACTGGCTTCAATACAACCAGGATTCCGCTTCCTAAGGAATACAAAAATGTAGATTTTATTTTATTTGATTTGATTTTTTTCATTTGCTTGTGTGGGCACCATAATGGAAAAATTTATATAGAAAGCTCTGTAGTGGAAGAAGCCACATGAGCACTTGGAGAGGGACTGTGAGATGAATAAGGTGTCATATTTAGCAAATAAGGTAATCCTCCGGGGTGTGTGTGTGTGTGGGGGGGGGGGGGGAAGAAACAGGTATGAAAAATTAGTTCCTTAGCTTAGAAGCTGTAGACTGAAACCTAGAATACGTAGCTTAGAAAGAAAATGTATTGGCCTCTTCCCTATGAACACACAAGTCATTGCTGTACTATATGTACAAACTATTACAGGTGTTATGCAAACACATCGGTGCAATTTTTTGTTACTGTTTAGCTTAAAATGCTTTGCTGTTTCTTTCTCTCACTTAAAGAAAAAAAAAAAGAAAAAAAAACCACAAAACCCACAAAAAACCCATCTCAGAATGTCTCCAGAAACCTACTTTCCAGCCCCAAAAGCTGGCTTAGAAGGAGTTTCTAAGACAATTTATCTTTCCATATAAAAGGTGAAAATGTGGAAAGGTATCTGCAAAATACACCCAACCATTTCTAAGAAGCTTAAAAATGCAAATATCTGGAACTGACTATTCCTTAAAGAAATCTTCAGTAAGCTATTATTTTGTGTGCTGCTTAATTGGTCTTTTAAATCTAGAAGCTAGGGCAAACACCTGCAATTACAGTATATATTTCTATTATTATAATATAAATACATACTAACAAGTACAATTTGGTCCTGAAATAATAGTCTTATACATTTAGAGGAGAATCTAGAATCTAACCCTGTACTCCGTGCAAACGACGAGCTTTCTGTGAAAATTATCTCCAGCTCTGTCCCCAGGTGAATTCAGCTTCTAAATACCTGCCAAAGATACATCCATATACTGCTTTTTTGAAACATAAAGAGGGGAGCTTGTATCCATCAGCAGAATCTAATCACAACACTTCTAGTTTATTAACATGATTCAGGATCCTATATGTTAAGGCCCAAGGAAGAAGAAATCATTTTCCACTGGAAATTCCATTTCCAGTCTCTGTGCTACGCTAAATTAAGCAAAATAATAGCAACAGAGACAAACCATGCGTTAGAAATAGTCCACAAACAGCAGGGAGGAGGGAGAGGAGTAACAAGCATTACAGTATCTATTAACTAAAGGAATGCTTATGGAAATAGGGATAAGAGGCACATGCATGCACTCTGCTGAAAGGGAAAAGAGAAACAGAAAGAGCTGTGCAGCACATCCTGCATAGGCGATGTCCCTGGTGTCCCAGAGGGAGTTGGCCATGGCTTTGGGTAGAGTGGTGGAGATGGAGCCCAGGTCGAGCAGTGAGAGACTGAAAAGAAAAAAATACATGGGGGTGTAGAGGTGGTGGCCACAGCTTACAGTGGTGATGATGAGGCTGTTGGCCAGGAGGGCAGCCATGTAGGTGCCCAGAAAGAGCTAGAAGGTCAAGAGCTGCAGCTCCCGCGTGTCTCCAAAAGCCAGGAGGAGGAACTGGGTGGTGCAACTCGTATTGGACATCTGCTGCCTCCAACCATAGGGTGCTGTTTAAGCAGCAAAACCAGTGGCAAGTCAGGCAATTCTTCTGTAAAGCCAAGTGAAAGCCGTTTCTCCTAGATGCGCCCCCGGTGCCCCATGTCCCCCCCTCTGCCGTTCCTGGGAGAGCTCCCTTCCGAGCCGTGGCTGGAGCTGTGCTGAGTGCTGGCCGAGTGTGCTGTGAGGAGCAGGGGCTGTGCCCGCTGGCTGCCCAGCAGTGAGCCCTGCTCTGCAGCAGGGGCTTCATGGGAACCCTGGGGGCAGTGGCCAGTCCTGGCCTTGCCCTGGCTCAGCCCAAACTGCTCCCAGCGCAGAAGGGCCTGTCAGCATCGTCTCTGCCCGTGCTGAGCAGCGGCCATGGCCAGAGTCAGGTCAGGAGGGCTTTGTGCTGTGCTCAGGGAGAGCAGAGTGAGTGCTGAGAGGCAAGGGGACTGTCTGTGCCTGAGGGCAGAGGCAGGGAATCTGGTGTGTCCCTCCAGCTCCTTCTCAGCTGCCCAGCTCTGCTGGATGAGGAGGTACCAAGGAGCCTGGAACTTATGAGCTAAAGGCTGTGATAGCTTATAGAAGAGAGAAAACTTGTGTATTTTCAGGGAAGGCATCTGCATGGTAGGGCACAGTGGGTGGTACCCCTATCTACCCTGTGTTAGTGTTCTCCTCAGCATTCCTCCACTGCCCCAAGCCCCCTATGTCCCTATGTCTCCATCCTGCAGCTGTCCCTGCCAGCAGCTCTTTCTCTGGCCCCAGGGTTCTTCCCTGCCAGCGCTCACAGAGCCCAGCTCAGCCCCTGTGTGCCCAGCTCTGCCCTGCAGCCGCTCTCTGTCTGCACCCCTGAAAGAACAACAGGTCACCCAAACCCTGATGGAAAAGGAAAGGATATTTTGATGTGGAAGCTAGTGGGGAGTGAAGGCACTTGCTGAAATTCCTGGTAAACCTGTGTAATGCTTTAATAGTCTGTGCCCCTGCTCTGACCTCCACAGCTGAGTTTCCATTCCTAACAAGCCAAGACACAGAGAAGTGGACGCACAGATTCAGGAAAGCACAGAGCGAAGCAGGGAACCCCTGCAATGAACATGCTCATGACACGTCCCCTTGGAAATGACCTGGGCCTGAGCCGGAGTTGTGAGTACCTCTGACCCGTGCAGCACCCGATCACCAGCACAATTACCTTGTCCTCAGTAGGGTTGCTCCTTCCACCCACAGCTTCTCCCCGCAGCCCCACGGGAGCTCCTGGGCAGGCTGAGAGCTGCCCCTGGCAGGCGGCAGAGCCCCTGCCCCAGCACACAGCCCCCTGGGCTGCAGGGACCCTGCTGGCAAGGACAGCCCTGGGCAGCCCTGCCTGCACAGCCACCTTCACAGCCCTGCAGCCGGCCCTGGCACAAGGCAGCCCCAGTGGGACTTCTGGTACCATTTAGGAATATTTTACATACCCTGTGGTTTCACTTTGTCCGTAGGAGTCTCTTCAAGGCAATTCTCACTTCCTTATTCCTCAGGCTATAGTTGACAGGGTTGAACATGGGAGTCACAATTGTGTAAAACAGAGCAAAGTATTTATCAGTGTCTACGGAATCCTTTGACCGTTGCTTTAAGTAGACGACTGTGGCTGAGCCATAGAAGAGCATCACCACCCCGAGGTGTGAAGAGCAGGTGGAGAAAGCTTTGCGTCTGCCCAGAACTGAAGGCATTTTCAGAATTGCCCTGATAATTGCAACGTAAGAAATAAATATGAAGGAGGCAGGAAGGACTGCAAATACCACGATGATGGTGTACAGCATCACATGGTTCCAGAAAGTGTCTGCACAAGCCAGTTCTAGCAGGGGGGGGACATCACAGAAAAAGTGGTTAAGGTCATGGGATGCACAGAAGGGTAAAGTGAACACCAGGTAGGTCTGTCCTACTTGCACTGGTACGACAGCCACCCATGACCCCACCACCAGTCTGATGCAGAGCACCCTGCTCATGGTCAGGGTGTAGTGCAGGGAGTCACATATGGCTACGTAGCGGTCGTAGGCCATGGCAGCCAGGAGTAGGCATTCGATGCTGCCCAGCAAAACCAGGAAACACAGCTGGGCAACACAGCCAAGGAAGGAGATCCTGCCATCTTCCCTCAGGAAACCCACCAGCATTTTTGGCAGAGTGACCGATGTGTAGCAGATCTCCAGGAAGGACAAGTTCCTCAGAAAGAAATACATGGGGCTGTGAAGACTTGAGTCCACCACTGTGTTGAGAGCAGTCAGGCTGTTCCCTATGAGGACCACAAGGTAGATTACCAGGAGGACTGTGAAGCACAGGCCCTGCAGGCCGGGCAGGTCAGAAAACCCCACAAGAATGAATCCAGATCCAACAGTGTGATTCTCCAAGCCTTTTCTTCGGGGCATTTTCCCTATACAGAGCAATCCAAACAACAGGCTCTTAGAGGATGCTGATGGCCTGTCCACCATCACATACGCTTCAAGCCTAGAGAAAGACTCCAAACACCAGCATACACGTGATTGCGGGATTAGGTGAGGTTGACCAAGGCCTGCATGAATGTTAGGAATCTAACAGCGGTTGCTTGATGCAGGGAGCTTTGTAAAGAGAGGGGGGAATGGAATCCTTGAGCCTCAATGACTGGGTTTTGTCATCAGGAAAAAGAAACTTGACTTCTTTTTAAAGGTGATTTTATTAAATAGAAGACCTGGTGGCTGATGAGAAGAAAGGAATTAAATAGATATATACTAGCCCCTTCAAGAACAGTCTTACTTGTCCAGGTCTTGTAAGAGCTGCATTTAACATCAGAACATGCAGAAGAGATAGGGTGAAAAGGAGGATGGGGAGGAAAAGGGGGAAGATAAAGCAAGGCAAGGCTGGGTAAGGAGAAGCCATCAAAACAAAGCAAGGCAGAGTATGACTTGATTCTTAGACCTGAGTGAGAGACATGAATCCCAGCTCTCCTCACATGTAAGGGCTCATCTCCTGATGCTGTGTCTACACACTCAAATATCTGGGAGGCTCTTTTAAATCTGAATCATTCCTTTTTGCACGGTGACATGTGAATCTCCTCAGAAGTAAAACACAGTTCTATCTGCCAATGAATCCAGTGACATTGATGCATCCGCAGAACATCTGAGGTAGGTAGATAAGCAGCAGCTGATGCATACATCACAAGTTTTCAGGGTGCTTAAAGACATTTTTTGCAATCAGTCAAAATGCTTCATGCAGTTTTCAGTCATACAGAAAAGAAAGAGATTAAAAGTGGGTGACCTCCCCACAACACCCAGTTTTTCCTGAGTAGGTCATGCTTTTAGAACTTCTGGAGTCCTGAATCATTTTAAATTTGCTGCTCTGTCTCCTGGATTTACGACAGCTTACAAAACCAACCGAGGACCCATTTGCTCCAATCCCAGCCCTGCAATGCTTCCCAGTCCCCTGCAAGCTCTCGTGGAAGCAGAGCGATGCTCTTGTTGTCTGAGGAACGGAGCCTTCCCTTTGCGTGTCCCACCTTTCCCAGAGCATAGACTTCTCACTGGGCACACTTGAAGGGTGTGAGCTACAAGTGAGCAGCACCGCAACCGCAGATTGCCTCTTACGAAGCAGAGACTCAGCTGAAAGATGTTGAAGAATCTCAGCTGGACATGGGGAACGAATATCCTCTTCCAGGCAGAAGACTGAGGATGCTGGCTGTGTCTCTCTAGCTGCCACTAACACCCTTTGAGAAATCGTCTTAAACTCTGATGTATTAATGATGAGAACAGCAGGTCAGAACACACGTAATAAAAGCATTCAAAACAGCCAAGTGAAAAACATGGGGTGGTTTCCTTCAGAGAAAATTTTCATTTCACAAAAGCATGTCATCCTAAGAGTTTGATTCTCTTTCCAAGGTATTCCTGCCTTTTCCCTCTGGGTTGTATCTATCTCACAGAGGTGCCATTCAAAATTTCCCAGATAAAATTAGAATTCACATGAGAGAAATGTCACCATAATTGTTTTCTAATCTAACTCCTTATATAAATGCACAGAAAAATGCAATACTTTTCTTAAAAAACAAACAAACAAAAAAAACCCCCAACAACTAACAAACCAACAAACAAACCAAACAAGACCTGTGAGATACCAACATCTATTTTAAACAAATGCTTTAATTCAAAGCAACCCTTCACAGGCAGATTATCCACATACCAGCATGTCCTGCTTGTTTCCAAAGTCCTCAAACATACAGGCTATTCTTTTCAATTCTCAGATGTCTCAATGCTCGGCAAGATCACAGTTCAGGAGAGCTTTGCTCATAGGAAACTGGCAGAGTACTTCTTCCATGGTGATTGTCTCACGGGCAGCATTTGTCAAAGGTGAAGGAAGCCCATTCCAGTGAGCCCAGCCATGCTGGACAGATGCCTGTGGCTGCTTTTGGTGCTGTCTGTGCTGCCCCACTCTCTCAGCACTTCAGGGCATGCCCAAAGGGATTTAGCATGGTCAGGAGCCAAGGGGTAGGAGCACAACTCTCAGTACATGATGCTGCAGGAGGCAGTGAGTGACCTTTTTCTCTCTAGCATTCCCCTGGAAACCATCTGGAGAAGGTTCTCTGGACACCTCTCTGTCACTCTCACCTGTTATAAGACAGTTAGTAAGCAGCCTCAGGAGAGAAGGTGGGGACGCTGGTGCTGCCGCTGCTCCCCCCTGGATGCTCACAGAACCATGAATGATTTTTAAAAGGCTGTCAGAATCATGTTCGCTAGCCTGACTGGCAACTTCCAGTATAATTACATAATTTCAGGACTTTAAAAAGTAGGAAAAAAAAAAAGAGACATGAAGTTTAGGTGCTAAAAGTGCCAAACCTGTGGAAGGAAGTTAAACCAAACCAAAGAGAAGGGAAGCAGAAAATAAATCCATTCAGTCTGTGCAGGAACAGAAAAGGCTTCCCTGTACCTCCACCTCCCTGGCTCCAAACCCTTGACTGTGCCCCATGTTATCCTCAAGACTGAGTTGGCCATGAGATGCTGAACTCTGTTCTACAGGATAAATGAAGATGTTCTTCAAGAGCGATGCACAAAGGGAACGGAAACTCTCCTCACACAGAGACAATCGTGTCAGCTGTATGCCGTCCCTTCCGAGGCCGGGAACACGGAGTTTACAGCGTTGGGAGAGTGGTGCAGCAAGTGGTGCAGATCCTGCCTGCAGAAGGGTTCTCCCACATTGTCTCCTGTGAGCTCTTGAAGTGTTTTGTGCCAGGGAAACCCATTCTAGTCATCACTTCTCGTGTTCTAAGAGGAGATGTTCACTTGGGAGTTGGTAACTGCAAGTTGGTCTTTGCAATACCAGCAATGTCTAATGAGGGCAGAGGTGTTCTGCACAGGTCTGACAGAGCTTCCTAGGACCTGGAACGCCTGGCAGCTGGTTCTGGTCACGTTCCATGTTGGCTTTACTAAGAACAGCAGTCAAGTTTTTGTTGTCTGTTTTATTGCAGTCTTCCCTTTTTTCTTATGTTTCCCTTTCTCCGCTGCCCCTCCCTCCCCCTTTTTTATTTTTCTCCTCCAGGTAACTACTGGTTATTGTGTTTTGTTTAGCGCAATGCTACTAAAAAGCTAAATATGGAAAACCACTCTGACCAGGTCACCTCATGGACAAGATGCCTTTGTGAAGGGAGCCTGTCGGGGCACAGGAACTTTTCAGCCACGTTCACACAACCCATCCCGCTGACTGCGGCATCTTGTGAAGCATAACGGTTCGCCATGTGCCCAAGCACAAGAGCTGTAGCTGAAGTGTGTGAGTGAGGAATGGGAGGAAGAGGCACAACCTACTTGACATCCAGCTGCCGGGATCCTTCACTTCCCTGGGTGGCATTGGGTGCTGCCAGCTCCTGCGGCCTGGCCCTGCAGCCAGCTCAGCAGGGAGGGAAATTTGCACCTACGCCTGTCAGATGCCAGCTGGAGGAACAGCGCTGAAGGAGACTTGGAGCGGAGCTGACTTTGTCCTGAGCAGCGAGGTTGTGGTGTGACACTGCGATCCAGCCTGCGCTGGTAGTTGGTGCCAGGAAAACAGCACTGGAGTCCTGGTGTCCTGCTATGGCAGGGGCAAAAACGGCTGCCCCCAGCAGGGGAGGGGCAGGGCAAGATGCCCTGAGCAGGACAGGGACAGAAGTCAATGCCCCCTGAGGGGCAGGAGCAAAGCTCGCCACCCCAATGAGGGCAGGGGCATAAAGAGCCCCCTGAGCAGGGCAGGAGTCAACCCAGGTACCTGGTGTGGACAGGGGGCAAAAGCATCCTCCCCAGGCCAGGAGGGGAAACACCAGCCATCCCCAGGGGCACATGATGACAAAAAGCCACCCAAGCGAGGCTGTGGCCAAAGTGGATGTCCCAAGCACAGGCTGAGTCCTGGGGGCAGATGCAAGTCATGGGCAGGTGCTTTGCTCCACGAGTCTCACGCACACAGTCCTGTAGCTGGGACGAATGGCAAAGAAACCCTGCGCAACGCGACGGTGCCAGCCACAGCTGTGCACGGGCAGCTTCCAGCCCGGGGCAGGCGCTGACTCCTCTGGCTGTGCGCAGCGGGGAAGAGGTGGGAACTGTGCCGGCGGCCGAGCAGCCCTTCGCCAGCAGCACGTGGGGAAGCCCAGCGGCACCGGCTGCTGGCTGCAGGGGAGGTGCCCAGGCTGGGGCAGCTGCCTGGCCACAGTGTGTTGCCGTGCAGCCCCATCTCACAAAGGGGCAGTGATGCGGCACCCACCCGGAACTTGGGCCCTCACCTGGCCAGGGCTGGACATCCTGAGCAGCGGATTGGGCTGAGCTGCCCGTCAGGATAACTCGGCTCCTTCTTGAGCTACTTGCGTGGCTACCTCTTTCTAAACATTTCTCCTTTCCTGCTGACTGCTCCTCAGCTTCCACCCTCTTCCAAAGGTAACTAGGACTTTGCTTGTGGGACAGGTCCTAGAAGAGGTAGGTTGGGGATAAAAGTGGAGGCTGCTCTCGACCTCCCAAGCTGTATACTGAGCTCTTCCACCCTGCTAGGCTGGCCAGACAGGCGCTATGGGTACAGTTCCTGTTTGGTAATTCCTATTTTTTTGCCGTTGCCAAGGCTAGGGAAGTAGGGAGGTGGCAGGCCGAGGCATTGAGCTCAGCGTAGCCTGACCCGAAGCCCACCTTGACTGATGGGTCAGGAAGGGAGACCAGAAACACAGCCCAGCAAAGGCAACCGTTACAGTAGCGGCCAGACACCGGTCACTCCTGCAGACAGGGTGGGCAAATGTGGGCTGGAGAGCCAGAGGGCTCTGCTGCCAACAGTCGCTACAGGCAGTTAAAGCGACCACTTGAACACTTTTGATGGCAAGTGTTGGCCTCTCTTTTTTATGGTGGTTGAATGCTTTTCTTGAGCTCCACTTTCTTCATTGCAACCAGGTGACGGTATTGGTGCTGATCTTCTCTTTCTGGGCCGCATCTGGACATTCTTTGCCAGCCAAAGCTTCCTGCTCTGCTCCTGAGAGGAGCCACGGCCACAATGGGAAACGACTCCTGTGAGTAACAGCTTCACCAGCAGCCTTGGGCTTTGTGAGCCCCCAAATGCAATGGGCACGGCTGCTGCTCCATCCTGGAATGTTGATTGTGGGGACAACCTCGAGGGAATTCTGGGGTGTTTCCTGAGAGCAGCCAGGCCTACCCAGGGTTTTTTGATTGGACGCAGCAATTGGTCATTTTGTCCCTCCTCTGCCATTCTACACAAGCATTTGGAAGATGACATTGCTCGTAGAACAAACTGACATCAGTAGGGTTCCCTTCTGGGCTTGGTGCCTGCTTGTTTTCGTCAAGTGACAGTCAGAAAAAGGGAAGGCTTGACCTGATCATTCAAGACTCTAGATGGAAAGGTGAGTATCCCGAGGCCAGAAATCAGAGTGTGGGTTTGTTGGATTTCCAGCAAAAGAAGGAGGTGAACAGGCTATTTTCCCAAACCTTTTCCAAGCAGTAAATGTCACAGGCAGTGTTGGGTTTCCCCTGTTCTGGCTTGGAGGTTGGAGCTGGTTGTCCTGGGTGCTCCTGCAGAGAACTTGGCTTTTCAGATACGCTTCTGTGCAACAAAACCATCATTTCCCTGCAGTCGTTGCTGAGGGAATGGCTCCACCACAAAGGATCCTCTTTCCCCCGGGGAAGATTTGCATGGACTGGCAGCAAAGGCAGGAAGTTGGAGCAGGCCTCTACAACGTGGACAATACGTGCTTCCTCAACTCCGTGCTGCAGTGCCTGACGTACACACCCCCTCTTGCCAACTACCTGCTCTCTCATGAGCACAGCAGCTCCTGTGAGTACTTTTAGGAAGATCTCCTTGTCAGTCTGCTGGGCACTTCCCAAGCATCCCCAGAACCTGCAACGGGATGTAGGAGAAAAGCAGCCCTTCTTTGTCAGCTGCCCCCAAGCTGGTGTTCTTGGAACACTCAAGCCTAGAAGCCGCTTGTCCTATCAAGGTGTGCTCGCTCTCACAAAGACGCCTCTTTCCAGTCCCAGGTGTTGTTCCCGATTCCTGCAGGTTAAACTCTCTCTGCTGGTTGCACAGAAAACTTCTGTCAGTGAAGCATCCCTCTCAAGAATGTTTTCTGTGTACTGAGATGTCCTGGGCATGCTGGGCCGTTGGCACCTGGGGAGGACTAGGAGACTGTCTAGGACAACTCCAAGATCTCCATGAGGTTTCCCATTCAATGGCTCTTTGACTGACCTGACTGGCTTGCTTCCCTCCCTCCCTCTTCAGGTCGCCAGCAAGGCTTCTGCATGATGTGCATCATGGAAGCGCACGTTAACAATGCCTTGAACACCTCAGCCAGTGCCATCCAGCCCAGGGACGTCATCAACGCCCTCCCACGTAGGTCACCTCAGCTACTTTGATGTGCTTTCCTCTGTTGGTAGAGGACTGAAGTGCTACCTTCCTCTTGATTAGGAATAGGAGGACATTTCATGCTTGGCATGCAGGAAGACGCCCACGACTTCTTACGCTGTACTGTCACTGCCATGCAGAGAGCTTGTCTGGCTGGAAGCAGCGCGTAAGCACAAACAAATGACCTTTCAAAGTTGCCCAGCCTTTTGGCTGCCTTGATGTACCCCCATCAAGGAAACACTACGCCCAGGGCTTGCAGGCAAAGGAAAACTCTTGGAGGAGATGACTCTCTGCTTTACTGTTTCCTTCCAGCTGGGACATCTCTATTCAATATACTACCATCGTCCATCAAATATTTGGGGGCTTCCTGAGGTCCAGAGGTATGTTTCCACAACTGTTGCTCTCCTTACACTTGCCTGTGCCCTGCTGTGTGCCTGTGAGAAACAGATGAGCGTGTGGCTGGCTCTAGAAAAGATGAAAAGCATAAATGGGCACGACCTATCGACTTCACCTGTTGCTGAGCATTTCCCTTTGCCTTCCAGTCATGTGCTGCAGCTGCAAAGCAGTTTCCGATTCCTACGAGGCCTTCCTGGATGTGCCTTTGGATATCAAAGTAAGAGGGTTTCTCACTGTGCTTCAAGACGTCCCAAGCTCCTTGTGGCTTCCCGGAATGTGTGCAGCTGGCCTTGAAAAGTGCACTGTGAACACAGGAGAGCTTGGTGGGAGGTGGGAAGTGGTGTGGGAGGTGTCCTGCAAAGGCCACGGCAGCGGTCTCCCTGTAGGTGCTGGGCAAGCACGCATTATACTCTCTGCACTGAGGGTCTCTCAGCCACCATCTCTTTGCCTTCCCTCAACACCCACCTGGCTCCTAGGCTGGTGGCTCATGTTGTTTTCATTCCTGATGACCCTGCACACCATCGGTATCTGAACTGAGTGGTGGCACGGTGAGGTAGCTCTTGATAGTGTCAGCCGGGAATCTCTGGGAAGTGAGATAAATGTTCGGCATCATACCCTCTTTCCTCCTCCCTCTGGCCACCCTTTGCAGGGTCACGGTGGGTCTCCTCAGCGTCATCCACCTGGGTCTTGTGGGCAACTCCCCCTGAGTGCTTGGGCGAGGGCATTTCCCACAGCTCAGAGCTCTCCTTTCTCACCCCTCCAGGCAGCCTCATCTGTCACCGCAGCTCTGGAGGACTTTGTCAAGCCCGAGCGGCTGGCTGGTGAAAACAGCTTTCGATGTAGCAGGTAAGAGGATGTCTAACACCAGATTAAGACTTGTGCCTGTGTGGAGATGCTGCCTGTCATCGAGCCTCAGGAGGTTCGATGTACAATCAGGAGGCACAGCTTTTCTTTCTTACGGCCTAATGGTTCTGAAGAGTCTTGAAATGGCGTGAGGACGTGTGAGGTGGAAAAGGTTGTCTGGCTGCCTTGGGGCAAGCTAGGGTGCATTTCAGTGCTTGGCTCTCTGCTTGCTTTCAAGGTGTGACGAGATGGTTACTGCCTTCAAGAGGTTTACAATCGATCGCGCGCCCAGGGTGCTCACGCTGTGCCTGAAACGCTTTGATTTCTATGGCAAGAAGATCGGCAAGGTGTGTACGCAATTGGAGGGCAACTCTCTTTCTCTTCCTGGAGCAGGAGATTTCCCAAAGCAGGATGCTCTGTCACAAGCTGTTCAGGTGGAGCTTTTTGTGTTCCCTTCTGGGGAGAGGAGAGCTCCTGTGGCAAGGCAAGCGCATGCTCTGCTGCGATAGAGCTGCTCTGGGCGAGAGCAGTTTCCTGCCACCCAAGGCATTACCTGCTGCTTCAGGGACAAGAAGTGTTGATGAGCCCCAGACATGTATTTTAACATGGCTGGGCCCTGGTCTTGGCAGGCTTTTTCACGTGGTATGGCAGTATCCTTCCTGAGCCCTCTTGGTCTCTCCGCAGTTTGTGCAGTATCCCCAGTACTTGGATCTCCGGCCATACATGTCTCCGGGAGCTGCAGAACCGCTCCTCTACGCCTTATACGCTGTCCTGGTGCACAGCGGTGGCAGCTCTCAGGCAGGACACTATTTCTGCTACACAAAGGTAAAGAGCCACTTCCTTTGTCACGGGGAAGAATGTGTGCTGGGGAAGGCAAACTTTTCTGGTAGCCAAGCTTTTGGGGGAGAAGGTCTCCTGACTGGCTGGATGGGATTTGCACTGGTGGACTCTTGCTTCTGTAGTTTGCTGCCTGTGTTTTTCTGGAGAAACCACGCAGTTCATCTCCAGGTATCATTGCCTTTATTTACAGGCCAGTGATGGACTGTGGTACCAGATGGACGATACGTTGGTGGATTGTTGCGACATAAACACAGTTCTCGTGCAGCAAGCCTATTTACTTTTTTATGTCAGGTAATAGCCACTACTGAAACGTGTCGAGAATGCATTTCCCTTTCCCAGTTTGGCTATTTTCCTTCCGATCCTCCTGAGTCTTTCTGTCCTAGCAGACAGTTACTACCCACATCACTCAGTGCTGTCCAACGTGAACTGCCCCCCGTCAGTCCTTCCCTTCCCTTGCTGGGCTTTAGGCTGCTGCCCCGATGTAAACTGCTACTTGTCTGCTCTCTGTAGCTGTTTGATACAGAGAAGAGTCCCTAAAGCGGCCTACAGGGAAGATCTGGGGGACTCCTGATCAGGATGTGTAGTGATTGGGTGAGGGGCAGCAGTTTTAAACTTCAAGAGGGTAGATTTAGAGTCGATCTTAGGAAGAACTTGTTTACGGTGAGCGTGGAGAGACACTGGCAGAGGTTGCCCAGAGAAGCTGTGGATGCCCCGTCCCTGGAAGTGTTCAAGGCCAGGCTGGACAGGGCTTTGAGCAACCTGGTATGTTGGAAGGTGCCCCTGCCCATGTCAGGTGATTGGAACTAGATGACCGTTAAGGTCCCTTCCAAGCCAAACCATCCTGTGATGCTATGATTCTATGAAACGGAGGCCGTAGGGGGTATGAAGACGAGGTCTTGCTGTGACAGGGGCAGACCTAGTGGGAAGACCCCAACTGAATTTCCCATATTCTTGTCTTGACGTGTCTTCTCTCTGTCATAGAAACCACTCCAAGTAAATGAGTGAACCCCAGAGGGGGCTGCAAAAGCAGCTCTAAACAAACATTGATCCTTGTTTGTTCTTTTTCTCCCGCAGATGCTCTGCACCCAGCGCTACTCGGGAGCAAACCCTGCTGAGGCAGGGAGAGAAGATCAGATCCCCAAGGCGCAGCTATTTTTCCAGGCAGAGTACAGAGGCGCTAGGGGGGCCAGAGGGACCCTGCAGGGCTCCTTGAGGGACTGTGGGACAAACAGCGTGCCTGGGTCGCCCTGACTGCCTCAGGAGGGCTCCCATGACCTGGCTGGAGAGCAACACAAGGCTCTGGGGCATTACAGACACCTATGGAGGGGTGCCGTGGAGACTCAAGGGGAATGGCCGAATCTAGGGGGCCAGGCCCCGAGTCCAGTGGGCTTTCTTTTGGTGCTAGAGTCCCTGCAGAGGGGTCTGGGGTGCAAGGAAGGGCTCAGGAGGCATCCTGGGTGGACTAGATCGAGCCTAAGACAGCTCCAGGGCAAAGACAGCTCCAGCGCACCCTGGGGCAGAGGGTGCCCAGGGCCAGGTGGCCTCCACAGCCATCAGGGACCTGGCAACAGGCATTGTGATGTGTGGGGGAAGGGAGCGTGGCATGGGCTTGTTGTGCTCATCATCTCCCTGCCCCTTTGCAGTGCCTTGATGTTGCAGCTGGTACAGGCACTGCCCCCCACCAGCGCAGGGACCCTCACACAGCACTCCAACATCACTGGCACAAGCTGCCCAGAGGGGCCTCTGGAGACGTTCCAATGCCACCTGCACAGAATTTTGTGCAATCTGCTCTAGCACAGCCTGCTTTTACAGGGGGGTGGACTAGATAATCTCCGGAGGTTCCCTCCAACAACGACCACTGTGTGATTCTGGGACTCGTGGCACTTTGGCTGAGGAAGAAGATGTCAGGATCCTCAGGCAACCCAACGTCTGACTGCCCTCCCAGTCTCCCTGTCCAAGAAACCTGCCAGTCCTCACTAGCAGAAATTGGAACTCCACACGTGGGCTTGCAGATGTGCATGAGCACTGCAGGACAACAGCCTTCTCTCTCTTCCCCATCCTATACTGCAGGGCAAGTGCAGATGTTCTGCGGAGGGACCACCAATCCCCACGGGCCCTGCTGCCCTCCCTGTCATGCAGTGGCTCCTCTACCCTGGGCTCCCTCTACTGTGTCCCAGACCAGTGGCCTGCTGTGATGGCACAGCCAGTGGCACTGACCTGCATAGCACATTCCCAGTCCCTCAGGGCCACTGGGTGCCAGTGGGGAAGCTGGGAATCGCCCCTGGCCAGGACCCAGCAGGAGTTCCTCATGGATGGCAGGGATGCCAAAGCATGAGGAATTCCCTACTGGATGTCAGGGAAACAGCACAGAGCCCCATCCATGTGAAGCCACCCCCGGCAGCCCCTCAGCCATAGCTGTGGTTACACAGAACCTCGCCAAGAAGCTCACACGCATCGTCCAGGACACCCTCATAGTGACCAAGCAGTACAAAAAGTTTTTGCAAATGATGATGGCCAAGTTGCAAAAGGAAGCCTGTGGTAGGACCCCCCCCGCAGTGCCCTCCTCCCCCCTGCCAGGAAAGAGGAGCAGCTCTAACCAGGCCTGCTGCAGCCCAGAGGGTGGCCCCAGGGCCTTTGAGTGGAGCTGCTGGGGGCAGATGCAGACATGGAGAAGACAGCAGATGGGGACAAAGACCAAGGGCAGGACACGGTGCCAAGCAGAAGCAGCCCTATGCAGATGGGCAGAAGGAGCCCGGTGGGGGTGACGAAGAGGAGCCCCTTGGCGCCAGACAGAATCAGCTCCATGGGCCTGGGCAGCACCATCCATGTGGGGCCGGGCAGGAGCACCCCAGCAGAGCCCAGGCCCCAGCACCGGGTGCCCGTGGGCAGGGCATGTGGGCAGGCGGCCTCAGGACTGTGCCAGGCAGGACTGTGCCTGCAGGAGGGCTGCTCCTGGCTGTGGGGCTGCTCAGAGCTCTGGTGGAGATGCGACTGCTGGCCCCACTGCATCCGCTTCTGCAAGCCCCCGTGGTGGCAGCGCTGCTCCCAGAAGAGCAATGGATTTCCCTGCCAGTGAGCGGCTGGCAGGGTGCAGGGCTGGGAACCCCCTGGGCTGCCCCCCATCTGAAATGTTCAGTCTTTTTTCTATCCTGGTGCTGGGGCTCGTCCGTCCGTCCCGCAGCTGGGGCTGTGTCACTCTGAGTGCCTGAACCCAGTGGGGACAAGTAGGCATTAGGCACGGCTTGCATCCACAAAACAGGGGGTGGGGGTGTCTGGTACCACAGTGGGTGGCGTGTGGGGACCGGGCTGGGCTGGAGAAAGGGGCCGGCAGAAACCTCATCAAGTCCAACAAGTGCCGAGTCTGGTGCCTGTGGAGGAACAAGGCCAGGCCCCGGCACAGTCAGGGGTCACCTTGCTGGAAAGCAGCTTGGCAGAGGAGGTCCTGGTGGGCCCCTCAACGAGATGCCTACTGGGCAGGGGACTTGGACCCCTTGCAAAGGGGGGATCCAGTATGGATTGAGACACCACAGTTAATCCATACACCACAAACACAAAGTCCTGTTGTCCCCGGGTTGGCATATTCAAATGCCTAACAAATGGGGTAGGGGCTTGGTCCCTTAAACACTTTTTGTCCAATACAGATAAGAGAGTTGAAACACGGGAAATAAATCCCTTACCCCATGCGCATACTCTCCTCAGGAACTGTTTGTGAGCAGTTAGTTGTGAATCGTGGAATAGAACCATGGTATACCCCAGACTTGCAAACC
Source organism: Falco punctatus (assembly GCF_963210335.1). Taxonomy (NCBI): domain Eukaryota; kingdom Metazoa; phylum Chordata; class Aves; order Falconiformes; family Falconidae; genus Falco; species Falco punctatus. Next base: position 507,376 of record NW_027660235.1, on the reverse strand, counting down.
TTTATTCCAGACATGTGACCTTGTTGGGGTTTTCTTGCACCAGGGTTTAAACCTGGAGATCCCATATGTTAGGCAAAAACTACCAATCAAGAAAACACATTGAAATATATGTGGTTTCACTTGCTATCAAAACAAAGTGGAATTTTGTGAGGGAAGGAAAAGAAAAAACCTGTGACCTATCAACATGCTCCACCGTTCAATATCCAGCCCCTCAGGGTCCTTTCTGGGCATGTTCAGATGGCAAGTTGTACTTCACACTAAATAGTTCCCTGAAATTATTTACATATGCCTAAGGCACTTGTGTATGTCACTTTGCTCCTGTGGGGCTTTCTTGGGGTCTTTTGAGACTACTGGTGGTCAACAAGTTGCTGACCTTTCTTGGGGCACATGCACTCTGCTTGTATTATAGAACCTCATTTATTCTCGGTGCTATATGGTTTTGACAGCAGTGCTCGGTTACCCCACTTCCCTTGGCTATTGTTATAGCCCAGGTGCCTCAGAAGGCTTGCCACCCTTTGCTGAGTTTACTCAATAGGTCTAGTTAATCACTGCTTTAGCTGCAGCCTCTCCTGATGACTCTTTACAACTTCATCCTGTCAGCGAGAAGCATCCAGCTCTGCCACTGAAGGGCAGCAGGCTCCAGTCACCAGGCTGCTCCCCACAGGGCACAATCCCTACTGCCTGGATCTCGGTGGTGAGAGGCTGTATATAAAAATGAACTATTTTCCAGCAAGGGAAGCAAGGCCTGAACACGCATACTCTGGCTGGTAATTCTCCCAGGCAGCTGCATATTCCCAGTCCCTCAAGGGGACTGGGCTTCCCCCAGGGCTGCCCCAGCCCAGCCTGACTCCAGCTGCCCGGGGGCCCGGCACGCTGGGGGGTGGGAACTCCCCCCCACACACACCCCCGAGCAGCCAGCAGGCAGGAGACACCCCTGCGCCGGCCCAAGGGCCTCCCTCGCCCCATGGCCGGCCCCAGCCCCCACTCAGCCTGGCCGCAGACCCAACACAGGCTGCGACCCCCCAGCCCAACGTGGCTGCCAGGAGGCTGAGGGTGGTCAATTACAGCTGCCAGCACAGCCTGGGAACAACATGGCCCTGGGGCAGCCCCGGGCCTACAGCTCCCAGCATGCCCTGGGAACAACCTGGCCATGGGGCAGCCCCGGGCCTACAGCTCCCAGCATGCCCTGGGAACAACATGGCCATGGAGCAGCCCCGAGCCTACAGCTCCCAGCATGCCATGGGAACAACCTGGCCATGGGGCAACCCTGGGCCTACAGCTCCCAGCATGCCCTGGGAACAACCTGGCCGTGGGACAGCCCCGGGCCTACAGCTCCCAGCATGCCCTGGGAACAACATGGCCCTGGGGCAGCCCCGGGCTTACAGCTCCCAGCATGCGCTGGGAACAACCTGGCCATGGGGCAGCCCCGGGCCTACAGCTCCCAGCATGCCCTGGGAACAACATGGCCATGGGGCAGCCCCGGGCTTACAGCTCCCAGCATGCCCCGGGAACAACCTGGCCATGGGGCAGCCCCGGGCTTACAGCTCCCAGCATGCTCTGGGAACAACCTGGCCATGGGGCAGCCCCGGGCCTACAGCTCCCAGCATGCCCTGGGAACAACATGGCCATGGGGCAGCCCCAGGCCTACAGCTCCCAGCATGCCCTGGGAACAACCTGGCCATGGGGCAGCCCCAGGCCTACAGCTCCCAGCATGCCCTGGGAACAACATGGCCATGGGGCAAACCCGGGCCTACAGCTCCCAGCATGCCCTGGGAACAACCTGGCCATAGGGCGGCCCCAGTCCTACAGCTCCCAGCATGCCCTGGGAACAACATGGCCATGGAGCAGCCCTGGGCCTACAGCTCCCAGCATGCACTGGGATATCCCTGCCATGCAGTCGGGCTTTTGGGGGACACCAGCCCCCAGCCCCAGCCCTGCAGGCCGGGGGCCACTGCCTGGGGCTGCCCGAGCACAGGCCCGGGCCCTGGAGCCTGGGTGGGGCAGGGAGGAGGGAAAGGAAGGCACCGAGCGGCAGGGAGAGGTCAGTCAAGGCGGAGGGGTGGCCGGAGAGGGACAGGAGGCGGCCAGAGGGGCAGGGGGAGGGGGAGGGGCTGGGAAGGGATGGAGAGAGGACAGGGACTGGTGAGGAGCGGGCAGAGGGATGGAGAGGGACAGAGACAGAGGGGCAGGGGGGTGTCGCAGGGAATGCAGGATCAGCAGCAGGAGAGAGGGACAGGGAGAGGAGCAGAGGGGTGGGAAGGGGGACAGACGCACAGACCAGCACAGGCAGGGTGAGGGGACAGGATGAGCAGGCTGTGGCTTTGGCAGTGGCGGCAAAGCTGCTTCTGTGGGTCTTTCCTTTCCCCCTCTGCCCTTATCCCCTCCCCACCCTTCCCCTTGGTGAGGCTGTGTCTGTGGTGTGCCTGCTCTGGTGAAAGGAGCTCCTGCACCAGCCTGAGGGCAAAAGAAGAGGGGCAAGGAGCGAGCTGTCGCAGTCCTTAGTTTGCAGGTTTAATGTATCCTCCCTGTTCAGAAGACACAGCGTGTCTGTGTGTCAGTGGTGCCGGCAGATTTTTATTCTTTATAGCAATTTCTTCTAATACCAGACTTCATGCAGAAGGTTCACATTCTGCTTCTAGTAAACGGAATTGCTTTTATGCATGCTGCAGTCTGGATGTGGCAAGTGCCAGGTTAGAGATGAAGATGGAAATGAAAGCAAGTGATGCACACGCAGTGGTGATCCTGCCACAAGCATGCTGTGTATTGACCTGGGAGAACGCTGCAGGGACTCTCAGAAGTCAAGGTTTTCAGTGCTGTTTCTGTGTTTGATACCCAAGGGATGGTTTCCCTCTGTGTGCGTTTCTGGGCAGGCATGTGCATGGAACATGGGTGTGTCTCTGTGCCGTAAGTGGGACTGATGGCAGCTTTTCATTTCATTCCAACTCCAAAGTAAAGAAAGATTGTACCTGCAAAAGAATTCAAACAGCCGTCCTTCTTTCCCAGAGCGAGCATACAAGCATGGGGGAGCGGTTTACAGGTTCAGAACTTCAGCCAGCTCTGGATGGTAAACCCTCAGGAGAGGAAAGAGAAGCCCCACTTTTTTAACTACAGCTCTGCTTCCCTTAAGATGTCTTCTTGTTAGATTGTGTCGTTAGTCAGATTAAAAGCACATGATTAAACTGTGCTTGTTTAAGAAGATACTTGAGGGTTACTTACTGTCTTAAATCCTCTTACGCAGTGAAGGAATAAGAAAAATAAGGAGAGGAAAGCCTGTGCTCAGTAACGGTGTGACGCAGTTCCTTAATTACTGGAAAAGACAAGGCCTCCCACTGTGGCCCCCGACCCTGAAAAAGCACAGGGGCCACTGTTGTTTTAGCAATGCCCAGGTCTCCTTCTTTCAAGGCTTGGCATCTTATGCTAGCCCATTCATTGTGTGGGTCGGGGGGATATAAATCTGGCTCTTTTTCAGGTTCCACCGGCCCCGGATCAAAGGGGTCTTCTTGTGGGGGGTAACCTGTGGCAAAAACCTTCAAGGGGTTGTGGGGTTTCAGGTTCTGCAGGGGTAATGGAGTTACTGTAGGAGAGTTTCCTTCCGGCCCCCCCCCCCCCCCCCCCCCCCCCCCCCGGCTTTTTCTCTGTGACTTTTTTCCTGTGCTTTCAAAATCTCAAAAATGCTTTTCCACCATGGGAGCATGCACTGTGCTTTGGCATCCCCCGATGTAGCCGCATCCCATCGTTTTACCCCCACATCATCCCAAAGCTCTCGCGTAAAAATATTAGATGCAGTCACAGTGGGTAATTTTACCTGTACCCATCTAAGGATTGCCTTGAGATCATGCCCAGGAATATTCTTTTCATGCTTAAGGAGAGCATTCATAAGCTCAGATAATCTCTTTCAGGGGAAGACCCCTGATTGCCCATGTTTCCCACAACTCACCTCTAAATTCCAGAGGGATATTTTTTTTCAATTCCTGCTTCCTTTCAGCAGCTCATTCAACGTTGACTTGCGACCTGCTGCTCAGCCTGGCAGCTCATAAACGCATCACGTCGGGGTCACCAAATTGCCGCGATGAGAGATGGGATGCTGCTTGATGCAAGCAAATGTCGATTTATTGTATACAATCACAAGTTTATATATGTTATCAGAGGCCGCGCGCTTTAAACAGATTGGTTCTTTAAACTACACATTACATACTAGGCAATCCCTCATTGGTTAACTACAAACAAAGAGCGCTTTAAGTAAGTTTCAACAGTCATGAATCAGCACAAAGTTGTTACTTCTCTTTTGGGCCATCTGTTCCTCATTCCCTTATCTTTACTCAGCCTGACTCCTCCTGTCAGTTGTTACCTATTCACATGCCTTGTCCTCCCGAGGTTTGTAGCCATCCTGCCAAGGTTTTATGGCCGTCCTCCCAAGGTTGATGGCCCACAAGCTCCAGCACATCCCCGCTTATCAGCTGGACCGTACTTGGAGACTTGCCTCTCAGGCCTTGTCTCAGAAGTTCAGGGCAGGGGTTTCCTGCTTGGCTCTGTGCTTGCCTGAATCTCTGCTGCCACTTTTCTGTGTCTCCGCTTGGTGGCAATGGAAACTCAGCTGTGCAGGTCAGAGCAGGGGCTGAGATGCTGAAAGCATCACAGGGAGGTTGATGAGGAAGCTGAGCAAGTGCCTTCCCTCCCCAGCACGCTGCAGATGAAACCAGCATCAGCTCTCCTTTTCCCTCAGGCTTTGGGGGAGCTGTTTGTTCCTGCCTGCAGACAGAGAGCGGCTGCAGGGCAGAGCTGGGCACACAGGGGCTGAGCTGGGCTCTGTGAGCGCTGGCAGGGAAGAGCCCTGGGGCCAGAGAAAGAGCTGCTGGCAGGGACAGCTGCAGGCAGCAGAGCCCTGGGCAGGGAGGGGGGGAGATGCTGAGGGAATCCCTGATGAAGGGGAGATAGGGGCACCTCCTGGCCATGGTCTGCCGTGCAGGTGCCTTCCCTGAGCAACACACCTCTGCTCTCCTCTCCCACCCAGCACAGCCTTTAGACCGTTGGTTTCATGTGTTTCAACACCCCCTGGCCCAGCAGAGCAGCAGAAGGGATGAAGTGCATCTCTCCTGCTGCCGCGCTGCCATTTCTCGCTGAGCAGAGCCTGAGGGTGACTGTCCTGCACTGCTGCTGTGTGGGAGGTGGTGTGCCGGGCTGGGCAAGGGGAAGGAGTTCCCGAGTGTCCCTTTGTCTCTCTCCTGGCCTTGCTCAGATGCTATTGGCATTGCAGACAGGCTCTCTGGCAATAGGGGTTTCAGCTGCCGGCTCAGGGCCAGACCTTGTGGGTCCTCCTGTGCAGACATGTCCTCTAGCATGGAGGTGTCCCAGGTTTCCCCTAACCTGTGATGCAGTCTGCGAGGCTGGGGGAGGAGCTGACGCTCTGTCTCGAGCTTTCCATGATCAGGACCCTTGACTATCTACTTTGGGTGTCCAGCCAAGGTCTGTGCTGCCTCCAGGGCACACAGTGAGCCCTGGGTGTCCTTGGATAGCAGTGTGGTGCTGAGCCTTCGGGAAGGGATGAGGCATTCTGTTCTCTGCAGTGGATCCCTCTGCTCTCAGCAGTGCCTGGCTGCTTGTCAGGGTAACATGGCAGTGTGATCACTCTCCATCTAAGAAAGGAGCGTTTGCCGGGCAGCTGGGAAGGAGAGGGATGGAGAGAGCAGAGTGCCTGCCTCTGCCCTCAGGCACAGACAGTCCCCTTGCCTCTCAGCACTCACTCTGCTCTCCCTGAGCACAGCACAAAGCCCTCCTGACCTGACTCTGGCCATGGCCGCTGCTCAGCAAGGGCAGAGCCGATGCTGACAGGCCCTTCTGCACTGGGAGCAGTTTGGGCTGAGCCAGGGCAAGGCCAGGACTGGCCCCTGCCCCCAGGGTTCCCATGAAGCCCCTGCTGCAGAGCAGGGCTCACTGCTGGGCAGCCAGCGGGCACAGCCCCTGCTCCTCACAGCACACTCGGCCAGCACTCAGCACAGCTCCAGCCACGGCTCGGAAGGGAGCTCTCCTAGGAACGGCAGAGGGGGGGACATGGGGGCAGCAGGGGAGGGTCTAGAAGAAACAGCTTTCACTTGGCTCACAGACATCTTTCCTGACTTGTCAGTATGTTTCCTTCATGAACGGGACCCTATGGTTGGAGGCAGCAGATGTCCAACAGCAGCTCCATCACCCAGTTCCTCCTCCTGGTATTGGCAGACACGTGTGTTGCTAGGTAGGGCCTGGCGGCCGGAAGATGTCGCGCTGTACGGAAACACAGGGCCCCCCTCCAGATAGCCAATAGCTTTTAGCTTATGATGTAAGCAGACGGAAGTGACACTGTAAACCTAGGCTATATAGTGCCGCGCCGCTCAGCAATGAACGCCATTTGCCATCCACCACATTGGTGTCTGTGAGCTGATGGACCGCGCGGCCAGGGGTTGGCTGCCATGCCATTCCTGAACCAGGTCACCGCATGCCTGCAAAGGCAACAAGTGGTGCCGAAACCCAGGAACATTCACCTGAAATCGTGTAAACGGCGGCCGGAGCGGCAAGACCAGCCCGGCGGGGAGGACGCTCCCGGACCAACCAAGAGGATGGAAGCTCTTGTGAAGGTCGTATTACAGCTGCATAAGCAGTGGGGTATTGCGGCGAATGAAGAGACGGGACGCAGCTTGATGCAAGCAAATGTCGATTTATTGTACAGAAGCACGAGTTTTTATACTCTTTCAGAAGCTGCGCGTTTTAAACAGATTGGTTCTTGAAGCTAAGCATTGCATACTAGGCAATCCCTGATTGGTGGTTAACTACCAGCAATTAACAGCAAGGTGTTACCTTTCCTTGGCGCCATCCTTGGCGCCATCCGTCTTCCACTCCCCTGTGCTCTGCAAACATGCCTCATCATGTTAATTGTTGTCTAGGCAAGCTCGAGCACATTCCCCTCAGCTAACTGATTGCCATGCATGGTCCCAGTTTGCAAACCGCTCCTGCATCTCCCCCTTCCTCTTGCACAAAAAGAACCTTTGAAACCGAACGAGTAAAAACAAGGTATAAGTAATAGAACAAATAAAAAACCAACTGAGACATATTATTAGTGTCAAAATAACCCACTGTCTCTGTTCCATACAATTTTACAATTTTCCCTTTTTGTTTTTGAACAGCTAGTACCAGGTTTGCCATGTTCTGCAGGGCCCTTGCAAACATGACAGCAACCAAGGTAATAGCAAACAAACAATACTGCCAATTGAGTGAATGAATGCCAAAAAGGCTGAAATTTTCTCAGATTTTGATAACATGTTGCTGCAATGGGGCGCCTAAAATCCATTCAGCACATACCATCAAAATCCTCACAGCCATGTCCTTGAACCAACAACAAAAAGCAGTGGCAATTTTGACTCACATTCTTAACTGCCTACCAAACAAGGTGATTTAACTCTTTAATGCTTTCCCTGTTGTTACTCCGGATAAGAGAAGAACCACTGCGACACGTTCCCATCATAGCCTCCTACTACATTAGCATCTACAGAAAGACAATTATCGACATTCAAAGTGTAAACAATATCATCTTTTGGATTAACATTATACATAGGTGGAAGGGCACACCAAACAAGAACTGATTCAGTCAAAAAGTTCGAAACATAGCATACCTTCTCTGAACATACCTCTGGGGTCATTCCCTTCATTCCCTCTCTTTTTTATGCAAAGAGAAACACTTTTACCATAACAGAGAAGCCCCTATTTACATCTCTGAGCCTGGACACAAACCGCAGCTGTGTGCTCCACCAGGCTCAGGGCAGGAATCATTCATGCAGTTACACAGCTATATATCTCTACAAGCATGCAGACACCTATTAAAAACTAGATAACCATGTTTATCTTTCCTAGTCTCCTTCACAATACCCAGCTGTTCTCTCATCTCTTGTTAGGTCAAATATTCTCCAGTTTCCTCTCCTATCTCTCTCTTCAGACATTCTCTATCCTCTTTTTTGCTTGTTAATTGCGAGGAGGCAAAGAGGGAGTGTAGCTGGGTGACCATGACCTGCTTTATATTACAATCAACTAAACACTGAATACAGGGAAAAAAAGCATGGGAGACGTAAGGGAAACATCAATAAGGTGGTTAAAGATAATCATAATAAATCCTGTAATACTTTTGAGTCATGGCCCAAAGTTTCCCAGCTGTGAGAAGAGACCAAAGGCATCCCGTCCCTGGCTCTGTTGCAGACCTTTGTTTTAAGGCTTTTGAGTTTTGTATACTTTTGTAAATTAATTCACAGTGGTCACTCAGATTCACGTAACACATCCTATCAAAGCCTTCAGACTTGTGTCCCTGTGCTAATAATAAAAATCAATAGCAACTCGGTTCTGTAGCAACATATGATGGGCAGAATCAACATCTGTTAATAAGCCAGAAAAAAAATATTATTTGTAGTATTACTTTGTTTAGCAAGCTAGCAGCCTAATTTACTAAGCAAGTTAAGAGCGTGTACTATTCTTACAGAAGAGATTAGAGAAGCAAAAATCTGTTATGCTGCATTCCAGAACTCAGCCTGAGAATTACAGTCTGCTGTGAGTTCTGCGTTACAATCATTGGACACATGTTGGGGTTGCGATTGTGAAAGTTGCCCATTTACAATTTTCACTGATACTATCACAGCTAGTTGTTTTAAAAGCAACCCTTGAGCTTCCTGATGTTCGACTTGTTGCAAAATATTCTGAAGCCAATCAATAAAGTTAGTATTAAAGTTAGTGACTCTCTAGGACCTTGCAAGACTGTGGCAAGACTCCGGCATCCTGACTGCCTTAATAGCCATCTCATTCATTTGCAAACAGTTGTCCCTGGGATACCTTGCCTGAGTCACAGAATCGGCACAAATAATTTTCTCCAGCCAACTGCTCATAGTTAACAGCAATTCCCCGATTAAGGTTTTCAATCAAGGCCACTATACATAGCTCACAAAAATCAAATAACCACATCATATACTGTATCAGTTAGTACCATACAAAGCAATGACTTCCAATCATGCAGTGTGAGTGTATAAAGCTCTGCCATCACTTCAAGAAGGGACATAGCAAATGTATTATGAATTCTCCCTTCCCGCACAGCTTTGCTTAACCCTTTAACAGCCTTGTATTGCACAGGCTGCCACTCTGCAGGTTGATTTGGCTGACAAAATACTGAACATGCCACAGTGACTCCCAAACCCAATCACTGAAGTGTTTCCCACTTGCATTCCTGCCACCAATCCCTCAGACTCCCTTTCACCCTCCTCAAAAATACAATCAATGCATCAGGAGAGACGAGGGGGTGGGGGAAAGGTCTAGCTCCTTTTCCAGATCTATAGGACCTGGATCAAAAGGTTTATCAGTGTCAATAAAATCATTGTCCGAGTTGTCCTGTTCCCGTGCTTGCTCCTGTGTTGTGAGGGTCGCTGCAATCAGTGACAGAAGCTTTGGGGGCAGAGGAGGTGTGGACAGAATCGCCATCGCTGACGGTTTCTTGAGAAGAGTCGCGCTGTCGGTGGAATTTACAGCTTCCTCTGGTTTAGCACCGTTAGTAGAATTAGTCCACACTTGGCAAAGAGTAGTCAGAATTTGCCACCAAGATGCTAAATGCATTCCCGACACGGAGCTCCCCTCCGCGGCAGCATCATACAATTGGCTGCTGTATGTACACACTTTCATTCTTTCAAAGTCTCTAAAGTTTCTTGGCTGCTCACCTGTCTCGATGAATACAGGTGTTATCCTCGGAGTTTAGGTTGTCCGCCTGGTCCAGACAGCAAGACGATCGTTCAGCCAAGCCGTCTCCTCCGGAATGCAGCCCTCTTCCACGAGCTGTCTTTTTTATCGACCAGTTCCATCCTTACTCTTCCAAGGCTTCGGAACACCACCATAGGGGTCACCATTTGAGGAGACTGAGGCATGGACTCCCTGATCTGACTAGAAGTCCCTTCATGAGTCCATATACGTCTCTTTCTGGGGACGAAGCCTGATTCCCCATTACGGATTTCCCACAGCTCACCTCTCAACTCCGGAGGGATTTATGGCCGGCTCCTGCTTCATTTCAGCAGATCATTCAAAGTTCTGTGGGATTCGCTGCATGTCGCTCAGTTAGGCGATTTGAGAGCCCCTCCACATCAGATCCTTCACCGGATCACGTCAGGGTCACCAAATTGCGGCAAATGAAGAGACGGGACGCGGCTTGATGCAAGCAAGTTGTCGGTTTATTTTCTTACAATTATATACTTTTCTACCTTCTACATATTACACGCTGATTGGTTAAATCTTAAGCGTAAAAAACACTGATTGGCTGATATTTAAGGCACACCGGTAGAACAATAGGAACTGATTAGTTTACTTTGACATAGCAACAATTTCTTTTCCAAAACTGGGGGGTTTCTTTCTACGCGGCTCTCTTGATTAACAAAGTTACATATCGGCGCTATCCGTTCCCTTATCTGGGTACTTGTTTCTCTGTCCGTCTGGTTGCCTCCTCAGCTGTAACGGCTCAGGGGTCTGCAGTTAGCTTGTTCCTTTGTTCCCAGGGCTTGTGCCCTACAAGTTCTAGCAAGTCTCTATTCATCAGGCTATCAGTACTTGGACTCTTGTCCTTCAGGCCTTGTCCTACACTGTAACACTAACTTCCACACTGACAGCACCATGGTATCTTCCTTAAATGAGTCCCCATGCTGTCCCTGGTGGCTCACCTTTCTGGTGTCACGGTCTCCCGGGATCTTGCAGCCGCCCCGCTGCGCTATCCCGCTTCACCAGGCTCCATCTCCCCAGCAACCCACTGGTCACAATCTCAGGATCTGCTCCTGACACCCCTTAGCGGGGTCTCCTTAGGATACCCCTTACTGGGTCACATCAGCACGTTGGTGTCACCAATTGTGGTGATGCAAGTCAAAACAGAGTCAAAAATGTGCAGTGGCTGGAAGAACACTGGCAAATTATGAGCAATCCAGACCAACTAACTTGGTTGTAATAACAGGCCGCAGCTCTAACAAGCTGCAGGTGTTGTGAAGGACATGTGCAAGGCCAAGGGAGACAAAGAAACTGCATTCACAGAGAGGTAAGAGACTTGGACAGAAAGATGAGAGAAAGCAGGATGCCTGCACAAGGGGGGAGCAGCGTGTGGGCGCCACTCCGGGACCAATCAAATGGAGTGTGATGCCGCATGGACAACAGCTAAGTGACATGAAAGACGCCAGAAAAGACTGATGTAACCAAGCGATTAAACAAGGTGTTGTTGACATTGAATTATTTGTCCCTGACAGAAGGAAGAGAAGGGCCCCCGTTGTTACATATCCTCAGGCTATTCAGGGAAGTCAAACACAGGCCATTCCTGGGTTACAGGTTCATTCTAAGAACATGACTACAGGCAACTGGGAAGGACCCAGTCCAGTGTTGTTCATCGGTAGAGGATATATTTGTGTTTCCACAGAAAAAGGACCACCTCTATGGGTCCCTAGCAGATTTGTCCGCCCTGCATGTCAACTCCAGACGAACGAAGAAAATATAGGTGACAGCTTTATCTCCAACCAGTCTTTAACAAACTCTGTGCAGAACTTGGGCCAATCCCACCCTACCATAGAAGACATGCTGTTGACAGCAGCGAGAAGACAATCATTTGGGTCACGAGCTTGTATGCTGTTTTGACAAAAATTTGTAATACGAAGAATGCTGTTTGTGGAAACTGTAGGGAACGAGCAGCAATAATATTAAGTTGTGGTAACTGTAGACAGAATTTTGTTATAGGTTGTAGCCGCTTGCGAAAAGATTATGCTTTGTACTTAGACTGTCAAAAGAGCTTTGCTAATATTACTTTTGAAAATACTTGTAGGGAATTTTTGAACCTTAAGCCAAATCAACATTTTCCAGCAATATGGATGCCAGAAAGTATTGACAGCAGAATAGAAGCTCTCTCTTGGTGGGCCTTGACAAAAAACGTAACTGTTGTTTTAGCTACAAAGAAAAGACAAGCTCTTGGCTTGTGGTGCTTGTTTTGTCAGTTGGGAAGAAGATTGCGAGATAATGAAATTGTTTGATCTGCTTGTAGGGCTGATAGGAATCATCAGCATGCCCTCACAAGGAACTGCGTGGGTTCCTGTCCAACCGCAAATGAACATGTGGGTTACCTAGGCCAACAAGACAGGGCAAGATTCATTTTGCCTATCGTTAGCTACCCCATCTGGCCCATTTCGTACCTTTTAAACCATATGAAGGAGTTTGGGCACTGGACAACAGGTAAAATATACTCCGACTACCTCGACCAAGCAGCAAATGACTTTTGCACCATCAACAGTGGATCTGTGCAAGCCGATTGGTGCAAATCACTTGGTATTCCAAGGCACCCCTTGGGGGCTCAAGCGTTCCAAATTGCACAGGGCCTGAATGTTACCGGCATGGAACCTCAGGAGCTTGACATCTTAGGATCTATGCCGGGAAACTACTGTTTGTTTTGGGGGTTTTACAAGAAAGACATGGACTCAGGTAATTTTAGGATCCACAAACCAAGAAATTACAATACTTGGATTGCCCCTGGGTCCCCCTGACATTCTAACATCACCGGTTACTGTAACGGTTGGACTTGGCCTGTTTCATGGTCTGGGGAGACAAATGAAAAAGCAAAGATGTTGCCTCGGGGAGTATTCCTCGTTTGCGGAGATGGTGCCTGGCCCGCCGTACCTGCAAGGGCACAGGGAGGACCATGCTACTTTGGCAAACTAACATTATTTGCCCCTAGTATCCATCAAATGCTTAACATAAGTAACAAGTTTAAACGCATCAGATGTAGTGTATACCAATTGGGACCTGAATGTACAGATGATGTTGAGTTGTGGGAACATCCATCTGTCATTTTAGCATCACTCTTTACACCACAAGTTGCTTCTGCCAAGGCTCTCACTCAGTTGAGACAGTTGGCTTGTTGGAGAGAGAACAAATTAACATTACCTCCAGAGTATTAGATGACGCACCACTGATGTCGACAGTATACGACATGCTTTAAGACAAAATCGAGCTGCCGTTGATTTTCTGTTATTAGCACAAGGACACGGCTGTGAGGATTTTGAGGGAATGTGCTCTATGAATCTTGCTGGTCATTCTGAGTCCATTCACAAAAAGCTTTCCCAACTGCAAGATAATATGAAGAAACACAGCGTTACTGAAAATCCTTATGACGAGTGGCTTAATTAAGGGATGGGGAATCACTGGCTGGTAGAAAACCTGATTGATGGAAGGGATAAAATTTTTGTTATTATCTTTTCTCTGCTTGTTATCTTTTGTTGCATTTTCTCCTGTATGAAGAAAGATTTGGAATCAGTTGTTGATAGAGCCTGGGTTGTCCAAAAAGAAAGAGGGGGATGTGTAGGGGAATTCTTGGCAGAACGAGGGCATACTGTACCCTTGCAGGAGTTGGACAACCCTGGCCTGCAGATTACAAAGTTACTTTGAAGATCTTGTACTGTCCTTGAATAGGGAGAATAAAGAATAATGAGCATTGCACAAGAAGAAGGCCGGATGCCAAGCAAGATATGAAAACCGCTAGGTTAGCACATCCTTATTAGGCGCTTGCAGCATGACAACCAATCAACAGGTAACATGAATACGTAACCGACAACCAATGACTGTCAGGCAGCTGCCGCGTGAACAGTGTATTAGAAGTATAAATATGACAAATTGCCAAATAAAGTAGGAGGACATGTAGCCACATTGGTGCGATTGTCGTTACTTGGCTGAATTTCCGATTGGGACCCTCTTCAGCCCACACTGCCCCAGTATGTCCCAGTGGCCTCCAGGTGGGGTGTGAGCCCTTCCCCACTGCTCTCTCAGCCTGACCATCCAGCTGGTATTTTACCCATCTCTTTCTGATCCCACCCAGAGTGTCATGGCTTCACGTGGGCAGAAGAACGCTGAGGGAGACCATGGGCAGAGTTTTGCTGAAGCCGAAGGAAATGACATCCACATTGGAGCTCCTCACGCACAACTGCAGGCTGTCAGGTTGGCGAGGCAGGATTTACCCTTGGAAAATCCACCTGGACAGTTACCCGCTCAGGTGCCAGAAATGTCACCCAAGAGGACTCTAACTGGTGGCAAACCCCTCACCATGGGGGGCCGTGCAGCCTGTAGTTCCCCGAGCTGCACTTACGGACTCCTTCCAAGACAGTTGCAACATTGACTTGTCCTTTCTCACAAGTGACCTCTGCCAATTCAAGGAGCTTTCAAAAGCGATACTTCGAAGTAAATACTGGTTTTATACCAGAACTTCACCATTATTATTACGGTTATACCACACCCTTATTTTCTTTCATCTTTAACATATTTGCACCTGGGCAGGAGACAGTGACGACTTCTGAAGTCAGTATTTCAGCAGATTGTCTCAGCAAAGGCTCTTTCAGTTATTCACCACTTTTCTCCTCCCTTTAGTCTTTGGTCTTTTAGGTACCTCTCACCTGTACTGCTGTTTTTAGCTTCAGGAAGGAAAAACTTGCGTGTCTTCCTGCAGCCAAACGGTCTCCTTACCCAGCTCTTCCCTTCTGTTTAGATCTATCTTTCTGTATCTAACAGCCTAAAAGATTTCTCATGAGAGTGTCCCTTGCAGAAAGGCACCTCATCAGAGACAGCTTGGAATTGGCATCTGCTTGTGGAGGCTGTTGGCCTATTTATGACACTTGATCATTCTTGACATTGCTTGCAGATCTGAATAATTCTTCTGCACCTGAGTGCAGCCAGTCCTCTAAGGCAAACAGGTGGGGATGGTGCAAAGGAGCTGCAGCACCCACCTGCAGAATTGAGGGGAGAAGTCTGATGTAAGGAGAAGGGATGTGAGTCCCAGGGGACAATGAGAAAAAGGGTGGTCTTGGGGACATTCAGAGCAAGGTTGTCCATCCTGTGTCAGACCTCAAGGGACTGCGTTTCCTACCAGTCCAGACCTCCTGAGGAGATCCTCTGCATCATTATCACTTGGAGATTGCTGCTAGAACCTCCTCTCTAACCTAATAAGGAGCAAAATATAACCTATGAAATGAAAAATAATTACTTTCAAATGCGCTTTGAAATCCTCTCTCTTATCTACGTGAATGGAACAGATTCAATTAGCTGCACAGCTCTTCAAGACTTGAAGGAAATGACAAAAAGGCAAATACCTCGTTAGGGCATTGGGGGCTCCTGCCATGAACCTGAGCTACTGAGAGCAGGCTGAACCAACCACTCAAGGAACGTAAGTCAGAAGCAACACTGAAAATACCTTCAAACATTGATGGGTCCCGCTGAGGGCCATCGCTGACAAAGCGTCCCCATGGACTCGTTAGAGGAGCTAATTAGAGGCCAAACCAGCAGGTAGGCAAAGGTACTGTGTCGGTGGCTGTAATGCTGCAAAACACATTTGGATTTTTTTATGAAGCAGAAAGACCAAGCCCTGACCCCCAGGCTCTTGGAGGGCAGAAGAGAAGACCCTCCAAATCAAGTTTCCTGTCACAGGCCTTGGTGGCATGGGCAGCTGCCATTGCCAGGGGGACAGAGGCCTCAGCCCCCTGTGGGGCCATTTGGCCTTGCTGCAGCCCTGGGCCATCTCCACTGCAAGTTGCCCTACACTGTCCTTGTGGCACCTCTTTCCACTCTGGGGGTTGGACTCTTCCTTGCTTTCCTACCCAGCCCTCACACCCGCATTTCTCTGCCTTTTCGGAAGTTTTTCCCCTCATCCCTGCTTGTTCCTTGAAGCTCAAAGCCATGGGACAATCCAGGCACCCTCTGGGTGAACTCTGGCATCAGAGGGCAACCCTCCGAGGGACATTTCTTTCTCTTCACATCCAATCTTACCCTTCCAAGCAGCACTTTGCGGAGGTTTTCTCTTCCTGTCACTATCAGGAATCACTCCCTTATCTCTGACACCCCCCTTCAAGCAGGTGCATGCTATTCCTGTGGTGCCCTGAGGCTCCACTTTGCCTGTCTCAAGACATTGAGGACCTTCAGTCTCCCTCCACAGGCTCCATCCAGGCAGGCATCCTCCACAGCCTCTCCAGTTTTTCCTCACTCCTCCAGAATGAGAAACCTCCAAGCCCAGGCACAGATAAGCCGCATGTGGCCACAACAGTGCTGTGTCAAGGGGGATGATGCTGAGTCAAGGGGGATGATCAATCCTTCTTCTGAGTGGCCACCTATGGTGAAAATCTCAGAATCACCAAAGGGGGACAGCCAATGGCCAGGGAGGAAAGGGAAAGGAGAGGTGGGCTACTTGCATGGGAGGATACAAGGGTGGTCACCGAGAAGCAATTGTGCATGGGAAAGGAGGGAAAAAGGTAGGAAAGGGTGAAGAACAGGAATCCATAGGAAGCAGCCAAGCAGCCCTGCATCTGAGCAGCAAAGCTTGGAGTGGGAAAAGAACGTCGCAGGTCATCTGACACACTTTCTGTTAGGCTTCAACCGCTGCTGGAAACCAGAGTGATTTCCCTGCCATCATGAAGGCAAGATCCATGGTGGATGCAGATCCAGAATCATTCATGCTGGAAGGGACCTCCGGAGGTGTCCAGGCCTACGTGCTGCTCAGAGAACGATCAGTTATGGGGTTGAAGCAAGTAGCTCAGGCTTTCCTTCAAGTGGGGCTTGAAAAGCTCCAAGGATGGACATGGCACAAGCTCTGTGGGACATCTGCTCCACTGCTTGACTGTCTTCATGGGGAAGGACATTGTCTTCCTCTGCTTCAGCTGATGCCCATTGGCCCTCACAGTCCCATCACGCACAAGAGGCAAGACCCTGGCTGCCTTTTCCTGCTGATATGACCCAAGAAGCTATGGGAAGGCTGTTATTAGGTGTCCCCAAAGCCTCCTCTTCTCCTGGCTTTGCACCTTTCAAATAAGGCCCATGGCATCCTGGCCTGCATTAGGAAGAGCACTGCCCAAGGGTTGGTGGAGGGGATCTTTCCTCTCTACTCAGCCCTGCTACAGTTTGTCTTGTTGACTTGCTCTTGATTTCTACTTTACCAGAGTCACCCATTCTTGACTGAAAGGTGCCGTCCACGTTTTTCACCATTCCTGCCTTGTCTTTTGTTCAAAACAAGTCCAGAAAGTGTTTGTGCCATGTTGGCCAGGGATCATTGCTGCGATGGATTGACGGGACGCAGGGTGATACAAGCCAATGTCAATTTATTGTACAGTAGCACGAGTTTATATACATTTCAGAAGCTGCGCGTTTTAAACAGATTGGTTCTTGAAGCTGTGCGTTTTAAACAGATTGGTTCTTGAAGTTGTGCGTTTTAAACAGATTGGTTCTTGAAGCTAAGCATTGCATCCTAGGCAATCCCCAGCTCATGGTTAACTACCATCAATTAACAGCAAGGTGTTACCTTTCCTTCCCGGCATCCGTCCCCCACTCCCCTATGCTCTCTCAGCATGGCTCAGCATGTTAATTGTTGTGTCTATTCACACTCCTTGTCTTCCCAGGGTTAGTGACCTACAAGCTCGAGCACATTCCCTTCAGCTAACTGACTGCCACGCATGGTCCTAGTTTCCAGCCCGCTCCTGCAGACCATCTTCCACTTTCCCTTCAACCAAGGCCTTCAAGTAAAGGTCCCTTTCTCTAGCGGTCTAAAGGAGATGTCGTTCTCCTTCTAACCTTCATCAGGAGGTTGAGAGAATCTGAGCAGAAGACCTTTGCACATGCAGGACTTAGTGATGAGTGTCACAGGAAACCTGAGCAGGCCTGTGCTGTGCTCCATGTACCTCTTGGCCTTCAGGCTGAGCTGTGCTGAGTGTGTCCCTGGGTTGCAGAACAAGCCATATTGGAAGAAGAAATCTGCAGGAAGCTGCTGGTGAATGGCCAACCGCACGCCCTTACCTTTGTCTGGGACTGCAGTTACCACCTCCCAAGTGAACATCTCCTCTTAGAACACGAGAAGTGATGACTAGAATGGCTTTCCCTGGCACAAAACACTTCAAGAGCTGACAGGAGACAATGTGGGATAACCCTTCTGCAGGCAGGATCTGCACCACTTGCTGCACCACTCTCCCAACGCTGTAAACTCCGTGTTCCCGGCCTCGGAAGGGACGGCATACAGCTGACACGATTGTCTCTGTGTGAGGAGAGTTTGCTCTAACCAAGGCCATTTGAAATGACACTTTGTCTCAGAGTCCAAGTGCCTTTCTTACTGCAGCCATAACCAGCTGGGCTGCAGATGGCCAATCCCCCAAGGGAACGGGACACTCCAGGGACCTCAAACTTGCCTTCATGGCCACGTGCCTCCTAGTGGCCTATGAGCTTCTCAGATGTAATGGGTGTCATAATGATAGCCCAGATCATCAGCCTGCTTGTGGCCTCGGTTACTCCTTGGTTAGCGGTTCCTGACTTGGAGAAGGCAGCGATAACGAGATGCACAGCAATGGAAGAGATGGCCAAGGACCCTGCAGGTGCCATGAAGGCTTTGCAGGAAGAAGTGTGAGAAATAGCCCCGAGAGCTGTGCAAATTGGAATGGCATTAGATATGAAGCTGGCGCCTGAGGGCAGAGTCTGTGCTGGTTTTAATACCAGTTGTTGCGTATACGTAGATCAAAGTGGGAGAATTTCTACAGATACATGTGTAAAAAAAAAATTGAAAACATTCTAATATTTGTTGTGTGTTCCAGAAAGTTTGCGCCTTCTATGAAATTGAAGTCAATTGGAATATTCTGACGTCCTGGTTTCCTGATTTACAACTATGGGTTAAGAAGTTCATCTGCAGATACCTTTCTCCTCTTTCTCCTTGACCACTCCAATCCATTTTACCTATATAGCTTCTGCTTTAAGGTTCAGAGAGGAAAAGCTGGACTGTCTTTCAGTAGCGTCTGTAATTTTCCCTATGGGCAACTCTTCAGTAGTGGCAATAGACCTCATGGGGAGTTGCTTGAACTAACAATTATACAGCTGAGAAATGTATTTTTTATTTAGTAATTTCTAACCCACCACCCCCCTACACACGCTCACGATAATTAATCCCTCTTTTATTCCTGTGTACACCCTGTTCTCTAAGGAAAGCAGCCAATAATTACTGCCAAGAATTTGCTATATTCAGCTGCAGAGTTGGTTGAAGAATTCTGATGTCAAGTGATGTAAGTCTCATGGAGCTGAGGACAGAAATCGTGGGGCTGGAGAGCTGAGGAGCAAGGCTGTCCACGCAGTGATTAGCTCCAGGGACTGCTTTTCCTACCTGTCTGCACCTCCTCAGGAGACACTGTGCATCAATAGCAATTGGAAAAGCCTTCTATCAATTCCCCAAAGTGCTCATTGCCTGCCTTTCTCTTTCACTGTACGGCTGAAACGTATTAAGTGTACACGCCGAACTTGAAGACCAGATGTCCCTGATGGAGGAGACTGGGCTTGTCAGGGCGTTCTGCCTCGTCATGAGCCCAGGGTGTCTGTGGTGCTGTGGACTTCAGGTGTTCAGAGGAGACTGAAGAAACCTCTCAAGAACACCAAGTCAGGAGCAAAGCCCACAGCCCCTGGAAGCGTTAATGGGCCCCGCTGAGGGCCATGGCTGAGAAAGCCTCCCCATGGCCTTGTTAGAGCCCATCCTTGGAGGCTGTGAGGGCAGGAAGGCAAAGGCGCTGTGCAGGCAGCTCTGCTGCTGAGCAAAGCCTTGGCTTGCTTGATGAAGCAGAAAGGCCAAGCCGTGACCTGCAGCCTGTGGGGAGGTCGGTGCTGTCCCTCACACAGGGCTCAGGGCTCTTCCTGGGGACCATGGAAGGTGGGCATCCAATGCCCAGTGAAGGACAGCAATGGCACAGCAAACTTCCAGCTTCCCCATGGGGCTGCAAGGAGGCAAAGATGCCCCCGTGCCGTGAGGACATCATGTCTTGTCATGGCCCTCAGAGGCAGAGACAGCTGCCACAGCCAAGGGGACACAGACCTGGGTTCTACTGGTGCCTTCCAGCCTTGCCAGTGCCCTCTGCCATCCCCACCATAGGCTGTCCTGCATGGTTGGAGCCCTGCCCCTGTTTCCCTGCAGCCTGTAGGCACCATCTCGCTGCCCTGCCTTGCTCTCACCCCAACATTGCCATACCTTCGCTGAGGTACCTCCACTCTCACTGGCTGTTCCTTGAAACACAAACCATGGGCTGATCCAGGCTCCCTCTGGCTGAGCCCTCGCACCGCAGCAGGACCCCTGGAGTGACAGTTCTTCCTGCTGAGCTCCAGTCTCTGCTTTCCTAGTGGAAACTTGGTGACATTTTTTCCTCTCTCCTGCTGTTTTCCCCTGCCCAGGAAAGGTTTACCATCTCAGAAAATACCCTTCCAGCAGGGAATGCAGCCAGGAAGCCTTTTCTTATGCTCTGCTCTCTCACCAGAGAGAAGGAATACTCACATGGTCTCCCAAACCACGTAACTGCTGCTGGCCTTTCAGCTTCTCCCAGGGACATGACCAAGCCATGTGCCTGCTGCTGTCCCATCATGTCCCCAGGCAAAACAACCTCTATCCAAGCCCTTCTCCTGGATGGGGCCTATGGGGTCCCTTGGCAGAGGGACTGTCCCAGCCACGTTCCTGATGCTGACCTGTCACCTCCAGAGGCAGAACTGACTTCACAGGCCCCTCCCTCCCAATACCACACCCCTCCATCACCCTCATTCTGGCCCAGGTTCTGACCACAGAAAAGCATGCTGGTTTCATCAGATTTGTCAAATATCTTTCCCACAAGCCATTTCCCACAAGCTCATCTTCAGCTCAGCCCCTCTATTTGTGTTGACACATTTCATATATGCCTTTATAGCTCTATGGTGTTTTTTCAGGTTGGACTGACCTCTGGAGGTCATCGAGTCCACCCCTCCAGCTGAGGCAGGGTCACCTAAACCAACTTTCTCAGCAGATTGTCTAGGTAGGCTTGCAATATCATAGAAGCACAGAAACAGAGAATCATTTAGCTTGGAAAAGACCTTAAAGATCATCAAATCCAAATGTAAACTCAGGACGGCCAATTTCATCACTAAATCATGCCATGAAGAATTGCATCTACCTCTACTGAAACACCTCCAGGGCTGGGGATTCCACCAGCTCCCTGGTTCCAGTGCTTGAGCACCCTTGCAGTGAAGATGTTTTTCCTCATATCCAATCTGAACCTCTCCTGGTGTAACTTGAGGCTCTTGCCTCTTGTCCTGTCACTTGTTATCTGGCAGAAGACTCCTACCCACCCCATCTACAACCTCCTTTCAGGTACTTCTAGAGAGCAGTAAGGTCCCCCCTGAGCCTCCTACTACCCACACTAAACAACTCAAGTCCCCTCAGTCACCCTTCATCCAAGCAGGGATCCAGACCCTTCACCAGTTTTGTTGCCCTTCTCTGGAAATGCTCCAGGACCTCAACGTTTCTCTTGAAGTGAGGAGCCCAAAACAGAAACACGTTGTTTGAGGTTTGACTTCAGCAGTGCCGAGTACAGGGGGTCCATCACTGCCCTGGTCCTGCTGGCCACGCTCTTTCTGATACCAGACAGGATGCTATTGGCCTTCTTGGCCACCCGGACACACTGATGGCTCATGCTCAACCATCTGTCAACCCTCACCCTCAGGGTGCTTCCCCAGCAGGCAGCCTTCCAGCCACTCTGGCCCAAGCCTGTAGCCTTGTGTGGGGCTGTTGTGACTCAGGTGCAGAACTGGCACTTCTCCTGGTTGAACCTCATACAATTGGACTCACTTGAAAGGTCCAACCTGTCCAGATTCTTCTGTAGAGCCTTCCTGCCCTCAAGGACACCAGCACTGCCACCCAACTTGATGTTGTACAAAAAATCACTGTGGGCGCACTCAATCCCCTTGTCTGGGTCACTGATGAAGTTCTGAAACAGGACTGGCCCCAGCACTGAGCCCTGGGGAACACCACTACTTATGGGCCATCGTCACCTGGATGTCACTCCATTTACTCCCCCTCTTGGGGCTTGGCTGCCCAGCAAGCTCTAACCCAGCACGGAGAACACCCACCAAAGCCATGAGCAGCCAGTTTCTCCAGGAGAATGCAGTGGGAGGTGGAGCCAAAAGGCTTTCCTAAGGTCCAGGTAGACAGCATGCACAGCCTTTCCCTCATCCACTGGGCAGGTCACCTTGTCCCAGCAGGAGATCAGGTTCATCAGGCAGGACCTGCCTTTCATAAACCCATGCAGGCTGGTCCTGGCCTCCTGGTTTTCCTGCGGCTCCTGTGCGATGGCGCTCAGGATGATCAGCTCCACAACCTTCCCTGGCACTAAGATCAGGTTGACAGGCCTGTAGTTATCCCGATCCTCCCTCCTACCCTTCTTGTAGGTGGGCACCACTTGACTAACATTCAGCCGTCTTGGGCCTCCGCAGTTAGCCAGCACTGTTGAAAGTCATCGCTGTGCTGAGGCAATAGAGAAACAGACCAATGATTTTCAAAGTGTCCCTGCATCACGGGATGTCCATGGTCAAGGACACAATCAAAAGCACCTTGTCCTTTCTGGGTATGAGGTTCACCGGAACCACATGTCCTCTGGGGCTGCAGAGGCATCACTGGCAGCAATGCCTTCTCCTGCAGCACTGCACAGTCCAGCCCTGCATGTCTCTGGTCCCAGGGACAGCATGGATTGCTCTCCTTAGGGACATCTCATTTCACCTTCACAGTGACCTCTGACCACCACCCCAGCATGCGCTGCAGCAAAATATTTTGCTGGCGTGTGACCTTGGACACTTGGTACCCATTGTTATTTTTGTTGTTACATGTCTGAGCTTGGCCCAGGTGACACAGGTGTGGTTCAGGGTAACTCTGCTCTGAAATAACCTAAATCAGGGAGAGGAAGGGGAAAAGTCTTATTTAAGCAGCGTGAGGAAGCCTTAGGATCAATAACCTCACATCTTCTTGGGGAATTTAGAGATCCTGTGTGTTTACATGGCAGGGGTTTGGGACTGGTTTGGAGGTGTTTGTAGGGCTGGCAGAGGTGAGAAGAGACCAAGAGCTGACTCCATGGCCATAACAGCCACCTTCATTTGACTCCAAAATGGACCAGCCCCTGCCCAAACCTGAGCCAATAAGCAATTCTAGTGGCACCTCTGTGATACCCTATGGCAGAAAGGACAAAACACAACGGGAGAGGAGTGAGAATTATGTGAGAGAACAACCCTATAGACATCAAGGTGAGTGAAGAAGGAGGGGAGCCGCGAGACAGAGGCTTGGTGGGATCCTGCAAGCCAGCGGTCAAGTAACCACCCGCCGACAGTCACAGGGCAGCACAGTGACAATGCTCCTTTAGGTGTCTGCAGGTTCTTTGCATCGGCATTTTAGCACAGCTGCCAGATGGGCCAACAGCTGTGATGCTCCCCTGGATCTGAAACCCTGCATCATTCGTGTCCACCTTGGTTCTAGGAGCAAAGAAATGGTGGAGTCTCATCTCCCAGGGGGAGTGAGGCAGGAGAGCAGCAGAGTGCAGGCCCCAGGTCACACACTGGCAGGCTGTGGCCTGTGCAGAAGGAGGGAACGCTCCTTCGGGTGCCCTGGAATTGCCCCACAAGCATAAACTCCATTTTCAATGTTGGACCTGTTGGAGGCTGCTGTCCTTGCCAAGCAGCTGTGCTGAGCTCTGCCACCTGCCCTGGCACTTGGTTCCCTCAGTGTCACAGCTCTGTCTGCAACAGGACGGGCTCCAGCTGCCTCTGCGTGGGCCCCTGGCTGAGGGCACTGCTGCACATCTGGGCTGAAGCCCCCCAGCTGTGGCACCAGCCCAGCTCTGCCTGGCCATAAGGCAACTGGTACCAAGTGTCCCCGAGCCCGTGGGTGCAAAGGCTTTGCTTCAGAGCAGAGACGTGGCCTGGGCAAAGGAGAGCTGAGTCTTGAGCCCTCGGACTGTGCAATGAAGTGCTGCAATGGGCTCTGCAGGGCTTACTGAAGCACTGAGGACATCCTCCCCGCCCTGCCTGCAGAACCACCAGACACACACGTACACACACGCTCCTTTAGGAGTACTTGGATCCTTTGCTGCAGTCTTCCTGGTGTCCTGTCTAGTAATGGGTTAACAAAAGTTGATACTCATGCAGAAAACTTTTTCTAGTAAGGGAATTGCCAGTGCTGGAAATAAGTGTGTCCCCCCAGGTGAGGCAAGGCCCATGAGGGATTGCCTCATGCTGCTGCCCAGCAGGTTCCCCTGCAGCCCCAGGGACAGCTGGAGGGAGCCCAGAGGGGCAGAGGAGGGAGGCAGGGAGAGCTCAAAAGCAGACCTTGGTGGGAGGCTGCTGAGAGCTCCCTGCTGGAGAAATCTGCAGAGCCCTTGAGCGGGTAAGTGTGTGGCTGCAGGGCAATGCCTCTGCAGTTGCTAGCCGGGTCTGCAGCAGCTGGGGCCCCCCCAGCCTGTGGGACCGTGTGGGAGCCTTTTGCTGTGGAGGAGGCCAGTGTGCTGCAGAGCAGGGCTTCCCTGCTGCAGCGTGGGAGGGCCAGGGCATGTGGGCTGCCTTGTGCCAGGGCCGGCTGCAGGGCTGTGAAGGTGGCTGTGCAGGCAGGGGTGCCCAGGGCTGTCCTTGCCAGCAGGGTCCCTGCAGCCGCGGGGGCTGTGTGCTGGGGCAGGGGCTCTGCCGCCTGCCAGGGGCAGCTCTCAGTCTGCCGGGGGGCTCCCCACAGCTCTGGGGGCGTATGGACCGAGCCCCGAGAGGGAAGGATCTCTCTGCTGTTGAGAGTGTGCTGCATGGCTGAGCGCTGCTTACAAGGATAGGTTATCCTCAGAATGTGTCTGGATGAGACTTTTCATATCGAAGGTCAGCGCAGGGATTGCTATGATAAATCCAGGGCTCTCCTCAATCTGTGTTTTCAGCTTTCTGTTGTTGGGGGCAGGAGAGGTAAGGCAGAAATGTTAATGGAGATCTTGAGTTTGAAGATGTCCCTGAGACTGCCAGCTGTAACTCTGAGTGATGAGGAGGTCTGCCAGGAGCCTCCTGAAGCGCCCTCAGCCACTCCTCCGCCTATGAACAGCAGCAGCAGCACCTTTGCTGGAGCCATCAGGGTCGTTCTGAGCTGCCCTTTTCCCCCTGAGGACAGGACCCTGCGCCCAGCCAGTGCCCTGCAGAGAGGCACGTTTGTGCGGGGCCAGTGCACAGAGGCAGAGATGTGGTCTGTGAGCACTGACAGGGAAAGACCTGGCACAGGGAGATACCTCCCACAAGGAAAATCTCCTGACATCCAGGATATTGCAAGGACTGATAGGAAACTTCAGACAGAATTGTTGTTGAAAGCAGAATCAGAAAGCTCTCTCTGACCATGTGCAGTGCAGACCCCTTTCTCTGAGGCATCCCCCTGGCTGCTCTCCCCCCAGCAAAGCCTCTGCCCTCAGGGCTGGGGGTCCTGAGGTGTGAGCCACCCCCCCTGCAGCCAGAGCTCCAGCAGAGCCACGGTGCAGCTCTGCAGCCACGTGCCCCGGTCCCTCTGCAGAGCACAGGGGCTGAGAGCAGCTGCCCGGCAATGTTGGTGTGTGGGAGGTGGCGAGCAGAGCTGGGCAAGGGCAACGCTGCCCTCAGTGCCTGGCACGCTCGCCCTGGACACTCTTACCTAGACCATCAGTGCAATTTTACTTCTTTCTCTGCCTTTTGGGGTTAGTTTTATTCTCTTGCTCTTGCTGTCAGGCTCTCTGGGGATGGGTGTTTCAGCTGCAGAGTCACACTCTGACCTTGGGGGTCCTCTCCTGCAGGTGTGTCCATGGGAACAGGTGTCCCAGCTTTCCTCTCAGCTGTGGGGCTGTGGGCAATGCCCTATGTGGAGCTGGGCAATAGGCTGGTTCTCCCTGAACCTGATGCTCTTGTTAGGGCACTTGGCTACCTCCTTGAAGTTCCCTTCCAAGCAGTGCGTTGCCCTCCAGAATGGAAACCTGTCCCCTCGCACCCATTAGTGAGCTGAAAGCCCCACGTAGAGGCGTAGAGTTTCTGTGATGGAGAAAACGCTGTTGGGGTGGGTGAAATGAGCTGTGTATCCTTTGCTGTGGGTGGGATGCTGACTTCTGATGAAAGCCTACAACCTTTACTGGTCTGTGGTGGGTCAGTCTGTTCTCAGCAGTGCCTTGTGGTATTTCAGGGTAACATGGGAGTGTGGCCACCATTCATCTCAGGAAGGTGCAAGCCCATAGAAACTGGGAACCAGATGGACAGACCACCTCCCCTCACTGTGCCCTCACCCACAGGTAATCCTCTTGCCTCACAGACCTCACTCTGTTCCACCGGAGGGCAGCAAAAATGCTCTGCTTTTCTGACATCCGAGAATACTTAACAGGAGAGATGGGGGGAGGTGTGAAAAATAACTAAATCTGTCTTAAAATGCCTTCACCCTTCTTGGTCCTTAGCACTGGTGCTGCAGACGCTGACCAGCCCTTCTGCGTTGGCACTGGTTTCACAGGACAAAGTTAACACCGGGACTGGTCCCTGCCCCCACCCACTGCTGCAGAGTGGGGCTGGCTGGTCAAGAGCCCGTGGGCAGATGCCCTGCTCTTCATCGCCCACACGGCCAGCACCAAGCAGGGCTGCAGCCACACAGCTGCAGGAAGGTCTCTGAGAAAAGAGAGGGATGTCTGTGTGTGACGGGGGGGTGGTCTGTGGGAAATGGCTTTGATTTTGCTTGCAGAAGTCTCCCCTAAATTATCACTGTCTTTTTCTCCTGTGACAGGTCCCCATGCCCAGAGGCAGCAGATGTCCAACAGCAGCTCCATCACCCAGTTCCTCCTCCTGGCATTGGCAGACACGCGGGAGCTGCAGCTCTTGCACTTCTGGCTCTCCCTGGGCATCTACCTGGCTGCCCTCATGGCCAACGGCCTCATCATCACCACCGTAGTGTGCGACCACCACCTGCACACCCCCATGTACTTCTTCCTCCTCAACCTCTCCCTCCTCGACCTGGGCTCCATCTCCACTATTGTCCCCAAAGCCATGGCCAACTCCCTCTGGGACACCAGGGACATCTCCTACTCAGGATGTGCTGCACAGCTCTTCCTGATTGTCTTTTTCCTTTCAGCAGAGTGTTCTCTCCTCACCGTCATGGCCTATGACCGCTTTGTGGCCATCTGCCAGCCCCTGCACTACGGGACCCTGCTGGGCAGCAGAGCTTGTGTCCACATGGCAGCAGCTGCCTGGGCCAGTGGGTTTCTCTATGCTGCGCTGCACACGGCCAATACACTGTCACTGCCGCTCTGCCAAGGCAATGCCCTGGGACAGGTCTTCTGTGAAATCCCACAGATCCTCAAGCTCTCCTGCTCACACACCTACCTCAGGGAAGTGGGGCTTATTGTGGCTGGTGCCTCTTTATTATTTGGCTGTTTTGTTTTCATTGTGCTGTCCTACGTGCAGATCTTCAGGGCTGTGCTGAGGATCCCCTCTGAGCAGGGACGGCACAAAGCCTTTTCCACGTGCCTCCCTCACCTGTCTGTAGTCTCCCTCTTTGTCAGCACTGCCATGTTTGCCTACCTGAAGCCCCCCTCCATCTCCTCCTTATCCCTGGACCTGTTGGTGGCAGTTCTGTACTCGGTGGTGCCTCCAGCAGTGAACCCCCTCATCTACAGCATGAGGAACCAGGAGCTCAAGGGTGCAATGTGCTAACTGATAACTGTATCTTCTTCTGAAGGAATAAAAATCTGAATAACATTTTTAATGTAATTTATCACAGACGCAGAGTATCTTCTGAATTTGTTGTAGTTTCTCAGGGTATTTCATTTCTGATAAAGGTGTCGTCCCCATTCTGATTCCTTCTGTGATTTTCTTTTCTGAAGGTGCCCTGCTCTCTCCATATCTAACAAAGCCAAAGGGCCATTAAACCACTATGTTTTTCCTGGGATTCTTCCTTCCAAGGCCTTTCTGCAGCTGCAGGGACAGTTCCTGTATCCACAGACGGAGGGGAAAAAATTCCTGGCATGGCAGCAGTACCAGGGAACACCAGCACATGGCTCTCCAGTGCTGTCCTCCTTCCACTTCCACACTCTCCTTCTGACCCCCTGCCTTGGTGTAAGGCCTGAGTGCTCTGGCAGCTTGGTCACTGCCGTGCTGCGTGGCAGTCCTGTGAGCGCAGGCAGGGGCAGGCAACGAGCACTCTGTGACGGTGCTGGCCTCCATCAAATGCTATGGATTTGTGGAGACCACTGCAACGTGCTTCCTTGAACCGAGGTCCCCGTGCCCATTGCTCATGACGAGGGCCATCACCGCGAGGTGCCGAGCAGGGCGTGACACCCCCGGGCTGAGGTGCTGCCAGCCTCTGGCAGGGGCAGCAGGAGGCCAGGCAGTCACTGTGCCTGCTGCAGTGCTCTGCCTCCGCACGTGCCAGGGACGGGCTCGTGCCTCTGAGCACCCCTGTGTGCATGAGGCTGGGGTTCAACCACGCCAGCAGTGCATGAGGCCAGCTGAGGTGGGGACACCTCCCAGGGCACCGCCGTTCCTGTGTGTGACTGCAGGAACAAAGGCCACTGTCCCAGGGAGATTCATCTCACCTGCCTTGGGCAGGGTCATTGCAAGTGCCTCTGTCTGATCACGGCACCCTTTCTGGATGGTGCCCTCAAATGTGTCCGAGCAATCAGGGAGGTTCTGGGGTCCTGGCAAAAGGCAGACATCCAGCCTTTGTTCAGGAAAAGCAAGAAGGACAATTGGGAGAAATACAGGCTGGTCATCCTCACCGTAGTGTCTGGGGAAATGACGATGGAAATACTCCTGCAGCCAGTTCCAGGTAGTTGTGGGACATCAAAGGGATTGCTGCACCCATACGTATTGAGGCAAGAAGGGAATGGTTTGTGCCTGCACCTTTGCAAGGGGTTTGACTTTTTCTCCTGCACTTTCTGTAGAGGCAGATGGGTGACTTCTGGAGTGAAGAAATGGAGGACACTGTGGGTGGGAAGTTGCTGGCGGCTTGTGGCTATGTCTCGAGCTAGCTCAATGGCGTCAGGGAGCGAAACCCGACCTTGGGAGAGAGACACAGTTATGCTTGTTGGAAGGAAGCCATGGGAGCAAGAGGAGAACCTTGAAGATAGGGAGTGGTCTGCAGAGCTTGTGGCCTCGTAGATAAAGGGAGCTGCTGAGCTGCTGTGTCTGTAATAAAAAAAGAGCCAAGAGCTGAAAGTTGCAGAGCACAGTTACAGGCTGACACGTCAGCCCCCTGCAAAGGTATAAAAGGCTTGCTTGATTTTAGTAAAGTGTCTTCGAGGTGTCTTCAAGTGTCTTTGTGCCTTCAATCCGCTCCCAGAGTCGGTGCATCATACGCCACAGGGGCTCAAGACGAAATGTCACCAGTGGTCAAGTCCTCCTGTTGGCCACTGACTAGTGACATCTTCCAGTGCAAGCAGTTGGGCCAAGTGTGTTGAATGTCTTGATTGTCTCCCAGTACAAGCTGACAAAGTGGCTTTTCAGACCCTTCTGTGGATGATGCCAAAGTGGGCAGAGCCCTTGAGAGATGCCATCCAGTTCACCCTGCCTTCAGCAGGACAGCTGGACAAGTGGATTTACAGGGGCCTCTCCCAACCTGAGATATTCTAGGACTCATTGACTCACTTCCCTGGAGAGCTCAATTGGGATGGGATAGCAGGGGGAAGAAGGGAAAACGGAGGCGCAGAAGCAGAGACAAAACAGGGTCCAGTAGAAACAGAGCAGTTCCCCTGAGGAATGTTCTTCCACCCTAATGGTGGGTAGGAAATCCATGAGATAAATTGGCTGAGAGAAGCTTCCCTTTATCTGCTGGGGTGCTGGGCCACGGGGAGGGTGACGGCTGAGGACGGTATCTCGCGGTCAGTTGTGTCTCAGGGACTCACATCCCAGCAGGAAGCCAATGGCTGTGACGGGGGCAGTGAGGCCAGTTCTGCCTGCGGAGGGGACAGCCCAACAGCAGCAATGTGCCTGGGAAAGGGGCGGTGAGGTCACCTCTGCCTGAAACAGCGCGTAGGGCAGCCCCTGACTCATGGCTGGGACACGTGCTGTTAAGCTCCATCTGCCCGTGTCTCGGGCAGGCCAGCAGAAGGCCCCTGGGTGGCACATGGGCTGTGAGATCCCCTCTGCCTAAGGACCTGGGCTCACTCCACCGAGGGGCTTCTTTCTTGCTTGTCACGTCGCTGCTGCCTGAGAACATGGCAGCACAGCAGCAGGCACACCGCTTGCTCGTGCCTATGCGAGAAGCTGAAAGGCTCGCAGCCTTGGAAGAGCGCGGTGAGGCCGTGGCATGGTCAGGGGAAAGGCCACCAGGAGGGTGACGGGTCGGGATGCCCGCCTGAAGGGTGGTTTCCCAGGTGGTGGAGCTTTCCTTGGAGGTAGGGAAGAGCAGGAGGGAGAAGCGCTGCCACCCAGTGCAGCTGGGAAAGTGGAGACTGGAGGTCAGGAGGAGGAAATGTCACTCAAGGGCTTGTGCTGTGGTGGGAGACGTCGTCCAGAAGGAGTGTGAGATCAGTCCATGTGTGTGTGTTTGCAGGAACAGCGTGTGAGGGTGGGCAGACATCGGTGCATGTGTGGCAAGGGCAGGGTGAGAGCAAGGTGGGGAAGCCAGATGGGTGCCTGCAGCCTGCCGGGGAAAAGCATCAGCCGTGGGACAGCGTAGGACAGCGTGAGATGGAAGGCAAAGGGCACGGGCAAGGCTGGAAGTCACCAAGAGAACCCAAGGGTTGTCCCCTTGCGTACGGCCATTGTTTCTGCCACCAAGGCCTATGAGAAGGCGAGTTGTCCTCTGGCCCTGGGGCCTCATGGCGTCCTTGTGACCACTTGCACTGAATCCTTCTCCCTTGAGTGATACTGCCCAGTGAAAGTTCCCAGCATTGGCCACAGCCTGCCACCCTGAGGCCCGGCACCTGCACTCCGCTGCTCTCCTGCCTCACTGCCCCTGGGAGATGAGACTCCATCATTCCTTTGCTGCTGGAGCCAAGGTGGACAGGGGTGACACAGGGTTTCAGATCCAGCTGAGCATCACAGCTGTTGGCCCATCTGGCAGCAATGCTAAAATGCTGATGTAAAGAACCTACAGACACCTAAAGGAACATTGTCACTGTGCTGACCTGTGAACGTCGGGGTCAGTGGGTTGACCGTTGGCTTCCATGAGCCCAGCAAGCCTCTCCCTCACTGCCCCCCCTCCTTCTTCACTCACGTGGTGTTTGTAGGGCTGTTCCTGTGCCTTGTTTCTCACGCCTTTCTCTTACAAACGCTGCACACTGTCTTATGTCCTTTCTTGCATTGGTTTTTCACAGAGAGAATTCACAGCTAGAATTACTTATGAGCTCAGGGAGGTAGCAGGTCCATTTCAGAGCCAGCTGAATGTGGCTTTCTTGGCCATGGGGCCAACTCTTGACCTCTTCTCACCTTTGTCAGCCCTACAAACCCCATGACCGCTCCCAAACCCTTGCCATGTAAACCCACGGAGTCAGAAAAGTCCGCAGTAAGATGTGAGGTCATTGATCCTAAAGGCTTCCTCAGGCTGGTTAAGTAAGAGTTTGGCCCCTTGCTCTCCCTGATTTAGGTTCTTTATGGCAGAGAAGGGACGCGTTGGACCTCAGCTGTGGCACCAGGGCCAAGATCAAACATGTAACAAAAATAGCGGGTACCAAGTGCCCAAAGTCCAATGCATGCTAAATTTTGCTGCAGAGCATACTGGGGTGGTTGGCAGGTGGCACTGTAACGGTGAAATGCAATGTCCCTAAGGAGAGGAAACCCAGCTGTCCTCAAGACCAGAGGGACAAAGGGCTGGACTGTGCAGTGCTGGCAGGAGAGGACATGTCTGTCTGTGTTGCCTCTGCAGCCCCAGAGGACATGTGGTGCAGGTGAACCTCATGTCCAGGGAGGACAAAGTGCTTTGGAAAGTGTCCTTGGCTATGGACATGCCGTGATCCAGGAACACTGTGAAAACCGTTGGTCTGTTTCGCTAAATGCATTGCCCCAGGGGTGACTATCAAGACTCCTGGCTATACTGGGGAGGCACCAGAAGCCTGGGGGTTAGTCAGAGTGGTGCCCACCTACAAGAAAAGTAGAAAAGAGGTTCCTAGGACTGTCAACCTGATCTTAGTGCCAGGGAAGGTTGTGGAGCTGATCATCCTGAACAACAGCCAACAGCAAGCATAGGACAACCAGGAGGTCAGGACGAGCTAGCACAGATCTATGAAAGGCAGGTCCTGCTTGAAGAATCTGATCTCATTTTGTGACAAGGTGGCCTGCCTAGCAGATGAGGGAAAGCCTGGGGGTGTTCTCTACCTGGACCTTAAAAAAACCTTGGACAACATCTCCCACTGCATTCTCCTGGAGAACCTGGCTGCTCATGGCTTTGGTGGGTGTTCTCCATGCTGGGTTAAAGCTGGCTGGACAGCCAAGCCCCAAGAGGGGTAGTAAATGGAGTGACACCCACGTGACGACCCATAATTACTGGTGATCCATGGGCTCAGTGTTGAGGCCAGTCCTACTTCAGAACTTTATCAATGGTCTGGATTGAGTGCACCCTCAGTGAGTTTGCATACAACATCAAGTGGGGTGGAAGTGCTGATCTCCTTGAGGGCAGGAAGGCTCTGCAGAGGGGTCTGCACAGGTTGGACTGTTCAGCTGAGTCCAGTTGTATGAAGTTCATCCAGGAGGAGTGCCAGTTCTGCACATGGCTCACCACACCCCCACATAACTCTGCAGGCTTGGGGCAAAGTGGCTGGAAGGCTGCCTGGTGGGGAAGCACCCTGAGGGTGAGGATTGACAGATGATTGAGCATGAGCCATCAGTTGTGTGCAGATGACCAAGAAGGCCAATAGCATCGTGTCTGGTATCAGAAAGAGCGTGGCCAGCAGGACCAGGGCAGTGATGGACCCCCTGTACTCGGCACTGCTGAGGCCACACGTCAAACAAAGCGTTTGTGGTTTGGGCCATTCAGTTCAAGAGAAACGTTGAGCTGCTGGAGTGTATCCAGAGAAGGGCAACAAGGCTGGTGAAGGGTCTGGAGCCTTGCTTGGGTGAAGAGGGTCTGAGAGGACTTGGCTTGTTCAGTCTAGAGCAGGCGAGGCTTCAGGGAGACCTTACTGCTCTCTAGAAGTACCTGAAAGGAGGTTGTAGATGAGTGGGGGTAGGTCTCTTCTGCCAGATAACAAGTGACAGGACAAGAGGCAACAGCCTCAAGTTACACCAGGAGAGGTTCAGATTGCATATGAGGAAAAACATCTTCACTGCAAGGGTGGTCAAGCATTGGGACAGGCTGCCCAGGGAGCTGGGGGAATCTCCAGCCCTGGAGGTGTTTCAGAAATACACAGTTGCAGTGCTTAGGGACATGGTTCAGTGATGACTTACTGATACTCAGGTTACGGTTGGATGTGATGATCTTTAAGGTCCTTTCCAACCTCAATGATTCTGTTTCTGTGCTTCCATGGTATTGGAAGCCTACCTAGACCAGTTACTGAGCAGGCTGCTCTAGCTGACCCTGCCTCAGCTGCGCAGTTAAAGGTCAGTCCAACCAAAAAACAAACCATAGAGATATAAGAGCATCTATAGAATGTGTCAACACAAATAGAGGAGCTCATCTGAAGAACGTTTCTCCACTCAAATGGATTGCGGGAAAGGTATTTGATAAATCTGAGAAAAACAAACTTGTTTTTCGGTGGTCACACCCCTGGACAAAAGGAGGGTGATGGAGGGGTCTGGTATTAGGAGGGCACCTGGGTCTCAGGAACTCCTCATGCAGGAGGACGTGCCTGGCTGTGAGGGGCCTGTGAGGTCAGTTCTGCCTCTGGAGGTGACAGGCCAGCATCAGGAACGTGGCTGGGACAGTCCCTCTGCCAAGGGACCCCACAGGCCCCATCCAGGAGAAGGGCTGGGATAAGGCTTGTCATGTCCATTTTGCCTGTGGACATGAGAGGACAGCAGCAGGCACAGGGCTTGGTCATGTCTCTGGAAAAAGCTGAAAGGCCAGCAGCAGCCATGTGGTTTGGAAGACCATGTGGAGGTGACTTCACTTTTTTGAGGGGAAAGACCACAAAAAACCCCCGAACAGGTTGGGTTCCCTGCTTGAAGCGTAGTTTCTGAGATGGTAAAGCTTTGCTGGGCAGTGGGAAAAATCTCAAGAGAGGAAAAAATGTGACAAAGGCAAGCTCTGATGGTGGAGAGTGACTATCGGGAGGAAGAACTGTCACTCCAGGGGTCCTGCTGCGGTGCAAGAGCTCAGCCAGAGGGAGCCTGGATCAGCCAGCCCATGGCAATGTTGGGGTGAGAGCAAGGCAGGGCAGCGAGATGGTGCCTACAGCCTGCAGGGAAACAGGGGCAGGGCTCCAACTGCCGCGATGAGAGACGGGACGCTGCTTGATGCAAGCAAATGTCGATTTATTGTATACAATCACAAGTTTATATACGTTATCAGAGGCCGCGCGCTTTAAACAGATTGGTTCTTTAAACTACACATTACATACTAGGCAATCCCTCATTGGTTAACTACAAACAAAGAGCGCTTTAAGTAAGTTTCAATAGTCATCAATCAGCACAAAGTTGTTACTTCTCTTTTGGGCCATTTGTTCCTCATTCCCTTATCTTTACTCAGCCTGACTCCTCCTGTCAGTTGTTACCTATTCACATGCCTTGTCCTCCCGAGGTTTGTAGCCATCCTGCCAAGGTTTTATGGCCGTCCTCCCAAGGTTGATGGCCCACAAGCTCCAGCACATCCCCGCTTATCAGCTGGACCGTACTTGGAGACTTGCCTCTCAGGCCCTGTCCCACATCTCCCCCTTCCTGTTGCACAAAAAGAACTTTCTTCACAGACTGTGTTATCCACTTTTGTAGACACTGCAGCAAACAGGGTAAAAAGAGTAACAAGGAGACACAAACGGCTAAGGCATAAACAATCGTCTTCACTAAACTTCTTAACCATCCCGACAGTCCCCATCCTCCAAAAAGTTTATCCAACCAATCCCAGCTGTTGTCTTGTGAAAGTTTAAAGACTCCAGCTTTAAGTTGTTGAAATGCTGGCATGAACCGATTCCGAGTGGTCAGAGAGATTCATGCAGCACATGCCATCAAAATCCTCACAGCCGTGTCCTTGCGCTAAAAGCAAAAAATCGATAGTGGCCCTATTTTGCAATGAAGCATGGCGAACACTGTCTACATCTAATAAAAGACCAGACAATACATTGCTAGTAGCATTCCCTTGTTGAGCAAGCCAGCAGCCAAGCTTATCTAAAGTTGCTAATGCTTTTCCAGCAGCCGCTCCAGGTATAAAAAGGGAGGCAGCAAAGCGTTGACTAAAAGACCAAAATTCCACGTGGTCTTCACAATCAGGTGCATATGCATGAATGCTACACTTTGCCCTATGAGAGAGACGGTGCTGTAAAATCAGAGATGTATTAGGAGTCAGGACAGAAAGGCGGCTGAGGCTACGTGGACCTCCTGTTATGAGAAGGGATGATGGGCCACGTTCTGTCCCCACAAATAAAAGATACTCCCGATGGTAATGACAAGGGGGCATTGCTAGACTTGGACAAGTTTGTTGCCGTGTAATTACACCAAACACTAGCATTCTTAAAAATGGGATGGGCAGGAGAGACATGCCATGCTTTGGACTGATTTTTCCCTGTATAGTTCAACTTCACACAAATACCCATTTTCACTGATCCAAGAAGCTCAATCTCTTGTGGTTCTAGGGTAGCCTGTGGGAGACAGGGGACCCATATGTCCCAATTCTCTGTCAGATTTTGTGACCGGTTTGGAAAAATTCCTTCTAAATTTGTAGGTACCGGCCACTCATCTAGCGGTAGGCCCACGAGGCATGTGGAAAAGGGGTTATTAGGTGAAGCAGTGGCAAGACACCAAGTGTCTTGTCTGGTCACATTTGCCAATGTAACCCATACATTAACCTTAGGAAGTGCAGGAAGAAATGGGTAGCCTTGCACAATCCCTACTGTCACCATGAAGATAAGCACTATTTCAAAAATTGTTTCTGGCCTGCCCTTAGCTTCCATGCAAATCGTTTTTCACATTTTTCTTTAGTCTGCTCCCAGTCCTGTTTAAGAAGAGTCCAAATAGCAGGCACCAGGTTAGTCTTACTGCACTCAAAACCACAGACCAGGACTCTTTCTGCTTGTTTATATACAGATAGGGTCCAGTCCCGGGAATATTCCCAATATCTTTGTTCTTCTGCTGACTCGTGACCTGAAGTAAGCAGAATTTTAACAGTATTAATTCCATTAACAAGACAGCCTTCACACCATCGTTTGGCTAATACTACTCTACACCACCATTCCTTTTTACAGTTAGAGCACACACATAAGACCCAAGGCTTACAGTGCCCGCATACAGTACATGAAATTCCTGTGACTGATACTTCTCTACGTTGATTCATTTAGTCATTTTCAGTCCACAGCGTTCAGTTTATACTGCTTCTTCAGTTATTCGTGATCCCAGAAGGTTCAGAAGCTTGTTGATCGAGGTGATGATCCAGGGGATGATCCTAAGGATGATCGGAGTCCTCACCCATTGATTGTGGTAGGGATTCAACCTTGCTATGAATGTCCCCAAGACCACCCTTTTTCTCATTGTCCCCTGGGACTCACATCCCTTCTCCTTACATCAGACTTCTCCCCTCAATTCTGCAGGTGGGTGCTGCAGCTCCTTTGCACCATCCCCACCTGTTTGCCTTAGAGGACTGGCTGCACACAGGTGCAGAAGAATTATTCAGATCTGCAAGCAATGTCAAGAATGATCAAGTGTCATAAATAGGCCAACAGCCTCCACAAGCAGATGCCAATTCCAAGCTGTCTCTGATGAGGTGCCTTTCTGCAAGGGACACTCTCATGAGAAATCTTTTAGGCTGTTAGATACAGAAAGATAGATCTAAACAGAAGGGAAGAGCTGGGTAAGGAGACCGTTTGGCTGCAGGAAGACACGCAAGTTTTTCCTTCCTGAAGCTAAAAACAGCAGTACAGGTGAGAGGTACCTAAAAGACCAAAGACTAAAGGGAGGAGAAAACTGGTGAATAACTGAAAGAGCCTTTGCCTGAGACAATCTGCTGAAAAGATGACTTCAGAAGTCGT
Source organism: Falco punctatus (assembly GCF_963210335.1). Classification (NCBI taxonomy): domain Eukaryota; kingdom Metazoa; phylum Chordata; class Aves; order Falconiformes; family Falconidae; genus Falco; species Falco punctatus. The sequence goes on along the minus strand of NW_027660235.1, from coordinate 470,468 downwards.
CACTGTCTCCTGCCCAGGTGCAAATATGTTAAAGATGAGAGAAAATAAGGGTGTGGTATAACTGTAATAATAATGGTGAAGTTCTGGTATAAAATCAATATTTCCTTGAAGTATGGCTTTTGAAAGCTCCTTGAATTGGCAGAGGTCACTTGTGAGAAAGGACAAGTCAATGTTGCAACTGTCTTGGAAGGAGTCCATAAGCTTTCTGCCAGGGAAACCCATTCTAGTCATCACTTCTCGTGTTCTAAGAGGAGATGTTCACTTGGGAGTTGGTAACTGCAGTCCCAGACAAAGGTAAGGGCGTGCGGTTGGCCATTCACCAGCAGCTTCCTGCAGATTTCTTCTTCCAATATGGCTTGTTCTGCAACCCAGGGACACACTCAGCACAGCTCAGCCTGAAGGCCAAGAGGTACATGGAGCACAGCACAGGCCTGCTCAGGTTTCCTGTGACACTCATCACTAAGTCCTGCATGTGCAAAGGTCTTCTGCTCAGATTCTCTCAACCTCCTGATGAAGGTTAGAAGGAGAACGACATCTCCTTTAGACCGCTAGAGAAAGGGACCTTTACTTGAAGGCCTTGGTTGAAGGGAAAGTGGAAGATGGTCTGCAGGAGCGGGCTGGAAACTAGGACCATGCGTGGCAATCAGTTAGCTGAAGGGAATGTGCTCGAGCTTGTAGGTCACTAACCCTGGGAAGACAAGGAGTGTGAATAGACACAACAATTAACATGATGAGCCATGCTGAGAGAGCATAGGGGAGTGGGGGACGGATGCTGGGAAGGAAAGGTAACACCTTGCCGTTAATTGATGGTAGTTAACCATGAGTTGGGGATTGCCTAGGATGCAATGCTTAGCTTCAAGAACCAACTGTTTAAAACGCACAGCTTCAAGAACCAATCTGTTTAAAACGCGCAGCTTCTGAAATGGATATAAACTCGTGCTACTGTACAATAAATTGACATTGGCTTGTATCACCCTGCGTCCCGTCAATCCATCGCAGCAATGATGCCTGACCAACATGGCACAAACGCTTAATGGACTTGTTTTGAACAAAAGACAAGGCAGGAATGGTGAAAAATGTGGACGGCACCTTTCAGACAAGAATGGGTGACTCTGGTAAAGTAGAAATCAAGAGCAAGTCAACAAGACAAACTGTAGCAGGGCTGAGTAGAGAGGAAAGATCCCCTCCACCAACCCTTGGGCAGTGCTCTTCCTAATGCAGCCCAGGATGCCATGGGCCTTATTTGAAAGGTGCAAAGCCAGGAGAAGAGGAGGCTTTGGGGACACCTAATAACAGCCTTCCCATAGCTTCTTGGGTCATATCAGCAGGAAAAGGCAGCCAGGGTCTTGCCTCTTGTGCGTGATGGGACTGTGAGGGCCACTGGGCATCAGCTGAAGCAGGGGAAGACAATGTCCTTCCCCATGAAGACAGTCAAGCAGTGGAGCAGATGTCCCACAGAGCTTGTGCCATGTCCATCCTTGGAGCTTTTCAAGCCCCACTTGACGGAAAGCCTGAGCTACTTGCTTCAACCCCATAACTGATCGTTCTCTGAGCAGCATGTAGGCCTGGACACCTCCGGAGGTCCCTTCCAGCATGAATGATTCTGGATCTGCATCCACCATGGATCTTGCCTTCATGATGGCAGGGAAATCACTCTGGTTTCCAGCAGCGGTTGAAGCCTAACAGAAAGTGTGTCAGATGACCTGCGACGTTCTTTTCCCACTCCAAGCTTTGCTGCTCAGATGCAGGGCTGCTTGGCTGCTTCCTATGGATTCCTGTTCTTCACCCTTTCCTACCTTTTCCCCTCCTTTCCCATGCACAATTGCTTCTCGTTGACCACCCTTGTATCCTCCCATGCAAGTAGCCCACCTCTCCTTTCCCTTTCCTCCCTGGCCATTGTCTGTCCTCCTTTGCTGATTCTGAGATTTTCACCATAGGTGGCCACTCAGAAGAAGGATTGATCATCCCCCTTGACTCAGCATCATCCCCCTTGACACAGCACTGTTGTGGCCACATGCGGGTTATCTGTGCGTGGGCTTGGAGGTTTCTCATTCTGGAGGAGTGAGGAAAAACTGGAGAGGCTGTGGAGGATGCCTGCCTGGATGGAGCCTGTGGAGACAGACTGAAGGTCCTCAATGTCTTGAGACAGGCAAAGTGGAGCCTCAGGGCACCACAGGAATAGCATGCACCTGCTTGAAGGGGGGTGTCACAGATAAGGGAGTGATTCCTGATAGTGACAGGAAGAGAAAACCTCCGCAAAGTGCTGCTTGGAAAGGTAAGATTGGATGTGAAGAGAAAGAAATGTCCCTCGGAGGGTTGCCCTCTGATGCCGGAGTTCACCCAGAGGGTGCCTGGATTGTCCCATGGCTTTGAGCTTCAAGGAACAAGCAGGGATGAGGGGAAAAACTTGAGAAAAGGCAGAGAAATGCGGGTGTGAGGGCTGGGTAGGAAAGCAAGGAAGAGTCCTGGTGGGAAAAGAATGTTGCAGGTGGGAACAGATAACTACAGAAGAGAAACTAGTGGCGGGCTTGGTATTCAGGCAACTAACCAATAATGTGCTTAACTTCTGTAATAAGTATGAGCTAATTATACACAAGGCATAAAAGGTGACTGTAAGAGACAATAAACGAAGTCTGCTGATCACTCATATTGAGTGACTGTGTCTTCCCTCCGTCGCGACAAATGGCGCCCGAACAGGGACCCCAGAGAGGGCTGAACCTGCGAGCCACGGTTCGACGGAGATTCGGGTACCGGTCCTGAAAGCAGCACAGGAGGCGGAAGGGCACAGTCCCCGCGCCCGGGAGCACCTACAGAGGGTCCCGCCGGCCACGCGTCGCCTAAGTCTCGCAAAGGCTGCAACAGTGCTGACGAAGTTATGGAGAGACAAGCGACGTATGATTTGCTCAAAGGCTTTTTAGAAAAGCGGAGCATTCGGGGCATAGATTGTAAAAAGGAATTACCAGGGTTATTAGCGTATGGGGTAGCGAGGGGTCATTTTGGGAATCCAGATACGGTTTTCGAGCATGCAGAGTGGCGTAATTATGGGGACACACTGTTTGCCGAAGTAATAGCCGACAATAAAACTGCCAAAAAACTGATGAAACTGTGGCAGGCTGTCACTAATGCCCTTTTGCAACATCGAGCCAAACAGAAAGCGGCTGCTGCTGCCTCTGAGCGGCTGGGAGTTGCAAGCGGGACTGCAATAGCCACACGGCAGGGGGAATCGGCACACCCCACCCACCCCCACCCCGCCCCCGATTGCCCGCTGCCTCCCTCGGTGCGTACGCTGACGGTTCAGCAGGGGGCTGCAGGAAGCTGGGACCAGTCGCCCCTCCCGTCGCCGCCCTCTTCGCATCCCTCAGCCCCTCCGTCGGGGAATGATGATGTAAGCGAGGAGCTAGACTGTAAAAACCCAGTAGAGAGTAAGGAATGTACGAATCCTTTTGCAGAATGTCTTCAGGTTGCCCCAAATAGACAAAAGGTCTGGAAGCAGATAGCAGACAGTGCTATGCTTGAGGGTGAACGCGATTTTGCCGCGGGAATCGTGCATGAGGCTTTCCCAGTCACATATTCACAGCCAGATGCGCAGGGGAATATCACGGTTTCTCTCACTAACTTAGATTGGAAATTATTAACTCAGCTACGGGCTACAGTGAGTGAGTCAGGTTTAAAAGGGGAACCCACCAGACAAATGTTAGATTATCTTTGGGGAACTAATATCTTACTCCCGGGTGACATACGCAGTATAATGAAGTTAATCTTGACCCAACATCAGCAGCTTCTGTTTAACGCTCATTGGCAGGCTGCTTGTCAGGAATCGGTAGCAGTGGTTAGACAGCCAGGGGACCTGCTGCATGGGGTTACTCTACAGGAGCTGATGGGTTTAGGACCCTATTTTCGAACCGAAGCTCAGGCACTGATGGGACTGGATAAGGCAAAGGAAGCGATGAGGCTAGCTAGGCTAGCACTTGACCGTATAAAGGAACCTGGGGGAATCCCTTCATATATGGGAATCAAGCAGGGAAGAGAGGAGCCATTTGGGTTATTTATCGATCGGGTAGCAAACGCCATACAGGCGGCTGGGGTGCAAGACTATCTCAAAGGCTCCATTTTAAAGCAGTGTGCCATACAGAATTGTAACCCAGCCACACGTAACATCCTAGCTACGCTACCAGGGACATGGACCATAGAAGAAGCTTTGGAAAGAATGGCACAGGTGCCAGTCGGGCCCCAGGCTATGTTAGTCGAGGCAATAAAAGAACTAGGGAGTGCTTTAAAAGAACAGGTGCAGTCCACCCAAAGTCAGGTCTTGGCAGCCCTTGCTCCTTTGCAAGCCTTTGCTGGGCGATCAAATGACCGTGGCCCATCTCGTCTACGGTGCTTCCGTTGTGGTGCCACCGGACACATGAGACGGGACTGCAATGTCAACTCCGTATGGTGCCGAAACTGTCGCTCGGACACTCACAATGAAGCTGCTTGCCGTCGATCGGGAAACGGGCGACCCAGTGGGAAGAGCCGCCCCGCGCTGACACAAAAAGCGGCTGCCTGCCCAGCAGCACAAGATCCTTTCCTCTCCGACCTGCAACCAGCGGAAGCCTCGGCTTGGACCTGGCAACAGCAGTAGATTGTACCCTCTTGGACTCAAAGCCTACAAAACTTGCTACTGGCATACAAGGTCCTGTTTGTATAGGCGGACGAGCTGTTGGAGCATTACTCATAGGGCGTTCATCAGCCGCGATGTTGGGACTCAATGTTTTGGTGGGACTATTGATAAGGACTTTCACGGAGAAATTCATATTATGGCTCAGACGCTGTTTCCCCCACTCTTTATACCTAAAGGGACCAAGATAGCCCAGCTGATTCCACTACTGCATCTTGCAGGCACCCTCCAACCACTGCAAGAACAACCTCGAGGGCAAGGTAACTTTGGGTCTACAGGGCAAATGGCTTTATTGACTATTGGCCTGCGTCAACGGCCACGGCGATCGGTCACAGTGCAGTATGGAGACCAGACACTCTCGATTACTGCGCTGTTGGATACTGGCGCTGATGTCTCTATAATCAGTGCACAGAAATGGCCGGCGCATTGGCCAACCTGTACGACCAATGCCACAGTTGCAGGAGTGGGGGGATTGACCTTCGCTCGCAAATCCCCCCTTCTGCGATGGACTATAGCTGACAAAGTTATAAACTGTTGTGTCTCGATTATTCCACTGCCTGAGGGGGTGCATGCTTTGATAGGCCGCGATATCTTGGCCCAAATGGGGATGGTCCTCACTTCAGACCTCCCTTTCTAGGAGCGGCCATTGCTTGGACTTTCCTGATCCCACTCCGATGGAAGACAGAGGAACCAGTGTGGATTGAGCAGTGGCCGTTAAAAAGGGAAAGTCTAGAACAGGCGCATGAACTGGTTAAAGAGCAGTATCAACAAGGTCATTTGCGTCTGTCAACAAGCCCCTGGAATACCCCCATCTTTGTTATCAAGAAAAAGTCTGGAAAATATCGATTGCTTCATGATCTGCGAGCGGTAAACAAACAGATGCATGATATGGGGGCCTTACAACCCGGCTTGCCCAACCCAGCTATGATACCAGAAGGGTGGTATTTACTCATTGTAGATTTGAAAGAGTGCTTTTTCACAATTGCTTTACATGAAGATGACCAGCGCAGATTTGCCTTTACCTTACCCGCGATCAACCGGGAGGGACCGGACCAACGCTTTGAATGGACGGTCCTCCCGCAAGGAATGAGAAATTCGCCCACCTTGTGTCAACTCTATGTTGCTGCCACTCTACAACCTTTGCGACAACGCTGGGCTAAGACTTTAATCTACCACTATATGGATGACATCTTGTTAGCACAGCCGGCACCCTTCTCCTTACAACAAAAACAGGTTTTAACTGATCAACTCAAGCTTAGAGGCTTGGTAGTAGCACCCGAAAAGGTGCAAGAATCAAGCCCCTGGAAGTATTTGGGGTGGCGTATCACTGACACAACAATTCAGCCTCAAAAGTTGTCACTCCACTTGGATATCCAATCCCTTCACGACGCCCAACGACTGCTCAGTGATCTGCAATGGCTCCGGCCTGTAGTGGGCATCCCCAATGAACTATTGAATCAACTACGCCCCCTGTTGAGAGGGACAGATCCTTCAGCCCCAATACAGCTTACTGAACAGCAAGAACAAACGTTACAACAAATAGCATCAATGCTGACTACGCGCTCCACGCATCGGCGTGTTGTAGGGTTACCCATCGATTTGACTATCTTATGTGGCACTCAGTACCTCATGGGTGCTCTAACACAGCAAATAATAAAAACGGGGGAGAAAGGGGAGTACTCCACCGTCGTATTGGAATGGATAGCTCCCCCACTGCAACCACGACGCACAATACAAGACAAGATCTCGACACTGACGGAGCTGATCAAGAAAGGTCGCTGTCGTATTTTACAGGTGGATGGCACTCCTCCTGGCACGATATGGGTGCCGATGAGACAGATCGACTTGGAGTGGTACTTGCGGAACTCCGAGGAACTGCAGGCTGCACTACTCCACGATGGAGCAGCGATAATAGTTAAACCACTCCCATCGCCCATCCTGTCGTGGATGGAGAACATGGGCTGGATTGTTAAGCCAAAGCGATCCAGCCAGCCTATCCCACACGCTCTCACGGCCTTTACTGATGCGGGTTGACGCTCTAGGACCGCTGCCATAACGTGGAAAGATGAGCAAGGGTGGCAACACCAAGTTCTACAAGCGCAGCCAAAGGATTCTCTACAGACGCTAGAACTCTATGCAGTGGTCTGGACATTTATTAGATGGAGAGATGTTCCACTGAACGTAGTCACAGATTCTCTCTATGTTGCCGGCATAATCAGCCGGATTGAAGATGCAAGCGTGTGTGAATTAAAGAATCAACGCTTGACAGAACTGCTTGTGAGCTTGCAGCTTGCAATCACACAGAGATCGGAATCGTATGCGGTAATCCATATCCGAAGCCACCAGTGGGAAGAAGGCCTCGGAGAGGGCAATGCTCGAGCTGATCGTCTCGTCGCAATCACTACTGAACCCCCATTAGCACCACATTGTCGAGCCCGAGAAGCCCATTCGATCTTCCATCAAAACGCGAAGGGGCTGGCACGAGCCTACAAACTCTATATGGAGGAGGCTCGGGCCATTGTGAAGGCTTGCCCTATATGTAGTCACCATAACTCAGTCTTGGGGCTTGGTTGCGGGGTCAACCCTTGAGGACTAAAGTCTAATGATGTTCGGCAGATGGATGTTACTCATGTTCCTGCATTCGGTCGATTGAAATATGTGCATGTTACTATAGACACCTATAGCCATATGTTATGGGCCACACCACAGCCTGGAGAAAAGGTCCGGGACGTGCGCCGGCATTTAACTAGTTGCTTTGCTGTTTTAGGGGTGCCTATTACTATTAAAACTGATAACGGTCCTGCATATGGTAGCGGATTGCTTAAACGCTTTATGCAAATGTGGAATATTAAACATGTTACTGCAATCCCTCATTCTCCAACTGGACAAGCAATTGTAGAACGGGCTAACGGGACGCTAAAACGTTATATAGAAAAGTTCAAAGAGATTCAGGATGTAAGAGAAAGGGTAGAGAAGGCCCTTTTTGTGCTTAATCATTTGTGTGTGTTTGGGGACAGTAATGAGCCGCCTATAATAAGGCACCACGCTGGATCAGAACCCCCCAGGCCACCACACATGAAAGTATTGTATAAGGATGCAAAAACAGGACAATGGGTAGGCCCTGGGGAGGTGATTTATGTGGGGCATGGTTATGTCTGTATTTCTACCAATTCAGGCACTATTTGGGTTCCCAGCCGTTGGGTAAAACCTGCTGTAGAGCACGCTGGAGGAGCTCGACGCGAGAACGCTGTTTCGCCTACATTTTGCGATAGGCCCTGTTCTGGAATCTATTTCGACATCTGTTCCAATCCCACACACAGAGGATCATGCGTGAAAAACTCAAACTTTTGACAACAAAGATACAATCTCATGGAAAACAGGGTTATTATTTTGATCATTATTATAATACTTTTAGTAGTGCTTAGCTGTGTAGTTTTCCTGTGTTAAAACGCTGTTATTGAAAATGGTCAACCAAGTCCATGTCGCCCAAAATAAAAACGGGGGAATTGTGGGTAGCTGGCTAGCTGAAAAAGTTTACATAAACATAGTTTAGCTGGCTGGACAAAAATGCACATCGCTCTCAGCTTATCTGAAGTAAAGCAAAATACACTGTCTTTGGCTGTCCTTGTTAAACAATAACAGGAAGAATTTAGTGGGAAAAGAATGTTGCAGGTGGGAACAGATAACTACAGAAGAGAAACAAGGGACGGGCTTGGTATTTAGGCAACTAACCAATAATGAGCTTAACTTTTGTAATATGTATGAGCTAATTATAACAAGGCATAAAAGGTGACTGTAAGAGACAATAAACGAAGTCTGCTGATCACTCATATTGAGTGACTGTGTCTTCCCTCCGTCGCGACAGAGTCCAACCCCCAGACTGGAAAGAGGTGCCACATGGACAGTGTAGGGCAACTTGCAGTGGAGATGTCCCAGCGCTGCAGCAAGGCTGAATGGCCCCACAGGGGGCTGAGGCCTCTGTCCCCCTGGCAATGGCAGCTGCCCATGCCACCAAGGCCTGTGACAGGAAACTGGATTTGGAGGGTCTTCTCTTCTGCCCTCCAAGAGCCTGGGGGTCAGGGCTTGGCCTTTCTGCTTCATACAAAAATCCAAATGTGTTTTGCAGCATTACAGCCACCGACACAGTACCTTTGCCTACCTGCAGGTCTGGCCTCTAATTAGCTCCTCTAACGAGTCCATGGGGACGCTTTGTCAGCGATGGCCCTCAGCGGGACCCATCAATGTTTGAAGGTATTTTCAGTGTTGCTTCTGACTTACATTCCTTGAGTGGTTGGTTCAGCCTGCTCTCAGTAGCTCAGGGTCATGGCAGGAGCCCCCAATGCCCTAACGAGGTATTTGCCTTTTTGTCATTTCCTTCAAGTCTTGAAGAGCTGTGCAGCTAATTGAATCTGTTCCATTCACGTAGATAAGAGAGAGGATTTCAAAGCGCATTTGAAAGTAATTATTTTTCATTTCATAGGTTATATTTTGCTCCTTATTAGGTTAGAGAGGAGGTTCTAGCAGCAATCTCCAAGTGATAATGATGCAGAGGATCTCCTCAGGAGGTCTGGACTGGTAGGAATCGCAGTCCCTTGAGGTCTGACACAGGATGGACAACCTTGCTCTGAATGTCCCCAAGACCACCCTTTTTCTCATTGTCCCCTGGGACTCACATCCCTTCTCCTTACATCAGACTTCTCCCCTCAATTCTGCAGGTGGGTGCTGCAGCTCCTTTGCACCATCCCCACCTGTTTGCCTTAGAGGACTGGCTGCACACAGGTGCAGAAGAATTATTCAGATCTGCAAGCAATGTCAAGAACGATCAAGTGTCATAAATAGGCCAACAGCCTCCACAAGCAGATGCCAATTCCAAGCTGTCTCTGATGAGGTGCCTTTCTGCAAGGGATACTCTCGTGAGAAATCTTTTAGGCTGTTAGATACAGAAAGATAGATCTAAACACAAGGGAAGAGCTGGGTAAGGAGACCGTTTGGCTGCAGGAAGACACGCAAGTTTTTCCTTCCTGAAGCTAAAAACAGCAGTACAGGTGAGAGGTACCTAAAAGACCAAAGACTAAAGGGAGGAGAAAACTGGTGAATAACTGAAAGAGCCTTTGCTGAGACAATCTGCTGAAAAGATGACTTCAGAAGTCGTCACTTGGAGAGACCAAGAGGGCTCAGGAAGGATACTGCCATACCACGTGAAAAAGCCTGCCAAGACCAGGGCCCAGCCATGTTAAAATACATCTCTGGGGCTCATCAACATTTCTTGTCTCTGAAGCAGCAGGTAACGCCTTGGGTGGCAGGAAACTGCTCTCGGCCAGAGCAGCTCTGTCGCAGCAGAGCATGTGCTTGCCTTGCCACAGGAGCTCTCCTCTCCCCAGAAGGGAACACAAAAAGCTCCACCTGAACAGCTTGTGACAGAGCATCCTGCTTTGGGAAATCTCCTGCTCCAGGAAGAGAGAGTTGCCCTCCAATTGCGTACACACCTTGCCGATCTTCTTGCCATAGAAATCAAAGCGTTTCAGGCACAGCGTGAGCACCCTGGGCGCGCGATCGATTGTAAACCTCTTGAAGGCAGTAACCATCTCGTCACACCTTGAAAGCAAGCAGAGAGCCAAGCACTGAAATGCACCCTAGCTTGCCCCAAGGCAGCCAGACAACCTTTTCCACCTCACACGTCCTCACGCCATTTCAAGACTCTTCAGAACCATTAGGCCGTAAGAAAGAAAAGCTGTGCCTCCTGATTGTGCATCGAACCTCCTGAGGCTCGATGACAGGCAGCATCTCCACACAGGCACAAGTCTTAATCTGGTGTTAGACATCCTCTTACCTGCTACATCGAAAGCTGTTTTCACCAGCCAGCCGCTCGGGCTTGACAAAGTCCTCCAGAGCTGCGGTGACAGATGAGGCTGCCTGGAGGGGTGAGAAAGGAGAGCTCTGAGCTGTGGGAAATGCCCTCGCCCAAGCACTCAGGGGGAGTTGCCCACAAGACCCAGGTGGATGACGCTGAGGAGGCACACCGTGACCCTGCAAAGAGTGGCCAGAGGGAGGAGGAAAGAGGGTATGATGCCGAACATTTCCCTCCCTTCCCAGAGATTCCCGGCTGACACTATCAAGAGCTACCTCACCGTGCCACCGCTCAGTTCAGCTGCCGATGGTGTGCAGGGTCATCAAGAATGAAAACAACACGAGCCACCAGCCTAGGAGCCAGGTGGGTGTTGAGGGAAGGCAAAGAGATGGTGGCTGAGAGTCCCTCAGTGCAGAGAGTATAATGCGTGCTTGCCCAGCACCTACAGGGAGACCGCTGCCGTGGCCTTTGCAGGACACCTCCCACACCACTTCCCACATAGCACCAAGCTCTCCTGTGTTCACAGTGCACTTTTCAAGGCCAGCTGCACACATTCTGGGAAGCCACAAGGAGCTTGGGACGTCTTGAAGCACAGTGAGAAACCCTCTTACTTTGATATCCAAAGGCACATCCAGGAAGGCCTCGTAGGAATCGGAAACTGCTTTGCAGCTGCAGCACATGACTGGAAGGCAAAGGGAAATGCTCAGCAACAGGTGAAGTCGATAGGTCGTGCCCATTTATGCTTTTCATCTTTTCTAGAGCCAGCCACACGCTTATCTGTTTCTCACAGGCACACAGCAGGGCACAGGCAAGTGTAAGGAGAGCAACAGTTGTGGAAACATACCTCTGGACCTCAGGAAGCCCCCAAATATTTGATGGACGATGGTAGTATATTGAATAGAGATGTCCCAGCTGGAAGGAAACAGTAAAGCAGATAGTTATCTCCTGCAAGAGTTTTCCTTTGCCTGCAAGCCCTGGGCGTAGTGTTTCCTTGACGGGGGTACATCAAGGCAGCCAAAAGGCTGGGCAACTTTGAAAGGTCATTTGTTTGTGCTTACGCGCTGCTTCCAGCCAGACAAGCTCTCTGCATGGCAGTGACAGTACAGCGTAAGAAGTCGTGGGCGTCTTCCTGCATGCCAAGCATGAAATGTCCTCCTATTCCTAATCAAGAGGAAGGTAGCACTTCAGTCCTCTACCAACAGAGGAAAGCACATCAAAGTAGCTGAGGTGACCTACGTGGGAGGGCGTTGATGACGTCCCTGGGCTGGATGGCACTGGCTGAGGTGTTCAAGGCATTGTTAACGTGCGCTTCCATGATGCACATCATGCAGAAGCCTTGCTGGCGACCTGAAGAGGGAGGGAGGGAAGCAAGCCAGTCAGGTTAGTCAAAGAGCCATTGAATGGGAAACCTCATGGAGATCTTGGAGTTGTCCTAGACAGTCTCCTAGTCCTCCCCAGGTGCCAACGGCCCAGCATGCCCAGGACATCTCAGTACACAGAAAACATTCTTGAGAGGGATGCTTCACTGACAGAAGTTTTCTGTGCAACCAGCAGAGAGAGTTTAACCTGCAGGAATCGGGAACAACACCTGGGACTAGAAAGAGGCGTCTTTGTGAGAGCGAACACACCTTGATAGGACAAGCGGCTTCTAGGCTTGAGTGTTCCAAGAACACCAGCTTGGGGGCAGCTGACAAAGAAGGGCTGCTTTTCTCCTACATCCCGTTGCAGGTTCTGGGGGTGCTTGGGAAGTGCCCAGCAGACTGACAAGGAGATCTTCCTAAAAGTACTCGCAGGAGCTGCTGTGCTCATGAGAGAGCAGGTAGTTGGCAAGAGGGGGTGTGTACGTCAGGCACTGCAGCACGGAGTTGAGGAAGCACGTATTGTCCGCGTTGTAGAGGCCTGCTCCAGCTTTCTGCCTTTGCTGCCAGTCCATGCAAATCTTCTCTGGGGGAAAGAGGATCCTTTGTGGTGGAGCCATTCCCTCGGCAACGACTGCAGGGAAATGATGGTTTTGTTGCACAGAAGCGTATCTGAAAAGCCAAGTTCTCTGCAGGAGCACCCAGGACAACCAGCTCCAACCTCCAAGCCAGAACAGGGGAAACCCAACACTGCCTGTGACATTTACTGCTTGGAAAAGGTTTGGGAAAATAGCCTGTTCACCTCCTTCTTTTGCTGGAAATCCAACAAACCCACACTCTGATTTCTGGCCTCGGGATACTCACCTTTCCATCTAGAGTCTTGAATGATCAGGTCAAGCCTTCCCTTTTTCTGACTGTCACTTGACGAAAACAAGCAGGCACCAAGCCCAGAAGGGAACCCTACTGATGTCAGTTTGTTCTACGAGCAATGTCATCTTCCAAATGCTTGTGTAGAATGGCAGAGGAGGGACAAAATGACCAATTGCTGCGTCCAATCAAAAAACCCTGGGTAGGCCTGGCTGCTCTCAGGAAACACCCCAGAATTCCCTCGAGGTTGTCCCCACAATCAACATTCCAGGATGGAGCAGCAGCCGTGCCCATTGCATTTGGGGGCTCACAAAGCCCAAGGCTGCTGGTGAAGCTGTTACTCACAGGAGTCGTTTCCCATTGTGGCCGTGGCTCCTCTCAGGAGCAGAGCAGGAAGCTTTGGCTGGCAAAGAATGTCCAGATGCGGCCCAGAAAGAGAAGATCAGCACCAATACCGTCACCTGGTTGCAATGAAGAAAGTGGAGCTCAAGAAAAGCATTCAACCACCATAAAAAAGAGAGGCCAACACTTGCCATCAAAAGTGTTCAAGTGGTCGCTTTAACTGCCTGTAGCGACTGTTAGCAGCAGAGCCCTCTGGCTCTCCAGCCCACATTTGCCCACCCTGTCTGCAGGAGTGACCGGTGTCTGGCCGCTACTGTAACGGTTGCCTTTGCTGGGCTGTGTTTCTGGTCTCCCTTCCTGACCCATCAGTCAAGGTGGGCTTCGGGTCAGGCTACGCTGAGCTCAATGCCTCGGCCTGCCACCTCCCTACTTCCCTAGCCTTGGCAACGGCAAAAAAATAGGAATTACCAAACAGGAACTGTACCCATAGCGCCTGTCTGGCCAGCCTAGCAGGGTGGAAGAGCTCAGTATACAGCTTGGGAGGTCGAGAGCAGCCTCCACTTTTATCCCCAACCTACCTCTTCTAGGACCTGTCCCACAAGCAAAGTCCTAGTTACCTTTGGAAGAGGGTGGAAGCTGAGGAGCAGTCAGCAGGAAAGGAGAAATGTTTAAGCCACGCAAGTAGCTCAAGAAGGAGCCGAGTTATCCTGACGGGCAGCTCAGCCCAACTGGCTTTGGCCGTCCCGCTGCTCAGGATGTCCACCCTGGCCAGGTGAGGGCACAAGTTCCGGGTGGGTGCCGCATCACTGCCCCTTTGTGAGACGGGGCTGCACGGCAACACACTGTGGCCAGGCAGCTGCCCCAGCCTGGGCACCTCCCCTGCAGCCAGCAGCCGGTGCCGCTGGGCTTCCCCACGTGCTGCTGGTGAAGGGCTGCTCGGCCGCCGGCACAGTTCCCACCTCTTCCCCGCTGCGCACAGCCAGAGGAGTCAGCGCCTGCCCCGGGCTGGAAGCTGCCCGTGCACAGCTGTGGCTGGCACCGTCGCGTTGCGCAGGGTTTCTTTGCCATTCGTCCCAGCTACAGGACTGTGTGCGTGAGACTCGTGGAGCAAAGCACCTGCCCATGACTTGCATCTGCCCCCAGGACTCAGCCTGTGCTTGGGACATCCACTTTGGCCACAGCCTCGCTTGGGTGGCTTTTTGTCATCATGTGCCCCTGGGGATGGCTGGTGTTTCCCCTCCTGGCCTGGGGAGGATGCTTTTGCCCCCTGTCCACACCAGGTACCTGGGTTGACTCCTGCCCTGCTCAGGGGGCTCTTTATGCCCCTGCCCTCATTGGGGTGGCGAGCTTTGCTCCTGCCCCTCAGGGGGCATTGACTTCTGTCCCTGTCCTGCTCAGGGCATCTTGCCCTGCCCCTCCCCTGCTGGGGGCAGCCGTTTTTGCCCCTGCCATAGCAGGACACCAGGACTCCAGTGCTGTTTTCCTGGCACCAACTACCAGCGCAGGCTGGATCGCAGTGTCACACCACAACCTCGCTGCTCAGGACAAAGTCAGCTCCGCTCCAAGTCTCCTTCAGCGCTGTTCCTCCAGCTGGCATCTGACAGGCGTAGGTGCAAATTTCCCTCCCTGCTGAGCTGGCTGCAGGGCCAGGCCGCAGGAGCTGGCAGCACCCAATGCCACCCAGGGAAGTGAAGGATCCCGGCAGCTGGATGTCAAGTAGGTTGTGCCTCTTCCTCCCGTTCCTCACTCACACACTTCAGCTACAGCTCTTGTGCTTGGGCACATGGCGAACCGTTATGCTTCACAAGATGCCGCAGTCAGCGGGATGGGTTGTGTGAACGTGGCTGAAAAGTTCCTGTGCCCCAACAGGCTCCCTTCACAAAGGCATCTTGTCCATGAGGTGACCTGGTCAGAGTGGTTTTCCATATTTAGCTTTTTAGTAGCATTGCACTAAACAAAACACAATAACCAGTAGTTACCTGGAGGAGAAAAATAAAAAAGGGGGAGGGAGGGGCAGCGGAGAAAGGGAAACATAAGAAAAAAGGGAAGACTGCAATAAAACAGACAACAAAAACTTGACTGCTGTTCTTAGTAAAGCCAACATGGAACATGACCAGAACCAGCTGCCAGGCGTTCCAGGTCCTAGGAAGCTCTGTCAGACCTGTGCAGAACACCTCTGCCCTCATTAGACATTGCTGGTATTGCAAAGACCAACTTGCAAAGCTCTCTTCAGACTTGAAGGTAACTGCTGCCCTGAGGGCCTTTGGTGGAGGAGAAGGAGATCTCCAGGCACACCATGGAGCTGCTGACAGGCCCACTGTGAAACTGCTTGGCGTGTTCCCCAACTGTATTATCCAGGGGCTAGTAAGGCTTGTTGGAGAGAAAACCCAGCAGCCTGAGAATGCAGGCACACGAGTGGAGACCCCGGTGTGATGTGCCTTGTGTGCCTGGGCTGCTCTGCATCTGCTGGGTAGAGGGAGGACAGAGCTCACTGCCCTGCAGCAGTGGTATCGGTGGCTGGCACAAAGGCACCCAATGTGTCTGCAGGGCTGCCTGGGGCGCCCTCTGCGCTGCCCTGCTGAGGCTCCACCTGGAGTGCTGTGTCCAGTGCTGGGCCCCCTAGTGCAGGAGAGACAGGGAGCTCTTGGAGAGGGTCCAGAGAAGTGCGACGGGGATGAGAGGCCTGGAGCATCCCCCTTCTTATGAGGACAGGTGGAAAGAGCTAGGTGTGTTCAGCCTGGAGAAGACAAGGCTGGGGGTGTCTTACCAATGCCTACAAATCCCTTAAGGGTGAATGTCAAGAGGATGGGGCCAGGCCTTTTGCAAGCTCTCCTGCTCGCACACCTACCTCAGGGAAGTTGGACTTATTGTGGTTAGTGCCTTAGGAAGATTTGGTTGTTTTATTTTCATTGTGCTGTCCTACGTGCAGATCTTCAAGGCTGTGCTGAGGGTCCCGTCTGAGCAGGGACGGCACAAAGCCTTTTCCACGTGACTCCCTCACCTGGCCGTGGTCTCCATCTTTCTCAGCACTGTCATGTTTGCCTACCTGAAGCCCCCCTGTATGTCATCCCCATCCCTGGATCTGGTGGTGTTAGTGCAGTACTCGGTGGTGCCTCCAGCAGTGAACCCCGCCATCTACAGCGTGAGGAACCGGGAGCTCACGGGTGCAGTGAAGAAGCTGCTGCAGTCAGGTGTCTCTCAGGAGAAATGAGCTGCCTTGTGTACCTTCACAGGGGACTTCGTGGTCATCTTTGGATCATCCTGTACATTTATGACTGTATCTGTTACAATCCTGTTTGCCCTGCAATATCTGCACCCATTGCACTTCTCCAAAAGCAGGAACCCAGCCTGTGTGACCCAGAGGACTTTTTGTGCATGGGAGGGTGGTACAGCTGGCCTCCAGTGTTGCATCTCTGTAATAAAGGTGTTTTTTCTCAGTGCCCATGTCTGGACGTTGGGCTCTTCTTCCAAAGCTGAGCTCAGGAACAGGCTGAAGGAATTGCCCCCAGGAGCGTGCTGCTGGGCTTGGGTTCCCCATGGCTCAGGGGAGGAGGGCACGGGGCAACGCGTTAGGGCATGGGCCTGTGTTGAGCCTTGGCGTGTGGGTGCCCAGTGCCCATGGGAATGGTGGGTGACCAAGCGGGATGTGCCTGGGACCATCTCCCTGGGCTTTCAGGCACCGCTGCCCTGCACAGCAGCACCGCCTGCTCAGGGCCATGCCTGAGACCACCTCCCTGGGCAAGAGCAGGTGTCTCTGTGTATGCCCCAGCTGGGGCAGGCTGCTGTGTCCCTGGTGCCGCAGGAGGTGCCTGGGGAGCCCCCAGGCCAGCAGCCTGGTGCTGGGGACAGGGACTGGCCCAGAGGGGCTGCCGGGAGTGGGCAATCAGGGTCCCTGTGAGAGAGGAGCAGCAGACAGAGGGGGACACTGGCCTCTGTCCCTTCATGCCATGGCTGGTGCCGGCCCTGGGGCTGACTGGCAGGATGAGACCCCTCTCTGCCCACCAGCATCTCCTGTGCCCTTGTGATGGTCTATGGCCATGGGGTGAGTGCCCAGAGCTCTGCAGCCCCCTTTGGGTGGGCAATTGCATGGGGCCAGCCCAGCGTGGGCTGCTGTGTCTGCCTGGGCTGGGGAGAGGGCAGGGGAGGTGGGCAGAGCTGGGGGGGCTGGGTGGGAAGGTCCTGGGAGAGGGAAACACCAGTGAGAGCTCAGCTGTGTGGGTGTGCAGGGTGGGGGCACACAGCAGGGTGGTCCTGGTGCAGACCCAGGGGTCATGGTGAAGGAAGCAAGGCACCAAAGGAGAGGGCCTGCACTGTTTCATGTTCCTTGGAGACCCCAAGGAGGATGCAGCAGGGAAAATTTCCCCAAGAAGTCCCAATCACCGCTCATTTCCCTGTGTGGTCATAGACCCCAGCCCCAGCAAGGGACCTTTGCTGCATCCTCACGTCTATCCTTCTTGGTGGCTTAGTGAGACCAAACTCCTTTGCCATTTCCAATATAAAATGATTCATTTTCCTACAGACACTTCTTACACACAAGTGTCCCATAGCTCTTGCCACAGTTGGTCACTCAGCCAAGGCCGTGGTCAGAGACTTCCAGCCAGATCATGTGCTCATGGCCTTGTTTTGACAAATATTGAAACAGGCCAAGGATTGTCATCCAGCAGCCCTGGGCCCAGCGCTCTGGCCTTTCACTCTAAACGATTCCTCAAATAAAACCCAACTCTCTCAGCCTCTCCTCGTCCATAATGTGCTCCAGGTCCCACCCATCCTTCTGGCCTCTTCAAAACCTGCTCCAGTCTGTCAGGGTCTTTCTGGTGCTGGGGAGCCACATTCCGGGCACAGCAGTCCTGATGTGGTCCTGTGGTGGGTTAACCTTGGCCCGAAACCTACCAGTGCCCCAGCTGCTCATTCACTTCCCTGACTCAACAGGACAAGGGAGGAAATAAACCAGCAATGTTGCTCATGGGTCAAGATAAAGACAGAGAGATGACTCACCTATCCCTGTAATGACCAATTAGATGTTGTCTTGCCAAAGGCCAATTTCATTTATTGCCAATTCAAACAGGTTTTGTTTATGAGAAACAATGTCCAAAGTATTATATGACCATTCCCCTCACAGGTCCTTCCAGGGCCAAATTACTCCATTGCTCCCAACCACCTAATCACCCACACCCTGAGAGGCGCCGGAGGGATATTGAAGAGTGGGCTGAAAGCACAGAATGCCTCTGCTGCTCCTTTCTGCTCACAATTCTGCCCTGCTAACCTTCATCAGGAGGTTCAGGGAATCTGAGCAGAAGACCTTTGTACATGCAGGACTTAGTGATGAGTGTCACAGGAAACCTGAGCAGGCCTGTGCTTTGCTCCATGTACCTCTTGGCCTTCAGGCTGAGCTGTGCTGAGTGTGTCCCTGGGTTGCAGAACAAGCCATATTGGAAGAAGAAATCTGCAGGAAGCTGCTGGTGAATGGCCAACCGCACGCCCTTACCTTTGTCTGGGACTGCAGTTACCAACTCCCAAGTGAACATCTCCTCTTAGAACACGAGAAGTGATGACTAGAATGGGTTTCCCTGGCACAAAACACTTCAAGAGCTCACAGGAGACAATGTGGGATAGCCCTTCTGCAGGCAGGATCTGCACCACTTGCTGCACCACTCTCCCAACGCTGTAAACTCCGTGTTCCCGGCCTTGGAAGGGACGGCATACAGCTGACACGATTGTCTCTGTGTGAGGAGAGTTTGCTCTAACCAAGGCCATTTGAAATGACACTTTGTCTCAGAGTCCAAGTGCCTTTCTTACTGCAGCCATAACCAGCTGGGCTGCTGATGGCCAATCCCCCAAGGGAACGGGACACTCCAGGGACCTCAAACTCGCCTTCATGGCCACGTGCCTCCTAGTGGCCTATGAGCTTCTCAGATGTAATGGGTGTCGTAATGATAGCCCAGATCATCAGCCTGCTTGTGGCCTCGGTTACTCCTTGGTTAGCGGTTCCTGAATTGGAGAAGGCAGCGATAACGAGATGCACAGCAATGGAAGAGATGGCCAAGGACCCTGCAGGTGCCATGAAGGCTTTGCAGGAAGAAGTGTGAGAAATAGCCCCGAGAGCTGTGCAAATTGGAATGGCATTAGATATGAAGCTGGCGTCTGAAGGCAGAGTCTGTGCTGGTTTTAATACCAGTTGTTGTGTATACGTAGATCAAAGTGGGAGAATTTCTACAGATACATGTGTAAAAAAAAAATTGGAAAACATTCTAATATTTGTCTTGAGTTCCAGAAAGTTTGCGCCTTCTATGAAATTGAAGTCAATTGGAATATTCTGACGTCCTGGTTTCCTGATTTACAACTATGGGTTAAGAAGTTCATCTCCAGATACCTTTCTCCTCTTTCTCTTTGATCACTCCAATCCATTTTACCTATGTAGCTGCTGCTTCAAGGTTCAGAGAGGAAAAGCTGGATTGTCTTTCGTAGTGTCTGTAATTTTCCCTATGGGCAACTCTTCAGTAGTGGCAATAGACCTCATGGGGATTTGCTTGAACTAACAATTATACAGCTGAGAAATGTAATTTTTATTTAGTAATTTCTAACCCACTACCCCCACACACACGCACACGATAATTAATCCCTCTTTTATTCCTGTGTACACCCTGTTCTCTAAGGAAAGCAGCCAATAATTACTGCCAAGAATTTGCTATATTCAGCTGCAGAGTTGGTTGAAGAAGTCTGATGTCAAGTGATGTAAGTCTCATGGAGCTGAGGACAGAAATTGTGGTGCTGGAGAGCTGAGGAGCAAGGCCGTCCACGCAGTGATTAGCTCCAGGGACTGCTTTTCCTACCTGTCTGCACCTCCTCAGGAGACACTGTGCATCAATAGCAATTGGAAAAGCCTTCTATCAATTCCCCAAAGTGCTCATTGCCTGCCTTTGTCTTTCACTGTACGGCTGAAACTTATCTCATGAAGTGTAGGAGCCAAACTTGAAGACCAGATGTCCCTGATGGAGGGGACTGGGCTTGTCAGGGCGTTCTGCCTCGTCATGAGCCCAGGGTGTCTGTGGTGCTGTGGACTTCAGGTGTTCAGAGGAGACTGAAGAAACCTCTCAAGAACACCAAGTCAGGAGCAAAGCCCACAGCCCCTGGAAGCGTTAATGGGCCCCGCTGAGGGCCATGGCTGAGAAAGCCTCCCCATGGCCTTGTTAGAGCCCATCCTTGGAGGCTGTGAGTGCAGGAAGGCAAAGGCGCTGTGCAGGCAGCTCTGCTGCTGAGCAAAGCCTTGGCTTGCTTGATGAAGCAGAAAGGCCAAGCCGTGACCTGCAGCCTGTGGGGAGGTCGGTGCTGTCCCTCACACAGGGCTCAGGGCTCTTCCTGGGGACCATGGAAGGTGGGCATCCAATGCCCAGTGAAGGACAGCAATGGCACAGCAACTTCCAGCTTCCCCATGGGGCTGCAAGGAGGCAAAGATGCCCCCGTGCCGTGAGGACATCATGTCTTGTCATGGCCCTCAGAGGCAGAGACAGCTGCCACAGCCAAGGGGACACAGACCTGGGTTCTACTGGTGCCTTCCAGCCTTGCCAGTGCCCTCTGCCATCCCCACCATCGGCTGTCCTGCATGGTTGGAGCCCTGCCCCTGTTTCCCTGCAGCCTGTAGGCACCATCTCGCTGCCCTGCCTTGCTCTCACCCCAACATTGCCATACCTTCGCTGAGGTACCTCCACTCTCACCGGCTGTTCCTTGAAACACAAACCATGGGCTGATCCAGGCTCCCTCTGGCTGAGCCCTCGCACCGCAGCAGGACCCCTGGAGTGACAGTTCTTCCTGCTGAGCTCCAGTCTCTGCTTTCCTAGTTGAAACTTGGTGACATTTTTTCCTCTCTCCTGCTGTTTTCCCCTGCCCAGGAAAGGTTTACCATCTCAGAAAATACCCTTCCAGCAGGGAATGCAGCCAGGAAGCCTTTTCTTATGCTCTGCTCTCTCACCAGAGAGAAGGAATACTCACATGGTCTCCCAAACCACGTAACTGCTGCTGGCCTTTCAGCTTCTCCCAGGGACATGACCAAGCCATGTGCCTGCTGCTGTCCATCATGTCCCCAGGCAAAAACAATCTCTACCCGAGCCCTTCTCCTGGATGGGGCCTATAGGGTCCATTTGCAGAGGGACTGTCCCAGCCACGTTCCTGATGCTGGCCTGTCAGCTCCAGAGGCAGAACTGACCTCACAGGCCCCTCGCAGCCAGGCACGTCCTCCTGCATGAGGAGTTCCTGAGACCGTTTTTCCCTCCCAATACCACACCCCTCCATCACCCTCATTCTGGCCCAGGTCCTGACCGCAGAAAAGCATGCTTGTTTCGTCAGAATTGTCAAATATCTTTCCCACAAGCCATTTCCCACAAGCTCATCTTCAGCCGAGCCCCTCTACTTGTGTTGACACAATTTATATATGCCTTTATAGCTCTATGGTGTTTTTTCAGGTTGGACTAACCTCTGGAGGTCATCGAGTCCACCCCTCCAGCTGAGGCAGGGTCACCTAAACCAACTTTCTCAGCAACTTGTCTAGGTAGGCTTGCAATATCATAGAAGCACAGAAACAGAGAATCATTTAGCTTGGAAAAGACCTTAAAGATCATCAAATCCAAATGTAAACTCAGGACGGCCAATTCCATCACTAAATCATGCCATGAAGAATTGCATCTACCTCTACTGAAACACCTCCAGGGCTGGGGATTCCACCAGCTCCCTGGTTCCAATGCTTGAGCACCTTTGCAGTGAAGATGTTTTTCCTCATATCCAATCTGAACCTCTCCTGGTGTAACTTGAGGCTCTTGCCTCTTGTCCTGTCACTTGTTATCTGGCAGAAGACTCCTACCCACCCCATCTACAACCTCCTTTCAGGTACTTCTAGAGAGCAGTAAGGTCCCCCCTGAGCCTCCTACAACCCACACTAAACAACTCAAGTCCCCTCAGTCACTCTTCATCCAAGCAGGGATCCAGACCCTTCACCAGTTTTGTTGCCCTTCTCTGGAAATGCTCCAGGACCTCAACGTTTCTCTTGAAGTGAGGAGCCCAAAACAGAAACACGTTGTTTGAGGTTTGACTTCAGCAGTGCCGAGTACAGGGGGTCCATCACTGCCCTGCTCCTGAAGGCCACGCTCTTTCTGATACCGGACAGGATGCTGTTGGCCTTCTTGGCCACCCGGGCACACTGATGGCTCATGCTCAACCGTCTGTCAATCCTCACCCTCAGGGTGCTTCCCCAGCAGGCAGCCTTCCAGCCACTCTGGCCCAAGCCTGTAGCCTTGTGTGGGGCTGTTGTGACCCAAGTACAGAACTGGCACTTCTCCTGGTTGAACCTCATACAATTGGACTCACTTGAAAGGTCCAACCTGTCCAGATTCTTCTGTAGAGCCTTCCTGCCCTCAAGGACATCAGCACTGCCACCCAACTTGATGTTGTACAAAAAATCACTGTGGGTGCACTCAATCCCCGTGTCTGGATTGTTGATCAAGTTCTGAAACAGGACTGGCCCCAGCACTGAGCCCTGGGGAACGCCACTCCTTATGGGCCATCGTCACCTGGATGTCACTCCATTTACTCCCCCTCTTGGGGCTTGGCTGTCCAGCCAGCTCTAACCCAGCGTGAAGAAACCCACCGAAGCCATGAGCAGCCAGTTTCTCCAGGAGAATGCAGTGGGAGGTGGAGCCAAAAGGCTTTCCTAAGGTCCAGGTAGACAGCATCCACAGCCTTTCCCTCATCCGCTAGGCAGGTCACCTTGTCCCAGCAGGAGATCAGGTTCATCAGGCAGGACCTGTCTTTCATAAACCCATGCAGGCTGGTCCTGACCTCCTGGTTTTCCTGTGGCTCCTGTGTGATGGCGCTCAGGATGATCAGCTCCACAACCTTCCCTGGCACTAAGATCAGGTTGACAGGCCTGTAGTTATCCCGATCCTCCCTCCTACCCTTCTTGTAGGTGGGCACCACTTGACTAACATTCAGCCTTCTTGGGCCTCCCCAGTTAGCCAGCACTGTTGAAAGTCATCGCTGTGCTGAGGCAATAGAGAAACAGACCAATGATTTTCAAAGTGTTCCTGCATCACGGAATGTCCATGGTCAAGGACACAATCAAAAGCACCTTGTCCTTCCTGGGTATAAGGTTCACCGGAACCAATGTCCTCTGGGGCTGCAGAGGCATCACTGGCAGCAATGCCTTCTCCTGCAGCACTGCACAGTCCAGCCCTGCATGTCTCTGGTCCCAGGCACAGCATGGATTGCTCTCCTTAGGGACATCTCATTTCACCTTCACAGTGACCTCTGCCCACCACCCCAGCATACGCTGCAACCAAACATTTTGCTTGCGTGGGACCTTGGACACTTGGTACCCATTATTATTTTTGTTGTTACATGTCTGAGCTTGGCCCAGGTGACACAGGTGTGGTTCAGGGTAACTGTGCTCTGAAATAACCTAAATCAGGGAGAGGAAGGGGAAAAGTCTTATTTAAGCAGCGTGAGGAAGCCTTAGGATCAATAACCTGACATCTTCTTGGGGAATTTAGAGATCCTGTGCAGGCAGGGGTTTGGGAGTGGTTTGGAGGTGTTTGTAGGGCTGGCAGAGGTGAGAAGAGATCAGGGGCTGACTCCATGGCCATAACAGCCACTTTCATTTGACTCCAAAATGGACCAGCCCCTGCCCAAACCTGAGCCAATAAGCAATTCTAGTGGCACCTCTGTGATACCCTATGGCAGAAAGGACAAAACACAGCGGGAGAGGAGTGAGAATTATGTGAGAGAACAACCCTATAGACATCAAGGTGAGTGAAGAAGGAGGGGAGCAGCGAGACAGAGGCTTGGTGGGATCCTGCAAGCCAGTGGTCAAGTAACCACCCGCCGACAGTCACAGGGCAGCACAGTGACAATGCTCCTTTAGGTGTCTGCAGGTTCTTTGCATCGGCATTCTAGCACAGCTGCCAGATGGGCCAGCAGCTGTGATGCTCCCCTGGATCTGAAACCCTGCATCATTCGTGTCCACCTTGGTTCTAGGAGCAAAGAAACGGTGGAGTCTCATCTCCCAGGGGGAGCGAGGCAGGAGAGCAGCAGAGTGCAGGCCCCAGGTCACACACTGGCAGGCTGTGGCCTGTGCAGAAGGAGGGAACGCTCCTTCGGGTGCCCTGGAATTGCCCCAGAAGCATAAACTCCATTTTCAATGTTGGACCTGTTGGAGGCTGCTGTCCTTGCCGAGCAGCTGTGCTGAGCTCTGCCACCTGCCCTGGCACTTGGTTCCCTCAGTGTCACAGCTCTGTCTGCCACAGGACGGGCTCCAGCT
Organism: Falco punctatus; assembly: GCF_963210335.1. Lineage (NCBI taxonomy): Eukaryota > Metazoa > Chordata > Aves > Falconiformes > Falconidae > Falco > Falco punctatus. The sequence goes on along the minus strand of NW_027660235.1, from coordinate 446,091 downwards.
GCCTCTGCGTGGGCCCCTGGCTGAGGGCACTGCTGCACATCTGGGCTGAAGCCCCCCAGCTGTGGCACCAGCCCAGCTCTGCCTGGCCACAAGGCAACCTGGTACCAAGTGTCCCCGAGCCCGTGGGTGCAAAGGCTTTGCTTCAGAGCAGAGACGTGGCCTGGGCAAAGGAGAGCTGAGTCTTGAGCCCTCGGACTGTGCAATGAAGTGCTGCAATGGGCTCTGCAGGGCTTACTGAAGCACTGAGGACATCCTCCCTGCCCTGCCTGCAGAACCACCAGACACACACGTACACACACGCTCCGTTAGGAGTACTTGGATCCTTTGCTGCAGTCTTCCTGGTGTCCTGTCTAGTAATGGGTTAACAAAAGTTGATGCTCATGCAGAAAACTTTTTCTAGTAAGGGAATTGCCAGTGCTGGAAATAAGTGTGTCCCCCCAGGTGAGGCAAGGCCCATGAGGGCTTGCCTCATCCTGCTGCCCATCAGGTTCCCCTGCAGCCCCAGGGACAGCTGGAGGGAGCCCAGAGGGGCAGAGGAGGGAGGCAGGGAGAGCTCAAAAGCAGACCTTGGTGGGAGGCTGCTGAGAGCTCCCTGCTGGAGAAATCTGCAGAGCCCTTGAGCGGGTAAGTGTGTGGCTGCAGGGCAATGCCTCTGCAGTTGCTAGCCGGGTCTGCAGCAGCTGGGCCCCCCCCAGCCTGTGGGACCGTGTGGGAGCCTTTTGCTGTGGAGGAGGCCAGTGTGCTGCAGAGCAGGGCTTCCCTGCTGCAGCGTGGGAGGGCCAGGGCATGTGGGCTGCCTTGTGCCAGGGCCGGCTGCAGGGCTGTGAAGGTGGCTGTGCAGGCAGGGGTGCCCAGGGCTGTCCTTGCCAGCAGGGTCCCTGCAGCCGCGGGGGCTGTGTGCAGGGGCAGGGGCTCTGCCGCCTGCCAGGGGCAGCTCTCAGCCTGCCGGGGGGCTCCCCACAGCTCTGGGGGCGTATGGACCGAGCCCCGAGAGGGAAGGATCTCTCTGCTGTTGAGAGTGTGCTGCATGGCTGAGCGCTGCTTACAAGGATAGGTTATCCTCAGAATGTGTCTGGATGAGACTTTTCATATCGAAGGTCAGCGCAGGGATTGCTATGATAAATCCAGGGCTCTCCTCAATCTGTGTTTTCAGCTTTCTGTTGTTGGGGGCAGGAGAGGTAAGGCAGAAAAGTTAATGGAGATCTCGAGTTTGAAGATGTCCCTGAGACTGCCAGCTGTAACTCTGAGTGATGAGGAGGTCTGCCAGGAGCCTCCTGAAGCGCCCTCAGCCACTCCTCCGCCTATGAACAGCAGCAGCAGCACCTTTGCTGGAGCCATCAGGGTCGTTCTGAGCTGCCCTTTTCCCCCTGAGGACAGGACCCTGCGCCCAGCCAGTGCCCTGCAGAGAGGCACGTTTGTGCGGGGCCAGTGCACAGAGGCAGAGATGTGGTCTGTGAGTACTGATAGGGAAAGACCTGGCACAGGGAGATACCTCCCACAAGGAAAATCTCCTGACATCCAGGATATTGCAAGGACTGGTAGGAAACTTCAGACAGAATTGTTGTTGAAAGGAGAATCAGAAAGCTCTCTCTGACCATGTGCAGTGCAGACCCCTTTCTCTGAGGCATCCCCCTGGCTGCTCTCCCCCCAGCAAAGCCTCTGCCCTCAGGGCTGGGGGTCCCGAGGTGTGAGCCACCCCCTCTGCAGCCAGAGCTCCAGCAGAGCCACGGTGCAGCTCTGCAGCCACGTGCCCCGGTCCCTCTGCAGAGCACAGGGGCTGAGAGCAGCTGCCCGGCAATGTTGGTGTGTGGGAGGTGGCGAGCAGAGCTGGGCAAGGGCAACGCTGCCCTCAGTGCCTGGCACGCTCACCCTGGACACTCTTACCTAGACCATCAGTGCAATTTTACTTCTTTCTCTGCCTTTTGGGGTTAGTTTTATTCTCTTGCTCTTGCTGTCAGGCTCTCTGGGGATGGGTGTTTCAGCTGCAGAGTCACACTCTGACCTTGGGGGTCCTCTCCTGCAGGTGTGTCCATGGGAACAAGGGTCCCAGCTTTCCTCTCAGCTGTGGGGCTGTGGGCAATGCCCTATGTGGGGCTGGGCAAGGGGCTGGTTCTCCCTGAACCTGATGCTCTTGTTAGGGCACTTGGCTACCTCCTTGAAGTTCCCTTCCAAGCAGTGTGTTGCCCTCCAGAATGGAAAGCTGTCCCCTCGCACCCATTAGTGAGCTGAAAGCCCCACGTAGAGGCGTAGAGTTTCTGTGATGGAGAAAACGCTGTTGGGGTGGGTGAAATGAGCTGTGTATCCTTTGCTGTGGGTGGGATGCTGAGTTCTGATGAAAGCCTACAACCTTTACTGGTCTGTGGTGGGTCAGTCTGTTCTCAGCAGTGCCTTGTGGTATTTCAGGGTAACATGGGAGTGTGGCCACCATTCATCTCAGGAAGGTACAAGCCCACAGACACCGGGAACCAGCAGGACAGACCACCTCCCCTCACTGTGCCCTCACCCACAGGCAATCCTCTTGCCTCACAGACCTCACTCTGTTCCACCTGAGGGCAGCAAAAATGCTCTGCTTTTCTGACATCCGAGAATACTTAACAGGAGAGATGGGGGGAGGTGTGAAAAATAACTAAAACTCCCTTAAAATGCCTAAACCCTTCCCGTTCCTTAGCACTGGCGCTGCAGACGCTGACCAGCCCTTCTGCGTTGGCACTGGTTTCACAGGACAAAGTTAACACCGGGACTGGTCCCTGCCCCCACCCACTGCTGCAGAGTGGGGCTGGCTGGTCAAGAGCCCGTGGGCAGATGCCCTGCTCTTCATCACCCACACGGCCAGCACCAAGCAGGGCTGCAGCCACACAGCTGCAGGAAGGTCTCCGAGAAAAGAGAGGGATGTCTGTGTTTGACGGGGGGGTGGTCTGTGGGAAATGGCTTTGATTTTGCTTGCAGAAGTCTCCCCTAAATTATCACTGTCTTTTTCTCCTGTGACAGGATCATATGCCCAGAGGCAGCAGATGTCCAACAGCAGCTCCATCACCCAGTTCCTCCTCCTGGCATTTGCAGACACGCGGGAGCTGCAGCTCTTGCACTACTGGCTCTCCCTGGGCATCTACCTGGCTGCCCTCATGGCCAACGGCCTCATCATCACCATCGTAGTGTGCGACCACCACCTGCACACCCCCATGTACTTCTTCCTCCTCAACCTCTCCCTCCTCGACCTGGGCTCCATCTCCACTATTGTCCCCAAAGCCATGGCCAACTCCCTCTGGGACACCAGGGACATCTCCTACTCAGGATGTGCTGCACAGCTCTTCCTGATTGTCTTTTTCCTTTCAGCAGAGTATTTTCTCCTCACCATCATGGCCTATGACCGCTTTGTGGCCATCTGCCAGCCCCTGCACTACGGGACCCTGCTGGGTAGCAGAGCTTGTGTCCACATGGCAGCAGCTGCCTGGGCCAGTGGGTTTCTCTATGCTGCGCTGCACACGGCCAATACACTGTCACTGCCGCTCTGCCTAGGCAATGCCCTGGGACAGGTCTTCTGTGAAATCCCACAGATCCTCAAGCTCTCCTGCTCACACACCTACCTCAGGGAAGTGGGGCTAATTGTGGCTAGTGCCTCTTTATTATTTGGCTGTTTTGTTTTCATTGTGCTGTCCTACGTTCAGATCTTCAGGGCTGTGCTGAGGATCCCCTCTGAGCAGGGGCGGCACAAAGCCTTTTCCACGTGCCTCCCTCACCTGGCCGTGGTCTCCCTCTTTCTCAGCACTGCCATGTTTGCCTACCTGAAGCCCCCCTCCATCTCCTCCCCATCCCTGGACCTGGTGGTGTCAGTCCTGTACTCAGTGGTGCCTCCAGCAATGAACCCCCTCATCTACAGCATGAGGAATGAAGAGCTGAAGGGTGCAATGTGCAAACTGATAGCTGGATCTTCTTCTGAAGGAATAAAATTTTGAATAGCATTTATAATGTAATTCATCACAGACCCAGACTGTCTTCTGAATGTGTTGTAGTTGCTCATGGTATTTCATTTCTGATAAAGGTGTCGCCCCCATTCTGATTCCTTCTGTGATTTTCTTTTCAGAAGGTGCCCTGCTCTCTCTTCATCTAACAAAGCCAAAGGGCCATTAAACAATTTTATTTTTCCTTTGATTCTTTCTTCCAAGGCCTTTCTGGAGCTGCAGGGACAGTTCCTGTATCCACAGACGGAGGGGAAAAGATTCCTGGCATGGCAGCAGTACCAGGGAACACCAGCACTTGGCTCTCCAGTGCTGTCCTCCTTCCACTTCCACACTCCCCTTCTGACCCCCTGCCTTGGTGTAAGGCCTGAGTGCTCTGGCAGCTTGGTCACCGCAGTGCTGCGTGGCAGTCCTGTGAGTGCAGGCAGGGGCAGGCAACGGGCACTCTGTGACGGTTCTGGCCCCCATCAAATGTTATGCGTTTGTGGAGACCACCTGAATGCAGCACTGCAACGTGCTTCCTTGAACCGAGGTCCCCGTGCCCATTGCTCATGACGAGGGCCATCTCCGCGAGGTGCCGAGCAGGGCGCGACACCCCCGGGCTGAGGTGCTGCCAGCCTCTGGCAGGGGCAGCAGGAGGCCAGGCAGTCACTGTGCCCGCTGCAGTGCTCTGCCTCCGCACGTGCCAGGGACGGGCTTGTGCCTCTGAGCACCCCTGTGTGCATGAGGCTGGGGTTCAACCACGGCAGCAGTGCATGAGGCCAGCTGAGGTGGGGACACCTCCCAGGGCACCGCCGTTCCTGTGTGTGACTGCAGGAACAAAGGCCACTGTCCCAGGGAGATTCATCTCACCTGCCTTGGGCAGGGTCATTGCAAGTGCCTCTGTCTGATCACGGCACCCTTTCTGGATGGTGCCCTCAAATGTGTCCGAGCAATCAGGGAGGTTCTGGGGTCCTGGCAAAAGGCAGACATCCAGCCTTTGTTCAGGAAAAGCAAGAAGGACAATTGGGAGAAATACAGGCTGGTCATCCTCACCGTAGTGTCTGGGGAAATGCTTGTCACGTCGCTGCTGCCTGAGAACATGGCAGCACAGCAGCAGGCACACCGCTTGCTCGTGTCTATGCGAGAAGCTGAAAGGCTCGCAGCCTTGGAAGAGCGCGGTGAGGCCGTGGCATGGTCAGGGGAAAGGCCTCAAGGAGGGTGACGGGTCGGGATGCCCCCCTGAAGGGTGGTTTCCCCGGTGGTGGAGCTTTCCTTGGAGGTAGGGAAGAGCAGGAGGGAGAAGCACTGCCACCCAGTGCAGCTGGGAAAGTGGAGACTGGAGGTCAAGAGGAGGAAATGTCACTCAAGGGCTTGTGCTGTGGTGGGAGACGTCGTCCAGAAGGAGTGTGAGATCAGTCCATGTGTGTGTGTTTGCAGGAACAGCGTGTGAGGGTGGGCAGACATCGGTGCATGTGTGGCAAGGGCAGGGTGAGAGCAAGGTGGGGAAGCCAGATGGGTGCCTGCAGCCTGCCGGGGAAAAGCAGCAGCCATGGGACAGCGTAGGACAGCGTGAGATGGAAGGCAAAGGGCACGGGCAAGGCTGGAAGTCACCAAGAGAACCCAAGGGTTGTCCCCTTGCGTACGGCCATTGTCTCTGCCGTACAGAGTGCAGTTTATGGCACCTGCAGTGTCCTTGGCCATCTCTTCCACTCCTGTGGATAACTTTATCACTGCCTTCCCCAATGCAGCAGCCCCTCGCCAAGGAATAAACCACCCAGCAGAAGAGTGAAACACAGTGGGTCTCCCTGTAAGAGGTGGTTGATTCTTCCCGTATCTCCGCAGGTAAGTTGTTCACCACCGACTGTTGTCCAGTGTCTCAGTCAGTCATATCAGGAAAAATCCCACCATCTTGGTGGTACATCTACCCAACCATCTTGGTGGTAACGCTTTTTGTGCTGCACTGGCACATATCCAGCACCACCCAGTGCCCAGTGGAACGTTCCAGTACCTACTGCTAGTTAGTTCTGACAGCTTCATGAATTGCATTGAGCAATCACAATGTGGGTAGGGCCCCACAAAGAGCAGAGTTCCATTTTGGTGTGTCTTGGCTTCATTTTAGTAACACACTTCACACTGAGTGTGGATTCAGTATTGCCCAGGTCTGGAGGTCAGTCTCGTTCCAATGAGTGTATTTTGGTCTTAGCCACAAGTTATGCCCACTGGTCCCAAATGGGATGGGGATACCAGCTACAGGCATTCCTGCATGAGGACATTCAGGGAAATGGGTACAAACCCAACAATCACTCTTCTTAAAAACATTCATCGATCCTTCCATCATTTTCAAATGAGTATTCCATGTCCATGACTCCTCCCGATCCCACCCAAGCTGAGGATTTAGCATACTACATCACAGGCCAAATTCTATACATCTGTAAAACAGGTTTCAACATATATCTACAAAGGAGAGACAAGTAGCAGACTCCAGCTTCCCTGTAGACAGCCCAGTCTTATCTGGGGTCGCATTTCAGTCATTCACTTATATGCTGTCTGGCAATAATGCAAGATCCTGAACCTAGAACTTCATGATTCTGGAGGTAGTTTCAAGCATAAAGGTTTTTTGTTGCTTGACAGTCCATTCTGGTGATGTGGCTGGTTAAACCCTGCTATGGCACGTCCATGGAGTGACTCCTTCAAGCTTGACAGCAGCGTAGGTGCTGAGAAAAATCTGGAAAGGTCCTTTCACTTCTCTTCAACGGTTCATCCAACCACATTCTAAGATACACGCAATCTCCGGGTTGGTAGTGATGTACAGGCACGTCCAGGGACAGATCTGCGCTCACAGTGACGTACCTCTGGAGAGAGGACAGGACCTTTCCTAAAGACTGAGCATACTCTTTTAAGCCATGTTTTCCTTCTATTATTTTGGGATTCAGTCCCATTTCTGTCACCTGGCAAGGTTTACCATGTATCCTTTCCAAAGTCTCTCCTTCCGTTTACGCTGAATCCTGTATCTGTAGCAATGGTGAGGGAAAAGCATCTGACTGCTCTCTCTGAGGTTCTTGGCAGATTTTACTCATCTGTCCTTTCAGGCTTTGCTTCATTCTTTCTACTATCCTGCTTGATTGAGGTCTCCATGGAGTGTGGAGATCCCATTTTACCCATCCTAGTTTAGCTAAAAGGTGAAGGGCTTCTACTACCAAGTGTGGACCCCAACACCCAAAGAAAGTCCTATGCGTACCCCAAATCTCAGTATTATGTCTGAACTTACACTAATGATACTTCTTATTGGTGCGGCAAGGGAAAGCTTCCAGCCAGCCTGAAAAAGCATCTGTCATGACTAAAAGATACTGATACCCGTTTTGCTGCATTAACTTGGAAAAAGTCTATTTGACAGTAATCCCCTGGGCTTTGTCAGCCCTGGGAAAGGTCTTTGGGGGTACGTGAAGATACTTCTTCAGGCATAACTCATGCTTCTTCACTCTGCTTTTTGTTTTCCCAGGCATGGTACATTTAGAACTTGCCCTTTCAAGGCTTTTAACATCCTCTCAATTCCCCTGTTGCCTTCGCAGGTGCGCGGTGACCTGGTTCAGGAACGGCACGGCGGCCAACCCCAGGCTGCTCGGTCCATCAGCACGCGGACACCAATGTGGTGGATGGCAAAATGGTGTTTATTGATAAGTGGCGCGGCATTATAGAGCTTGGGTTTACAACATCCCTTCCGTCTGCTTACGTCATAAGCTAAACGCTATTGGCTATCCAGAGAGGGGCTCTATATTTCCATACAGCGCGACATCTTCCGACCGCCAAGCCCTAACTACCTACATTTCCCCCCTCCCTATGGATAATTGAATCAGCTAAAATATAACAATCAAAATCTTAATTTAATTTATATTCTATGGTTTGTAAAAATATTAAAAGAATATTGTATCAACTTGACTAAAAAACATAAGGCACAGCGGTCAGGTGGAAGGTAAGGGGTAATTGATAATACCAAGGAATGAATTAGGGTAAGCTAGAGGTAGCTAAGGGTAATACCAAATGGGACTTAAAAGTTAAAGCAGTTGATGGCGTTCTAGCAGCATAACGTCGACTTTCTCTAGGTGGCTCTTGACAAATGACACGAGCTTATTCAGTATACAGGGTCCAAAGATCAGCGCCATGATGATCACTGCAATCGGCCCTGCCAAGGTAGATATCAGGGTGCGTAACCACGGTGAACGGGCAAACCACGATTCAAGCCACCCTTGTTGGGTTTCCCTGTCTCTCTTTCTTTTTTCTAGCCTTTCTCTAAGTTTGGCCATTGTATCTCTGACAACCCCAGTGTGATCTGCGTACACACAACATTCTTCTCTTGATGCCACACATAACCCGCCTTGTTGTAAAAACATGAGATCCAATCCTCTACGATTTTGTAAAACTACTTCGGACAACGACCTCAGTGACTTTTCCAAAGCGCTGATCGATGGTTCAATGTGAGCCAGATCCTCATCCACTGCAATTCTGAGGGACTGGAACTTCTGGTTCTGTTCGACTAATGAGGCTATACCTGTTCCTGCCCCTGCGGCCCCTATGACTAGCAAGGTAGCTATAGTCAGAGCGGTGATGGGTTCTCGCTTTTGGATATGATGCGAAGCTGGAAGGGTTTGATGAGTATAAACGTATTCCTCAGGATGGTATACGATTCTCAGAATAATCCTTACCTGTATTCAAAATTCATGGTTTCCTTTGAGCAGTTTAAGAGATACACATGGGGTAATTCCGGATTTTGAACATATCCATTTGGTGTTTTTGACAGGAACTAGCCAATCAGCTTTCGATAGCTCTTCTGATGTGGACTCGTTCAAACACAGAGGCCTTTTTTCAAGGGGTATTTCGCCGACACATCTACCCCGCCCTGATACATATTGCATTGTGACTCCTGGGTTGTCCTTGGAGCTCCACACACAATGTATGGGGTTGGGCCCGCTAACGAGTTCCGGTTCATAGGGTATACCTACTGCCTCATAAAGAGGGGGCCTTATGTCATAACAAAGCCAACAGTTTGTTGTCATGGCGGGATTAGTAGAGTTCAGTATCTGATATGTTACATTCATCAGGCTCCATAGAGGAGGCAGGTCAAATTCTAAGGTATTCGGAGCTTCGGTGTTGTCGGGGGTCGCATCTTTAATATTGTTTTCAGTATTATATATAGGTGTCTGTGGGTTAAGAACCGGGTTAGGGCCAATTGCTTGGGGTGCTTGTAGCACAATCCTGATAATCTGTATCACTACCCTCGGGTCTGTATTGTCGGAGTGTATAAATACTGACCACATTCTCCCCACTGCCCAGCCCATGTCAGCTGGGTTTTGAATTCTCACATTTAAATGTGTACAGGTACTTTTTTTGATTGACGACTGAAGATAATAGCCACTAGGCCCAAATTTTGGAGGGTCACACCTATCTGGCCCCCACATTACGCGCAGAAATTTGTCCTCTCTTTCTGGTTTCCATCTATCACTCGTTACAATGGTCTCACATCCCCAATATCCACAAAAATAATATCCTGGATAGTTACAATAGCTTTTTCCTGAGTTTGAACTGGGGCACCAATACGTCCTCCATGGCACTTTAGATCTATATTTTCCCAGTCCGGGAAATAAATCATTGACTGTAAACGTAAAAGTCGGGGTACCCGCTGTTATATTCTCCTTTATCACTCGACTGCTTATGGGGTCCCGTAGGACCCACTTGAATGGCTGATGGTGATTATAATCTGGTTCTGTCTTTCCTGCAATGACAAGTCCTAGAATCAAGTTCATACAAAGGCATCGCATTCCCCCTTTTTGGAGGCTATTTGGTCGTTATCCGAATCTGGGTGGTGCAGGATTCCCAAGTTTAGTCAGGACAGTTGTCGACTTGTCATTTTCTCTCGTCGGTGGGATGTACGGGACACGGGGGTGTCCGATGATCTGGTCCTGCAAAGAAAAACTCACAGTTTTCATTAGTTTTATTCTGAAGGTCTGCTTTGATAGACTTAAGTGGACACCACTTAATTCTGTTGTCTTTTCTGACCGCAGCATACCCTCGCCCTGTCAGAACTAATTTCCACCCTTGTTCCCACCCTCCTAGCTCATTTCTGATCATGACCAACGGGCCTTCTTCTAGCGCTCGAGTGGCCCAGTACTTCTGGGCAGGGCTATTCACCTCGTCTCCCCTGGGGAACTGGTTTAGTGCTACTAGGGCAGTCCGTAGTAAGCGTGCCTGGTCCCCTGAGGGAATGGCGTTGGTAAAACCTTCTGGTTTTGCTAATACTTCTAATTTAGATTTCAGAGTTTGATTTGCCCGTTCAACTATGGCTTGTCCTGTGCTGTTACATGGGATGCCGTGTATTAGAGTAATACCCCTTTTCAGAGCGAATGCCTGGACTGCTTTAGACACAAAATTCGGACCATTGTCTGTTTTGATCTGATTAGGGACACCAACCCACGCCATGGTTGTCAGCCAATGTTGGATGGTTGCTTTAGCGTCGGTCTTAAGGTGTTGTGTAGCTACAATCACCCCGCTGTATGTGTCTACAGTTACTGCTAGCCATGCTCGAGGTTTTAGTAATTGACAGAGCGTAAAATCTGTCTGCCACACCTCAGAGGCTTTAAGACCTCTGGGGTTGATTCCACTAGACCACAATGGTGCTTTTTGACAGTGGGGACATGTAGCTACTATATGTTTCTCATCAGTGGCCGAAATCCCACATCTCTTTGCTAGTGCTTTAGCTCTGATGTGGAGAGACTCATGTAATTGGCGGGCATCTCTTAATGTCCACAACCCTTTTACAGCGGCATCTGCTTTGTCGTTGCCGAATTGGAAGAACCCTTTGATTGGGATATGGCTGTTGATGTGGATGACTGATATAGTGCCCTTTCGGGAAAAAAGCGCTTCTTCTAGCATCAGAGCTATTGCAGATGTTGACACGCCAGGCCCTGACATGGCTAAGCAAAGCTTGGCCACGAACATTGAATCAGTTACTATATTGAGATGTATGTCGGGAACAGTCCGCACGCCAACACAACAGCTGTCGCTTCCAGCTGTTGGACTGAGATCGGAAATACAACGGAAAAAGCAAACCGCTCCTTGTCCTCCTCATGCAGATGTATCGAGAAAAAACAGTCTTTAATATCAGGGACAGCACAAGATTCTCCTTCCGGTATCATAGAGTTCAAGGGCAGCAATGTTTGAACAGGACCCATTGGCTGGATTTTTTTGTTTACTTCACGCAGGTCATGGAGGAGATGAAATCCCTCGCCTGCTCGTTTGGGTATTACAAAAACTGGGGTGTTCCATGGGCTAGTGGAAGGCTCTATATGACCTCGTAGTTCGCGGTCGACTAAGTCGAGAAGGGCATCCATTCGAGGCTTTGGCAAGGGCCACTGCTCGACCCAGACTGGGTCGGATGATTTCCATGTCAGTCTGATCGGTGGGAGTGGGTGTACGGCAGTGGCCCTTACTGTAAATTTGTCACCCTGGCTTTTAAAAAGGCTAGGGCGTCCCTTCCCAACAGGGGTGGGACTCCTGACATGACGTATGGGAAGAGGGTAATGGTCTTCTCCGGTCCCTTTTCAGTGTGAAGCATGATTTGCTCCCAGCTGAGCACTCTTCCAAGCTCGGGTTAGTCCCCCGACTCCATCTACCATGGGGGCGTCTTCCGATTTCCAACGTGGGGGCCAGTTCGTTTCAGGGATAACTGTAACTTCTGCTCCAGTGTCAATTAAAAAGGGGATGCTAATGGTGGTGTCATCCGAGGTATTATGGAGGGAACAGATCCCCTATACCACTAGCGGGCTGTCACACTTTACTGCCAGGGCCACCCAGGGGTCTCGCCCCCAAGCGGTGGTCCCTGCTGTCCCTGGGATGGAGGCCAGGTTTGCGGGGTTGTCGGCTGGGCCATAAAGTTGGTTGCTTCCCTCGGGGGCAACGGGTTCGGGAGTGACCCCCCCTGTCTGGGGTTGGTGTAATGGGGCCGCCTGACATCCCAAGTGGGAGAGGGCTGTGTGCGGCCCGGGGGCCCCCTCCCTTTCCCGTTTCCCTGCTTTTTAAGCCTGCATTCCTTCGCGAAGTGCCCTCTCTTTCCACAGGCCCAACACGGTCCTTTAGATCGCTTTTGTGGGAGGAGCGCCATCGGCGGGTCTCCCGACTGGGGACAATTGGTCATCACATGGCCTGGTTGGCCACATTTGAAGCATGTCATCACGCTAGCCAGTGCACGAACAGCCACTTGGATTGGGGCCAGGTGCTCCTCGCTCACAACATGTTTAATCATGTCCGCGAGACTTGACCTCGGTGGCAGTGATTGCAGGATTTCTTTGGTTTTTAGATTAGACTGTTGCCGCAAACAGTCTGCGATGACTGGGCCTTTTGCCTCCGAGGGCAGGGCCGAGGAATCGACTGCTGCTTGGAGGTGATCTACAAACTGTGTAAAAGTTTCACTTTCTTTTTGTTTTATTGTGGACCATGGCGATGGCTTGACAATAACTCTAGAGGTCGTGCGAATGGCTTCTCTAGCTGCACAAGTAATTGCCATAACTTCATGGGCCCGCAGACCCTGGGCTTGTGCTTGGGGGGTAATCATTGTTGGGTCTGTACCCATCAACCGCTGTAGGCTGGAGCCATGTAGCGGATGATCCGCTCCGGTTACTCGGGCTAACTGCCTCGCACAGTTCTCCTCCCATTCTTGATTAAAAACAATCATCCCTGCCCCATCAAAAATCAACCTACAAGTTTGTTTTATATCAAACGGGAGCAAATCATCTCCCCCAAAAAAACCATCTATGAGGGTGGAGACCATGGCCGCATTGAGTCCTTTGTCTGTGATTGCTTTAACAATCGCTCGTATATCCTTAGGGCTTAAGGGGGAATGGACCCTCTGTCCCCCGTCTGTCACTCGGACCGGGAATGCTAGTGCGTCCGATGGGGCCCAATCGGCACATGCAATTTGTATTTTTCTCCAATCTGTGAGAGGAATTTCTGTCCCCTTATGTCTTTCTTTCCCCGTGAGTGGTGATATTTTGGTCTTTGTATTTGCCAGCCAAGTCTGCCATGCAGAGTCTGAGCCGGAGTCAGAGCCCGACTGACTGCTCACTTCCGGGTGCTGGTGGTATGTGGTCAGGCTTCGGCCCCTCCCTTGCCTTGCGTAATCGGGCGGTTCTTTCCCTTTCTGCCCGCCCCGCCTTCCACTTGGGGAGGCGCCTGCCTTATAAGGGCAGTTTTGGGGAGGGTCATTCTGATTAGCTTTCCGCCCCTCGCTGGTGCTCTTTTCCCTTTTTTGGTCATGCCAATCACTCTTTTCCTTCCCATTCCCCTCCCCCTCCCCTCGGTGTGCGCCTGTTAACTCTAGCGCTCCCTCCCTGCTCCCGCCGGGGGCGGTCTCGCCCCGCCCTTCCCCTTGCTGCTTGGCGCCATCTTGGGGCGCACAGGGCGGTGGTTCAGTCCATGTAGTTTCGGCCTCGGCTTTCGCCTCAGCGCCCCTGGCCTCTGCAGCCAGCTTGCCCCAAAAGGAGTCCGCCGAGGGTCCTGTGGGCGAGTTGGAGAAGGAAGAGTCTGCTGGACGCTGAGTGGGCGCGTCACTGTTTTGTCGGCTTTCAGGGTCGGCGGAACCCTCCTCAGCCGGGGGGCGTGAGGTTTGCGCAGTCGCCCCATTTCCCACTCCCGGGGTGGTTAACAGACAATCCCTGGCAGCATTCCAGGTCTCCTGCTCCTGTCTAGCTTTTTGGAGAGCCTGGACGACTTTCCCCCATGCTTTCAGATTTTTCCCACTACCAATAGACATCGTTTCGTCACATAAAGCGTGGGAGCATTTGTCCCACACATCTGGGTGGAGTATATCCACCGGCTGGTCAATGACCCCGAGCTCTAAATGTCTCACAACTGCAAGAGTAAAATCTTTGGGCTTACAAGCAATACCCCACTGCTTATGCAGCTGTAATACGACCTTCACAAGAGCTTCCATCCTCTTGGTTGGTCCGGGAGCATCCTCCCCGCCGGGCTGGTCCTGCCGCTCCGGCCGCTGTTTACCCGACTCCAGGTGAATGTTCCCGGGTTTCGGCACCACTTGTTGCCTTCTCAGGCGCGCGGTGACCTGGCCTAGGAACGGCACGGCAGCCAACCCCTGGCCGCACGGTCCATCAGCTCACAGACACCAATGTGGTGGATGGCAAATGGTGTTTATTGCTGAGCAGCGCGGCACTATATAGCCTATATTTACAGTGTCGCTTCCGTCTGCTTACATCATAAGCTACAAGCTGTTGGCTACCTGGAGGGGAGCCCTGTGTTTTCGTACAGCGTGACATCTTCCGGCCGCCAGCCCCTACCTAGCAACACACGTGTCTGCCAATGCCAGGAGGAGGAACTGGGTGATGGAGCTGCTGTTGGACATCTGCTGCCTCCAAACATAGGGTCCTCTTCATGAAGCAAATATAGTGACAAGTCAGGCAAGACTTCTGTGAGCCAAGTGAAAGCTGTTTCTCCTAGATGCGCCCCCGGTGCCCCATGTCCCCCCCTCTGCCGTTCCTAGGAGAGCTCCCTTCCGAGCCGTGGCTGGAGCTGTGCTGAGTGCTGGCCGAGTGTGCTGTGAGGAGCAGGGGCTGTGCCCGCTGGCTGCCCAGCAGTGAGCCCTGCTCTGCAGCAGGGGCTTCATGGGAACCCTGGGGGCAGGGGCCAGTCCTGGCCTTGCCCTGGCTTAGCACAAACTGCTCCCAGCACAGAAGGGCCTGTCAGCCCTGTGGCTCAGCACCACACTGCTATCCAAAGACACCCAGGGCTCACTGTGTGCCCTGGAAGCAGCACAGACCTTGGCTGGACACCCAAAACAGATAGTCAAGGGTCCTGATCATGGAAAGCTCGAGACAGAGCATCAGCTCCTCCCCCAGCCTCACAGACTGCATTGCCCACAGCATCATCAGTTAGGGGAAAGCTGGGACACCTCCATGCTGAGGACATGTCTGCAAAGGAGGACCCACAAGGTCTGCCCCTGAGCCGGCAGCTGAAACCCCTATTGCCAGAGAGCCTGTCTGCAATCCCAGTAGCATCTGAGCAAGGCCAGGAGAGAGACAAAGGGACTCTCGGGAACTCCTTCCCCTTGCCCAGCCCGGCACACCACCTCCCACACAGCAGCGGTGCAGGACAGTCACCCTCAGGCTCTGCTCAGCGAGAAATGGCAGCGTGGCAGCAGGAGAGATGCACTTCATCCCTTCTGCTGCTCTGCTGGGCCAGGGGGTGTTGAAACACATGAAACCAACGGTCTAAAGGCTGTGCTGGGTGGGAGAGGAGAGCAGAGGTGTGTTGCTCAGGGAAGGCACCTGCACGGCAGACCATGGCCAGGAGGTGCCCCTATCTGCCCTGCATCAGGGTTCCCCTCAGCATCTCCCCCCTCCCTGCCCAGGGCTCTGCTGCCTGCAGCTATCCCTGCCAGCAGCTCTTTCTCTGGCCCCAGGGCTCTTCCCTGCCAGCGCTCACAGAGCCCAGCTCAGCCCCTGTGTGCCCAGCTCTGCCCTGCAGCCGCTCTCTGTCTGCAGGCAGGAACAAACAGCTCCCCCAAAGCCTGAGGGAAAAGGAGAGCTGATGCTGGTTTCATCTGCAGCGTGCTGGGGAGGGAAGGCACTTGCTCAGCTTCCTCATCAACCTCCCTGTGATGCTTTCAGCATCTAGGCCCCTGCTCTGACCTGCACAGCTGAGTTTCCATTGCCACCAAGCAGAGCCACAGAAAAGTGGCAGCAGAGATTCAGGCAAGCACAGAGCCAAGCAGTGATCCCTGCCATGAACATATGGACAGGGCCTGAGAGGCAAGTCTCCAAGTACGGTCCAGCTGATAAGCGGGGATGTGCTGGAGCTTGTGGGCCATCAACCTTGGGAGGACGGCCATAAAACCTTGGCAGGATGGCTACAAACCTCGGGAGGACAAGGCATGTGAATAGGTAACAACTGACAGGAGGAGTCAGGCTGAGTAAAGATAAGGGAATGAGGAACAGATGGCCCAAAAGAGAAGTAACAACTTTGTGCTGATTGATGACTGTTGAAACTTACTTAAAGCGCTCTTTGTAGTTAACCAAGGAGGGATTGCCTAGTATGTAATGTGTAGTTTAAAGAACCAATCTGTTTAAAGCGTGCGGCCTCTGATAACGTATATAAACTTGTGATTGTATACAATAAATCGACACTTGCTTGCATCAAGCAGCGTCCCGTCTCTCATCGCGGCAGTTGGAGCCCTGCCCCTGTTTCCCTGCAGGCTGTAGGCACCGTCTCGCTGCCCTGCCTTGCTCTCACCCCAACATTGCCATGGGCTGGCTGATCCAGGCTCCCTCTGGCTGAGCTCTTGCACCGCAGCAGGACCCCTGGAGTGACAGTTCTTCCTCCCGATAGTCACTCTCCACCATCAGAGCTTGCCTTTGTCACATTTTTTCCTCTCTTGAGATTTTTCCCACTGCCCAGCAAAGCTTTACCATCTCAGAAACTACGCTTCAAGCAGGGAACCCAACCTGTTCGGGGGTTTTTTGTGGTCTTTCCCCTCAAAAAAGTGAAGTCACCTCCACATGGTCTTCCAAACCACATGGCTGCTGCTGGCCTTTCAGCTGTTTCCAGAGACGTGACCAAGCCCTGTGCCTGCTGCTGTCCTGTCATGTCCACAGGCAAAATGGACATGACAAGCCCTATCCCAGCCCTTCTCCTGGATGGGGCCTGTGGGGTCCCTTGGCAGAGGGACTGTCCCAGCCACGTTCCTGATGCTGGCCTGTCACCTCCAGAGGCAGAACTGACCTCACAGGCCCCTCACAGCCAGGCACGTCCTCCTGCATGAGGAGTTCCTGAGACCCAGGTGCCCTCCTAATACCAGACCCCTCCATCACCCTCCTTTTGTCCAGGGGTGTGACCACCGAAAAACAAGTTTGTTTTTCTCAGATTTATCAAATACCTTTCCTGCAATCCATTTGAGTGGAGAAACATTCTTCAGATGAGCTCCTCTATTTGTGTTGACACATTCTATAGATGCTCTTATATCTCTATGGTTTGTTTTTTGGTTGGACTGACCTTTAACTGCGCAGCTGAGGCAGGGTCAGCTAGAGCAGCCTGCTCAGCAACGTGTCTAGGTAGGCTTCCAATACCATAGAAGCACAGAAACAGAATCATTGAGGTTGGAAAGGACCTTAAAGATCATCACATCCAACCGTAACCTGAGTATCAGTAAGTCATCACTGAACCATGTCCCTAAGCACTGCAACTGTGTATTTCTGAAACACCTCCAGGGCTGGAGATTCCCCCAGCTCCCTGGGCAGCCTGTTCCAATGCTTGACCACCCTTGCAGTGAAGATGTTTTTCCTCATATCCATTCTGAACCTCTCCTGGTGTAACTTGAGGCTGTTGCCTCTTGTCCTGTCACTTGTTATCTGGCAGAAGAGACCTACCCCCACTCATCTACAACCTCCTTTCAGGTACTTCTAGAGAGCAGTAAGGTCTCCCTGAAGCCTCGCCTGCTCTAGACTGAACAAGCCAAGTCCTCTCAGACCCTCTTCACCCAAGCAAGGCTCCAGACCCTTCACCAGCCTTGTTGCCCTTCTCTGGATACACTCCAGCAGCTCAACGTTTCTCTTGAACTGAATGGCCCAAACCACAAACGCTTTGTTTGACGTGTGGCCTCAGCAGTGCCGAGTACAGGGGGTCCATCACTGCCCTGGTCCTGCTGGCCACACTGTTTCTGATACCAGACACGATGCTATTGGCCTTCTTGGTCATCTGCACACAACTGCTGGCTCATGCTTAATCATCTGTCAATCCTCACCCTCAGGGTACTTCCCCAGCAGGCAGCCTTCCAGCCACTCTGCCCCAAGCCTGTAGAGTTATGTGGGGGTGTGGTGAGCCATGTGCAGAACTGGCACTCCTCCTGGATGAACTTCATACAACTGGACTCAGCTGAACACTCCAACCTGTGCAGACCCCTCTGCAGAGCCTTCCTGCCCTCAAGGAGATCAGCACTTCCACCCCACTTGATGTTGTATGCAAACTCACTGAGGGTGCACTCAATCCAGACCATTGATAAAGTTCTGAAGTAGGACTGGCCTCAACACTGAGCCCATGGATCACCAGTAATTATGGGTCGTCACGTGGGTGTCACTCCATTTACTACCCCTCTTGGGGCTTGGCTGTCCAGCAAGCTCTAACCCAGCATGCAGAACACATACCAAAGCCATGAGCAGCCAGGTTCTCCAGGAGAATGCAGTGGGAGATGTTGTCCAAGGCTTTTTTAAGGTCCAGGTAGAGAACACCCCCAGGCTTTCCCTCATCCGCTAGGCAGGCCACCTTGTCACAAAATGAGATCAGATTCATCAAGCAGGCCCTGCCTTTCATAGATCTGTGCTAGCTCGTCCTGACCTCCTGGTTGTCCTATGCTTGCTGTTGGCTGTTGTTCAGGATGATCAGCTCCACAACCTTCCTGGCACTACGATCAGGTTGACAGTCCTAGGAACCTCTTTTCTACGTTTCTTGCAGGTGGGCACCACTTTGACTAACCCCCAGGCTTCTGGTGCCTTCCCAGTATAGCCAGGAGTCTTGATAGTCACCCCTGGGGGAATGCATTTAGAGAAACAGACCAACGGTTTTCACAGTGTTCCTGGATCACGGCATGTCCATAGCCAAGGTCACTTTCCAAAGCACTTTGTCCTCCCTGGACATGAGGTTCACCTGCACCACATGTCCTCTGGGGCTGCAGAGGCAACACAGACAGACATGTCCTCTCCTGCCAGCACTGCACAGTCCAGCCCTTTGTCCCTCTGGTCTTGAGGACAGCTGGGTTTCCTCTCCTTAGGGACATTGCATTTCACCGTTACAGTGCCACCTGCCAACCACCCCAGTATGCTCTGCAGCAAAATTTAGCATGCATTGGACTTTGGGCACTTGGTACCCGCTATTTTTGTTACATGTTTGATCTTGGCCCTGGTGCCACAGCTGAGGTCCAACACGTCCCTTCTCTGCCATAAAGAACCTAAATCAGGGAGAGCAAGGGGCCAAACTCTTACTTAACCAGCCTGAGGAAGCCTTTAGGATCAATGACCTCACATCTTACTGCGGACTTTTCTGACCCCGTGGGTTTACATGGCAAGGGTTTGGGAGCGGTCATGGGGTTTGTAGGGCTGACAAAGGTGAGAAGAGGTCAAGAGTTGGCCCCATGGCCAAGAAAGCCACATTCGGCTGGCTCTGAAATGGACCTGCTACCTCCCTGAGCTCATAAGTAATTCTAGCTGTGAATTCTCTCTGTGAAAAACCAATGCAAGAAAGGACATAAGACAGTGTGCAGCATTTGTAAGAGAAAGGCGTGAGAAACAAGGCACAGGAACAGCCCTACAAACACCACGTGAGTGAAGAAGGAGGGGGAGCAGTGAGGGAGAGGCTTGCTGGGCTCATGGAAGCCAATGGTCAACCCAGTGACCCCGACATTCACAGGTCAGCACAGTGACAATGTTCCTTTAGGTGTCTGTAGGTTCTTTACATCAGCATTTTAGCATTGCTGCCAGATGGGCCAACAGCTGTGATGCTCAGCTGGATCTGAAACCCTGTGTCACCCCTGTCCACCTTGGCTCCAGCAGCAAAGGAATTATGGAGTCTCATCTCTCAGGGGCAGTGAGGCAGGAGAGTAGCAGAGTGCAGGTGCCGGGCCTCAGGGTGGCAGGCTGTGGCCAATGCTGGGAACTTTCACTGGGCAGTATCACTCAAGGGAGAAGGATTCAGTGCAAGTGGTCACAAGGAGGCCATGAGGCCCCAGGGCCAGAGGACAACTCGCCTTCTCATAGGCCTTGGTGGCAGAAACAATGGCCGTACGCAAGGGGACAACCCTTGGGTTCTCTTGGTGACTTCCAGCCTTGCCCGTGCCCTTTGCCTTCCATCTCACGTTGTCCTACGCTGTCCCACGGCTGCTGCTTTTCCCCGGCAGGCTGCAGGCACCCATCTGGCTTCCCCACCTTGCTCTCACCCTGCCCTTGCCACACATGCACCGATGTCTGCCCACCCTCACACACTGTTCCTGCAAACACACACACATGGACTGATCTCACACTCCTTCTGGACGACGTCTCCCACCACAGCACAAGCCCTTGAGTGACATTTCCTCCTCCTGACCTCCAGTCTCCACTTTCCCAGCTGCACTGGCTGGCAGTGCTTCTCCCTCCTGCTCTTCCCTACCTCCAAGGAAAGCTCCACCACCTGGGAAACCACCCTTCAGGCGGGCATCCCGACCCGTCACCCTCCTGGTGGCCTTTCCCCTGACCATGCCACGGCCTCACCGCGCTCTTCCAAGGCTGCGAGCCTTTCAGCTTCTCGCATAGACACGAGCAAGCGGTGTGCCTGCTGCTGTGCTGCCATGTTCTCAGGCAGCAGCGATGTGACACGCAAGAAAGAAGCCCCTCGGTGGAGTGAGCCCAGGTCCTTAGGCAGAGGGGATCTCACAGCCCATGTGCCACCCAGGGGCCTTCTGCTGGCCTGCCCGAGACACTGGACAGATGGAGCTTAACAGCACGTGTCCCAGCCATGAGTCAGGGGCTGCCCTACGCGCTGTTTCCGGCAGAGGTGACCTCACCGCCCCTTTCCCAGGCACATTGCTGCTGTTGGGCTGTCCCCTCCGCAGGCAGAACTGGCCTCACTGCCCCCGTCACAGTCATTGGCTTCCTGCTGGGATGTGAGTCCCTGAGGCACAACTGACCACGAGATACCGTCCTCAGCCGTCACCCTCCCCGTGGCCCAGCACCCCAGCAGATAAAGGGAAGCTTCTCTCAGCACATTTATCTCATGGATTTCCTACCTATTATTTTGGGTGGAAGAACATTCCTCAGGGGAACTGCTCTGTTTCTACTGGACCCTGTTTTGTCTCTGCTTCTGCGCCTCTGTTTTCCCTTCTTCCCCCTGCTATCCCATCCCAACTGAGCTCTCCAGGGAAGTGAGTCAATGAGTCCTAGAATATCTCAGGTTGGGAGAGGCCCCTGTAAATCCCCTTGTCCAGCTGTCCTGCTGAAGGCAGGGTGAACTGGATGGCATCTCTCAAGGGCTCTGCCCACTTTGGCATCATCCACAGAAGGGTCTGAAAAGCCACTTTGTCAGCTTGTACTGGGAGACAATCAAGACATTCAACACAGTTGGCCCAACTGCTTGCACTGGAAGATGTCACTAGTCAGTGGCCACCAGGAGGACTTGACCACTGGTGACATTTGGTCTTGAGCCCCTGTGGCATATGATACACCGACTCTGGGAGCGGATTGAAGGCACGTAGACACTTGAAGACACCTCGAAGACACTTTATTAAAATTAAGCAAGACTTTTATACCTTTGCAGGGGGCTGACGTGTCAGCCTGTAACTGTGCTCAGCAATTTTCCACTCTGGGCTCTTTTTTTTATTACAGACACAGCAGCTCAGCAACTCCCTTTATCTACAAGGCCACAAGCTCTGCAGACCACTCCCTATCTTCAAGGTTCTCCTCTTGCTCCCATGGCTTCCTTCCAACAAGCATAACTGTGTCTCTCTCCCAAGGTCAGGTTTCGCTCCCTGATGCCGTTGAGCTAGCTCGAGACATAGCCACAAGCCGCCAGCCAACTTCCCACCCACAGTGTCCTCCATTTCTTCACTCCAGAAGTCACCCATCTGCCTATAGAGAAAGTGCAGGAGAAAAAGTCAAACCCCTTGCAAAGGTGCAGGTACAAACCATCCCCTTCTTGCCTCAATACGTATGGGTGCAGCAATCCCTTTGATGTCCCACAACTACCTGGAACTGGCTGCAGGAGTATTTCCACCGTCATTTCCCCAGACACTACGGTGAGGATGACCAGCCTGTATTTCTCCCAACTGTCCTTCTTGCTTTTCCTGAACAAAGGCTGGATGTCTGCCTTTTGCCAGGACCCCAGAACCTCCCTGATTACTCGGATACATTTGAGGGCACTGTCCAGAAAGGGTGCCGTGATCAGACAGAGGCACTTGCATTGAGCCTGCCCAAGGCAGGTGAGATGAATCTCCCTGGGACAGTGGCCTTTGTTCCTGCAGTCACACACAGGAACGGCGGTGCCCTGGGAGGTGTCCCCACCTCAGCTGGCCTCATGCACTGCTGCCGTGGTTGAACCCCAGCCTCATGCACACAGGGGTGTTCAGAGGCACGAGCCCGTCCCTGGCACGTGCGGAGGCAGAGCACTGCAGCGGGCACAGTGACTGCCTGGCCTCCTGCTGCCCCTGCCAGAGGCTGGCAGCACCTCAGCCCGGGGGTGTCGCGCCCTGCTCGGCACCTCGCGGAGATGGCCCTCGTCATGAGCAATGGGCACGGGGACCTCGGTTCAAGGAAGCACGTTGCAGTGCTGCATTCAGGTGGTCTCCACAAACGCATAACATTTGATGGGGGCCAGAACCGTCACAGAGTGCCCGTTGCCTGCCCCTGCCTGCACTCACAGGACTGCCACGCAGCACTGCGGTGACCAAGCTGCCAGAGCACTCAGGCCTTATACCAAGGCAGGGGGTCAGAAGGGGAGTGTGGAAGTGGAAGGAGGACAGCACTGGAGAGCCAAGAGGTGGTGTTCCCTGGTACTGCTGCCATGCCAGGAACCTTTTCCCCTCCGTCTGCGGATACAGGAACTGTCCCTGCAGCTCCAGAAAGGCCTTGGAAGAAAGAATCAAAGGAAAAACATAGTTGTTAAATGGCCCTTTGGCTTTGTTAGATGAAGAGAGAGCAGGACACCTTCTGAAAAGAAAATCACAGAAGGAATTAGAATGGGGATGATACCTTTATCAGAATTGAAATACCATGAGCAACTACAACAAATTCAGGAGACAGTCTGGGTCTGTGATGAATTACATTATAAATGCTATTCAAAATTTTATTCCTTCAGAAGAAGATACAGTTATCAGTTTGCACATTGCACTCTTGAGCTCCTGGTTCCTCATGCTGTAGATGAGGGGGTTCAGTGCTGGAGGCACCAGCGAGTACAGAACTGCCACCACCAGGTCCAGCGATGGGGAGGAGATGGAGGGGGGTTTCAGGTAGGCAAAAGTGGCAGTGCTGAGAAAGAGGGAGACAACAGCCAGGTGAGGGAGGCACGTGGAAAAGGCTTTGTGCCGTCCCTGCTCAGAGGGGATCCTCAGCACAGCCCTGAAGATCTGCATGTAAGACAGAACAATGAAAACAAAACAGCCAAATAATAAAGAGGCACAAGCCACAAGAAGCCCCACTTCCCTGAGGTAGGTGTGTGAGCAGGAGAGCTTGAGGATCTGTGGGATTTCACAGAAGACCTGTCCCAGGGCATTGCCTAGGCAGAGCGGCAGTGACAGTGTATTGGCCGTGTGCAGCGCAGCATAGAGAAACCCACTGGCCCAGGCAGCTGCTGCCATGTGGACACAAGCTCTGCTACCCAGCAGGGTCCCGTAGTGCAGGGGCTGGCAGATGGCCACAAAGCGGTCATAGGCCATGATGGTGAGGAGAAAATACTCTGCTGAAAGGTAAAAGACAATCAGGAAGAGCTGTGCTGCACATCCTGAGTAGGAGATGTCCCTGGTGTCCCAGAGGGAGTTGGCCATGGCTTTGGGGACAATAGTGGAGATGGAGCCCAGGTCGAGGAGGGAGAGGTTGAGGAGGAAGAAGTACATGGGGGTGTGCAGGTGGTGGTCGCACACTACGATGGTGATGATGAGGCCGTTGGCCATGAGGGCAGCCAGGTAGATGCCCAGGGAGAGCCAGAAGTGCAAGAGCTGCAGCTCCCGCGTGTCTGCAAATGCCAGGAGGAGGAACTGGGTGATGGAGCTGCTGTTGGACATCTGCTGCCTCTGGGAATATGATCCTGTCACAGGAGAAAAAGACAGTGATAATTTAGGGGAGACTTCTGCAAGCAAAATCAAAGCCATTTCCCACAGACCACCCCCCCGTCAAACACAGACATCCCTCTCTTTTCTCGGAGACCTTCCTGCAGCTGTGTGGCTGCAGCCCTGCTTGGTGCTGGCCGTGTGGGCGATGAAGAGCAGGGCATCTGCCCACGGGCTCTTGACCAGCCAGCCCCACTCTGCAGCAGTGGGTGGGGGCAGGGACCAGTCCTGGTGTTTAACTTTGTCCTGTGAAACCAGTGCCAACGCAGAAGGGCTGCTCAGCGTCTGCAGCACCAGTGCTAAGGACCAAGAAGGGTGAAGGCATTTTAAGACAGATTTAGTTTTTTTCACAGCTCCCCCATCTCTCCTGTTAAGTATTCTCGGATGTCAGAAAAGCAGAGCATTCTTGCTGCCCTCAGGTGGAACAGACTGAGGTCTGTGAGGTAAGAGGATTGCCTGTGGGTGAGTGCCCAGTGAGGGGAGGTGGTCTGTCCTGCTGGTTCCCGGTGTCTGTGGGCTTGCACCTTCCTGAGATGAATGGTGGCCACACTCCCATGTTACCCTGAAATACCACAAGGCACTGCTGAGAACAGACTGACCCACCACAGACCAGTAAAGGTTGTAGGCTTTCATCAGAACTCAGCATCCCACCCACAGCAAAGGATACACAGCTCATTTCACCCACCCCAACAGCGTTTTCTCCATCACAGAAACTCTACGCCTCTACGTGGGGCTTTCAGCTCACTAATGGGTGCGAGGGGACAGGTTTCCATTCTGGAGGGCAACGCACTGCTTGGAAGGGAACTTCAAGGAGGTAGCCAAGTGCCCTAACAAGAGCATCAGGTTCAGGGAGAACCAGCCTATTGCCCAGCTCCACATAGGGCATTGCCCACAGCCCCACAGCTGAGAGGAAAGCTGGGACACCTGTTCCCATGGACACACCTGCAGGAGAGGACCCCCAAGGTCAGAGTGTGACTCTGCAGCTGAAACACCCATCCCCAGAGAGCCTGACAGCAAGAGCAAGAGAATAAAACTAACACCAAAAGGCAGAGAAAGAAGTAAAATTGCACTGATGGTCTAGGTAAGAGTGTCCAGGGCGAGCGTGCCAGGCACTGAGGGCAGCGTTGCCCTTGCCCAGCTCTGCTCGCCACCTCCCACACACCAACATTGCCGGGCAGCTGCTCTCAGCCCCTGTGCTCTGCAGAGGGACCGGGGCACGTGGCTGCAGAGCTGCACCGTGGCTCTGCTGGAGCTCTGGCTGCAGGGGGGGTGGCTCACACCTCAGGACCCCCAGCCCTGAGGGCAGAGGCTTTGCTGGGGGGAGAGCAGCCAGGGGGATGCCTCAGAGAAAGGGGTCTGCACTGCACATGGTCAGAGAGAGCTTTCTGATTCTGCTTTCAACAACAATTCTGTCTGAAGTTTCCTATCAGTCCTTGCAATATCCTGGATGTCAGGAGATTTTCCTTGTGGGAGGTATCTCCCTGTGCCAGGTCTTTCCCTGTCAGTGCTCACAGACCACATCTCTGCCTCTGTGCACTGGCCCCGCACAAACGTGCCTCTCTGCAGGGCACTGGCTGGGCGCAGGGTCCTGTCCTCAGGGGGAAAAGGGCAGCTCAGAACGACCCTGATGGCTCCAGCAAAGGTGCTGCTGCTGCTGTTCATAGGCGGAGGAGTGGCTGAGGGCGCTTCAGGAGGCTCCTGGCAGACCTCCTCATCACTCAGAGTTACAGCTGGCAGTCTCAGGGACATCTTCAAACTCAAGATCTCCATTAACATTTCTGCCTTCCCTCTCCTGCCCCCAACAACAGAAAGCTGAAAACACAGATTGAGGAGAGCCCTGGATTTATCACAGCAATCCCTGCGCTGACCTTCGATACGAAAAGTCTCATGCAGGCATATTCTGAGGGTAACCTATCCTTGTAAGCAGCGCTCAGCCATGCAGCACACTCTCAACAGCAGAGAGATCCTTCCCTCTCGGGGCTCAGTCCATACGCCCCCAGAGCTGTGGGGAGCCCCCCGGCAGGCTGAGAGCTGCCCCTGGCAGGCGGCAGAGCCCCTGCCCCAGCACACAGCCCCCGCGGCTGCAGGGACCCTGCTGGCAAGGACAGCCCTGGGCACCCCTGCCTGCACAGCCACCTTCACAGCCCTGCAGCCGGCCCTGGCACAAGGCAGCCCACATGCCCTGGCCCTCCCACGCTGCAGCAGGGAAGCCCTGCTCTGCAGCACACTGGCCTCCTCCACAGCAAAAGGCTCCCACACGGTCCCACAGGCTGGGGGGGGCCCAGCTGCTGCAGACCCGGCTAGCAACTGCAGAGGCATTGCCCTGCAGCCACACACTTACCGGCTCAAGGGCTCTGCAGATTTCTCCAGCAGGGAGCTCTCAGCAGCCTCCCACCAAGGTCTGCTTTTGAGCTCTCCCTGCCTCCCTCCTCTGC
Source organism: Falco punctatus (assembly GCF_963210335.1). Taxonomy (NCBI): domain Eukaryota; kingdom Metazoa; phylum Chordata; class Aves; order Falconiformes; family Falconidae; genus Falco; species Falco punctatus. Next base: position 419,881 of record NW_027660235.1, on the reverse strand, counting down.
CCCTCTGGGCTCCCTCCAGCTGTCCCTGGGGCTGCAGGGGAACCTGCTGGGCAGCAGGATGAGGCAATCCCTCATGGGCCTTGCCTCACCTGGGGGGACACACTTATTTCCAGCACTGGCAATTCCCTTACTAGAAAAAGTTTTCTGCATGAGCATCAACTTTTGTTAACCCATTACTATGCAGTAAGACTGCAGCAAAGGATCCAAGTACTCCTAACGGAGCGTGTGTGTACGTGTGTGTCTGGTGGTTCTGCAGGCAGGGCAGGGAGGATGTCCTCAGTGCTTCAGTAAGCCCTGCAGAGCCCATTTCAGCACTTCATTGCACAGTCCGAGGGCTCAAGACTCAGCTCTCCTTTGCCCAGGCCACGTCTCTGCTCTGAAGCAAAGCCTTTGCACCCACGGGCTCGGGGACACTTGGTACCAGGTTGCCTTGTGGCCAGGCAGAGCTGGGCTGGTGCCACAGCTGGGGGGCTTCAGCCCAGATGTGCAGCAGTGCCCTCAGCCAGGGGCCCACGCAGAGGCAGCTGGAGCCCGTCCTGTGGCAGACAGAGCTGTGACACTGAGGGAACCAAGTGCCAGGGCAGGTGGCAGAGCTCAGCACAGCTGCTCGGCAAGGACAGCAGCCTCCAACAGGTCCAACATTGAAAATGGAGTTTATGCTTGTGGGGCAATTCCAGGGCACCCGAAGGAGCGTTCCCTCCTTCTGCACAGGCCACAGCCTGCCAGTGTGTGACCTGGGGCCTGCACTCTGCTGCTCTCCTGCCTCACTCCCCCTGGGAGATGAGACTCCACCGTTTCTTTGCTCCTAGAACCAAGGTGGACACGAATGATGCAGGGTTTCAGATCCAGGGGAGCATCACAGCTGCTGGCCCATCTGGCAGCTGTGCTAGAATGCCGATGCAAAGAACCTGCAGACACCTAAAGGAGCATTGTCACTGTGCTGCCCTGTGACTGTCGGCGGGTGGTTACTTGACCACTGGCTTGCAGGATCCCACCAAGCCTCTGTCTCGCTGCTCCCCTCCTTCTTCACTCACCTTGATGTCTATAGGGTTGTTCTCTCACATAATTCTCACTCCTCTCCCGCTGTGTTTTGTCCTTTCTGCCATAGGGTATCACAGAGGTGCCACTAGAATTGCTTATTGGCTCAGGTTTGGGCAGGGGCTGGTCCATTTTGGAGTCAAATGAAGGTGGCTGTTATGGCCATGGAGTCAGCTCTTGGTCTCTTCTCACCTCTGCCAGCCCTACAGACACCTCCAAACCACTCCCAAACCCCTGCCGTGTAAACACACAGGATCTCTAAATTCCCCAAGAAGATGTGAGGTTATTGATCCTAAGGCTTCCTCACGCTGCTTAAATAAGACTTTTCCCCTTCCTCTCCCTGATTTAGGTTATTTCAGAGCAGAGTTACCCTGAACCACACCTGTGTCACCAGGGCCAAGCTCAGACATGTAACAACAAAAATAATAATAATGGGTACCAAGTGTCCAAGGTCCCACGCAAGCAAAATGTTTTGCTGCAGAGCATGCTGGGGTGGTGGGCAGAGGTCACTGTGAAGGTGAAATGAGATGTCCCTAAGGAGAGCAATCCATGCTGTGCCTGGGACCAGAGACATGCAGGGCTGGACTGTGCAGTGCTGCAGGAGAAGGCATTGCTGCCAGTGATGCCTCTGCAGCCCCAGAGGACATGTGGTTCCGGTGAACCTTATACCCAGGAAGGACAAGGTGCTTTTGATTGTGTCCTTGACCATGGACATTCCGTGATGCAGGAACACTTTGAAAATCATTGGTCTGTTTCTCTATTGCCTCAGCACAGCGATGACTTTCAACAGTGCTGGCTAACTGGGGAGGCCCAAGAAGGCTGAATGTTAGTCAAGTGCTGCCCACCTACAGGAAGGGTAGGAGGGAGGATCGGGATAACTACAGGCCTGTCAACCTGATCTTAGTGCCAGGGAAGGTTGTGGAGCTGATCATCCTGAGCGCCATCATGCAGGAGCCACAGGAAAACCAGGAGGTCAGGACCAGCCTGCATGGGTTTATGAAAGGCAGGTCCTGCCTGATGAACCTGATCTCCTGCTGGGATAAGGTGACCTGCCTAGCGGATGAGGGAAAGGCGGTGGATGCTGTCTACCTGGACCTTAGGAAAGCCTTTTGGCTCCACCTCCCACTGCATTCTCCTGGAGAAACTGGCTGCTCATGGCTTCGGTGGGTGTTCTCCGTGCTGGGTTAGAGCTGGCTGGACAGCCAAGCCCCAAGAGGGGTAGTAAATGGAGTGACATCCAGGTGACGATGGCCCATAAGGAGTGGCGTTCCCCAGGTCTCAGTGCTGGGGCCAGTCCTGTTTCAGAACTTGATCAACAATCCAGACACGGGGATTGAGTGCACCCACAGTGATTTTTTGTACAACATCAAGTTGGGTGGCAGTGCTGATGTCCTTGAGGGCAGGAAGGCTCTACAGAAGAATCTGGACAGGTTGGACCTTTCAAGTGAGTCCAATTGTATGAGGTTCAACCAGGAGAAGTGCCAGTTCTGTACCTGGGTCAAAACAGCCCCACTCAAGGCTACAGGCTTGGGCCAGAGTGGCTGGAAGGCTGCCTGCTGGGGAAGCACCCTGAGGGTGAGGGTTGACAGATGGTTGAGCATGAGCCATCAGTGTACCCGGGTGGCCAAGAAGGCCAATAGCATCCTGTCTGGTATCAGAAAGAGCGTGGCCAGCAGGACCAGGGCAGTGATGGACCCCCTGTACTCGGCACTGCTGAAGTCAAACCTCAAACAACGTGTTTCTGTTTTGGGCTCCTCACTTCAAGAGAAACGTTGAGGTCCTGGAGCATTTCCAGAGAAGGGCAACAAAACTGGTGAAGGGTCTGGATCCCGGCTTGGATGAAGAGTGACTGAGGGGACTTGAGTTGTTTAGTGTGGGTAGTAGGAGGCTCAGGGGGGATCTTACTGCTCCCTAGAAGTACCTGAAAGGAGGTTGTAGATGGGGTGGGTAGGAGTCTTCTGCCAGATAACAAGTGACAGGACAAGAGGCAAGAGCCTCAAGTTACACCAGGAGAGGTTCAGATTGGATATGAGGAAAAACACCTTCACTGCAAGGGTGCTCAAGCATTGGAACCAGGGAGCTGGTGGAATCCCCAGCCCTGGAGGTGTTTCAGTAGAGGTAGATGCAATTCTTCATGGCATGATTTAGTGATGGAATTGGCCGTCCTGAGTTTACATTTGGATGTGATGATCTTTAAGGTCTTTTCCAAGCTAAATGATTCTCTGTTTCTGTGCTTCGATGATATTGCAAGCCTACCTAGACAAGTTGCTGAGAAAGTTGGTTTAGGTGACCCTGCCTCAGCTGGAGGGGTGGACTCGATGACCTCCAGAGGTCAGTCCAACCTGAAAAAACACCATAGAGCTATAAAGGCATATATAAATTGTGTCAACACAAGTAGAGGGGCTCGGCTGAAGATGAGCTTGTGGGAAATGGCTTGTGGGAAAGATATTTGACAAATCTGATGAAACAAGCATGCTTTTCTGTGGTCAGGACCTGGGCCAGAATGAGGGTGATGGAGGGGTGTGGTATTGGGAGGGAAAAACGGTCTCAGGAACTCCTCATGCAGGAGGACGTGCCTGGCTGCGAGGGGCCTGTGAGGTCAATTCTGCCTCTGGAGGTGACAGGCCAGAAACAGGAACATGGCTGGGAAAGTCCTTCTGCCAAGCTACAGCACAGGACCTCTCCAGGAAAAGGGCTGGGGTACAGGCTGTCATGTCCATTTTCCCTGAGGACATGACAGGACAGCAGCAGGCATGTGGCTTGGTCACGTCCCCGGGAGAAGCTGAAAGGCAGCAGCAGCCATGTGGTTTAGGAGACCATGTGGAGGTGACTTCACTTTTTTGAGGGGAAAGACCACCAAAAAAAGCTATTGAGTTAGGTCCCCTTCTTGGAGGGTAGTTCCTGAGGTGGTAAAGTTTTCCTGCGTAGTGGGAAAAAAGAGGAGAGAGGAAAAGATTTCACAAAGTGTAATGTTGCAAAGGGAGAGTGGCTATCGGGAGGAAGAACTGTCACTGCAGGGGTCCTGCTGCGGTGCGAGGGCTCAGCCAGAGGGAGCCTGGATCAGCCCATGGTTTGTGTTTCAAGGAACAGCCGGTGAGAGTGGAGGTACCTCAGCGAAGGTATGGCAATGTTGGGGTGAGAGCAAGGCAGGGCAGCCAGATGTTGCCTACAGGCTGCAGGGAAACAGGGGCAGGGCTCCAACCATGCAGGACAGCCTATGGTGGGGATGGCAGAGGGCACTGGCAAGGCTGGAAGGCACCAGTAGAACCCAGGTCTGTGTCCCCTTGGCTGTGGCAGCTGTCTCTGCCTCTGAGGGCCATGACAAGACATGATGTCCTCACGGCACGGGGGCATCGTTGCCTCCTTGCAGCCCCATGGGGAAGCTGGAAGTTGCTGTGCCATTGCTGTCCTTCACTGGGCATTGGATGCCCACCTTCCATGGTCCCCAGGAAGAGCCCTGAGCCCTGTGTGAGGGACAGCACCGACCTCCCCACAGGCTGCAGGTCACGGCTTGGCCTTTCTGCTTCATCAAGCAAGCCAAGGCTTTGCTCAGCAGCAGAGCTGCCTGCACAGCGCCTTTGCCTTCCTGCCCTCACAGCCTCCAAGGATGGGCTCTAACAAGGCCATGGGGAGGCTTTCTCAGCCATGGCCCTCAGCGGGGCCTATTAACGCTTCCAGGGACTGTGGGCTTTGCTCCTGACTTGGTGTTCTTGAGAGGTTTCTTCAGTCTCCTCTGAACACCTGAAGTCCACAGCACCACAGACACCCTGGGCTCATGACGAGGCAGAACGCCCTGACAAGCCCAGTCTCCTCCATCAGGGACATCTGGTCTTCAAGTTCGGCGTGTACACTTAATACGTTTCAGCCGTACAGTGAAAGAGAAAGGCAGGTAATGAGCACTTTGGGGAATTGATAGAAGGCTTTTCCAATTGCTATTGATGCACAGTGCCTCCTGAGGAGGTGCAGACAGGTAGGAAAAGCAGTCCCTGGAGCTAATCACTGCGTGGACAGCCTTGCTCCTCAGCTCTCCAGCACCACGATTTCTGTCCTCAGCTCCATGAGACTTACATCACTTGACATCAGATTTCTTCAACCAACTCTGCAGCTGAATATAGCAAATTCTTGGCAGTAATTATTGGCTGCTTTCCTTAGAGAACAGGTTGTACGCAAGAATAAAAGAGGGATTAATTATCGTGTGTGTGTGTGTGGGGGTAGTTGGTTAGGAATTACTAAATAAAAAATACATTTCTCAGCTGTATAATTGTTAGTTCAAGCAAATCCCCATGAGGTCTATTGCAACTACTGAAGAGTTGCCCATAGGGAAAATTAGAGACACTACTGAAAGACAGTCCAGCTTTTCCTCTCTGAACCTTAAAGCAGAAGCTACATAGGTAAAATGGATTGGAGTGATCAAAGAGAAAGAGGAGAAAGGCATCTGGAGATGAACTTCTTAACCCATAGTTGTAAATCAGGAAACCAGGACGTCAGAATATTCCAATTGACTTCAATTTCATAGAAGGCGTGATCTTTCTGGAACTCAAGACAAATATTAGAATGTTTTCAGATTTTTTTTTTTACACATGCATCTGTAGAAATTCTCCCACTTTGATCTACGTATACACAACAACTGGTATTAAAACCAGCACAGACTCTGCCTTCAGACGCCAGCTTCATATCTAATGCCATTCCAATTTGCACAGCTCTGGGGGCTATTTCTCACACTTCTTCCTGCAAAGCCTTCATGGCACCTGCAGGGTCCTTCCCCATTACTTCCATTGCTGTGCATCTCGTTATCGCAGCCTTCTCCAATTCAGGATCCGCTAACCAAGGAGTAACCGAGGCCACAAGCAGGCTGATGATCTGGGCTATCATTATGACACCCATTACATCTGAGAAGCTCATAGGCCACTAGCAGGCACGTGGCCATGAAGGCGAGTTTGAGGTCCCTGGAGTGTCCCGTTCCCTTGGGGGATTGGCCATCAGCAGCCCAGCTGGTTATGGCTGCAGTAAGAAAGGCACTTGGACTCTGAGACAAAGTGTCATTTCAAATGGCCTTGGTTAGAGCAAACTCTCCTCACACAGAGACAATCGTGTCAGCTGTATGCCGTCCCTTCTGAGGCCGGGAACACGGAGTTTACAGTGTTGGGAGAGTGGTGCAGCAAGAGGGGCAGATCCTGCCTGCAGAAGGGTTATCCCACATTGTCTCCTGTCAGCTCTTGAAGTGTTTTGTGCCAGGGAAACCCATTCTAGTCATCACTTCTCGTGTTCTAAGAGGAGATGTTCACTTGGGAGTTGGTAACTGCAGTCCCAGACAAAGGTAAGGGCGTGCGGTTGGCCATTCACCAGCAGCTTCCTGCAGATTTCTTCTTCCAATATGGCTTGTTCTGCAACCCAGGGACACACTCAGCACAGCTCAGCCTGAAGGCCAAGAGGTACAGGGAGCACAGCACAGGCCTGCTCAGGTTTCCTGTGACACTCATCACTAAGTCCTGCATGTGCAAAGGTCTTCTGCTCAGATTCTCTCAACCTCCTGATGAAGGTTAGAAGGAGAACGACATCTCCTTTAGACCGCTAGAGAAAGGGACCTTTACTTGAAGGCCTTGGTTGAAGGGAAAGTGGAAGATGGTCTGCAGGAGCGGGCTGGAAACTAGGACCATGCGTGGCAATCAGTTAGCTGAAGGGAATGTGCTCGAGCTTGTAGGTCACTAACCCTGGGAAGACAAGGAGTGTGAATAGACACAACAATTAACATGCTGAGCCATGCTGAGAGAGCATAGGGGAGTGGGGGACGGATGCTGGGAAGGAAAGGTAACACCTTGCTGTTAATTGATGGTAGTTAACCATGAGTTGGGGATTGCCTAGGATGCAATGCTTAGCTTCAAGAACCAATCTGTTTAAAATGCGCAGCTTCAAGAACCAATCTGTTTAAAACGTGCAGCTTCAAGAACCAATCTGTTTAAAACGCACAGCTTCAAGAACCAACTGTTTAAAACATGCAGCTTCAAGAACCAATCTGTTTAAAAGGCACAGCTTCAAGAACCAACCTTTTTAAAACGCGCAGCTTCTGAAATGTATATAAACTCGTGCTACTGTACAATAAATTGACATTGGCTTGTATCACCCTGCGTCCCGTCAATCCATCGCACCAATGATCCCTGACCAACATGGCACAAACGCTTTCTGGACTTGTTTTGAACAAAAGACAAGGCAGGAATGGTGAAAAATGTGGACGGCACCTTTCAGTCAAGAATGGGTGACTCTGGTAAAGTAGAAATCAAGAGCAAGTCATCAAGACAAACTGTAGCAGGGCTGAGTAGAGGGGAAAGATCCCCTCCACCAACCCTTGGGCAGTGCTCTTCCTAATGCAGCCCAGGATGCCATGGGCCTTATTTGAAAGGTGCAAAGCCAGGAGAAGAGGAGGCTTTGGGGACACCTAATAACAGCCTTCCCATATCTTCTTGGGTCATATCAGCAGGAAAAGGCAGCCAGGTTCTTGCCTCTTGTGCGTGATGGGACTGTGAGGGCCAATGGGCATCAGTTGAAGTAGGGGAAGACAAAGTCCTTCCCCATGAAGACAGTCAAGCAGTGGAGCAGATGTCCCACAGAGCTTGTGCCATGTCCATCCTTGGAGCTTTTCAAGCCCCACTTGAAGGAAAGCCTGAGCTACTTGCTTCAACCCCATAACTGATCGTTCTCTGAACAGCATGTAGGCCTGGACACCTCCGGAGGTCCCTTCCAGCATGAATGATTCTGGATCTGCATCCACCATGGATCTTGCCTTCATGATGGCAGGGAAATCACTCCGGTTTCCAGCAGCGGTTGAAGCCTAACAGAAAGTGTGTCAGATGACCTGCGACATTCTTTTCCCACTCCAAGCTTTGCTGCTCAGATGCAGGGCTGCTTGGCTGCTTCCTATGGATTCCTGTTCTTCACCCTTTCCTACCTTTTTCCCTCCTTTCCCATGCACAATTGCTTCTCGGTGACCACCCTTGTATCCTCCCATGCAAGTAGCCCACCTCTCCTTTTCCTTTCCGCCCTGGCCATTGTCTGTCCTCCTTTGCTGATTCTGAGATTTTCACCATAGGTGGCCACTCAGAAGAAGGATTGATCATCCCCCTTGACTCAGCATCATCCCCCTTGACACAGCACTGTTGTGGCCACATCCGGCTTATCTGTGCCTGGGCTTTGAGGTTTCTCATTCTGGAGGAGTGAGGAAAAACTGGAGAGGCTGTGGAGGATGCCTGCCTGGATGGAGCCTGTGGAGACAGACTGAAGGTCCTCAATGTCTTGAGACAGGCAAAGTGGAGCCTCAGGGCACCACAGGAATAGCATGCACCTGCTTGAAGGGGGGTGTCAGAGATACGGGAGTGATTCCTGATAGTGACAGGAAGAGAAAACCTCCGCAAAGTGCTGCTTGGAAAGGTAAGATTGGATGTGAAGAGAAAGAAATGTCCCTCTGAGGGTTGCCCTCTGATGCCAGAGTTCACCCAGAGGGTGCCTGGATTGTCCCATGGCTTTGAGCTTCAAGGAACAAGCAGGGATGAGGGGAAAAACTTCCGAAAAGGCGGAGAAATGCGGGTGTGAGGGCTGGGTAGGAAAGCAAGGAAGAGTCCAACCTGGGGGACTGGAAAGAGCTGCCACATGGACAGTGTAGGGCAACTTGCAATGGAGATGGCCCAGGGCTGAAGCAAGGCTGAATGGCCCCACAGGGGGCTGAGGCCTCTGTCCCCCTGGCAATGGCAGCTGCCCATGCCACCAAGGCCTGTGACAGGAAACTGGATTTGGAGGGTCTTCTCTTCTGCCCTCCAAGAGCCTGGGGGTCAGGGCTTGGCCTTTCTGCTTCATAAAAAAAGCCAAATGTGTTTTGCAGCATTACAGCCACCGACACAGTACCTTTGCCTACCTGCTGGTTTGGCCTCTAATTAGCTCCTCTAACGAGTCCATGGGGACGCTTTGTCAGCGATGGCCCTCAGCGGGACCCATCAATGTTTGAAGGTATTTTCAGTGTTGCTTCTGACTTACGTTCCTTGAGTGGTTGGTTCAGCCTGCTCTCAGTAGCTCAGGTTCATGGCAGGAGCCCCCAATGCCCTAACGAGGTATTTGCCTTTTTGTCATTTCCTTCAAGTCTTGAAGAGCTGTGCAGCTAATTGAATCTGTTCCATTCACGTAGATAAGAGAGAGGATTTCAAAGTGCATTTGAAAGTAATTATTTTTCATTTCATAGGTTATATTTTGCTCCTTATTAGGTTAGAGAGGAGGTTCTAGCAGCAATCTCCAAGTGATAATGATGCAGAGGATCTCCTCAGGAGGTCTGGACTGGTAGGAATCGCAGTCCCTTGAGGTCTGACACAGGATGGACAACCTTGCTCTGAATGTCCCCCAGACCACCCTTTTTCTCAATGTCCCCTGGGACTCACATCCCTTCTCCTTACATCAGACTTCTCCCCTCAATTCTGCAGGTGGGTGCTGCAGCTCCTTTGCACCATCCCCACCTGTTTGCCTTAGAGGACTGGCTGCACACCGGTGCAGAAGAATTATTCAGATCTGCAAGCAATGTCAAGAATGATCAAGTGTCATAAATAGGCCAACAGCCTCCACAAGCAGATGCCAATTCCAAGCTGTCTCTGATGAGGTGCCTTTCTGCAAGGGACACTCTCATGAGAAATCTTTTAGGCTGTTAGATACAGAAAGATAGATCTAAACACAAGGGAAGAGCTGGGTAAGGAGACAGTTTGGCTGCAGGAAGACACGCAAGTTTTTCCTTCCTGAGGCTAGAACAGCAGTACAGGTGAGAGGTACCTAAAAGACCAAAGACTAAAGGGAGGAGAAAAGTGGTGAATAACTGAAAGAGCCTTTGCTGAGACAATCTGCTGAAAAGATGACTTCAGAAGTCGTCACTGTCTCCTGCCCAGGTGCAAATATGTTAAAGATGAGAGAAAATAAGGGTGTGGTATAACCGTAATAATAATGGTGAAGTCCTGGTATAAAATCAATATTTCCTTGAAGTATGGCTTTTGAAAGCTCCTTGAATTGGCAGAGGTCACTTGTGAGAAAGGACAAGTCAATGTTGCAACTGTCTTGGAAGGAGTCCATACGTGCAGCTCGGGGAACCACAGGCTGCACAAACCCCCATGGTGAGGGGTGTGCCACCAGTTAGAGTCCCCTTGGGTGACATTTCTGGCACCTGAGCGGGTAACTGTCCAGGTGGATTTTCCAAGGGTAAATCCTGCCTCGCCAACCTGACAGCCTGCAGTTGTGCGTGAGGAGCTCCACAGTGGATGTCATTTCCCTCGGCTTCAGTAAAACTGTTGTCATGGTCTTCATCAGCATTCTTCTGCCCACGTGAGGCCATGACACTCTGGGTGGGAACAGAAAGAGATGGGTAAAACACCAGCTGGATGGTCAGGCTGAGAGAGCAGTGGGGAAGGGCTCACACCCCACCTGGAGGCCACTGGGACATACTGGGGCAGTGTGGGCTCAAGAGGGTCCCTATTGGAAAGTCAGCCAAGTAACGACAATCGCACCAATGTGGCTTCATGTTGTCCTACTTCATGTAGCAACTTTGTCATATTTATACTTATAATACACTGTTCACGCGGCAGCTGCCTGACAGTCATTGGTTGTCGGTTACGTATTCATGTTACCTGTTGATTGGTTGTCATGCTGCAAGCGCCTAATAAGGATGTGCTAACCTAGCGGTTTTCATATCTTGCTTGGCATCCGGCCTTCTTCTTGTACAATGCTCATTATTCTTTATTCTGCCTATTCAAGGACAGTACAAGATCTTCAAAGTAACTTTGTAATCTGCAGGCCAGGGTTGTCCAACTCCTGCAAGGGTACAGTATGCCCTCGTTCTGCCAAGAATTCCCCTACACATCCCCCTTTTCCTTTTTGGACAACCCAGGCTCTATCAACAATTGATTCCAAATCTTTCTTCATACAGGAGAAAATGCAACAAAAGATAACAAGCAGAGAAAAGATAATAACAAAAATTTTATCCCTTCCATCAATCAGGTTTTCTACCAGCCAGTGATTCCCCATCCCTTAATTAAGCCACTCGTCATAAGGATTTTCAGTAACACTGTGTTTCTTCATATTATCTTGCAGTTGGGAAAGCTTTTTGTGAATGGACTCAGAATGATCAGCAAGATTCATAGAGCACATTCCCTCAAAATCCTCACAGCCGTGTCCTTGTGCTAATAACAGAAAATCAATGGCAGCTTGATTTTGTCTTAAAGCATGTTGTATACTGTCGACATCAGTGGTGCGTCATCTAATACTCTGGAGGTAATGTTCATTTGTTCTCTCTCCAACAAGCCATCTGTCTCAACTGAGTGAGAGCCTTGGCAGAAGCAACTTGTGGTGTAAAGAGTGATGCTAAAATGACAGATGGACGTTCCCACAACTCAACATCATCTGTACATTCAGGTCCCAATTGGTATACACTACGTCTGATGTGTTTAAACTTGTTACTTATGTTAAGCATTTGATGGAAACTAGGGGCAAATAATGTTAGTTTGCCAAAGTAGCATGGTCCTCCCTGTGCCCTTGCAGGTACGGCGGGCCAGGCACCATCTCCGCAAACGAGGAATACTCCCCGAGGCAACATCTTTGCTTTTTCATTTGTCTCACCAGACCATGAAACAGGCCAAGTCCAACCGTTACAGTAACCGGTGACGTTAGAATGCCAGGGGGACCCAGGGGCAATCCAAGTATTGTAATTTCTTGGTTTGTGGATCCTAAAATTACCTGAGTCCATGTCTTTCTTGTAACCCCCCCCCAAAAAAACAGTAGTTTCCCGGCATAGATCCTAAGATGTCAAGCTCCTGAGGTTCCATGCCGGTAACATTCAGGCCCTGTGCAATTTGGAACGCTTGAGCCCCCGAGGGGTGCCTTGGAATACCAAGTGATTTGCACCAAGCGGCTTGCACAGATCCACTGTTGGTGGTGCAAAAGTCATTTGCTGCTTAGTCGAGGTAGTCGGAGTATATTTTACCTGTTGTCCAGTGCCCAAACTCCTTCATATGGTTTAAAGGGACCCCAATCAAACAGGTACGAAATGGGCCAGATGGGGTAGCTAACGATAAGCAAAATGAATCTTGCCCTGTCTTGTTGGCCCAGGTAACCCACATGTTCATTTGTGGTTGGACAGGAACCCATGCTGTTCCTTGTGAGGGCATGCTGATGATTCCTATCAGCCCTACAAGCAGATCAAACAATTTCATTATCTGGCAATCTTGTTCCCAACTGACAAAACAAGCACCACAAGCCAAGAGCTTGTCTTTTCTTTGTAGCTAAAACAACAGTTACGTTTTTTGTCAAGGCCCACCAAGAGAGAGCTTCTATTCTGCTGTCAATACTTTCTGGCATCCATATTGCTGGAAAATGTTGATTTGGCTTAAGGTTCAAAAATTCCCTACAAGTATTTTCAAAAGTAATATTAGCAAAGCTCTTTTGACAGTCTAAGTACAAAGCATAATCTTTTCGCAAGTGGCTACAACGTATAACAAAATTCTGTCTACAGTTACCACAACTTAATATTATTGCTGCTCGTTCCCTATAGTTTCCACAAACAGCATTCTTCGTATTACAAGTTTTTGTCAAAAAAGCATTACAAGCTCGTGACCCAAATGATTGTCTTCTCGCTGCTGTCAACAGCACGTCTTCTATGGTGGGATGGGATTGGCCCAAGTTCTGCACAGAGTTTGTTAACGACTGGTTGGAGATAAATCTGTCACCTATATTTTCTCCGTTCGTCTGGAGTTGACATGCAGGGCGGACAAATCTGCTAGGGACCCACAGAGGTCCTTTATCTGTGGAAACACAAAAATATCCTCTACCGATGAACAACACTGGACTGGGTCCTTCCCAGTTGCCTGTAGTCATGTTCTTAGAATGAACCTGTAACCCAGGAATGGCCTGTGTTTGACTTCCCTGAATAGCCTGAGGATGTATAACAACGGGGGCCCTTCTCTTCCTTCTGTCAGGGACAAATAATTCAATGTCAACAACACCTTGTTTAATCGCTTGGTTACATCAGTCTTTTCTGGCGTCTTTCATGTCACTTAGCTGTTGTCCATGCGGCATCACACTCCATTTGATTGGTCCCGGAGTGGCGCCCACACGCTGCTCCCCCCTTGTGCAGGCATCCTGCTTTCTCTCATCTTTCTGTCCAAGTCTCTTACCTCTCTGTGAATGCAGTTTCTTTGTCTCCCTTGGCCTTGCACATGTCCTTCACAACACCTGCAGCTTGTTAGAGCTGCGGCCTGTTATTACAACCAAGTTAGTTGGTCTGGATTGCTCATAATTTGCCAGTGTTCTTCCAGCCACTGCACATTTTTGAGTCTGTTTTGACTTGCATCACCACAATTGGTGACACCAACGTGCTGATGTGACCCAGTAAGGGGTATCCTAAGGAGACCCTGAGACTGTGCCGACATGACCCCGCTAAGGGGTGTCAGGAGCTGATCCTGAGATTGTGACCAGTGGGTTGCTGGGGAGATGGAGCCTGGTGAAGCGGAATAGCGCAGCGGGGCGGCTGCAAGATCCCGGGAGACCGTGACACCAGAAAGGTGAGCCACCAGGGACAGCATGGGGACTCATTTAAGGAAGATACCATGGTGCTGTCAGTGTGGAAGTTAGTGTTACAGTGTAGGACAAGGCCTCAAGGACAAGAGTCCAAGTACTGATAGCCTGATGAATAGAGACTTGCTAGACTTGTAGGGCACAAGCCCTGGGAACAAAGGAACAAGCTAACTGCAGACCCCTGAGCCGTTACAGTTGAGGAGGCAACCAGACGGACAGAGAAACAAGTACCCAGGTAAGGGAACGGATAGCGCCGACATGTAACTTTGTTAATCAAGAAAGCCGCGTAGAACGAAACCCCCCAATTTTGGAATAGAAATTGTTGCTATGTCAAAGTAAACTAATCAGTTCCTATTGTTCTACCGGTGTGCCTTATATATTAGCCAATCAGTGTTTTTTACGCTTAAGATTTAACCAATCAGCGTGTAATATGTAGAAGGTAGAAACATATGTAATTGTAAGAAAATAAACCGACATTTGCTTGTATCAAGCCGCGTCCCGTCTCTTCATTCGCCGCAAATTGGTGACCCTGACGTGATCCGGTGAAGGATCTGATGTGGAGGGGCTCTCGAATCGCCTAACTGAGCGACATGCAGCGAATCCCACAGAACTCTGAATGATCTGCTGAAAGGAAGCGGGAGCCGACCGGCCATAAATCCCTCCGGAGTTGAGAGGTGAGCTGTGGGAAATCCGTAATGGGGAGTCAGGTTTCATCCCCAGAAAGAAGCGTCTATGAGCTTATGAAAGGTCTCCTTAACAAAGATAAGAAAAGTATTTCTGGGCATGACCTTAAAGCAATGCTTAAGTGGGTGCAAGTAAATATGCCTGCAGTGACCGCAACTACAATTCTCACGCGGGAACTTTGGGACGATACAGGGGTGAAATTGTGGGATTCTGCAACAAAGGGCAATACTGAGTCCCACCGTCTGCTCTCTTCGTGGAGAGTTATTTTTGAGACTCTGAAAGCACAAAAAGAAAAGGCAGAGGAAGGAGAGGCGGAGGAGTCGCAAGCTCCTATAGACCTGTCCTTATCAGCCTCTAAATCACAGTGCTCTAAACCCCTGGGTGTTTATGCAGTGGAGTATCCGCCAGTAGATGACCCCTTTGACCCGGGACCGATAGACCCTGAACAAGAACCTGATTTATACCCTCCTGATCTGCGTGATGTGTGGGCAAAAATAAAGAAACAAGCCTTAAAGGAGGGGGATTTAGAAATGGCTAAAACTATAGTTGCTCCGGTCTTGTATTCTCAGGGTCGGGCAGGCGGAGCATGATGGGAGGCTCTTTCTTTTTCAGTTGTTAAAGAACTGCGCCGCACGGTTACGGAACATGGTATTTCTTCTCCCTATTTTATAAGTCTGTTATCTTCTGTGTTTGATACTTACGTCGTGACTCCTCATGATTTGAAATCTTTAGCACGATTGCTACTAACCCCGACTCAGTACACGTTATGGGAGTCGCACTGGAGAGGGGGACTGCAAGCACTCCTGCTCACGTATGTTAATCATAATGATGCTGCATTAGCTGCACTGACAATAGAGCATCTTACGGGCATCGGTGCACATGCTGATCCGGTAGCGCAGGCTCAACACTGCCCCCGTGCGGCTCTCGAGGCAATTAGAGAAGAGGCGAAAAAGGCTTTTTTCCAGGTTCCTGACGTACAAAAGCCACAAAAAGCTTTTACTAACATTACTCAGGAGTCTCGAGAACCTTATATGCAGTTGATTGATAGACTAAAACAGGCTTTGGAACGTCAAGTAGATAATGTGGAAGCTCGGGATATATTGATAACAAAACTAGCTGTTGAAAATGCTAATGTTGATTGTAAAAGGCTATTGAAGTCTCTTCCCAACCCGAACCCCACTCTGGTGGAAATGGTGGAAGCATGTAACCGAATCGGTACGGTTGACCACAGGATTGAAGCTATGGCTGCTGCTTTTGCAGCGATGCGTGGTGTGGGGAATTGCTATGGTTGTGGTAAGCCTGGTCATCTAAAGAGAAATTGTCTTGCTCGGGCTGCAGGGAATAGACAACAACCTCCTGGTCCTGGAGTTTGTCCGAAATGTCGGAGAGGGCGTCATTATGCTAATCAATGTCGATCTAAGTATGACTTCCAGGGACAACCGATACAGGGAAACCGATCGCGGAGCGCGGGGCAGCGACGCGCGCAGACACAAGTGCCACAGCTGACATTTCAACAGCCTCGGAGAGAAGCACCGACACCTCAAGTCCCTGTCCAGCAACCTCAGGCAGCGCCGGATTGGACCTGGCAACCTCACACACAGTAACACTGCTCGATTCCTCGGTTCATTTATTATCAACAAATGTCAAAGGATCATTACCCCCCGATACACAAGCTCTGTTAATTGGTAGATCTTCCACAACATTGTCTGGTCTCTTTGTTTTACCAGGGATTATTGACTCTGACAGTGTGGACGAAATCAAAATCATGGCATGGACTCCATTTCCACCTTGTACAATATCTCAGGGCGGTCAAATAGCGCAATTGATTCTGATTCCGGCAAGGGTAAGCTCTCTTATCACTGATCATCCTCCTCAGAGGAGAGGAGGTTTTGGATCCAGAGGGTTACCTCACATTTTCTGGGTACAATCTATTTCTCCACAGCGGCCTATGTGTCAGTGTACCCTTATTTACAATGACCGACAAATAGCACTGAATGGGATCATTGACACTGGAGCTGATGTCACAGTAATTTCTCAAGACAAATGGCCTCCGCAATGGCCACTGACTAATGTCTCTCAGACACTGGCTGGGATAGGGGGCACCGGTAACAGTCGTCAGAGTTTGGAACTAATTCGAATTCAAGGACCAGAGAGACATGCGGCTTCTGTTAAACCTTTTGTGCTACCTGTCCCTATGTTTTTGTGGGGACGTGATGTTTTGTCACAATGGGGAATGTCTATCCAAACACATTTTTAGACAGGGCCATTGAAGTGCTCGACACTCTAAAAATAACCTGGAAAACTGATGCTCCTATTTGGGTGGATCAATGGCCCCTTCCTTTGGAAAAATTTCACGCACTTCAAAACTTAGTCTCAGAACAACTGTCCAAAGGACACATTGTACCTTCTACTAGCCCATGGAATTCACCGGTTTTTGTTATTAAAAAACAAACTGGCAAGTGGCGCTTGCTCCATGATCTCAGAAAAATTAATGATGCTATGGAAGATATGGGAGCCCTCCAACCCAGGCTCCCATCCCCGACTATGATCCCTCGACATTGGCATGCAACTGTCATAGATCTTAAAGATTGTTTTTTCAGTATCCCGTTGCATCCAGATGATGCCCCAAAATTTGCCTTTTCAATTCCAAGCATCAACACGCAAGCTCCGTTGCAGAGATATCAGTGGGTTGGACTGCCACAAGGTATGAAAAATAGCCCTACAATGTGTCAATGGTATGTTGCGAAAAGACTCAGTCCTGTCCGAAATGCTATGCCTACTGTGTTATTGTATCATTATATGGATGACCTTTTAGTGGCAGCACAACATCACAAAGTCATGGAGAAAGCTGTAGCCCTTGTCACAGATGTCATGAATTCGGCAGGTCTCTGTATAGCACCAGAAAAGGTCCAGAAGTTTTCCCCTTGGAAATATCTGGGCTGGCGAGTAAGAGCACAAACTATTGTTCCTCAACCATTGCAGATCAATACCAATGTAAAAAACCTGCATGATGCACAGAAATTACTGGGAACAATAAATTGTGTTCGACCGGAATTTCTAATACAGACTTGGGTCCTCTGTTTGACCTACTAAAAGGGGACACCAATCTTTGTTCTCCACGTAATCTTAACTCTGAAGCAGATACATCTTTACAAAAGGTTGCCTCAGCTATCGCTTCTCGACAGGCCCACCGATGGGCCCCTGAACTACCTTTTTACTTGATTATTTTAAACCCTGCTCGACAGCCTCATGCCTTGATATTTCAATGGGACCTTCAGAACTCAGACCCCTTGTTAATTATTGAATGGATCTTTTTACCTAACCAGTCTACAAAAACTATTTGGACACAACATGAAATGTTTGCCTCTCTGATTGATAAAGCTAGATCACGCCTGTTAACCTTATCAGGGAAGGATTTTGTCTGCATTTGTCTACCAATTAAAACAGTATACTTACAATGGCTTTATCAGCAGTCAGACACCTTTGTTATGGCACTTGCCGACTATACAGGTCAAATAACTTCCCATCCACCTTCACACAAACTGTTTAACATTGACTTTCGTCTGATGTTAAAACCCAAAAGAATCATCATAGCTGCATCCCATCTCTTCATTCGCCGCAAACAGTGGGGCTGGGGAGGTGAGAAGTGAGGCTGTCCACGCAGTGATTAGCTCCAGGGACTGCTTTTCCCACCTCTGCACAACTCCTCAGGAGGCATGCTGCATCAGTTGCAATTGGAAAAGTCTTCTATCACTTCTCCATAGTGGTCATTACCTGCCTTTCTCTTTCACTGTACGGCTGAAACTTACTAAGTGTTCAAGCCTTGAAGACCAGATGTCCCTGATGGAAGAGACAGGGCTCAAAAGGGCTTTCTGTCTCGTCATGAGCCCAGGGTGTCTGTGGTGCTGTGGACTTCAGGTGTTCAGAGGAGACTGAAGAAACCTCTCAAGAACACCAAGTCAGGAGCAAAGCCCACAGCCCCTGGAAGCGTTAATGGGCCCCACTGAGGGCCATGGCTGAGAAAGCCTCCCCGTGGCCTTGTTAGAGCCCATCCTTGGAGGCTGTGAGTGCAGGAAGGCAAAGGCGCTGTGCAGGCAGCTCTGCTGCTGAGCAAAGCCTTGGCTTGCTTGATGAAGCAGAAAGGCCATCCGTGACCTGCAGCCTGTGGGGAGGTCGGTGCTGTCCCTCACACAGGGCTCAGGGCTCTTCCTGGGGACCATGGAAGGTGGGCATCCAATGCCCAGTGAAGGACAGCAATGGCACAGCATCTTCCAGCTTCCCCATGGGGCTGCAAGGAGGCAACGATGCCCCCGTGCCGTGAGGACATCATGTCTTGTCATGGCCCTCAGAGGCAGAGACAGCTGCCACAGCCAAGGGGACACAGACCTGGGTTCTACTGGTGCCTTCCAGCCTTGCCAGTGCCCCCTGCCCTCTTCACCATAGGCTGTCCTGCATGGTTGGAGCCCTGCCCCTGTTTCCCTGCAGCCTGTAGGCACCATCTCGCTGCCCTGCCTTGCTCTCACCCCAACATTGCCATACCTTCGCTGAGGTACCTCCACTCTCACCGGCTGTTCCTTGAAACACAAACCATGGGCTGATCCAGGCTCCCTCTGGCTGAGCCCTTGCACCGCAGCAGGACCCTTGCAGTGACAGTTCTTCCTCCCGATAGCCACTCTCCCTTTGCAACATTACACTTTGTGAAATCTTTTCCTCTCTCCTCTTTTTTCCCACTACGCAGGAAAACTTTACCACCTCAGGAACTACCCTCCAAACCTAACTCAATAGCTATTTTTGGTGGTCTTTCCCCTCAAAAAAGTGAAGTCACCCCCACATGGTCTTCTAAACCACATGGCTGCTGCTGCCTTTCAGCTTCTCCCGGAGACGTGACCAAGCCACATGCCTGCTGCTGTCCTGTCATGTCCACAGGAAAAATGGACATGACAGCCTGTACCCCAGCCCTTTTCCTGGAGAGGTCCTGTGCTGTAGCTTGGCAGAAGGACTTTCCCAGCCATGTTCCTGTTGCTGGCCTATCACCTCCAGAGACAGGACTGACCTCACAGGCCCCTTCACAGCCAGGCACGTCCTCCTGCATGAGGAGTTCCTGAGAATCAGCTCTCCTCCTCATAACACACCCCTCCGTCACCCTCATTCTAACCCATGACCTGGCCACAGAAAAGCAGCCTTGTTTCATTCAGATTTCTCAAATGCATTTCCCACAAGCCATTTGTGTGGAGAAATATTCTTCACATGAACTTCCGTAGTTGTGTTGACATTTTTTATATATGCACTTATAGCTGTATGGCTTTTTTTTTTCCAGGTTGGACTGACCTCTGGAGATCATTGTATCCAGCCCGCCAACTGAAGCAGGGTGAGCTAGACCAGCTTGCTCAGTAACGTGTCTCGGTAGGCTTGCAATAAATCACAGAAGCATAAGAACTGAGAATCATTTAGGTTGGAAAAGACCTTAAAGGCCATCAAATTCAACCACTACCTCAGGGCAGCCAATTCCATCACTGAATCATGTCCCGAAGCACTGTGTCCATGTATTTCTGAAACATCTCCAGGGCTGGTGATTCCACCAGCTCCCTGGGCAGCCTGTTCCAATGCTTGACCACCCTTGCAGTGAAGATGTTTTTCCTCATATGCAATCTGAACCTCTCCTGGTATAACTAGAGGCTATTTCCTCTTGTTCTGTCACTTGTTATGTGGCAGAAGAGACCTACCCCCACTCATCTACAACCTCCTTTCAGGTAACTCTAGAGAGCAGTAAGGTCCCTCCTGGGTCTCCTCTTCTTCAGAGTAAAACCTCTTTTCCAAAGAAAACCGTCTTTTCAGACACCCTTCATCAGACCAAGCCTCCAAACCCTTCACCACCTTTTTTGCCCTTCTTGGATATGATCCTCAGCGTTTCTCTTGCAGTGAGGGGCCCAAAATGGAAACACAGTGTTCAAGGTGTGGCTTCAGCAGTGCCAAGTACAGGGGGTCCATCACTGCCCTGGTCCTGCTGGCCACGCTCTTTCTCATACCAGACAGGATGATATTGGCCTTCTCGGCCTCCCCGGCACACTGACGGCTCATGCTCAACCATCTGTCAACCCGCACCCTCAAGGTGCTTCCCCAG
This sequence comes from Falco punctatus, assembly GCF_963210335.1. Classification (NCBI taxonomy): domain Eukaryota; kingdom Metazoa; phylum Chordata; class Aves; order Falconiformes; family Falconidae; genus Falco; species Falco punctatus. The sequence continues at coordinate 399,453 of NW_027660235.1, read as the reverse complement.
CAGGCAGCCTTCCAGCCACTCTGGCCCAAGCCTGTAGCATTGTGTGGGGCTGTTGTGACCCACGTACAGACTGGCACTTCTCCTGGTTGACCTTCATACAACTGGACTAATCCAAATGATCCAACCTGTGCAGATGCCTCTGCACAGCTTTACTACCCTCATGGAGATCAGCACTGCCACGCAACTTGATGTTGTATGCAAACTCACTGAAAGTGCACTCAATCCCCTTGTCTGGGTCACTGATGAAGTTCTGAAACAGGACTGGCCCCAGCACTGAGCCCTGGGGAACACCACTCCTTATGGGCCATCGTCACCTGGATGTCACTCCATTTACTCCTTCTCTTGGGGCTTGGCTGTCCAGCCAGCTCTAACCCAGCACGGAGAACACCCACCGAAGCCATGAGCAGCCAGTTTCTCCAGGAGAATGCAGTGGGAGGTGGAGCCAAAAGGCTTTCCTAAGGTCCAGGTAGACAGCATCCACCGCCTTTCCCTCATCCACTGGGCAGGTCACCTTGTCCCAGCAGGAGATCAGGTTCATCAGGCAGGACCTGCCTTTCATAAACCCATGCAGGCTGGTCCTGACCTCCTGGTTTTCCTGTGGCTCCTGCGTGATGGCGCTCAGGACGATCTGCTCCTCAGCCCTCCCTGGCACTAAGATCAGGTTGACAGGCCTGTAGTTATCCCGATCCTCCCTCCTACCCTTCCTGTAGGTGGGCAGCACTTGACTAACATTCAGCCTTCTTGGGCCTCCCCAGTTAGCCAGCACTGTTGAAATTCATCGCTGTGGTGAGGCAATAGAGAAACAGACCAATGATTTTCAAAGTGTTCCTGCATCACGGGATGTCCATGGTCAAGGACACAATCAAAAGCACCTTGTCCTTTCTGGGTATAAGGTTCACCGGAACCACATGTCCTCTGGGGCTGCAGAGGCATCACTGGCAGCAATGCCTTCTCCTGCAGCACTGCACAGTCCAGCCCTGCATGTCTCTGGTCCCAGGCACAGCATGGATTGCTCTCCTTAGGGACATCTCATTTCACCTTCACAGTGACCTCTGCCCACCACCCCAGCATGCGCTGCAGCCAAACATTTTGCTGGCGTGGGACCTTGGACACTTGGTACCCATTGTTATTTTTGTTGTTACATGTCTGAGCTTGGCCCTGGTGACACAGGTGTGGTTCAGGGTAACTCTGCTCTGAAATAACCTAAATCAGGGAGAGGAAGGGGAAAAGTCTTATTTAAGCAGCGTGAGGAAGCCTTAGGATCAATAACCTCACATCTTCTTGGGGAATTTAGAGATCCTGTGGGTTGACATGGCAGGGGTTTGGGAGTGGTTTGGAGGTGTTTGTAGGGCTGGCAGAGGTGAGAAGAGACCAAGAGCTGACTCCATGGCCATAACAGCCACTTTCATTTGACTCCAAAATGGACCAGCCCCTGCCCAAACCTGAGCCAATAAGCAATTCTAGTGGCACCTCTGTGATACCCTATGGCAGAAAGGACCAAACACAACGGGAGAGGAGTGAGAATTATGTGAGAGAACAACCCTATAGACATCAAGGTGAGTGCAGAAGGAGGGGAGCAGCGAGACAGAGGCTTGGTGGGATCCTGCAAGCCAGTGGTCAAGTAACCACCCGCCGACAGTCACAGGGCAGCACAGTGACAATGCTCCTTTAGGTGTCTGCAGGTTCTTTGCATCGGCATTCTAGCACAGCTGCCAGATGGGCCAGCAGCTGTGATGCTCCCCTGGATCTGAAACCCTGCATCATTCGTGTCCACCTTGGTTCTAGGAGCAAAGAAACGGTGGAGTCTCATCTCCCAGGGGGAGTGAGGCAGGAGAGCAGCAGAGTGCAGGCCCCAGGTCACACACTGGCAGGCTGTGGCCTGTGCAGAAGGAGGGAACGCTCCTTCGGGTGCCCTGGAATTGCCCCACAAGCATAAACTCCATTTTCAATGTTGGACCTGTTGGATGATGCTGTCCTTGCCGAGCAGCTGTGCTGAGCTCTGCCACCTGCCCTGGCACTTGGTTCCCTCAGTGTCACAGCTCTGTCTGCAACAGGACGGGCTCCAGCTGCCTCTGCGTGGGCCCCTGGCTGAGGGCACTGCTGCACATCTGGGCTGAAGCCCCCCAGCTGTGGCACCAGCCCAGCTCTGCCTGGCCACAAGGCAACCTGGTACCAAGTGTCCCCGAGCCCGTGGGTGCAAAGGCTTTGCTTCAGAGCAGAGACGTGGCCTGGGCAAAGGAGAGCTGAGTCTTGAGCCCTCGGACTGTGCAATGAAGTGCTGCAATGGGCTCTGCAGGGCTTACTGAAGCACTGAGGACATCCTCCCTGCCCTGCCTGCAGAACCACCAGACACACACGTACACACACGCTCCGTTAGGAGTACTTGGATCCTTTGCTGCAGTCTTCCTGGTGTCCTGTCTAGTAATGGGTTAACAAAAGTTGATGCTCATGCAGAAAACTTTTTCTAGTAAGGGAATTGCCAGTGCTGGAAATAAGTGTGTCCCCCCAGGTGAGGCAAGGCCCATGAGGGATTGCCTCATCCTGCTGCCCAGCAGGTTCCCCTGCAGCCCCAGGGACAGCTGGAGGGAGCCCAGAGGGGCAGAGGAGGGAGGCAGGGAGAGCTCAAAAGCAGACCTTGGTGGGAGGCTGCTGAGAGCTCCCTGCTGGAGAAATCTGCAGAGCCCTTGAGCTGGTAAGTGTGTGGCTGCAGGGCAATGCCTCTGCAGTTGCTAGCCGGGTCTGCAGCAGCTGGGCCCCCCCCAGCCTGTGGGACCGTGTGGGAGCCTTTTGCTGTGGAGGAGGCCAGTGTGCTGCAGAGCAGGGCTTCCCTGCTGCAGCATGGGAGGGCCAGGGCATGTGGGCTGCCTTGTGCCAGGGCCGGCTGCAGGGCTGTGAAGGTGGCTGTGCAGGCAGGGGTGCCCAGGGCTGTCCTTGCCAGCAGGGTCCCTGCAGCCGCGGGGGCTGTGTGCTGGGGCAGGGGCTCTGCCGCCTGCCAGGGGCAGCTCTCAGCCTGCCGGGGGGCTCCCCACAGCTCTGGGGGCGTATGGACTGAGCCCCGAGAGGGAAGGATCTCTCTGCTGTTGAGAGTGTGCTGCATGGCTGAGCGCTGCTTACAAGGATAGGTTACCCTCAGAATATGTCGACTTTTCGTATCGAAGGTCAGCGCAGGGATTGCTATGATAAATCCAGGGCTCTCCTCAATCTGTGTTTTCAGCTTTCTGTTGTTGGGGGCAGGAGAGGGAAGGCAGAAATGTTAATGGAGATCTCGAGCTTGAAGATGTCCCTGAGACTGCCAGCTGTAACTCTGAGTGATGAGGAGGTCTGCCAGGAGCCTCCTGAAGTGCCCTCAGCCACTCCTCCGCCTATGAACAGCAGCAGCAGCAGCACCTTTGCTGGAGCCATCAGGGTCGTTCTGAGCTGCCCTTTTCCCCCTGCGGACAGGACCCTGCGCCCAGCCAGTGCCCTGCAGAGAGGCACGTTTGTGCGGGGCCAGTGCACAGAGGCAGAGATGTGGTCTGTGAGCGCTGACAGGGAAAGACCTGGCACAGGGAGATACCTCCCACAAGGAAAATCTCCTGACATCCAGGATATTGCAAGGACTGGTAGGAAACTTCAGACAGAATTGTTGTTGAAAGCAGAATCAGAAAGCTCTCTCTGACCATGTGCAGTGCAGACCCCTTTCTCTGAGGCATCCCCCTGGCTGCTCTCCCCCCAGCAAAGCCTCTGCCCTCAGGGCTGGGGGTCCCGAGGTGTGAGCCACCCCCTCTGCAGCCAGAGCTCCAGCAGAGCCGCGGTGCAGCTCTGCAGCCACGTGCCCCGGTCCCTCTGCAGAGCACAGGGGCTGAGAGCAGCTGCCCGGCAATGTTGGTGTGTGGGAGGTGGCGAGCAGAGCTGGGCAAGGGCAACGCTTCCCTCAGTGCCTGGCACGCTCACCCTGGACACTCTTACCTAGACCGTCAGTGCAATTTTACTTCTTTCTCTGCCTTTTGGTGTTAGTTTTATTCTCTTGCTCTTGCTGTCAGGCTCTCTGGGGATGGGTGTTTCAGCTGCAGAGTCACACTCTGACCTTGGGGGTCCTCTCCTGCAGGTGTGTCCATGGGAACAGGTGTCCCAGCTTTCCTCTCAGCTGTAGGGCTGTGGGCAATGCCCTATGTGGGGCTGGGCAAGGAGCTGGTTCTCCCTGAACCTGATGCTCTTGTTAGGGCACTTGGCTACCTCCTTGAAGTTCCCTTCCAAGCAGTGCGTTGCCCTCCAGAATGGAAACCTGTCCCCTCGCACCCATTAGTGATCTGAAAGCCCCACATAGAGGCTTAGAGTTTCTGTGATGGAGAAAATGCTGTTGGGGTGGGTGAAATGAGCTCTGTATCCTTTGCTGTGGGTGGGATGCTGAGTTCTGATGAAAGCCTACAACCTTTACTGGTCTGTGGTGGGTCAGTCTGTTCTCAGCAGTGCCTTGTGGTATTTCAGGGTAACATGGGAGTGTGGCCACCATTCATCTCAGGAAGGTGCAAGCCCACAGACACCGGGAACCAGCAGGACAGACCACCTCGACTCACTGGGCACTCACCCACTAGCAATCCTCTTGCCTCACAGACCTCACTCTGTTCCACCTGAGGGCAGCAAGAATGCTCTGCTTTTCTGACATCCGAGAATACTTAACAGGAGAGATGGGGGAGCTGTGAAAAAAACTAAATCTGTCTTAAAATGCCTTCACCCTTCTTGGTCCTTAGCACTGGTGCTGCAGACGCTGACCAGCCCTTCTGCGTTGGCACTGGTTTCACAGGACAAAGTTAAACACCAGGACTGGTCCCTGCCCCCACCCACTGCTGCAGAGTGGGGCTGGCTGGTCAAGAGCCCGTGGGCAGATGCCCTGCTCTTCATCGCCCACACAGCCAGCACCAAGCAGGGCTGCAGCCACACAGCTGCAGGAAGGTCTCCGAGAAAAGAGAGGGATGTCTGTGTGTGACGGGGGGATGGTCTGTGGGAAATGGCTTTGATTTTGCTTGCAGAAGTCTCCCCTAAATTATCACTGTCTTTTTCTCCTGTGACAGGTCCCCATGCCCAGAGGCAGCAGATGTCCAACAGCAGCTCCATCACCCAGTTCCTCCTCCTGGCATTTGCAGACACGCGGGAGCTGCAGCTCTTGCACTTCTGGCTCTCCCTGGGCATCTACCTGGCTGCCCTCATGGCCAATGGCCTCATTGTCACCACCGTAGTGTGCGACCACCACCTGCACACCCCCATGTACTTCTTCCTCCTCAACCTCTCCTTCCTCGACCTGGGCTCCATCTCCACCACTCTCCCCAAAGCAATGGCCAACTCCCTCTGGGACACCAGGGACATCTCCTACTCAGGATGTGCTGCACAGCTCTTCCTGATTGTCTTTTTCCTTTCGGCAGAGTGTTCTCTCCTCACCGTCATGGCCTATGACCGCTTTGTGGCCATCTGCCAGCCCCTGCACTACGGGACCCTGCTGGGCAGCAGAGCTTGTGTCCACATGGCAGCAGCTGCCTGGGCCAGTGGGTTTCTCTATGCTGCGCTGCACACGGCCAATACACTGTCACTGCCGCTCTGCCAAGGCAATGCCCTGGGACAGGTCTTCTGTGAAATCCCACAGATCCTCAAGCTCTCCTGCTCACACACCTACTCAGGGAAGTGGGGCTAATTGTGGGTAGTGCCTTTTTATTATTTGGGTGTTTCATTTTCATTGTGCTGTCCTACGTGCAGATCTTCAGGACTGTGCTGAGGATCCCCTCTGAGCAGGGGCGGCACAAAGCCTTTTCCACGTGCCTCCCTCACCTGGCCGTGGTCTCCCTCTTTCTCAGCACTGGCACATTTGCCCACCTGAAACCCCCCTCCATCTCCTCCCCATCGCTGGACCTGGTGGTGTCAGTCCTGTACTCGGTGGTGCCTCCAGCAGTGAACCCCCTCATCTACAGCATGAGGAATGAAGAGCTGAAGGGTGCAATGTGCAAACTGATAGCTGGATCTTCTTCTGAAGGAATAAAATTTTGAATAGCACTTATAATGTAATTCATCACAGACCCAGACTGTCTCCTGAATTTGTTGTAGTTTCTCATGGTATTTCATTTCTGATAAAGGTATCATCCCCATTCTAATTCCTTCTGTGATTTTCTTTTCAGAAGGTGTCCTGCTCTCTCTTCATCTAACAAAGCCAAAGGGCCATTAAACCACTATGTTTTTCCTGGGATTCTTTCTTCCAAGGCCTTTCTGGAGCTGCAGGGACAGTTCCCTTGTCCACAGACGAAGGGGAAAAGGTTCCTGGCATGGCAGCAGTACCAGGGAACACCACCTCTTGGCTCTCCAGTGCTGTCCTCCTTCCACTTCCACACTCTCCTTCTGACCCCCTGCCTTGGTGTAAGGCCTGAGTGCTCTGGCAGCTTGGTCACCGCAGTGCTGCGTGGCAGTCCTGTGAGCGCAGGCAGGGGCAGGCAACGGGCACTCTGTGACGGTGCTGGCCTCCATCAAATGTTCTGGATTTGTGGAGACCACCTGAATGCAGCACTGCAACGTGCTTCCTTGAACCGAGGTCCCCGTGCCCATTGCTCATGACGAGGGCCATCTCCGCGAGGTGCCGAGCAGGGCGCGACACCCCCGGGCTGAGGTGCTGCCAGCCTCTGGCAGGGGCAGCAGGAGGCCAGGCAGTCACTGTGCCCGCTGCAGTGCTCTGCCTCCGCACGTGCCAGGGACGGGCTCGTGCCTCTGAGCACCCCTGTGTGCATGAGGCTGGGGTTCAACCATGGCAGCAGTGCATGAGGCCAGCTGAGGTGGGGACACCTCCCAGGGCACCGCCGTTCCTGTGTGTGACTGCAGGAACAAAGGCCACTGTCCCAGGGAGATTCATCTCACCTGCCTTGGGCAGGGTCATTGCAAGTGCCTCTGTCTGATCACGGCACCCTTTCTGGATGGTGCCCTCAAATGTGTCCGAGCAATCAGGGAGGTTCTGGGGTCCTGGCAAAAGGCAGACATCCAGCCTTTGTTCAGGAAAAGCAAGAAGGACAGTTGGGAGAAATACAGGCTGGTCATCCTCACCGTAGTGTCTGGGGAAATGACGGTGGAAATACTCCTGCAGCCAGTTCCAGGTAGTTGTGGGACATCAAAGGGATTGCTGCACCCATACGTATTGAGGAACAAAGGGGATGGTTTGTACCTGGACCTTTGCAAGGGGTTTGACTTTTTCTCCTGCACTTTCTGTAGAGGCAGATGGGTGACTTCTGGAGTGAAGAAATGGAGGACACTGTGGGTGGGAAGTTGCTGGCGGCTTGTGGCTATGTCTCGAGCTAGCTCAATGGCGTCAGGGAGCGAAACCCGACCTTGGGAGAGAGACACAGTTATGCTTGTTGGAAGGAAGCCATGGGAGCAAGAGGAGAACCTTGAAGATAGGGAGTGGTCTGCAGAGCTTGTGGCCTTGTAGATAAAGGGAGCTGCTGAGCTGCTGTGTCTGTAATAAAAAAAGAGCCAAGAGCTGAAAGTTGCAGAGCACAGTTACAGGCTGACACGTCAGCCCCCTGCAAAGGTATAAAAGGCTTGCTTGATTTTAGTAAAGTGTCTTCGAGGTGTCTTCAAGTGTCTTTGTGCCTTCAATCCGCTCCCAGAGTCGGTGCATCATACGCCACAGGGGCTCAAGACCAAATGTCACCAGTGGTCAAGTCCTCCTGTTGGCCACTGACTAGTGACATCTTCCAGTGCAAGCAGTTGGGCCAACTGTGTTGAATGTCTTGATTGTCTCCCAGTACAAGCTGACAAAGTGGCTTTTCAGACCCTTCTGTGGATGATGCCAAAGTGGGCAGAGCCCTTGAGAGATGCCATCCAGTTCACCCTGCCTTCAGCAGGACAGCTGGACAAGGGGATTTACAGGGGCCTCTCCCAACCTGAGATATTCTAGGACTCATTGACTCACTTCCCTGGAGAGCTCAGTTGGGATGGGATAGCAGGGGGAAGAAGGGAAAACAGAGGCGCAGAAGCAGAGACAAAACAGGGTCCAGTAGAAACAGAGCAGTTCCCCTGAGGAATGTTCTTCCACCCAAAATAATAGGTAGGAAATCCATGAGATAAATGTGCTGAGAGAAGCTTCCCTTTATCTGCTGGGGTGCTGGGCCACGGGGAGGGTGACGGCTGAGGGCGGTATCTCGTGGTCAGTTGTGTCTCAGGGACTCACATCCCAGCAGGAAGCCAATGGCTGTGACGGGGGCAGTGAGGCCAGTTCTGCCTGCGGAGGGGACAGCCCAACAGCAGCAATGTGCCTGGGAAAGGGGCGGTGAGGTCACCTCTGCCTGAAACAGCGCGTAGGGCAGCCCCTGACTCATGGCTGGGACACGTGCTGTTAAGCTCCATCTGCCCGTGTCTCGGGAGGGCCAGCAGAAGGGCCCCTGGGTGGCACATGGGCTGTGAGATCCCCTCTGCCTAAGGACCTGGGCTCACTCCACCGAGGGGCTTCTTTCTTGCGTGTCACATCGCTGCTGCCTGAGAACATGGCAGCACAGCAGCAGGCACACCGCTTGCTCGTGTCTATGCGAGAAGCTGAAAGGCTCGCAGCCTTGGAAGAGCGCGGTGAGGCCGTGGCATGGTCAGGGGAAAGGCCACCAGGAGGGTGACGGGTCGGGATGCCCGCCTGAAGGGTGTTTTCCCAGGTGGTGGAGCTTTCCTTGGAGGTAGGGAAGAGCAGGAGGGAGAAGCACTGCCAGCCAGTGCAGCTGGGAAAGTGGAGACTGGAGGTCAGGAGGAGGAAATGTCACTCAAGGGCTTGTGCTGTGGTGGGAGACGTCGTCCAGAAGGAGTGTGAGATCAGTCCATGTGTGTGTGTTTGCAGGAACAGCGTGTGAGGGTGGGCAGACATCGGTGCATGTGTGGCAAGGGCAGGGTGAGAGCAAGGTGGGGAAGCCAGATGGGTGCCTGCAGCCTGCCGGGGAAAAGCATCAGCCGTGGGACAGCGTAGGACAGCGTGAGATGGAAGGCAAAGGGCACGGGCAAGGCTGGAAGTCACCAAGAGAACCCAAGGGTTGTCCCCTTGCGTACGGCCATTGTTTCTGCAACCAAGGCCTATGAGAAGGCGAGTTGTCCTCTGGCCCTGGGGCCTCATGGCCTCCTTGTGACCACTTGCACTGAATTCTTCTCCCTTGAGTGATACTGCCCAGTGAAAGTTCCCAGCATTGGCCACAGCCTGCCACCCTGAGGCCCGGCACCTGCACTCCGCTGCTCTCCTGCCTCACTGCCCCTGTGAGATGAGACTCCATCATTCCTTTGCTGCTGGAGCCAAGGTGGACAGGGGTGACACAGGGTTTCAGGTCCAGCTGAGCATCACAGCTGTTGGCCCATCTGGCAGCAATGCTAAAATGCTGATGTAAAGAACCTACAGACACCTAAAGGAACATTGTCACTGTGCTGACCTGTGAATGTCGGGGTCAGTGGGTTGACCATTGGCTTCCGTGAGCCCAGCAAGCCTCTCCCTCACTGCTCCCCCTCCTTCTTCACTCCCTTGGTTTTGTAGGGCTGTTCCTGTGCCTTGTTTCTCACGCCTTTCTCTTACAAACGCTGCACACTGTCTTATGTCCTTTCTTGCATTGGTTTTTCACAGAGAGAATTCACAGCTAGAATTACTTATGAGCTCAGGGAGGTAGCAGGTCCATTTCAGAGCCAGCCGAATGTGGCTTTCTTGGCCATGGGGCCAACTCTTGACCTCTTCTCACCTTTGTCAGCCCTACAAACCCCATGACCGCTCCCAAACCCTTGCCATGTAAACCCATGGGGTCAGAAAAGTCCCCAGTAAGATGTGAGGTCATTGATCCTAAGGCTTCCTCAGGCTGGTTAAGTAAGAGTTTGGCCCCTTGCTCTCCCTGGTTTAGGTTCTTTTTGGCAGAGAAGGGACGCGTTGGACCTCAGCTGTGGCACCAGGGCCAAGATCAAACATGTAACAAAAATAGCGGGTACCAAGTGCCCAAAGTCCAATGCATGCTAAATTTTGCTGCAGAGCATACTGGGGTGGTTGGCAGGTGGCACTGTAACGGTGAAATGCAATGTCCCTAAGGAGAGGAAACCCAGCTGTCCTCAAGACCAGAGGGACAAAGGGCTGGACTGTGCAGTGCTGGCAGGAGAGGACATGTCTGTCTGTGTTGCCTCTGCAGCCCCAGAGGACATGTGGTGCAGGTGAACCTCATGTCCAGGGAGGACAAAGTGCTTTGGAAAGTGTCCTTGGCTATGGACATGCCGTGATCCAGGAACACTGTGAAAACCGTTGGTCTGTTTCTCTAAATGCATTCCCCCAGGGGTGACTATCAAGACTCCTGGCTATACTGGGGAGGCACCAGAAGCCTGGGGGTTAGTCAAAGTGGTGCCCACCTGCAAGAAACGTAGAAAAGAGGTTCCTAGGACTGTCAACCTGATCGTAGTGCCAGGAAGGTTGTGGAGCTGATCATCCTGAACAACAGCCAACAGCAAGCATAGGACAACCAGGAGGTCAGGACGAGCTAGCACAGATCTATGAAAGGCAGGGCCTGCTTGATGAATCTGATCTCATTTTGTGACAAGGTGGCCTGCCTAGCGGATGAGGGAAAGCCTGGGGGTGTTCTCTACCTGGACCTTAAAAAAGCCTTGGACAACATCTCCCACTGCATTCTCCTGGAGAACCTGGCTGCTCATGGCTTCGGTGGGTGTTCTCCATGCTGGGTTAAAGCTGGCTGGACAGCCAAGCCCCAAGAGGGGTAGTAAATGGAGTGACACCCACATGACGACCCATAATTACTGGTGATCCATGGGCTCAGTGTTGAGGCCAGTCCTGCTTCAGAACTTTATCAATGGTCTGGATTGAATGCACCCTCAGTGAGTTTGCATACAACATCAAGTGGGGTGGAAGTGCTGATCTCCTTGAGGGCAGGAAGGCTCTGCAGAGGGGTCTGCACAGGTTGGAGTGTTCAGCTGAGTCCAGTTGTATGAAGTTCATCCAGGAGGAGTGCCAGTTCTGCACATGGCTCACCACACCCCCACATAACTCTGCAGGCTTGGGGCAGAGTGGCTGGAAGGCTGCCTTGTGGGGAAGTACCCTGAGGGTGAGGATTGACAGATGATTGAGCATGAGCCAGCAGTTGTGTGCAGATGACCAAGAAGGCCAATAGCATCGTGTCTGGTATCAGAAACAGTGTGGCCAGCAGGACCAGGGCAGTGATGGACCCCCTGTACTCGGCACTGCTGAGGCCACACGTCAAACAAAGCGTTTGTGGTTTGGGCCATTCAGTTCAAGAGAAACGTTGAGCTGCTGGAGTGTATCCAGAGAAGGGCAACAAGGCTGGTGAAGGGTCTGGAGCCTTGCTTGGGTGAAGAGGGTCTGAGAGGACTTGGCTTGTTCAGTCTAGAGCAGGCGAGGCTTTAGGGAGACCTTACTGCTCTCTAGAAGTACCTGAAAGGAGGTTGTAGATGAGTGGGGGTAGGTCTCTTCTGCCAGATAACAAGTGACAGGGCAAGAGGCAAGAGCCTCAAGTTACACCAGGAGAGGTTCAGATTGGATATGAGGGAAAACATCTTCACTGCAAGGGTGGTCAAGCATTGGGACAGGCTGCCCAGGGAGCTGGGGGAATCTCCAGCCCTGGAGGTGTTTCAGAAATACACAGTTGCGGTGCTTAGGACATGGTTCAGCGATGATTTACTGATACTCAGGTTACGGTTGGATGTGATGATCTTTAAGGTCCTTTCCAACCTCAATGATTCTGTTTCTGTGCTTCTATGGTATTGGAAGCCTACCTAGACCAGTTACTGAGCAGGCTGCTCTAGCTGACCCTGCCTCAGCTGCGCAGTTAAAGGTCAGTCCAACCAAAAAACAAACCATAGAGATATAAGAGCATCTACAGAATGTGTCAACACAAATAGAGGAGCTCATCTGAAGAATGTTTCTCCACTCAAATGGATTGCGGGAAAGGTATTTGATAAATCTGAGAAAAACAAACTTGTTTTTCGGTGGTCACATCCCTGGACAAAAGGAGGGTGATGGAGGGGTCTGGTATTAGGAGGGCACCTGGGTCTCAGGAACTCCTCATGCAGGAGGACGTGCCTGGTTGTGAGGGGCCTGTGAGGTCAGTTCTGCCTCTGGAGGTGACAGGCCAGCATCAGGAACGTGGCTGGGACAGTCCCTCTGCCAAGGGACCCCACAGGCCCCATCCAGGAGAAGGGCTGGGATAGGGCTTGTCATGTCCATTTTGCCTGTGGACATGACAGGACAGCAGCAGGCACAGGGCTTGGTCACGTCTCTGGAAACAGCTGAAAGGCCAGCAGCAGCCATGTGGTTTGGAAGACCATGTGGAGGTGACTTCATTTTTTGAGGGGAAAGACCACAAAAAACCCCCGAACAGGTTGGGTTCCCTGCTTGAAGCGTAGTTTCTGAGATGGTAAAGCTTTGCTGGGCAGTGGGAAAAATCTCAAGAGAGGAAAAAATGTGACAAAGGCAAGCTCTGATGGTGGAGAGTGACTATGGGGAGGAAGAACTGTCACTCCAGGGGTCCTGCTGCGGTGCAAGAGCTCAGCCAGAGGGAGCCTGGATCAGCCCATGGCGATGTTGGGGTGAGAGCAAGGCAGGGTAGCGAGATGGTGCCTACAGCCTGCAGGGAAACAGGGGCAGGGCTCCAACTGCCGCGATGAGAGACGGGACGCTGCTTGATGCAAGCAAATGTCGATTTAATGTATACAATCACAAGTTTATATATGTTATCAGAGGCCGCGCGGTTTAAACAGATTGGTTCTTTAAACTACACATTACATACTAGGCAATCCCTCATTGGTTAACTGCAAACAAAGAACGCTTTAAGTAAGTTTCAACAGTCATCAATCAGCACAAAGTTGTTACTTCTCTTTTGGGCCATCTGTTCCTCATTCCCTGATCTTTACTCAGCCTGACTCCTCCTGTCAGTTGTTACCTATTCACATGCCTTGTCCTCCCGAGGTTTGTAGCCATCCTGCCAAGGTTTTATGGCCGTCCTCCCAAGGTTGATGGCCCACAAGCTCCAGCACATCCCCGCTTATCAGCTGGACCGTACTTGGAGACTTGCCTCTCAGCCCCTGTCCATATGTTCATGGCAGGGGTTTCCTGCTTGGCTCTGTGCTTGCCTGAATCTCTGCTGCCACTTTTCTGTGGCTCCGCTTGGTGGCAATGGAAACTCAGCTGTGCAGGTCAGAGCAGGGGCTGAGATGCTGAAAGCATCACAGGGAGGCTGATGAGGAAGCTGAGCAAGTGCCTTCCCTCCCCAGCACGCTGCAGATGAAACCAGCATCAGCTCTCCTTCTCCCTCAGGCTTTGGGGGAGCTGTTTGTTCCTGCCTGCAGACAGAGAGCGGCTGCAGGGCAGAGCTGGGCACACAGGGGCTGTGTTGCAATGGAGGGAAGACACAGTCACTCAAAATGAGTGATCAGCAGACTTCGTTTATTGTCCCTGAGAGTCTCCTTTTATATCTTGTTATAATTAGCTCATACATATTACAAAAGTTAAGCTCATTATTGGTTAGTTGCCTAAATACCAAGCCCGCCCCTAGTTTCTCTTCTGTCGTTTTCTGTTCCCACCCGCAACATTCTTTTCCCACCAAAATCTTCCTGTTATTGTGTAACAAAAACAGCCAAAGACGGTGTATTTTGCTTTACTTCAGATAAGCTGAGAGCGATGTGCATTTTTGTCCAGCCAGCTGGACTATGTCTATGAGACCTTTTTTCAGCTAGCCAGTTAACCACAATTCCCCCTTTTTTATTTTGGGCAACATAGGCTTGGTTGACCATTTTCAATAACAGCGTTTTAACACAGGAAAATACACAGCCAACTTATAAAATCTCAGTTCAGAAGTATAATTCCAGAAATACTTGAAAAAAAAAGTTAGCTTGAAGCTTTAATTTAGATGCTCTTTCTGTTCCAGTGATAAAAAAAGTTTAAAAAACTCAAAGGCAATTTTAAAGTTCTGAACGTGGACTAATGCAAGCTCAAAACCCAAAAAGAAACCAAACTGATGTTTGACTAGGAATATTTGCAAATATTTTAGTGGAAAATCCCTGACCATTAACAATTTTCTGTCCAAATAACAACTGCCCTTATGCAACCAACCAGTCCATACATTTTCTGAAGAATACCTCATTGATATCAAAGAATTAACAAAGGGAAAAAATTAGTTCTAAGCTATATACATTCATAAGTGGATTTTTCAATAGTTCCATACAGATTTACACACTAAGCCATAATGGCTTGTAGGTGATACACACAAGAAGAGTACGTTGCTTATCTGTCTGAGTGTCTACGCTAAATTTGACAAGTATGCCACAAGCCAAGCCTACATGGGTGCTGTGTGTTATGCACGTTCCTTAACAAACAGAAGTATAATAGACAAATTCCCAAGATCTAGTCCCCAACTTAATTATATTATTTTGTAGCCAATTAAGGAAAATAACACACATGTGCATATCTACATGTGCACACACCTTTTAGTTCCGAACCAATCTGTGATAAAAGGCCTTAGCCTTATGGCATCATCGAATCTTAACGAGTACAGTAATTAAAAATGCAGTCTTACTCTAAGTGCGATTTATGCTGACATTCCCTCAAATGCTACACATGAGTATTTCTCACTCAACTGCCTCAAGTTAAAATAGTAGTATTTGTTAATATGTATTAAAAAATCATTAATTCTCTACAATAGCAGTTGACTTCCATAACACTATGGAAGCAAAAGAGGTTTAAGACGGGTTTTCTGAATACTAACAATTTATTTTAGACTGTCTAAACTCAGGTCTTGAAAGATTTCACTCTGCCAGACATAGAAACACTGTTGCACTCCAGTTGGGATATCCCTTTTCCCAAGTTGTCACATGCACATCTCGCTCAAGCAACCTTATTGTTCAAGTTTCTCTCTGCTACGTAAAAGCATATTGCACTTATAGATATAAAAGACAGCACCCTTACTTAGATTATTACCTTATTACCTCCTAACTCTTAGCATACCTTGTATCTCTGATTTCATCACTTCAAAAATTCACCAGGAGCAGATAAAACCACAGCATCAGACTAAACTACACCTTAACTGCTGATTCAAATAAAGGCATTCTCTTCAGATAGGCCTAATGCTTACAAATATTTTTGGCTGGTTTTGATCAAAAAACTATTATTACAATAATGATCAAAAATAATAATCCCGTTTGCAAAATGCCTTTAAGGCAGCCTCCTAGTCCCAACCAATTTCCACATTCAGAATACAGCATAAATACAGAATACAGAATAAATTATCTCCATCAAGGCCAAAAGGCTTCTTTTTAAACACAGAGATGTTTGCTAGTTCAAAGCAGAAACCCATTTCTTGTAGGTGACATCTGAAGAACTTTTTTTTTTTTTTTTTTTTTTTTTTTGTGGGTTTGTAATCAAGTCCGTATTTTTCCTAGAGAAGCTTAAGCTGTTCCATTTGTTTCAGGAGTGTTTCCA
Organism: Falco punctatus; assembly: GCF_963210335.1. NCBI lineage: Eukaryota > Metazoa > Chordata > Aves > Falconiformes > Falconidae > Falco > Falco punctatus. The sequence continues at coordinate 384,002 of NW_027660235.1, read as the reverse complement.
ACTCTGAGTTTTCGAATAGGTCCGTATTTCCCAAATATATCATACATTTCCTCTGCTGTGATTTTATACGGCAGGTTCCAAATATAAAGCATCCAATTGACCTCTGGGGACAGCCAGATGTTAGCTCGCTTGGCCGCTTGCATCGCCATGGCGCCGATGGGAGGGGGGGGGGGTGCCGCCTTGGAGAGAAACCGTGGCCGGGAAGGGGCCTGCCGGGCCGCGCGCCGCTGCTCGCCGCTGCTGCGGGGGTCCCAGATGCTATCCCATATGCTAATAACCCGAGTAATTCCTTTTTACAATCTATGTCCCGAACGCTCCGCTTTTCTAAAAAGCGTATGAGCGAATCATACGTCGCTTGTCTCTCCACACCTTCGTCAGTGCTGTTGCAGCCTTTGCGAGACTTCGGCGACGCGTGGCCGGCGGGACCCTCTGTAGGTGCTCCCGGGCGCAGGGACTGTGCCCTTCCGCGTCCTGCGCTGCTTTTAGGACCGGTACCCGAAACTCCGTCAAACCATGGCTCGCAGGTTCAGCCCTCTCTAGGGTCCCTGTTCGGGCGCCATTTGTCGCGACGGAGGGAAGACACAGTCACTCAATATGAGCGATCAGCAGACTTCGTTTATTGTCCCTTACAGTCACCTTTTATATCTTGTTATAATTAGCTCATACATATTACAAAAGTTAAGCTCATTATTGGTTAGTTGCCTAAATACCAAGCCCGCCCCTAGTTTCTCTTCTGTCGTTTTCTGTTCCCACCTGCAACATTCTTTTCCCACCCAAATCTTCCTGTGATTGTGTAACAACAACAGCCAAAGACAGTGTATTTTGCTTTACTTCAGAGAAGCTGAGAGCGATGTGCATTTTTGTCCAGCCAGCTGGACTATGTCTATGAGACCTTTTTTCAGCTAGCCAGTTATCCACAGGGCTGAGCTGGGCTCTGTGAGCGCTGGCAGGGAAGAGCCCTGGGGCCAGAGAAAGAGCTGCTGGCAGGGACAGCTGCAGGCAGCAGAGCCCTGGGCAGGGAGGGGGGAGATGCTGAGGGGAACCCTGATGCAGGGCAGATAGGGGCACCTCCTGGCCATGGTCTGCCGTGCAGGTGCCTTCCCTGAGCAACACACCTCTGCTCTCCTCTCCCACCCAGCACAGCCTTTAGACCGTTGGTTTCATGTGTTTCAACACCCCCTGGTCCAGCAGAGCAGCAGAAGGGATGAAGTGCATCTCTCCTGCTGCCACGCTGCCATTTCTCGCTGAGCAGAGCCTGAGGGTGACTGTCCTGCACTGCTGCTGTGTGGGAGGTGGTGTGCCGGGCTGGGCAAGGGGAAGGAGTTCCCGAGTGTCCCTTTGTCTCTCTCCTGGCCTTGCTCAGATGCTATTGGCATTGCAGACAGGCTCTCTGGCAATAGGGGTTTCAGCTGCCGGCTCAGGGGCAGACCTTGTGGGTCCTCCTGTGCAGACATGTCCTCTAGCATGGAGGTGTCCCAGCTTTCCCCTAACCTGTGATGCTGTGGGCAATGCAGTCTGTGAGGCTGGGGGAGGAGCTGACGCTCTGTCTCGAGCTTTCCATGATCAGGACCCTTGACTATCTACATTGGGTGTCCACCCAAGGTCTGTGCTGCTTCCAGGGCACACAGTGAGCCCTGGGTGTCCTTGGATAGCAGTGTGGTGCTGAGCCTTCGGGAAGGGATGAGGCATTTTGTTCTCTGCAGTGGATCCCTCTGCTCTCAGCAGTGCCTGGCTGCTTGTCAGGGTCACATGGCAGTGTGATCACTCTCCATCTAAGAAAGGAGCGTTTGCCGGGCAGCTGGGAAGGAGAGGGATGGGGAGAGCAGAGTGCCTGCCTCTGCCCTCAGGCACAGACAGTCCCCTTGCCTCTCAGCACTCACTCTGCTCTCCCTGAGCACAGCACAAAGCCCTCCTGACCTGACTCTGGCCATGGCCGCTGCTCAGCATGGGCAGAGCCGATGCTGACAGGCCCTGCTGCGCTGGGAGCAGTTTGGGCTGAGCCAGGGCAAGGCCAGGACTGGCCCCTGCCCCCAGAGTTCCCATGAAGCCCCTGCTGCAGAGCAGGGCTCACTGCTGGGCAGCCAGCGGGCACAGCCCCTGCTCCTCACAGCACACTCGGCCAGCACTCAGCACAGCTCCAGCCACGGCTCGGAAGGGAGCTCTCCTAGGAACGGCAGAGGGGGGGACATGGGGCACCGGGGGCACATCTAGGAGAAACAGCTTTCACTTGGCTCACAGAAGTCTTTCCTGACTTGTCACTATATTTGCTTCATGAAGAGGACCCTATGACTGGAGGCAGCAGATGTCCAACAGCAGCTCCATCACCCAGTTCCTCCTCCTGGTATTGGCAGACACGTGTGTTGCTAGGTAGGGGCTGGCGGCCGGAAGATGTCACGCTGTACGAAAACACAGGGCTCCCCTCCAGGTAGCCAACAGCTTGTAGCTTTTGATGTAAGCAGACGGAAGTGACACTGTAAACCTAGGCTATATAGTGCCACGCCGCTCAGCAATGAACGCCATTTGCCATCCACCACATTGGTGTCTGTGAGCTGATGGACCGTGCGGCCAGGGGTTGGCTGCCGTGCCGCTCCTGAACCAGGTCACCGCGTGCCTGCGAAGGCAACAAGTGGTGCGGAAACCCGGGAACATTCCCCTGGAATCGGGTAAATGGCGGCCGGAGCGGCAGGACCAGCCCGGCGGGGAGGATGCTCCCGGACCAACCAAGAGGATGGAAGCTCTTGTGAAGGTCGTATTACAGCTGCATAAGCAGTGGGGTATTGCTTGTAAGCCCAAAGATTTTACTCTCGCAGTTGTGAGACTTTTAGAGCTCGGGGTCATTGACCAGCCGGTGGATATACTCCACCCAGATGTGTGGGACAAATGCTTCCACGCTTTATGTGATGAAACTATGTCTACTGGTAATGGGAAAAATCTGAAAGCGTGGGGGACAGTCGTCCAGGCTCTCCAAAAAGCTAGACACGATCAGGAGACCTGGAATGCTGCCAGGGATTGTCTGTTAAACACCCCGGGGGTGGGAAATGGGGCGACTGCGCAAACCTCACACCCCCCAGTTGAAGAGGGTTCCGCCGACCCTGAAAGCCGACAAAACAGTGACGCGCCCACTCAGCGTCCAGCAGACTCTTCCTTCTCCAACTCGCCCACAGGACCCTCGGCGGACTCCTTTTGGGGCAAGCTGGCTGCAGAGGCCAGGGGCGCTGAGGCGAAAGTCGAGGCCGAAACTACATGGACTGAACCACCGCCCTGTGCGCCCCAAGATGGCGCCAAGCAGCAAGGGGAAGGGCGGGGCCAGACCGCCCCCAGCGGGAGCAGGGAGGGAGCGCTAGAGTTAACAGGTGCACACCGAGGGGAGGGGGAGGGGAATGGGAAGGAAAAGAGTGATTGGCATGACCAAAAAAGGGAAAAGAGCACCAGCGAGGGGCGGAAAGCCAATCAGAATGACCCTCCCCAAAACTGCCCTTATAAGGCAGGCGCCTCCCCAAGCGGGAGGCGGGGCGGGCAGAAAGGGAAAGAACCGCCCGATTACGCAAGGCAAGGGAGGGGCCGAAGCCTGACCACATACCACCAGCACCCGGAAGTGAGCAGTCAGTCGGGCTCTGACTCCGGCTCAGACTCTGCATGGCAGACTTGGCTGGCAAATACAAAGACCAAAATATCACCACTCACGGGGAAAGAAAGACATAAGGGGACAGAAATTCCTCTCACAGATTGGAGAAAAATACAAATTGCATGTGCCGATTGGGCCCCATCGGACGCACTAGCATTCCCGGTCCGAGTGACGGACGGGGGACAGAGGGTCCATTCCCCCTTAAGCCCTAAGGATATACGAGCGATTGTTAAAGCAATCACAGACAAAGGACTCAATGCGGCCATGGTCTCCACCCTCATAGATGGTTTTTTTGGGGGAGATGATTTGCTCCCGTTTGATATAAAACAAACTTGTAGGTTGATTTTTGATGGGGCAGGGATGATTGTTTTTAATCAAGAATGGGAGGAGAACTGTGCGAGGCAGTTAGCCCGAGTAACCGGAGCGGATCATCCGCTACATGGCTCCAGCCTACAGCGGTTGATGGGTACAGACCCAACAATGATTACCCCCCAAGCACAAGCCCAGGGCCTGCGGGCCCATGAAGTTATGGCAACTACTTGTGCAGCTAGAGAAGCCATTCGCACGACCTCTAGAGTTATTGTCAAGCCATCGCCACGGTCCACAATAAAACAAAAAGAAAGTGGGAGTTTTACACAGTTTGTAGATCGCCTCCAAGCAGCAGTCGATTCCTCGGCCCTGCCCTCGGAGGCAAAAGGCCCAGTCATCGCAGACTGTTTGCGGCAACAGTGTAATCTAAAAACCAAAGAAATCCTGCAATCACTGCCACCGAGGTCAAGTCTCGCGGACATGATTAAACATGTTGTGAGCGAGGAGCACCTGGCCCCAATCCAAGTGGCTGTTCGTGCACTGGCTAGCGTGACGACATGCCTCAAATGTGGCCAACCAGGCCATGTGATGACCAATTGTCCCCAATTCGGAGACTCGCCAATGGCGCTCCCCCATCAAAACCGATCTAAAGGACCGTGTTGGGCCTGTGGAAAGAGAGGGCACTTCGCGAAGGAATGCAGACTTAAAAAGCAGGGAAACGGGAAAGGCAGGGGGCCCCCGGGCCGCACACAGCCCTCTCCCACTTGGGATGTCAGGCGGCCCCATTACACCAACCCCAGACAGGGGGGGTCACTCCCGAACCCGTTGCCCCCGAGGGAAGCAACCAACTTTATGGCCCAGCCGACAACCCCACAAACCTGGCCTCCATCCCAGGGACAGCAGGGACAACCCTTTGGGGGCGAGACCCCTGGGTGGCCCTGGCAGTAAAGTGTGACAACCCACCAGTGGTGTGGGGGATCTGTTCCCTCTATAATTCCCTATAATGTATCACCATCAGCATCCCCTTTTTGACTGACACCGGAGCAGATGTTACAGTTATCCCTGAAACGAACTGGCCCCCACATTGGAAATTGGAAGACGTCCCCACGGTGGGCGGAGTCGGGGGATTAACCTGAGCTTGGAAGAGTGCTCAACTGGTAGCAATCACGCTTCACACAGAAAAAGGACCAGAGAAGACCATTACCCTCTTCCCATACGTCATGTCAGGAGTCCCACCCCTGTTGGGAAGGGATGCCCTAGCCTTATTAAAAGCCAGGGTGACAAATTTACAGTAAGGGCCACTGCCGTACACCCACTCCCACCAATCAGACTGACATGGAAATCATCCGACCCAGTCTGGGTCGAGCAGTGGCCCCTGTCAAAGCCTCGAATGGATGCCCTTCTCGAGTTAGCTGACCGCGAACTACAACGAGGTCATATAGAGCCTTCCACTAGTCCATGGAACACCCCAGTTTTTGTAATACCCAAACGAACTGGTGAGGGATTTTGTCTCCTCCATGACCTGCGTGAGGTAAACAAAAAAATCCAGCCAATGGGTCCTGTTCAAACATTGTTGCCCATGAACTCCATGATACCGGAAGGACAACCTTGTGCTGTCCTTGATATTAAAGACTGTTTTTTCTCGATACCTCTGCATGAGGAGGACAAGGAGCGGTTTGCTTTTTCCGTTGTATTTCCAAACGGTCAACGCCCCAACTTACGCTTCCAGTGGAGAGTGCTGCCCCAAGGAATGATCAATTCACCCACTATTTGCCAAATCACAGTGGATCGGGCACTGGCACCGGTTCGGTGCAGTGACCCGACTGCAACTATCATTCCATATATGGATGATATTCTGATTGCTGCACCCTCAGGAAATCAGGTGGACCACCTGGTGATAATAATAATAAAATCGCCCTAAGACATCTGGGAACCAAACCTGCCAGAATATACCTGCCCTTCTGCAAACAGCTCCCAACACAATCAGTGGCAATGTCAGAATATCTAGCTATAGCCCTCACTGGATTTGGGGGAGAAGTCCGGTATGCCACAAAGCCCCCCTGGACTCAAATGCTAGCTATTGTCAACGTCGACCTCCCACAGAAGATCATGGACCGGCCCCAACAGGGACCAACGGTCTTCACAGGCGCATCCTCAGCGACCTCAACCGCGGCAGCAGTATGGCAATCGGGAGGAGAATGGCACTGCGTCAAAATGACCGATCGTGCGATCTCAGTCCAACAGCTGGAAGCGACAGATGTTGTGTTGGCGTGCGGACTGTTCCCGATATACATCTCAACATAGTAACTGATTCAATGTTCGTGGCCAAGCTTTGCTTAGCCATGTCAGGGCCCGGCGTGTCAACATCCGCAACAGCTCTGATGCTAGAAGAAGCGCTTTTTTCCCGAAAGGGCACTATATCAGTCATCCACATCAACAGCCATAACCCAATCAAAGGGTTCTTCCAAATCGGCAACGACAAAGCAGATGCTGCTGCAAAGAGGTTGTGGACACTAAAAGATGCCCGCCAATTACATGAGTCCCTCCACATCGGAGCTAAAGCGCTAGCAAAGAGATGTGGGATTTTGGCCACTGACGTGAAACATATAGTAGCTACATGTCCCCACTGTCAAAAAGCACCATTGTGGTCTAGCGGAATCAGCCCCAGAGGTCTTAAAGCCTCTGAGGTGTGGCAGACGGATTTTACGCTCTGTCAATTACTAAAACCTCGAGCATGGCTAGCAGTAACTGTAGACACATATAGCGGGGTGATTGTAGCTACACAACACCTTAAGACCGACGCTAAAGCAACCATCCAACGTTGGCTGACAACCATGGCGTGGGTTGGTGTCCCTAATCAGATCAAAACAGACAATGGTCCGAATTTTGTGTCTAAAGCAGTCCAGGCATTCGCTCTGAAATGGGGTATTACTCTGATACACGGCATCCCATGTAACAGCACAGGACAAGCCATAGTCCAATGGGCAAATCAAACTCTGAAATCTAAATTAGAGTTATTAGCAAAACCAGAAGGTTTTACCAACGCCATTCCCTCAGGGGACCAGGCACGCTTACTACGGACTGCCCTATTAGCACTAAACCAGTTCCCCAGGGGAGACGAGGTGAATAGCCCTGCCCAGAAGCATTGGGCCACTCGAGCGCTAGAAGAAGGCCCGTTGGTCATGATCAGAAATGAGCTAGGAGGGTGGGAACAAGGGTGGAAATTAGTTCTGACAGGGCGAGGGTATGCTGCGGTCAGAAAAGACAACAGAATTAAGTGGTGTCCACTTAAGTCTATCAAAGCAGACCTTCAGAATAAAACTAATGAAAACTGTGAGTTTTTTGCATGCAGGACCGGATCATCGGACACCCCTGTGTCCCGTACATCCCACCGACGAGAGAAAATGACAAATCGACAACTGTCCTGACTAAACTTGGGAATCCTGCACCACCCAGATTCGGATAACGACCAAATAGCCTCCAAAAAGGGGGAATGCGATGCCTTTGTATGAACTTGATTCTAGGACCTGTCATTGCAGGAAAGACAGAACCAGATTATAATCACCATCAGCCATTCAAGTGGGTCCTACGGGACCCCATAAGCAGTCGAGTGATAAAGGAGAATATAACAGCGGGTACCCCGCCTTTTACGTTTACAGTCAATGATTTATTTCCCGGACTGGGAAAATATAGATCTAAAGTGCCATGGAGGACGTATTGGTGCCCCAGTTCAAACTCAGGAAAAAGCTCTTGTAACTATCCAGGATATTATTTTTGTGGATATTGGGGATGTGAGACCATTGTAACGAGTGATAGATGGAAACCAGAAAGAGAGGACAAATTTCTGCGCGTAATGTGGGGGCCAGATAGGTGTGACCCTCCAAAATTTGGGCCTAGTGGCTATTATCTTCAGTCGTCAATCAAAAAAAGTACCTGTACACATTTAAATGTGAGAATTCAAAACCCAGCTGACATGGGCTGGGCAGTGGGGAGAATGTGGTCAGTATTTATACACTCCGACAATACAGACCCGGGGGTAGTGATACAAATTATCAGGATTGTGCTACAAGCACCCCAAGCAATTGGCCCTAACCCGGTTCTTAACCCACAGACACCTATATATAATACTGAAAACAATATTAAAGATGCGACCCCCGACAACACCGAAGCTCCGAATACCTTAGAATTTGACCTGCCTGTAACGTATCAGATACTGAACTCTACTAATCCCGCCATGACAACAAACTGTTGGCTTTGTTATGACATAAGGCCCCCTCTTTATGAGGCAGTAGGTATACCCTATGAACCGGAACTCGTTAGCGGGCCCAAACCCATACATTGTGTGTGGAGCTCCAAGGACAACCCAGGAGTCACGATGCAATATGTATCAGGGCGGGGTAGATGTGTCGGCGAAATACCCCTTGAAAAAAGGCCTCTGTGTTTGAACGAGTCCACATCAGAAGAGCTATCGAAAGCTGATTGGCTAGTTCCTGTCAAAAACACCAAATGGATATGTTCAAAATCCGGAATTACCCCATGTGTATCTCTTAAACTGCTCAAAGGAAACCATGAATTTTGTATGCAGGTAATGATTATTCTGAGAATCGTATACCATCCTGAGGAATACGTATATACTCATCAAACCCTTCCAGCTTCGCATCATATCCAAAAGCGAGAACCCATCACCGCTCTGACTACAGCTACCTTGCTAGCCGTAGGGGCCGCAGGGGCAGGAACAGGTATAGCCTCGTTAGTCGAACAGAACCAGAAGTTCCAGTCCCTCAGAATTGCAGTGGATGAGGATCTGGCTCACACTGAACCATCGATCAGCGCTTTGGAAAAGTCACTGAGGTCGTTGTCCGAAGTAGTTTTACAAAATCGTAGAGGATTGGATCTCATGTTTTTACAACAAGGCGGGTTATGTGCGGCATCAGGAGAAGAATGTTGTGTGTACGCAGATCACACTGGGGTTGTCAGAGATACAATGGCCAACTTAGAGAAAGGCTAGAAAAAAGAAAGAGAGACGGGGAAACCCAACAAGGGTGGCTTGAATCATGGTTTGCCGTTCACCGTGGTTACGCACCCTGATATCTACCTTGGCAGGGCCGATTGCAGTGATCATCATGGCGCTGATCTTTGGACCCTGTATACTGAATAAGCTCGTGTCATTTGTCAAGAGCCACCTAGAGAAAGTCGACATTATGCTGGTAGAACGCCATCAACTGCTTTAACTTTTAAGTCCCATTTGGTATTACCCTTAGCTACCTCTAGCTTACCCTAATTCATACCTTGGTATTATCAATTACCCCTTACCTTCCACCTGACCACAGTGCCTTATGTTTTTTAGTCAAGTTGATACAATATTCTTTTAATATTTTTAAAAACCATAGAATATAAATTAAATTAAGATTTTGATTGTTATATTTTAGCTGATTCAATTATCCATAGGGAGGGGGGAAATGTAGGTAGTTAGGGCTTGGCGGTCGGAAGATGTCGCGCTGTACGGAAATATAGAGCCCCTCTCTGGATAGCCAATAGCGTTTAGCTTATGACGTAAGCAGACGGAAGGGATGTTGTAAACCCAAGCTCTATAATGCCGCGCCACTTATCAATAAACACCATTTTGCCATCCACCACATTGGTGTCCGCGTGCTGATGGACCGAGCGGCCTGGGGTTGGCCGCCATGCCTTTCCTGAACCAGGTCACCGCGCGCCTGCGAAGGCAACAGGGGAATTGAGAGGATGTTAGAAGCCTTGAAAGGGCAAGTTCTAAATGTACCATGACTGGGAAAACAAAAAGCAGAGTGAAGAAGCATGAGTTATGCCTGAAGAAGTATCTTCACGTACCCTCAAAGACCTTTCCCAGGCCTGACAAAAGCCCAGGGGATTACTGGCAAATAGACTTTTTCCAAGTTAATGCAGCAAAACGGGTATCAGTATCTTTTAGTCATGACAGATGCTTTTTCAGGCTGGCTGGAAGCTTTCCCTTGCCGCACCAATAAGAAGTATCATTAGTGTAAGTTCAGACATAATACTGAGATTTGGGGTACCCATAGGACTTTCTTTGGGTGTTGGGGTCCACACTTGGTAATAGAAGCCCTTCACCTTTTAGCTAAACTAGGAGGGGTAAAATGGGATCTCCACACTCCATGGAGACCTCAATCAAGCAGGATAGTAGAAAGAATGAATCAAAGCCTGAAAAGACAGATAAGTAAAATTTGCCAAGAACCTCAGAGAGAGCAGTCAGATGCTTTTCCCTCAGCATTGCTACAGATACAGGATCCAGCGTAAATGGAAGGAGAGACTTAGTCCTTTGGAAAGGATACATGGTAAACCTTGCCAGGTGACAGAAATGGCAGTGAATCCCAAAGTAATAGAAGGGAAACATGGCTTAAAAGAGTATGTTCAGTCTCTAGGAAAGGTCCTGTCCTCTCTCCAGAGGTACGTCACTGTGAGCGCAGATCTGTCCCTGGACGTGCCTGTACATCACTACCAACCCAGAGATTGCGTGTATCTTAGAACGTGGATGGATGAACCGTTGAAGAGAAGTGAAAGGACCTTTCCAGATTTTGCTCAGCACCTACGCTGCTGTCAGGCCTGAAGGAGTCACTCCATGGACGTGCCATAGCAGAGTTTAAGCAGCCACATCACCAGAATGGACTGTCAAGCAACAAAAAACCTTTATGCTTGAAACTACCTCCAGAATCATGAAGTTCTAGGTTCAGGATCTTGCATTATTGCCAGACAGCATATAAGTGAATGACTGAAATGCGACCCCAGATAAGACTGGGCTGTCTACAGGGAAGCTGGAGTCTGCTACTTGCCTCTCCTTTGTAGATATATGTTGAAACATGTTTTACAGATGTATAGAATTTGGCCTGTGATGTGGTATGCTGCGACGAGCGAGGGGAAGCAAGCAGCCGACTCAATGTGAGTGATAAAGCAAGCTTTGATTTATTAAGGCGCGATTATGTCTTATATACAGTTCCAGTTAATTATGCCTACTAGTCATCTGCTAATTGGCTAAGCTCTAAAGGGTTACATTTTCATACGTCCTCCTACTTGCGGTTTCTGCGGATAGCTAGCTACATATATATTTTTCTCTCTTGTCTACGCGAATTCCTCAAAGTTGTTTACAACATTAGGCACAAGGTCAGTGCCTTTCTCAGCTTCCTTATCAGCATGCCTCAGCACAGCTGCAAGGCCTGCTTCAGCTAACTTACACTAACTTTGTTTCACAAAGATCTTTAAGGGAGTCATGGCCGTGATCACACAGCCATTCTGCAACAGTATGCTAAATCCTCATCTTGGGTGGGACCAGGAGGAGTCATGGACATGGAATACTCATTTGAAAATTGTGGAAGGATCGGTGAATGCTGTTAGGAGGAGTGATTGTTGGGTAGGTACCCATTTCCCTGAATGTCCTCATGCAGGAATGCCTGTAGCTGGTATCCCCATCCCATGTGGGACTAGTGGGCATAACTTGTGGCTAAGACCAAAATACACTCATTGGAACGAGACTGACCTCCAGACCTGGGCAATACTGAATCCACACTCAGTGTGAAGTGTGTTACTAAAATGAAGCCAAGACACACCAAAATGGAACTCTGCTCTTTGTGGGGCCCTACCCACATTGTGATTGCTCAATGCAATTCATGAAGCTGTCAGAACTAACTAGCAGTAGCTACTGGAACGTTCCACTGGGCACTGGGTGGTGCTGGATATGTGCCAGTGTAGCACAAAAAGCGTTACCACCAAGATGGTTGAGTAGATGTACCACCAAGATGGTGGGATATTTCCTGATATGACTGACTGAGAGACTGGACAACAGTCGGTTGTGAACAACTTACCTGTGGAGATACAGGCGGAATCAACCACCCCTTACAGAGAGACCCACGGGGTTTCACTCTTCTGCTGGGTGGTTTATTCCTTGGCGAGGGGCTGCTGCATTGGGGAAGGCAGTGATAAAGAGATCCACAGGAGTGGAAGAGATGGCCAAGGACACTGCAGGTGCCATTAACTGCACTCTGTACGGCAGAGACAATGGCCGTACGCAAGGGGACAACCCTTGGGTTCTCTTGGTGACTTCCAGCCTTGCCCGTGCCCTTTGCCTTCCATCTCACGTTGTCCTACGCTGTCCCACGGCTGCTGCTTTTCCCCGGCAGGCTGCAGGCACCCATCTGGCTTCCCCACCTTGCTCTCACCCTGCCCTTGCCACACATGCACCGATGTCTGCCCACCCTCACACGCTGTTCCTGCAAACACACACACATGGACTGATCTCACACTCCTTCTGGACGACGTCTCCCACCACAGCACAAGCCCTTGAGTGACATTTCCTCCTCCTGACCTCCAGTCTCCACTTTCCCAGCTGCACTGGCTGGCAGTGCTTCTCCCTCCTGCTCTTCCCTACCTCCAAGGAAAGCTCCACCACCGGGGAAACCACCCTTCAGGGGGGCATCCCGACCCGTCACCCTCCTTGAGGCCTTTCCCCTGACCATGCCACGGCCTCACCGCGCTCTTCCAAGGCTGCGAGCCTTTCAGCTTCTCGCATAGACACGAGCAAGCGGTGTGCCTGCTGCTGTGCTGCCATGTTCTCAGGCAGCAGCGACGTGACAAGCATTTCCCCAGACACTACGGTGAGGATGACCAGCCTGTATTTCTCCCAATTGTCCTTCTTGCTTTTCCTGAACAAAGGCTGGATGTCTGCCTTTTGCCAGGACCCCAGAACCTCCCTGATTGCTCGGACACATTTGAGGGCACCATCCAGAAAGGGTGCCGTGATCAGACAGAGGCACTTGCAATGACCCTGCCCAAGGCAGGTGAGATGAATCTCCCTGGGACAGTGGCCTTTGTTCCTGCAGTCACACACAGGAACGGCGGTGCCCTGGGAGGTGTCCCCACCTCAGCTGGCCTCATGCACTGCTGCCATGGTTGAACCCCAGCCTCATGCACACAGGGGTGCTCAGAGGCACGAGCCCGTCCCTGGCACGTGCGGAGGCAGAGCACTGCAGCGGGCACAGTGACTGCCTGGCCTCCTGCTGCCCCTGCCAGAGGCTGGCAGCACCTCAGCCCGGGGGTGTCGCGCCCTGCTCGGCACCTCGCGGAGATGGCCCTCGTCATGAGCAATGGGCACGGGGACCTCGGTTCAAGGAAGCACGTTGCAGTGCTGCATTCAGGTGGTCTCCACAAATCCATAACATTTGATGGGGGCCAGCACCGTCACAGAGTGCCCGTTGCCTGCCCCTGCCTGCGCTCACAGGACTGCCACGCAGCACGGCGGTGACCAAGCTGCCAGAGCACTCAGGCCTTACACCAAGGCAGGGGGTCAGAAGGGGAGTGTGGAAGTGGAAGGAGTACGGTGTTGGAGAGCCAACTGCTGGTGTTCCCTGGTAGTGCTGCCATGCCAGGAACCTTTTCCCCTTCCTCTATGGACACAGGAACTGTCCCTGCAGCTCCAGAAAGTACTTGGAAGGAAGAATCCCAGGAAAAAACATAGTGGTTTAATGGCCCTTTGACTTTGTTAGATTAGGAGAGAGCACGACACCTTCAGAAAAGAAAATCAGAGAAGGAATTTAGAATGGGGACGACACCTTTATCAGAAATGAAATACCATGAGCAACAAATTCAGAAGTCACTCTGGGTCTGTGATAAATTACATTATAAATGTTATTCATAATTATATTCCTTCAGAAGAAGATCCAGCTATCAGTTTGCACATTGCACCCTTGAGCTCCTGGTTCCTCATGCTGTAGATGAGGGGGTTCAGTGCTGGAGGCACCACCGAGTATAGAACTGCCACCACCAGGTCCAGCGATGGGGAGGAGATGGTGGGGGGCTTCAGGTGGGCAAATGTGCCAGTGCTGAGAAAGAGGGAGACCACGGCCAGGTGAGGGAGGCACGTGGAAAAGGCTTTGTGCCGCCCCTGCTCAGAGGGGATCCTCAGCACAGTCCTGAAGATCTGCACGTAAGACAGAACAATGAAAACAAAACACCCAAAAACTACTAAGACACTAACCACAATTAGCCCCACTTCCCTGAGGTAGGTGTGTGAGCAGGAGAGCTTGAGGATCTGTGGGATTTCACAGAAGACCTGTCCCAGGGCATTGCCTTGGCAGAGCGGCAGTGACAGTGTATTGGCCGTGTGCAGCGCAGCATAGAGAAACCCACTGGCCCAGGCAGCTGCTGCCATGTGGACACAAGCTCTGCTGCCCAGCAGGGTCCCGTAGTGCAGGGGCTGGCAGATGGCCACAAAGCGGTCATAGGCCATGACGGTGAGGAGAGAACACTCTGCCGAAAGGAAAAAGACAATCAGGAAGAGCTGTGCAGCACATCCTGAGTAGGAGATGTCCCTGGTGTCCCAGAGGGAGTTGGCCATTGCTTTGGGGAGAGTGGTGGAGATGGAGCCCAGGTCGAGGAAGGAGAGGTTGAGGAGGAAGAAGTACATGGGGGTGTGCAGGTGGTGGTCGCACACTACGGTGGTGACGATGAGGCCATTGGCCATGAGGGCAGCCAGGTAGATGCCCAGGGAGAGCCAGAAGTGCAAGAGCTGCAGCTCCCGCGTGTCTGCAAATGCCAGGAGGAGGAACTGGGTGATGGAGCTGCTGTTGGACATCTGCTGCCTCTGGGCATGGGGACCTGTCACAGGAGAAAAAGACAGTGATAATTTAGGGGAGACTTCTGCAAGCAAAATCAAAGCCATTTCCCACAGACCATCCCCCCGTCACACACAGACATCTCTCTCTTTTCTCGGAGACCTTCCTGCAGCTGTGTGGCTGCAGCCCTGCTTGGTGCTGGCCGTGTGGGCGATGAAGAGCAGGGCATCTGCCCACGGGCTCTTGACCAGCCAGCCCCACTCTGCAGCAGTGGGTGGGGGCAGGGACCAGTCCTGGTGTTTAACTTTGTCCTGTGAAACCAGTGCCAACGCAGAAGGGCTGGTCAGTGTCTGCAGCGCCAGTGCTAAGGAACGGGAAGGGTGAAGGCATTTTAAGGGAGTTTTAGTTTCTTTCACAGCTACCCCCCATCTCTCCTGTTGAGTATTCTCGGATGTCAGAAAAGCAGAGCATTTTTGCTGCCCTCAGGTGGAACAGAGTGAGGTCTGTGAGGCAAGAGGATTGCTAGTGGGTGAGTGCCCAGTGAGTCGAGGTGGTCTGTCCATCTAGTTCCCGATTTCTGTGGGCTTGCACCTTCCTGAGATGAATGGTGGCCACCCTCCCATGTTACCCTGAAATACCACAAGGCACTGCTGAGAACAGACTGACCCACCACAGACCAGTAAAGGTTGTAGGCTTTCATCAGAACTCAGCATCCCACCCACAGCAAAGGATACACAGCTCATTTCACCCACCCCAACAGCGTTTTCTCCAACACAGAAACTCTACGCTTCTACGTGGCGCTTTCAGGTCACTCATGGGTGCGAGGGGACAGGTTTCCATTCTGGAGGGCAACGCACTGCTTGGAAGGGAACTTCAAGGAGGTAGCCAAGTGCCCTAACAAGAGCATCAGGTTCAGGGAGAACCAGCTCCTTGCCCAGCCCCACATAGGGCATTGCCCACAGCCCCACAGCTGAGAGGAAAGCTGGGACACCTGTTCCCATGGACACACCTGCAGGAGAGGACCCACAAGGTCAGAGTGTGACTCTGCAGCTGAAACACCCATCCCCAGAGAGCCTGACAGCAAGAGCAAGAGAATAAAACTAACACCAAAAGGCAGAGAAAGAAGTAAAATTGCACTGATGGTCTAGGTAAGAGTGTCCAGGGCGAGCGTGCCAGGCACTGAGGGCAGCGTTGCCCTTGCCCAGCTCTGCTCGCCACCTCCCACACACCAACATTGCCGGGCAGCTGCTCTCAGCCCCTGTGCTCTGCAGAGGGACCGGGGCACGTGGCTGCAGAGCTGCACCGTGGCTCTGCTGGAGCTCTGGCTGCAGAGGGGGTGGCTCACACCTCGGGACCCCCAGCCCTGAGGGCAGAGGCTTTGCTGGGGGGAGAGCAGCCAGGGGGATGCCTCAGAGAAAGGGGTCTGCACTGCACATGGTCAGAGAGAGCTTTCTGATTCTCCTTTCAACAACAATTCTGTCTGAAGTTTCCTATCAGTCCTTGCAATATCCTGGATGTCAGGAGATTTTCCTTGTGGGAGGTATCTCCCTGTGCCAGGTCTTTCCCTGTCAGTGCTCACAGACCACATCTCTGCCTCTGTGCACTGGCCCCGCACAAACGTGCCTCTCTGCAGGGCACTGGCTGGGCGCAGGGTCCTGTCCGCAGGGGGAAAAGGGCAGCTCAGAACGACCCTGATGGCTCCAGCAAAGGTGCTGCTGCTGCTGCTGTTCATAGGCGGAGGAGTGGCTGAGGGCACTTCAGGAGGCTCCTGGCAGACCTCCTCATCACTCAGAGTTACAGCTGGCAGTCTCAGGGACATCTTCAAGCTCGAGATCTCCATTAACATTTCTGCCTTCCCTCTCCTGCCCCCAACAACAGAAAGCTGAAAACACAGATTGAGGAGAGCCCTGGATTTATCATAGCAATCCCTGCGCTGACCTTCGATACGAAAAGTCGACATATTCTGAGGGTAACCTATCCTTGTAAGCAGCGCTCAGCCATGCAGCACACTCTCAACAGCAGAGAGATCCTTCCCTCTCGGGGCTCAGTCCATACGCCCCCAGAGCTGTGGGGAGCCCCCCGGCAGGCTGAGAGCTGCCCCTGGCAGGCGGCAGAGCCCCTGCCCCAGCACACAGCCCCCGCGGCTGCAGGGACCCTGCTGGCAAGGACAGCCCTGGGCACCCCTGCCTGCACAGCCACCTTCACAGCCCTGCAGCCGGCCCTGGCACAAGGCAGCCCACATGCCCTGGCCCTCCCATGCTGCAGCAGGGAAGCCCTGCTCTGCAGCACACTGGCCTCCTCCACAGCAAAAGGCTCCCACACGGTCCCACAGGCTGGGGGGGGCCCAGCTGCTGCAGACCCGGCTAGCAACTGCAGAGGCATTGCCCTGCAGCCACACACTTACCAGCTCAAGGGCTCTGCAGATTTCTCCAGCAGGGAGCTCTCAGCAGCCTCCCACCAAGGTCTGCTTTTGAGCTCTCCCTGCCTCCCTCCTCTGCCCCTCTGGGCTCCCTCCAGCTGTCCCTGGGGCTGCAGGGGAACCTGCTGGGCAGCAGGATGAGGCAATCCCTCATGGGCCTTGCCTCACCTGGGGGGACACACTTATTTCCAGCACTGGCAATTCCCTTACTAGAAAAAGTTTTCTGCATGAGCATCAACTTTTGTTAACCCTTCAGTATCCAGCATGAAGGAAGACTGCAGCAAAGGATCCAAGTACTCCTAACGGAGCGTGTGTGTACGTGTGTGTCTGGTGGTTCTGCAGGCAGGGCAGGGAGGATGTCCTCAGTGCTTCAGTAAGCCCTGCAGAGCCCATTGCAGCACTTCATTGCACAGTCCGAGGGCTCAAGACTCAGCTCTCCTTTGCCCAGGCCACGTCTCTGCTCTGAAGCAAAGCCTTTGCACCCACGGGCTCGGGGACACTTGGTACCAGGTTGCCTTGTGGCCAGGCAGAGCTGGGCTGGTGCCACAGCTGGGGGGCTTCAGCCCAGATGTGCAGCAGTGCCCTCAGCCAGGGGCCCACGCAGAGGCAGCTGGAGCCCGTCCTGTGGCAGACAGAGCTGTGACACTGAGGGAACCAAGTGCCAGGGCAGGTGGCAGAGCTCAGCACAGCTGCTCGGCAAGGACAGCAGCCTCCAACAGGTCCAACATTGAAAATGGAGTTTATGCTTGTGGGGCAATTCCAGGGCACCCAAAGGAGTGTTCCCTCCTTCTGCACAGGCCACAGCCTGCCAGTGTGTGACCTGGGGCCTGCACTCTGCTGCTCTCCTGCCTCACTCCCCCTGGGAGATGAGACTCCACCGTTTCTTTGCTCCTAGAACTAAGGTGGACACGAATGATGCAGGGTTTCAGATCCAGGGGAGCATCACAGCTGCTGGCCCATCTGGCAGCTGTGCTAGAATGCCGATGCAAAGAACCTGCAGACACCTAAAGGAGCATTGTCACTGTGCTGCCCTGTGACTGTCGGCGGGGGGTTACTTGACCACTGGCTTGCAGGATCCCACCAAGCCTCTGTCTCATGGCTCCCCTCCTTCTTCACTCACCTTGATGTCTATAGGGTTGTTCTCTCACATAATTCTCACTCCTCTCCCGTTGTGTTTTGTCCTTTCTGCCATAGGGGATCACAGAGGTGCCACTAGAATTGCTTATTGGCTCAGGTTTGGGCAGGGGCTGGTCCATTTTGGAGTCAAATGAAAGTGGCTGTTATGGCCATGGAGTCAGCTCTTGATCTCTTCTCACCTCTGCCAGCCCTACAAACACCTCCAAACCACTCCCAAACCCCTGCCGTGTCAACCCACAGGATCTCTAAATTCCCCAAGAAGATGTGAGGTTATTGATGCTAAGGCTTCCTCATGCGGCTTAAATAAGACCTTTCCCCTTCCTCTCCATGATTTAGGTTATTTCAGAGCAGAGTTACCCTGAACCACACCTGTGTCACCTGGGCCAAGCTCAGACATGTAACAACAAAAATAACAATGGGTACCAAGTGTCCAAGGTCCCACGCCAGCAAAATGTTTGCTGCAGCGCATGCTGGGGTGGTGGGCAGAGGTCACTGTGATAGTGAAATGAGATGTTCCTAAGGAGAGCAATCCGTGCTGTCCCTGGGACCAGAGACATGCAGGGCTGGACTGTGCAGTGCTGCAGGAGAAGGCATTGCTGCCAGTGATGCCTCTGCAGCCCCAGAGGACATGTGGTTCCGGTGAAGCTTATAACCAGAAAGGACAAGGTGCTTTTGATTGTGTCCTTGACCATGGACATCCCGTGATGCAGGAACACTTTGAAAATCATTGGTCTGTTTCTCTATTGCCTCAGCACAGCGATGAATTTCAACAGTGCTGGCTAACTGGGGAGGCCCAAGAAGGCTGAATGTTAGTCAAGTGCTGCCCACCTACAGGAAGGGTAGGAGGGAGGATCGGGATAACTACAGGCCTGTCAACCTGATCTTAGTGCCAGGGAAGGTTGTGGAGCTGATCATCCTGAGCGCCATCACGCAGGAGCCACAGGAAAACCAGGAGGTCAGGACCAGCCTGCATGGGTTTATGAAAGGCAGGTCCTGCCTGATGAACCTGATCTCCTGCTGGGACAAGGTGACCTGCCCAGTGGATGAGGGAAAGGCGGTGGATGCTGTCTACCTGGACCTTAAAAAAGCCTTTTGGCTCCACCTCCCACTGCATTCTCCTGGAGAAACTGGCTGCTCATGGCTTCGGTGGGTGTTCTCCGTGCTGGGTTAGAGCTGGCTGGACAGCCAAGCCCCAAGAGGGGTAGTAAATGGAGTGACATCCAGGTGACGATGGCCCATAAGGAGTGGCGTTCCCCAGGGCTCAGTGCTGGGGCCAGTCCTGTTTCAGAACTTTATCAACAATCCAGACACGGGGATTGAGTGCACCCACAGTGATTTTTTGTACAACATCAAGTTGGGTGGCAGTGCTGATGTCCTTGAGGGCAGGAAGGCTCTACAGAAGAATCTGGACAGGTTGGACCTTTCAAGTGAGTCCAATTGTATGAGGTTCAACCAGGAGAAGTGCCAGTTCTGTACCTGGGTCAAAACAGCCCCACTCAAGGCTACAGGCTTGGGCCAGAGTGGCTGGAAGGCTGCCTGCTGGGGAAGCACCCTGAGGGTGAGGGTTGACAGATGGTTGAGCATGAGCCATCAGTGTACCCGGGTGGCCAAGAAGGCCAATAGCATCCTGTCTGGTATCAGAAAGAGCATGGCCAGCAGGACCAGGGCAGTGATGGACCCCCTGTACTCGGCACTGCTGAAGTCAAACCTCAAACAACGTGTTTCTGTTTTGGGCTCCTCACTTCAAGAGAAACGTTGAGGTCCTGGAGCATTTCCAGAGAAGGGCAACAAAACTGGTGAAGGGTCTGGATCCCTGCTTGGATGAAGGGTGACTGAGGGGACTTGAGTTGTTTAGTGTGGGTAGTAGGAGGCTCAGGGGGGACCTTACTGCTCTCTAGAAGTACCTGAAAGGAGGTTGTAGATGGGGTGGGTAGGAGTCTTCTGCCAGATAACAAGTGACAGGACAAGAGGCAAGAGCCTCAAGTTACACCAGGAGAGGTTCAGATTGGATATGAGGAAAAACATCTTCACTGCAAAGGTGCTCAAGCATTGGAACCAGGGAGCTGGTGGAATCACCAGCCCTGGAGGTGTTTCAATAGAGGTAGATGCAATTCTTCATAGCATGATTTAGTGATGGAATTGGCCGTCCTGAGTTTACATTTGGATTTGATGATCTTTAAGGTCTTTTCCAAGCTAAATGATTCTCTGTTTCTGTGCTTCTATGATATTGCAAGCCTACCTAGACAATCTGCTGAGAAAGTTGGTTTAGGTGACCCTGCCTCAGCTGGAGGGGTGGACTCGATGACCTCCAGAGGTCAGTCCAACCTGAAAAAACACCATAGAGCTATAAAGGCATATATAAATTGTGTCAACACAAGTAGAGGGGCTCGGCTGAAGATGAGCTTGTGGGAAATGGCTTGTGGGAAAGATATTTGACAAATCTGATGAAACCAGCATGCTTTTCTGTGGTCAGGACCTGGGCCAGAATGAGGGTGATGGAGGGGTGTGGTATTGGGAGGGAAAAACGGTCTCAGGAACTCCTCATGCAGGAGGACGTGCCTGGCTGTGAGGGGCCTGTGAGGTCAGTTCTGCCTCTGGAGCTGACAGGCCAGCATCAGGAACGTGGCTGGGACAGTCCCTCTGCCAAGGGACCCCATAGGCCCCATCCAGGAGAAGGGCTCGTGTAGAGATTGTTTTTGCCTGGGGACATGATGGGACAGCAGCAGGCACATGGCTTGGTCATGTCCCTGGGAGAAGCAGAAAGGCCAGCAGCAGTTACGTGGTTTGGGAGACCATGTGAGTATTCCTTCTCTCTGGTGAGAGAGCAGAGCATAAGAAAAGGCTTCCTGGCTGCATTCCCTGCTGGAAGGGTATTTTCTGAGATGGTAAACCTTTCCTGGGCAGGGGAAAACAGCAGGAGAGAGGAAAAAATGTCACCAAGTTTCAACTAGGAAAGCAGAGACTGGACCTCAGCAGGAAGAACTGTCACTGCAAGGGTCCTGCTGCGGTGCGAGGGCTCAGCCAGAGGGAGCCTGGATCAGCCCATGGTTTGTGTTTCAAGGAACAGCCGGTGAGAGTGGAGGTACCTCAGCGAAGGTATGGCAATGTTGGGGTGAGAGCAAGGCAGGGCAGCGAGATGGTGCCTACAGCCTGCAGGGAAACAGGGGCAGGGCTCCAAGCATGCAGGACAGCCTATGGTGGGGATGGCAGAGGGCACTGGCAAGGCTGGAAGGCACCAGTAGAACCCAGGTCTGTGTCCCCTTGGCTGTGGCAGCTGTCTCTGCCTCTGAGGGCCATGACAAGACATGATGTCCTCACGGCACGGGGGCATCGTTGCCTCCTTGCGGGCCCATGGGGAAGCTGGAAGTTGCTGTGCCATTGCTGTCCTTCACTGGGCATTGGATGCCCACCTTCCATGGTCCCCAGGAAGAGCCCTGAGCCCTGTGTGAGGGACAGCACCGACCTCCCCACAGGCTGCAGGTCACGGCTTGGCCTTTCTGCTTCATCAAGCAAGCCAAGGCTTTGCTCAGCAGCAGAGCTGCCTGCACAGCGCCTTTGCCTTCCTGCACTCACAGCCTCCAAGGATGGGCTCTAACAAGGCCATGGGGAGGCTTTCGCAGCCATGGCCCTCAGTGGGGCCCATTAACGCTTCCAGGGGCTGTGGGCTTTGCTCCTGACTTGGTGTTCTTGAGAGGTTTCTTCACTCTCCTCTGAACACCTGAAGTCCACAGCACCACAGACACCCTGGGCTCATGACGAGGCAGAACGCCCTTACGAGCCCTGTCTCTTCCATCAGGGCCATCTGGTCTTCAAGTTTGGCTCCTACACTTAATGAGATAAGTTTCAGCAGTACAGTGAAAGAAGAAGGCAGGCAATGAGCACTTTGATGAAGACAGAAGACTTGTCCAATTGCTATTAATGCAGAGTGTCCCCTGAAGAGCTGTGGCCAGGTGGAAAAGCAGTCCCTGGAGCTAATCACTGCGTGGGCAGCCTTGCTCCTTACCTCTCCAGCCCCGTGATATCTTTCCTCAGCCCCATGGCACTTACATCACTTGACATCAGACTTCTCTAACCATCTCTGCAGATGAACATTGCAGGGTCTTTGCAGCAGTTACTACCTGCTTCCCTTAGAGACCTGGGGGCAAATAGGAATAGAACGTGTTTGGTTTGTTTTTTTTTTAAACTAGGGGAAAAATAATACTATCTAATAAATAATAAATTAGACTTCTCATCTGATTTATGGTAAGTTCAAGCAGATCCACATGAGGTCTATCATCACCACTGCTGAAGTGTTGCCTATAGGGAGTATTAGGGAGATTACTGAAAGGCAGTCAAACTTTAACTCCATGAAGCTCAAAGCAGAAACTAGGTAGGTGAGAGGGACAGGTATGACCAAAGAGTAAGAGGAGGATGGTATGTGAAAGTTAACTTCTTAATCCATAGATGTAAGTCAGAAATCCATATGAGGTGTTGACCTTCTGGATCTCATGCAAAACATTATGTCATTTCCAAATCTCTTGGAAGTCAGTAGAAATTCTTCCACATTCATCTACATGCTCACAAATGGTATTAACAATAGTAGAGACTCCACCTTGAGATGCCAGCTTTATAACTAGTGCCATTCTGTTTTGCACAGCTATACGAGCTGTCTCTGAAAGATCTTCCTGCAAAACTTTTATGGCACCTGCAGTGTCCTTGGTCATCTCTTCCACTCCTGTGGATCTCTTTATCACTGCCTTCCCCAGTGCAGCAGCTCCTCGCCAAGGAATAAACCACCCAGCAAAAGAGTGAAACCCAGTGGGTCTCTCTGTAAAGGGTGGTTGATTCTGCCTGTATCTCCGCAGGTAAGTTGTTCACCACCGACTGTTGTCCAGTGTCTCAGTCAGTCATATCAGGAAATATCCCACCATCTTGGTGGTGCATCTACCCGGCCATCTTGGTGGTAACGCTTTTTGTGCTGCACTGGCACATATCCAGCACCACCCAGTGCCCAGTGGAACGTTCCAGTACCTACTGCTAGTTAGTTCTGACAGCTTCATGAATCGCATTGAGCAATCACAATGTGGGTAGGGCCCCACAAAGACCAGAGCTCCGTTTTGGTGTGTCTTGGCTTCATTTTAGTAACACACTTCACACTGAGTGTGGATTCAGTATTGCCCAGGTCTGGAGGTCAGTCTCGTTCCAATGAGTGTATTTTGGTCTTAGCCACAAGTTACTCCGACTAGTCCCAAATGGGATGGGGATACCAGCTACAGGCATTCCTGCATGAGGACATTCAGGGAAATGGGTACCTACCCAACAATCACTCCTCCTAACAGCAATTATCGATCCTTCCACCATTTTCAAATGAGTATTCCATGTCCATGACTCCTCCTGGTCCCACCCAAGATGAGGATTTAGCATACCACATCACAGGCCAAATTCTATACATCTGTAAAACATGTTTCAACATATATCTACAAAGGAGAGGCAAGTAGCAGACTCCAGCTTCCCTGTAGACAGCCCAGTCTTATCTGGGGTCGCATTTCAGTCATTCACTTATATGCTGTCTGGCAATAATGCAAGATCCTGAACCTAGAACTTCATGATTCTGGAGGTAGTTTCAAGCATAAAGGTTTTCCTTGCTTGACAGTCCATTCTGGTGATGTGGCTGCTTAAACCCTGCTATGGCATGTCCATGGAGTGACTCCTTCAGGCCTGACAGCAGCGTAGGTGCTAAGCAAAATCTGGAAAGGTCCTTTCACTTCTCCTCAACGGTTCATCCATCCATGTTCTAAGATACACGCAATCTCCTTGTCGGTAGTGATGTACAGGCACGTCCAGGGACAGATCTGCGCTCACAGTGACGTACCTCTGGAGAGAGGACAGGACCTTTCCTAGAGACTGAGCATACTCTTTTAAGCCATGTTTCCCTTCTATTATTTTGGGATTCACTCCCATTTCTGTCACCTGGCAAGGTTTACCATGTATCCTTTCCAAAGGAATAACTCTCTCCTTCCGTTTACGCTGGATCCTGTATCTGTAGCAACGCTGAGGGAAAAGCATCTGACTGCTCTCTCTGAGGTTCTTGGCAAATTTTACTCATCTGCCCTTTCAGGCTTAGCTTCATTCTTTCTACTATCCTGCTTGATTGAGGTCTCCATGGAGTGTGGAGATCCCATTGTACGCCTTCTAGTTTAGCTAAAAGGTGAAGGGCTTCTACTACCAAGTGTGGACCCCAACACCCAAAGAAAGTCCTATGGGTACCCCAAATCTCGGTATTATCTCTGAAGTTAACACTTATGATACTTCTTATTGGTGCGGCAAGGGAAAGCTTCCAGCCAGCCTGAAAAAACATCTGTCATGACTAAAAGATACTGATACCCGTTTTTCTGCAGTAACTTGGAAAAAGTCTATTTGCCAGTAATCCCCTGGGCTTTGTCAGCCCTGGGAAAGGTCTTTGGGGGTACGTGAAGATACTTCTTCAGGCATAACTCATGCTTCTTCACTCTGCGTTTTTTTTTTCCCAGTCATGGTACTTTTAGAACTTGCCCTTTCAAGGCTTCTAACATCCTCTCAATTCCCCAGGGAGTTTCTTGGTGCTTCCTTTTAGCCAATTCACACATAATTTCCTCTTTAAATGTTAGTTGATGTGAAGGAGTCACCCATCATCCATGATTTGGGTTGCCTTCAGTATATTAGCCAACTGATTGTTTTCTGGTGGATCCTGTGGGCTCTTAGGTCCTAATTTCTGCCACTTCTCTGGCAGGACTAGCAATATTTGACTTTCAGCTGCTTCTTTCCTTGCTTGATCTGCCACTTGCTGTCCTATATGCACCGAGCTATCTCCAAGGTGCTGCACTTTGCGATGCATAATTGCCAGCACCCTGGATCAGCTGGTCACCTGAAATGATTGTTGGGTCTTTGCCTCATAATTTGGCTGGGGATGGTTCCAATCACCTGGCTACTCCCACACTCCACTGGCACTTATTCCAACAATCCTTTGCTCAGCCCCATGAAGATACCATCAAAGAACCAGTGCATGGTTCTCACAGTGTTCCTGGATCACAGCATACCCAAACTGAAGCACATTTTCAGCAGCACCATGTCCTCCTGGAGGTCAGCCTCCCCTCCCCCACAGGCCTTCAGGGGCCTCAGCAGCACTGCAGCTAGCCAAGCCTTCTTCTGCCAGGGCTGCAGAGCCCAGCACTGCTTTTCTGGCCTTGCAGAGGGCAGGGCTTCCTCTGCCGGTGCGCTTAGATTGCCACCGCCACCCACTCCAGCGGGTCTCTGGTCTCCAGCACAGCACGGGCACACGCTGGCTCGGGGGCGCTTGGTACCAGCTTTGCCCAAGAGAAGCCTGAGCGTGGCCCCAGCGCTACGGCTGAGGTGCTGCAGCCCAAAAGCGCACCGATGGCTTGGGCCTGGGGCACAGGCAGGAGGAGCTGGACTTCCACCTGCTGTCATCGTGCTGGATATGGATGGAGTAAATCATGCTATTGATGAACTAAATCCTGAGGGGTGGTGGGACAGGTCACAGTGGTGCGGCAGGGGAAGGTGTGGGCTTTTCACGAGGGACAGGCCAGGAAGCTGAGGAGGGGATGCCCTCCGTGTGCAGGCACTTGTTGCACGTGCGGATCTCCTCTACGGGGTGTGCAGCAGGTTGGGTGAGCCCTTGCAGGAGAGTGTCAGCGAGAGGCCGGTTAGTGTGCCATCCTGGTGGGAGACACAGCACCCGCACTCAGGGTACGGCAGTGGGGAAAGGCTTATCTAAGCAATCCAAGGAAGTCTGCAAGTCCATGATCCCAGCTCTTACTGGGGACTTCATGACCCTGACACTTTCTGGAAGGGGAGCACAGCAGGATACACACCGTCCAGCTGGTGTCGGGGGTCTCTTGAGACAAATTCTTTGCACAGGTGTCAGGCCAACAAAGGTGACGCTCACCTGAATCTGGTCCTTGCCAAACAGGCAGTGCTGCTGAGGGAGTGAAAACCAGTGTCAGCCCTGGCTGTAGTGCTCATGAAATAGTGGGAGAAGGTTTTAGCCTCTTCAGGGGACTTGTAGTGGTAGTCCCATGGGCAGCAGCACTCAAGGACAGCAGAGCTGTGTACGGCTGGTCATTCAGCATTTCCCAAGCAGAACTGTCCATACTGAGAAGCAGGAAATCAAGCAGACATGCCAAGAGAGATCCTTGGCTAAAGAAGGAATTCCTCAAGTACCTCCAGAGAGAAAAGGAAGCATCCTGGAGGTGGATGCAAGGGCTCAAAGAGGAATTTAGAAATAGGGATGTCTTCAGGGAAGCCAAAGCCTGCTTAGTATGGGGTCTTGCAAGATGTTCAAAGGCATCAAGAGGATCTCTCACTACTTGCAGAACAGTTTAAGAAATAAACAAAGCCCCTGTGTGGTCACTGCTGAGCTTAGTAAGAGCAGGTCTAGATAAAACTGAACATCCTCCAGGTTCTCTTTCCCTTAGTCTTCCCCAGCATCGTGTCCCAAAGCTTTGTGCCTGAAGGCAGGGCTCTGGAGGGAACCAGCCAAGTGTGGATGGGGATCAAGTCAGGAGTCATTTGACCAAATTCAATGCTTCCCACTCCAGGGAGGTGGAGGGGCGGCATCCCAGGGAGCAGTGTGAGCAGGCCGATGTCTCAGTGAGGCCATTCTCCATCACCACTGGAAGGTCCTAGAGACTGGAGGAACTTCCTCTTGACTGGAAGCACCCATCAATCTCGTGATATGCAAGAAGGACAAATTGAAAGTCCTGCCCCTAAAGTGGACCGAGGCCCTGCGATGACACAGGGCAGGGACTGCCTGGCTGGGTCCTTGGTTTGCATTAGGCAAACTAGGAGCCATCAGGAAAGGTGACCAACAGCCTCCTGGGCTGTATGACCAGGAGCACAGCCACGGCAAGTCATTCCCTCCCTCTGCTTCCCACTTGTTTCACCACATCTAGAGTACTTGTCTAGCTTTGGTGCTCCGCAATAGCAGAGAGACATTGGCACGCTGGAGCCATTTCAGTAAAGAATCACAGAGATGGTCAAGGCTGGAGCACGTGCCCTGGTAGATCAGGCTGAGGGAGCTGGGCTGGTCCACGCTGGAGAATGGAGGGCTTTTGTGGGAGGATGTAAGAGCCTTGTGTTGCCTATGGCAAGGTTTCCAAGTACTCACTGTGGTACAAGGCAGGAGCACAGGAAGCAATGAACTGAAGCAAGAGCACTGTCCTCCTTCTTCACCTGCAGCCTTTAGCTCGGGGAACCACAGGCTGCACAAACCCCCATGGTGAGGGGTGTGCCATCAGTTAGAGTCCCCTTGGGTGACATTTCTGGCACCTGAGCAGGTAACTGTCCAGGTGGATTTTCCAAGGGTAAATCCTGCCTCGCCAACCTGACAGCCTGCAGTTGTGCGTGAGGAGCTCCACAGTGGATGTCATTTCCCTCAGCTTCAGCAAAACTCTGCCCATGGTCTCCCTCAGCGTTCTTCTGCCCACGTGAGGCCATGACACTCTGGGTGGGAACAGAAAGAGATGGGTAAAACACCAGCTGGATGGTCAGGCTGAGAGAGCAGTGGGGAAGGGCTCACACCCCACCTGGAGGCCACTGGGACATACTGGGGCAGTGTGGACGTTGCAGAGGACTCTCCGGATTACAGTTTAAGGGCTGTATAGATGACCCAGTGGAGGCAAGTCTCACAGTGTCTGTCGGTGGCACCAAACTGCGAGGACCATCCCTGTGCCCTAGTGATGCCATGGAGGGGAACCCTGGCAGGTGGGGTGGCCGCCCTGTCAGGAGCTGCACAGATGCAGGACGGACCAAGGGCAGAGCCTGCACCTCCCTCGCATGGACTAACACCCTGCAGCTGCAGGGCCTGGGACCTGCCTGGCTGGGCAGTGTCTGTGCAGAAAAGGCCCTGGTGGTGCTGGGGGACAGAAGGCAAAACACAATCCCACCCCGTGACCTGGCAGCAGAGGCAGCCAGCAGTGCCCTGGAGCGTATGAAGAGGTGCCTTGACAAGGGAGTGCGGGAAGTGACTGTGTCCCCATGCTCAACCCTCGTTAGACCCCCTGTCCGTGACTGTGCTCGTTTTTGGGCCCTGACTGGGGAGTGAAGGGGGGAGCGAGCGGCTGGGTGGCTGCTGGGCTTTTGGCCAGAGACAAGCCACTACAGCAAGGAAGGTGTGTATGACTGGGAGTTCAGTGAAGGGTCATTGAGATGCTCAGGGGCTGGAACACTTTCCCAGGAGGGGAAACTGAGGGCAAGGCCCTTGTTCAGCCTGCACAAGGGAAGGCCTTGGGAGCTCCTAGTGACCTGCCAGTCCCAGTGGGGAGGTGGTCAGGAAGATGAGTCCAGTCTTGGAACTATGGAGCCTGTCAGGAATGTGATAGCCAATCCTCAGATGTGGAAATAAGAATATTCTTGGCCAGAGGTAATGAAATGACCAACCTCCACATCACGGGGTGTCTGAAGCTATATACAGAATGCAAACAAAGGCTCTACTTGGATAGTGTGAACTTCTTTGCTAAAAGGGGGGGAAGGTAGAGGAATCTCAGTGCTTTCTGGTTCCTGTGAGAGGAGCTGAAGGTAACAATTTTGTTCCTCCCTTTCAGTCCGTGACACCCAGAAGCCTGACCTGCTTTTCCTTCTCCTCCTCCTAACAACTGATGAAGGGATGGGAAGTAAGGAAGCAGAGAGCCCCTAGGTCATAGTGTCATTTCCTTGGACATCCCATCTAGTATCAAGAGGGAAAATGAGCCTGCAAGGCCAAATGAACAAGGTCTATGGACAGGGAACACTGTGTCTGAAATATTTCCTGGAGACCTGCAGACCCACAGCACAGATCACGCTGGAGCTGAATCTCCTCCTGGCATCAATGGCCTCCCAAAGCCATGGAGAAAACTTTGGGTGGAGGCCCCAGGTGAGGCTGGTCAGGGCCAGGAAGGCCTAGGGATGCTCTCAGGGCCCTGCCCCCATGGGATCCCACCTGCCAGTGCCCTCAGCAGGCCAGGTTCTCCTTCCCTCCTGCCCCAAGGCTGTGCTCTGCTCCTCTCCTTCCCCACTTACCTGGGGATCAGGGACACCACAACTGCACACTACTACAACCAAGGTGGCACTGGTCTTCAAATCCTTGAGCAGATTGTTGTCTTTGGGGAGACCCAGGTGCAGATGAGCATCAGAGTGGGTGGTCTGTTTGGTCTGGGGAACTTGCCCACAAAGACCTGGGCTCCTGGCATCCTTGCTTACCTGTGCAGTGATCACCAAGGACGGATTCCCCCAGAAGAGCCAGGCTCTGTGATCCACAGGTTTCCTCAGGTCATTTCAAGAAGACATTGTTCATGCCTCACCCTGACTGTATGACCTGTCACTCCGTCCTGGCTCGGGCTGGCATGGAGTGCATGTTCTTCACAGCAGCCCTTCTGGTGCTGTGCTTTGCGTCTCTTCCTAAGGCAGCACTGACCACGCACCAGTGTTTTGGCCACCGCTGCAGAGTAATCACCAAGGCTTCTCTTTCTCACACTCTGCCTGCGCTACAAGGAGACTGGGGGGATGCAAGAAGCTGGGACAGCTGACCCCCATGACCACAGGGATATTGCATATCCCAGGATGTTGTGCTCATCAATGACAGCTCGGGGAAAGGAGGATGAAAAAAGAACGTTTATGGTCGTGGCATTTGTCCTCCCATGTCACTGACAGATGTGCTGAAGAGCAGCTCTTATGGGGATGGCTGAACCCCTGCTGCCCATGGCAAGGAGTGAGCGAATTGTTCATGTTGCTCCTTGCACACAAAACTTTTGCTTTTCCTATTAAAGCGTGAGATGGAAGGCAAAGGGCACGGGCAAGGCTGGAAGTCACCAAGAGAACCCAAGGGTTGTCCCCTTGCGTACGGCCATTGTTTCTGCAACCAAGGCCTATGAGAAGGCGAGTTGTCCTCTGGCCCTGGGGCCTCATGGCCTCCTTGTGACCACTTGCACTGAATCCTTCTCCCTTGAGTGATACTGCCCAGTGAAAGTTCCCAGCATTGGCCACAGCCTGCCACCCTGAGGCCCGGCACCTGCAGTCCGCTGCTCTCCTGCCTCACTGCCCCTGGGAGATGAGGCTCCATAATTCCTTTGCTGCTGGAGCCAAGGTGGACAGGGGTGACACAGGGTTTCAGATCCAGCTGAGCATCACAGCTGTTGGCCCATCTGGCAGCAATGCTAAAATGCTGATGTAAAGAACCTACAGACACCTAAAGGAACATTGTCCCTGTGCTGACCTGTGAACGTCGGGGTCAGTGGGTTGACCATTGGCTTCCATGAGCCCAGCAAGCCTCTCCCTCACTGCTCCCCCTCCTTCTTCACTCCCTTGGTGTTTGTAGGGCTGTTCCTGTGCCTTGTTTCTCACGCCTTTCTCTTACAAATGCTGCACACTGTCTTATGTCCTTTCTTGCATTGGTTTTTCACAGAGAGAATTCACAGCTAGAATTACTTATGAGCTCAGGGAGGTAGCAGGTCCATTTCAGAGCCAGCTGAATGTGGCTTTCTTGGCCATGGGGCCAACTCTTGATCTCTTCTCACCTTTGTCAGCCCTACAAACCCCATGACCGCTCCCAAACCCTTGCCATGTAAACCCATGGGGTCAGAAAAGTCCCCAGTAAGATGTGAGGTCATTGATCCTATAGCTTCCTCAGGCTGGTTAAGTAAGAGTTTGGCCCCTTGCTCTCCCTGATTTAGGTTCTTTATGGCAGAGAAGGGACGCGTTGGACCTCAGCTGTGGCACCAGGGCCAAGATCAAACATGTAACAAAAATAGCGGGTACCAAGTACCCAAAGTCCAATGCATGCTAAATTTTGCTGCAGAGCATACTGGGGTGGTTGGCAGGTGGCACTGTAACGGTGAAATGCAATGTCCCTAAGGAGAGGAAACCCAGCTGTCCTCAAGACCAGAGGGACAAAGGGCTGGACTGTGCAGTGCTGGCAGGAGAGGACATGTCTGTCTGTGTTGCCTCTGCAGCCCCAGAGGACATGTGGTGCAGGTGAACCTCATGTCCAGGGAGGACAAAGTGCTTTGGAAAGTGTCCTTGGCTATGGACATGCCGTGATCCAGGAACACTGTGAAAACCGTTGGTCTGTTTCTCTAAATGCGTTACCCCAGGGGTGACTATCAAGACTCCTGGCTATACTGGGGAGGCACCAGAAGCCTGGGGGTTAGTCAAAGTGGTGCCCACCTGCAAGAAACGTAGAAAAGAGGTTCCTAGGACTGTCAACCTGATCGTAGTGCCAGGAAGGTTGTGGAGCTGATCATCCTGAACAACAGCCAACAGCAAGCATAGGACAACCAGGAGGTCAGGACGAGCTAGCACAGATCTATGAAAGGCAGGGCCTGCTTGATGAATCTGATCTCATTTTGTGACAAGGTGGCCTGCCTAGCGGATGAGGGAAAGCCTGGGGGTGTTCTCTACCTGGACCTTAAAAAAGCCTTGGACAACATCTCCCACTGCATTCTCCTGGAGAACCTGGCTGCTCATGGCTTCGGTGGGTGTTCTCCATGCTGGGTTAAAGCTGGCTGGACAGCCAAGCCCCAAGAGGGGTAGTAAATGGAGTGACACCCACATGACGACCCATAATTACTGGTGATCCATGGGCTCAGTGTTGAGGCCAGTCCTGCTTCAGAACTTTATCAATGGTCTGGATTGAGTGCACCTTCAGTGAGTTTGCATACAACATCAAGTGGGGTGGAAGTGCTGATCTCCTTGAGGGCAGGAAGGCTCTGCAGAGGGGTCTGCACAGGTTGGAGTGTTCAGCTGAGTCCAGTTGTATGAAGTTCATCCAGGAGGAGTGCCAGTTCTGCACATGGCTCACCACACCCCCACATAACTCTACAGGCTTGGGGCAGAGTGGCTGGAAGGCTGCCTGGTGGGGAAGCACCCTGAGGGTGAGGATTGACAGATGATTGAGCATGAGCCAGCAGTTGTGTGCAGATGACCAAGAAGGCCAATAGCATCGTGTCTGGTATCAGAAACAGTGTGGCCAGCAGGACCAGGGCAGTGATGGACCCCCTGTACTCGGCACTGCTGAAGGCCACACGTCAAACAAAGCGTTTGTGGTTTGGGCCATTCAGTTCAAGAGAAACGTTGAGCTGCTGGAGTGTATCCAGAGAAGGGCAACAAGGCTGGTGAAGGGTCTGGAGCCTTGCTTGGGTGAAGAGGGTCTGAGAGGACATGGCTTGTTCAGTCTAGAGCAGGCGAGGCTTCAGGGAGACCTTACTGCTCTCTAGAGTTACCTGAAAGGAGGTTGTAGATGAGTGGGGGTAGGTCTCTTCTGCCAGATAACAAGTGACAGGACAAGAGGCAACAGCCTCAAGTTACACCAGGAGAGGTTCAGATTGCATATGAGGAAAAACATCTTCACTGCAAGGGTGGTCAAGCATTGGAACAAGCTGCCCAGGGAGCTGGGGGAATCTCCAGCCCTGGAGGTGTTTCAGAAATACACAGTTGCGGTGCTTAGGGACATGGTTCAGTGATGACTTACTGATACTCAGGTTACGGTTGGATGTGATGATCTTTAAGGTCCTTTCCAACCTCAATGATTCTGTTTCTGTGCTTCCATGGTATTGGAAGCCTACCTAGACCAGTTACTGAGCAGGCTGCTCTAGCTGACCCTGCCTCAGCTGCGCAGTTAAAGGTCAGTCCAACCAAAAAACAAACCATAGAGATATAAGAGCATCTACAGAATGTGTCAACACAAACAGAGGAGCTCATCTGAAGAATGTTTCTCCACTGAAATGGATTGCGGGAAAAGTATTTGATAAATCTGAGAAAAACAAACTTGTTTTTCGGTGGTCACATCCCTGGACAAAAGGAGGGTGATGGAGGGGTCTGGTATTAGGAGGGCACCTGGGTCTCAGGAACTCCTCATGCGGGAGGACGTGCCTGGCTGTGAGGGTCCTGTGAGGTCAGTTCTGCCTCTGGAGGTGACAGGCCAGCATCAGGAACGTGGCTGGGACAGTCCCTCTGCCAAGGGACCCCATAGGCCCCATCCAGGAGAAGGGCTGGGATAGGGCTTGTCATGTCCATTTTGCCTGTGGACATGACAGGACAGCAGCAGGCACAGGGCTTGGTCATGTCTCTGGAAAAAGCTGAAAGGCCAGCAGCAGCCATGTGGTTTGGAAGACCATGAGGAGGTGACTTCACTTTTTTGAGGGGAAACACCACAAAAAAACCCCTACCAGGTTGGGTTCCCTGCTTGAAGCGTAGTTTCTGAGATGGTAAAGCTTTGCTGGGCAGTGGGAAAAATCTCAAGAGAGGAAAAAATGTGACAAAGGCAAGCTCTGATGGTGGAGAGTGACTATTGGGAGGAAGAACTGTCACTCCAGGGGTCCTGCTGTGGTGCAAGAGCTCAGCCAGAGGGAGCCTGGATCAGCCAGCCCATGGCAATGTTGGGGTGAGAGCAAGGCAGGGCAGTGAGATGGTGCCTACAGCCTGCAGGGAAACAGGGGCAGGGCTCCAACTGCCGCGATGAGAGACGGGACGCTGTTTGATGCAAGCAAATGTCGATTTAATGTATACAAGTTTATATATGTTATCAGAGGCCGCGCGGTTTAAACAGATTGGTTCATTAAACTACACATTACATACTAGGCAATCCCTCCTTGGTTAACTACAAACAAAGAACGCTTTAAGTAAGTTTCAACAGTCATCCATCAGCACAAAGTTGTTACTTCTCTTTTGGGCCATCTGTTCCTCATTCCCTTATCTTTACTCAGCCTGACTCCTCCTGTCAGTTGTTGCCTATTCACATGCCTTGTCCTCCCGAGGTTTGTAGCCATCCTGCCAAGGTTTTATGGCCGTCCTCCCAAGGTTGATGGCCCACAAGCTCCAGCACATCCCCGCTTATCAGCTGGACCGTACTTGGAGACTTGCCTCTCAGGCCCTGTCCCACATCTCCCCCTTCCTGTTGCACAAAAAGAACTTTCTTCACAGACTGTGTTATCCACTTTTGTAGACACTGCAGCAAACAGGGTAAAAAGAGTAACAAGAAGACACAAACGGCTAAGGCATAAACAATCGTCTTCACTAAACTTCTTAACCATCCCGACAGTCCCCATCCTCCAAAAAGTTTATCCAACCAATCCCAGCTGTTGTCTTGTGAAAGTTTAAAGACTCCAGCTTTAAGTTGTTGAAATACTGGCATGAACCGATTCCGAGTGGTCAGAGAGATTCATGCAGCACATGCCATCAAAATCCTCACAGCCGTGTCCTTGCGCTAAAAGCAAAAAATCGATAGTGGCCCTATTTTGCAATGAAGCATGGCAAACCCTGTCTACATCTAATAAAAGACCAGACAATACATTGCTAGTAGCATTCCCTTGTTGAGCAAGCCAGCAGCCAAGCTTATCTAAAGTTGCTAATGCTTTTCCAGCGGCCGCTCCAGGTATAAAAAGGGAGGCAGCAAAGCGTTGACGAAAAGACCAAAACTCCACGTGGTCTTCACAATCGGGTGCATATGCATGAATGCTACACTTTGCCCTATGAGAGAGACGGTGCTGTAAAATCAGAGATGTATTAGGAGTCAGGACAGAAAGGCGGCTGAGGCTACGTGGACCTCCTGTTATGAGAAGGGATGATGGGCCACGCTCTGTCCCCACAAATAAAAAATACTCCCGATGGTAATGACAAGGGGGCATTGCTAGACTTGGACAAGTTTGTTGCCGTGTAATTACACCAAACACTAGCATTCTTAAAAACGGGGTGGGCAGGAGAGACATGCCATTCTTTGGACTGATTTTTCCCTGTATAGTTCAACTTCACACAAATACCCATTTTCACTGATCCAAGAAGCTCAATCTCTTGTGGTTCTAGGGTAGCCTGTGGGAGACAGGGGACCCATATGTCCCAATTCTCTATCAGATTTTGTGACCCATTTGGAAAAATTGCTTTTAAATGTGTAGGTACCGGCCACTCATCTAGCGGTAGGCCCACGAGGCATGTGGAAAAGGGGTTATTAGGTGAAGCAGCGGCAAGACACCAAGTGTCTTGTCTGGTCACATTTGCCAATGTAACCCATACATTAACCTTAGGAAGTGCAGGAAGAAATGGGTAGCCTTGCACAATCCCTACTGTCACCGTGAAGATAAGCACTATTTCAAAAATTGTTTCTGGCCTGCCCTTAGCTTCCATGCAAATCGTTTTCCACATTTTTCTATAGTCTGCTCCCAGTCCTGTTTAAGAACAGTCCAAATAGCAGGCACCAGGTTAGTCTTACTGCACTCCAAACCACAGACCAGGACTCTTTTTGCTTGTTTATATACAGATAGGGTCCAGTCCCGGGAATATTCCCAATATCTTTGTTCTTCTGCTGACTCGTGACCTGAAGTAAGCAGAATTTTAACAGTATTCATTCCATTAACAAGACAGCCTTCACACCATCATTTGGCTAATACTACTCTACACCACCATTCCGTTTTACAGTTAGAGCACACACATAAGACCCAAGGCTTACAGTGCCCGCCTACAGTACATGAAATTCCCGTGACTGATACTTCTCTACGTTGATTCATTTAGTCATTTTCAGTCCACAGCGCTCAGTTTATACCGCTTCAGTTATTTGTGATCCCAGAAGGTTCAGAAGCTTGTTGATCGAGGTGATGATCCAGGGGATGATCCGGAGGATGATCGGAGTCCTCACCAGATGATTGTGGTAGGGATTCATGGAAGGGTCGTATGTTCTCTGCCAGAATCCACCCGGGGCATTTTTCTGTGGAAACACAAGCATAACCTCTTCCCCATGTCACAAGAGGATATGGTCCCATAATCTTACCTGTTTCTGGATCACAGACCAACACCGGAGGTTTAATTCATGCCTCAAGTGAAGCATTCGCATTAAAATGCCCAACTATCAGAGGATTATATCTATTAAAGAACAATTCAAAAAATTGAAAACACACAGAGCTTTCTTTAGTCGTTCCTCAGGGGTTGCAGTCCCCATTCCCCCTTTTTGTTGTTGTAGTAAGCGTTTCAAAGACTGATGAGAGCGTTCAATCAAAGATTGGCCTGTAGGGGAATGAGGAGTACCGGTAATGTGAGTTATGCCCCATGAGTCAAGAAAGTCCTTTGTTGCATTGAGATATATGCGGGACTGTTGTCCGTTTTTATTTGGGAGGGTATGCCCAAGGTGGCAATAGCATGCATCAAATGCTTGCGGACATCACGAGCTTTCTCTCCTGTGTGACAAGAAGAAAAGAGAGCACCTGAAAAGGTGTCAATAGAGGAATGGGCATAGTTAATTTACCAAACTCTGGGTAATGTGTAACGTCCATTTGGCATAGCTGTAAGCTCTGTAGTCCTCTAGGATTAACCCCTCCTGCTATGGACCAAAAGAATGCCTTTGACAGTCAGGACAGACGGCGATGATACTGGACGCTTGTTGGGAGGTGAGCCCAAACTGCCGTTTGAGACCTCCAGCATTCTGGTGAAAGAAAGAATGGCTTAGTTTAGCCTGTGCTGGGCGATCTGGTAGGACTCGTACTGGTAATGTGAGCATATCAGCTCGTCGATTCCCTTCTGCAATGAAGCCAGGTAAAGAGGTATGTGCCCTGACATGCATAACAAAATAGGGGTGCGGGCGAGAGTCTAAGAGAAAGACAAGCTCTTGTAATAAGGCAAACAGTTCAGAATGTGAGACATCACGTAGTACAGATGCTTCAGCTTGTTCTACAATGCCTGCAACATAAGCTGAATCCGTAACAAGATTAAGCGGTGTGGACCACCTTCGAAAAACTCGAACAACTGCAGCCAGTTCCACTATCTGAGGAGAACCAGAAACAGTTTCTATGTCAGAGCCCCATCATCCACGCTGATCATCCCACCATAAAATGACTGATTTGTGCGATTTTCCAGACCCGTCTGTAAACACAGTACAAGCTTGTAATGGCCGATTGCTTCTTTTTGGCTTGGATATTAAGTGAAAGTCAATATTAAGCAGCTTATGCGAAGGCGGGTGGGATGTGAGTTGACCTGTATAGTCTGCCAATGCCATAACAAAGGCGTCTGACTGCTGATAAAGCCATTGTAAATACGTGCTTGTCACAGGTAAACAGATACGAGCGAAATCTACTCCTGATAGTGTTAACAAGCGTTGTCTGGCTTTAATTACCAGTAAAGCAAACATCTCATGCTGTGTTGAAATAGTTTTTGTAGGTTGATTTGATTAAAAAAACCCATTCAATAAGCAACAGAGGGTCTGATTACTGAGAATCCCATTGAAATATTAACGCATGAGGCTGTCGAGTGGGATTCAAAATAATCAAATGAAAAGGTGATTCAGGAGCCCAGCGATGTACTTGTCTGTGAGTGACTGCAGTAGCAACCTTTAGCAAAGACTCAATGGCTACAAGACCAAGACTGTGGGGGGAACACAAGTCGGTATTCCCTTTAAGCAGTTCAAATAAAGGACTCAGGTCTTCATTAGAAATTCTCAACCCCAGCCAGACCCAATTAATTGTTCCCAGCAATTTCTGTACGTCATGCAAGTTTTTTATGTCTGTCTGTATCTGTAAAGGCTGGGGAACTATAGTTTGAGTCCTTATATGCCATCCTAAGTACTTCCATGGGGGTATTTTTTGAATTTTTTCTGGCACAATACAGAGGCCTACTGAATTAACAGCAGCTGTGACAAGGGCTACAGCTTCCTCCATGACCTCGTGATGTTGTGCGGCCACTGGGATGTCGTCCATATGATGGTACACCACTGGCAGATTGTGGCACTGTTCTTCATTCCTTGTGGCAGCACAGCCCACTGGTATCTTAGCAACGGGGTTTGCATGTTGATGCTAGGGACTGAAAAGGCAAATTTAGGATCATCATCTGGGTGGAGTGGGATATGAAAAAAACAGTCTTTGAGATCAATAACGGTCAAATGCCAATGTCGAGGAATCATAGTGGGGGGCGGGAGTCCTGGTTGGAGGGCTCCCATGTCTTCCGTAGCATCATTAATTTTTTTCTGAGTTCGTGGAGCAAGCGCCACTTGCCAGTTTGTTTCTTTATAACAAAAAGAGGTGAGCTCCACGGACAGTGGAAGGCAAAATATGCCCTTTTGTTAGCTGTTCCATAACTAGTTTCTGGAGGGCGCAAAGCTTTTCCAGTGGTAGGGGCCATTGATCTACCCAAATAGGGGTATCGACTTTCCATGTCAATTTTAGAGTATCGCGCATTTCAATAGCCCCGCCTAAAAACGGGTCCCGAGAAAACTGTGGACAATAAGTGAACTGAGGGATCGAGTAACATTACTGTGTGGGAGGTTGCTAGGTCCAATCCGGTGCTACCGGTTGCTGCTGGACGAAGACACGAGGTGCTGTTGCTTCTCTCCGTTGGGGTTGGAATGTTGGCTGCGGCACTTGTATCTGCACGCGTCGCTATCCCGCGCTCTGCGATCGGTATCCCTGTTTTGGTTGACCTTGGAAATCATTCTTAGAATGACATTGATTAGCATGATGATGCCCTTTTCGGCATACAGGGCAGTACCCAGGGGTCTGGTGTTTAGCTCCTTTATTCATAGCCAGGCAATCCTTTCTTAAGTGACCTGGTTTGCCACAGCCGTAACAAATACCTGACAGACCACATACAGCTGCAAAGGCAGCATCCATAACCTCAACTTTGTGATCCACAGTGCTGATTCTATTGCAGGCTTCTATCATTTCAGTCAGTGTGGGGTTTGGATGAGGGAGAGATTGCGACAGTTTTTTGCAATCTGCATTAGCATTTTCCACAGCCAATTTCAATAACAATATTTCCCGCACTTCCGTGTTATCCACCTGACGCGCTAAAGCATTTTTTAGTCTGTCAATAAATTCCATATAGGACTCACGGGGTCCTTGAGTAACAGTTATAAAAGCTTTCTGCGGCTTTTGTGAGTCAGGGATTTTAAGAAGAGCCTTTCTTGCTTCCTCACGGACTGCTTCGAGAGCCTCCTGATGGATGTCCGGAGCTTGGGCTGCCGGGTCAGAGTGCCGACCTGTACCAGTAAGGTGTTGTATGGTCAGCACGGCCATAGCGGCATTGCCGTGACCCACATAGGTGAGGAGGAGTGCCTGAAGCCCCCCCCTCCAATGTGAGTCCCATAGCGCGTATTGAGTGGGAGCTAATAACAGCTGCACTAGAGACTTACGATCATGAGGAGTCAAAACGTATGTATCAAATACAGAAGAGAACAGACTTGCAGAATAAGGAGAGGAAAGCCCGTGCTCGGTAACAGTGTGACGCAGTTCTTAATTACTGGAAAAGACAAGGCCTCCCACTGTGGCCCCTGAAACTGAAAAAGCACAGGGGCCACTGTTGTTTTAGCAATGCCCAGGTCTCCTTCTTTCAAGGCTTGGCGTCTTATGCTAGCCCACACATTGTGTGGGTCGGGGGGGTATAAATCTGGCTCTTTTTCAGGGTCCACCGGCCCCGGATCAAAGGGGTCTTCCTGTGGGGGGTAACCTGTGGCAAAAACCTTCAAGGGGTTGTGGGGTTTCAGGTTCTGCAGGGGTAATGGAGTTACTGTAGGAGAGTTTCCTTCCCCCCCTGGCTTTTTCTCTGTGACTTTTTTCCTGTGCTTTCAAAATCTCAAAAATGCTTTTCCACCATGGGAGCATGCACTGCTCTTTGGCATCCCCTGATGTAGCCGCATCCCATCGTTTTACCCCCACATCATCCCAAAGCTCTCGCGTAAAAATATTAGATGCAGTCACAGTGGGTAATTTTACCTGAACCCATCTAAGGATTGCCTTGAGATCATGCCCAGGAATATTCTTTTCGTGCTTATTAAGGAGAGCTTTCATAAGCTCAGATAATCTCTTTCGGGGGAAGACCCCTGATTGCCCATGTTTCCCACAACTCACCTCTAAATTCCAGAGGGACATTTTTTTTCAGTTCCTGCTTCCTTTCAGCAG
This sequence comes from Falco punctatus, assembly GCF_963210335.1. Lineage (NCBI taxonomy): Eukaryota > Metazoa > Chordata > Aves > Falconiformes > Falconidae > Falco > Falco punctatus. Next base: position 344,039 of record NW_027660235.1, on the reverse strand, counting down.
CTCATTCAACGTTGACTCGTGACCTGTTGCTCAGCCTGGCGGCTCATAAACCCATCACGTCGGGGTCACCAAATTGCCGCGATGAGAGACGGGACGCTGCTTGATGCAAGCAAATGTCGTTTTATTGTATACAATCACAAGTTTATATACGTTATCAGAGGCCGCGCGCTTTAAACAGATTGGTTCTTTAAACTACACATTACATACTAGGCAATCCCTCCTTGGTTAACTACAAACAAAGAACGCTTTAAGTAAGTTTCAACAATCATCAATTATAAAATCAATTATAAAATCTCAGTTCAGAAGTATAATTCCAGAAACACTTGAAAAATAAAGTTAGCTTGAAGCTTTCATTTAGATGCTCTTTCTGTTCCAGTGATAAAAAAAGTTTAAAAAATTCAAAGGCAATTTTAAAGTTCTGAACATGGGCTAATGCAAGCTCAAAACCCAAAAAGAAACCAAACTGATGTTTGACTAGGAATATTTGCAAATATTTTAGTGGAAAATCCCTGACCATTAACAATTTTCTGTCCAAATAACAACTGCCCTTATGCAACCAACCAGTCCATACATTTTCTGAAGAATACCTCATTGATATCAAAGAATTAACAAAGGGAAAAAATTAGTTCTAAGCTATATACATTCATAAGTGGATTTTTCAATAGTTACATACAGATTTACACACTAAGCCATAATGGCTTGTAGGTGATACACACAAGAAGAGTACGTTGCTTATCTGTCTGAGTGTCTACGCTAAATTTGACAAGTATGCCACAAGCCAAGCCTACATGGGTGCTGTGTGTTATGCACGTTCCTTAACAAACAGAAGTATAATAGACAAATTCCCAAGATCTAGTCCCCAACTTAATTATATTATTTTGTAGCCAATTAAGGAAAATAACACACATGTGCATATCTACATGTGCACACACCTTTTAGTTCCGAACCAATCTGTGATAAAAGGCCTTAGCCTTATGGCATCATCGAATCTTAACGAGTACAGTAATTAAAAATGCAGTCTTACTCTAAGTGTGATTTATGCTGACATTCCCTCAAATGCTACACGTGAGTATTTCTCACTCAACTGCCTCAAGTTAAAACAGTAGTATTTGTTAATATTTATTAAAAAATAATTAATTCCCTACAATAGCAGTTGACTTCCATAACACTATGGAAGCAAAAGAGGCTTAAGATGGGTTTTCTGAATACTAACAACTTATTTTATACTGTCTAAACTCAGGTCTTGAAAGATTTCACTCTGCCAGACATAGAAACACTGTTGCACTCCAGTTGGGATATCCCTTTTCCCAAGTTGTCACATGCACATCTCGCTCAAGCAACCTTATTGTTCAAGTTTCTCTCTGCTACGTAAAAGCATATTGCACTTATAGATATAAAAGACAGCACCCTTACTTAGATTATTACCTCCTAACTCTTAGCATACCTTGTATCTCTGATTTCATCACTTCAAAAATTCACCAGGAGCAGATAAAACCACAGCATCAGACTAAACTACACCTTAACTGCTGATTCAAATAAAGGCATTCTCTTCAGATAGGCCTAATGCTTACAAATATTTTTGGCTGGTTTTGATCAAAAAACTATTATTACAATAATGATCAAAAATAATAATCCTGTTTGCAAAATGCCTTTAAGGCAGCCTCCTAGTCCCAACCAATTTCCACATTCAGAATACAGCATAAATACAGAATACAGAATAAATTATCTCCATCAAGGCCAAAAGGCTTCTTTTTAAACACAGAGATGTTTGCTAGTTCAAAGCAGAAACCCATTTCTTGTAGGTGACATCTGAAGCACTTTTTTTTCTTTTTTTTTTTTTTGTGGGTTTGTAATCAAGTCCGTATTTTTCCTTGAGAAGCTTAAGCTGTTCCACTTGTTTCAGGAGTGTTTCCAACTCTGAGTTGTCGAATAGGTGCGTATTTCCCAAATATATCATACATTTCCTCCGCTGTGATTTTATACGGCAGGTTCTGAATATAAAGGATCCGATTGACCTCTGGGGGCAGCCAGATGTTAGCTCGCTTGGCTGCTTGCATCGCCATGGCGCCGATGGGAGGGGGGGGGTTGCCACCTTGGAGAGAAACCGTGGCCGGGAAGGGGCCTGCCGGGCCGTGCGCTGCCGCTCGCCGCTGCCGCGGGGGTCCCGGATGCTGTCCCATACGCTAATAACCCGAGTAATTCCTTTTTACAATCCATGTCCCGAACGCTCCGCTTTTCTAAAAAGCCTTTGAGCGAATCATACGTCGCTTGTCTCTCCACACCTTCGTCAGCGCTGTTGCAGCCTTTGCGAGACTTCGGCGACGCGTGGCCGGCGGGACCCTCTGTAGGTGCTCCCGGGCGCAGGGACTGTGCCCTTCCACCTCCTGCGCTGCTTTCAGGACCGGTACCCGAAACTCCGTCAAACCGTGGCTCGCAGGTTCAGCCCTCTCTAGGGTCCCTGTTGGGGTGCCATTTGTCGCGACGGAGGGAAGACACAGTCACTCAATATGAGTGATCAGCTGACTTCGTTTATTGTCCCTTACAGTCACCTTTTATATCTTGTTATAATTAGCTCATACATATTACAAAAGTTAAGCTCATTATTGGTTAGTTGCCTAAATACCAAGCCCGCCCCTAGTTTCTCTTCTGTTGTTTTCTGTTCCCACCTGCAGCATTCCTTTCCCACCAAAATCTTCCTGTTATTGTGTAACAAAAACAGCCAAAGACAGTGTATTTTGCTTTACTTCAGAGAAGCTGAGAGCGATGTGCATTTTTGTCCAGCCAGCTGGACTATGTCTATGAGACCTTTTTTCAGCTAGCCAGTTATCCACAGGGCTGAGCTGGGCTCTGTGAGCGCTGGCAGGGAAGAGCCCTGGGGCCAGAGAAAGAGCTGCTGGCAGGGACAGCTGCAGGCAGCAGAGCCCTGGGCAGGGAGGGGGGAGATGCTGAGGGGAACCCTGATGCAGGGCAGATAGGGGCACCTCCTGGCCATGGTCTGCCGTGCAGGTGCCTTCCCTGAGCAACACACCTCTGCTCTCCTCTCCCACCCAGCACAGCCTTTAGACCGTTGGTTTCATGTGTTTCAACACCCCCTGGTCCAGCAGAGCAGCAGAAGGGATGAAGTGCATCTCTCCTGCTGCCACGGTGCCATTTCTCTCTGAGCAGAGCCTGAGGGTGACTGTCCTGCACTGCTGCTGTGTAGGAGGTGGTGTGCCGGGCTGGGCAAGGGGAAGGAGTTCCCGAGTGTCCCTTTGTCTCTCTCCTGGCCTTGCTCAGATGCTATTGGCATTGCAGACAGGCTCTCTGGCAATAGGGGTTTCAGCTGCCGGCTCAGGGGCAGACCTTGTGGGTCCTCCTGTGCAGACATGTCCTCTAGCATGGAGGTGTCCCAGGTTTCCCCTAACCTGTGATGCTGTGGGCAATGCAGTCTGTGAGGCTGGGGGAGGAGCTGACGCTCTGTCTCGAGCTTTCCATGATCAGGACCCTTGACTATCTACATTGGGTGTCCACCCAAGGTCTGTGCTGCTTCCAGGGCACACAGTGAGCCCTGGGTGTCCTTGGATAGCAGTGTGGTGCTGAGCCTTCGGGAAGGGATGAGGCATTTTGTTCTCTGCAGTGGATCCCTCTGCTCTCAGCAGTGCCTGGCTGCTTGTCAGGGCAACATGGCAGTGTGATCACTCTCCATCTAAGAAAGGAGCAATTGCCGGGCAGCTGGGAAGGAGAGGGATGGGGAGAGCAGAGTGCCTGCCTCTGCCCTCAGGCACAGACAGTCCCCTTGCCTCTCAGCACTCACTCTGCTCTCCTGAGCACAGCACAAAGCCCTCCTGACCTGACTCTGGCCATGGCCATTGCTCAGCACAGGCAGAGCCGATGCTGACAGGCCCTTCTGCACTGGGAACAGTTTGGGCTGAGCCAGGGCAAGGCCAGGACTGGCCCCTGCCCCCACGCTTCCCATGAAGCCCCTGCTGCAGAGCAGGGCTCACTGCTGGGCAGCCAGCGGGCACAGCCCCTGCTCCTCACAGCACACTCGGCCAGCACTCAGCACAGCTCCAGCCATGGCTCGGAAGGGAGCTCTCCTAGGAACGGCAGAGGGGGGGACATGGGGCACCGGGGGCACATCTAGGAGAAACAGCTTTCACTTGGCTCACAGAAGTCTTTCCTGACTTGTCACTATATTTGCTTCATGAAGAGGACCCTATGGTTGGAGGCAGCAGATGTCCAACAGCAGCTCCATCACCCAGTTCCTCCTCCTGGTATTGGCAGACACGTGTGTTGCTAGGTAGGGCCTGGCGGCTGGAAGATGTCGCGCTGTACGGAAACACAGGGCTCCCCTCCAGGTAGCCAACAGCTTGTAGCTTATGATGTAAGCAGACGGAAGTGACACTGTAAACCTAGGCTATATAGTGCCGTGCCGCTCAGCAATAAATGCCATTTGCCATCCACCACATTGGTGTCTGTGAGCTGATGGACTGCGCAGCCAGGGATTGGCTGCCGTGCCGTTCCTGAACCACGTCACCGCGCGCCTGCGAAGGCAACAAGTGGTGCGGAAACCCGGGAACATTCACCTGGAATCGGGTAAACGGCGGCTGGAGCAGCAGGACCAGCCCGGCGGGGAGGATGTTGGGGCTTTTGCTGTATTGAATGATTATACTGAACTTTGAAGCAAGTGGAAAAATACTGAAGAAATAAGACGAGGGCACGATCAGAACAGTGGAATGAAGAGGGAGGAACAAATTGCGGGTGCTTGCACAAGGCCAGGGCCAACAAGGACGCGATAAGAGGAGCTGGGAAACAACAGGAAGGAGCCTACGTGCCAGAAAAAGTAGAAACAGAAATCTTGCTAATAAACAACTGTTAACCAATCATATTACTATACGCTTGTAAAGTAGCCAATCATATTATCACACGTTTATAGAGTGCCTTATAAAAGTGTGCCTGGTTTGTACAATAAACGGATCAGATCTTGAACTCCATGAGTATTTGAATCTGACTCCCGCTCGCCCAGAATGCCCGCAGCATCTGGTGACCCCGACGTGTGGATCGGTCGAAGAGTCAGGAAGATTCATTAAGGATCGTGTTACAAGCTGCGGAGCCGGCGAGGATCCTGCTGCCAGCGGAGAGAGAGCTGGGCGCCCGAAGAAAGGCGGAACGTGCACGGCTGACCGGTGAGTCAGGAAACTTAAGCAGGATGGGGATCACTGCATCAGCGGTGGAGAAAGAAATCGTAGACAGTTTAATGAAACTGGCAGAGAAAACTGAAATGTCAGTCTCACGGCAGGCAGTAATTGATCTGCTATGTTGGAGTCGCCGCCGTGGTTTCCTTGCTTCTACGCAAGATGTATATAATAATGAAACATGGAAGAAAGTGGGAGAGGACTTGTGGGAATCTGTGCAAGTCAGGACTAAGGGGGTAAAGACTTTGGCTCGCACGTATCGGGCTGTACGGGGTATGGTCGCGCAGTTACACGGCGAGGCGCAAGTCGCTGCAGCTGTTAAAGCTGCAGTGCGGCCTCCCGGCGATCCTACCGCTCAGTCGGAGGAAGAGCCAGAGGGGCAGCCTCCGTGCAAAAACCCCCCCGATTATACATCTAAAGCTTATCCAGTAATGACTACTGCTGAACGAATAGCGTGGGGATTAGATAATGAATTACCACCCTGGTGTCCTGATAAGGAACAAACGGCAAGCGGCAGACAGACATTAATACCGGCAATTGCGAGTACTGGATGTAAAACTGCTGGGGTGGGAACGGCACAGCTCCACCAGCTCCTAAATAACAGACTGCATTTTTTTTTTGAAGCATGTTTGTCTTTGCAAAGGTGAAAGTTGAGATCTGACTTCCTGACCAGTGTTAAAATGCACCATGGCCTCTGGCTACTTTAAGATGATTGTGTGACTTTGGACAAAACCTGGTAGGAGCAATGCTGAAATCAAGTTGTACAAACCTGCAAGACCACCACATTCCAGGAAACGGACTGATAAGCTAATTAACATAGGAAGCGGGGTTTAGGTAACGAATATGTATAGGTGTTAATTGAATATTCATTTGTTTCATTGTATAAATGTGGGATGGTTCGTCACTTCGGGTATGCACGCTTGTGGAGGAGCAATCCCCCGTGCATCTGCGCGCAATAAACATGCCTACTTTATAACTTTCGAGTTATAGAGTCAAATTCCGCACGTCAGTTTTGACGAGCCAGGCAGGAGGATTTCTGCTCGGCTGAGGGACCAGCTGCGGAGCGGACGCTCCTAGGCGCGCCCCGGGAGATTTTCTCGGAGGAGCCTCCTCTTCTCAGCTGTTCACCCGGGAGCAGAAGAGAACCCCTGGATCCGCGGATAAAACGGTATGTTTAGTAACAGGGCGGCTGGTGAGACGCACGGAGACGTCCGGCGCGCAGCGCAGTCCCCAGGAGGAAAAAAAAAAAAAAAAAAAAAAAAAAAAGGGGGGAAGCTAAAAACTTCCTTTAGGTTGTCTTAAGAATTGGGGAATTCCTAGAATGTAACAACTGAAATAGCGCTCTGTGTCTTGTTTGTTCTATGTGTTGTCTTGTTACATGTTCAAAACTTGGAGTTATGAAATGTATGTTGAATAATAATAATATTCTCGTAATTCGTAGCAAATAGCGGAAAACTTAACACTCTGCTTAAGACCAGGAAAAATGTGGTTTTTTGTTTGTTGTTTGTTTTTTGGCAATTGTTCATTGAAATGCATGCTTTGTGAACTGTCAGTGTTCCTAAAAGTTGTACATAAGTGCACGGTACCGTATAACATACTGCTTGTGTGACTGAGGGCTGCCCGGAGAGTGTGAATGGTGTGATTGAGATGCGCATTTTGATTTTCAGTGTATAGCTTAATTATTTTGACTGAGTGTGAGTGCAAGAGTGCTTGAGACATGCGTTTGAGTGCAATATAAACAAGGAGCTCTATCCGTGTTTCCGACCTTGGGTGGCTAAGGCGACCGGAGAAAAAGTAATTAAAATTGTAAAATGGGAAATGGAAGGAGTAAGCCCTGTGAAAAATCGCCCTTGGGTTTCATAACACTCTCCTGCAATTAATGTTGTTTCTGAGGAAGAGGAAAAGGCAAAAATACATGCCAATGCTCTAGCAGTAGCTCTAAACAACAACAAGGTACAAGGCCGAGGGGACCGGGGTCCTAAGCCAAAATGTTATCAATGTGGACAGGAAGGTCACTTTAAACGTGACTGCAAAAAGAATCTAGGAGGAAAGTCTCTGTTGAAGGGAAATTGTTTGCGTTGTCAAAAATTTGGTCATAAAGCGGCCGATTGTTGCTCAAAATTTAGAAAAGATGGTACACCCCTCTTTGTTCCGGGAAACGGGAACAGCCGCTTTCTGAGGGACGCGGCCAAGAAATATCCCCAGAACCCAACAAATTTCATGGCTGCCTCGGCGAGCTGTATTCAGCCACCAGAGGAAGCGCAGGAGTCGATTTGGCCGTGGCAGAACCTGTAAATATCACTGATGAAAAGGTACATGTACTTCCTTCTACAGTTAGTGGTCCTTTGGGTTATGGTTTATCTGCACTCCTTATAGGACGCTCTTCTGCATCAAAAAAGGGGATTTTTGTTCTTCCTGGTTGTATTGATGCCGATTATACCGGACCTATTGGAATTATGGTAAAAGTTTTTTCTCCACCTGTTCATATTCCAGCAGGAAGCACTATTGCACAGCTCATTCCATTCCAAGCTACTGTCCCTCAAAAAGGAGAAAAGGACAGGGGTCAAGGTGCATTTGGCTCAACGGGTATGCCTAACATTGCCTTTTGTCGACTTATTGGTGCCGAGCGGCCAAAATGTAATGTTAAGATATATGGTCCGCGAGGTGTAAATCTTCCTAATGTTTCAATGATGATTGATACTGGTGCTGATGTTACTGTTCTTCCCTTTTCAGTTTGGCCTACCATGTGGGAATTAGATAGTGCGGGTTCAACCATTTCAGGCATTGGGGGAAGTCGTCTGACACAGGTCAGTAAAAACTTCATTCTTTTCACGGATCAAGAAGGACATCAAGCATGGGTAAAACCCTATGTCCTACACACATCCTTGTCCCTGTTAGGTAGAGATGTACTTTCCCAATGGGGAATGAGAATCTCTACAGATTTTTGATTGGGGCCATTGATAGCAGCTCTCGCCCAACCTTAAAATTAAAATGGAAATCAGAAACTCCCGTATGGGTTGATCAATGGCCCTTACCTCAAGAGAAGCTGCAACACATTCATGAATTAGTCCAAGAACAATTGGATTTAGGCCACATCAGACCTTCTGTTAGCCCATGGAATACACCCATTTTTACAATTCAAAAGAAATCAGGAAAATGGAGATTATTACATGATTTAAGAGCAATAAATGAAAAAATGGTTGACATGGGTGCCCTTCAGCCTGGACTGCCTTCTCCCACTATGTTACCACAAAATTGGGACCTATTAATTATTGATTTAAAAGATTGTGTTTTTTCACTATTCCTCTGCATGAGGATGATTGTGAAAAATTTGCATTTACAGTACCAGCTATAAACCGTGCCGCTCCAGCAAAAAGGTATGAGTGGGTAGTACTACCTCAGGGTATGAAAAACTCCCCAACAATATGTCAGTGGTTTGTGGATTTAGCTCTACAATCTTGGAGAGAGAATAATCCTAACCTTATTACCTATCATTATATGGATGATCTCTTAATAGCCAGCCCTCACACACTAGCCCCTGAAAAAGAACAGGAACTTATACAGAGTCTGCATACCTTTGGATTGGTTATAGCAAAAGAAAAGGTACAAAAACTAGCGCCCTGGAATTATCTTGGTCTGCGCATCTCAGAAACAAGAATCCAGCCACAAAAAATTATTAGTGTCCCAAATATAAAAAACGTCAACGATGTCCAGAAACTAGTCGGAGACATTCAATGGTTAAGAACTTTCTGTGGAATTACCAATATGGATTTGGCTCCTTTATTGGCATTATTGAAGGGTGGCTCATCACCCGCTGATCCCAGATCTCTTTCACCTGAAGCTGAAAAAGCCCTAGAGAAAATTACACAGAAAATTCAAAATGTTGGAGTGGACAGGCGACTATTGAATTGTCCATTTACCCTACTCGTGTATAACTGAGACACAGAAATTGTGGCTATAATAGCACAATTGCCCGTCGATCGATCTATGATTCTGTTAGAATGGGTTTTCCACAGTAACACCTTAAAAGCCACAGTTACTACTAGAGCGGATGCAGTAGGACAGTTATTGCTGAAGGCACGAGATCGTTTGCGTACTCTCGCAGGGTGCGACCCTGAAAAAATTATTTTACCTGTGAAAAATTTGTCCTTGGCTGACTGGTGGGTTCAGATTTCTGAGTCTTTTGCAGTGGCAACCCTAGGTATTCAATTAGATAATCATTATCCCAATCACCACTTATTTAAAACTTCCTTAGTATTGGAGGAAAAATCTTTACAGCAACAAAATCCTATAAAAAATGCACTTACGGTTTTTACCAACGCTAGTAGCAAAACTCAAAAGTGTGGCTATGCCTATAGGGATGACAGGAACAATTGGATTTCTCATATAGAACAAATGGAAGGTTCAGTTCAAATTTTAGAATTAAAAGCAGTGTTAATGGTGTTTCAGGAATTTCGCAATGTCCCTCTTAATGTTGTAAGTGATTCTAAATATGTTGTTGGAATAGTTTCGCGTCTTTCGCGTTCCCTTTTAGGGTCTTTTACGAATGACAGACTTATGGCCCTAGTTATTCAGATGTGGAATGAAATAAATTTTAGACAATTTCCTTGGTGGATTACGCATATCAGAAGTCATCTGGATTTACCTGGTGTCTTATCAGAAGGTAATGCTTATATAGACACTCAGGTGGCATCCCCAGTATTACAAAATTCTCCTCTAAAACAAGCAACAGAGTCACATGCCTTTTTTCACCAATCTGCCCGGTCTCTCCAAAAACAGTTTGGTCTGTCTCGTCAAGACGCTAGGACTGTCATAGCGGCCTGTCCTGATTGTGCCAGGTTAACACCTCTCCAACAGGAAGGTACAAATCCTAGAGGGTTACAACCTCGACAAATCTGGCAAACTGATGTTACAGAATTCACCCCATTTGGAGTACTTAAATATGTCCATGTCACAATTGATACCTGCTCGAAAGCCATTTGGGCGACTGCTCATAAATCTACCAATGCTGTTGCCTGCATTCAGCATTGGACGTCAGCCATGGCTGTGCTGGACCGCCCAGATATGGTAAAAACAGATAATGCCCCTGCATATCTTAGTGCCAGAATTAAGACCTTTTTGCTGCAATGGCAGGTGAAGCACGTTACCGGAATTCCGAATAATTCTGGTGGTCAGGCAATTATTGAATGTGCCCATCAATCATTGAAACATTACCTGTCTGTTTTTCGAAAAGAGGGGGAGAGGAGTCCTCATGTAATAGTGGCAAAAGCATGCTATGTACTGAACTGGTTGAATCCCAGAACGGAATGTACTGAACAGCCGATTTTCTATCACTTTTCTAACAATCCCAACGATTTTTTGAATCGTGACATAGCTGTCCAGGTATTTGACCCTGTCTCAAATTGTTGGTCAGGACCTCATAATTTATTAATGTGGGGTCGGGGTTATGCATGTATCTCCACAGGGGCAGTGACCAAGTAGATTCCGGCAAAATGGGTTCGCCCGTGGATTGAAAACCGACCCACTGAAAAGAAAAAGCAGGGTGACTACGACAGGATTGACTCCTAAATGAATAGGAGGGATCAGTGGGCTCAGTGGGCACAGCATCGAGAAAGGTTATTCCGACCGCCACGACCAAATGAAGAAAAGCGGCTTGTAGATAAGTTAACATACATTATTCTGCTCATCTTGCAGCAGTCACCTCGGGAGATACAATGTCAATTACCCTCCGGTGAATTGTCTTTGTTACACTGTGACCGTATCGTGCGTGTGTTGCAGGATCTTTTTGGGCAAGGGCCGATAGAAACAGAAAATTCTTGTCCTATATGTGCTACTTCTTGTAATTCAACAGTTACTCTATATTGTGGATATTGTAAAAGGGTTGGAGCATTAGGCGGAAGGTTTTCCTACGTTTTGGTTCCGGCGGTTTTTCCCTTCTTACTGGGACACATGCCCCTACTTTTCAGGTATAAACGAGGCCTTACAATCTTACGAAGCCTTCGGACAGATATTTTTAGCAGAACATCGAAACGAACTCATCTTCTGGGTTCGCATTATCAGAAAAAGTTTTGAATCTCATATAATACAACATTATTGTAAATGTGAACGATGGCATTATTTTTAGAAATAGGCCTAATGAATATTGCTTTTGCTTCTGCTTTGCATAATATATTGTTGTTTGTTATTCTTTTGTTACTTTTAGTGCCTTGTCTTTTACAATGTTTCCAAAGCTGTATGGAACGCAGTATTAATGCTGTATTTAAAAAGAAAGGGGGAGGTGTTGGGGCTTTTGCTGTATTGAATGATTATACTGAACTTTGAAGCAAGTGGAAAAATACTGAAGAAATAAGACGAGGGCACGATCAGAACAGTGGAATGAAGAGGGAGGAACAAATTGCGGGTGCTTGCACAAGGCCAGGGCCAGCAAGGACGCAATAAGAGGAGCTGGGAAACAACAGGAAGGAGCCTACGTGCCAGAAAATGTAGAAACAGAAATCTTGCTAATAAACAACTGTTAACCAATCATATTACTATACGCTTGTAAAGTAGCCAATCATATTATCACATGTTTATAGAGTGCCTTATAAAAGTGTGCCTGGTTTGTACAATAAACGGATCAGATCTTGAACTCTATGAGTATTTGAATCTGACTCCCGCTCGCCCAGAATGCCCGCAGCAGGAGGATGCTCCCGGACCATCCAAGAGGATGGAAGCTCTTGCGAAGGTCGTATTACAGCTGCATAAGCAGTGGGGTATTGCTTGTAAGCCCAAAGATTTTACTCTTGCAGTTGTGAGACTTTTAGAGCTCGGGGTCATTGACCAGCCGGTGGATATACTCCACCCAGATGTGTGGAACAAATGCTCCCATGCTTTATGTGACGAAACGATATCTACTGGTAATGGGAAAAATCTGAAAGCATGGGGGACAGTCGTCCAGGCTCTCCAAAAAGCTAGACACGAACAGGAGACCTGGAAAGCTTCAAGGGATTGTCTGTTAACCACCCCGTGGGTGGGAAATGGGGCGACTACGCAGACCTCGCGCCCCCCGGTTGAAGAGGGTTCCGCCTGACGTGCGGAATTAGACTCTATAACTCGAAAGTTATAAAGTAGGTATGTTTATTGCGCACAGATGCACAGGGGATCAATCCTCCACAAGCGTGCATACCCGAAGTGACGAACCATCTCACATTTATACAATAAAACAAATGAATATTCAATTAACACCTATACATATTCGTTACCTAAACCCCGCTTTGTATGTTAATTAGCTTATCAGTCCGTTGCCTGGAATGTGGTGGTCTTGCAGGTTTGTAGGTGATTCATGTTCTTGTGACCATCCCATCTTATCCAGCAAGGAGACTTAGCACTCCCTCCCTCTAGATAGCATTGGAATATCTCTCATCCTTTTCTCATTCTTTTTTAAATAGCCCCTTTGTTAGAGAAAGAAGGGCAGGCGTCTCCCCAAAACTGTAGGCGTCTCCTCAGAGCTGTGTGCCTATGTGACCAGACACCGCACCCATGACTAGTCACCATACCCACATTCCTTGAGCAGACATATACAATCACAATCGATGTCCATTGTCCCCATTTCACACTATTTCTCCATATCAATCCCCCCTTTTCTATCAAACTAAGAAAATTCTTTTACTTAAGCAGTCTTCCCGAATGATATAAAGCATCATACATAAGTGTTACCCTTTTAAACATTCTCTAAACCCACAAATATAACATAATGGTTAGTGTATTAAGGAAATTCCTAAACTGATCAATAAGATCACAATGGGGAGTACAATAGTGTTAAGAATTCCTGTTGCAGAAGGTGACCAGCCAAAGAGGGTATTCCACCAATTATGGTTTCCATCCTGTTCTACCTTTAAAACTTTCTTGATCCCCTCTACATCATGATGGATCATGAGAAGAGTTTCGTGTCCCTTTTCTTTGTTTTTTTTTCCAGTATACGTTGTAAATCTGCATGTTTTAATAGTTCTTTTATACTACTTATATTTAGTCCTATGGGTGTAGGAATTAGCTGTGTTAGGGTAAAGTTGGATTTTAAGAATTGATGAGACACTACTGGGGCTGAGTAACTAAAATTGCATCCTGTGATACAAATACAATAATTTGAATATTGTGCAGTCTCCTTTACCTCCCCATCTACAGTTATTGTGTTACACTTAGTTCTCAAACACGCACATCCCTTCCCTGCATAGATAATTTCTGTTTTCAAGTTTGCATTTGGTCGGGCCTCGAAATGACATATTTTCTGATCTGTATTTAAACAAGTATCCCGAGCCATTATAGTATTGCTTTCACAGAGGAAGCCCTGCTGCTCTCGCATAATACAAGATTCTAAATCTACTGTTTGCCACTTGTCGCCTGTCTTTCTGGCCCATGTTCTATGTTCAAAAGGATATAGGAGCACCCCATTGTGGTTAATTCCAAGGGCTACAATGGGGTGTATGGTAATTATTACTGCATTATGTATGGTTAATACAAAAGCTGTGATTGTGTGTTGGGGTCGTAGGTAAAGTTCACCATATTCCACCATGATTGGAGTTTTCTTTCTACCTCTGTAGCATTGTCCCAAACCATCTTTCGAATTTCCGTAGGAAATATGCCTTCCTCTCCTTCTCTTATTATGGACGCAGCTATTGATTGCATCCACATTTGGGCTTGGATACAACTTAGAGCCAGGGCGACGTCGTCCTGTAAACCACCTAACGCCTTCGTGATGAGTTGATGATCTTCCATGTTTATTTGTTCCCACCTGGGGAGTACCTTCGATATCAACCATTGGTGCGCCCCTAATGCTAATAATGAAGATTTTAGTGGTTGTTGTAGTTTTGATAGATTGGCCATGGTGGCGGCTAGTTTATTCATTATCACCTCTCAGTCTATGGAATTTAATACTCCGAGTCCTGTTCCCAACATTCCAGTTACATCTCTCACTATTCTGTTTCGATAAATATTTCCCCTTTTTCTTAACCAAGCTGTCCATCCCTCATAAGAGGTCTGTAAGAAGGGGGAACAGGATGGCTTAGCATCAGAAACATTGACTTGTATATGTAACTCTATTATTTTAAGAGACCATTCTGGGTTAAACAACATTTGTTGCTGACCTGTATTTCTGATTACATATGGCCCAATTGTATACATTTTTGGATTTTGGTTTAGTTAATTTAAGATCAAGCGTTAATGGGGTTGTTGTAACTGTGGTGGTGGTAGGAACAGTGGTTAGCATGATTGTTATTTTGATCTTATAAGTCAGAGCTGTTCTTGGGGATTCCTTTCCTAGGCATATTATAAAGATGGGCTCGGTTAAGGTAAAATTGTGCCAGCATTCCCGTGAATTAAAGCACATGGTTGTATTTAGAAGGGTAAATTCCTTATCTACCTTTCCGACATTAATCAGGGTGTCTCCTGAAATCTTGGTGTTATCTTTTTCATTATACGTTTGACACCCTACTTTTATCCTATCTACTAATTTTCCCCATAATCGGTCGACTTTGTGTACATCCTCCCAATCCCATTGATTCCTTTGGTACACCTCATTTTCAGAAAAAAACACCATAGCTATTTTTGTCTTTGAGTCCATCTTTCCCATTATTCCAGTGTGTTTTTTCTGGGCATGATTCCAAGGCCAGTTATCAGGCTCTTGGTTGTAGGCAAGAGAGAGGGTACAAAAAAACACAAATGGTTTAAACCCACTATTGATCATTTTAAGAATCTAAACATTACTCATATATACATATAAAATCTGTTTTGATCAAAATATCTTTGTTTGAGTTGGGGCTTACTGATAACAAGTTGGAAAAGACTGGCCACTGGCTCAGTCCCAGACTCTTTTGTTCTATATTGTTTGTTGTGGTGCCCTTCCCATATGGTGGATCCACAACCGCTCAGGTTCACTTACTTGCCACCCACATTGTTCCCATTTGTCCGAGTAAATTTGAGTTTCAGTTCTTTTTTATCTGGAGTTACTTTCCACGAAGTTGCAGGGGCTTTCTTGATCCAGGTATGGTGAATCCAAGAATTCTGTCCCTCAACCTTGATTGCAGTGTAGGTGGTGAGTAGGACTTGAAAAGGTCCGGTCGTTCCAGGGTTTTATCTGCAAAACACTTAACGTATACATAGTCCCCTGGTCGTATATCGTGAACAGGTCCATCCAGACCCCTACTGCGTGTTCCCATCACATGCTTCTCAATTCTTATTAATTGTTTGTTTAGTGCCACCATATAGGAAGTCATTGTTTCTTCACCAATCTGTGAAGACGTCCCCTTTTGTACCCCATAGGGTCGTCCATATAAAATTTCAAATGGGCTAAGCCCCTCTTTTGCTCTCGGTCTAGCTCGAATTCATGTAAGAGCTAATGGCAAAGACTGGGGCCAAGTTAGATTTGTTTCTTGACCTAACTTGACAATCTGTTGTTTGATTAGATGATTCATCTTTTCCACCTGGCCACTCGATTGCGGTCGGTATGGGGTATGCAATTGCCAATCTATTCCTAGATGGTGGCTGATCTGTTGCACTATTCTGGACACAAAATGTGGTCCTCTATCCGAGGACATTACTGCTGGGACTCCAAACCTAGGTATTATCTCTTGGAGTAGTATTTTGGTCACTTCCCGGGCTTTAGCAGTTCTGCACGGGAAGGCTTCTGGCCAACCTGAAAAGGTATCTTTTAGTACCAATATCGATACCCCCCTTTTCTAGGAAGTTCCGAGAAATCGATCTGCCAATGTTGCCCTGGAACATTTCCTCTACTAATGTTCCCTAGTTTTATTTTATTTGCTGTATTGGGATTATTGCGTAAACACATTTCACATTGCTGAGTCACCTGTTTTATTACAGTATACAAGTTTCACCCTATCAATTTCTGATTTAGACTTTTATATAAAGTATCAGCTCCCCAATGTGTCTTATTAATAATAGGGCTGTGGTCCATATTAAATTGAATAGTACCACTATACGGCCATCCCTTAAATAAGTCCACTTACTTAATTTTATTTTATCATTCATGTCCTGAATTAGCTTTAAGTTTTCTTTAGAATAGTTTGGCTCTTGATCTGTACTTAGAGTTTGGATTTTATCGCCTGGTATTAAGGATAATTCCTCCTTTCCTACCTCCTCTGTTACTCATCTGGCCTCATGGTCGACCAGGCGGTTTCCAATTTCCAAATCAGTGCCTCAATGGGCCATCTTATGTTCTTCCTTCCTGGATGACCCTCTTATAACAGAGGGGGCCATTCCTCACATCAAGGTCTGGCATGGCACATGTTCCCACCGCTCAGCACCTACTGGGTTGCAGCCAACAGCGAAGCTCAAGATTCTTCTTGGTGGCAAACACAGAGGCCAACCCAGTCTTGCCCTTGACTATGGTAGGAGGCACCTGACCAGCCTTATTCCTTGTACTTCGTTGTCAATGCAGTTTCATCTGCACATCCCATAACAAGTCACTGTCATGGCAAAACACACAGATTTACATTAGTAGATCTACTACAGAGTGTGTTTTATTTCACTTTTTCTGCCAATATCCCCACAGCCTTGCTGACCAAGGGATATTGTTTTTATCTGAACTGGGCAAGCCTCCCCCTTATCATTTTTACTGTAACAGGTAAAGCATTTTTCACCTTTCCTGGAATTTATTTTCAGATACACCTGGTTAAAAATTTCCTTTACTTCAGGGAGGTCCTCTTTTCCTCTTTTCTGTTGAATTAAAGATAAGCTCAATATTTCAATTACTTGATCATATTTAACTTTTAGTTTCATTTGCCCTGCTTTAAACGTCTAGATGTTCTAATAAATCTCATCCCAACAAAGATTTCGGTGAATTTGGCATTCTTATTTGTTTTCTTAGTTTATACTTTAAAGTTTTCAGGATGTTTTCCTGGTGGCCAGCAGCTCCCACAACTGTAACAATTTTTTTTTATTTTTTTTATTTTTACTGAAGTTTAACAAATAAGTTGGTTATGTATTCGCTAAAATTCCACCTCATACCCATTCCCTGCCCTAAAAGGGGCCGTTAGCGGTCCCGTTGTACTGCAAATGCTGCAGCAATCGGGGTGACATTGTCAGGTCCTTCTGCTCAATTATCAGCAATAGCAACCCCCTCCTCCCCACCATCAGAAGGGTTCGGGGCAGGAGATGCTCTTCCTGCTCTGCAGGTTACACAAGCCTGCCTCTGCAACAGCACTTCTGTTTTAACTCTTTCTTACCCTGAATGCAAATCTGCTACTTGTTGCTTTAAGTCTGTGTTATTACATATCAGCCTTCGCAGGCAAATAGCAAACACCCTGCCATGCATCCCAGCATGATTCAGTCACACCTTCGAGGGGGTACGGGGCTTTGTACAAACTCACCCCAATACTTTAACACTTTCACAAGGTCTTTGATTCTACACACACACACACCCCCGCCTCAGGTTTTACATACATCAGTACAAGTTTTTATATCTTACAACCTGTTTCATTCTGGTTGCTCCACAGAAGGAACAGCAACCTGAGCTTTTTAACACAAAAATTTCAACAAGAACAATTTTCTAGTTTAGGTCTCAGGGGTTTTTTTCCTATCCTTTTCTAGAGCCATAATCAAAGATCAGGTGATGTTAATCCCGCACTCTTCCTAGTGCTAGTACCATAAGATCCCGAGGGGGTACTAATCCACAGTCCTTTTGCCACTCAGGTTTGTCCTGGAGGATGAAGAACATGTCTGCATATGATACTTCGTCCCATTTTCCCTCTCTCCTCAGAAACAACATTAATCGCAGGAGAGTGTTACAATCTAACGTTCCTCCCTCCTGAGGCCATTTCGCATCACTCTCCAATGTATACAAAGGCCACCACTGATTACAATATTTAATCAATTTCCTTATATTTTCGGTATCACTATGTCCTACGATATCACTCCAATGTTTTAATATACAACCCAAGGGCGATTTTTCACAGGGCTTACTCCTTCCATTTCCCATTTTGCAATTTTAATTACTTTGTTTTTCTCCGGCCGCCTTAGCCACCCAAGGTCGGAAACACGGATAGAGCTCCTTACTCGTTTTGCACTCAAACGCATGTCTCAAGCACTCTTGCACTCAGACTCAGTCAAAATAATTAAGCTATACACGGAAAATCAAAATGCGCATCTCAATCACACCATGCACACTCTCCGGGCAGCCCGCAGTCACACAAGCAGTATGTTATATGGTACCATGCACTTATGTACAGCTTTTAGGAACACTGACAGTTCACAAATACGCATTTCAATGAACAATTGCCAAAAAACAAACAACAAAGAAAAAACCAATTTTTTTCCTGGTCTTAAGCAGAGTGTTAAGTTTTCCGCTATTTGCCTAGAATTACGAGAATATTATTATTATTCAACATACATTTCATAACTCCCAAGTTTTGAACATATAACAAGACAACACATAGAACAAATAAGACACAGAGTGCTATTTCAGTTGTTACATTCTAGGAATTCCCCAATTCTTAAGACAACCTAAAGGAAGTTTTTAGCTTCCTTTTTTCCTACGCAAAAGTTTCCCTTTTACTTTTGCTGTGAGGTGCCTCTTGTTCCTGTGAGATTCCGCCTTATTCCGTCCCGCCCCCTGCTTTCCGTCACGAGGCCTCCGGGCTTTTAGGAATGGCAGTAACCTCGGGTTTGCTCGATCTGCCCTCAAGATCGCTAGCGGCCACCCCTTGGTCAGCAAACCCCCTCCCAAGGTACCTTCCCTCCTGGGGACTACGCTGCGCGCCAGACATCTCCGTGCGTCTCACCAGCCGCCCCGTTACTAAACATACCGTTTTATGCGTGGATCCAGGGGTTTCTCTTCTGCTCCCGGGTGAACAGGAGGAGAAAAACAGGGTGCTCCGGGGAGAAAAGGAGGCTCCTCTGAGGAAATCTCCCGGGGCGCTCCTAGGAGCGTCCGCTCCGCAGCTGGTCCCTCAGCCGAGCAGAAATCCTCCTGCCTGGCTAGCCAAAACTGACGTGCGGAATTAGACTCTATAACTCGAAAGTTATAAAGTAGGTATGTTTATTGCGTGCAGATGCACGGGGGATCAATCCTCCACAAGCGTGCATACCCGAAGTGATGAACCATCTCACTTTTATACAATGAAACAAATGAATATTCAATTAACACCTATACACATTCGTTACCTAAACCCCGCTTTGTATGTTAATTAGCTTATCAGTCCGTTGCCTGGAATGTGGTGGTCTTGCAGGTTTGTAGGTGATTCATGTTCTTGTGACCATCCCATCTTATCCAGCAAGGAGACTTAGCACTCCCTCCCTCTAGATAGCATTGGAATATCTCTCATCCTTTTCTCATTCTTTTTTAAATAGCCCCTTTGTTAGAGGAAGAAGGGCAGGCATCTCCTCAAAACTGTAGTTGTCTCCTCAAAGCTGTGCGCCTATGTGACCAGACACTGCACCCATGACCAGTCACCATACCCACATTCCTTGAGCAGACATATACAATCACAATCGATGTCCATTGTCCCCATTTCACACTATTTCTCCATATCACGCCCACCCTCAAAGCCGACAGAACAGTGACGCGCCCACTCAGCGTCCAGCAGACTCTTCCTTCTCCAACTCGCCCACAGGACCCTCGGCGGACTCCTTTTGGGGCAAACTGGCTGCAGAGGCCAGGGGCGCTGAGGTGAAAGCCGAGGCCGAAACTACATGGTCTGAACCACCGCCCCTGTGCGCCCCAAGATGGCGCCGAGCAGCAAGGGGAAGGGCGGGGCCAGACCACCCCCGGCGGGAGCAGGGGGGGAGCGCTAGAGTTAACAGGCACACACCGAGGGGAGGGGGAGGAGAATGGGAAGGAAAAGAGTGATTGGCATGACCAAAAAAGGGAAAAGAGCACCAGCGAGGGGCAGAAAGCCAATCAGAATGACCCTCCCCAAAACTGCCCTTATAAGGCAGGCGCCTCCCCAAGCGGAAGGCGGGGCGGGCAGAAAGGGAAAGAACCGCCCGATTACGCAAGGCAAGGGAGGGGCCGAAGCCCGACCACATATCACCAGCACCCGGAAGTGAGCAGTCAGTCGGGCTCTGACTCCGGCTCAGACTCTGCATGGCAGACTTGGCTGGCAAATACAAAGACCAAAATATCACCACTCACGGGGAAAGAAAGACATAAGGGGACAGAAATTCCTCTCACAGATTGGAGAAAAATACAAATTGCATGTGCCGATTGGGCCCCATCGGACGCACTAGCATTCCCGGTCCGAGTGACAGACGGGGGACAGAGGGTCCATTCCCCCTTAAGCCCTAAGGATATACGAGCGATTGTTAAAGCAATCACAGACAAAGGACTCAATGCGGTCATGGTCTCCACCCTCATAGATGGGTTTTTTGGGGGAGATGATTTGCTTCCGTTCGATATAAAACAGATTTGTAGGTTGATTTTTGATGGGGCAGGGATGATTGTGTTTAAACAAGAATGGGAGGAGAACTGTGCGAGGTGATTAGCTCAAGTGACCGGGGTGGATCATCCGCTACACGGCTCCAGCCTACAGCGGTTGATGGGTACAGACCCAACAATGATTACCCCCCAAGCGCAAGCCCAGGGCCTGCGGGCCCATGAAGTTATGGCAACCACCCGTGCAGCTAGAGAGGCTATTCGCACAACCTCTAGAGTTATTGCCAAGCCATCGCCATGGTCCACAATAAAACAAAAAGAAAGTGAGAGTTTTACACAGTTTGTAGATCGCCTCCAAGCAGCAGTCGATTCCTTGGCCCTGCCCTCGGAGGCAAAAGGCCCAGTCATCGCAGACTGTTTGCGGCAACAGTCTAATCTAAAAACCAAAGAAATCCTGCAATCACTGCCACCGAGGTCAAGTCTCGCGGACATGATTAAACATGTTGTGAGCGAGGAGCACCTGGCCCCAATTCAAGTGGCTGTTCGTGCACTGGCTAGCGTGATGACATGCCTCAAATGTGGCCAACCAGGCCATGTGATGACCAATTGCCCCCAATCGGGAGACCCACCAGCGGCACTCCCCCCGCAAAACCGATCTAAAGGACCGTGTTGGGCCTGTGGAAAGAGAGGGCACTTTGCGAAGGAATGCAGGCTTAAAAAGCAGGGAAACGGGAAAGGGAGGGGGCCCCCAGGCCGCACACAGCCCTCTCCCACTTGGGATGTCAGGCGGCCCCATTACAACAACCCCAGACAAGGAGGGTCACTCCCGAACCCGTTGCCCCCGAGGGAAGCAGCGAGGTTTATGGCCCAGCCGACGATCCCACAAACCTGGCCTACATCCCAGGGACAGCAGGGACCACCCCTTGGGGGCGAGACCCCTGGGTGGCCCTGGCAGTAAAGTGTGACAACCCACCAGTGGTATGGGGGATCTGTTCCCTCTATAATTCCCTAAATTCCGGAGCAGATGTTACAGTTATCCCTGAAACGAACTGGCCCCCACATTGGAAATTGGAAGACGACCCCACGGTGGGCGGAGTCGGGGGATTAACCCGAGCTCGGAAGAGTGCTCACTTGGTAGCAATCACGCTTCACACAAAAAAAGGGACCGGAGAAGACCATTACCCTCTTCCCATACGTCATGTCAGGAGTCCCACCCCTGTTGGGAAGGGACGCCCTAGCCTTTTTAAAAGCCAGAGTGACAAATTTACGGTAAGGGCCACTGCCGCACACCCACTCCCACCAATCAGACTGACATGGAAATCATCCGACCCGGTGTGGGTCGAGCAGTGGCCCCTGTCAAAGCCTCGAATGGATGCCCTTCTTGAGTTAGCTGACCGCGAACTACAACGAGGTCATATAGAGCCTTCCACTAGTCCATGGAACACCCCAGGTTTTGTAATACCCAAACGAGCAGGCGAGGGGTTTCGTCTCCTCCATGACCTGCGTGAGGTAAACAAAAAAATCCAGCCAGTGGGTCCTGTTCAAACATTGTTGCCCATGAACTCCATGATACCGGAAGGACAACCTTGTGCTGTCCTTGATATTAAAGACTGTTTTTTCTCAATACCTCTGCATGAGGAGGACAAGGAGCAGTTTGCTTTTTCTGTAGTGTTTCCAAACAGCCAACGCCCTAACTTACGCTTCCAGTGGAAAGTGCTGCCCCAAGGAATGATCAATTCACCCACTATTTGCCAAATCACAGTGGATCGGGCACTGGCACCGGTTCGGCGCAGTGACCCGACTGCAACTATCATTCCATATATGGATGATATTCTGATTGCTGCACCCTCAGGAAATCAGGTGGACCACCTGGTGATAATAATTTCAGAAACCCTCAAGACAAACGGGTTTGAAATTGCGAGTGCAAAAATTAAAAGAGCACCTTGTGTAAGTTTTTTGGGAATGGGGATCACAAGTTCTTATATAACACCCCCCCCCCCCCAAATGTAAATCTGTCGGACCATTAAGACACTCCATGACATGCAGCAGTTAGTGGGGTCTTTACAATGGCTCCACAATGTTGTCCTGATCCCTCCCAAAATCATGGCCCCCCTGTACGATCTTTTGAAAGGGAAAAACCCATGGGAACAAAAAACTCTGATCACAGAAGCAATAAGCTCTCTCGACTTTATCGAACAACAGGTGTCAACAAACACGCTCGCCAGGTGGAACCCGACTATACCACTTGATCTGTATGTGCACTTCACGGAAGGGGGGGGAGTAGGAGCACTGGCCCAAGGCCCTCCTGAAAAAGCTCAGCCAATACAATGGATAGTCCTGGGAAAAACGTCACGTGTCTTCTCTCTAGGAGTCGAGTGCCTCGGTAACCTCTTCACGAAAGGCAGAAAACTCGCCCTAAGACATCTGGGAACCAAACCTGCCAGAATATACCTGCCCTTTCGCAAACAGCTCCCAACACAATCAGTGGCAATGTCAGAATATCTAGCTATAGCCCTCGCCGGATTTGGGGGAGAAGTCCGGTATGCCACAAAGCCCCCCTGGACTCAAATGCTAGTTATTCTCGACATTGACCTCCCAAAGAAGATCATGGACCGGCCCCAACAGGGACCAACGGTCTTCACAGACGCATCCTCAGCGACCTCAACAGCGGCAGCAGTATGGCAATCGGGAGGAGAATGGCACTGTGTCAAAATGATCGATCGTGCGATCTCAGTCCAACAGCTGGAAGCTACAGCCGTAGTGCTGGCGTGCAGACTGTTCCCGACATACAACTCAACATAGTAACTGATTCAATGTTCGTGGCCCAGCTTTGCTTAGCCATGTCAGGGCCCGGCGTGTCAACATCCACAACAGCTCTGATGCTACAAGAAGCGTTTTTTTCCCAAAAGGGCACTATATCGGTTATCCACGTCAACAGCCATAACCCAATCAAAGGGTTCTTCCAAATCGGCAACGACAAAGCAGATGCCGCTGCAAAAGGGTTGTGGACACTAAGAGATGCCTGCCAATTACATGAGTCCCTCCACATTAGAGCTAAAGCGCTAGCAAAGAGATGTGGGATTTCGGCCACTGACGCGAAACATATAGTAGCTACATGTCCCCACTGTCAAAAAGCACCATTGTGGTCTAGTGGAGTCAACCCCACTAGAGTACCAATATGATATGGCAAATCAAACTCTGAAATCTAAATTAGAGGTATTAGCAAAACCAGAAGGTTTTACCAACGCCATTCCCTCAGGGGATCAGGCACACTTATTAGCGACAGCCCTGTTAGCTCTAAACCAGTTCCCCAGGGGAGGTGAGGTGAATAGCCCTGCCCAGAAGCACTGGGCCACTCGAGCGCTAGAAGAAGGCCCGTCGGTCATGATCAGAAATGAGCTAGGAGGGTGGGAACAAGGGTGGAAATTAGTTCTGACAGGGCGAGGGTATGCTGAGGTCAGAAAAGATAGCAGAATCAAATGGTGTCCACTTAAGTCTATCAAGCCAGACCTTCAGAATAAAACTAATGAAAACTGTGAGGTTTTGTCTGCAGGACCAGATCATCGGACACCCCCGTAACCCATATACCCTGGTGACAAGAGAAGATGACGACTCGGCAAGCAGCCTGTCCACATCTGAGGGCTCTGCACCGGCGGAGTCCAGACAATGGCGAAACAGCCCCCGCGGGGGGGGGGGGGGGGGGGGGGGAGGCTGCAATGTTATTGTGTGATTTCAATTTTGGGGTTCATAACGCCGTCTAGCGGCTTGTATGAACATCAGCCGTGGGAATGGGTACTGGCGAGATGGGAGGACCAGAAGATACTACGAAAGATTGTCACCCCAGGGCCCCCCAGCTTCCAAGTATATCTCTGTGACCTAATCCTCTCAACCCCCTGTTTGAATACTGTAATGTATTATATGTGTCCCAGCTCTAACCCCGGCAAATCTTATTGTAACGTCCCTTATCAGTATTGCTGTTCTCACTGGGGCTGTGAAACCATCGCGTCTGGCTGGAAGGTAGCGAAATCAGACCCGTTTCTTAAGACCAGTTGGGGGCCAACAGGCTGTACCCCTTGGACAGTAGACGGGATGGGAGGGCCAGTGTGCCGCTGCAAGGGGTTCAATAAAATATGTGACTGCCAATACATCTTCTTAAACGTAACCAATGAAAACGACCTGGGATGGACCATCGGTAAAACTTGGGGAAATAGATACTGGCTACCCGGCACAGATAGGGGGGGACTGTTTTTTATTAAAAAAACAGGAAGTAGAAAGTGGTACAGCGATTGGCCCCAACGTCGCGATCAAAAGCGATAACCAGCAAAGAAAAGAAAGCTTGCCGACTTCCACCCCCGTCCCAAGCGATCCCTTACCAACCAAGCAAATAGTTCCCTCAAGCCAACCAAACATGAACTCTCACCATTTGCCCGGCAAACCATTTTTTAGCGTGTTAGATGCCACCTTCCGGTCGCTGAATCAGTCAAACCTGGATCTCAAAAATTCCTGTTGGTTATGTTATGACGTGTACCCCCTCTTCTACGAGGGCGTTGCCCTCGATGCTTCCTTTGACTATTCATCAGACAGCAGTCCAACCCAGTGTAGGTGGGACACACCATGGAAAGGAATCACCTTGAACCAAGTCAGGGGCCTGGGCGTATGTATCGGTAATGCCACCCCAGCAAGCTGGGATAGTGCTGTTTGCGCAAAACCCGTTGCTGTTGACAAGACCTGTAATTGGCGATCCCGTCTGCACCCGGAATGTGGATCTGCCATCAATCGGGAGTAACCCCCTGTGTGTCCCTTAAACTTTTTGATGACTCTGCTGACTTTTGTGTACAAATACTGATTGTTCCTAGGATCCTATACCATCCAGAAGAAGAAATGTACCGTTATTGGGGAGAAGCTAATAGCAGACTTCAAAAAAGAGAAGTACTGACAGCTGTAACTATAGCGACGCTGCTTGGTTTGGGAGCAGCTGGCACGGCAATGGGAGTGACCTCCCTGGTGACCCAGCAACGAGGCCTGTCTCAACTGCAAGCCGCCATCGATGAAGACCTACAAAAAATTGAGAAATCCATGACCTTTTTGGAGCGATCCCTCTTCTCGCTTTCAGAGGTTGTTTTGTAGAATAGACGGGGATTAGACCTCCTGTTTATGCAACAAGGAGGCCTCTGTGCCGCCCTGAAAGAGGAACGTTGCTTCTATGCTGACCACACCGGAGTGGTTAGAGACTCGATGGCCAAATTGAGAGAGAGATTGGCTCAAAGAAAAAGAGACAGGGAAGCCCAACAAGGGTGGTTTGAATCATGGTTTAACCAATCTCCGTGGCTAACCACCCTGATATCCACCTTGGTAGGACCGATTGCAATGATCCTGCTGACACTGATCTTCGGACCCTATATATTAAACAGGCTCGTGTCCTTTGTCAAGAGCCGGCTAGAAAAGGTCAACATCGTGTTTGTAGAACACCAACAACTGCTTTAAAAATGTACTTGGTCAGTACTTTCCCCCAATATTCCCTGGCTATCCCCAGGTATCCCAAGCTACACTCCATTACCCCCAGTCACCCCCCAAGTGCCACTTGCCCAGTGTGCCTGATCTTTGGTACTCTTTTTTAGAAATATTTTTACTATTACTGTTTTAGCCTGTTTAGTTAAGCATAGGGAGAGGGGAAATGTTGCTAGGTAGGGCCTGGTGGCCGGAAGATGTCGCGCTGTACAGAAACACAGGGCCCCCCTACAGGTAGCCAACAGCTTTTAGTTTATGATGTAAGCAGACGGAAGTGACACTGTAAACCTAGGCTATATAGTGCCGCGCCGCTCAGCAATAAACGCCATTTGCCATCCACCACATTGGTGTCTGTGAGCTGATGGACCGTGCGGCCAGGGGTTGGCTGCCGTGTCGTTCCTGAACCAGGTCACCGCGTGCCTGCGAAGGTAACAAACACCTGGTAAAACAAAGAGACCAGACAATGTTGTGGAAGATCTACCAATTAACAGAGCTTGTGTATCAGGGGGTAATGATCCTTTGACATTTCTTGATAATAAATGAACCGAGGAATCGAGCAGTGTTACTGTGTGTGAGGTTGCCAGGTCCAATCCGGCGCTGCCTGAGGTTGCTGGACAGGGACTTGAGGTGTCGGTGCTTCTCTCCGAGGTTGTTGAAATGTCAGCTGTGGCACTTGTGTCTGTGCGCGTTGCTGCCCCGCACTCCGCGGTCGGTTTCCCTGTATCGGTTGTCCCTGGAAGTCATCCTTAGATCGACATTGATTAGCATAATGACGCCCTTTCCGACATTTCAGACAAACTCCAGGACCAGGAGGTTGTTGTCTATTCCCTGCAGCCCGAGCAAGACAATTTCTCTTTAGATGACCAGGCTTACCACAACCATAGCAATTCCCCACACCACGCATCGCTGCAAAAGCAGCAGCCATAGCTTCAATCCTGTGGTCAACCGTACCGATTCGGTTACATGCTTCCACCATTTCCACCAGAGTGGGGTTCGGGTTGGGAAGAGACTTCAATAGCCTTTTACAATCAACATGAGCATTTTCAACAGCTAGTTTTGTTATCAATATATCCCGAGCTTCCGCATTATCTACTTGACGTTCCAAAGCCTGTTTTAGTCTATCAATCAACTGCATATAAGGTTCTCGAGACTCCTGAGTGATGTTAGTAAAAGCTTTTTGTGGCTTTTGTACGTCAGGAACCTGGAAAAAAGCCTTTTTCGCTTCTTCTCTAATTGCCTCGAGAGCCGCACGGGGGCAGTGTTGAGCCTGCGCTACCGGATCAGCACGTGCACCGGTGCCCGTAAGATGCTCTATTGTTAGTGCAGCTAATGCAGCATCATTATGGTTAACGTACGTGAGCAGGAGGGCTTGCAGTCCCCCTCTCCAGTGCGACTCCCATAACGTGTACTGCGTCGGGGTTAGTAGCAATCGTGCTAAAGATTTCAAATCATGAGGAGTCATGACATAAGCATCAAACACAGAAGATAACAGACTTATAAAACAGGGAGAAGAAATACCATGTTCCGTAACCGTGCAGCGCAGTACTTTAACAACCGAAAAAGAAAGAGCCTCCCATCGTGCTCCGCCTGCCCGACCCTGAGAATATAAGACCGGAGCAACTATAGTTTTAGCCATTTCTAAATCCCCCTCCTTTAAGGCTTGTTTCTTTATTTTTGCCCACACATCACGCAGATCAGGAGGGTATAAATCAGGTTCTTGTTCAGGGTCTACCGGTCCTGGGTCAAAGGGGTCATCTTCTGGAGGATACTCCACTGCATTAACACCCAGGGGTTTAGAGCACTGTGATTTAGAGGCTGATAAGGACAGGTCTATAGGAGCTTGCGACTCCTCCGCCTCTCCTTCCTCTGCCTTTTCTTTTTGTGCTTTCAGAGTCTCAAAAATAACTCTCCACGAAGAGAGCAGACGGTGGGACTCAGTATTGCCCTTTGTCGCAGAATCCCACAATTTCACCCCTGTATCGTCCCAAAGTTCCCGCGTGAGAATTGTAGTTGCGGTCACTGCAGGCATATTTACTTGCACCCACTGAAGCATTGCTTTAAGGTCATGCCCAGAAATACTTTTCTTATCTTTGTTAAGGAGACCTTTCATAAGCTCATAGACGCTTCTTTCTGGGGATGAAACCTGACTCCCCATTACGAATTTCCCACAGCTCACCTCTCAACTCCGGAGGGATTTATGGCCGGCCGGCTCCCGCTTCCCTTCAGCAGATCATTCAAAGTTCTGTGGGATTCGCTGCATGTCGCTCAGTTAGGCGACTCGAGAGCCCCTCCACATCAGATCCTTCACCGGATCACGTCAGGGTCACCAATTTGCGGCGAATGAAGAGACGGGACGCGGCTTGATGCAAGCAAGTTGTCGGTTTATTTTCTTACAATTACATATGTTTCTACCTTCTACATATTACACGCTGATTGGTTAAATCTTAAGCGTAAAAAACACTGATTGGCTGATATTTAAGGCACACCGGTAGAACAATAAGAACTTATTACTTTACTTTGACATAGCCACAATTTCTATTCCAAAACTGGGGGGTTTCGTTCTACGCGGCTTTCTTGATTAACAAAGTTACATGTTGGCGCTATCCGTTCCCTTACCTGGGTACTTGTTTCTCTGTCCGTCTGGTTGCCTCCCCAGCTGTAACGGCTCAGGGATCTGCAGTTAGCTTGTTCCTTTGTTCCCAGGGCTTGTGCCCTACAAGTCTAGCAAGTCTCTATTCATCAGGCTATCAGTACTTGGACTCTTGTCCTTGAGGCCTTGTCCTACACTGTAACACTAACTTCCACACTGACAGCACCATGGTATCTTCCTTAAATGAGTCCCCATGCTGTCCCTGGTGGCTCACCTTTCTGGTGTCACGGTCTCCCGGGATCTTGCAGCCGCCCCGCTGCGCTATTCCGCTTCACCAGGCTCCATCTCCCCAGCAACCCACTGGTCACAATCTCAGGATCTGCTCCTGACGCCCCTTAGCAGGGTCATGTCGGCACAGTCTCAGGGTCTCCTTAGGATACCCCTTACTGGGTCACATCAGCACGTTGGTGTCACCAATTGTGGTGATGCAAGTCAAAACAGACTCCAAAATGTGCAGTGGCTGGAAGAACACTGGCAAATTATGAGCAATCCAGACCAACTAACTTGGTTGTAATAACAGGCCGCAGCTCTAACAAGCTGCAGGTGTTGTGAAGGACATGTGCAAGGCCAAGGGAGACAAAGAAACTGCATTCGCAGAGAGGTAAGAGACTTGGACAGAAAGATGAGAGAAAGCAGGATGCCTGCACAAGGGGGGAGCAGCGTGTGGGCGCCACTCCGGGACCAATCAAATGGAGTGTGATGCCGCATGGACAACAGCTAAGTGACATGAAAGACACCAGAAAAGACTGATGTAACCAAGCCATTAAACAAGGTGCTGTTGACATTGAATTATTTGTCCCTGGCAGAAGGAAGAGAAGGGCCCCCGTTGTTATACATCCTCAGGCTATTCAGGGAAGTCAAACACAGGCCATTCCTGGGTTACAGGTTCATTCTAAGAACATGACTACAGGCAACTGGGAAGGACCCAGTCCAGTGTTGTTCATCGGTAGAGGATATTTTTGTGTTTCCACAGATAAAGGACCTCTATGGGTCCCTAGCAGATTTGTCCGCCCTGCATGTCAACTCCAGACGAACGGAGAAAATATAGGTGACAGCTTTATCTCCAACCAGTCGTTAACAAACTCTGTGCAGAACTTGGGCCAATCCCATCCCACCATAGAAGACGTGCTGTTGACAGCAGCGAGAAGACAATCATTTGGGTCACGAGCTTGTAATGCTTTTTTGACAAAAATTTGTAATACGAAGAATGCTGTTTGTGGAAACTATAAGGAACGAGCAGCAATAATATTAAGTTGTGGTAACTGTAGACAGAATTTTGTTATAGGTTGTAGCCACTTGCGAAAAGATTATGCTTTGTACTTAGACTGTCAAAAGAGCTTTGCTAATATTACTTTTGAAAATACTTGTAGGGAATTTTTGAACCTTAAGCCAAATCAACATTTTCCAGCAATATGGATGCCAGAAAGTATTGACAGCAGAATAGAAGCTCTCTCTTGGTGGGCCTTGACAAAAAACGTAACTGTTGTTTTAGCTACAAAGAAAAGACAAGCTCTTGGCTTGTGGTGCTTGTTTTGTCAGTTGGGAACAAGATTGCCAGATAATGAAATTGTTTGATCTGCTTGTAGGGCTGATAGGAATCATCAGCATGCCCTCACAAGGAACAGCATGGGTTCCTGTCCAACCACAAATGAACACGTGGGTTACCTGGGCCAACAAGACAGGGCAAGATTCATTTTGCTTATCGTTAGCTACCCCATCTGGCCCATTTCGTACCTGTTTGATTGGGGTCCCTTTAAACCATATGAAGGAGTTTGGGCACTGGACAACAGGTAAAATATACTCCGACTACCTCGACCAAGCAGCAAATGACTTTTGCACCATCAACAGTGGATCTGTGCAAGCCGATTGGTGCAAATCACTTGGTATTCCAAGGCACCCCTCGGGGGCTCAAGCATTCCAAATTGCACAGGGCCTGAATGTTACCGGCATGGAACCTCAGGAGCTTGACATCTTAGGATCTATGCCGGGAAACTACTGTTTGTTTTGGGGGTTTTACAAGCAAGACATTGACTCAGGTAATTTTAGGATCCACAAACCAAGAAATTACAATACTTGGATTGCCCCGGGGTCCCCCTGGCATTCTAACATCACCGGTTACTGTAACGGTTGGACTTGGCCTGTTTCATGGTCTGGTGAGACAAATGAAAAAGCAAAGATGTTGCCTCGGGGAGTATTCCTCGTTTGCGGAGATGGTGCCTGGCCCGCCGTACCTGCAAGGGCACAGGGAGGACCATGCTACTTTGGCAAACTAACATTATTTGCCCCTAGTATCCATCAAATGCTTAACATAAGTAACAAGTTTAAACGCATCAGTCGTAGTGTATACCAATTGGGACCTGAATGTACAGATGATGTGAGTTGTGGGAACGTCCATCTGTCATTTTAGCATCACTCTTTACACCACAAGTTGCTTCTGCCAAGGCTCTCACTCAGTTGAGACAGTTGGCTTGTTGGAGAGAGAACAAATTAACATTACCTCCAGAGTATTAGATGGCCCACCACTGATGTCGACAGTATATGGCATGCTGTAAGACAAAATCGAGCTGCCATTGATTTTCTGTTATTAGCACAAGGACACGTCTGTGAGGATTTTGAGGGAATGTGCTCTATGAATCTTGCTGATCATTCTGAGTCCATTCACAAAAAGCTTTCCCAACTGCAAGATAATATGAAGAAACACAGTGTTACTGAAAATCCTTATGACAAGTGGCTTAATTAAGGCATGGGGAATCACTGGCTGGTAGAAAACCTGATTGATGGAAGGGATTAAATTTTTGTTGTTATCTTTCCTGTGCTTGTTATCTTTTGTTGTATTTTCTCCTGTATGAAGAAAGATTTGGAATCAATTGTTGATAGTGGCTGGGTTGTCCAAAAAGAAAAAGAGGGATGTGTAGGGGAATTCTTGGCAGAACGAGGGCATACTGTACCCTTGCAGGAGTTGGACAACCCTGGCCTGCAGATTACAAAGTTACTTTGAAGATCTTGTACTGTCCTTGAATAGGCAGAATAAAGAATAATGAGCATTGTACAAGAAGAAGGCCGGATGCCAAGCAAGATATGAAAACCGCTAGGTTAGCACATCCTTATTAGGCGCTTGCAGCATGACAACCAATCAACAGGTAACAGGAATACGTAACCGACAACCAATGACTGTCGGGCAGCTACCGCGTGTACAGTGTATTAGAAGTATAAATATGACAAAGTTGCTAAATAAAGTAGGATGACATGTAGCCACATTGGTGCGATTGTCCTTACTTGGCTGACTTTCCGATTGGGACCCTCTTCAGCCCACACTGCGCCAGTATGTCCCAGTGGCCTCCAGGTGGGGTGTGAGCCCTTCCCCACTGCTCTCTCAGCCTGACCATCCCGCTGGTGTTTTACCCATCTCTTTCTGTTCCCACCCAGAGTGTCATGGCCTCACGTGGGCAGAAGAATGCTGATGAAGACCATGACAACAGTTTTACTGAAGCCGAGGGAAATGACATCCACTGTGGAGCTCCTCACGCACAACTGCAGGCTGTCAGGTTGGCGAGGCAGGATTTACCCTTGGAAAATCCACCTGGACAGTTACCCGCTCAGGTGCCAGAAATGTCACCCAAGGGGACTCTAACTGATGGCACACCCCTCACCATGGGGGGCCGTGCAGCCTGTGCTTCCCCGAGCTGCAGTTACGGACTCCTTCCAAGACAGTTGCAACATTGACTTGTCCTTTCTCACAAGTGACCTCTGCCAATTCAAGGAGCTTTCAGAAGCGATACTTCAAGGAAATATTGATTTTATACCAGAACTTCACCATTATTATTACGGTTATACCACACCCTTATTTTCTCTCATCTTTAACATATTTGCACCTGGGCAGGAGACAGTGACGACTTCTGAAGTCATCTTTTCAGCAGATTGTCTCAGCAAAGGCTCTTTCAGTTATTCACCAGTTTTCTCCTCCCTTTACTCTTTGGTCTTTTAGGTACCTCTCACCTGTACTGGAAAGGAAGGAAAAACTTGCGTGTCTTCCTGCAGCCAAACGGTCTCCTTACCCAGCTCTTCCCTTCTGTTTAGATCTATCTTTCTGTATCTAACAGCCTAAAAGATTTCTCATGAGAGTGTCCCTTGCAGAAAGGCACCTCATCAGAGACAGCTTGGAATTGGCATCTGCTTGTGGAGGCTGTTGGCCTATTTATGACACTTGATCATTCTTGACATTGCTTGCAGATCTGAATAATTCTTCTGCACCTGAGTGCAGCCAGTCCTCTAAGGCAAACAGGTGGGGATGGTGCAAAGGAGCTGCAGCACCCACCTGCAGAATTGAGGGGAGAAGTCTGATGTAAGGAGAAGGGATGTGAGTCCCAGGGGACAATGAGAAAGAGGGTGGTCTTGGGGACATTCAGAGCAAGGTTGTCCATCCTGTGTCAGACCTCAAGGGACTGCGATTCCTACCAGTCCAGATATCCTGAGGAGATCCTCTGCATCATTATCACTTGGAGATTGCTGCTAGAACCTCCTCTCTAACCTAATCAGGAGCAAAATATAACCTATGAAATGAAAAATAATTACTTTCAAATGCGCTTTGAAATCCTCTCTCTTATCTACGTGAATGGAACAGATTCAATTAGCTGCACAGCTCTTCAAGACTTGAAGGAAATGACAAAAAGGCAAATACCTCCTTAGGGCATTGGGGGCTCCTGCCATGAACCTGAGCTACTGAGAGCAGGCTGAACCAACCACTCAAGGAATGTAAGTCAGAAGCAACCCTGAAAATACCTTCAAACATTGATGGGTCCCGCTGAGGGCCATCGCTGACAAAGCGTCCCCATGGACTAGTTAGAGGAGCTAATTAGAGGCCAAACCAGCAGGTAGGCAAAGGTACTGTGTCGGTGGCTGTAATGCTGCAAAACCCATTTGGATTTTTTTTATGAAGCAGAAAGACCAAGCCCTGACCCCCAGGCTCTTGGAGGGCAGAAGAGAAGACCCTCCAAATCCAGTTTCCTGTCACAGGCCTTGGTGGCATGGGCAGCTGCCATTGCCAGGGGGACAGAGGCCTCAGCCCCCTGTGGGGCCATTCAGCCTTGCTGCAGCCCTGGGCCATCTCCATTGCAAGTTGCCCTACACTGTCCATGTGGCAGCTCTTTCCAGTCCCCCAGGTTGGACTCTTCCTTGCTTTCCTACCCAGCCCTCACACCCGCATTTCTCTGCCTTTTCTCAAGTTTCTCCCCTCATCCCTGCTTGTTCCTTGAAGCTCAAAGCCATGGGACAATCCAGGCACCCTCTGGGTGAACTCTGGCATCAGAGGGCAACCCTCAGAGGGACATTTCTTTCTCTTCACATCCAATCTTACCTTTCCAAGCAGCACTTTGCGGAGGTTTTCTCTTCCTGTCACTATCAGGAATCACTGCCTTATCTCTGACACCCCCCTTCAAGCAGGTGCATGCTATTCCTGTGGTGCCCTGAGGCTCCACTTTGCCTGTCTCAAGACATTGAGGACCTTCAGTCTGTCTCCACAGGCTCCATCCAGGCAGGCATCCTCCACAGCCTCTCCAGTTTTTCCTCACTCCTCCAGAATGAGAAACCTCCAAGCCCAGGCACAGATAAGCCGGATGTGGCCACAACAGTGCTGCGTCAAGGGGGATGATGCTGAGTCAAGGGGGATGATCAATCCTTCTTCTGAGTGGCCACCTATGGTGAAAATCTCAGAATCAGCAAAGGTGGACAGCCAATGGCCAGGGAGGAAAGGGAAAGGAGAGGTGGGCTACTTGCATGGGAGGATACAAGGGTGGTCACCGAGAAGCAATTGTGCATGGGAAAGGAGGGAAAAAGGTAGGAAAGGGTGAAGAACAGGAATCCATAGGAAGCAGCCAAGCAGCCCTGCATCTGAGCAGCAAAGCTTGGAGTGGGAAAAGAATGTCGCAGGTCACCTGACACACTTTCTGTTAGGCTTCAACCGCTGCTGGAAACCGGAGTGATTTCCCTGACATCATGAAGGCAAGATCCATGGTGGATGGAGATCCAGAATCATTCATGCTGGAAGGGACCTCCGGAGGTGTCCAGGCCTACATGCTGCTCAGAGAACGATCAGTTATGGGGTTGAAGCAAGTAGCTCAGGCTTTCCTTCAAGTGGGGCTTGAAAAGCTCCAAGGATGGACATGGCACAAGCTCTGTGGGACATCTGCTCCGCTGCTTGACTGTCTTCATGGGGAAGGACTTTGTCTTCCCCTACTTCAGCTGATGCCCATTGGCCCTCACAGTCCCATCACGCACAAGAGGCAAGAACCTGGCTGCCTTTTCCTGCTGATATGGCCCAAGAAGGTATGGGAAGGCTGTTATTAGGTGTCCCCAAAGCCTCCTCTTCTCCTGGCTTTGCACCTTTCAAATAAGGCCCGTGGCATCCTGGGCAGCATTAGGAAGAGCACTGCCCAAGGGTTGGTGGAGGGGATCTTTCCCCTCTACTCAGCCCTGCTACAGTTTGTCTTGATGACTTGCCTTGCTCTTGATTTCTACTTTACCAGAGTCACCCATTCTTGACTGAAAGGTGCCATCTACATTTTTCACCATTCCTGCCTTGTCTTTTGTTCAAAACAGGTCCAGAAAGCGTCTGTGCCATGTTGGTCAGGGATCATTGCTGCGATGGATTGACGGGACGCAGGGTGATACAAGCCAATGTCAATTTATTGTACAGTAGCACGAGTTTATATACATTTCAGAA
Source organism: Falco punctatus (assembly GCF_963210335.1). Lineage (NCBI taxonomy): Eukaryota > Metazoa > Chordata > Aves > Falconiformes > Falconidae > Falco > Falco punctatus. Next base: position 308,628 of record NW_027660235.1, on the reverse strand, counting down.
GCTGCGCGTTTTAAACAGATTGGTTCTTGAAGCTGCGTGTTTTAAACAGATTGGTTCTTGAAGCTAAGCATTGCATACTAGGCAATCCCCAACTCATGGTTAACTACCATCAATTAACAGCAAGGTGTTACCTTTCCTTCCCAGCATCCGTCCCCCACTCCCCTATGCTCTCTCAGCATGGCTCAGCATGTTAATTGTTGTGTCTATTCACACTCCTTGTCTTCCCAGGGTTAGTGACCTACAAGCTCGAGCACATTCCCTTCAGCTCACTGACTGCCATGCATGGTCCTAGCTTCCAGCCCGCTCCTGCAGATCATCTTCCACTTTCCCTTCAACCAAGGCCTTCAAGTAAAGGTCCCTTTCTCTAGCGGTCTAAAGGAGATGTCGTTCTCCTTCTAACCTTCATCAGGAGGTTGAGAGAATCTGAGCAGAAGACCTTTCCACATGCAGGACTTAGTGATGAGTGTCACAGGAAACCTGAGCAGGCCTGTGCTGTGCTCCATGTACCTCTTGGCCTTCAGGCTGAGCTGTGCTGACTGTGTCCCTGGGTTGCAGAACAAGCCATATTGGAAGAAGAAATCTGCAGGAAGCTGCTGGTGAATGGCCAACCGCACGCCCTTACCTTTGTCTGGGACTGCAGTTACCAACTCCCAAGTGAACATCTCCTCTTAGAACACGAGAAGTGATGACTAGAATGGGTTTCCCTGGCAGAAAACTTATGGACTGCTTCCAAGACAGCTGCAACATTTACTTGTCCTTTCTCACAAGTGACCTCTGCCAATTCAAGGAGCTTTCAAAAGCCATACTTCAAGGAAATATTGATTTTATACCAGAACTTCACCATTATTATTACGGTTATACCACACCCTTATTTTCTCTCATCTTTAACATATTTGCACCTGGGCAGGAGACAGTGACGACTTCTGAAGTCATCTTTTCAGCAACTGTCTCAGCAAAGGCTCTTTCAGTTATTCACCAGTTTTCTCCTCCCTTTACTCTTTGGTCTTTTAGGTACCTCTCACCTGTACTGCTGTTTTTAGCTTCAGGAAGGAAAAACTTGCGTGTCTTCCTGCAGCCAAACGGTCTCCTTACCCAGCTCTTCCCTTCTGTTTAGATCTATCTTTCTGTATCTAACAGCCTAAAAGATTTCTCATGAGAGTGTCCCTTGCAGAAAGGCACCTCATCAGAGACAGCTTGGAATTGGCATCTGCTTGTGGAGGCTGTTGGCCTATTTATGACACTTGATCATTCTTGACATTGCTTGCAGATCTGAATAATTCTTCTGCACCTGAGTGCAGCCAGTCCTCTAAGGCAAACAGGTGGGGATGGTGCAAAGGAGCTGCAGCACCCACCTGCAGAATTGAGGGGAGAAGTCTGATGTAAGGAGAAGGGATGTGAGTCCCAGGGGACAATGAGAAAGAGGGTGGTCTTGGGGACATTCAGAGCAAGGTTGTCCATCCTGTGTCAGACCTCAAGGGACTGCGATTCCTACCAGTCCAGATATCCTGAGGAGATCCTCTGCATCATTATCACTTGGAGATTGCTGCTAGAACCTCCTCTCTAACCTAATCAGGAGCAAAATATAACCTATGAAATGAAAAATAATTACTTTCAAATGCGCTTTGAAATCCTCTCTCTTATCTACGTGAATGGAACAGATTCAATTAGCTGCACAGCTCTTCAAGACTTGAAGGAAATGACAAAAAGGCAAATACCTCCTTAGGGCATTGGGGGCTCCTGCCATGAACCTGAGCTACTGAGAGCAGGCTGAACCAACCACTCAAGGAATGTAAGTCAGAAGCAACCCTGAAAATACCTTCAAACATTGATGGGTCCCGCTGAGGGCCATCGCTGACAAAGCGTCCCCATGGACTCGTTAGAGGAGCTAATTAGAGGCCAAACCAGCAGGTAGGCAAAGGTACTGTGTCGGTGGCTGTAATGCTGCAAAACCCATTTGGATTTTTTTTATGAAGCAGAAAGACCAAGCCCTGACCCCCAGGCTCTTGGAGGGCAGAAGAGAAGACCCTCCAAATCCAGTTTCCTGTCACAGGCCTTGGTGGCATGGGCAGCTGCCATTGCCAGGGGGACAGAGGCCTCAGCCCCCTGTGGGGCCATTCAGCCTTGCTGCAGCCCTGGGCCATCTCCATTGCAAGTTGCCCTACACTGTCCATGTGGCAGCTCTTTCCAGTCCCCCAGGTTGGACTCTTCCTTGCTTTCCTACCCAGCCCTCACACCCGCATTTCTCTGCCTTTTCTCAAGTTTCTCCCCTCATCCCTGCTTGTTCCTTGAAGCTCAAAGCCATGGGACAATCCAGGCACCCTCTGGGTGAACTCTGGCATCAGAGGGCAACCCTCCGAGGGACATTTCTTTCTCTTCACATCCAATCTTACCTTTCCAAGCAGCACTTTGCGGAGGTTTTCTCTTCCTGTCACTATCAGGAATCACTCCCTTATCTGTGACACCCCCCTTCAAGCAGGTGCATGCTATTCCTGTGGTGCCCTGAGGCTCCACTTTGCCTGTCTCAAGACATTGAGGACCTTCAGTCTGTCTCCACAGGCTCCATCCAGGCAGGCATCCTCCACAGCCTCTCCAGTTTTTCCTCACTCCTCCAGAATGAGAAACCTCCAAGCCCAGGCACAGATAAGCCGGATGTGGCCACAACAGTGCTGTGTCAAGGGGGATGATGCTGAGTCAAGGGGGATGATCAATCCTTCTTCTGAGTGGCCACCTATGGTGAAAATCTCAGAATCAGCAAAGGAGGACAGCCAATGGCCAGAGAGGAAAGGGAAAGGAGAGGTGGGCTACTTGCATGGGAGGATACAAGGGTGGTCACCGAGAAGCAATTGTGCATGGGAAAGGAGGGAAAAAGGTAGGAAAGGGTGAAGAACAGGAATCCATAGGAAGCAGCCAAGCAGCCCTGCATCTGAGCAGCAAAGCTTGGAGTGGGAAAAGAATGTCGCAGGTCATCTGACACACTTTCTGTTAGGCTTCAACCGCTGTTGGAAACCTGAGTGATTTCCCTGCCATCATGAAGGCAAGATCCATGGTGGATGGAGATCCAGAATCATTCATGCTGGAAGGGACCTCCGGAGGTGTCCAGGCCTACATGCTGCTCAGAGAACGATCAGTTATGGGGTTGAAGCAAGTAGCTCAGGCTTTCCTTCAAGTGGGGCTTGAAAAGCTCCAAGGATGGACATGGCACAAGCTCTGTGGGACATCTGCTCCGCTGCTTGACTGTCTTCATGGGGAAGGACTTTGTCTTCCCCTACTTCAGCTGATGCCCATTGGCCCTCACAGTCCCATCACGCACAAGAGGCAAGAACCTGGCTGCCTTTTCCTGCTGATATGGCCCAAGAAGATATGGGAAGGCTGTTATCAGGTGTCCCCAAAGCCTCCTCTTCTCCTGGCTTTGCACCTTTCAAATAAGGCCCGTGGCATCCTGGGCTGCATTAGGAACAGCACTGCCCAAGGGTTGGTGGAGGGGATCTTTCCCCTCTACTCAGCCCTGCTACAGTTTGTCTTGATGACTTGCTCTTGATTTCTACTTTACCAGAGTCACCCGTTCTTGACTGAAAGGTGCCATCTACATTTTTCACCATTCCTGCCTTGTCTTTTGTTCAAAACAGGTCCAGAAAGCGTCTGTGCCATGTTGGTCAGGGATCATTGCTGCGATGGATTGACGGGACGCAGGGTGATACAAGCCAATGTCAATTTATTGTACAGTAGCACGAGTTTATATACATTTCAGAAGCTGCGCGTTTTAAACAGATTGGTTCTTGAAGCTGTGCGTTTTAAACAGATTGGTTCTTGAAGCTGCATGTTTTAAACAGTTGGTTCTTGAAGCTGCGCATTTTAAACAGACTGGTTCTTGAAGCTGCGCGTTTTAAACAGGTTGGTTCTTGAAGCTAAGCATTGCATACTAGGCAATCCCCAACTCATGGTTAACTACCATCAATTAACAGCAAGGTGTTACCTCTCCTTCCCAGCATCCGTCTTCCACTCCCCTATGCTCTCTCAGCATGGCTCAGCATGTTAATTGTTGTGTCTATTCACACTCCTTGTCTTCCCAGGGTTAGTGACCTACAAGCTCGAGCACATTCCCTTCAGCTCACTGATTGCCACGTATGGTCCTAGCTTCCAGCCCGCTCCTGCAGATCATCTTCCACTTTCCCTTCAACCAAGGCCTTCAAGTAAAGGTCCCTTTCTCTAGCGGTCTAAAGGAGATGTCGTTCTCCTTCTAACCTTCATCAGGAGGTTGAGAGAATCTGAGCAGAAGACCTTTCCACATGCAGGACTTAGTGATGAGTGTCACAGGAAACCTGAGCAGGCCTATGCTGTGCTCCCTGTACCTCTTGGCCTTCAGGCTGAGCTGTGCTGAGTGTGTCCCTGCGTTGCAGAACAAGCCATATTGGAAGAAGAAATCTGCAGGAAGCTGCTGGTGAATGGCCAACCGCACGCCCTTACCTTTGTCTGAGACTGCAGTTACCAACTCCCAAGTGAACATCTCCTCTTAGAACACGAGAAGTGATGACTAGAATGGGTTTCCCTGGCAGAAAACTTATGGACTGCTTCCAAGACAGCTGCAACATTTACTTGTCCTTTCTCACACGTGACCTCTGCCAATTCAAGGAGCTTTCAAAAGCGATACTTCAAGGAAATATTGATTTTATACCAGAACTTCACCATTATTATTACGGTTATACCACACCCTTATTTTCTCTCATCTTTAACATATTTGCACCTGGGCAGGAGACAGTGACGACTTCTGAAGTCATCTTTTCAACAATTGTCTCAGCAAAGGCTCTTTCAGTTATTCACCACTTTTCTCCTCCCTTTACTCTTTGGTCTTTTAGGTACCTCTCACCTGTACTGCTGTTTTTAGCTTCAGGAAGGAAAAACTTGCGTGTCTTCCTGCAGCCAAACTGTCTCCTTACCCAGCTCTTCCCTTGTGTTTAGATCTATCTTTCTGTATCTAACAGCCTAAAAGATTTCTCATGAGAGTGTCCCTTGCAGACAGGCACCTCATCAGAGACAGCTTGGAATTGGCATCTGCTTGTGGAGGCTGTTGGCCTATTTATGACACTTGATCATTCTTGACATTGCTTGCAGATCTGAATAATTCTTCTGCACCTGAGTGCAGCCAGTCCTCTAAGGCAAACAGGTGGGGATGGTGCAAAGGAGCTGCAGCACCCACCTGCAGAATTGAGGGGAGAAGTCTGATGTAAGGAGAAGGGATGTGAGTCCCAGGGGACAATGAGAAAAAGGGTGGTCTTGGGGACATTCAGAGCAAGGTTGTCCATCCTGTGTCAGACCTCAAGGGACTGCGATTCCTACCAGTCCAGATATCCTGAGGAGATCCTCTGCATCATTATCACTTGGAGATTGCTGCTAGAACCTCCTCTCTAACCTAATCAGGAGCAAAATATAACCTATGAAATGAAAAATAATTCCTTTCAAATGCACTTTGAAATCCTCTCTCTTATCTACGTGAATGGAACAGATTCAATTAGCTGCACAGCTCTTCAAGACTTGAAGGAAATGACAAAAAGGCAAATACCTCCTTAGGGCATTGGGGGCTCCTGCCATGAACCTGAGCTACTGAGAGCAGGCTGAACCAACCACTCAAGGAATGTAAGTCAGAAGCAACCCTGAAAATACCTTCAAACATTGATGGGTCCCGCTGAGGGCCATCGCTGACAAAGCGTCCCCATGGACTCGTTAGAGGAGCTAATTAGAGGCCAGACCTGCAGGTAGGCAAAAGTACTGTGTCGGTGGCTGTAATGCTGCAAAACACATTTGGATTTTTTTAGGAAGCAGAAAGGCCAAGCCCTGACCCCCAGGCTCTTGGAGGGCAGAAGAGAAGACCCTCCAAATCCAGTTTCCTGTCACAGGCCTTGGTGGCATGGGCAGCTGCCATTGCCAGGGGGACAGAGGCCTCAGCCCCCTGCGGGGCCATTCGGCCTTGCTGCAGCCCTGGGCCATCTCCACTGCAAGTTGCCCTACACTGTCCATGTGGCAGCTCTTTCCAGTCCCCCAGGTTGGACTCTTCCTTGCTTTCCTACCCAGCCCTCACACCCGCATTTCTCTGCCTTTTCTCAAGTTTCTCCCCTCATCCCTGCTTGTTCCTTGAAGCTCAAAGCCATGGGACAATCCAGGCACCCTCTGGGTGAACTCTGGCATCAGAGGGCAACCCTCCGAGGGACATTTCTTTCTCTTCACATCCAATCTTACCTTTCCAAGCAGCACTTTGCGGAGGTTTTCTCTTCCTGTCACTATCAGGAATCACTGCCTTATCTCTGACACCCCCCTTCAAGCAGGTGCATGCTATTCCTGTGGTGCCCTGAGGCTCCCCTTTGCCTGTCTCAAGACATTGAGGACCTTCAGTCTGTCTCCACAGGCTCCATCCAGGCAGGCATCCTCCACAGCCTCTCCAGTTTTTCCTCACTCCTCCAGAATGAGAAACCTCCAAGCCCAGGCACAGATAAGCCGGATGTGGCCACAACAGTGCTGCGTCAAGGGGGATGATGCTGAGTCAAGGGGGATGATCAATCCTTCTTCTGAGTGGCCACCTATGGTGAAAATCTCAGAATCAGCAAAGGTGGACAGCCAATGGCCAGGGAGGAAAGGGAAAGGAGAGGTGGGCTACTTGCATGGGAGGATACAAGGGTGGTCACCGAGAAGCAATTGTGCATGGGAAAGGAGGGAAAAAGGTAGGAAAGGGTGAAGAACAGGAATCCATAGGAAGCAGCCAAGCAGCCCTGCATCTGAGCAGCAAAGCTTGGAGTGGGAAAAGAATGTCGCAGGTCACCTGACACACTTTCTGTTAGGCTTCAACCGCTGCTGGAAACCGGAGTGATTTCCCTGACATCATGAAGGCAAGATCCATGGTGGATGGAGATCCAGAATCATTCATGCTGGAAGGGACCTCCGGAGGTGTCCAGGCCTACATGCTGCTCAGAGAACGATCAGTTATGGGGTTGAAGCAAGTAGCTCAGGCTTTCCTTCAAGTGGGGCTTGAAAAGCTCCAAGGATGGACATGGCACAAGCTCTGTGGGACATCTGCTCCACTGCTTGACTGTCTTCATGGGGAAGGACATTGTCTTCCCCTGCTTCAGCTGATGCCCATTGGCCCTCACAGTCCCATCACGCACAAGAGGCAAGAACCTGGCTGCCTTTTCCTGCTGATATGACCCAAGAAGATATGGGAAGGCTGTTATCAGGTGTCCCCAAAGCCTCCTCTTCTCCTGGCTTTGCACCTTTCAAATAAGGCCCGTGGCATCCTGGGCTGCATTAGGAAGAGCACTGCCCAAGGGTTGGTGGAGGGGATCTTTCCTCTCTACTCAGCCCTGCTACAGTTTGTCTTGTTGACTTGCTCTTGATTTCTACTTTACCAGAGTCACCCATTCTTGACTGAAAGGTGCCGTCCACATTTTTCACCATTCCTGCCTTGTCTTTTGTTCAAAACAAGTCTAGAAAGCGTTTGTGCCATGTTGGTCAGGGATCATTGCTGCGATGGATTGACGGGACGCAGGGTGATACAAGCCAATGTCAATTTATTGTACAGAAGCACGAGTTTATATACATTTCAGAAGCTGCGCGTTTTAAACAGATTGGTTCTTGAAGCTAAGCATTGCATCCTAGGCAATCCCCAACTCATGGTTAAATACCATCAATTAACAGCAAGGTGTTACCTTTCCTTCCCGGCATCCGTCCCCCACTCCCCTATGCTCTCTCAGCATGGCTCAGCATGTTAATTGTTGTGTCTATTCACACTCCTTGTCTTCCCAGGGTTAGTGACCTACAAGCTCGAGCACATTCCCTTCAGCTAACTGATTGCCACGCATGGTCCTAGTTTCCAGCCCGCTCCTGCAGATCATCTTCCACTTTCCCTTCAACCAAGGCCTTCAAGTAAAGGTCCCTTTCTCTAGCGGTCTAAAGGAGATGTCGTTCTCCTTCTAACCTTCATCAGGAGGTTGAGAGAATCTGAGCAGAAGACCCTTGCACATGCAGGACTTAGTGATGAGTGTCACAGGAAACCTGAGCAGGCCTGTGCTGTGCTCCATGTACCTCTTGGCCTTCAGGCTGAGCTGTGCTGAGTGTGTCCCTGCGTTGCAGAACAAGCCATATTGGAAGAAGAAATCTGCAGGAAGCTGCTGGTGAATGGCCAACCGCACGCCCTTACCTTTGTCTGGGACTGCAGTTACCAACTCCCAAGTGAACATCTCCTCTTAGAACACGAGAAGTGATGACTAGAATGGGTTTCCCTGGCACAAAACACTTCAAGAGCTGACAGGAGACAATGTGGGATAAGCCTTCTGCAGGCAGGATCTGCACCACTTGCTGCACCTCTCTCCCAACGCTGTAAACTCCGTGTTCCCGGCCTCGGAAGGGACGGCATACAGCTGACACGATTGTCTCTGTGTGAGGAGAGTTTGCTCTAACCAAGGCCATTTGAAATGACACTTTGTCTCAGAGTCCAAGTGCCTTTCTTACTGCAGCCATAACCAGCTGGGCTGCTGATGGCCAGTCCCCCAAGGGAACGGGACACTCCAGGGACCTCACACTCGCCTTCATGGCCACGTGCCTCCTAGTGGCCTATGAGCTTCTCAGATATAATGGATGTCATAATGATAGCCCAGATCATCAGCCTGCGTGTGGCCTCGGTTACTCCTTGGTTAGCAGTTCCTGAATGGGAGAAGGCAGCGATAACGAGATGCACAGCAATGGAAGAGATGGCCAAGGAACCTGCAGGTGCCATGAAGGCTTTGCAGGAAGAAGTGTGAGAAATAGTTCCTAGAGCTGTGCAAATTGGAATGGCATTAGATATGAAGCTGGCGTCTGAAGGCAGAGTCTGTGCTGGTTTTAATACCAGTTGTTGCGTATACGTAGATCAAAGTGGGAGAATTTCTACAGATGCATGTGTAAAAAAAAAATCTGAAAACATTCTAATATTTGTTGTGAGTTCCAAAAAGTTTGCGCCTTCTATGAAATTGAAGTCAATTGGAATATTCTGACATCCTGGTTTCCTGATTTACAACTATGGGTTAAGAAGTTCATCTCCAGATACCTTTCTCCTCTTTCTCTTTGATCACTCCAATCCATTTTACCTATGTAGCTTCTGCTTTAAGTTTCGGAGAGGAAAAGCTGGACTGTTTTTCAGTAGCGTCTGTAAATTTCCCTATGGGCAACTCTTCAGTAGTGGCAATAGACCTTATGGGGATTTGCTTGAACTAACAATTATACAGCTGAGAAATGTATTTTTTATTTATTAATTTCTAACCCACCAAACCCCCACACACGCTCACGATAATTAATCCCTCTTTTCTTCCTGTGTACACCCTGTTCTCTAAGGAAAGCAGCTAAAAAGTACTGCCAAGAATTTGCTATATTCAGCTGCAGAGTGGGTTGAAGAAGTCTGATGTAAAGTGATGTAAGTCTCATGGAGCTGAGGACAGAAATTGTGGGGCTGGAGAGCTGAGGAGCAAGGCTGTCCACGCAGTGATTAGCTCCAGGGACTGCTTTTCCTACCTGTCTGCACCTCCTCAGGAGGCACTGTGCATCAATAGCAATTGGAAAAGCCTTCTATCAATTCCCCAAAGTGCTCATTACCTGCCTTTCTCTTTCACTGTACGGCTGAAACTTATCTCATGAAGTGTAGGAGCCAAACTTGAAGACCAGATGTCCCTGATGGAGGAGACTGGGCTTGTCAGGGCGTTCTGCCTCGTCATGAGCCCAGGGTGTCTGTGGTGCTGTGGACTTCAGGTGTTCAGAGGAGACTGAAGAAACCTCTCAAGAACACCAAGTCAGGAGCAAAGCCCACAGCCCCTGGAAGCGTTAATGGGCCCCGCTGAGGGCCATGGCTGAGAAAGCCTCCCCATGGCCTTGTTAGAGCCCATCCTTGGAGGCTGTGAGTGCAGGAAGGCAAAGGCGCTGTGCAGGCAGCTCTGCTGCTGAGCAAAGCCTTGGCTTGCTTGATGAAGCAGAAAGGCCAAGCCGTGACCTGCAGCCTGTGGGGAGGTCGGTGCTGTCCCTCACACAGGGCTCAGGGCTCTTCCTGGGGACCATGGAAGGTGGGCATCCAATGCCCAGTGAAGGACAGCAATGGCACAGCAACTTCCAGCTTCCCCATGGGGCTGCAAGGAGGCAACGATGCCCCCGTGCCGTGAGGACATCATGTCTTGTCATGGCCCTCAGAGGCAGAGACAGCTGCCACAGCCAAGGGGACACAGACCTGGGTTCTACTGGTGCCTTCCAGCCTTGCCAGTGCCCTCTGCCATCCCCACCATAGGCTGTCCTGCATGCTTGGAGCCCTTCCCCTGTTTCCCTGCAGCCTGTAGGCACCATCTCGCTGCCCTGCCTTGCTCTCACCCCAACATTGCCATACCTTCGCTGAGGTACCTCCACTCTCACCGGCTGTTCCTTGAAACACAAACCATGGGCTGATCCAGGCTCCCTCTGGCTGAGCCCTCGCACCGCAGCAAGACCCCTGGAGTGGCAGTTCTTCCTGCTGAGGTCCAGTCTCTGCTTTCCTAGTTGAAACTTGGTGACATTTTTTCCTCTCTCCTGCTGTTTTCCCCTGCCCAGGAAAGGTTTACCATCTCAGAAAATACCCTTCCAGCAGGGAATGCAGCCAGGAAGCCTTTTCTTATGCTCCGCTCTCTCACCAGAGAGAAGGAATACTCACATGGTCTCCCAAACCACGTAACTGCTGCTGGCCTTTCAGCTTCTCCCAGGGACATGACCAAGCCGTGTGCCTGCTGCTGTCCCATCATGTCCCCAGGCAAAATGGACATGACAACCCCTATCCGAGCCCTTCTCCTGGATGGGGCCTATAGGGTCCATTTGCAGAGGGACTGTCCCAGCCACGTTCCTGATGCTGGCCTGTCACCTCCAGAGGCAGAACTGACCTCACAGGCCCCTCGCAGCCAGGCACGTCCTCCTGCATGAGGAGTTCCTGAGACCGTTTTTCCCTCCCAATACCACACCCCTCCATCACCCTCATTGTGGCCCAGGTCCTGACCACAGAAAAGCATGCTGGTTTCATCAGATTTGTCAAATATCTTTCCCACAAGCCATTTCCCACAAGCTCATCTTCAGCCGAGCCCCTCTACTTGTGTTGACACAATTTATATATGCCTTTATAGCTCTATGGTGTTTTTTCAGGTTGGACTGACCTCTGGAGGTCATCGAGTCCACCCCTCCAGCTGAGGCAGGGTCACCTAAACCAACTTTCTCAGCAACTTGTCTAGGTAGGCTTGCAATATCATAGAAGCACAGAAACAGAGAATCATTTAGCTTGGAAAAGACCTTAAAGATCATCAAATCCAAATGTAAACTCAGGACGGCCAATTCCATCACTAAATCATGCCATGAAGAATTGCATCTACCTCTATTGAAACACCTCCAGGGCTGGTGATTCCACCAGCTCCCTGGTTCCAATGCTTGAGCACCTTTGCAGTGAAGATGTTTTTCCTCATATCCAATCTGAACCTCTCCTGGTGTAACTTGAGGCTCTTGCCTCTTGTCCTGTCACTTGTTATCTGGCAGAAGACTCCTACCCACCCCATCTACAACCTCCTTTCAGGTACTTCTAGAGAGCAGTAAGGTCCCCCCTGAGCCTCCTACTACCCACACTAAACAACTCAAGTCCCCTCAGTCACTCTTCATCCAAGCAGGGATCCAGACCCTTCACCAGTTTTGTTGCCCTTCTCTGGAAATGCTCCAGGACCTCAACGTTTCTCTTGAAGTGAGGAGCCCAAAACAGAAACACGTTGTTTGAGGTTTGACTTCAGCAGTGCCGAGTACAGGGGGTCCATCACTGCCCTGGTCCTGCTGGCCACGCTCTTTCTGATACCAGACAGGATGCTATTGGCCTTCTTGGCCACCCGGGCACACTGATGGCTCATGCTCAACCATCTGTCAACCCTCACACTCAGGGTGCTTCCCCAGCAGGCAGCCTTCCAGCCACTCTGGCCCAAGCCTGTAGCCTTGTGTGGGGCTGTTGTGACCCAAGTACAGAACTGGCAATTCTCCTGGTTGAAACTCACACAATCGGACTCACTTGAAAGGTCCAACGTGTCCAGATTCTTCTGTAGAGCCTTCCTGCCCTCAAGGAAACCAGCACTGCCACCCAACTTGATGTTGTACAAAAAATCACTGTGGGTGCACTCAATCCCCGTGTCTGGATTGTTGATAAAGTTCTGAAACAGGACTGGCCCCAGCACTGAGACCTGGGGAACGCCACTCCTTATGGGCCATCGTCACCTGGATGTCACTCTATTTACTACCCCTCTTGGGGCTTGGCTGTCCAACCAGCTTTAACCCAGCACGGAGAACACCCACCGAAGCCATGAGCAGCCAGTTTCTCCAGGAGAATGCAGTGGGAGGTGGAGCCAAAAGGCTTTCCTAAGGTCCAGGTAGACAGCATGCACAGCCTTTCCCTCATCCACTGGGCAGGTCACCTTGTCCCAGCAGAAGATCAGGTTCATCAGGCAGGACCTGCCTTTCATAAACCCATGCAGGCTGGTCCTGACCTCCTGGTTTTCCTGTGGCTCCTGTGCGATGGCGCTCGGGATGATCAGCTCCACAACCTTCCCTGGCACTAAGATCAGGTTGACAGGCCTGTAGTTATCCCGATCCTCCCTCCTACCCTTCTTGTAGGTGGGCACCACTTGACTAACATTCAGCCTTCTTGGGCCTCCCCAGTTAGCCAGCACTGTTTAAAGTCATCGCTGTGGTGAGGCAATAGAGAAACAGACCAATGATTTTCAAAGTGTCCCTGCATCACGGGATGTCCATTGTCAAGGACACAATCAAAAGCACCTTGTCCTTTCTGGGTATAAGGTTCACCGGAACCACACGTCCTCTGGGGCTGCAGAGGCATCACTGGCAGCAATGCCTTCTCCTGCAGCACTGCACAGTCCAGCCCTGCATGTCTCTGGTCCCAGGGACAGCATGGATTGCTCTCCTTAGGGACATCTCATTTCACCTTCACAGTGACCTCTGCCCACCACCCCAGCATGCGCTGCAGCAAAACATTTTGCTGGCGTGTGACCTTGGACACTTGGTACCCATTGTTATTTTTGTTGTTACATGTCTGAGCTTGGCCCAGGTGACACAGGTGTGGTTCAGGGTAACTCTGCTCTGAAATAACCTAAATCAGGGAGAGGAAGGGGAAAAGTCTTATTTAAGCAGCGTGAGGAAGCCTTAGGATCAATAACCTCACATCTTCTTGGGGAATTTAGAGATCCTGTGTGTTTACATGGCAGGGGTTTGGGAGTGGTTTGGAGGTGTTTGTAGGGCTGGCAGAGGTGAGAAGAGACCAAGAGCTGACTCCATGGCCATAACAGCCACTTTCATTTGACTCCAAAATGGACCAGCCCCTGCCCAAACCTGAGCCAATAAGCAATTCTAGTGGCACCTCTGTGATACCCTATGGCAGAAAGGACAAAACACAACGGGAGAGGAGTGAGAATTATGTGAGAGAACAACCCTATAGACATCAAGGTGAGTGCAGAAGGAGGGGAGCAGCGAGACAGAGGCTTGGTGGGATCCTGCAAGCCAGTGGTCAAGTAACCACCCGCCGACAGTCACAGGGCAGCACAGTGACAATGCTCCTTTAGGTGTCTGCAGGTTCTTTGCATCGGCATTCTAGCACAGCTGCCAGATGGGCCAGCAGCTGTGATGCTCCCCTGGATCTGAAACCCTGCATCATTCGTGTCCACCTTGGTTCTAGGAGCAAAGAAACGGTGGAGTCTCATCTCCCAGGGGGAGTGAGGCAGGAGAGCAGCAGAGTGCAGGCCCCAGGTCACACACTGGCAGGCTGTGGCCTGTGCAGAAGGAGGGAACACTCCTTCGGGTGCCCTGGAATTGCCCCACAAGCATAAACTCCCTTTTCAATGTTGGACCTGTTGGAGGCTGCTGTCCTTGCGGAGCAGCTGTGCTGAGCTCTGCCACCTGCCCTGGCACTTGGTTCCCTCAGTGTCACAGCTCTGTCTGCAACAGGATGGGCTCCAGCTGCCTCTGCGTGGGCCCCTGGCTGAGGGCACTGCTGCACATCTGGGCTGAAGCCCCCCAGCTGTGGCACCAGCCCAGCTCTGCCTGGCCATAAGGCAACCTGGTACCAAGTGTCCCCGAGCCCGTGGGTGCAAAGGCTTTGCTTCAGAGCAGAGACGTGGCCTGGGCAAAGGAGAGCTGAGTCTTGAGCCCTCGGACTGTGCAATGAAGTGCTGAAATGGGCTCTGCAGGGCTTACTGAAGCACTGAGGACATCCTCCCCGCCCTGCCTGCAGAACCACCAGACACACACGTACACACACGCTCCTTTAGGAGTACTTGGATCCTTTGCTGCAGTCTTCCTGCTGTCCTGTCTAGTAATGGGTTAACAAAAGTTGATAGTCATGCAGAAAACTTTTTCTAGTAAGGGAATTGCCAGTGCTGGAAATAAGTGTGTCCCCCCAGGTGAGGCAAGGCCCATGAGGGATTGCCTCATGCTGCTGCCCAGCAGGTTCCCCTGCAGCCCCAGGGACAGCTGGAGGGAGCCCAGAGGGGCAGAGGAGGGAGGCAGGGAGAGCTCAAAAGCAGACCTTGGTGGGAGGCTGCTGAGAGCTCCCTGCTGGAGAAATCTGCAGAGCCCTTGAGCGGGTAAGTGTGTGGCTGCAGGGCAATGCCTCTGCAGTTGCTAGCCGGGTCTGCAGCAGCTGGGGCCCCCCCAGCCTGTGGGACCGTGTGGGAGCCTTTTGCTGTGGAGGAGGCCAGTGTGCTGCAGAGCAGGGCTTCCCTGCTGCAGCGTGGGAGGGCCAGAGCATGTGGGCTGCCTTGTGCCAGGGCCGGCTGCAGGGCTGTGAAGGTGGCTGTGCAGGCAGGGCTGCCCAGGGCTGTCCTTGCCAGCAGGGTCCCTGCAGCCGCGGGGGCTGTGTGCTGGGGCAGGGGCTCTGCCGCCTGCCAGGGGCAGCTCTCTGCCTGCCGGGGAGCTCCTGTGCTGCTGCGGGCAAAAGGTGGCATGGAGGGAGCGACCCCCAGCAGGACAAGGTCTCAGTGATTTTGTGTTGGTGCTGCATATATCAGAGCTGTTCACATCTCCAGGTCATTTCCAAGGGGACTTTCCATGAGCACATTCATGGCAGGGGTTCACTGCTTGGCTCTGTGCTTGCCTGAATCTCTGCTGCCACTTTTCTGTGGTTCTGCTTGGTGGCAATGGAAACTCAGCTGTGCAGGTCAGAGCAGGGGCTGAGATGCTGAAAGCATCACAGGGAGGTTGATGAGGAAGCTGAGCAAGTGCCTTCCCTCCCCAGCACGCTGCAGATGAAACCAGCATCAGCTCTCCTTTTCCCTCAGGCTTTGGGGGAGCTGTTTGTTCCTGCCTGCAGACAGAGAGCGGCTGCAGGGCAGAGCTGGGCACACAGGGGCTGAGCTGGGCTCTGTGAGCGCTGGCAGGGAAGAGCCCTGGGGCCAGAGAAAGAGCTGCTGGCAGGGACAGCTGCAGGCAGCAGAGCCCTGGGCAGGGAGGGGGGAGATGCTGAGGGGAACCCTGATGCAGGGCAGATAGGGGCACCTCCTGGCCATGGTCTGCCGTGCAGGTGCCTTCCCTGAGCAACACACCTCTGCTCTCCTCTCCCACCCAGCACAGCCTTTAGACCGTTGGTTTCATGTGTTTCAATACCCCCTGGTCCAGCAGAGCAGCAGAAGGGATGAAGTGCATCTCTCCTGCTGCCACGCTGCCATTTCTCGCTGAGCAGAGCCTGAGGGTGACTGTCCTGCACTGCTGCTGTGTGGGAGGTGGTGTGCCGGGCTGGGCAAGGGGAAGGAGCTCCCGAGTGTCCCTTTGTCTCTCTCCTGGCCTTGCTCAGATGCTATTGGCATTGCAGACAGGCTCTCTGGCAAAAGGGGTTTCAGCTGCTGGCTCAGGGGCAGACCTTGTGGGTCCTCCTGTGCAGACATGTCCTCTAGCATGGAGGTGTCCCAGCTTTCCCCTAACCGATGATGCTGTGGGAAATGCAGTCTGTGAAGCTGGGGAAGGAGCTGAGTCTCCTTTAACAAGTTCACATGGTTGGAACCCTTAAACATCCTTCTGGGGTGTCCGCCCAAGGTCTATGCTGCTTCCAGGGCACAGTGATCCCTGAATGTCCCTGGCTAGAAATGGGGTGCTGAGCCTTTGGGAAGAGATGAGCCATTCTGTTCTCTGCAGTGGATCCCTCTGCTCTCAGCAGTGCCTGGCTGCTTGTCAGGGTAACACAGGAGTGTGATCACCCTGAATGTCAGAATGGAGCAATTGCCGGGCAGCTGGGAAGGAGAGGGATGGAGAGAGCAGAGTGCCTGCCTCTGCCCTCAGGCACAGACAGTCCCCTTGCCTCTCAGCACTCACTCTGCTCTCCCTGAGCACAGCACAAAGCCCTCCTGACCTGACTCTGGCCATGGCTGTTGCTCAGCATGGGCAGAGCCGATGCTGACAGGCCCTTCTGCGCTGGGAGCAGTTTGGGCTGAGCCAGGGCAAGGCCAGGACTGGCCCCTGCCCCCAGGGTTCCCATGAAGCCCCTGCTGCAGAGCAGGGCTCACTGCTGGGCAGCCAGCGGGCACAGCCCCTGCTCCTCACAGCACACTCGGCCAGCACTCAGCACAGCTCCAGCCACGGCTCGGAAGGGAGCTCTCCTAGGAACGGCAGAGGGGGGGACATGGGGGCAGCAGGGGAGGGTCTAGAAGAAACAGCTTTCACTTGGCTCACAGAAGACTTGCCTGACTTGTCACTACTTTTCCTTCTTGAGCAGGTCCCCATGCTCAGAGGCAGCAGATGTTCAACAGCAGCTCCATCACCCAGTTCCTCCTCCTGGCATTGGCAGACACGCGGGAGCTGCAGCTCTTGCACTTCTGGCTCTCCCTGGGCATCTACCTGGCTGCTCTCATGGCCAACGGCCTCATCATCACCACCGTAGTGTGCGACCACCACCTGCACACCCCCATGTACTTCTTCCTCCTCAACCTCTCCCTCCTCGACCTGGGCTCCATCTCCACTATTGTTCCCAAAGCCATGGCCAACTCCCTCTGGGACACCAGGGACATCTCCTACTCAGGATGTGCTGCACAGCTCTTCCTGATTGTCTTTTTCCTTTCAGCAGAGTATTTTCTCCTCACTGTCATGGCCTATGACCGCTTTGTGGCCATCTGCCAGCCCCTGCACTACGGGACCCTGCTGGGTAGCAGAGCTTGTGTCCACATGGCGGCAGCTGCCTGGGCCAGTGGGTTTCTCAATGCTGCGCTGCACACGGCCAATACACTGTCACTGCCGCTCTGCCAAGGCAATGCCCTGGGACAGGTCTTCTGTGAAATCCCACAGATCCTCAAGCTCTCCTGCTCACACACCTACCTTAGGGAAGTGGGGCTTCTTGTGGGTGGTGCCTCTTTATTCTTTGGGTGTTTTGTTTTCATTGTGCTGTCCTACATGCAGATCTTCAGGGCTGTGCTGAGGATCCCCTCTGAGCAGGGGCGGCACAAAGCCTTTTCCACGTGCCTCCCTCACCTGTCTGTAGTCTCCCTCTTTGTCAGCACTGCCACTTTTGCCTGCCTGAAACCCCCCTCCATCTCCTCCCCATCGCTGGACCTGGTGGTGTCAGTTCTGTACTCGGTGGTGCCTCCAGCACTGAACCCCCTCATCTACAGCATGAGGAATGAGGAGCTCAAGGACACATTGAAGAAGCTGATGCATTCACATCTCTCTCAGAAGCAATAAGCTGCCTGTGTCTCTACACAAGGCTTTTCCATTTGTTATCAGTATCCCTCTGTGGTTGGACATTTCATCTGTGACTATCTTTTCTGTCCCACAAAGTCTACAGCCTCTCCTCTTCCCCAAAGCATGATGCCAGCCTGCCTGACCATGAAACCTTTTAATTGTATGTCTGGGAGTTACAACGGTACCGTTTGGATTTCATCTCTCATCTCTGTAATAAAATGGATTTCGTCAGTTCAGATACCTGGACATTGGGCTCGTCTTCCAAAGCCTCTTTGCCACATATGGTCTCTCCGCTGAGCCTGTTCTCAGACAGCTCCAGCTCCATCAGGTGCTCATGGCCTTTTTTAGAGAAATATGGAAACAGGCCATTGATTGAGATCCCACCAACTGGCCTGGCACCTTTCTCCCATGTTTAGCCCTGAAGAATTTCTCAAAAATCCAGCTCTCTCAGCCTTTCCTTGCCCATAATGTGCTCCAGGCCCCAACCAGTCTTCTGGCCTCTGCAGGACTTGCTCCAATCTCTCAGGGTCTCTTGTGTGCTGGGGAGCTCCAAGGTGGACACATTAAATATGCTCATGGGTCAAGATAAAGACAGAGAGAATACCTCCCAATCTCTAATTCAGTTTAAAAATACATTCCAATAATGAGTATGATCAAAATACTAAGGACTATTCCCCCATCCTGCTAAATTTTTGCCAGGCTCAAATTGCTGCTTCATTCTCAATTCTTCAGCTCATTCTGGTCCCAAGAGTCTTATGGGAGGTAGGAAATGGAGGGTGACAGTACATAACATTTGCCTCTGCCATTCCTTCTGCTTTACACTTTTCCCCTTCTCAGCATGGGTCCTGTCCAGGGGATGCCAAAGAATTTCTTGTCAAGGCATGGTTCTGTCCATTTCATTCGGTCAATTTTTTCTTCTTGACACTCACAGAACAGTTGAGCTTGGACAGGACCTATGGAAATGATCTAGTCTAACCCTCCAATTGAGGCAGGGTCAGCTAGACCAGCTCGCTCAGCAACTTTTCTAGGTAGGCTTGCAGTATCCTGGATTCATAGAAAAACCTAGGTTGGAAAAGATAGACCCACAGGCTTTCCCTCATCCACTGGCAGGTCATCTTGTCATAGAAGGAGATCAGGTTTGTCAGGTAGGACCTGCCTTTCATAATCCCACACTTGCCGGGCCTCATCCCCAGTTGTCCTGCACGTGCCATATGGTGGCAATCACATGATCTGCTCCATAACCTTCCCTGGCACCAAGGTCAGGCTGGTAGGCATCTAGTTGCCCAGAAGTTCCTTCCTGCCTGTCTTGTAGGTGGGCACCACATTGGGTAACCCTCAGTCTTCTGGGACCTCCCCAGTTAGCCCAGATTGCTGGTAGATAAGGGAGACCAGCTTGGCCAGCACCTCCGCTAGCTCCCTCAGAACCCCCGGGTGGATTCCCTCCAGCCCCAGAGATTTGTCCACAACCATGTGGAGCAGCAGATACATACCCATTTCCTCCTGGATTGTGGGACATCATTCTGCCCTTCCTCATCCCTCGTTTCCAGCTCCGGGGGCTGAGTCCCTAGGGGGAAGCTGGTCTTATTATTAAAGACTGAGGCAACAAAAGCATGAAGCACCTCAGCCTTTTCCCCACCCTTTGTGGCAATGCTCTTTGCCAAATCCAATAAAGGATGAAGATTCTCCTGGGCCCTCCCTTGGTTTCTATGTATTTGCAAAAACATTTTTTTGTGACCTTTTAGGTCAGTGGCCAGCCTGAGTTCTCACTGGGCTCTTGCCTCTCTAATCGTCACTCCACATAACCTCGCAACATCCTTCTAGTCATCCAGACTTGCCTGCCCGTTCTTCCAAAGGTGCTAAACTCTCCCTCTTCTCCTGAGCTCCAGCCAAAGCTCTCCCATCAGCCAGGTCGGTCTCCTTCCCTGCCAGCTTGTGTATCGGCACATGTGCACAACCTGCTCCTGTGCCTACAACTCTATCTTCTTGAAGAAGGTCCAGCCTTCTGGACCCCTTGGCCCTTCAGAACTGTCCTCAAACGGGGTCTGCCAACCAGGCTCTTAAACAGCTTGAAATTGGCCCTTTAGAAGAGCCAGGTAGTGGTCCTGCTGACCACCATCCTTACTCCTCTGAGACTTGAAAACTCTCTCATCTCATCACCGCTATGCCCAGGATGTTCTTACGACGATCACCCACCAGTCCTTCCCTGTCTGGAAGCAGCAAGTCCAGCGGGACATCTCTCCTGCCTGGCTCACTGACCAGCTGTGTCAGGAAAGTCTCTTCCACACACTGCAGGAACCTCCTAGACTGTTTCCTCTCCTCTGTCTTGTGTTTCCAGTGGACGTCCTGTAGGCTGAAGTCCCTCATGAGAACAAGGGCTATTGATCCTGAGACGTCTTCCAGCTGCTTGCGGGTGGTTGGAATTAGTTGTGGTTGTGGTTTGCCCCTGGCCAGCACCCAAACGTTCAGAATCAGTTGCTCACTGACCCATTCCATGCCCAGCGTGATGGAGGAGAGGATCAGAGGAAAACTCACAGGTCAGGACAAAGACAGTTCAATAGGAGAAGCAAAAGCTTTGTGTGTGCAAGGAGCAACATGAGCAATTCGCTCACTCCTTGCCATGGGCAGCAGGGGTTCAGCCATCCCCATAAGAGCTGCTCTTCAGCACATCTGTCAGTGACATGGGAGGACAAATGCCACGACCATAAACGTTCTTTTTTCATCCTCCTTTCCCCGAGCTGTCATTGATGAGCACAACATCCTGGGATATGCAATATCCCTGTGGTCATGGGGGTCAGCTGTCCCAGCTTCTTGCGTCCCCCCAGTCTCCTTGTAGCGCAGGCAGAGTGTGAGAAAGAGAAGCCTTGGTGATTACTCTGCAGCGGTGGCCAAAACACTGGTGCGTGGTCAGCGCTGCCTTAGGAAGAGACGCAAAGCACAGCACCAGAAGGGCTGCTGTGAAGAACATGCACTCCATGCCAGCCCGCGCCATGACAGAGTGACAGGTCATACAGTCAGGGTGAGGCATGAACAATGTCTTCTTGAAATGACCTGAGGAAACCTGTGGATCACAGAGCCTGGCTCTTCTGGGGGAATCCGTCTCCTTGGTGATCACTGCACAGGTAAGCAAGGATGCCAGGAGCTCAGGGGCTTGTGGGCAAGTTCCCCATGCCCAACAGGCCACCCAGTCTGATGCTCGTCTACGCCTGGGGCTCCCCAGAGAGGAAGAGCTGCTTAGGCCTCTAAAGACCAGTGCCACCTTGGTTGTAGTGACTATGAAATTGTACTCTCCCTGATGCCCAGGCATGTGGGTAAGGAGAGCAGCACAGCCCTGGGACAGGACGGAAGGAGGACTTGGCCTTTTGAGGGCCCTGGCAGGTGATATCCCATGGACCCTGAGGGTATCCCTAGGCCTTCCTGGCCCTGACCAGCTTAACTGGTGGCTCCAACCAAAGCTTTGTCCATGGCTCCAGGAGGTCATTGAAGCCAGGCAGGAGTTTCAGCCACAGCATGATCTATGCTGTAGGTGTGTGGGTGTCTAGGCACAACCGTAGACAAAGTCTTGCCTGTCCATGGACCTTGTTGAATCAAAATTTTCACGCTCACATCCCAGCTTGATTCTTGATGGGGTGGCCAATGAAAGGACTTTATGTCCCTCCAGGTTCTAGGGCCTTTCTTTTTCCTTTCTTCCCATCCCTTCATCACTTGATGGGAAGACGGGAAGGAGGAGCAGGTCAGGCTTCTGGGTGTCAGAGACTGAAAGGCGGGAGCAAAACTGTTACCTTCAGATCTTTCCCAGAGGCCTTAAATCTTCCTAAGAACTGGAAGGCACTGCCGTTCCTCCTCCATCACCCCTTTTAGCAAAGAAGATCATACTGTTACCGAAAACTTGCAAAGAAGAACTTATCAACACCAATGTGATGCAGATAAGCAGACACTTCTTTATTGACGGCCGGGTGTGAGAGTGAGTCCTCTCATGATCAACGCACACCAAGCTTCAAAATCATATGCCATATATAGAACTTAGTAATGCATATTCATTAAATATTCGTGCATAATCATAATGTTTCCTGGAAATCATTAACATACCCTCCTCCCAAATCTGATTCTGTGCAGCAAAGGTAAGAAAAGTCTAGAAATGGGTCTGGGGTACGTTTGGGTAGGTGATATATGAGTCGGTGGTCACGATCTCCCCCTGCCGGAATTACCTTTTACTAAAGTTCACGATTTCTTGGAAGGTTACTATAAGTTGTTCCAGTCGACTCTCCCAGTCCCATTAATTCGACATTCTGACATGTCAATGCATTCTCCCAGTCTACCTGTAAATACTGTATCCAATTATCTTCAATCATCTTGAATCTTAAGTCTATTGTCTAAGTTCTAATCATTTCTACTAGGTGATTCTGACTTATTCTTTTGGCCTTGGTGCAGGGCTGTATAGAGGATTTCATAGAAGCTTTTGTTGTGCGACTACTAGTTTCATTAAAATATATTCCTTATTCCTCTATATTTCTATTAAAATTATTCTATAAAATCAAATAAAGTTAATTAATTGCATCTGATTAGCAGATCTGTAAAAGTTATGTGGTTTGGGAGACCACGTGAGTATTCCTTCTCTCTGGTGAGAGAGCAGAGCATAAGAAAAGGCTTCCTGGCTGCATTCCCTGCTGGAAGGGTATTTTCTGAGATGGTAAACCTTTCCTGGGCAGGGGAAAACAGCAGGAGAGAGGAAAAAATGTCACCAAGTTTCAACTAGGAAAGCAGAGACTGGAGCTCAGCAGGAAGAACTGTCACTCCAGGGGTCCTGCTGCGGTGCGAGGGCTCAGCCAGAGGGAGCCTGGATCAGCCCATGGTTTGTGTTTCAAGGAACAGCCGGTGAGAGTGGAGGTACCTCAGCGAAGGTATGGCAATGTTGGGGTGAGAGCAAGGCAGGGCAGCGAGATGGTGCCTACAGGCTGCAGGGAAACAGGGGCAGGGCTCCAAGCATGCAGGACAGCCTATGGTGGGGATGGCAGAGGGCACTGGCAAGGCTGGAAGGCACCAGTAGAACCCAGGTCTGTGTCCCCTTGGCTGTGGCAGCTGTCTCTGCCTCTGAGGGCCATGACAAGACATGATGTCCTCACGGCACGGGGGCATCGTTGCCTCCTTGCAGCCCCATGGGGAAGCTGGAAGTTGCTGTGCCATTGCTGTCCTTCACTGGGCATTGGATGCCCACCTTCCATGGTCCCCAGGAAGAGCCCTGAGCCCTGTGTGAGGGACAGCACCGACCTCCCCACAGGCTGCAGGTCACGGCTTGGCCTTTCTGCTTCATCAAGCAAGCCAAGGCTTTGCTCAGCAGCAGAGCTGCCTGCACAGCGCCTTTGCCTTCCTGCACTCACAGCCTCCAAGGATGGGCTCTAACAAGGCCATGGGGAGGCTTTCTCAGCCATGGCCCTCAGCGGGGCCCATTAACGCTTCCAGGGGCTGTGGGCTTTGCTCCTGACTTGGTGTTCTTGAGAGGTTTCTTCAGTCTCCTCTGAACACCTGAAGTCCACAGCACCACAGACACCCTGGGCTCATGACGAGGCAGAACGCCCTGACAAGCCCAGTCTCCTCCATCAGGGACATCTGGTCTTCAAGTTTGGCTCCTACACTTCATGAGATAAGTTTCAGCCGTACAGTGAAAGAGAAAGGCAGGTAATGAGCACTTTGGGGAATTGATAGAAGGCTTTTCCAATTGCTATTGATGCACAGTGCCTCCTGAGGAGGTGCAGACAGGTAGGAAAAGCAGTCCCTGGAGCTAATCACTGCGTGGACAGCCTTGCTCCTCAGCTCTCCAGCCCCACAATTTCTGTCCTCAGCTCCATGAGACTTACATCACTTTACATCAGACTTCTCTAACCAACTCTGCAGATGAACATTGCAGGGTCTTTGCAGCAGTTACTACCTGCTTCCCTTAGAGACCTGGGGGCAAATAGGAATAGAACATGTTAGTTTTTTGTTTTTTTTTTTTAAACTAGTGGAAAAATAATACTATCTAATAAATAATAAATTAGACTTCTCATCTGATTTATGGTAAGTTCAAGCAGATCCACATGAGGTCTATCATCACCACTGCTGAAGTGTTGCCTATAGGGAGTATTAGGGAGATTACTGAAAGGCAGTCAAACTTCAACTCCATGAAGCTCAAAGCAGAAACTAGGTAGGTGAGAGGGACAGGTACGATCAAAGAGTAAGAGGAGGAAGGTATGTGAAAGTTAACTTCTTAATCCACAGATGTAAGTCAGAAATCCATATGAGGAGTTGACCTTCTGGATCTCATGCAAAACATGATGTCATTTCCAAATCTCTTGGAAGTCAGTAGAAATTCTTCCACATTCATCTACATGCTCACAAATGGTATTAACAATAGTAGAGACTCCACCTTGAGATGCCAACTTTATAACTAGTGCCATTCTGTTTTGCACAGCTATAGGAGCTGTTTCTGAAAGGTCTTCCCGCAAAACTTTTATGGCACCTGCAGTGTCCTTGGTCATCTCTTCCACTCCTGTGGATCTCTTTATCACTGCCTTCCCCAGTGCAGCAGCTCCTCGCCAAGGAATAAACCACCCAGCAAAAGAGTGAAACCCAGTGGGTCTCTCTGTAAAGGGTGGTTGATTCTGCCTGTATCTCCGCAGGTAAGTTGTTCACCACCGACTGTTGTCCAGTGTCTCAGTCAGTCATATCAGGAAATATCCCACCATCTTGGTGGTGCATCTACCCGGCCATCTTGGTGGTAACGCTTTTTGTGCTGCACTGGCACATATCCAGCACCACCCAGTGCCCAGTGGAACGTTCCAGTACCTACTGCTAGTTAGTTCTGACAGCTTCATGAATCGCATTGAGCAATCACAATGTGGGTAGGGCCCCACAAAGACCAGAGCTCCGTTTTGGTGTGTCTTGGCTTCATTTTAGTAACACACTTCACACTGAGTGTGGATTCAGTATTGCCCAGGTCTGGAGGTCAGTCTCGTTCCAATGAGTGTATTTTGGTCTTAGCCACAAGTTACTCCGACTAGTCCCAAATGGGATGGGGATACCAGCTACAGGCATTCCTGCATGAGGACATTCAGGGAAATGGGTACCTACCCAACAATCACTCCTCCTAACAGCAATTATCGATCCTTCCACCATTTTCAAATGAGTATTCCATGTCCATGACTCCTCCTGGTCCCACCCAAGATGAGGATTTAGCATACCACATCACAGGCCAAATTCTATACATCTGTAAAACAGGTTTCAACATATATCTAGAAAGGAGAGGCAAGTAGCAGACTCCAGCTTCCCTGTAGACAGCCCAGTGATATCTGGGGTCGCATTTCAGTCATTCACTTATATGCTGTCTGGCAATAATGCAAGATCCTGAACCTAGAACTTCATGATTCTGGAGGTAGTTTCAAGCATAAAGGTTTTCCTTGCTTGACAGTCCATTCTGGTGATGTGGCTGCTTAAACCCTGCTATGGCATGTCCATGGAGTGACTCCTTCAGGCCTGACAGCAGCGTAGGTGCTAAGCAAAATCTGGAAAGGTCCTTTCACTTCTCCTCAACGGTTCATCCATCCACGTTTTAAGATACACGCAATCTCCGGGTTGGTAGTGATGTACAGGCATGTCCAGGGACAGATCTGCGCTCACAGTGACGTACCTCTGGAGAGAGGACAGGACCTTTCCTAGAGACTGAACATACTCTTTTAAACCATGTTTCCCTTCTATTA
Source organism: Falco punctatus (assembly GCF_963210335.1). Lineage (NCBI taxonomy): Eukaryota > Metazoa > Chordata > Aves > Falconiformes > Falconidae > Falco > Falco punctatus. Next base: position 283,177 of record NW_027660235.1, on the reverse strand, counting down.
TTTTGGGATTCACTCTCATTTCTGTCACCTTGCAAGGTTTACCATGTATCCTTTCCAAAGGAATAACTCTCTCCTTCCGTTTACGCTGGATCCTGTATCTGTAGCAACGCTGAGGGAAAAGCATCTGACTGCTCTCTCTGAGGTTCTTGGCAAATTTTACTCATCTGCCCTTTCAGGCTTAGCTTCATTCTTTCTACTATCCTGCTTGATTGAGGTCTCCATGGAGTGTGGAGATCCCATTGTACGCCTTCTAGTTTAGCTAAAAGGTGAAGGGCTTCTACTACCAAGTGTGGACCCCAACACCCAAAGAAAGTCCTATGGGTACCCCAAATCTCAGTATTATCTCTGAAGTTAACACTTATGATACTTCTTATTGGTGCGGCAAGGGAAAGCTTCCAGCCAGCCTGAAAAAACATCTGTCATGACTAAAAGATACTGATATCCGTTTTTCTGCAGTAACTTGGAAAAAGTCTATTTGCCAGTAATCCCCTGGGCTTTGTCAGCACTGGGAAAGGTCTTTGGGGGTACGTGAAGATACTTCTTCAGGCATAACTCATGCTTCTTCACTCTGCGTTTTTTTTTTCCCAGTCATGGTACTTTTAGAACTTGCCCTTTCAAGGCTTCTAACATCCTCTCAATTCCCCAGGGAGTTTCTTGGTGCTTCCTTTTAGCCAATTCACACATAATTTCCTCTTTAAATGTTAGTTGATGTGAAGGAGTCACCCATCATCCATGATTTGGGTTGCCTTCAGTATATTAGCCAACTGATTGTTTTCTGGTGGATCCTGTGGGCTCTTAGGTCCTAATTTCTGCCGTTTCTCTGGCAGGACTAGCAGTATTTGACTTTTAGCTGCTTCTTTCCTTGCTTGATCTGCCACTTGCTGTCCTAGATGCACCGAGCTATCTCCAAGGTGCTGCACTTTGCGATGCATAATTGCCAGCACCCTGGGTCAGCTGGTCACCTGAAATGATTGTTGGGTCTTTGCCTCATAATTTGGCTGGGGATCCTTGAGAGGTTCAGAGTCCTCTTTCTTTCTTTCTTTCCAACAGCCCCATCGGCATGGTCTATTCCAAAGGCAAATTTCAAATATGTCCATTCATTAAAAAAGCCTTGTCTGTTGTTAATTATGCCAGTGCTCTTAGTAAGGCTGTGAGTTCTGCCTCTTGGGCCCACGTGTCAGATGAGAGGGCTTTGCCTTCTCTTCTCTCTCTGATAGTTACCACCACATATCCTGCTCTTTGGGTCCCATTTCGCACAAAACTACTACCACCTACAAATAAGTCCCAGTCTCCATTTTCTGTTGGTGTGCCTTTTAATTCCACTCGGCTAGAATATACCTCTGCCATTGTCTTTAAACAATCATGAGTTACTTCTTCTTTGCCACTGAGATCATGTCATTTTTGCCCAGGTGTCAGTTCCTGGGCTTCTTAAATCAGTAATACTGTAGCTGCCACCGTGCGCGGACAGGTTGGCCGTCCTTTACTGACACTGTCCAGCTGTTTGCAAAAGCTCCCCACGGCTCTGCTCCATGGTTCCAGTCTCTGGGCCAACACTCCTAAGGCAACATGTCACCTTTCATGCACAAGAGTTCCAATGGGTTTTCTAGGTTTGGGAGGCCTAGAGCTGGAGCACTCATTCCAGTCCGTTTCTATTCTGTAAATGCATCTCTGCACTCCTGAGTCCAGACAAGGGGGTTTCCGTTTCCTCCGACAGCTTCATATAAAAGCTTGGCAATGAGTCCCAAATTCATTATCCGTAAGTGACACCACCCGGCCATTCCCAGGGATGCTCTGAGCTCTTGTTTTTGTTTGGCTTCTGGGATTTGACAAATGGCCCTTTTCCTCCAGCTCCAAGACTCTGCAGGCCCAGGGAAATTGTAAATCCCCAATTGGTTGCTTCTTCTGGGGTGGTCTCTGCCTTTTCCCAGGGTACTTTGTACCCTGCTAGCCCCCAAAGTTTAGGAGGTCCTTGTTATAGAACCTTCTTTACTACTGGTTACTAGCAGTATGTCACCTACCTATTGCAGCAAGTCAACATTTTCATACCTCTTTTGCCAGCTTTCCAACTCACTGGCTTGCGACGAGCGAGGGGAAGCAAGCAGCCGACTCAGTGTGAGTGATAGAGCAAGCTTCCATTTATTACGGCGCGACTATGTCTTATATACAGTTCCAGTTAATTATATGCCTACAAATCATCTGCTAATTGGCTAAGCTCTAAAGGATTACATTTTTATACGTCCTCCTATTCGCGGTTACAGCGGGCTCGGGTTACACCTTGTTCTTCATGCTTACTCCCTTAAAGTTGTTTTTCTGTTTTTGTACAAGGTCAGCACAATCTTATCTCTCTTCTCTCTTTCGTAATCCTGGTAACTTTCCACTGCAGCTGGGCTTCTTAGTGTTTTTTTTTTCTCTCTGCGGCCTAGTTTGGTTCACTCAGACCTTAGCCAGACTTATGTCAAAAAGTCGTATCACACAGTCCTTCCATAGTACCGTGGCCGTTCTCTTTCATCCATTCTGCAACAATTCCCCCTTTTTCTTTTTGGACAAGGAAAACTGGTCCAGTTACACGTTCAAACAATTTTCGAATACAGGAGAGAGCACAACTTAAACATATAAATCCGATGACAACAATTATCACTATAAGTAATACACTTTGTAAAAGTCCCTTTAACCAGCCTCCTATTCCAAACCAATTTGCTAAACTTTCTAGGCCAAAGAATCCAACATCTTGTTGAATCTTTTGAGAATGTTCCATCAACTGTTTAATTTCTTTGTGTATGGAGCTGGAATTGTCTTCAAGGTCCATACAACACATGCCTTCAAAATCTTCACAGCCATGTCCATGTGCTAATAATAGAAAGTCAATGGCCATGCGATTTTGTAAAACAGCATGTTGAACAGTGGTTAGGCTATCAGCTAGGTCTGATAGTACCCGGCTGGTGAGGTTGGCTTGTTTAACTATCCAACAAGACAGTGTTTCTAAGTTTTTATGGGCTCGAGCAGCTGCAGCACCTGGAATAAAAAACGAAGTAAAAAATACTTCCCATTTATTCCAAAGTTGTACACTATCGTCACAGGTGTTTTGAAGAGTTTGTATAACATCTCTTTTCCATCTTGTTGGATTTGACTTGTTAGGATGATGATGTGGTAAAGCTAAACTTAAGCGACCAATGGTACATGGACCCCCTACAGGCATTGAGGGTATTCCATTCCATGCTCTATTACCACAAATAAAAAATAGACCAGGGGGTAACTTTCTAGGATATAATACTCCAGGGACAGGATTTGACAGGTTTTGACTGGTATGGTTACACCAACCACTCCAAATAGACTGATTTCCAATTGGGTATACAAGAGTGCTAGCAGTTGCATTACAAGGTGTGGCAGAACTTTCACCAGCACAAGGATACTTAGAAGAATTTAGATATACACAATAAGAGGCATTCAATGAGTCAACTAGTTCAATTTCTTGAGGATTAGGACCAATAGAAAGTTTGTCATCCCAATTATCAAATTTATCAAAAAACTCACTCATATTTGAACCTCAAACTAATTGGGTAATCTTTGTCTGGCTAAGAGACTGGTTAAGGGTGATCCAATCTGAGTCATTTAATGGCACACCTACTAAACAAGTTAAAAAGGGTACACTAGGAGTTGACACGCTTGCACAAAATGTGGTTGTGTTGACAGCTCTGCTTAAGGTTACCCATACATTTTCCCGCACATCAAACAGTGATTTAGATACTAAAGCTACACCTATAACAATAAGATTAATTAACACAACAACTGTTAACATCATGATTAGAATATAGATAAATTTACACTAAAAGATTAATCACAACTGTCACTGGTTGTTGGAACACTGGTGTTGGTCACCGCTGCTTTGGTCCACTTTGCTGGGATCCACTGTGGTCCTGTGGAAGTAAGTACACACATATAACCTCTTCCAGCATATTTCACTTCTGCTGGTCCTTTCCACAAACCAGTTGAAGGATCCCTATACATAACAAACATTGGAACATCATCTTTACATAGCTTAGAATACCCATGTAACCATGCAGGCGGTTCCTGTTGATCTGTAAAGATACATAGATGATTTAACACAAAAAGAACTTTAGCAAGTCTTTCTTGTACATCTGTAATGTTTTCAAACTTTTTTAAATATTGTTTTAATGTCTGATGCGTTCTTTCAATGATTGCTTGCCCTGTGGGAGAATGAGGAATGCCTGTACTATGTCGCACTCCCCACGCTTGACAAAAACGTCTCATTTTTTCACTGACATAAGCAGGGCCATTATCAGTTTCTATTGATTGAGGCACCCCCATAACAGCAAAACAACTTGTTAAATGCCGAGTTACATGAAGTGCACGTTCTCCCGTTTGTGCTGTGGCCCATACAAACTTACTATATGTATCAACAGTAACGTGAACATATTTTAATCTACCAAATTCGGGAACATGAGTGACATCCATTTGCCACAACTCTCTGGCTTCAAGTCCTCTGGGGTTCACACCGATACCTAAGCCCGGTCCATGATGACTGCACGTAGGACAAGCTCGTACAATTCCCCTAGCTTCCTCCATTGTAATGTTAAACTGTCGATGCAGACCCCGCGCGTTCTGGTGAAATGTGTTGTGTGATTCTCGTGCCTTAACAAACTCATTTATAGGAGCCGCTACAGACACGAGCTGGTCAGCGCGCGCATTCCCTTCCCCCAAACCTTCAGACCATTTGTGACTTCTAATGTGTATAATGCAGTAGGGTTGCGTGAGCTGTTGTATTGCTGACAACAGCTGCCTAAGAAGTTCAAACAGTCGTTGATTTTGTAGTTCTTTAAGACGAGCATCTTCAATTCGGCTTACAATTCCAGCAACGTACATTGAGTCCGTTACAATGTTTAATCTTGTATGCATCCATTGGGTACAGACCCATACAACAGCAGCTAGCTCTAAGGTTTGTAACGAATCTCCTGTTTTTGCAGGGAGAATTTGATGGTGCCATTGATTGTTTTCGTACCATGTTGCTGCCGCTTTTCTTGAGCGTTTTCCTGCATCTGTATAAACTGTAATAGCATCTGTTAAAGGTTTCTCACTCCGTTTTGGACACTTTAACCAATCATAATTACTAATCCATTTTAATATTGGTGTTTTCAAAGGCTCGACTTTAATCTCTAGAGCTTCACTTAATAAGCTTAACTGTAAAACCGATGAATTCTGCAACCACCACTCTAAGTCTTCTCTGCGTATTGGTAGATACACAGCATTTGGCTCCATTCCGGTGATTTGTAAAATTCGCATTCTTCCCTTTTGAATGATTTCCGCCAGATTTTGTGTTTTTTCTTGGATGGTGGTTTTTGGTTGCATTTTGGTAAATATCCATTCTAATACTCTTACAGTCTCCCCCTTTTTCTTTTTGCACTGTGTAAGTGCACCGATAAAATGTGAAGGACCATTTAAGACAGTGAGGTCTACAGGAAAGGTAGGGTCAATGCGATCTACTGCTCGTTCTACAATCCGGTTACTGAGCTGTTGGATCATAACGTGTTGCTCTTCAGAAACATTAATAGGGCGAGATGGGTCTGTACCCCTTAACAATGGGCGTAACACGTCTAATTCGTCATTGGTGATGCCTGCTACAGGACGTAACCATTGGAGATCACCTAATAACTTCTGAGCATCATTGAGAGTATGTAAATTTTGACGAATAGTTAATTTCTGTGGACTTACTTGTGAATGAGTAATATTCCAGCCAAGATATTTCCATGTGGGTGAACGCTGAACTTTCTCAGCTGCTATGACTAACTTCTGTTGTTCTAACTGTTGTCGTAAAAAGAGTTCCTGTTGCGCAGTAAAGGGCTGTTCCTGCGCAAATAAAATATCATCCATATAATGGTAAATAATAACATGGGGCCATGCTTTTCGAATAGGTTGGAGAGCAGCATCAACAAATAACTGACACAAGGTAGGGCTATTTTTCATGCCTTGTGGTAACACAGTCCATTCAAATCGCTGGTCAGGACCTTCTCTGTTCACTGATGGTAATGTAAATGCAAATCGTTGAGTGTCATTGGGGTGTAAATGAATTGTAAAAAAGCAGTCTTTCAGGTCGATTATTAACAAATGCCATTCGCTGGGCAACATGGCAGGATTGGGAAGGCCTGGTTGTAAGGCTCCCATCGCTTGCATCTGTCGATTCACTGCTCTTAAGTCATGTAAAAGTCGATATTTTCCTGATTTTTTCTGAATGACAAATATAGGCGTATTCCAAGGACTGGTCGATGGCTTAAGATGACCTTGTGTTAATTGATCTTGAACTAGTAAATGTGCCTGTCGCAGACTTTCCTTTTTCAACGGCCACTGTCCGATCCAAACAGGCTCTTCTGTCAGCCATTGTAAAGGAATCGGGAAAGTCCAATTGACAGTGACCGTTCCTAAAAAGGCGAACTTGTAGTAAGGATTACTCCCATTTGATTCAATACATCTCTTCCGATGAGGGCGTTTACTCCATTTGGTAAAGGCATTACGGTGACATGCAGAAGCGCTGTTTTCCCGTCTAAGATGACTTGTATTCTTTGCTGACTGCGTTGGACAGGAGCCATCCCTCCTACTCCTTCAACTCCTCCAGGAACATGTTGCAATGGCCAGCAAGAAGGCCACTGAGCACGTGCGACGATGGTAATATCCGCACCAGTGTCCAAAAGTGCAGTCATACGTCTTTTGTCAGTTCCATGTACAAGAATAATGTGGGCGAGTGGCTGTTGGTTCATAGGCATGGTTAGCAGTGCCAAGCCTCCTGTGGAACCAAGAGCACTGGTTCCACGATCATGGTCAAACATCGTCGACATGTGGTGAGTCAGCTGTTGAAGCGGTATCAATTGAGCTATGCGACTACCTTTAGGAATATAGATAGGTGGAAAATTTGTTTGTACAATTATGAAAATTTCTCCTTTATAGTCACTGTCGATAAGTCCTGGTAAAATAAAGAGTCCTTTGAGGCCACTCGAAGAGCGACCCAGTAACAAAGCTCCATGAGGCTGGTCGTTTATCATGACAGGTCCTTGGACTCCTGTAGCAACTTTTTGTGGACGAGTATCAAGTAAGGTAATGTCTATTGCCGTTGCCAAATCCAGTCCGAGGCTCCCTCGGGTTGCAGGTTGTAAGTCGGTGGCTGGTCGAGGGTGGGAGATGTCGGTGTTGGGTGGGGAAGCTGATTGGAGACAGTTGTCGGCATGTAAGTTGCTGGAGCCGCTATTGGGGTCAGCGCGCCGCGACTCTTGGCGCTCCGCTTCCCGTTTCCCGAACGCTGACAAGCTGCAGTATTATGATTATTCATTTGACAATTCCGGCACCATACTCGACGCTCTCGACAGTGTCGGCGCATATGACCTGAACGTCCACAACGGTAACATACACAGTCCGTTTGCCGGCGTGATTTATTTTGGCGCTCATCTGGAGGTTTCAGTGGAGCGAGCGCTGCAAATGCTTGTTGTTGAGCTTTGACTAAATTGTCCCCTACTTCTTTAAGCGTTTCAACTAACAAAGCTTGAGGCCCTACAGGAACCCTGCTCATTCTTTCTAACATGGTTTCAATAGAAGCATCTAGAGGAAGAATAACTAAAATGCCTTTTGTGTAAGAGTTACAATTTTCTAACACACATTGTCTTAACAAAGGTCCCTTCATAAAATCAGATACATCAGCTCGATTAATAGCATCCGTAACTTTATCTACAAAAGATGCAAAGGACTCGTCCCTTCCTTGCTTAACTGACATATAAGAGGGTGTAACTGGTGTAGTTTTAACCTTTTGTAAAGCTTCTCTTGCTAGCCTCATAGATTCTAATAAAACATCTGGGCCGGTTTGCATTTGCATTTCTATAGAAGCAAAAGGTCCAGTTCCCATCAATTGTTCTACAGTTAAACCTGCTAAACGATCATTTGGCGCGCGCGGCGTATGCACAGACAAGTCACAAAGCCTTTGCCAATGAGCTTGCCATAACAGTTGTTGCGATTGTTTTAAAATAAGTCTCATTATATTTTTAATGTCTTCAGGACAAAGCAACCCGCTACCCCAGATATAATTTAACATCTGTCTGGCAGGTTCACCATGCAAACCGGAATCATTAACAGTACTTCGTAACTGGCTTAATATTTTCCAGTCTAAAGTATGATGTTCTCCCGTCATTGTGCCTGCACTATCAACAGTATAAAGGACCGGATAGGCTTGAGGATCAATTTGAGCTACAATATCAAATTCCTGTTGTTCCATTGCCTCTCGGATTATTTTGTCCCAACCGACTCGAATCAGTCGTTGCTGAGAACGAGGGCAAGATGGCTTAGAAGTTTTAGTGATTAAGTCAATTTGTAACTTTTCCTTATTCATTTTTACGTTTTTATCATTTGCCTCCTCCTCCGAATCACTCTCTTGCGATTCTCCCTGCACCTCCTCTTGAGGGGGTGCCGGGGAATAAGATTTCTCCTCCGAAGGAGAAGAAGAATGATTCGAGGTTTGCCGGACAACAGGAACAGGGATTCCTGAGGCAGGGGGGGTGAAATAGTCACCTCCTGCCGTAAAACGCCCAGCAGCTGGGTCAGACCGCTCGAGTCGGCTGGAAGCAGCTGCTGCCATTTGTTTTTCAACTTTATATCTCTTTAAGCAGTTAATAACTTCCCTCCAAGATTTCATTAATTTCTTAGCGACTTTATCATCATCAATTACCAAGTCCCATAGACAATCTCCATAATTACGCCATTCATCTACTTCAAACATATGCTCAGGATCTGTAAAATATCCTTTCGCTTTACCTAACGCAATTAACCCGGCCAGATCTTTCAAAGGGCCTACTCCCCGCTTTTCTAAAAAGCATTGTAAAAGATTGAGTGCTACCTCTTTTTCCATAGCGCGCTTCAAATAGTCCTTTTCCTTGATTAAGATGCAGCCTTTTCCCTGGGTAGACACTCACGGACGGTGAACCTTTCCTTGATTAGTCGTCGGTTCAAGCACGGATCGAGTTACGATGCCTGCATCAGTCGATCTTCGCTCCCTGGTCGCTGCTACCAGTGCTTCTCCGTCCTCGCTGTCCGGTGGAGAACAAGGATTGGGGATCCTTTGTTCGGGCGCCACTTGCGACGAGCGAGGGGAAGCAAGCAGCCGACTCAGTGTGAGTGATAGAGCAAGCTTCCATTTATTACGGCGCGACTATGTCTTATATACAGTTCCAGTTAATTATATGCCTACAAATCATCTGCTAATTGGCTAAGCTCTAAAGGATTACATTTTTATACGTCCTCCTATTCGCGGTTACAGCGGATAGCTACAGCGGGTTCGGGTTACACCTTGTTCTTCATGCTTACTCCCTTAAAGTTGTTTTTCTGTTTTTGTACAAGGTCAGCACAATCTTATCTCTCTTCTCTCTTTCGTAATCCTGGTAACTTTCCACTGCAGCTGGGCTTCTTAGTGTTTTTTTTTCTCTCTGCGGCCTAGTTTGGTTCACTCAGACCTCAGCCAGACTTATGACAAAAAGTCGTATCACACAGTCCTTCCATAGTACCGTGGCCGTTCTCTTTCATCCATTCTGCAACAATGGCTAACTGATTTCCAAAGACTGTAGGACTATTTTTAACTCCTTGCAGTCACACAGCCCTGCACAGCTGGGTTTCTCGACCAGTTTCAGGGCTTTCCCATTTGAAACCAACCGATTGGCGACTGGCAGCAGCCAGCACAAGGCAGAAGAAGGCATCTTCACATCTCATACAGTAAACCATTCCTCATTCTCCTTCAGGGTGGTCAGGAGGGCATACGGGTGTGCTACTGCCTCATGGACATCTTGCACAGTTGGATTTATAGCTCTTGAATCTTGCACCAGTTTATATTCTTCTGAATTTGGCTTCCTGGTTGGTAATACTGGAGTGTTATGTTCTGATTGGCATTCTCTTAGTAACCCAAAATCTGTGATCTCTTCAATTAATGACTCCAACCCTTTCCTGACTTGTAGTTTAACTGGGTACAGCTTTTGACTTGCTGGTCTGCCATTTGGCTTCCACTGGATGATTACTGGTTCCCCTGCTTGGGGTTGCCCTGGTGTTCCTGAAGCCCGTACAAGAGGTATTGCAGCATTTGTAACTGCTTCTGGTATCTAATGGAGCTCGGCTTCCTTCTGCAACATAAGAACGTGGGCATCCAAATCTTTATTGTCAGGAATATGGTTCCGTTGAGGAAGCTCAAGTGGCACCTCAGGTAGCTTTGGTTTCTGTCAACCAGCAACTGAATCCCAGCCCTGCAGTGCGTCACGGTCTGACCCAAGTTCATCCAGCTGGTCCATGAATGGGAAGCCCATCACAGTGGGGGTTCCAATCACCTGGCTACTCCCACACTCCACTGGTACTTATTCCAACAATCCTTTGCTCAGCCCCGTGAAGATACCATCAAAGAACCAGTGCATGGTTCTCACAGTGTTCCTGGATCACAGCATACCCAAACTGAAGCACATTTTCAGCAGCACCATGTCCTCCTGGAGGTCAGCCTCCCCTCCCCCACAGGCCTTCAGGGGCCTCAGCAGCACTGCAGCTAGCCAAGCCTTCTTCTGCCAGGGCTGCAGAGCCCAGCACTGCTTTTCTGGCCTTGCAGAGGGCAGGGCTTCCTCTGCCGGTGCGCTTAGATTGCCACCGCCACCCACTCCAGCGGGTCTCTGGTCTCCAGCACAGCACGGGCACACGCTGGCTCGGGGGCGCTTGGTACCAGCTTTGCCCGAGAGAAGCCTGAGCGTGGCCCCAGCGCTACGGCTGAGGTGCTGCAGCCCAAAAGCGCACCGATGGCTTGTGCCTGGGGCACAGGCAGGAGGAGCTGGACTTCCACATGCTGTCATCGTGCTGGATATGGATGGAGTAAATCATGCTATTGATGAACTAAATCCTGAGGGGTGGTGGGACAGGTCACAGTGGTGCGGCAGGGGAAGGTGTGGGCTTTTCACGAGGGACAGGCCAGGAAGCTGAGGAGGGGATGCCCTCCGTGTGCAGGCACTTGTTGCACGTGCGGATCTCCTCTACGGGGTGTGCAGCAGGTTGGGTGAGCCCTTGCAGGAGAGTCTCAGCGAGAGGCCGGTTAGTGTGCCATCCTGGTGGGAGACACAGCACCCACACTCAGGGTACGGCAGTGGAGAAAGGCTTATCTAAGCAATCCAAGGAAGTCTGCAAGTCCATGATCCCAGCTCTTATTGGGGACTTCATGACCCTGACACTTTCTGGAAGGGGAGCACAGCAGGATACACACCGTCCAGCTGGTGTCGGGGGTCTCTTGAGACAAATTCTTTGCACAGGTGTCAGGCCAACAAAAGTGACGCTCACCTGAATCTGGTCCTTGCCAAACAGGCAGTGCTGCTGAGGGATGTGAAAACCAGCGTCAGCCCTGGCTGTAGTGCTCATGAAATAGTGGGAGAAGACTTTAGCCTCTTCAGGGGACTTGTAGTGGTAGTCCCATGGGCAGCAGCACTCAAGGACAGCAGAGCTGTGTACGGCTGGTCATTCAGGAAAGCATTTCCCAAGCAGAACTGTCCATACTGAGAAGCAGGAAATCAAGCAGACATGCCAAGAGAGATCCTTGGCTAAAGAAGGAATTCCTCAAGTACCTCCAGAGAGAAAAGGAAGCATCCTGGAGGTGGATGCAAGGGCTCAAAGAGGAATTTAGAAATAGGGATGTCTTCAGGGAAGCCAAAGCCTGCTTAGTATGGGGTCTTGCAAGACGTTCAAGGGCATCAAGAGGATCTGTCGCTACTTGCAGAACAGTTTAAGAACTAAACAAAGCCCCTGTGTGGCCACTGCTGAGCTTAGTAAGAGCAGGTCTAGATAAAACTGAACATCCTCCAGGTCCTCTTTGCTTTAGTCTTCCCCAGCATCGTGTCCCAAAGCTTTGTGCCTGAAGGCAGGGCTCTGGAGGGAACCAGCCAAGTGTGGATGGGGATCAAGTCAGGAGTCATTTGACCAAATTCAATGCCTCCCACTCCAGGGAGGTGGGGGGCGGCATCCCAGGGAGCAGTGTGAGCAGGCCGATGTCCCAGTGAAGCCATTCTCCATCACCACTGGAAGGTCCTAGAGACTGGAGGAATTTCCTTTTGACTGGAAGCACTCATGAATCTCATGATACTCAAGAATGACAAATTGAAAGTCCTGCCCCTAAAGCGGACCGAGGCCCTGCGATGACACAGGGCAGGGACTGCCTGGCTGGGTCCTTGGTTTGCATTAGGCAAACTAGGAGCCATCAGGAAAGGTGACCAACAGCCTCCTGGGCTGTATGACCAGGAGCACAGCCACGGCAAGTCATTCCCTCCCTCTGCTTCCCACTTGTTTCACCACATCTAGAGTACTTGTCTAGCTTTGGTGCTCCGCAATAGCAGAGAGACATTGGCACGCTGGAGCCATTTCAGTAAAGAATCACAGAGATGGTCAAGGCTGGAGCACGTGCCCTGGTAGATCAGGCTGAGGGAGCTGGGCTGGTCCACGCTGGAGAATGGAGGGCTTTTGTGGGAGGATGTAAGAGCCTTGTGTTGCCTATGGCAAGGTTTCCAAGTACTCACTGTGGTACAAGGCAGGAGCACAGGAAGCAATGAACTGAAGCAAGAGCACTGTCCTCCTTCTTCACCTGCAGCCTTTAGCTCGGGGAACCACAGGCTGCACAAACCCCCATGGTGAGGGGTGTGCCATCAGTTAGAGTCCCCTTGGGTGACATTTCTGGCACCTGAGCAGGTAACTGTCCAGGTGGATTTTCCAAGGGTAAATCCTGCCTCGCCAACCTGACAGCCTGCAGTTGTGCGTGAGGAGCTCCACAGTGGATGTCATTTCCCTCAGCTTCAGCAAAACTCTTGTCATGGCCTCCCTCAGCGTTCTTCTGCCCACGTGAGGCCATGACACTCTGGGTGGGAACAGAAAGAGATGGGTAAAACACCAGCGGGATGGTCAGGCTGAGAGAGCAGTGGGGAAGGGCTCACACCCCACCTGGAGGCCACTGGGACATACTGGGGCAGTGTGGACGTTGCAGAGGACTCTCCGGATTACAGTTTAAGGGCTGTATAGATGACCCAGTGGAGGCAAGTCTCACAGTGTCTGTCGGTGGCACCAAACTGCGAGGACCATCCCTGTGCCCTAGTGATGCCATGGAGGGGAACCCTGGCAGGTGGGGTGGCCGCCCTGTCAGGAGCTGCACAGATGCAGGACGGACCAAGGGCAGAGCCTGCCCCTCCCTCGCATGGACTAACACCCTGCAGCTGCAGGGCCTGGGACCTGCCTGGCTGGGCAGTGTCTGTGCAGAAAAGGCCCTGGTGGTGCTGGGGGACAGAAGGCAAAACACAATCCCACCCCGTGACCTGGCAGCAGAGGCAGCCAGCAGTGCCCTGGAGCGTATGAAGAGGTGCCTTGACAAGGGAGTGCGGGAAGTGACTGTGTCCCCATGCTCATCCCTCTTTAGACCACCTGTCCGTGACTGTGTTTGTTTTTGGGCCCTGACTGGGGAGGGCAGGATGGAGGGAGCGGCTGGGTGGCTGCTGGGCTTTTGGCCAGAGACAAGCCACTACAGCAAGGAAGGTGTGTATGACTGGGAGTTCAGTGAAGGGTCATTGAGATGCTCAGGGGCTGGAACACTTTCCCAGGAGAGGAAACTGAGGGCAAGGCCCTTGTTCAGCCTGCACAAGGGAAGGCCTTGGGAGCTCCTAGTGACCTGCCAGTCCCAGTGGGGAGGTGGTCAGGAAGATGAGTCCAGTCTTGGAACTACGGAGCCTGTCAGGAATGTGATAGCCAATCCTCAGATGTGGAAATAAGAATATTCTTGGCCAGAGGTAATGAAATGACCAACCTCCACATCACGGGGTGTCTGAAGCTATATACAGAATGCAAACAAAGGCTCTACTTGGATAGTGTGAACTTCTTTGCTAAAAGGGGGGGAAGGTAGAGGAATCTCAGTGCTTTCTGGTTCCTGTGAGAGGAGCTGAAGGTAACAATTTTGTTCCTCCCTTTCAGTCCGTGACACCCAGAAGCCTGACCTGCTTTTCCTTCTCCTCCTCCTAACAACTGATGAAGGGATGGGAAGTAAGGAAGCAGAGAGCCCCTAGGTCATAGTGTCATTTCCTTGGACATCCCATCTAGTATCAAGAGGGAAAATGAGCCTGCAAGGCCAAATGAACAAGGTCTATGGACAGGGAACACTGTGTCTGAAATATTTCCTGGAGACCTGCAGACCCACAGCACAGATCACGCTGGAGCTGAATCTCCTCCTGGCATCAATGGCCTCCCAAAGCCATGGAGAAAACTTTGGGTGGAGGCCCCAGGTGAGGCTGGTCAGGGCCAGGAAGGCCTAGGGATGCTCTCAGGGCCCTGCCCCCATGGGATCCCACCTGCCAGTGCCCTCAGCAGGCCAGGTTCTCCTTCCCTCCTGCCCCAAGGCTGTGCTCTGCTCCTCTCCTTCCCCACTTACCTGGGGATCAGGGACACCACAACTGCACACTACTACAACCAAGGTGGCACTGGTCTTCAAATCCTTGAGCAGATTGTTGTCTTTGGGGAGACCCAGGTGCAGGTGAGCATCAGAGTGGGTGGTCTGTTTGGTCTGGGGAACTTGCCCACAAAGACCTGGGCTCCTGGCATCCTTGCTTACCTGTGCAGTGATCACCAAGGAGAGGGATTCCCCCAGAAGAGCCAGGCTCTGTGATCCACAGGTTTCCTCAGGTCATTTCAAGAAGACATTGTTCATGCCTCACCCTGACTGTATGACCTGTCACTCTGTCCTGGCTCGGGCTGGCATGGAGTGCATGTTCTTCACAGCAGCCCTTCTGGTGCTGTGCTTTGCGTCTCTTCCTAAGGCAGCGCTGACCACGCACCAGTGTTTTGGCCACCGCTGCAGAGTAATCACCAAGGCTTCTCTTTCTCACACTCTGCCTGCGCTACAAGGAGACTGGGGGGACGCAAGAAGCTGGGACAGCTGACCCCCATGACCACAGGGATATTGCATATCCCAGGATGTTGTGCTCATCAATGACAGCTCGAGGAAAGGAGGATGAAAAAAGAACGTTTATGGTCGTGGCATTTGTCCTCCCATGTCACTGACAGATGTGCTGAAGAGCAGCTCTTATGGGGATGGCTGAACCCCTGCTGCCCATGGCAAGGAGTGAGCGAATTGTTCATGTTGCTCCTTGCACACAAAACTTTTGCTTTTCCTATTAAAGCGTGAGATGGAAGGCAAAGGGCACGGGCAAGGCTGGAAGTCACCAAGAGAACCCAAGGGTTGTCCCCTTGCGTACGGCCATTGTTTCTGCCACCAAGGCCTATGAGAAGGCGAGTTGTCCTCTGGCCCTGGGGCCTCATGGCCTCCTTGTGACCACTTGCACTGAATCCTTCTCCCTTGAGTGATACTGCCCAGTGAAAGTTCCCAGCATTGGCCACAGCCTGCCACCCTGAGGCCCGGCACCTGCAGTCCGCTGCTCTCCTGCCTCACTGCCCCTGGGAGATGAGGCTCCATAATTCCTTTGCTGCTGGAGCCAAGGTGGACAGGGGTGACACAGGGTTTCAGATCCAGCTGAGCATCACAGCTGTTGGCCCATCTGGCAGCAATGCTAAAATGCTGATGTAAAGAACCTACAGACACCTAAAGGAACATTGTCCCTGTGCTGACCTGTGAACGTCGGGGTCAGTGGGTTGACCATTGGCTTCCATGAGCCCAGCAAGCCTCTCCCTCACTGCTCCCCCTCCTTCTTCACTCCCTTGGTGTTTGTAGGGCTGTTCCTGTGCCTTGTTTCTCACGCCTTTCTCTTACAAATGCTGCACACTGTCTTATGTCCTTTCTTGCATTGGTTTTTCACAGAGAGAATTCACAACTAGAATTACTTATGAGCTCAGGGAGGTAGCAGGTCCATTTCAGAGCCAGCTGAATGTGGCTTTCTTGGCCATGGGGCCAACTCTTGATCTCTTCTCACCTTTGTCAGCCCTACAAACCCCATGACCGCTCCCAAACCCTTGCCATGTAAACCCATGGGGTCAGAAAAGTCCCCAGTAAGATGTGAGGTCATTGATCCTATAGCTTCCTCAGGCTGGTTAAGTAAGAGTTTGGCCCCTTGCTCTCCCTGATTTAGGTTCTTTATGGCAGAGAAGGGACGTGTTGGACCTCAGCTGTGGCACCAGGGCCAAGATCAAACATGTAACAAAAATAGCGGGTACCAAGTACCCAAAGTCCAATGCATGCTAAATTTTGCTGCAGAGCATACTGGGGTGGTTGGCAGGTGGCACTGTAACGGTGAAATGCAATGTCCCTAAGGAGAGGAAACCCAGCTGTCCTCAAGACCAGAGGGACAAAGGGCTGGACTGTGCAGTGCTGGCAGGAGAGGACATGTCTGTCTGTGTTGCCTCTGCAGCCCCAGAGGACATGTGGTGCAGGTGAACCTCATGTCCAGGGAGGACAAAGTGCTTTGGAAAGTGACCTTGGCTATGGACATGCCGTGATCCAGGAACACTGTGAAAACCGTTGGTCTGTTTCTCTAAATGCGTTACCCCAGGGGTGACTATCAAGACTCCTGGCTATACTGGGGAGGCACCAGAAGCCTGGGGGTTAGTCAAAGTGGTGCCCACCTGCAAGAAACGTAGAAAAGAGGTTCCTAGGACTGTCAACCTGATCGTAGTGCCAGGAAGGTTGTGGAGCTGATCATCCGGAACAACAGCCAACAGCAAGCATAGGACAACCAGGAGGTCAGGACGAGCTAGCACAGATCTATGAAAGGCAGGGCCTGCTTGATGAATCTGATCTCATTTTGTGACAAGGTGGCCTGCCTAGCGGATGAGGGAAAGCCTGGGGGTGTTCTCTACCTGGACCTTAAAAAAGCCTTGGACAACATCTCCCACTGCATTCTCCTGGAGAACCTGGCTGCTCATGGCTTCGGTGGGTGTTCTCCACGCTGGGTTAAAGCTGGCTGGACAGCCAAGCCCTAAGAGGGGTAGTAAATGGAGTGACACCCACGTGACGACCCATAATTACTGGTGATCCATGGGCTCAGTGTTGAGGCCAGTCCTGCTTCAGAACTTTATCAATGGTCTGGATTGAGTGCACCTTCAGTGAGTTTGCATACAACATCAAGTGGGGTGGAAGTGCTGATCTCCTTGAGGGCAGGAAGGCTCTGCAGAGGGGTCTGCACAGGTTGGAGTGTTCAGCTGAGTCCAGTTGTATGAAGTTCATCCAGGAGGAGTGCCAGTTCTGCACATGGCTCACCACACCCCCACATAACTCTACAGGCTTGGGGCAGAGTGGCTGGAAGGCTGCCTGCTGGGGAAGCACCCTGAGGGTGAGGATTGACAGATGATTGAGCATGAGCCAGCAGTTGTGTGCAGATGACCAAGAAGGCCAATAGCATCGTGTCTGGTATCAGAAACAGTGTGGCCAGCAGGACCAGGGCAGTGATGGACCCCCTGTACTCGGCACTGCTGAAGGCCACACGTCAAACAAAGCGTTTGTGGTTTGGGCCATTCAGTTCAAGAGAAACGTTGAGCTGCTGGAGTGTATCCAGAGAAGGGCAACAAGGCTGGTGAAGGGTCTGGAGCCTTGCTTGGGTGAAGAGGGTCTGAGAGGACATGGCTTGTTCAGTCTAGAGCAGGCGAGGCTTCAGGGAGACCTTACTGCTCTCTAGAGTTACCTGAAAGGAGGTTGTAGATGAGTGGGGGTAGGTCTCTTCTGCCAGATAACAAGTGACAGGACAAGAGGCAACAGCCTCAAGTTACACCAGGAGAGGTTCAGATTGCATATGAGGAAAAACATCTTCACTGCAAGGGTGGTCAAGCATTGGAACAAGCTGCCCAGGGAGCTGGGGGAATCTCCAGCCCTGGAGGTGTTTCAGAAATACACAGTTGCGGTGCTTAGGGACATGGTTCAGTGATGACTTACTGATACTCAGGTTACGGTTGGATGTGATGATCTTTAAGGTCCTTTCCAACCTCAATGATTCTGTTTCTGTGCTTCCATGGTATTGGAAGCCTACCTAGACCAGTTACTGAGCAGGCTGCTCTAGCTGACCCTGCCTCAGCTGCGCAGTTAAAGGTCAGTCCAACCAAAAAACAAACCATAGAGATATAAGAGCATCTACAGAATGTGTCAACACAAACAGAGGAGCTCATCTGAAGAATGTTTCTCCACTGAAATGGATTGCGGGAAAAGTATTTGATAAATCTGAGAAAAACAAACTTGTTTTTCGGTGGTCACATCCCTGGACAAAAGGAGGGTGATGGAGGGGTCTGGTATTAGGAGGGCACCTGGGTCTCAGGAACTCCTCATGCGGGAGGACGTGCCTGGCTGTGAGGGTCCTGTGAGGTCAGTTCTGCCTCTGGAGGTGACAGGCCAGCATCAGGAACGTGGCTGGGACAGTCCCTCTGCCAAGGGACCCCATAGGCCCCATCCAGGAGAAGGGCTGGGATAGGGCTTGTCATGTCCATTTTGCCTGTGGACATGACAGGGCAGCAGCAGGCACAGGGCTTGGTCATGTCTTTGGAAAAAGCTGAAAGGCCAGCAGCAGCCATGTGGTTTGGAAGACCATGAGGAGGTGACTTCACTTTTTTGAGGGGAAACACCACAAAAAAACCCCTACCAGGTTGGGTTCCCTGCTTGAAGCGTAGTTTCTGAGATGGTAAAGCTTTGCTGGGCAGTGGGAAAAATCTCAAGAGAGGAAAAAATGTGACAAAGGCAAGCTCTGATGGTGGAGAGTGACTATTGGGAGGAAGAACTGTCACTCCAGGGGTCCTGCTGCGGTGCAAGAGCTCAGCCAGAGGGAGCCTGGATCAGCCAGCCCATGGCAATGTTGGGGTGAGAGCAAGGCAGGGCAGTGAGATGGTGCCTACAGCCTGCAGGGAAACAGGGGCAGGGCTCCAACTGCCGCGATGAGAGACGGGACGCTGCTTGATGCAAGCAAATGTCGATTTATTGTATACAATCACAAGTTTATATATGTTATCAGAGGCCGCGCGGTTTAAACAGATTGGTTCATTAAACTACACATTACATACTAGGCAATCCCTCCTTGGTTAACTACAAACAAAGAACGCTTTAAGTAAGTTTCAACAGTCATCAATCAGCACAAAGTTGTTACTTCTCTTTTGGGCCATCTGTTCCTCATTCCCTTATCTTTACTCAGCCTGACTCCTCCTGTCAGTTGTTGCCTATTCACATGCCTTGTCCTCCCGAGGTTTGTAGCCATCCTGCCAAGGTTTTATGGCCGTCCTCCCAAGGTTGATGGCCCACAAGCTCCAGCACATCCCCGCTTATCAGCTGGACCGTACTTGGAGACTTGCCTCTCAGGCCCTGTCCCACATCTCCCCCTTCCTGTTGCACAAAAAGAACTTTCTTCACAGACTGTGTTATCCACTTTTGTAGACACTGCAGCAAACAGGGTAAAAAGAGTAACAAGAAGACACAAACGGCTAAGGCATAAACAACCGTCTTCACTAAACTTCTTAACCATCCCGACAGTCCCCATCCTCCAAAAAGTTTATCCAACCAATCCCAGCTGTTGTCTTGTGAAAGTTTAAAGACTCCAGCTTTAAGTTGTTGAAATGCTGGCATGAACCGATTCCGAGTGGTCAGAGAGATTCATGCAGCACATGCCATCAAAATCCTCACAGCCGTGTCCTTGCGCTAAAAGCAAAAAATCGATAGTGGCCCTATTTTGCAATGAAGCATGGCGAACCCTGTCTACATCTAATAAAAGACCAGACAATACATTGCTAGTAGCATTCCCTTGTTGAGCAAGCCAGCAGCCAAGCTTATCTAAAGTTGCTAATGCTTTTCCAGCGGCCGCTCCAGGTATAAAAAGGGAGGCAGCAAAGCGTTGACGAAAAGACCAAAACTCCACGTGGTCTTCACAATCGGGTGCGTATGCATGAATGCTAGCTGAGATATATTGCAGCTGAGATATATGCGGGACTGTTGTCCGTTTTTATTTGGGAGGGTATGCCCAAGGTGGCAATAGCATGCATCAAATGCTTGCGGACATCACGAGCTTTCTCTCCTGTGTGACAAGAAGAAAAGAGAGCACCTGAAAAGGTGTCAATAGGGGAATGGGCATAGTTAATTTACCAAACTCTGGATAATGTGTAACATCCATTTGGCATAGCTGTAAGCTCTGTAGTCCTCTAGGATTAACCCCTCCTGCTATGGACCAAAAGAATGCCTTTGACAGTCAGGACAGACGGCGATGATACTGGACGCTTGTTGGGAGGTAAGCCCAAACTGCCATTTGAGACCTCCAGCATTCTGGTGAAAGAAAGAATGGCTTAGTTTAGCCTGTGCTGGGCGATCTGGTAGGACTCGTACTGGTAATGTGAGCATATCAGCTCATCGATTCCCTTCTGCAATAAAGCCAGGTAAAGAGGTATGTGCCCTGACATGCATAACAAAATAGGGGTGAGGGCGAGAGTCTAAGAGAAAGACAAACTCTTGTGATAAGGCAAAGAGTTCAGAATGTGAGACATAACGTAGTACAGATGCTTCAGCTTGTTCTACAATCCCTGCAACATAAACTGAATCCGTAACAAGATTAAGCGGTGTGGACCACCTTCGAAAAACTCGAACAACTGCAGCCAGTTCCACTATCTGAGGAGAACCAGAAACAGTTTCTATGTCCGAGCCCCATCGTCCACACTGGTCATCCCACCATAAAATGACTGATTTGTGCGATTTTCCAGACCCATCTGTAAACACAGTACAAGCTTGTAATGGCTGATCGCTCCTTTTTGGCTTGGATATTAAGTGAAAGTCAATATTAAGCAGCTTATGCGAAGGTGGGTGGGATGTGAGTTGACCTCTATAGTCCGCCAATGCCATAACAAAGGCGTCTGACTGCTGATAAAGCCATTGTAAATACGTGCTTGTCACAGGTAAACAGATAGGAGCGAAATCTACTCCTGATACTGTTAACAAACATTGTCTGGCTTTAATTACCAGTAAAGCAAACATCTCATGCTGTGTTGAAATAGTTTTTGTAGGTTGATTTGATTAAAAAAAAAAACATTTGATAAGCAACAGAGGATCTGATTTCCCATTGAAATATTAACACATGAGGCTGTCGAGTGGGATTCAAAATAATCAAATGAAAAGGTGATTCAGGAGCCCAGCGATGTACTTGTCTGTGAGTGATTGCAGTAGCAACCTTTAGCAAAGAGTCAATGGCTTCAAGACCAAGACTGCGGGGGGAACACAAGTCGGTATTCCCTTTAAGCAGTTCAAATAAAGGACTCAGGTCTTCATTAGAATTTCCCAACCCCAGCCAGACCCAATTAATTGTTCCCAGCAATTTCTGTACGTCATGCAAGTTTTTTATGCCTGTCTGTATCTGTAAAGGCTGGGGAACTATAGTTTGAGTCCTTATATGCCATCCTAAGTACTTCCACGGGGGTATTTTTTGAATTTTTTCTGGCACAATACAGAGGCCTACTGAATTAACAGCAGCTGCAACAAGGGCTACAGCTTCCTCCGTGACCTCGTGATGTTGTGCGGCCACTGGGATGTCGTCCATATGATGGTACACCACTGGCAGATTGTGGCACTGTTCTTCATTCCTTGTGGCAGCACAGCCCACTGGTATCTTAGCAATGGGGTTTGCATGTTGATGCTAGGGACTGAAAAGGCAAATTTAGGATCATCATCTGGGTGGAGTGGGATATTAAAAAAACAGTCTTTGAGATCAATAATGGTCAAATGCCAATGTCGAGGAATCATAGTGGGGGACGGGAGTCCTGGTTGAA
The DNA here is from genome assembly GCF_963210335.1 of Falco punctatus. Classification (NCBI taxonomy): domain Eukaryota; kingdom Metazoa; phylum Chordata; class Aves; order Falconiformes; family Falconidae; genus Falco; species Falco punctatus. The sequence continues at coordinate 261,427 of NW_027660235.1, read as the reverse complement.
GGGCTCCCATGTCTTCCATAGCATCATTAATTTTTTCTGAGTTCGTGGAGCAAGCACCACTTGCCAGTTTGTTTCTTTATAACAAAAAGAGGTGAGCTCCACGGACAGTGGAAGGCATTTTTTAGTCTGTCAATAAATTCCATATAGGACTCACGGGGTCCTTGAGTAACACTTATAAAAGCTTTCTGCGGCTTTTGTGAGTCAGGGATTTTAAGAAGAGCCTTTATTGCTTCCCCACGGACTGCTTCGAGAGCCTCCTGATGGATGTCCGGAGCTTGGGCTGCCAGGTCAGAGTGCCGACCTGTACCAGTAAGGTGTTGTATGGTCAGCATGGCCATAGCGGCATTGCCGTGACCAACATAGGTGAGGAGGAGTGCCTGAAACCCCCCCTCCAATGTGAGTCCCATAGCGCGTATTGAGTCGGAGCTAATAACAGCTGCACTAGAGACTTACGATCATGAGGAGTCAAAACGTATGTATCACATACAGAAGAGAACAGACTTGCAGAATAAGGAGAGGAAAGCCCGTGCTCAGTAACAGTGTGACGCAGTTCTTAATTACCAGAAAAGACAAGGCCTCCCACTGTGGCCCCCGACCCTGAAAAAGCACAGGGGCCACTGTTGTTTTAGCAATGCCCAGGTCTCCCTCTTTCAAGGCTTGGCGTCTTATGCTAGCCCACACATTCTGTGGGTCGGGGGGATATAAATCTGGCTCTTTTTCAGGGTCCACCGGCCTCGGATCAAAGGGGTCTTCCTGTGGGGGGTAACATGTGGCAAAAACCTTCAAGGGGTTGGGGGGTTTCAGGTACTGCAGGGGTAATGGAGTTACTGTAGGAGAGTTTCCTTCCCCCGCCCCCCCCCCCCCCCCCCCCGGCTTTTTCTCTGTGACTTTTTTCCTGTGCTTTCAAAAACTCAAAAATGCTTTTCCACCATGGGAGCATGCACTGCGCTTTGGCATCCCCTGATGTAGCCGCATCCCATCGTTTTACCCCCACATCATCCCAAAGCTCTCGCGTAAAAATATTAGATGCAGTCACAGTGGGTAATTTTACCTGTACCCATCTAAAGATTGCCTTGAGATCATGCCCAGGAATATTCTTTTTGTGCTTATTAAGGAGAGCTTTCATAGGCTCAGATAATCTCTTTCGGGGGAAGACGCCTCATTCCCCATGTTTCCCACAACTCACCTCTAAATTCCAGAGGGACATTTTTTTTCAATTCCTGCTTCCTTTCAGCAGCTCATTCAACGTTGACTCGTGACCTGCTGCTCAGCCTGGCGGCTCATAAACCCATCACGTCGGGGTCACCAAATTGCCGCGATGAGAGACGGGACGCTGCTTGATGCAAGCAAATGTCGATTTATTGTATACAATCACAAGTTTATATACGTTATCAGAGGCCGCGCGCTTTAAACAGATTGGTTCTTTAAACTACACATTACATACTAGGCAATCCCTCCTTGGTTAACTACAAACAAAGAACGCTTTAAGTAAGTTTCAACAGTCATCAATTATAAAATCAATTATAAAATCTCAGTTCAGAAGTATAATTCCAGAAACACTTGAAAAATAAATTTAGCTTGAAGCTTTAATTTAGATGCTCTTTCTGTTCCAGTGATATAAAAAGTTTTAAAAATTCAAAGGCAATTTTAAAGTTCTGAACATGGGCTAATGCAAGCTCAAAACCCAAAAAGAAACCAAACTGATGTTTGACTAGGAATATTTGCAAATATTTTAGTGGAAAATCCCTGACCATTAACAATTTTCTGTCCAAATAACAACTGCCCTTATGCAACCAACCAGTCCATACATTTTCTGAAGAATACCTCATTGATATCAAAGAATTAACAAAGGGAAAAAATTAGTTCTAAGCTATATACATTCATAAGTGGATTTTTCAATAGTTACATACAGATTTACACGCTAAGCCATAATGGCTTGTAGATGATACACACAAGAAGAGTACGTTGCTTATCTGTCTGAATGTCTATGCTAAATTTGACAACTATGCCACAAGCCAAGCCTACATGGGTGCTGTGTGTTGTGCACGTTCCTTAACAAACAGTAGAATAGACAAATTCCCAAGATCTAGTCCCCAACTTAATTATATTATTTTGTAGCCAATTAAGGAAAATAACACAAATGTGCATATCTACATGTGCACACACCTTTTAGTTCAGAACCAATCTGTGATAAAAGGCCTTAGCCTTATGGCATCATCGAATCTTAACGAGTACAGTAATTAAAAATGCAGTCTTACTGTAAGTGTGATTTATGCTGACATTCCCTCAAATGCTACACGTGAGTATTTCTCACTCAGCTGCCTCAAGTTAAAACAGTAGTATTTGTTAATATGTATTAAAAAATCATTAATTCTCTACAATAGCAGTTGACTTCCATAACACTATGGAAGCAAAAGAGGCTTAAGATGGGTTTTCTGAATACTAACAACTTATTTTAGACTGTCTAAACTCAGGTCTTGAAAGATTTCACCCTGCCAGACATAGAAACACTGTTGCACTCCAGTTGTGATACCCCTTTTCCCAAGTTGTCACATGCACATCTCGCTCAAGCAACCTTATTGTTCAAGTTTCTCTCTGCTACGTAAAAGCATATTGCACTTGTAGATATAAAAGACAGCACCCTTGCTTAGATTATTACCTTATTACCTCCTAACTCTTAGCATACCTTGTATCTCTGATTTCATCACTTCAAAAATTCACCAGGAGCAGATAAAACCACAGCATCAGACTAAACTACACCTTAACTGCTGATTCAAATAAAGGCATTCTCTTCAGATATGCCTAATGCTTACAAATAATTTTGGCTGGTTTTGATCAAAAAACTATTATTACAATAATGATCAAAAATAATAATCCTGTTTGCAAAATGCCTTTAAGCCAGCCTCCTAGTCCCAACCAATTTCCACATTCAGAATACAGCATAAATACAGAATACAGAATAAATTATCTCCATCAAGGCCAAAAGGCTTCTTTTTAAACACAGAGATGTTTGCTAGTTCAAAGCAGAAACCCATTTCTTGTAGGTGACATCTGAAGCACTTTTTTTTCTTTTTTTTTTTTTTGTGGGTTTGTAATCAAGTCCGTATTTTTCCTTGAGAAGCTTAAGCTGTTCCACTTGTTTCAGGAGTGTTTCCAACTCTGAGTTGTCGAATAGGTCCGTATTTCCCAAATATATCATACATTTCCTCCGCTGTGATTTTATACGGCAGGTTCTGAATATAAAGGATCCGATTGACCTCTGGGGGCCAGCCAGATGTTAGCTCGCTTGGCCACTTGCATCGCCATGGTGCCGATTAGGGGGGGGGTGGGTGCCGCCTTGGAGAGAAACCGTGGCCGGGAAGGGGCCTGCCGGGCCGTGCGCTGCCGCTCGCCGCTGCCGCGGGGGTCCCAGATGCTATCCCATACGCTAATAACCCGAGTAATTCCTTTTTACAATCTATGTCCCGAACGCTCCGCTTTTCTAAAAAGCGTATGAGGGAATCATATGTTGCTTGTCTCTCCACACCTTCATCAGCGCTGTTGCAGCCTTTGCGAGACTTCGGCGACGCGTGGCCGGCGGGACCCTCTGTAGGTGCTCCCGGGCGCAGGGACTGTGCCCTTCCGCGTCCTGCGCTGCTTTTAGGACCGGTACCCGAAACTCCGTCAAACCGTGGCTCGCAGGTTCAGCCCTCTCTAGGGTCCCTGTTCGGGCGCCATTTGTCGCGACGGAGGGAAGACACAGTCACTCAATATGAGTGATCAGCAGACTTCGTTTATTGTCCCTTACAGTCACCTTTTATATCTTGTTATAATTAGCTCATACATATTACAAAAGTTAAGCTCATTATTGGTTAGTTGCCTAAATACCAAGCCCGCCCCTAGTTTCTCTTCTGTCGTTTTCTGTTCCCACCTGCAACATTCTTTTCCCACCAAAATCTTCCTGTTATTGTGTAACAAAAACAGCCAAAGACAGTGTATTTTGCTTTACGTCAGAGAAGCTGAGAGCGATGTGCATTTTTGTCCAGCCAGCTGGACTATGTCTATGAGACCTTTTTTTCAGCTAGCCAGTTATCCACAGGGCTGAGCTGGGCTCTGTGAGCGCTGGCAGGGAAGGGCCCTGGGGCCAGAGAAAGAGCTGCTGGCAGGGACAGCTGCAGGCAGCAGAGCCCTGGGCAGGGAGGGGGGAGATGCTGAGGGGAACCCTGATGCAGGGCAGATAGGGGCACCTCCTGGCCATGGTCTGCCGTGCAGGTGCCTTCCCTGAGCAACACACCTCTGCTCTCCTCTCCCACCCAGCACAGCCTTTAGACCGTTGGTTTCATGTGTTTCAATACCCCCTGGTCCAGCAGAGCAGCAGAAGGGATGAAGTGCATCTCTCCTGCTGCCACGCTGCCATTTCTCGCTGAGCAGAGCCTGAGGGTGACTGTCCTGCACTGCTGCTGTGTGGGAGGTGGTGTGCCGGGCTGGGCAAGGGGAAGGAGCTCCCGAGTGTCCCTTTGTCTCTCTCCTGGCCTTGCTCAGATGCTATTGGCATTGCAGACAGGCTCTCTGGCAATAGGGGTTTCAGCTGCCGGCTCAGGGCCAGACCTTGTGGGTCCTCCTGTGCAGACATGTCCTCTAGCATGGAGGTGTCCCAGCTCTCCCCTAACCTGTGATGCTGTGGGCAATGCAGTCTGTGAGGCTGGGGGAGGAGCTGACGCTCTGTCTCGAGCTTTCCATGATCAGGACCCTTGACTATCTACTTTGGGTGTCCACCCAAGGTCTGTGCTGCTTCCAGGGCACACAGTGAGCCCTGGGTGTCCTTGGATAGCAGTGTGGTGCTGAGCCTTCGGGAACGGATGAGGCATTCTGTTCTCTGCAGTGGATCCCTCTGCTCTCAGCAGTGCCTGGCTGCTTGTCAGGGCAACATGGCAGTGTGATCACTCTCCATCTAAGAAAGGAGCGTTTGCCGGGCAGCTGGGAAGGAGAGGGATGGAGAGAGCAGAGTGTCTGCCTCTGCCCTCAGGCACAGACAGTCCCCTTGCCTCTCAGCACTCACTCTGCTCTCCCTGAGCACAGCACAAAGCCCTCCTGACCTGACTCTGGCCATGGCCGCTGCTCAGCACAGGCAGAGCCGATGCTGACAGGCCCTGCTGCGCTGGGAGCAGTTTGGGCTGAGCCAGGGCAAGGCCAGGACTGGCCCCTGCCCCCACGCTTCCCATGAAGCCCCTGCTGCAGAGCAGGGCTCACTGCTGGGCAGCCAGCGGGCACAGCCCCTGCTCCTCACAGCACACTCGGCCAGCACTCAGCACAGCTCCAGCCACGGCTCGGAAGGGAGCTCTCCTAGGAACGGCAGAGGGGGGGACATGGGGCACCGGGGGCGGTTCTAGGAGAAACAGCTTTCACTTGGCTCACAGAAGTCTTGCCTGATTTGTCACTATATTTGCTTCATGAAGAGGACCCTATGGTTTGAGGCAGCAGATGTCCAACAGCAGCTCCATCACCCAGTTCCTCCTCCTGGTATTGGCAGACACGTGTGTTGCTAGGTACGGCCTGGCGGCTGGAAGATGTCGCGCTGTACGGAAACACAGGGCCCCCCTCCAGAGAGCCAACAGCTTGTAGCTTATGATGTAAGCAGACAGAAGTGACACTGTAAACCTAGGCTATATAGTGCCGTGCCGCTCAGCAATAAACGGCAATTGCCATCCACCACATTGGTGTCTGTGAGCTGATGGACCGCGCGGCCAGGGATTGGCTGCCGTGCCGTTCCTGAACCACGTCACCGTGTGCCTGCGAAGGCAACAAGTGGTGCCGAAACCCGGGAACATTCCCCTGGAATCGGGTAAACGGCAGCCGGAGTGGCAGGACCAGCCCGGCGAGGAGGATGCTCCCGGACCAACCAAGAGGATGGAAGCTCTTGTGAAGGTCGTATTACAGCTGCATAAGCAGCGGGTTATTGATTGTAAGCCCAAAGATTTTACTCTCGCAGTTGCGAGACTTTTAGAGCTCGGGGTCATTGACCAGCCGGTGGATATACTCCACCCAGATGTGTGGGACAAATGCTCCCATGCTTTATGTGACGAAACGATGTCTACTGGTAATGGGAAAAATCTGAAAGCGTGGGGGAAAGTCATCCAGGCTCTCAAAAAAGCTAGACAAGAGCAAGAGACCTGGAATGCTGCCAGGGATTGTCTGTTAACCACCCTGTGGGTAGGAAATGGGGCGACTACGCAAACCTCGCGCCCCCCGGTTGAAGAGGGTTCCGCCTGACGTGCGGAATTAGACTCTATAACTCGGAAGTTATAAAGTAGGTATGTTTATTGCGCGCAGATGCACGGGGGATCGCTCCTCCACAAGCGTGCATACCCGAAGTGACGAACCATCCCACATTTATACAATGAAACAAATGAATATTCAATTAACATCTATACATATTCGTTACCTAAACCCCGCTTCGTATGTTAATTAGCTTATCAGTCCGTTGCCTGGAATGTGGTGGTCTTGCAGGTTTGTAGGTGATTCATGTCCTTGTGACCATCCCATCTTATCCAGCAAGGAGACTTAGCACTCCCTCCCTCTAGATAGCATTGGAATATCACTCATCCTTTTCTCATTCTTTTTTAAAATAGCCCCTTTGTTAGAGGAAGAAGGGCAGGCGTCTCCCCGTCTCCCCTTTGTTAGAGGAAGAAGGGCAGGCGTCTCCTCAAAACTGTAGTTGTCTCCTCAGAGGCTGTGTGCCTATGTGACCAGACACCGCACCCATGACTAGTCACCATACCCACATTCCTGGGCAGACATACACAATCACAGTCGGTGTCCATTGTCCCCATTTCACACTATTTCTCCATATCACAGCCACCGAACACCTCAACAGGCTCAATGCCTGCCTAGCGGGGCCCCCCACCATCACCCTGGCCTGGCAGGGCAGCTACCAAACCCCCCCGACGGACTCGATGCCGCTCTAGCGGGACCCCCACCGTCACATTCACCCGGCAGTTCAGCCACCGAAGAGCCTTGACATGCTCGATGCCGGCCAGCGGGGCCCCCACCGTCGCATTCACCCAGCAGTTCAGCCACCGAACCCCCCCGACGGGATCGAAGCCGCCCGAGCGGGGCTACCCACCACCGCCCTGACCCGGCAGGACAGCCACCGAACCCCCCCGACGGGATCGATGCCCGCCTAGAGGGGCCCCCCATTGTCACCCTGACCACTGCCACCCTCACCCAGCAGGGCGGCCACCGAACCCCCTCGATGGGCTCGATGCCCGCCCAGCGGGGCCCCCCACCGCCGCTCTGGCTCTCTCCTCTCTCTAATGCCTGAGCAGCCCAGTATTTTGAGCAGCACACAGAATAAGCTTTCTTAGTAGAAAATGATACCAAGTTAGTCTGGTCAAAGATAGGCACAAGAAGCATTACTGACAAACCCCGTTACCCGTACCCTTACGGCATGCTGGCTAGGCCAACAGATCTTGAAAACACGCACCTGTAGCAGTCCTGAAAGGCAGCGAAACCAGCATCTCAGCTCTGTGGATAGAACCCAGCTGCAGATGATATTGCACAGGACAATTAAGGTAGAAGTTGATTATGCACCAGCTTAATTTTTTCTCCAGCAACTGCTTTACAAGCAGGGTCTTGTCCCATAGGAGGCACAAGGTGTCAGACTCCACATTTGCTGCGGGCTGACGTGCCCAGCACATCTGCAGCTGGGTCACAGCTGCCTGCGTCTCTCACCCACCCAAAACCCTTGCAGAGGGAAATGGAAGGGCACTGAGCATCCAGCCGGTACCTTCAGCCCTCGGCACCCTCTGTCACTAAAGAAAAAAAAGAACAGGCCAAGGACAATTATGCCCTGGCACCAGGACCTTCTTCCTAGAGGCAGCCCTCAGCTGAACTGCTGAGAAACAAGTACCTACAGTTTCCCTTTAGCACAGCCTCAAGGCAGATGCCTTCTTGTAACCCTCCTCCCTGGCTGCCACTCCCACCTTTTTAATTAGGTTCTAATTTCTCCCAGAAAGGCTCACAATAACTTGCTGGGCTGCACACCAGAAGATGGCTTCAGTTTCATTTCCCTAGGACTAGAAGACAGAAATTTCAAACCCTCTTTGGAAACTTTTCCTTTCCTGTCTGGTCCCCCCAGCACTGAGAACTCCTTTTACAAATGATAGCTCGTGAAAGATACACCTGGGATTAACTACCCTCCCCGGCAGTTAAACGCTTGCCCTTTGCAATCCTTTTTAGAGAAATCAGCAGTCGGGGGGGCGTGGAGTGGGGATTCCACTGCCGGCTTGCTTTTCCTTCTCTTGCCTGCTCACAGGGGCGGGAAGAGGCTCCTGAGCCGCCCCCCCCCTCCCCCAGCATCTACATCAGGTAGTTCTTCTGATTATATGGAAGTGAATGCAACAGCTACAAACCTGCAAGTTGTGATATGTTTGACAGTGATAAATGTTAATGGGAGTCGAGCAGTCAGGTAAAGCCTATTCAAACAAAACGTGCGTTACTGCAGTACTCCAAAACCCGATCAGGATGATGAAGTGGAGCCCATTGTCTCGTATGTGGGAACTGCATAGGTGGTAAGCGATGACTGAGGAGGCTTTAGGTGTAATGGTGGAGAGGTTGGTGTGATGTCATAACGCAAGGGGGTCACTTCATCCTTGAATCTATGTATAGTAACGAAGAGGAACTGAGACATTATTTCACGTCATTAATGAGACAGATGCTGGAATATTATGCTTAGTTCAGTTCTCAGAATCTTAATTCTTGGAAAACGGTATGTAACCCAGAGAAGGAGCATAAAAGTTGAGCTTGGGAAAACAGGTTGTACAACGCAAGAGTTTCAAATTGGTGTCCTTCAAGTTTGCCTGTAAGGTAAGAGATCATCTTAAGTTAGTTGGTGTAATATTTTATAAATTGATTTTAACAGGAACTGACATTTATGCAGAAGACATATGTGAAGAACCTATTGCTGAACACTAAAACCATTCACATTTTTAAAAAAAAGTGAAACTGAGGTCTATGTGAAGGCAGTTAGCCACTGAAACAACTTCTAAAAGAAGTAGAACATTTGTCCCCTTTGCTTTTGCCTCAAAACTGGATTCATTTCTAGGTGGCGTATTCAGGTCTAAATTCAGCCCAAGTTACAGGTCTCTGAACTACAGTGCAGAGAACCCCTCCATAGGCAGCATTCTCAAACGAGAAATAAATGCACGTATGATTTTGTTACATATACAAACACATAGCATTAGGCATTATATGTTGGCGATGTGGTAATGTGATGGCTATTTAACAATGATCCTTGCTCATCAGGAGAAACAGGATTTCTCTTGTTTGGAGATAGACGCAGCTTTGATGTCAACCCATTTCTTCAGCCAGCTTACATTTTTCTGGACTCTCCAACTTCAGCCACGGCAATTAATCTAAAAAGTAAGCATCATATCTTTCCCTTTTCACCTACGCAAATACGATTTTTAAAAAACACAGAAATGACCAAAGGAAAGCGAAGCCAGATACCGTTAATGATATTCACAGAGGGGGAACGTATCACTTAGTCCTCGGAGCAGACTAGTGGACAGAAACAGCAACCAGTTGTTACCAGTATTTATCTCAGTTAGTGCTAGCCGAGTGGAAGGCCTCATTCTGTAAGAGTACTTGGTGATACCGAGGGTGTGCTAAATGGCCTTTTTGCTTCCTCCTTTCAGCCAATTCAGTCACCGTAATTCAGAAAAACCTGCTCAGCTGTTTTTCTTTCTTAGCATTTGTTGGTTTTGATGCCATCCCTATAATAAACTGTGCAGTGTTAGATAGATCGGTTGCAGTATCCATTTTTTCCGCTAGATGGCAGCAGCGCTCCAGCCAGGCGAAGGGCCCCATCCCAACCAGGGGCAGCGCATGCGCAGAACGGGCGTGGCGCCTCGGGGCGGGGCTTCCGGCCGCGCACGCGGCCCCGGGAGGCGGGGTCATGGCCGGCCCGCGTGGCGCCGGGAGCCGGGAGCCTTTCGGGCCGGGAGGTGCGGCGGCGCCGGGTGAGCGGGCGGGCTGCGGGCGGCTGGGGGCCGGGGGGCGAGCCCGGGGGCGGCCGTTGGGGGGACGTGGCGGGCTGGCGCTCGGCCGCGCAGGGAGTGCCCGGTGCCGGCGGTGGGCAGGCTGAGGCGGGCGGCCCGGCCCGGGCCCGGCGGGGCTGCCGGCGGTTCTCTTCTCCCCGGCAGTGGCGGCGGTCAGCGGGCTGCTCGCGGTGCTGACTTTTTTTTTTTTTCTCGGAGCTGCACCGCTGCCTCAGCGAGGAGGCGAGGAGCAGCGGCGGGGCGGCCCCGGTGCTCCCTTGTGGCGGCGGGGCCCGGGAGGGGGGTCGGCCCGCGGCGCCCTGCCGCCCCCGCCCGCCGCCTCCGGGTGCCCGGGCAGCCGCCGCAGCTCTGCGCGGGGATTTGTCTTTCCCCCAGCCGCTGGCTGGGCCGTGGCAGCGGGCTGGGGCCGCAGGGGCCGCATCGGGGCCCGCGGTAACGCTGCGGCGGGGGTCGGCTCAGGAGCCTCCTCAGCCCCTGCGAGGGGCAAGGGGAGGAAAAGCCGGCGGTGGGCTCCGCCCCCCCCCTCCCCATTGTTGTTTTTTCTAAAAAGTATTACAGACGGCAAGCGCTTAGCTACCGGGGAGGGTCGGGCGGCAGCAGCTCAGGGGTCTCGCTGATCCCGTGTTGTGACAGTCAGCCCCTGGGCCGGAGCAGCCGAGGGGAAGAGGCCTTTGGATTTGCTTCCCGGTGAAACGGGGGTCTTTCGTTTTTCCTTTGTACCCAGGTTCGTCTGGAATCATACGTTGACAGATCAAGGGGAGCTAAACCGAAGATCCATCTAGTTGTTACTTTTCCACGCGTGCCTTGCGCTTGCAAGTCGGACTGCAGACTGCGGAGGGATAACTTACAACTTTGGCACTTGCCCAGGGCCCGCGAGGCTCCGTGTGCCCGCTGCTGCTGAGTGCTGCGCTGCTGCTCGGGCAACAGCCGGGGAGGAATTGTTGGTCCCACATGCTTACGCAACCAGGCCCGCTGGGCGCTTAAACCAGCGCGTCCGGTCGGGCAGTGTTATTTTTCTAGATTGTAAATGAGCCCGAGGCGTAAACCCACTTACATTTCTGTATGGCGGTGTACTTTGTCAGAGAGCTTAGTCGCACTGACGGAGCTGGCACAGGGTTCCCTTGGGACTCCAGATTTGACCGTCTCATTGAGAGGCTCCAGAGCCTGCTTGGGAAGTCACTTGGCAAGGCACAGCTTTGCCGTGAATTTTGTACTTGAATTCTGACTGTAACACCAATGCCACGTCTTAGCCTTTCTCCAGCAGTTATAAAAGCAGAATGAGCGTTAAGAATCAGATTACCTTTTAACTAAATTCAAAACAAAGTTGCGGGATGAAGTGACTGGAAGTCCTGCAAGTCTGACGTGGGTATCGCGGCTGTGCATGTTATCTGCCTGTCTACCGATCGTTCCTGCCTCTTGTTCTGCTGGGGTAATTCCTCTGGGTAATGCGTCGGGCTCTGAATGTAGTGCATCTTGACTTCCTCCTGACCCCCCGAGATGTCATCAGTCTTTGCCTTCCTCACGTTTCACAGGGCGTGGGAAGGCCGGAGAGGCTGGAAGCCTTGGCTGTTGTGTGTGGCGAAGCTGTCAGCCTTCTAAGAGAGCACGTAGCCAGCAAGTGCATCGTGGTGCTTCAGCACCGAGCCGATACGACAGACCTCAGTGTTTTTTGTGAAAAGGGATCGCGAGGAAATGTGCTGATGTTGAAGGGGGAGAGGTGGTGGGGGAAGAGGTAGGAGGCAGCTTTCAACCAATTTTAGGCTTAACTCCTGTGTTCCTGAGAATGGTTCTGGGCTTTGAGGGGTTTGCTTTTGGCTTTTTGCCTTAAGCACGTCTACCTTTCAGGGTAACGCTTTCTTGGAAGTTGGAAACTGTCCTTCTTGAACACCAAACCAAACCCCATACCTGGGAGGGCCGTTTAGGGTGCTGCACCGTGGGGTTTTTTCCCTGTCGGTCACTTGACACTAGCTGTACGTGCTCCCCCGGTTTGGCACGTTCTTACCCTGCTGGCTGAAAGATTCTGTCTTTTCACTTCCTCGGCTTGCCACAGGCCGTAACAAATGTGTGTTCATAGACCGCTTTCCTTGCTCGCTGCTTTCAGATTTGAGCGTCGATGCCATGGACGGAGCAGGAGAGCCTCAGCAGGACATCGAGCACAAGCCGTTTAAACAGCGCTTGGATAAAGCTGCCAATCATGTGACTCCAGAAGCAGAGAGACACGGTAAGATGCTATTCTGCCATTCTTGGATGGATGCTCTCACAGCCTTTCCATCACTGTATGCCTGCTATGAGGTTCATGGGAACAAGGGACGGCTGAATTCACAGCGTTGTAAACACCACAAACTCTTGAAGAGTTTACAGGACACAAATCTATTACACTGGTAGATCAGACAAGGTCCTGTGTATGTGTATATACGTTATACTCGGTACTTTTGTGAGGCAAGTCTTTGCCTGGTCCCTCTGAAATTGGGACAAGGACTCATTGATGCGTTTCAGGAGCAAAGCTGCTGAGTGAACAGGCTTTTCCTACTAGAAATCAAGCAGCTGCTCTGGCAAAACTTGACTTTGGTTGCATTTTTAAATCCTAGGAGGCCGACAATGGGACGAGCTGGTTAGAGGAAAGAGCCTCTCTCCAGGGAAAGCTCCGCTGACTTGACCCTTAAGCCTAAACTTGTGTCTTACTACGTTTGCTTTGTGTGTGTTAATGCATACCCGATTCATAGATTTCAGTTGATTTATCAGTTACGAGTTGGAGTAAGTGGTCCTTGGCTACATAAACCTCTCCTCCGTATTTTTTGACATGTTACGGCTTACTGTTCTACTTCAATACAAACCGGGAACGATTCTGGTAGCGTTGCAGTCTAACGGTAATCTGCAAGACTTTGTCTTTCTAAAACGTGAGGTCCTTGTTACCTGTGCTGGGAGATGGTGTAGTTCTGTGTATTGGCATGAACTAAAGTTGCTGATTTGTTGTAACTCAGATTTAGCTTTTCTGTTCTTAAAGCTGAAAGGCTAAACTAAGCCAAGAGCTGAGCAGTGGGTAGGTACGAGACCTTCTGGTGTCACAGAAGTGAGGTGATAGCGTTCTTACCATTGTGTCACTTAGCAGCCTTTCTGTATTCAGAGGCTGTGGCGTGACAAATGTAACGTCTGGGGTCAAACCCCACTTTTTTGTACCCAATTCTCTGTTTCCACATACGGGCCTCCTGCCTTACTTGTGTCGCCAGCCTCCACTGGGATTACTCGGTCTGAACCGGTTGCTCTCGCTCATTATATTATCAACGGAGAGGAAGAGAAACTTGCAGGGAGCAAAGTGTCTCATCCAGGAGAGGCTTTTTGAAAGCGATCAAATTGCGTTGCACGCAACGAGCAATTTCTTCTGCTGTCTGGAAAAAGGATACGGCGAGTTTGATTTCCACCACGTGTGTGGCAAGTGAGATTGGAAGTGTCCACCCACCTTTGTGAAACTCTCCGATTATCAGTTTCTGTTAGTAACACTTGATGTTCAGTCAGTTAATTGAACGACAACTACAGCAGTATTGTCTGGTAAAGGAAAAATCCACACAGACATGGGTACCGCCGCGCTTCAGTCACGACTCAGAGCTGGGCCACCACCCCAGCGGGTGGCAGAGAACCAGGGGATACAGCGTAGGTTATACACGCTTATCAGATCATTAGTCGATGTCTGAAGTTTTTAGGAGTTTCTTTTGGTCCTGTCGGTTCTGTGAATCCATCACCTGACCCTGTCCCAGTTGATTCACCTGCTCGGTTCCAGTCTCTGCCTGTGTTCCAGGCTCCTCCTCGGATCGTGATCTTCTTTCTGCCTGCTTTAACTCACACGCTCCTTCAAGCGCGCTTAGTCCTTGAAAGAGCAGTTCCTATTCACATGCACCAATTTTCCCAAAACCACCTGTGTTTCTGAAAGCACCTGTGGCCACAGTTGATCATCTGCTGCTTCTCTGTTCTCCCACTGATTAACTGGGCTGGGTTTTAAACCAGCCTTGGATTAGGGCTGTGCTAGGGACGGGGCCTGGTTCTGCCACTTAGCTGCTTCGGCACTTTAAATTTCTTAGTTAAAAATACATTTTATTTAACATTAACCTTAAATTTAGTAAAATATTATGGAGTAGTATGTGGAGGCTTTTCCTGATCATAGTTACATTCAAATAGTTAATAGCTTAATGATTTCTGTGGTAGGTTGCATTCTGTGCTGGGATGTCATCTCATTCATTTCCACTGGATAGCGATAGAGGATTGATTTTTTTTTATTTTTCTTTTTCTTTACTGTTTCGTTTCCTTTTAACACGGACCGAGTTTTCCAGCGCCGTGTGTCATACCTGCGTGCGAGTCGAGGACCACGTTAACAGCACGAAACTTTGCATGTGGGGTTTCGTGTGCTGCAGTTTCTTTATAGTATCCAAGCTGTGTGCAGTACCTCCGGGTGCTCTCTGAGACGACTCGACAGGCAGCTACCGATTGCATTCAGAAAGCTGTTACTGGTTGCTGGATCTCAAAAGACTCCGTGTGTTGTACAGGTGTTCTTCAAATGGCAGGAACCATGGCTTTGGCAAAGCGTAGGAATTACTAAGCCGCATTCTTCCTGACGCTATCTTTTAGTGTAGTTACAGCATCAAAACCCGTACTGGTTGAATTCTTAGTTGTACTCTCACCTTGTTTGAATGTTGTAAGCTGTAGAAAGTAAGTCTCATACAGTGGTTTAAGAATGGGTATATTTTTCTAAAATTTTTTATTTGCTTGATCATAACTACAATAAAGTGAGCTTAACGATTGATTTTCATGCCTATTTCATACTTCCTAATTAAAATCTCTTTTTTTTCTGTGGCTACTACAGATGTCTCTAAATACTCACTTCTGTCCACCTGTTACACCTCCCAATCTCAACAAAGAGGGTCCCGATAACATTTTGTCCCCTCGGTTGTGTGACTATCACCTGCCCCGGCCTTAGTTATCCAAGAAGCCGCCTTCTCGAGGCTCATAAGTGTGGCGGTGCCTAGACAGTGAGCCTTGTAGGGCTTCCGTAACCCGGCAGACTTGGTCCTGTCCTTCAGGATTTGTGAGTGGAACAGCCTGGTTTTAAGGGGCCTCTTCCCATAAGAACCCATGTTTCTGAAAATTTTAGACATGCAGTTCCTTGGCTCGCTTATTCCGAACGCCAAAGTTTACAGACCTTTCGCATTTGTTTTGGGAAAGCAAAGGTCCTGTTTGAGTTTTCTGGAGGCGTGTCTTGCCCTTTGGCAGGTTTCAGCTGTCACCAGCTCTCATCTCCTCTGTTAAGAGTCCCTCTTCAGCCTTCTGCATTTAAGAACATATTTGTGCCCCAGCTGTACGGTGGCACAAAATCATTTCCTTCACGTGTAGAACAGTTTCTGTGCGTAGAGCAGAAGTACAAGGTGGCGTTTCTAGACGTGCCTCATCACTATCAATCCTTTTTTGTCTTAGAACTGGGGAAAGAAGAAGAAAAGGTGTTCAATCCAAATGCTTTGGATGCCGATCGCTGCGAAAGCTGTTACGGGGCAGAGTCAGAGGACATTCGGTAACCTTTACATCTTCTTAGTGCTTGAATCGATACAGTTAATGTGGCGTACGTGTCGGAATTTTTTTTCCAAAATGTCTGTGAAGGTCCGTGCAGTGAAATCCTCCTGAGCACCTGTTCAGAGAATGGTGAGAGCTGTTGTGTTTTAGTACGCCTGTGCTGCGCTCACGGTTGTTAAGAGCGTGCACAGTTAGGTTGTCTGTTTTGTCTGCGTGCCTGTTTAAGGGCAGTAGCACAAAGATTGTATCTTAGCAAACGGAACCTTTTCTGGGATTACTCGGTTTCCAGAGGGGAGCTGTGTAAATTATTTCACTGTTCTGTGAGCTGTCTCGGAATAAAACCCAGATATGGCTTTGCCTTCTCGCTTCTGCTGCAGGCTTTGCATCCTTATGGGAGCAAAGACCAGACACCCATCACTCAGATAAACGATGGGTGTCGTTCGGTCCCGTGGGTCCTGCCAGGGTGACAGCCCATGATTTCTCAGGAGCCTTCTTTATCCAAGAGTAGTGAATCCAGGCTGGTTATTCTCTTATCTTGACGGTGAAGGTTGTCAGCAGCACCTGATAGGGTCCTTCCCACTTCTCTTCCAAAGGTTTCCCTGAAAATGTCTTTATATACACATAGTCACCAGATTTAAAGGAACGGACTGGTTGATCCAACCCTCTGGCCCTTGTTCCCAATACTTGTTTATTTATAACTTTTAATTCTCCCTGGAGGGTCTTCACATATTCACACAAATACCCCTCCCCTAACTGCCTTAAATCTTCTCTGGCAAATTGTAACTGGTACGGTCTCCCATATCATACTTCAAAAGGGCTCAAATTCTCCTTTGTTCTCGGTTCAGTTCGTATTCTTAATAATGCCAAGGGAAGAGACTGCGGCCAAGTTAGATTTGTCTCTTGTCCCATTTTCACTATCTGTTGTTCAATTAAATGGTTTATTTCTCCACTTGCTTGAGGCCCGTAAGGGGTGTGTAATTGCCAATCTATTCCCAATACCGTAATCACTCGTATTATTTTGGCACAAAAATGTGAGCCTCTATCAGAAGAGATTGTTGCCGGAACCCCAAAGTGGGGATAATTTCATTCAACGATCCCTTCGTTACCTCTCTTGTTTTATTTGTTCGACAAGGGAAAGTTTCTGGCCAACCTGAAAACGTATCAGTCACAACGAATAAATACCGGTACCCCCCTTTTCTTGGGAGTTCGGAAAAATCAACTTGCCACTGTTGTCCTGGATAATTTCCTCTACTAATGTTCCCTAGTTTTATTCTGTTTGCTACATCGGGATTAATACATTGTTTTATTACAGTGTATAAGTTTCACCCTATCAATTTCTGATTTAGACTTTTCTATAACATACCAGCTCCCCAGTGAGTCTTATTATGTTCTGTTAGGGCTGTGGTCCATATTAAATTGGGCGGTACCACTATACGGCCATCTGCCAAATAAGCCCACTTATTTAATTTTATTTTACCATTCATGTCCTGAATTAGCTTTAGGTCTCCTTTAGAACAGTTTGGCTCCTCACCTGTACTTAGAGTTTGGATTTTACCGTCTGGTATTAAGTGTAATTCCTCCTTTCCTACTTTCTCTGCTGCTCATCTAGCCTCATGGTCGGCCAGCTGGTTTCCAATTTCCAAACCAGTGCCTCAATGGGCCATCTTATGTTCTTCCTTCCTGGATGACCTTCTTATAACAGAAGGGGCCATTCCTCACATCAAGGTCTGGCATGGCATATGTTCCCACTGCTCAACGCCTACTGGGTTGCAGCCAACAGCGGAGCTCAAGATCCTTCTTGGTGGCAAACACCGAGGCCAACCCAGTCTTGCCCTTGACTATGGTAGGAGGCACCTGACCAACCTTATTCCTTGTGCTTCGTTGTCAATGCAGAGTTTCATCTGCACATCCCATAACAAGTCACTGTCATGGCAAAACACACAGATTTACATTAGTAGAACTACTACAGAGTGTATTTTATTTCACTTTTTCTGCCAATATCCCCACAGCCTTGCTGACCAAGGGATATTGTTTTTATCTGAACTGGGCAAGCCTCCCCCTTATCATTTTTACTGTAACAGGTAAAGCGTTTTTCACCTTTCCTGGAATTTATTTTCAGATACACCTGGTTAAAAATTTCTTTTACTTCAGGGAGATCCTCTTTTCCTCTTTTCTGTTGAATTAAAGATAAGCTCAATATTTCAATTACTTGATCATATTTAACTTTTAATTTCATTTCCCCTTCTTTAAAAGTCTAGATGTTCTAATAAATCTCATCCCAACAAAGATTTTGGTGAATTTGGCATTCTTATTTGTGTTTTTTAGTTTGTACTTTAAAGGTTTCAGGATGTTTTCCTGGTGGCCAGCAGCTCCCACAACTGTAACAATTTTTTTTATTTTTTTTTTTACTGAAGTTTAACAAATAAGTTGGTTTTGTATTCACTAAAATTCCACCTCATACCCATTCCCTGCCCTAAAAGGGGCTGTTACCGGTCCTGTTGTACTGCAAATGCTGCAGCAGTTGGGGTGACATTGTCAGGTCCCTCTGCTCAATTATCAGCAATAGCAACCCCCTCCTCCCCACCATCAGAAGGGTTCAGGGCAGGAGATGCTCTTCCTGCTCTGCAGGTTACACAAGCCTGCCTCTGCAGCAGCACTTCTGTTTTAACTCTTTCTTACCCTGAATGCAAATCTGCTTCTTGTTGCTTTAAGTCTGTGTTATTACATATCAGCCTTCGCAGGCAAATAGCAAACACCCTGCCATGCATCCAGCATGACTCAGTCACACCTTCGAGGGGGTACGGGGGTTTGTACAAACTCACCTCAATACTTTAACACCTTCATAAGGTCTTTGATTCTCCACCCACCCCTGCCTCAGGTTTTACATACATCAGTACAAGTTTTTATATCTTACAACGTGTCTCATTCTGGTTGCTCCACAGAAGGAACCGCAACCTGAGCTTTTAAACACAAAAATTTCAACAAGAACAATTTTCTAGTTTAGGTCTCAGGGGTTTTTTCCTATCCTTTTCTAGAGCCATAATCAAAGATCAGGTGATGTTAATCCCGCACTCTTTCTAGTGCTAGTACCATAGGATCCCAAGGGGGTACTAATCCACAGTCCTTTTGCCACTCGGGTTTGTCCTGGAGGACGAAGAACATGTCTGCATATGATACTTCGTCCCATTTTCCCTCTCTTCTCAGAAACAACATTAATGGCAGGAGAGTGTTATAACCTAATGTTCCTCCCTCCTGAGGCCATTTCGCATCACTCCAATTTATACAAAGGCCACCACTGATTACAATATTTAATCAATTTCCTTCTATTTTCGGTGCCACCCTGTCCTACGATATCCCTCCAATGTTTTAATATACAACTCAAGGGCGATTTTTCACAGGGCTTACTCCTTCCATTTCCCATTTTGCAATTTTAATTACTTTGTTTTTCGCTGGCTGCCTTAGCCACCCAAGGTCAGAAATGCGGATAGAGCTCCTTACTTGTTTTGCACTCAAACACATGTCTCAAGCACTCTTGCACTCACACTCAGTCAAAATAATTAAGCTATACACGGAAAATCAAAATGCGCATCTCAATCACACCATTCACACTCTCCGGGCAGCCCGCAGTCACACAAGCAGTATGTTATACGGTACCGTGCACTTATGTACAACTTTTAGGAACACTGACAGTTCACAAAGTATGCATTTCAATGAACAATTGCCAAAAAATAAACAACAAACAAAACCCAAATTTTTCCTGGTCTTAAGCAGAGTGTTAAGTTTTCCGCTATTTGCCACGAATTACCAGAATATTATTATTTTTCAACATAGATTTCATAACTCCAAGTTTTGAACATGTAACAAGACAACACATAGAACAAACAAGACACAGAGCGCTATTTCAGTTGTTACATTCTAGGAATTCCCCAATTCTTAAGACAACCTTCGGGAAGTATTTAGCTTCCTTTTTCCTACGCAAAAGTTTCCCTTTTACTTTTGCTGTGAGGTCCCTCTTGTTCCTGTGAGATTCCGCCTTATTCCGTCCCGCCCCCTGCTTTCCGTTACGAGGCCTCCGGGCTGTTAGGAATGGCAGTAACCTCGGGTTTGCTCGATCTGCCCTCAAGATCGCTAGCGGCCACCCCTTGGTCAGCAAACCCCCTCCCAAGGTACCTTTCCTCCTGGGGACTACGCTGCGCGCCGGACGTCTCCGTGCATCTCACCAGCCGCCCCGTTACTAAACATACCGGTTTATGCGTGGATCCAGGGGTTTCTCTTCTGCTCCCGGGTGAACAGCTGAGAAGAGGAGGCTCCTCCGAGGAAATCTCCCGGGGCGCGCCTAGGAGCGTCCGCTCCGCAGCTGGTCCCTCAGCCGAGCAGAAATCCTCCTGCCTGGCTCGCCAAAACTGACGTGCGGAATTAGACTCTATAACTCGGAAGTTATAAAGTAGGTATGTTTATTGCACGCAGATGCACAGGGGATCGCTCCTCCACAAGCGTGCATACCCGAAGTGACGAACCATCCCACATTTATACAATGAAACAAATGAATATTCAATTAACATCTATACATATTCGTTACCTAAACCCCGCTTCGTATGTTAATTAGCTTATCAGTCCGTTGCCTGGAATGTGGTGGTCTTGCAGGTTTGTAGGTGATTCATGTCCTTGTGACCATCCTATCTTCTCCAGCAAGGAGACTTAGCACTCCCTCCCTCTAGATAGCATTGGAATATCTCTCATCCTTTTCTCATTCTTTTTTAAATAGCCCCTTTGTTAGAGAAAGAAGAGCAGGCGTCTCCCGGTTTCCCCTTTGTTAGAGGAAGAAGGGCAGGCGTCTCCTCAAAACTGTAGGCGTCTCCTCAGAGCTGTGTGCCTATGTGACCAGACACCGCACCCATGACTAGTCACCATACCCACATTCCTTGAGCAGACATATACAATCACAATCGATGTCCATTGTCCCCATTTCACACTATTTCTCCATATCACTCTCACCTGCACAGCTGAGTTTCCATTGCCACCAAGCGGAGCCACAGAAAAGTGGCAGCAGAGATTCAGGCAAGCACAGAGCCAAGCAGGAAACTCCTGCCATGAACATATGGACAGGGCCTGAGAGGCAAGTCTCCAAGTACGGTCCAGCTGATAAGCGGGGATGTGCTGGAGCTTGTAGGCAATAAACCTTGGGAGGACGGCCATAAAACCTTGGCAGGATGGCTACAAACCTCGGGAGGACAAGGCATGTGAATAGGTAACAACTGACAGGAGGAGTCAGGCTGAGTAAAGATCAGGGAATGAGGAACAGATGGCCCAAAAGAGAAGTAACAACTTTGTGCTGATTGATGACTGTTGAAACTTACTTAAAGCGTTCTTTGTTTGTAGTTAACCAATGAGGGATTGCCTAGTATGTAATGTGTAGTTTAAAGAACCAATCTGTTTAAAGCGCGCGGCCTCTGATAACGTATATAAACTTGTGATTGTATACAATAAATCGACATTTGCTTGCATCAAGCAGCGTCCCGTCTCTCATCGCGGCAGTTGGAGCCCTGCCCCTGTTTCCCTGCAGGCTGTAGGCACCATCTCGCTGCCCTGCCTTGCTCTCACCCCAACATTGCCATGGGCTGGCTGATCCAGGCTCCCTCTGGCTGAGCTCTTGCACCGCAGCAGGACCCCTGGAGTGACAGTTCTTCCTCCCGATAGTCACTCTCCACCATCAGAGCTTGCCTTTGTCACATTTTTTCCTCTCTTGAGATTTTTCCCACTGCCCAGCAAAGCTTTACCATCTCAGAAACTACGCTTCAAGCAGGGAACCCAACCTGGTAGGGGTTTTTTTTGTGGTCTTTCCTCTCAAAAAAGTGAAGTCACCTCCACATGGTCTTCCAAACCACATGGCTGCTGCTGGCCTTTCAGCTTTTTCCAGAGACATGACCAAGCCCTGTGCCTGCTGCTGTCCTGTCATGTCCACAGGCAAAATGGACATGACAAGCCCTATCCCAGCCCTTCTCCTGGATGGGGCCTATGGGGTCCCTTGGCAGAGGGACTGTCCCAGCCACGTTCCTGATGCTGGCCTGTCACCTCCAGAGGCAGAACTGACCTCACAGGCCCCTCACAGCCAGGCACGTCCTCCTGCATGAGGAGTTCCTGAGACCCAGGTGCCCTCCTAATACCAGACCCCTCCATCACCCTCCTTTTGTCCAGGGGTGTGACCACCGAAAAACAAGTTTGTTTTTCTCAGATTTATCAAATACCTTTCCCGCAATCCATTTGAGTGGAGAAACATTCTTCAGATGAGCTCCTCTATTTGTGTTGACACATTCTATAGATGCTCTTATATCTCTATGGTTTGTTTTTTGGTTGGACTGACCTTTAACTGCGCAGCTGAGGCAGGGTCAGCTAGAGCAGCCTGCTCATTAACTGGTCTAGGTAGGCTTCCAATACCATAGAAGCACAGAAACAGAATCATTGAGGTTGGAAAGGACCTTAAAGATCATCACATCCAACCGTAACCTGAGTATCAGTAAATCATCACTGAACCATGTCCCTAAGCGCTGCAACTGTGTATTTCTGAAACACCTCCAGGGCTGGTGATTCCCCCAGCTCCCTGGGAAGCCTGTTCCAATGCTTGACCACCCTTGCAGTGAAGATGTTTTTCCTCATATCCAATCTGAACCTGTCCTGGTGTAACTTGAGGCTCTTGCCTCTTGTCCTGTCACTTGTTATCTGGCAGAAGAGACTTACCCCCACTCATCTACAACCTCCTTTCAGGTACTTCTAGAGGGCATAAAGGTCTCCCTGAGGCCTCGCCTGCTCTAGACTGAACAAGCCAAGTCCTCTCAGACCCTCTTCACCCAAGCAAGGCTCCAGACCCTTCACCAGCCTTGTTGCCCTTCTCTGGATACACTCCAGCACCTCAACGTTTCTCTTGAACTGAATGGCCCAAACCACAAACGCTTTGTTTGACGTGTGGCCTCAGCAGTGCCGAGTACAGGGGGTCCATCACTGCCCTGGTGCTGCTGGCCACACTGTTTCTGATACCAGACACGATGCTGTTGGCCTTCTTGGTCATCTGCACACAACTGCTGGCTCAGGCTCAATCATCTGTCAATCCTCACCCTCAGGGTACTTCCCCAGCAGGCAGCCTTCCAGCCACTCTGCCCCAAGCCTGTAGAGTTATGTGGGGGTGTGGTGAGCCATGTGCAGAACTGGCACTCCTCCTGGATGAACTTCATACAACTGGACTCAGCTGAACACTCCAACCTGTGCAGACCCCTCTGCAGAGCCTTCCTGCCCTCAAGGAGATCAGCACTTCCACCCCACTTGATGTTGTATGCAAACTCACTGAGGGTGCACTCAATCCAGACCATTGATAAAGTTCTGAAGTAGGACTGGCCTCAACACTGAGCCCATGGATCACCAGTAATTATGGGTCGTCACGTGGGTGTCACTCCATTTACTACCCCTCTTGGGGCTTGGCTGTCCAGCCAGCTTTAACCCAGCGTGGAGAACACCCACTGAAGCCATGAGCAGCCAGGTTCTCCAGGAGAATGCAGTGGGAGATGTTGTCCAAGGCTTTTTTAAGGTCCAGGTAGAGAACACCCCCAGGCTTTCCCTCATCCGCTAGGCAGGCCACCTTGTCACAAAATGAGATCAGATTCATCAAGCAGGCCCTGCCTTTCATAGATCTGTGCTAGCTCATCCTGACCTCCTGGTTGTCCTGTGCTTGCTGTTGGCTGTTGTTCAGGATGATCAGCTCCACAACCTTCCTGGCACTACGATCAGGTTGACAGTCCTAGGAACCTCTTTTCTACGTTTCTTGCAGGTGGGCACCACTTTGACTAACCCCCAGGCTTCTGGTGCCTCCCCAGTATAGCCAGGAGTCTTGATAGTCACCCCTGGGGTAACGCATTTAGAGAAACAGACCAACGGTTTTCACAGTGTTCCTGGATCACGGCATGTCCATAGCCAAGGACACTTTCCAAAGCACTTTGTCCTCCCTGGACATGAGGTTCACCTGCACCACATGTCCTCTGGGGCTGCAGAGGCAACACAGACAGACATGTCCTCTCCTGCCAGCACTGCACAGTCCAGCCCTTTGTCCCTCTGGTCTTGAGGACAGCTGGGTTTCCTCTCCTTAGGGACATTGCATTTCACCGTTACAGTGCCACCTGCCAACCACCCCAGTATGCTCTGCAGCAAAATTTAGCATGCATTGGACTTTGGGCACTTGGTACCCGCTATTTTTGTTACATGTTTGATCTTGGCCCTGGTGCCACAGCTGAGGTCCAACAGCTGAGGTCCAACGCGTCCCTTCTCTGCCATAAAGAACCTAAATCAGGGAGAGCAAGGGGCCAAACTCTTACTTAACCAGCCTGAGGAAGCCTTTAGGATCAATGACCTCACGTCTTACTGCGGACTTTTCTGACCCCGTGGGTTTACATGGCAAGGGTTTGGGAGCGGTCATGGGGTTTGTAGGGCTGACAAAGGTGAGAAGAGGTCAAGAGTTGGCCCCATGGCCAAGAAAGCCACATTCAGCTGGCTCTGAAACGGACCTGCTACCTCCCTGAGCTCATAAGTAATCCTAGCTGTGAATTCTCTCTGTGAAAAACCAATGCAAGAAAGGACATAAGACAGTGTGCAGCATTTGTAAGAGAAAGGCGTGAGAAACAAGGCACAGGAACAGCCCTACAAACACCAAGTGAGTGAAGAAGGAGGGGGGCAGTGAGGGAGAGGCTTGCTGGGCTCATGGAAGCCAACGGTCAACCCACTGACCGTGACGGTCACAGGTCAGCACAGGGACAATGTTCCTTTAGGTGTCTGTAGGTTCTTTACATCAGCATTTTAGCACCACTGCCAGATGGGCCAACAGCTGTGATGCTCAGCTGGATCTGAAACCCTGTGTCACCCCTGTCCACCTTGGCTCCAGCAGCAAAGGAATGATGGAGTCTCATCTCCCAGGGGCAGTGAGGCAGGAGAGCAGCGGACTGCAGGTGCCGGGACTCAGGGTGGCAGGCTGTGGCCAGTGCTGGGAACTTTCACTGGGCAGTATCACTCAAGGGAGAAGAATTCAGTGCAAGTGGTCACAAGGAGGCCATGAGGCCCCAGGGCCAGAGGACAACTCGCCTTCTCATAGGCCTTGGTGGCAGAAACAATGGCCGTACGCAAGGGGACAAGCCTTGGGTTCTCTTGGTGACTTCCAGCCTTGCCCGTGCCCTTTGCCTTCCATCTCACGCTGTCCTACGCTGTCCCACGGCTGCTGCTTTTCCCCGGCAGGCTGCAGGCACCCATCTGGCTTCCCCACCTTGCTCTCACCCTGCCCTTGCCACACATGCACCGATGTCTGCCCACCCTCACACGCTGTTCCTGCAAACACACACACATGGACTGATCTCACACTCCTTCTGGACGACGTCTCCCACCACAGCACAAGCCCTTGAGTGACATTTCCTCCTCCTGACCTCCAGTCTCCACTTTCCCAGCTGCACTGGGTGGCAGTGCTTCTCCCTCCTGCTCTTCCCTACCTCCAAGGAAAGCTCCACCACCTGGGAAACCACCCTTCAGGCGGGCATCCCGACCCGTCACCCTCCTGGTGGCCTTTCCCCTGACCATGCCACGGCCTCACCGCGCTCTTCCAAGGCTGCGAGCCTTTCAGCTTCTCGCATAGACACGAGCAAGCGGTGTGCCTGCTGCTGTGCTGCCATGTTCTCAGGCAGCAGCGATGTGACACGCAAGAAAGAAGCCCCTCGGTGGAGTGAGCCCAGGTCCTTAGGCAGAGGGGATCTCACAGCCCATGTGCCACCCAGGGGCCTTCTGCTGGCCTGCCCGAGACACTGGACAGATGGAGCTTAACAGCACATGTCCCAGCCATGAGTCAGGGGCTGCCCTACGCGCTGTTTCCGGCAGAGGTGACCTCACCGCCCCTTTCCCAGGCACATTGCTGCTGTTGGGCTGTCCCCTCCGCAGGCAGAACTGGCCTCACTGCCCCCGTCACAGCCATTGGCTTCCTGCTGGAATGTGAGTCCCTGAGACACAACTGACCGCGAGATACCGTCCGCAGCCGTCACCCTCCCCGTGGCCAGATAAAGGGAAGCTTCTCTCAGCCAATTTATCTCATGGATTTCCTACCTATTATTTTGGGTGGAAGAACAGTCCTCAGGGGAACTGCTCTGTTTCTACTGGACCCTGTTTTGTCTCTGCTTCTGCGCCTCTGTTTTCCCTTCTTCCCCCTGCTATCCCATCCCAACTGAGCTCTCCAGGGAAGTGAGTCAATGAGTCCTAGAATATCTCAGGTTGGGAGAGGCCCCTGTAAATCCCCTTGTCCAGCTGTCCTGCTGAAGGCAGGGTGAACTGGATGGCATCTCTCAAGGGCTCTGCCCACTTTGGCATCATCCACAGAAGGGTCTGAAAAGCCACTTTGTCAGCTTGTACATGGAGACAATAAAGACATTCAACACAGTTGGCCCAACTGCTTGCACTGGAAGATGTCACTAGTCAGCGTCCACCAGGAGGACTTGACCACTGCTGACATTTGGTCTTGAGCCCCTGTGGCATATGATACACCGACTCTGGGAGCGGATTGAAGGCACGTAGACACTTGAAGACACCTCAAAGGCACTTTATTAAAATCAAGCAAGCCTTTTATACCTTTGCAGGGGGCTGACGTGTCAGCCTGTAACTGTGCTCAGCAATTTTCCACTCTGGGCTCTTTTTTTATTACAGACACAGCAGCTCAGCAACTCCCTTTATCTACAAGGCCACAAGCTCTGCAGACCACTCCCTATCTTCAAGGTTCTCCTCTTGCTCCCATGGCTTCCTTCCAACAAGCATAACTGTGTCTCTCTCCCAAGGTCGGGTTTCGCTCCCTGATGCCGTTGAGCTAGCTCGAGACATAGCCACAAGCCGCCAGCCAACTTCCCACCCACAGTGTCCTCCATTTCTTCACTCCAGAAGTCACCCATCTGCCTATACAGAAAGTGCAGGAGAAAAAGTCAAACCCCTTGCAAAGGTGCAGGTACAAACCATTCCCTTCTTGCCTCAATACGTAGGGGTGCAGCAATCCCTTTGATGTCCCACAACTACCTGGAACTGGCTGCAGGAGAATTTCCACCATCATTTCCCCAGACACTACGGTGAGGATGACCAGCCTGTATTTCTCCCAATTGTCCTTCTTGCTTTTCCTGAACAAAGGCTGGATGTCTGCCTTTTGCCAGGACCCCAGAACCTCCCTGATTACTCGGATACATTTGAGGGCACTGTCCAGAAAGGGTGCCGTGATCAGACAGAGGCACTTGCATTGAGCCTGCCCAAGGCAGGTGAGATGAATCTCCCTGGGACAGTGGCCTTTGTTCCTGCAGTCACACACAGGAACGGCTGTGCCCTGGGAGGTGTCCCCACCTCAGCTGGCCTCACGCACTGCTGGCGTGGTTGAACCCCAGCCTCATGCACACAGGGGTGCTCAGAGGCACGAGCCCGTCCCTGGCACGTGCGGAGGCAGAGCACTGCAGCGGGCACAGTGACTGCCTGGCCTCCTGCTGCCCCTGCCAGAGGCTGGCAGCACCTCAGCCCGGGGGTGTCGCGCCCTGCTCGGCACCTCGCGGAGATAGCCCTCGTCATGAGCAATGGGCACGGGGACCTCGGTTCAAGGAAGCACGTTGCAGTGCTGCATTCAGGTGGTCTCCACAAATCCAGAACATTTGATGGGGGCCAGCACCGTCACAGAGTGCCCGTTGCCTGCCCCTGCCTGCACTCACAGGACTGCCACGCAGCACGGCGGTGACCAAGCTGCCAGAGCACTCAGGCCTTATACCAAGGCAGGGGGTCAGAAGGGGAGTGTGGAAGTGGAAGGAGGACAGCACTGGAGAGCCAAGAGGTGGTGTTCCCTGGTAGTGCTGCCATGCCAGGAACCTTTTCCCCTCCGTCTGTGGATACAGGAACTGTCCCTGCAGCTCCAGAAAGGCCTTGGAAGAAAGAATCAAAGGAAAAATAAAATTGTTTAATGGCCCTTTGGCTTTGTTAGATGAAGAGAGTGAGCAGGGCACCTTCTGAAAAGAAAATCACAGAAGGAATCAGAATGGGGGCGACACCTTTATCAGAAATGAAATACCATGAGCAACTACAACACATTCAGAAGACAGTCTGGGTCTGTGATGAATTACATTATAAATGCTATTCAAAATTTTATTCCTTCAGAAGAAGATACAGCTATCAGTTTGCACATTGCACTCTTGAGCTCCTGGTTCCTCATGCTGTAGATGAGGGGGTTCACTGCTGGAGGCACCACCGAGTACAGAACTGCCACCACCAGGTCCAGCGATGGGGAGGAGATGGAGGGGGGTTTCAGGTAGGCAAAAGTGGCAGTGCTGAGAAAGAGGGAGACAACGGCCAGGTGAGGGAGGCACATGGAAAAGGCTTTGTGCCGCCCCTGCTCAGAGGGGATCCTCAGCACAGCCCTGAAGATCTGCATGTAAGACAGAACAATGAAAACAAAAGAGCCAAATAATAAAGAGGCACTACAAACAATTAGCCCCACTTCCCTGAGGTAGGTGTGTGAGCAGGAGAGCTTGAGGATCTGTGGGATTTCACAGAAGACCTGTCCCAGGGCATTGCCTTGGCAGAGCGGCAGTGACAGTGTATTGGCCGTGTGCAGCGCAGCATTGAGAAACCCACTGGCCCAGGCAGCTGCTGCCATGTGGACACAAGCTCTGCTACCCAGCAGGGTCCCGTAGTGCAGGGGCTGGCAGATGGCCACAAAGCGGTCATAGGCCATGATGGTGAGGAGAAAATACTCTGCTGAAAGGTAAAAGACAATCAGGAAGAGCTGTGCAGCACATCCTGAGTAGGAGATGTCCCTGGTGTCCCAGAGGGAGTTGGCCATGGCTTTGGGGACAATAGTGGAGATGGAGCCCAGGTCAATGAGGGAGAGGTTGAGGAGGAAGAAGTACATGGGGGTGTGCAGGTGGTGGTCGCACACTACGGTGGTGATGATGAGGCCGTTGGCCATGAGAGCAGCCAGGTAGATGCCCAGGGAGAGCCAGAAGTGCAAGAGCTGCAGCTCCTGCGTGTCTGCTAATGCCAGGAGGAGGAACTGGGTGATGGAGCTGCTGTTGGGCATCTGCTGCCTCTGGGCATATGATCCTGTCACAGGAGAAGAAGACAGTGATAATTTAGGGGAGACTTCTGCAAGAAAAATCAAAGCCATTTCCCACAGACCATCCCCCCGTCACACACAGACATCCCTCTCTTTTCTCGGAGACCTTCCTGCAGCTGTGTGGCTGCAGCCCTGCTTGGTGCTGGCCGTGTGGGCGATGAAGAGCAGGGCAGCTGCCCACTGGCTCTTGACCAGCCAGCCCCACTCTGCAGCAGTGGGTGGGGGCAGGGACCCGTCCTGGTGTTTAACTTTGTCCTGTGAAACCAGTGCCAACGCAGAAGGGCTGGTCAGCGTCTGCAGCGCCAGTGCTAAGGAACGGGAAGGGTATAGGCATTTTAAGAGAGATTTAGTTTTTTTCACAGCTCCCCCATCTCTCCTGTTGTGTATTCTCGGATGTCAGAAAAGCAGAGCATTCTTGCTGCCCTCCGGTGGAACAGACTGAGGTCTGTGAGGCAAGAGGATTGCCTGTGGGTGAGTGCACAGTGAGGGGAGGTGGTCTGTCCTGCTAGTTCCCGGTTTCTATGGGCTTGCACCTTCCTGAGATGAATGGTGGCCACACTCCCATGTTACCCTGAAATACCACAAGGCACTGCTGAGAACAGACTGACCCACCACAGACCAGTAAAGGTTGTAGGCTTTCATCAGAAGTCAGCATCCCACCCACAGCAAAGGATACACAGCTCATTTCACCCACCCCAACAGCGTTTTCTCCATCACAGAAACTCTACGCCTCTACGTGGGGCTTTCAGATCATTATTGGGTGCGAGGGGACAGCTTTCCATTCTGGAGGGCAACGCACTGCTTGGAAGGGAACTTCAAGAAGGTAGCCAAGTGCCCTAACAAGAGCATCAGGTTCAGGGAGAACCAGCCCATTGCCCAGCCCCACATAGGGCATTGCCCACAGCCCCACAGGTGAGAGGAAAGCTGGGACACCTGTTCCCATGGACACACCTGCAGGAGAGGACCCCCAAGGTCAGAGTGTGACTCTGCAGCTGAAACACCCATCCCCAGAGAGCCTGACAGCAAGAGCAAGAGAATAAAACTAACCCCAAAAGGCAGAGAAAGCAGTAAAATTGCACTGACGGTCTAGGTAAGAGTGTCCAGGGCGAGCGTGCCAGGCACTGAGGGCAGCGTTGCCCTTGCCCAGCTCTGCTCGCCACCTCCCACACACCAACATTGCCGGGCAGCTGCTCTCAGCCCCTGTGCTCTGCAGAGGGACAGGGGCACGTGGCTGCAGAGCTGCACCGTGGCTCTGCTGGAGCTCTGGCTGCAGAGGGGGTGGCTCACACCTCGGGACCCCCAGCCCTGAGGGCAGAGGCTTTGCTGGGGGGAGAGCAGCCAGGGGGATGCCTCAGAGAAAGGGGTCTGCACTGCACATGGTCAGAGAGAGCTTTCTGATTCTCCTTTCAACAGCAATTCTGTCTGAAGTTTCCTATCAGTCCTTGCAATATCCTGGATGTCAGGAGATTTTCCTTGTGGGAGGTATCTCCCTGTGCCAGGTCTTTCCCTGTCAGTGCTCACAGACCACATCTCTGCCTCTGTGCACTGGCCCCGCACAAACGTGCCTCTCTGCAGGGCACTGGCTGGGCGCAGGGTCCTGTCCGCAGGGGGAAAAGGGCAGCTCAGAATGACCCTGATGGCTCCAGCAAAGGTGCTGCTGCTGCTGTTCATAGGCGGAGGAGTGGCTGAGGGCACTTCAGGAGGCTCCTGGCAGACCTCCTCATCACTCAGAGTTACAGATGGCAGTCTCAGCGACATCTTCAAACTCAAGATCTCCGTTAACATTTCTGCCTTCCCTCTCCTGCCCCCAACAACAGAAAGCTGAAAACACAGATTGAGGAGAGCCCTGGATTTATCATAGCAATCCCTGCGCTGACCTTCGATACGAAAAGTCTCATGCAGACATATTCTGAGGGTAACCTATCCTTGTAAGCAGCGCTCAGCCATGCAGCACACTCTCAACAGCAGAGAGATCCTTCCCTCTCGGGGCTCAGTCCATACGCCCCCAGAGCTGTGGGGAGCCCCCCGGCAGGCTGAGAGCTGCCCCTGGCAGGCGGCAGAGCCCCTGCCCCAGCACACAGCCCCCGCGGCTGCAGGGACCCTGCTGGCAAGGACAGCCCTGGGCAGCCCTGCCTGCACAGCCACCTTCACAGCCCTGCAGCCGGCCCTGGCACAAGGCAGCCCACATGCCCTGGCCCTCCCACGCTGCAGCAGGGAAGCCCTGCTCTGCAGCACACTGGCCTCCTCCACAGCAAAAGGCTCCCACACGGTCCCACAGGCTGGGGGGGGGGCCAGCTGCTGCAGACCCGGCTAGCAACTGCAGAGGCATTGCCCTGCAGCCACACACTTACCAGCTGGCTCAAGGGCTCTGCAGATTTCTCCAGCAGGGAGCTCTCAGCAGCCTCCCACCAAGGTCTGCTTTTGAGCTCTCCCTGCCTCCCTCCTCTGCCCCTCGGGGCTCCCTCCAGCTGTCCCTGGGGCTGCAGGGGAACCTGCTGGGCAGCAGGATGAGGCAATCCCTCATGGGCCTTGCCTCACCTGGGGGGACACACTTATTTCCAGCACTGGCAATTCCCTTACTAGAAAAAGTTTTCTGCATGAGCATCAACTTTTGTTAACCCATTCCTAGACAGGACACCAGGAAGACTGCAGCAAAGGATCCAAGTACTCCTAACGGAGCGTGTGTGTACGTGTGTGTCTGGTGGTTCTGCAGGCAGGGCAGGGAGGATGTCCTCAGTGCTTCAGTAAGCCCTGCAGAGCCCATTGCAGCACTTCATTGCACAGTCTGAGCGCTCAAGACTCAGCTCTCCTTTGCCCAGGCCACGTCTCTGCTCTGAAGCAAAGCCTTTGCACCCACGGGCTCGGGGACACTTGGTACCAGTTGCATTATGGCCAGGCAGAGCTGGGCTGGTGCCACAGCTGGGGGGCTTCAGCCCAGATCTGCAGCAGTGCCCTCAGCCAGGGGCCCACGCAGAGGCAACTGGAGCCCATCCTGTTGCAGACAGAGCTGTGACACTGAGGGAACCAAGTGCCAGGGCAGGTGGCAGAGCTCAGCACAGCTGCTCGGCAAGGACAGCAGCCTCCAACAGGTCCAACATTGAAAATGGAGTTTATGCTTGTGGGGCAATTCCAGGGCACCCAAAGGAGCGTTCCCTCCTTCTGCACAGGCCACAGCCTGCCAGTGTGTGACCTGGGGCCTGCACTCTGCTGCTCTCCTGCCTCACTCCCCCTGGGAGATGAGACTCCACCGTTTCTTTGCTCCTAGAACCAAGGTGGACACGAATGATGCAGGGTTTCAGATCCAGGGGAGCATCACAGCTGCTGGCCCATCTGGCAGCTGTGCTAGAATGCCGATGCAAAGAACCTGCAGACACCTAAAGGAGCATTGTCACTGTGCTGCCCTGTGACTGTCGGCGGGTGGTTACTTGACCGCTGGCTTGCAGGATCCCACCAAGCCTCTGTCTCGCTGCTCCCCTCCTTCTGCACTCACCTTGATGTCTATAGGGTTGTTCTCTCACATAATTCTCACTCCTCTCCCGTTGTGTTTGGTCCTTTCTGCCATAGGGTATCACAGAGGTGCCACTAGAATTGCTTATTGGCTCAGGTTTGGGCAGGGGCTGGTCCATTTTGGAGTCAAATGAAAGTGGCTGTTATGGCCATGGAGTCAGCTCTTGGTCTCTTCTCACCTCTGCCAGCCCTACAAACACCTCCAAACCACTCCCAAACCCCTGCCATGTAAACACACAGGATCTCTAAATTCCCCAAGAAGATGTGAGGTTATTGATCCTAAGGCTTCCTCACGCTGCTTAAATAAGACTTTTCCCCTTCCTCTCCCTGATTTAGGTTATTTCAGAGCAGAGTTACCCTGCACCACACCTGTGTCACCAGGGCCAAGCTCAGACATGTAACAACAAAAATAACAATGGGTACCAAGTGTCCAAGGTCACACACCAGCAAAATATTTTGCTGCAGCGCATGCTGGGGTGGTGCGCAGAGGTCACTGTGAAGTTGAAATGAGATGTCCCTAAGGAGAGCAATCCATGCTGTGCCTGGGACCAGAGACATGCAGGGCTGGACTGTGCAGTGCTGCAGGAGAAGGCATTGCTGCCAGTGATGCCTCTGCAGCCCCAGAGGACATGTGGTTCCGGTGAACCTTATATCCAGAAAGGACAAGGTGCTTTTGATTGTGTCCTTGACAATGGACATCCCGTGATGCAGGAACACTTTGAAAATCATTGGTCTGTTTCTCTATTGCCTCACCACAGCGATGACTTTCAACAGTGCTGGCTAACTGGGGAGGCCCAAGAAGGCTGAATGTTAGTCAAGTGGTGCCCACCTACAAGAAGGGCAGGAGGGAGGATCGGGATAACTACAGGCCTGTCAACCTGATCTTAGTGCCAGGGAAGGTTGTGGAGCTGATCATCCTGAGAGCCATCGCACAGGAGCCGCAGGAAAACCAGGAGGTCAGGACCAGCCTGCATGGGTTTATGAAAGGCAGGTCTTGCCTGATGAACCTGATCTCCTGCTGGGACAAGGTGACCTGCCCAGTGGATGAGGGAAAGGCTGTGCATGCTGTCTACCTGGACCTTAAAAAAGCCTTTTGGCTCCACCTCCCACTGCATTCTCCTGGAGAAACTGGCTGCTCATGGCTTCGGTGGGTGTTCTCCACGCTGGGTTAAAGCTGGCTGGACAGCCAAGCCCCAAGAGGGGGAGTAAATGGAGTGACATCCAGGTGACGATGGCCCATAAAGAGTGGCGTTCCCCAGGTCTCAGTGCTGGGGCCAGTCCTGTTTAAGAACTTGATCAACAATCCAGACACGGGGATTGAGTGCACCCACAGTGATTTTTTGTACAACATCAAGTTGGGTGGCAGTGCTGATGTCCTTGAGGGCAGGAAGGCTCTAACGAAGAATCTGGACAGGTTGGACCTTTCAAGTGAGTCCAATTGTGTGAGTTTCAACCAGGAGAATTGCCAGTTCTGTACTTGGGTCACAACAGCCCTACACAAGGCTACAGGCTTGGGCCAGAGTGGCTGGAAGGCTGCCTGCTGGGGAAGCACCCTGAGGGTGCGGGTTGACAGATGGTTGAGCATGAGCCATCAGTGTGCCCGGGTGGCCAAGAAGGCCAATAGCATCCTGTCTGGTATCAGAAAGAGCGTGGCCAGCAGGACCAGGGCAGTGATGGACCCCCTGTACTCGGCACTGCTGAAGTCAAACCTCAAACAACGTGTTTCTGTTTTGGGCTCCTCACTTCAAGAGAAACGTTGAGGTCCTGGAGCATTTCCAGAGAAGGACAACAAAACTGGTGAAGGGTCTGGATCCCGGCTTGGATGAAGAGTGACTGAGGGGACTTGAGTTGTTTAGTGTGGGTAGTAGGAGGCTCAGGGGGGACCTTACTGCTCTCTAGAAGTACCTGAAAGGAGGTTGTAGATGGGGTGGGTAGGAGTCTTCTGCCAGATAACAAGTGACAGGACAAGAGGCAAGAGCCTCAAGTTACACCAGGAGAGGTTCAGATTGGATATGAGGAAAAACATCTTCACTGCAAAGGTGCTCAAGCATTGGAACCAGGGAGCTGGTGGAATCACCAGCCCTGGAGGTGTTTCAATAGAGGTAGATGCAATTCTTCATGGCATGATTTAGTGATGGAATTGGCCGTCCTGAGTTTACATTTGGATTTGATGATCTTTAAGGTCTTTTCCAAGCTAAATGATTCTCTGTTTCTGTGCTTCTATGATATTGCAAGCCTACCTAGACAAGTTGCTGAGAAAGTTGGTTTAGGTGACCCTGCCTCAGCTGGAGGGGTGGACTCGATGACCTCCAGAGGTCAGTCCAACCTGAAAAAACACCATAGAGCTATAAAGGCATATATAAATTGTGTCAACACAAGTAGAGGGGCTCGGCTGAAGATGAGCTTGTGGGAAATGGCTTGTGGGAAAGATATTTGACAAATCTGATGAAACCAGCATGCTTTTCTGTGGTCAGGACCTGGGCCACAATGAGGGTGATGGAGGGGTGTGGTATTGGGAGGGAAAAACGGTCTCAGGAACTCCTCATGCAGGAGGACGTGCCTGGCTGCGAGGGGCCTGTGAGGTCAGTTCTGCCTCTGGAGGTGACAGGCCAGCATCAGGAACGTGGCTGGGACAGTCCCTCTGCAAATGGACCCTATAGGCCCCATCCAGGAGAAGGGCTCGGGTAGAGATTGTTTTTGCCTGGGGACATGATGGGACAGCAGCAGGCACATGGCTTGGTCATGTCCCTGGGAGAAGCTGAAAGGCCAGCAGCAGTTACGTGGTTTGGGAGACCATGTGAGTATTCCTTCTCTCTGGTGAGAGAGCAGAGCATAAGAAAAGGCTTCCTGGCTGCATTCCCTGCTGGAAGGGTATTTTCTGAGATGGTAAACCTTTCCTGGGCAGGGGAAAACAGCAGGAGAGAGGAAAAAATGTCACCAAGTTTCAACTAGGAAAGCAGAGACTGGAGCTCAGCAGGAAGAACTGTCACTCCAGGGGTCCTGCTGCGGTGCGAGGGCTCAGCCAGAGGGAGCCTGGATCAGCCCATGGTTTGTGTTTCAAGGAACAGCCGGTGAGAGTGGAGGTACCTCAGCGAAGGTATGGCAATGTTGGGGTGAGAGCAAGGCAGGGCAGCGAGATGGTGCCTACAGCCTGCAGGGAAACAGGGGCAGGGCTCCAAGCATGCAGGACAGCCTATGGTGGGGATGGCAGAGGGCACTGGCAAGGCTGGAAGGCACCAGTAGAACCCAGGTCTGTGTCCCCTTGGCTGTGGCAGCTGTCTCTGCCTCTGAGGGCCATGACAAGACATGATGTCCTCACGGCACGAGGGCATCGTTGCCTCCTTGCAGCCCCATGGGGAAGCTGGAAGTTGCTGTGCCATTGCTGTCCTTCACTGGGCATTGGATGCCCACCTTCCATGGTCCCCAGGAAGAGCCCTGAGCCCTGTGTGAGGGACAGCACCGACCTCCCCACAGGCTGCAGGTCACGGCTTGGCCTTTCTGCTTCATCAAGCAAGCCAAGGCTTTGCTCAGCAGCAGAGCTGCCTGCACAGCGCCTTTGCCTTCCTGCATTCACAGCCTCCAAGGATGGGCTCTAACGAGGCCATGGGGAGGCTTTCTCAGCCATGGCCCTCAGCGGGGCCCATTAACGCTTCCAGGGACTGTGGGCTTTGCTCCTGACTTGGTGTTCTTGAGAGGTTTCTTCAGTCTCCTCTGAACACCTGAAGTCCACAGCACCACAGACACCCTGGGCTCATGACGAGGCAGAACGCCCTGACAAGCCCAGTCTCCTCCATCAGGGACATCTGGTCTTCAAGTTTGGCTCCTACACTTCATGAGATAAGTTTCAGCCGTACAGTGAAAGAGAAAGGCAGGTAATGAGCACTTTGGGGAATTGATAGAAGGCTTTTCCAATTGCTATTGATGCACAGTGTCTCCTGAGGAGGTGCAGACAGGTAGGAAAAGCAATCCCTGGAGCTAATCACTGTGTGGACGGCCTTGCTCCTCACCTCCCCAGCCCCACGATTTCTGTCCTCAGCTCCATGAGACTTACATCACTTGACATCAGACTTCTTCAACCAACTCTGCAGCTGAATATAGCAAATTCTTGGCAGTAATTATTGGCTGCTTTCCTTAGAGAACAGGGTGTACACAGGAATAAAAGAGGGATTAATTATTGTGTGCATGTGTGGGGGGGTGTTGGGTTAGAAATTACTAAATAAAAAATACATTTCTCAGCTGTATAATTGTTAGTTCAAGCAAATCCCCATGAGGTCTATTGCCACTACTGAAGAGTTGCCCATAGGGAAAATTACAGACGCTACTGAAAGACAGTCCAGCTTTTCTTCTCTGAACCTTAAAGCAGAAGCTACATAGGTAAAATGGATTGGAGTGATCAAAGAGAAAGAGGAGAAAGGTATCTGCAGATGAACTTCTTAACCCATAGTTGTAAATCAGGAAACCAGGACGTCAGAATATTCCAATTGACTTCAATTTCATAGAAGGCACAAACTTTTTGGAACTCACGACAAATATTAGAATGTTTTCAGATTTTTTTTTTACACATGCATCTGTAGAAATTCTCCCACTTTGATCTACGTATACGCAACAACTGGTATTAAAACCAGCACAGATCTGCCTTCAGACGCCAGCTTCATATCTAATGCCATTCCAATTTGCACAGCTCTAGGGGCTATTTCTCACACTTCTTCCTGCAAAGCCTTCATGGCACCTGCAGGGTCCTTGGCCATCTCTTCCATTGCTGTGCATCTCGTTATCGATGCCTTCTCCAATATAGGAACCGCTAACCAAGGAGTAACCGAGGCCACAAGCAGGCTGATGATCTGGGCTATCATTATGACACCCATTACATCTGAGAAGCTCATAGGCCACTAGCAGGCACGTGGCCATGAAGGCGAGTGTGAGGTCCCTGGAGTGTCCCGTTCCCTTGGGGGATTGGCCATTATCAGCCCAGCTGGTTATGGCTGCAGTAAGAAAGGCACTTGGACTCTGAGACAAAGTGTCATTTCAAATGGCCTTGGTTAGAGCAAACTCTCCTCACACAGAGACAATCGTGTCAGCTGTATTCCGTCCCTTCCGAGGCCGGGAACATGGAGTTTACAGCGTTGGGAGAGTTGTGCAGCAAGTGGTGCAGATCCTGCCTGCAGAAGGGCTATCCCACATTGTCTCCTGTGAGCTCTTGAAGTGTTTTGTGCCAGGGAAACCCATTCTAGTCATCACTTCTCATGTTCTAAGAGGAGATGTTCACTTGGGAGTTGGTAACTGCAGTCCCAGACAAAGGTAAGGGCGTGTGGTTGGCCATTCACCAGCAGCTTCCTGCAGATTTCTTCTTCCAATATGGCTTGTTCTGCAACGCAGGGACACACTCAGCACAGCTCAGCCTGAAGGCCAAGAGGTACATGGAGCACAGCACAGGCCTGCTCAGGTTTCCGGTGACACTCATCACTAAGTCCTGCATGTGCAAAGGTCTTCTGCTCAGATTCTCTCAACCTCCTGATGAAGGTTAGAAGGAGAACGACATCTCCTTTAGACCACTAGAGAAAGGGACCTTTACTTGAAGGCCTTGGTTGAAGGGAAAGTGGAAGATGGTCTGCAGGAGCGGGCTGGAAGCTAGGACCATGCATGGCAGTCAGTGAGCTGAAGGGAATGTGCTCGAGCTTGTAGGTCACTAACCCTGGGAAGACAAGGAGTGTGAATAGACACAACAATTAACATGCTGAGCCATGCTGAGAGAGCATAGGGGAGTGGGGGACGGATGCTGGGAAGGAAAGGTAACACCTTGCTGTTAATTGATGGTAGTTAACCATGAGTTGGGGATTGCCTAGGATGCAATGCTTAGCTTCAAGAACCAATCTGTTTAAAACGCGCAGCTTCAAGAACCAATCTGTTTAAAACGCGCAGCTTCAAGAACCAACTGTTTAAAACATGCAGCTTCAAGAACCAATCTGTTTAAAACGCGCAGCTTCAAGAACCAACTGTTTAAAACATGCACCTTCAAGAACCAATCTGTTTAAAACGCACAGCTTCAAGAACCAGTCTGTTTAAAATGCGCAGCTTCAAGAACCAACTGTTTAAAACATGCAGCTTCAAGAACCAATCTGTTTAAAACGCGCAGCTTCTGAAATGTATATAAACTCGTGCTACTGTACAATAAATTGACATTGGCTTGTATCACCCTGCGTCCCGTCAATCCATCGCAGCAATGATCCCTGACCAACATGGCACAGACGCTTTCTGGACCTGTTTTGAACAAAAGACAAGGCAGGAATGGTGAAAAATGTAGATGGCACCTTTCAGTCAAGAACGGGTGACTCTGGTAAAGTAGAAATCAAGAGCAAGTCATCAAGACAAACTGTAGCAGGGCTGAGTAGAGGGGAAAGATCCCCTCCACCAACCCTTGGGCAGTGCTCTTCCTAATGCAGCCCAGGATGCCACGGGCCTTATTTGAAAGGTGCAAAGCCAGGAGAAGAGGAGGCTTTGGGGACACCTGATAACAGCCTTCCCATATCTTCTTGGGCCATATCAGCAGGAAAAGGCAGCCAGGTTCTTGCCTCTTGTGCGTGATGGGACTGTGAGGGCCAATGGGCATCAGCTGAAGTAGGGGAAGACAAAGTCCTTCCCCATGAAGACAGTCAAGCAGCGGAGCAGATGTCCCACAGAGCTTGTGCCATGTCCATCCTTGGAGCTTTTCAAGCCCCACTTGAAGGAAAGCCTGAGCTACTTGCTTCAACCCCATAACTGATCGTTCTCTGAGCAGCATGTAGGCCTGGACACCTCCGGAGGTCCCTTCCAGCATGAATGATTCTGGATCTCCATCCACCATGGATCTTGCCTTCATGATGGCAGGGAAATCACTCAGGTTTCCAACAGCGGTTGAAGCCTAACAGAAAGTGTGTCAGATGACCTGCGACATTCTTTTCCCACTCCAAGCTTTGCTGCTCAGATGCAGGGCTGCTTGGCTGCTTCCTATGGATTCCTGTTCTTCACCCTTTCCTACCTTTTTCCCTCCTTTCCCATGCACAATTGCTTCTCGGTGACCACCCTTGTATCCTCCCATGCAAGTAGCCCACCTCTCCTTTCCCTTTCCTCCCTGGCCATTGGCTGTCCCCCTTTGCTG
Source organism: Falco punctatus (assembly GCF_963210335.1). Taxonomy (NCBI): domain Eukaryota; kingdom Metazoa; phylum Chordata; class Aves; order Falconiformes; family Falconidae; genus Falco; species Falco punctatus. The sequence continues at coordinate 222,054 of NW_027660235.1, read as the reverse complement.
ATTCTGAGATTTTCACCATAGGTGGCCACTCAGAAGAAGGATTGATCATCCCCCTTGACTCAGCATCATCCCCCTTGACGCAGCACTGTTGTGGCCACATCCGGCTTATCTGTGCCTGGGCTTGGAGGTTTCTCATTCTGGAGGAGTGAGGAAAAACTGGAGAGGCTGTGGAGGATGCCTGCCTGGATGGAGCCTGTGGAGACAGACTGAAGGTCCTCAATGTCTTGAGACAGGCAAAGTGGAGCCTCAGGGCACCACAGGAATAGCATGCACCTGCTTGAAGGGGGGTGTCACAGATAAGGGAGTGATTCCTGATAGTGACAGGAAGAGAAAACCTCCGCAAAGTGCTGCTTGGAAAGGTAAGATTGGATGTGAAGAGAAAGAAATGTCCCTCTGAGGGTTGCCCTCTGATGCCAGAGTTCACCCAGAGGGTGCCTGGATTGTCCCATGGCTTTGAGCTTCAAGGAACAAGCAGGGATGAGGGGAGAAACTTGAGAAAAGGCGGAGAAATGCGGCTGTGAGGGCTGGGTAGGAAAGCAAGGAAGAGTCCAACCCCCAGAGTGGAAAGAGGTGCCACATGGACAGTGTAGGGCAACTTGCAGTGGAGATGGCCCAGGGCTGCAGCAAGGCTGAATGGCCCCGCAGGGGGCTGAGGCCTCTGTCCCCCTGGCAATGGCAGCTGCCCATGCCACCAAGGCCTGTGACAGGAAACTGGATTTGGAGGGTCTTCTCTTCTGCCCTCCAAGAGCCTGGGGGTCAGGGCTTGCCCTTTCTGCTTCATAAAAAAAATCCAAATGGGTTTTGCAGCATTACAGCCACCGACACAGTACCTTTGCCTACCTGCTGGTTTGGCCTCTAATTAGCTCCTCTAACGAGTCCATGGGGACGCTTTGTCAGCGATGGCCCTCAGCGGGACCCATCAATGTTTGAAGGCATTTTCAGTGTTGCTTCTGACTTACGTTCCTTGAGTGGTTGGTTCAGCCTGCTCTCAGTAGCTCAGGTTCATGGCAGGAGCCCCCAATGCCCTAACGAGGTATTTGCCTTTTTGTCATTTCCTTCAAGTCTTGAAGAGCTGTGCAGCTAATTGAATCTGTTCCATTCACGTAGATAAGAGAGAGGATTTCAAAGTGCATTTGAAAGTAATTATTTTTCATTTCATAGGTTATATTTTGCTCCTGATTAGGTTAGAGAGGAGGTTCTAGCAGCAATCTCCAAGTGATAATGATGCAGAGGATCTCCTCAGGATATCTGGACTGGTAGGAATCGCAGTCCCTTGAGGTCTGACACAGGATGGACAACCTTGCTCTGAATGTCCCCAAGACCACCCTCTTTCTCATTGTCCCCTGGGACTCACATCCCTTCTCCTTACATCAGACTTCTCCCCTCAATTCTGCAGGTGGGTGCTGCAGCTCCTTTGCACCATCCCCACCTGTTTGCCTTAGAGGACTGGCTGCACTCAGGTGCAGAAGAATTATTCAGATCTGCAAGCAATGTCAAGAACGATCAAGTGTCATAAATAGGCCAACAGCCTCCACAAGCAGATGCCAATTCCAAGCTGTCTCTGATGAGGTGCCTTTCTGCGAGGGACACTCTCATGAGAAATCTTTTAGTCTGTTAGATACAGAAAGATAGATCTAAACACAAGGGAAGAGCTGGGTAAGGAGACAGTTTGGCTGCAGGAAGACACGCAAGTTTTTCCTTCCTGAAGCTAAAAACAGCAGTACAGGTGAGAGGTACCTAAAAGACCAAAGAGTAAAGGGAGGAGAAAACTGGTGAATAACTGAAAGAGCCTTTGCTGAGACAATTGCTGAAAAGATGACTTCAGAAGTCGTCACTGTCTCCTGCCCAGGTGCAAATAAGTTAAAGATGAGAGAAAATAAGGGTGTGGTATAACCGTAATAATAATGGTGAAGTTCTGGTATAAAATCAATATTTCCTTGAAGTATCGCTTTTGAAAGCTCCTTGAATTGGCAGAGGTCACTTGTGAGAAAGGACAAGTCAATGTTGCAACTGTCTTGGAAGGAGTCCAGTAGTGAACCTCGGGGAGCCACAGACTGCGTAAACCCCCATGGTGAGGCGTGTGCCACCAGTTAGAGTCCCCTTGAGTGACATTTCTGGCACCGGAGCGGGTAACTGTCCAGGTGGACTTTCCAAGGGTAAATCCTGCCTCGCCAACCTGACAGCCTGCAGTTGCGCGTGAGGAGCTCCACCGTGGATGTAATTTCCCTCAGCTTCAGCAAATCTCTGCCCACGGTTTCCCTCAGTGTTCTTTAGCCCATGTGAGGCCATGACACTCTCGGTGCCATATAGAAAGAGATGGGTAAAACACCAGCTGGATGGTCAGGCTGGGAGAGCAGTGGGGAAGGGCTCACACCCCACCTGGAGGCCACTGGGACATACTGGGGCAGTGTGGGCTGAAGAGGGTCCCAATCGGAAATTCAGCCAAGTAACGACAATCGCACCAATGTGGCTACATGTCCTCCTACTTTATTTGGCAATTTGTCATATTTATACTTCTAATACACTGTTCACGCGGCAGCTGCCTGACAGTCATTGGTTGTCGGTTACGTATTCATGTTACCTGTTGATTGGTTGTCATGCTGCAAGCGCCTAATAAGGATGTGCTAACCTAGCGGTTTTCATATCTTGCTTGGCATCCGGCCTTCTTCTTGTACAATGCTCATTATTCTTTATTCTGCCTATTCAAGGACAGTACAAGATCTTCAAAGTAACTTTGTAATCTGCAGGCCAGGGTTGTCCAACTCCTGCAAGGGTACAGTATGCCCTCGTTCTGCCAAGAATTCCCCTACACATCCCCTTTTTTCTTTTTGGACAACCCAGGCTCTATCAACAATTGATTCCAAATCTTTCTTCATACAGGAGAAAACACAACAAAAGATAACAAGCACAGCAAAGATAACAACAAAAATTGAATCCCTTCCATCAATAAGGTTTTCTACCAGCCAGTGATTCCCCATCCCTTAATTAAGCCACTCGTCATAAGGATTTTCAGTAACACTGTGTTTCTTCATATTATCTTGCAGTTGGGAAAGCTTTTTGTGAATGGACTCAGAATGATCAGCAAGATTCATAGAGCACATTCCCTCAAAATCCTCACAGCCGTGTCCTTGTGCTAATAACAGAAAATCAATGGCAGCTCGATTTTGTCTTAAAGCATGTCGTATACTGTCGACATCAGTGGTGCGTCATCTAATACTCTGGAGGTAATGTTAATTTGTTCTCTCTCCAACAAGCCAACTGTCTCAACTGAGTGAGAGCCTTGGCAGAAGCAACTTGTGGTGTAAAGAGTGATGCTAAAATGACAGATGGACGTTCCCACAACTCACATCATCTGTACATTCAGGTCCCAACTGGTATACACTACGTCTGATGCGTTTAAACTTGTTACTTATGTTAAGCATTTGATGGATACTAGGGGCAAATAATGTTAGTTTGCCAAAGTAGCATGGTCCTCCCTGTGCCCTTGCAGGTACGGCGGGCCAGGCACCATCTCCGCAAACGAGGAATACTCCCCGAGGCAACATCTTTGCTTTTTCATTTGTCTCACCAGACCATGAAACAGGCCAAGTCCAATCGTTAAGGTAAGCGGTGATGTTAGAATGCCAGGGGGACCCAAGGGCAATCCAAGTATTGTAATTTCTTGGTTTGTGGATCCTAAAATTACCTGAGTCCATGACTTTCTTGTAAAACCCCCAAAACAAACAGTAGTTTCCCGGCATAGATCCTAAGATGTCAAGCTCCTGAGGTTCCATGCTGGTAACATTCAGGCCCTGTGCAATTTGGAATGCTTGAGCCCCCGAGGGGTTCCTTGGAACACCAAGTGATTTGCACGGATCAGCTGGCACAGATCCACTGTTGATGGTGCAAAAGTCATTTGCTGCTTGGTCGAGGTAGTCGGAGTATATTTTACCTGTTGTCCAGTGCCCAAACTCCTTCATATGGTTTAAAGGGACCCCAATCAAACAGGTACGAAATGGGCCAGATGGGGTAGCTAACGATAAGCAAAATGGATCTTGCCCTGTCTTATTGGCCCAGGTAACCCACATGTTCATTTGTGGTTGGACAGGAACCCATGCTGTTCCTTGTGAGGGCATGCTGATGATTCCTATCAGCCCTACAAGCAGATCAAACAATTTCATTATCTCGCAATCTTGTTCCCAACTGACAAAACAAGCACCACAAGCCAAGAGCTTGTCTTTTCTTTGTAGCTAAAACAACAGTTACGTTTTTTGTCAAGGCCCACCAAGAGAGAGCTTCTATTCTGCTGTCAATACTTTCTGGCATCCATATTGCTGGAAAATGTTGATTTGGCTTAAGGTTCAAAAATTCCCTACAAGTATTTTCAAAAGTAATATTAGCAAAGCTCTTTTGACAATCTAAGGACAAAGCATCATCTTTTCGCAAGCAGCTACAACCTATAACAAAATTCTGTCTACAGTTACCACAACTTAATATTATTGCTGCTCGTTCCCTATAGTTTCCACAAACAGCATTCTTCGTATTACAAATTTTTGTCAAAACAGCATTACAGGCTCGTGGCCCAAATGATTGTCTTCTCGCTGCTGTCAACAGCACGTCTTCTATGGTAGGATGGGATTGGCCCAAGTTCTGCACAGAGTTTGTTAAAGACTGGTTGGAGATAAAGCTGTCACCTCTATTTTCTCCGTTCCTCTGGAGTTGACATGCAGGGCGGACAAATCTGCTAGGGACCCATAGAGGTCCTTTATCTGTGGAAACACAAAAATATCCTCTGCCGAGGAACAACACTGGACTGGGTCCTTCCCAGTTGCCTGTAGTCATGTTCTTAGAATGAACCTGTAACCCAGGAATGGCCTGTGTTTGACTTCCCTGAATCGCCTGAGGATGTATAACAGCGGGGGCCCTTCTCTTCCTTCTGTCAGGGACAAATAATTCAATGTAAACAGCACCTTGTTTAATCGCTTGGTTACATCAGTCTTTTCTGGTGTCTTTCATGTCACTTAGCTGTTGTCCATGCGGCATCACACTCCATTTGATTGGTCCCGGAGTGGCGCCCACACGCTGCTCCCCCCTTGTGCAGGCATCCTGCTTTCTCTCATCTTTCTGTCCAAGTCTCTTACCTCTCTGCGAATGCAGTTTCTTTGTCTCCCTTGGCCTTGCACATGTCCTTCACAACACCTGCAGCTTGTTAGAGCTGCGGCCTGTTATTACAACCAAGTTAGTTGGTCTGGATTGCTCATAATTTGCCAGTGTTCTTCCAGCCACTGCACATTTTGGAGTCTGTTTTGACTTGCATCACCACAATTGGTGACACCAACGTGCTGATGTGACCCAGTAAGGGGTATCCTAAGGAGACCCTGAGACTGTGCTGACATGACCCCGGTAAGGGGCGTCAGGAGCAGATCCTGAGATTGTGACCAGTGGGTTGCTGGGGAGATGGAGCCTGGTGAAGCGGAATAGCGCAGCGGGGCGGCTGCAAGATCCAGGGAGACCGTGACACCAGAAAGGTGAGCCACCAGGGACAGCATGGGGACTCATTTAAGGAAGATACCATGGTGCTGTCAGTGTGGAAGTTAGTGTTACAGTGTAGGACAAGGTCTCAAGGACAAGAGTCCAAGTACTGATAGCCTGATGAATAGAGACTTGCTAGACTTGTAGGGCACAAGCCCTGGGAACAAAGGAACAAGCTAACTGCAGACCCCTGAGCCGTTACAGCTGAGGAGGCAACCAGATGGACAGAGAAACAAGTACCCAGATAAGGGAACGGATAGCGCCGATATGTAACTTTGTTAATCAAGAAAGCTGCCTAGAAAGAAACCCCCCAGTTTTGGAATAGAAATTGTGGCTATGTCAAGGTAAACTAATCAGTTCCTATTGTTCTACCGGTGTGCCTTAAACATCAGCCAATCAGTGTTTTTTACGCTTAAGATTTAACCAATCAGCGTGTAATATGTAGAAGGTAGAAACGTATATAATTGTAAGAAAATAAACCGACAACTTGCTTGCATCAAGCCGCGTCCCGTCTCTTCATTCGCCGCAAATTGGTGACCCTGACGTGATCCGGTGAAGGATCTGATGTGGAGGGGCTCTCGAATTGCCTAACTGAGTGACATGCAGCAAATCCCACAGAACTTTGAATGATCTGCTGAAGGGAAGCGGGAGCCGGGCGGCCATAAATCCCTCCGGAGTTGAGAGGTGAGTTGTGGGAAATCCGTAATGGGGAATCAGGTTTCATCCCCAGAAAGAAGCGTCTATGAGCTTATGAAAGGTCTCCTTAACAAAGATAAGAAAAGTATTTCTGGGCATGACCTTAAAGCAATGCTTAAGTGGGTGCAAGTAAATATGCCTGCAGTGACTGCACTGCAATTCTCACGCGGGAACTTTGGGACGATACAGGGGTGAAATTGTGGGATTCTGCGACAAAGGGCAATACTGAGTCCCACCGTCTGCTCTCTTCGTGGAGAGTTATTTTTGTGACTCTGAAAGCACAAAAAGAAAAGGCAGAGGAAGGAGAGGCGGAGGAGTCGCAAGCTCCTATAGACCTGTCCTTATCAGCCTCTAAATCACAGTGCTCTAAACCCCTGGGTGTCAATGCAGTGGAGTATCCGCCAGAAGATGACCCCTTTGACCCGGGACTGGTAGACCCTGAACAAGAACCTGATTTATACCCTCCTGATCTGCGTGATGTGTGGGCAAAAATAAAGAAATAAGCCTTAAAGGAGGGGGATTTAGAAATGGCTAAAACTATAGTTTCTCTGGTCTTGTATTCTCAGGGTCGGGCAGGCGGAGCACGATGGGAGGCTCTTTCTTTTTCGGTTGTTAAAGAACTGCGCCGCACGGTTACGGAACATGGTATTTCTTCTCCCTATTTTATAAGTCTGTTATCTTCTGTGTTTGATACTTATGTCATGACTCCTCATGATTTGAAATCTTTAGCACGATTGCTACTAACCCCGACGCAGTACACGTTATGGGAGTCGCACTGGAGAGGGGGACTGCAAGCACTCCTGCTCACGTATGTTAATCATAATGATGCTGCATTAGCTGCACTGACAATAGAGCATCTTACGGGCACCGGTGCACGTGCTGATCCGGTAGCGCAGGCTCAACACTGCCCCCGTGCGGCTCTCGAGGCAATTAGAGAAGAGGCGAAAAAGACTTTTTTCCAGGTGCCTGACGTACAAAAGCCACAAAAAGCTTTTACTAACATCACTCAGGAGTCTCGAGAACCTTATATGCAGTTGATTGATAGACTAAAACAGGCTTTGGAACGTCAAGTAGATAATGCGGAAGCTCGGGATATATTGATAACAAAACTAGCTGTTGAAAATGCTCATGTTGATTGTAAAAGGCTATTGAAGTCTCTTCCCAACCCGAACCCCACTCTGGTGGAAATGGTGGAAGCATGTAACCGAATCGGTACGGTTGACCACAGGTTTGAAGCTATGGCTGCTGCTTTTGCAGCGATGCGTGGTGTGGGGAATTGCTATGGTTGTGGTAAGCCTGGTCATCTAAAGAGAAATTGTCTTGCTCGGGCTGCAGGGAACAGACAACAACCTCCTGGTCCTGGAGTTTGTCCGAAATGTCGGAAAGGGCGTCATTATGCTAATCAATGTCGATCTAAGTATGACTTCCAGGGACAACCGATACAGGGAAACTGACCGCGAAGCGCGGGGCAGCGGCGCGCGCAGACACAAGTGCCACAGCTGACATTTCAACAACCTCGGAGAGAAGCACCGACACGTCAAGTCCCTGTCCAGCAACCTCAGGCAGCGCCGGATTGGACCTGGCAACCTCACACACAGTAACACTGCTCGATTCCTCGGTTCATTTATTATCAAGAAATGTCAAAGGATCATTACCCCCCGATACACAAGCTCTGTTAATTGGTAGATCTTCCACAACATTGTCTGGTCTCTTTGTTTTACCAGGGGTTATTGACTCTGACAGTGTGGACGAAATCAAAATCATGGCATGGACTCCATTTCCACCTTGTACGATACCTCAGGGCAGTCGAATAGCGCAATTGATTCTGATTCCGGCAAGGGTAAGCTCTCTTATCACTGATCATCCTCCTCAGAGGAGAGGAGGTTTTGGATCCACAGGGTTACCTCACATTTTGTGGGTACAATCTATTTCTCCACAGCGGCCTATGTGTCAGTGTACCCTTATTTACAATGACCAATTAATAGCACTGATTGGGATCATTGACACTGGAGCTGATGTCACAGTAATTTCTCAAGACAAATGGCCTCCGCAATGGCCACTGACTAATGTCTCTCAGACACTGGCTGGGATAGGGGGCATCGGTAACAGTCGTCAGAGTTTGGAACTAATTCGAATTCAAGGACCAGAGGGACATGCGGCTTCTGTTAAACCTTTTGTGCTACCTGTCCCTATGGTTTTGTGGGGACATGATATATTTCCACAATGGGGAATGTCTATCCAAACACATTTTTAGACAGGGCCATTGAAGTGCTCGACACTCTAAAAATAACCTGGAAAACTGATGCTCCTATTTGGGTGGATCAATGGCCCCTTCCTTTGGAAAAATTTCACGCACTTCAAAACTTAGTCTCAGAACAACTGTCCAAAGGACACATTGTACCTTCTACTAGCCCATGGAATTCACCAGTTTTTGTTATTAAAAAACAAACTGGCAAGTGGCGCTTGCTCCATGATCTCAGAAAAATTAATGATGCTATGGAAGATATGGGAGCCCTCCAACCCAGGCTCCCATCCCCGACTATGATCCCTCGACATTGGCATCTAACTGTCATAGATCTTAAAGATTGTTTTTTCAGTATCCCATTACATCCAGATGATGCCCCAAAATGTGCCTTTTCAATTCCAAGCATCAACATGCAAGCTCCGTTGCAGAGATATCAGTGGGTTGGACTGCCACAAGGTATGAAAAATAGCCCTACAATGTGTCAATGGTATGTTGCGAAAAGACTCAGTCCTGTCCGAAATGCTATGCCTACTGTGTTATTGTATCATTATATGGATGACCTTTTAGTGGCAGCACAACATCACAAAGTCATGGAGAAAGCTGTAGCCCTTGTCACAGATGCCATGAATTCGGCAGGTCTCTGTATAGCACCAGAAAAGGTCCAGAAGTTTTCCCCTTGGAAATATCTGGGCTGGCGAGTAAGAGCACAAACTATTGTTCCTCAACCATTGCAGATCAAAACCAATGTAAGAAACCTGCATGATGCACAGAAATTACTGGGAACAATAAATTGGGTTCGACCACTATTGGGAATTTCTAATACAGACTTGGGTCCTCTGTTTGACCTACTAAAAGGGGACACCAATCTTTGTTCTCCACGTAATCTTAACTCTGAAGCAGATACATCTTTACAAAAGGTTGCCTCAGCTATCGCTTCTCGACAGGCCCACCGATGGGCCCCTGAACTACCTTTTTACTTGATTATTTTAAACCCTGCTCGATGGCCTCATGCCCTGATATTTCAATGGGACCTTCAGAACTCAGACCCCTTGTTAATTATTGGATGGATCTTTTTACCTAACCAGTCTACAAAAACTATTTGGACACAACATGAAATGTTTGCCTCTCTGATTGTTAAAGCTAGATCACGCCTATTAACCTTATCAGGGAAGGATTTTGTCTGCATTTGTCTACCAATTACAACAGTATACTTACAATGGCTTTATCAGCAGTCAGACACCTTTGATATGGCACTTGCCAACTATACGGGTCAAATAACTTCCCATCCACCTTCACACAAACTGTTTAACATTGACTTTCGTCTGATGTTAAAACCCAAAAGAATCATCATAGCTGCATCCCATCTCTTCATTCGCCGCAAACAGTGGGGCTGGGGAGGTGTGGACTGAGGCTGTCCACGCAGTGTTTAGCTCCAAGGACTGCTTTTCCCACCTCTGCACAACTCCTCAGGAGGCATGCTGCATCAGTTGCAATTGGAAAAGTCTTCTATCACTTCTCCATAGTGGTCATTACCTGCCTTCCTCTTTAACTATACTTCTGAAACTTATTAAGTGTTCAAGCCTTGAAGACCAGATGTCCCTGATGGAAGAGACAGGGCTCAAAAGGGCTTTCTGCCTCTTCATGAGCCCAGGGTGTCTGTGGTGCTGTGGACTTCAGGTGTTCAGAGGAGACTGAAGAAACCTCTCAAGAACACCAAGTCAGGAGCAAAGCCCACAGCCCCTGGAAGCGTTAATGGGCCCCGCTGAGGGCCATGGCTGAGAAAGCCTCCCCATGGCCTTGTTAGAGCCCATCCTTGGAGGCTGTGAGGGCAGGAAGGCAAAGGCGCTGTGCAGGCAGCTCTGCTGCTGAGCAAAGCCTTGGCTTGCTTGATGAAGCAGAAAGGCCATCCGTGACCTGCAGCCTGTGGGGAGGTCGGTGCTGTCCCTCACACAGGGCTCAGGGCTCTTCCTGGGGACCATGGAAGGTGGGCATCCAATGCCCAGTGAAGGACAGCAATGGCACAGCAACTTCCAGCTTCCCCATGGGGCTGCAAGGAGGCAACGATGCCCTCGTGCCGTGAGGACATCATGTCTTGTCATGGCCCTCAGAGGCAGAGACAGCTGCCACAGCCAAGGGGACACAGACCTGGGTCCTCATGGTGCCTTCCAGCCTTGCCAGTGCCCTCTGCCATCCCCACCATAGGCTGTCCTGCATGCTTGGAGCCCTGCCCCTGTTTCCCTGCAGGCTGTAGGCACCATCTCGCTGCCCTGCCTTGCTCTCACCCCAACATTGCCATACCTTCGCTGAGGTACCTCCACTCTCACCGGCTGTTCCTTGAAGCACAAACCATGGGCTGATCCAGGCTCCCTCTGGCTGAGCCCTTGCACCGCAGCAGGACCCTTGCAGTGACAGTTCTTCCTCCCAATAGCCACTCTCCATTTGCAACATTACACTTTGTGAAATCTTTTCCTCTCTCCTCTTTTTTCCCACTACGCAGGAAAGCTTTACCACCTCAGGAACTACCCTCCAAACCTAACTCAATAGCTATTTTTGGTGGTCTTTCCCCTCAAAAAAGTGAAGTCACCCCCATATGGTCTTCTAAACCACATGGCTGCTGCTGCCTTTCAGCTTCTCCCGGAGACGTGACCAAGCCACATGCCTGCTGCTGTCCTGTCATGTCCACAGGAAAAATGGACATGACAGCCTGTACCCCAGCCCTTTTCCTGGAGAGGTCCTGTGCTGTAGCTTGGCAGAAGGACTTTCCCAGCCATGTTCCTGTTGCTGGCCTATCACCTCCAGAGACAGGACTGACCTCACAGGCCCCTTCACAGCCAGGCACGTCCTCCTGCATGAGGAGTTCCTGAGAATCAGCTCTCCTCCTCATAACACACCCCTCCGTCACCCTCATTCTAACCCATGACCTGGCCACAGAAAAGCAGCCTTGTTTCATTCAGATTTCTCAAATGCATTTCCCACAAGCCATTTGTGTGGAGAAATATTCTTCACATGAACTTCCGTAGTTGTGTTGACATTTTTTATATATGCACTTATAGCTGTATGGCTTTTTTTTTTCCAGGTTGGACTGACCTCTGGAGATCATTGTATCCAGCCCACCAACTGAAGCAGGGTGAGCTTGACCAACTTGTTCAGTAACGTATCTTGGTAGGCTTGCAATAAATCACAGAAGCATAAGAACAGAGAATCATTGAGGTTGGAAAAGACCTTAAAGGCCATCAAATTCAACCATTACCTCAGGGCAGCCAATTCCATCACTGAATCATGTCCCGAAGCACTGTGTCCATGTATTTCTGAAACATCTCCAGGGCTGGTGATTCCCCCAGCTCCCTGGGAGGCCTGTTCCAATGCTTGACCATCCTTGCAGTGAGTGAAGATGTTTTTCCTCATATGCAATCTGAACCTCTCCTGGTATAACTAGAGGCTATTTCCTCTTCTTCTGTCACTTGTTATGTGGCAGAAGAGACCTACCCCCACTCATCTACAACCTCCTTTCAGGTAACTCTAGAGAGCAGTAAGGTCCCTCCTGAGTCTCCTCTTCTCCAGAGAAAAACCTCTTTTCCAAAGAAAACCGTCTTTTCAGACACTCTCCAACAGACCAGGCCTCCAAACCCTTCACCACCTTTGTTGCCCTTATTGGACATGATCCACAGCGTTTCTCTTGCAGTGAGGGGCCCAAAATGGAAACACAGTGTTCAAGGTGTGGCTTCAGCAGTGCCGAGTGCAGGGGGTACATCACTGCTCTGGTCCTGCCGGCCACGCTCTTTCTGATACCAGACAGGATGCTATTGGCCTTCTTGGCCACCCGGGCGCACTGACGGCTCATGCTCAACCATCTGTCAACCTGCACCGTCAGGGTGCTTCCCCAGCAGGCAGCCTTCCAGCCACTCTGGCCCAAGCCTGTAGCCTTGTGTGGGGCTGTTGTGACCCAAGTACAGAACTGGCACTTCTCCTGGTTGAACCTCATACAATTGGACTCACTTGAAAGGTCCAACCTGTCCTTCTTCTGTAGAGCCTTCCTGCCCTCAAGGACATCAGCACTACCACCCAACTTGATGTTGTATGCAAACTCACTGTGGGCGCACTCAATCCCCTTGTCTGGGTCACTGATGAAGTTCTGAAACAGGACTGGCCCCAGCACTGAGCCCTGGGGAACACCACTCCTTATGGGCCATCGTCACCTGGATGTCACTCCATTTACTCCTCCTCTTGGGGCTTGGCTGTCCATCCAGCTTTAACCCAGCGTGGAGAACACCCACCGAAGCCATGAGCAGCCAGTTTCTCCAGGAGAATGCAGTGGGAGGTGGAGCCAAAAGGCTTTCCTAAGGTCCAGGTAGACAGCATCCACAGCCTTTCCCTCATCCACTAGGCAGGTCACCTTGTCCCAGCAGGAGATCAGGTTCATCAGGCAGGACCTGCCTTTCATAAACCCATGCAGGCTGGTCCTGACCTCCTGGTTTTCCTGCGGCTCCTGTGCGATGGCGCTCAGGATGATCAGCTCCACAACCTTCCCTGGCACTAAGATCAGGTTGACAGGCCTGTAGTTATCCCGATCCTCCCTCCTGCCCTTCTTGTAGGTGGGCACCACTTGACTAACATTCAGCCTTCTTGGGCCTCCCCAGTTAGCCAGCACTGTTGAAAGTCATCGCTGTGGTGAGGCAATAGAGAAACAGACCAATGATTTTCAAAGTGTTCCTGCATCACGGGATGTCCATGGTCATGGACACAATCAAAAGCACCTTGTCCTTTCTGGGTATAAGGTTCACCGGAACCACATGTACTCTGGGGCTGCAGAGGCATCACTGGCAGCAATGCCTTCTCCTGCAGCACTGCACAGTCCAGCCCTGCATGTCTCTGGTCCCAGGCACAGCATGGATTGCTCTCCTTAGGGACATCTCATTTCACCTTCACAGTGACCTCTGCCCACCACCCCAGCATGCGCTGCAGCAAAACATTTTGCTGGCATGTGACCTTGGACACTTGGTACCCATTATTATTTTTGTTGTTACATGTCTGAGCTTGGCCCAGGTGACACAGGTGGTTCAGGGTAACTCTGCTCTGAAATAACCTAAATCAGGGAGAGGAAGGGGAAAAGTCTTATTTAAGCAGCGTGAGGAAGCCTTAGGATCAATAACCTCACATCTTCTTGGGGAATTTAGAGATCCTGTGTGTTTACATGGCAGGGGTTTGGGAGTGGTTTGGAGGTGTTTGTAGGGCTGGCAGAGGTGAGAAGAGACCAAGAGCTGACTCCATGGCCATAACAGCCACTTTCATTTGACTCCAAAATGGACCAGCCCCTGCCCAAACCTGAGCCAATAAGCAATTCTAGTGGCACCTCTGTGATACCCTATGGCAGAAAGGACCAAGCACAACAGGAGAGGAGTGAGAATTATGTGAGAGAACAACCCTATAGACATCAAGGGGAGTGAAGAAGGAGGGGAGCAGCGAGACAGAGGCTTGGTGGGATCCTGCAAGCCAGTGGTCAAGTAACCACCCGCCGACAGTCACAGGGCAGCACAGTGACAATGCTCCTTTAGGTGTCTGCAGGTTCTTTGCATCGGCATTCTAGCACAGCTGCCAGATGGGCCAGCAGCTGTGATGCTCCCCTGGATCTGAAACCCTGCATCATTCGTGTCCACCTTGGTTCTAGGAGCAAAGAAACGGTGGAGTCTCATCTCCCAGGGGGAGTGAGGCAGGAGAGCAGCAGAGTGCAGGCCCCAGGTCACACACTGGCAGGCTGTGGCCTGTGCAGAAGGAGGAAACGCTTCTTTGGGTTCCCTGGAATTGCCTCAAAGCATAAACTCCATTTTCAATGTTGGACCTGTTGGAGGCTGCTGTCCTTGCGGAGCAGCTGTGCTGAGCTCTGCCACCTGCCCTGGCACTTGGTTCCCTCAGTGTCACAGCTCTGTCTGCAACAGGACGGGCTCCAGCTGCCTCTGCGTGGGCCCCTGGCTGAGGGCACTGCTGCACATCTGGGCTGAAGCCCCCCAGCTGTGGCACCAGCCCAGCTCTGCCTGGCCATAATGCAACTGGTACCAAGTGTCCCCAAGCCCGTGGGTGCAAAGGCTTTGCTTCAGAGCAGAGACGTGGCCTGGGCAAAGGAGAGCTGAGTCTTGAGCCCTCGGACTGTGCAATGAAGTGCTGAAATGGGCTCTGCAGGGCTTACTGAAGCACTGAGGACATCCTCCCTGCCCTGCCTGCAGAACCACCAGACACACACGTACACACACGCTCCTTTAGGAGTACTTGGATCCTTTGCTGCAATCTTCCTGGTGTCCTGTCTAGGAATGGGTTAACAAAAGTTGATGCTCATGCAGAAAACTTTTTCTAGTAAGGGAATTGCCAGTGCTGGAAATAAGTGTGTCCCCCCAGGTGAGGCAAGGCCCATGAGGGATTGCCTCATCCTGCTGCCCAGCAGGTTCCCCTGCAGCCCCAGGGACAGCTGGAGGGAGCCCCGAGGGGCAGAGGAGGGAGGCAGGGAGAGCTCAAAAGCAGACCTTGGTGGGAGGCTGCTGAGAGCTCCCTGCTGGAGAAATCTGCAGAGCCCTTGAGCCGGTAAGTGTGTGGCTGCAGGGCAATGCCTCTGCAGTTGCTAGCCGGGTCTGCAGCAGCTGGGGCCCCCCCAGCCTGTGGGACCGTGTGGGAGCCTTTTGCTGTGGAGGAGGCCAGTGTGCTACAGAGCAGGGCTTCCCTGCTGTAGCGTGGGAGGGCCAGGGCATGTGGGCTGCCTTGTGCCAGGGCCGGCTGCAGGGCTGTGAAGGTGGCTGTGCAGGCAGGGGTGCCCAGGGCTGTCCTTGCCAGCAGGTTCCCTGCAGCCGCGGGGGCTGTGTGCTGGGGCAGGGGCTCTGCTGCCTGCCAGGTGCAGCTCTCAGCTTGCCAGGGAGCTCCTGTGCTGCTGTGGGCAAAAGGTGGCGTGGAGGGAGCGACACCCAGCAGGACAAGGTCTCAATGATTTTGTGTTGGTACTGCATATATCAGAGCTGTTCACATCTCCAGGTCATTTCCAAGGGGACTTTCCATGAGCACCTTCATGGCAGGGGTTCACTGCTTGGCTCTGTGCTTGCCTGAATCTCTGCTGCCACTTTTCTGTGGCTCCGCTTGGTGGCAATGGAAACTCAGCTGTGCAGGTCAGAGCAGGGGCTGAGATGCTGAAAGCATCACAGGGAGGTTGATGAGGAAGCTGAGCAAGCGCCTTCCCTCCCCAGCACGCTGCAGATGAAACCAGCATCAGCTCTCCTTTTCCCTCAGGCTTTGGGGGAGCTGTTTGTTCCTGCCTGCAGACAGAGAGCGGCTGCAGGGCAGAGCTGGGCACACAGGGGCTGAGCTGGGCTCTGTAAGCGCTGGCAGGGAAGAGCCCTGGGGCCAGAGAAAGAGCTGCTGGCAGGGATAGCTGCAGGCAGCAGAGCCCTGGGCAGGGAGGCAGGAGATGCTGAGGGGAACCCTGATGCAGGGCAGATAGGGGCACCTCCTGGCCACGGTCTGCCGTGCAGGTGCCTTCCCTGAGCAACACACCTCTGCTCTCCTCTCCCACCCAGCACAGCCTTTAGACCGTTGGTTTCATGTGTTTCAACACCTCCCGGTCCAGCAGAGCAGCAGAAGGGATGAAGTGCATCTCTCCTGCTGCCACGCTGCCATTTCTCGCTGAGCAGAGCCTGAGGGTGACTGTCCTGCACTGCTGCTGTGTGGGAGGTGGTGTGCCGGGCTGGGCAAGGGGAAGGAGTTCCCAAGTGTCCCTTTGTCTCTCTCCTGGCCTTGCTCAGATGCTATTGGCATTGCAGACAGGCTCTCTGGCAAAAGGGGTTTCAGCTGCAGGCTCAGGGGCAGACCTTGTGGGTCCTCCTGTGCAGACATGTCCTCAGCATGGACGTGTCCCAGCTTTCCCCTAACCGATGATGCTGTGGGCAATGCAGCCTGTGAGGCAGGGGAAGGAGCTGAGTCTCCTGCAAGAACTTGCCATGGTCAAGACACTTGTCTAACTATTTCTGGTGTCGACCGAAGCTGTATGTGCCTGCCAGGGCACACAGTGAGCCCTGGGTGTCCTTGGATAGCAGTGTGGTGCTGA
This sequence comes from Falco punctatus, assembly GCF_963210335.1. Classification (NCBI taxonomy): domain Eukaryota; kingdom Metazoa; phylum Chordata; class Aves; order Falconiformes; family Falconidae; genus Falco; species Falco punctatus. The sequence continues at coordinate 205,525 of NW_027660235.1, read as the reverse complement.
GCCTTCGGGAAGGGATGAGGCATTCTGTTCTCTGCAGTGGATCCCTCTGCTCTCAGCAGTGCCTGGCTGCTTGTCAGGGTCACATGGCAGTGTGATCACTCTCCATCTAAGAAAGGAGCGTTTGCCGGGCAGCTGGGAAGGAGAGGGATGGAGAGAGCAGAGTGCCTGCCTCTGCCCTCAGGCACAGACAGTCCCCTTGCCTCTCAGCACTCACTCTGCTCTCCCTGAGCACAGCACAAAGCCCTCCTGACCTGACTCTGGCCATGGCCGTTGCTCAGCACGGGCAGAGCCGATGCTGAACAGGCCCTTCTGCGCTGGGAGCAGTTTGGGCTGAGCCAGGGCAAGGCCAGGACTGGCCCCTGCCCCCACGCTTCCCATGAAGCCCCTGCTGCAGAGCAGGGCTCACTGCTGGGCAGCCAGCGGGCACAGCCCCTGCTCCTCACAGCACACTCGGCCAGCACTCAGCACAGCTCCAGCCACGGCTCGGAAGGGAGCTCTCCTAGGAACGGCAGAGGGGGGACATGGAGCACCGAGGGCACATCTACGAGAAAAGGTTTTCACTTGGCTCACAGACATCTTTCCTGACTTGTCACTATGTTTTCTTCATGAACGGGACCCTATGGTTGGAGGCAGCAGATGTCCAACAGCAGCTCCATCACCCAGTTCCTCCTCCTGGCATTAGCAGACACGCGGGAGCTGCAGCTCTTGCACTTCTGGCTCTCCCTGGGCATCTACCTGGCTGCCCTCATGGCCAATGGCCTCATCATCACCACCATAGTCTGCGACCAGCACCTGCACACCCCCATGTACTTCTTCCTCCTCAACCTCTCCCTCCTCGACCTGGGCTCCATCTCCACTATTGTCCCCAAAGCCATGGCCAACTCCCTCTGGGACACCAGGGACATCTCCTACTCAGGATGTGCAGCACAGCTCTTCCTGATTGTCTTTTACCTTTCAGCAGAGTATTTTCTCCTCACCATCATGGCCTATGACCGCTTTGTGGCCATCTGCCAGCCCCTGCACTACGGGACCCTGCTGGGCAGCAGAGCTTGTGTCCACATGGCAGCAGCTGCCTGGGCCAGTGGGTTTCTCAATGCTGCGCTGCACACGGCCAATACACTGTCACTGCCGCTCTGCCAAGGCAATGCCCTGAGACAGTTCTTCTGTGAAATCCCACAGATCCTCAAGCTCTCCTGCTCACACACCTACCTCAGGGAAGTGGGGCTAATTGTGATTAGTTCCTGTTTAGCCTGTGGATGTTTTGTTTTCATTGTTCTGTCTTACCTGCAGATCTTCAGGGCTGTGCTGAGGATCCCCTCTGAGCAGGGACGGCACAAAGCCTTTTCCACGTGCCTCCCTCACCTGGCCGTGGTCTCCCTCTTTGTCAGCACTGCCATGTTTGCCTACCTGAAGCCTCCTTCCATCTTCTCCCCATCCCTGGACCTGGTGGTGTCAGTTCTGTACTTGGTGGTGCCTCCAGCACTGAACCCCCTCATCTACAGCATGAGGAACCAGGAGCTGAAGGACGCACTGAAGAAGCTGATGCAGTCAGGTTTCTCTCAGCAGCACTGAACTGCCTCGATCTCTTCACATGGTGTCTCCTGGTCATCTCGGGAACATCCTGTGCATTTAGCACTTTTAATGTCACAATTGTGTTTCTCCTAGAATGTTTGCATGCACTCCACTTCCTCAAAGGAATGAACCCAGCCTGCCTGACCCAGAGGCTTTTGTACTTTTGCATCCAGGGTGGTGCAGCTGGACTCCTGTGCCACATCTCTGTAATTTAAGGGGCTTGTGTAGTGGAGATATCTATCAAGTTCCCAGGAGAGTAAAGCACCAGTGTAGAGCTCAGCTGTGTGCGTGTGCAAAGTTGGGGCAAATAACAGGGTGGGGGCACACGGCAGGGTGTCCTGGTGTAAATCCTTGGGTCACGGTGAAGGAAGCAAGGCAGTAATCGGGTGGGACACAGGGCTCTGCTCAGTGCCATGTTCCTTGGATATCCATCCAGGGGAAGCTGCCCCAGGTGCCCCAAGGTGTCCTAAGCACCAGTCATTTCCTTTGCTTGTTGTACACCCCAGTCCCTATGAGGAACATTTGCTGCATGGTCACCTCTGTCATCCTTAGTGGCTCAGTGATACCCAACTCCATTGCAATTCTAAATGTAAATGGAGCCACTTTCCTACCGTCACTGGTTACACACAAGTCCCATACCTCTTGCCACAGTTGGCCACTCAGCCAAGGCCGTGGTCAAAAATCTCCAACCAGATCATGTCCTCACGGCTTTGCTTTGACAAATAGTGAAGTAAACCACTGACTGAGATCCCACCAACTGGCCTGGGTCCAGCTCTCCAGTCTTTCACTCTAGATGTTATCTCAAATAAATGCCAATTTCTCAGCCTCTCCTTGTCCATAACATGATCCAGGTCCCAACCATCCTTCTGGCTTCTGCAGGACTTGCTCCAGTCTGTCAGGGTCTTTCTTGTGCTGTGGAGCTCCATTGTGGGCTCAGCAGTCCTGATATGGTCCTGTGGTGGGGTTAACCACGGCCGGCACCCAGCCAGCCCCCCAGCTGTTCATCTGCTCCCCTGACTCAATAGGACAAAGGGAGAAAATAAGCCAGCGATGCTCCTGGGTCAAGGTAAAGGCAGAGAGATTACTTACCGATCCCTGTCATAGCCAAAGATGTGTTGTCTTGCCAAAGATCAATTTCATTCATTGCCAATTAAAACAAGATGTTGATTGTGAGAAACAATGACCAAAACATTGAAGACCATTCCCCAGTTTCTCCCAGGGCCAAATTACTCCATTGATCCCAATTCACCTACACAAGCACACCCTGAGAGGTGCGGGGGGGATGTTGAAGAGGGTTGATGGCACAGAACACCTCTGCTGCTCCTTCCTCCTCACACTTCTGCCCTGCTCCAGCGTGGGTCCTCTCCATAGACCCCGCTATCTTTGCAGTCAAGGGTATGCATTCTTCATTTCATTCTGTCTTGCTTGTGTCCTTGAAACTCAGAGAATGACAGAGAATGTTGACATTGGAAGGGACCTCTGGAGATCATCCAGTGAAAACCCCTAGGAGAGGCACGGCCAGCTCAAGCCGGTTGTACAAGGCCTTGGCTTGGTAGGTTTGGAATATGTCAAGGGGTGGACATTCCATAACCACTCTTGGCAACTACCTGCAGTGGTTGAACATCCTCAGTTCAAAAAGTGTTACCTTGGCTCACATGAGCCTGTCACATGGCTCCTGCTCAGCTGCTTGTCCTCTGGCACCCAAAGGTCCTTCTCTGCAGAGCTGCTCTCTGGCCGGCCTGCCACCAGAAGGATAGCCCCAGGAGGGCTGGATAACAGGCTGGCCTCCCCCAGGGGCTTGCTCAGCACCAGCAGCAGCATCTTGCCCATCTTGGAGATGAGCTTCAGCTCTGGCACAGGCCGCAGGGTGCTACAGAGTCACCTGGGAGAGCAAAGCCCTCTCCTGCCAGGGCTGCGCAGCCCAGGCCTGTTGCCCTCTGGCCTCGGGGACTGCAGCCTTTGCTCTCGTGGTGGGAAGCTCCTTCATCCTTCTGCTGCCCCCTGCAACCCGCTCCAGCATCCTCTGCTGGGCAGCAAACCCCTCCCACACAAGGGCTCCCGTCCCTGGGTACCGGTGTCCGTGTGACAAGCCGGCCCTTGGCCCTGGTGCCACACCTGAGGTGCTGCAGCACACATGGGCCCCAGAGCCCACCGCCTGGGGCGCGGGCAGCAGGAGCCCCCTGTGCCACCACAGAGCTGTGACATCAGTGCCATAAGCGCTGAGGAGGGGCAGGGCAGCTCCCACGCCTTTGGTGGGGGATGGAGACACAAGGTCTGTAGGGGAGACCTACGGGACAGATGAGTGGAGGGGGATGCTCTGTGTGATGTCAGGGCAGCTCAGACAGATGGAGCTCTTCTAGTGGACGGGCCAAGGGGTGAGGTGGGAGCTTGTTTCGGGATCACAGGGGAGACCAGCCAGGGTGGTACTGTGGAAGGAATTAGTTGTGGTTTGCCCCTGGCCAGCACCCAAACACCCAGAATCTGTTGCTCACTGACCCCTCCCATGCCCAGCGTGATGGGGGAGAGAATCAGAAGAAAACTCACAGGTCAGGAAAAACACAGTTCAATAGGAGAAGCAAAAGCTTTGTGTGTGCAAGGAGCAACATGAGCAATTCGCTCACTCCTTGCCATGGGCAGCAGGGGTTCAGCCATCCCCATAAGAGCTGCTCTTCAGCACATCTGTCAGTGACACGGGAAGACAAATGCCACGACCACAAACGTTCTCTTTTCATCCTCCTTTCCCCGAGCTGTTATTGATGAGCACAACATCCTGGGATATGCAATATCCCTGTGGTCTCTGGGGGTCAGCTGTCCCAGCTTCTTGCATCCCCCCAGTCTCCTTGTAGCGCAGGCAGAGTGTGAGAAAGAGAAGCCTTGGTGATTACTCTGCAGCGGTGGCCAAAACACTGGTGCGTGGTCAGCGCTGCCTTAGGAAGAGACGCAAAGCACAGCACCAGAAGGGCTGCTGTGAAGAACATGCACTCCATGCCAGCCTGCGCCAGGACAGAGCGACAGGTCATACAGTCAGGGTGAGGCATGAACAATGTCTTCTTGAAATGACCTGAGGAAACCTGTGGATCACAGAGCCTGGCTCTTCTGGGGGAATCCCTCTCCTTGGTGATCACTGCACAGGTAAGCAAGGATGCCAGGAGCCCAGGTCTTTGTGGGCGAGTTCCCCAGACCAAACAGGCCACCCACTCTGATGCTCATCTGCACCTGGGACTCCACAAAGAGGACAAGATGCTCAGGGATGTAAAGACCAGTGCCACCTTGCTTCTAGTAGTGTGCAGTTGTGGTGTCCCTTATGATAAGGCATGTGTGGATGGAGAGCAGCAGAGCACAGCCCAGGACAGGAGGGAAGGAGAACCTGGCCTGCTGAGGGCACTGGCAGGTGGGATCCCATGGGGGCAGGGCCCTGAGAGCATCCCTAGGCCTTCCTGGCCCTGACCAGCCTCACCTGGGGCCTCCACCCAAAGCTTTGTCCATGGCTCCAGGAGGCCATTGAAGCCAGGCAAGAGATTCAGCCCCAGCATGATCTATGCTGTAGGTGTGCAGGTCACCTTAGAGAGGTGTGTGGGTCTCTTTAGGGTCACAACAACAGGCACAGCTTTGCCTGCCCATGGACCTTGTTGATTTGGAATGTCAGGCTCACTTCCCAGCTTGATTCTTGATGATATGGCCAGTGAAATGACACCATGGCCCTCCAAGTCCTGGGGACTTTCTGCTGCCTCCCTTCCTTCCTCAACTCCCTCCCAGTTATACAAATCTTCCTTGCTGTAGAGCCTTGTCACTGGCCAAAAGCCCAGCAGCCACCCAGACGCTCCCTCCATCCTGCCCTCCCCAGTCAGGGCCAAAATATTAACACAGCAGTCTACATGTGGTGTTATGAATGATGATAATGTGGAAAAAATAATCTCCCTCAGTGTTTTGTCAAGGCACCTCTTCATACGCTCCAGGGCACAGCTGGCTGCCTCTGCTACCAGGTCACAGGCTGGGATTGTGTTTTGCCTTCTGTCCCCCAGCACCACCAGGGCCTTTTCTGCACAGACACTGCCCAGCCAGGCAGGTCCCAGGCCCTGCAGCTGCAGGGTGTTAGTCCATGCGAGGGAGGTGCAGGCTCTGCCCTTGGTCCGTCCTGCATCTGTGCAGCTCCTGACAGGGCGGCCACCCCACCTGCCAGGGTTCCCCTCAATGGCATCCCTAGGGCACAGGGATGGTCCTCTCAGTTTGGTGCCACCGACAGACACTGTGAGACTTGCCTCCACTGGATTGCCTTAACAGCTCTTAAACTGTAAGCAGGAGTGTCACCTGTGCTGCCCACAATACCCCAGTATGTCCCAGTGGCCTCCAGGTGGGGTGTGAGCCCTTCCCCACTGCTCTCTCAGCCTGACCATCCCGCTGGTGTTTTACCCATCTCTTTCTGTTCCCACCCAGAGTGTCATGGCCTCACTTGGGCAGAAGAACGCTGATGAAGACCATGACAAGCGTTTTGCTGAAGCTGAAGGAAATGACATCCACTTTGAAGCTCCTCACGCACAAATGCAGGCTGTCAGGTTTGCGAAGTAGCTGGCAAACCTCATAAGCAGTCATAAGCCATCACAGTGAGAAGAAAATACTCTGCTGAAATGAAAAAGAGAATCAGTAAGTGCTGGGCAGCAAATCCTCAGTAAGAGATGGCTCTGGTCTTACAGGGAGCTGCACATGGCTTTGGGGAGAGTTGTGGGGATGGAGCCCTTGTCGAGGAGGGAGAGGTTATGATGAAGAAGGACATGGGGGTGTGGAGGAGGTGATCGCACAGTACAGTGGTAATGATGAGGCCACTGGCCATGAGGGCAGCCAGGGAGATGCCCATAGAGCCAGAAGTGCAAGACCTGCAGCTCCCGCTTGTCTGCAAATGACAGGAGGAGGAACTGGGTGGGGAGTTGACACTTGGCATCTGGTGCCTCCTGGCATAGAGATTGTCTGAGAGGGAAAAGAGTGAGAAGTTAGGCAAGACTTTGCTGAGCAAAACCTGACATATTTCTCAGAGGAACCCCAATGAAAAGGCCTCTCTGCTTTCCCGAAGACCTTTAGTGGATCTCTCATGAGTTGCTTTTTGCTGAGGGTGCTCCAGGGAGTAGGAGACTCTGCTGTGGGCTCTGCAGGAGTCAGTCCTTCCCTACAGCAGCAGCGAAATAGAAACGTGGTGTGACCTACGATTATATACACTCAGGGCATCAAAGGACTTCACAGCATTGTCACCCCGTGTTCACCCATTATGGAGCGGAGTTGAGGGGATTTTTCTCTGTGTATTTTGTTCCGGTTGCCCCACCACAGCTGAGGAGTGCTTTTGGCACTGCCATTCCTGCTGCACTCCAGGTGCCATCAGGTGGGCCCTGAGAGGCAAAGAGACAGTCCCTTTGTGCGGACTGAGGACAGCCAGTCTGTCCACCCGCCCTGGTCTCAGCTGCCCTGTGCTGGCAGCTCCTTGACCTGCAGGACTATCACCCCCAATGCTTCCCAGAGAAGGAACTGGACGCTGCCGAGAGCAGAGGCCTCCAGTTTCCAAGTACCGATCTGCAAACTCCTCATGCTGCCTCATCATACCTGAGAAGGATCTCAGCTCTGCCCTTGCAGCCAGGGACACAGAGGGCACATTGCAGCTGCCTGTGCACAGCTACCCAGCAGCATTCCTGGGGTGTCTTCTCCATGGGGCTCCCTGATCACACAGCCATGCCACCGGAGAGTTGTGCCCTTCTGGAGGGCAGCCTGCAGCCACCCAGCTCCTGAAGGTGGGCTGTCCTGAAGTGAGAGGTGTCTCTTTTGGACTTCACGGAGCTTAGGTATCAGGAGGCGATTGGGAGACTTTACTGCCATAGGCTAACCTGTATGGCAAGACCCCTCAGGCTGGTCTCTCAAGTGCTTCTGAAGCCCACGCCGCATCCAAGTTGAGTGATAAGAGCAGGAGGAGCAGAGACAGAAGGGGGGAAGATGGACAAACGCTGCAGCGCTGCTACCAGTGGAGGCAGGACGGGGCAGCTGGGAGGGTATTTGATGATTTCTCCCCTTCTGGGGCGAGGCCACGGAGAAGGCGACTGAGCCCATGGCTCTAAGTGCAGAGGCTATGCTGATGGTAAAGAAGAGCAGGGGCTTTCTCCAGGGAAGGTGCCTGCCCTGCAGGGGATGGCAGGGAGATGCCTGAATCCCCCCTCCCACAGTGTTTCTGGGAGCAGCTCCCTCTTGCCGCCTGCCCACGTCTCTGCTGCCTGGAGCTGTCCCTGCCAGGAGCTGTTTCTCTGGCCCCGTGCCTCCGAGCTACTCAGGACTCACATAGCCATCCCACCCGCTCTGTGCTCATCTCTGCCCTTCTGCACCCTCCTGGCAGCACGGCACTGCCCAGGGCCATCCTGGTGTGTGCAGGGCCAAAGGAGCAGCTCAGAAAAGTGCTGACGAGAGCTGGGTTCTCATGCCTGCTCCAAACCAGCAACATGAATTCTAGTCTCCCACCACCCACTCAGCCCGGCCGGCCTTGGGCACCCCTTGTTCCACACACAGCAACTTCACACCCCTGCGGCTGTGCCTGGGAGCAGAGAGCCGCCATGCCTTCTCCTCTGATGGTGTGGCAAGGAAGCCCTCCTCTGGAGCATCTCCTTCTCCTCTGCATTACAGAAACTCTGAGAGTCTTCCTGACACATCCCGTCAACTGTCAGATGTACCCGATTGAAGAGGTCCATCCAGGAATTGCAGAGGTGGAAGGAGGGCCATGGATCCTGCAAAGGGTATGTGGATGCTGCCCAGTTACGTAGGGATGTGTCAGGAGGGACAAAGTGTGGCTGGATCTGAACATGGCACGGGACTCAAAGAAGAAGGAGAAGAAGGACTTGTCTAGGCATGTCACTTAGAGAATGAAGGAGAAATTAAATGTGCACCCCCAACAAACACAACTGGCAAACCAGTATCAACAGACATGGGGAACCTGAACATGAGTAAGTCTGTGGGACCTGACTAGATGAATGCCTGAGTCCTGAGGGAGCTGGCGGGTGGAGTCGCCAAGCCACCCTCCATGCTATTTGAAATGTCAAGTCACTCAGGTGAAGTTCTTGGTGACTGGAAAAAGAGAGACATTGCACGCATCCTTCCAAAGGGTAGAAAGAGGAACCCTGGGAACTAGCCACCTGTCAGCATCAGCTCCGTGCCTGGGAAGATCATGGAAAAGATCCTCCTAGAAGCTGTGCTAAGGCCGACGGTGAACAGGGAGGTGATTCAGCACAGGCAGCATGGCTTCAACAAGGGCAAGTCTTGCCTGAGCAACCTAGTTGTCGTCCATGACCTTCTCTGACACAAGGAGTGGGTTTACAGGCTTGTAGTTCTCCAGATCCTCCTTCCTGCCCATCTTGCAGGTGGGCACCACTTTGACTAACCCCCAGTCTTCTGGGGCCTCCCCAGTTAGCCAGCACCGTTCATTATCATCCCTGTGCTGAGGCAGTTGAGGAACAGACCAATGATTTTCACAGTGTTCCTGGATCACAGGTACCATTGCCAAGGACACTTTCCAAAGCACTTTGTCCTTCCTGGACATGAGGTTCAGCTGCACCAAAGGTCCTCTGGGGCTTTGGGGAGAGTGGTGGAGATAGAACACGGGTCGAGGAGGGAGAGGTTGAGGAGGAAGAAATACATGGGGGTGTTGAGGTGATGGTCGCACACTACGGCAGTGATGACGAGGCCGTTGGTTATGAGGGCAGCCAGGTCGGTGCTGTCGTGGTTTAACCCTGGCTGGCAACCAAGCACCACGCAGCCACTTGCTCACCCCTCCCTCACCCAGGGACATTGGGATGAAAATCGGGAAGGGATGTAAAAGGCAAGGATTGAGATAAGAACAACTGAATAGGTAAAGCAAAAAGCCGCGGGCACAAGCAAACAAAGCAAGGAATTCCTTGCCCACTTCCCATGGGCAGGCAGGTGTTCGGCCATCCCCAGGGCAGCAGGGCTCCATCACGTGTCACGGTTACTCGGGAAGACAAACGCCATAATGCCAGATGTTCCCAACTTCCTTCTCTTCCCCCAGTTTATATACTGAGCATGACGTCATATGGTATGGAATACCTCTTTGGCTACCCTGGGTCACCTGTCCTGGCTGTGTCCCCTCCCAATATCCCGTGCCCCTCCAGACCTCTCGCTGGCAGTGCCCAAGGAACCAAAAAGACCTTGACTTAGTATAAACATCGCCCAGCAACAATTAAAAACGTGAGTGTGCTATCAGCATTGTTCTCACATCATAGCCCAAACAGATCCTATACTGAAGACGAAAATTAACTCTATCCCAGTTGAAACCAGGACAGGTGCTCAGGAAGAGCCAGAAGTGCAAGAGCTGCAGCTCCCATGGGTCTCCATGTGTCAGGAGTAGGAACTGGGCGATGAAGGTGCCACTGGGCATTGGCTGCCTCAGGGAATGGGGACCTATCCAATAGGGAAAAGACTGTGACAAGTTAGGGGAGATTTCTCTGAGCAAACCCTAAAGCTTTTCTCATCAAAACCACACTGAAAAGGCCTTTCTGATTTTTGGAAGACCTTTGGATGTCCCTCTCATGAGCTGTGGTTGGCCTGGCTGAGGGTGTTCCAAGGAGCAAGGGACTATGCTGTGGGCTCTGGAGGTGTCTGTCCTGCCTTATGGCAAGGGGGAAAGAGGAACTTGGGGTGATCAAAGATTAAACGTTCTCATGGCATCAAAGGGCCTTCCAGCATTGTCACTCCCAGTTCACCCCACTACAGAGCGGAGGGGACTTTTTTCTGTGTCTATTGTTTCAATTGCCTCTGGGAAAATTACTCATTGCTTTGGAATTAGGGAAAACTGGGACCCAACAGAAGCCTAGCAGTATAGAAAGATTTCTAGGCTAAAATAACTACATCGCTTTTAGGACAGTTGGCATGGACGGAATCTACTCTAGCACAGCTCCCTAAGCAACACACCCTGCCATCTCAGCACCTGCTGATGGGAGTAATGGAGGGTGGAGCAAGTGGAGACCCCACTGCCAAGCTCTGCTGTGCTCCCTGCAGGAAGGGGAACTTGATGGTACCACACAGCTGATAAGCTGCAGAGCACGTGTCACATAAGAAGCTACGAGAGGCTGTCCACTGCTGAGCCAACCACTGAGGCGATAGGACTTTCCTCAGATGAAATAATCTCCTTGTAATACCAATGCCCACCTCCATGCCAAAGTTACCCACCTCCAAGGTCCTACTACACCTGCCTGGGCACAGGATACCAAACAGTAACAATATGAATGACTGGAGTCCCTCAAGCTCCCCCGAAATGTCAATACAATGAACTGGGCCAGGATGAAATAAGTCCGGGGGTGCTGGGTGTTCTAAACTCCTCAATTACCACAGTGACTTAGTGGTTCACTATCTGATAAACACCTCTGTGAACAAAGTGAGGTCAAGTGAGGACCCACTCTCTGCGAATGAAGGGACTTCTGACCAAGGGATTCACCTTGGGAAGGATGAGTGACAAAGAACAGGGGGTGGAAAGAACACCATTGCAAAAGAAGACAAGCTGGTAAGGTCTTTCAACCCTCATACATATAAAAAAAAAAAAAAAAAAAAAAAAAAACCATACCAAAAAAACGAAAATACACAAACCAAAAACCCCCCAGTCAATAGTAAGACAAAGGTAACTGTGGTAGTGACAGATTGCAACCTCCATGTCAAACAGCCCTCAAACGAGGGCAAAACCCCGCTTGGGGAGCATGTGCAGTCAGTGAAAGCCTTCCGTGGTGCTGCCTGAGGGTGAGCACTAATGTACATCACGAGTGAGAAACCTGTAACCTATCCCGTGTAGGTAAATGAATAAGCAACGTGCTATGAAGTGTCAAAGTGGACAATGAGGGGATAAGTGAGTGGAGACTCCATGGGAACTTCTGGGATCAGTGGATGGGCTGAACCTGTCATTCCCCCTAGGGACGCCTATAGGGTAAGAACTTTATGCTAGCACGAACTCACGGTAGCTGTTGCTCAGGGTGTTGCTTTAAGCGTGTTTTGCAGTCAGTCTACCATTACTGGCATTCTTTGAACCTTACTCTGTCACAAACTTGCATAATAAAAATCTTCAGCTGAAGTTCATTTTCTATAAGTCTCTGGAGATGTGAGTAGGGGTTTTAAGAGCTCTGACTCAATGATGCTGTCAGCAGCATTCCTGGATAGGTTGGTAGAGTCACCCTCGGATACAGTGGGCTGTCAAAGCACAGGTCGTGGGCAGGTTGGTCAGACAGAAGGGTCTCGTCTGTCTTCGGAAACTGCCAGGCTCATTAAAAACTAGAGTCTGAGGAAACCCCTCGTCTTAGTGTGAAAGCACTGCTGCACACTGGGCTGAAGTCCCCCAGCTGTGGCACCAGCCCAGCTCTGCCTGGCCATAAGGCAACCTGGTACCAAGTGTCCCCGAGCCCGTGGGTGCAAAGGCTTTGCTTGAGCAGAGACGTGGCCTGGGCAAAGGAGAGCTGAGTCTTGAGCCCTCGGACTGTGCAATGAAGTGCTGAAATGGGCTCTGCAGGGCTTACTGAAGCACTGAGGACATCCTCCCCGCCCTGCCTGCAGAACCACCAGACACACACGTACACACACGCTCCGTTAGGAGTACTTGGATCCTTTGCTGCAGTCTTACTGCATAGTAATGGGTTAACAAAAGTTGATACTCATGCAGAAAACTTTTTCTAGTAAGGGAATTGCCAGTGCTGGAAATAAGTGTGTCCCCCCAGGTGAGGCAAGGCCCATGAGGGATTGCCTCATCCTGCTGCCCAGCAGGTTCCCCTGCAGCCCCAGGGACAGCTGGAGGGAGCCCCGAGGGGCAGAGGAGGGAGGCAGGGAGAGCTCAAAAGCAGACCTTGGTGGGAGGCTGCTGAGAGCTCCCTGCTGGAGAAATCTGCAGAGCCCTTGAGCCGGTAAGTGTGTGGCTGCAGGGCAATGCCTCTGCAGTTGCTAGCCGGGTCTGCAGCAGCTGGGGCCCCCCCAGCCTGTGGGACCGTGTGGGAGCCTTTTGCTGTGGAGGAGGCCAGTGTGCTGCAGAGCAGGGCTTCCCTGCTGCAGCGTGGGAGGGCCAGGGCATGTGGGCTGCCTTGTGCCAGGGCCGGCTGCAGGGCTGTGAAGGTGGCTGTGCAGGCAGGGGTGCCCAGGGCTGTCCTTGCCAGCAGGGTCCCTGCAGCCGCGGGGGCTGTGTGCTGGGGCAGGGGCTCTGCCGCCTGCCAGGGGCAGCTCTCAGCCTGCCGGGGGGCTCCCCACAGCTCTGGGGGCGTATGGACTGAGCCCCGAGAGGGAAGGATCTCTCTGCTGTTGAGAGTGTGCTGCATGGCTGAGCGCTGCTTACAAGGATAGGTTACCCTCAGAATATGTCTGCATGAGACTTTTCGTATCGAAGGTCAGCGCAGGGATTGCTATGATAAATCCAGGGCTCTCCTCAATCTGTGTTTTCAGCTTTCTGTTGTTGGGGGCAGGAGAGGGAAGGCAGAAATGTTAACGGAGATCTTGAGTTTGAAGATGTCGCTGAGACTGCCATCTGTAACTCTGAGTGATGAGGAGGTCTGCCAGGAGCCTCCTGAAGTGCCCTCAGCCACTCCTCCGCCTATGAACAGCAGCAGCAGCACCTTTGCTGGAGCCATCAGGGTCATTCTGAGCTGCCCTTTTCCCCCTGCGGACAGGACCCTGCGCCCAGCCAGTGCCCTGCAGAGAGGCACGTTTGTGCGGGGCCAGTGCACAGAGGCAGAGATGTGGTCTGTGAGCACTGACAGGGAAAGACCTGGCACAGGGAGATACCTCCCACAAGGAAAATCTCCTGACATCCAGGATATTGCAAGGACTGATAGGAAACTTCAGACAGAATTGTTGTTGAAAGCAGAATCAGAAAGCTCTCTCTGACCATGTGCAGTGCAGACCCCTTTCTCTGAGGCATCCCCCTGGCTGCTCTCCCCCCAGCAAAGCCTCTGCCCTCAGGGCTGGGGGTCCCGAGGTGTGAGCCACCCCCTCTGCAGCCAGAGCTCCAGCAGAGCCGCGGTGCAGCTCTGCAGCCACGTGCCCCTGTCCCTCTGCAGAGCACAGGGAGATCTGAGAGCAGCTGCCCGGCAATGTTGGTGTGTGGGAGGTGGCGAGCAGAGCTGGGCAAGGGCAGCGCTGCCCTCAGTGCCTGGCACGCTCGCCCTGGACACTCTTACCTAGACCGTCAGTGCAATTTTACTGCTTTCTCTGCCTTTTGGGGTTAGTTTTATTCTCTTGCTCTTGCTGTCAGGCTCTCTGGGGATGGGTGTTTCAGCTGCAGAGTCACACTCTGACCTTGGGGGTCCTCTCCTGCAGGTGTGTTCATGGGAACAGGTGTCCCAGCTTTCCTCTCAGCTGTGGGGCTGTGGGCAATGCCCTGTGTGGGGCTGGGCAATGGGCTGGTTCTCCCTGAACCTGATGCTCTTGTTAGGGCACTTGGCTACCTCCTTGAAGTTCCCTTCCAAGCAGTGTGTTGCCCTCCAGAATGGAAACCTGTCCCCTCGCACCCAATAATGATCTGAAAGCCCCACGTAGAGGCGTAGAGTTTCTGTGATGGAGAAAACGCTGTTGGGGTGGGTGAAATGAGCTGTGTATCCTTTGCTGTGGGTGGGATGCTGACTTCTGACGAAAGCCTACAACCTTTACTGGTCTGTGGTGGGTCAGTCTGTTCTCAGCAGTGCCTTGTGGTATTTCAGGGTAACATGGGAGTGTGGCCACCATTCATCTCAGGAAGGTGCAAGCCCATAGAAACCGGGAACCAGCAGGACAGACCACCTCCCCTCACTGTGCCCTCACCCACAGGCAATCCTCTTGCCTCACAGACCTCACTCTGTTCCACCTGAGGGCCGCAAAAATGCTCTGCTTTTCTGACATCCGAGAATACACAACAGGAGAGATGGGGGAGCTGTGAAAAAACCTAAAACTCTCTTAAAATGCCTTCACCCTTCCCGTTCCTTAGCACTGGCGCTGCAGACGCTGACCAGCCCTTCTGCGTTGGCACTGGTTTCACAGGACAAAGTTAAACACCAGGACTGGTCCCTGCCCCCACCCACTGCTGCAGAGTGGGGCTGGCTGGTCAAGAGCCCGTGGGCAGCTGCCCTGCTCTTCATCGCCCACACGGCCAGCACCAAGCAGGGCTGCAGCCACACAGCTGCAGGAAGGTCTCCGAGAAAAGAGAGGGATGTCTGTGTGTGACGGGGGGATGGTCTGTGGGAAATGGCTTTGATTTTGCTTGCAGAAGTCTCCCCTAAATTATCACTGTCTTCTTCTCCTGTGACAGGACCATATGCCCAGAGGTAGCAGATGCCCAACAGCAGCTCCATCACCCAGTTCCTCCTCCTGGCATTAGCAGACACGCAGGAGCTGCAGCTCTTGCACTTCTGGCTCTCCCTGGGCATCTACCTGGCTGCCCTCATGGCCAACGGCCTCATCATCACCACCATAGTCTGCGACCAGCACCTGCACACCCCCATGTACTTCTTCCTCCTCAACCTCTCCCTCCTCGACCTGGGCTCCATTTCTACCACTCTCCCCAAAGCCATGGCCAACTCCCTCTGGGACACCAGGCACATCTCCTACTCAGGATGTGCAGCACAGCTCTTCCTGATTGTCTTTTTCCTTTCAGCAGAGTATTTTCTCCTCACCGTCATGGCCTATGACCGCTTTGTGGCCATCTGCCAGCCCCTGCACTACGGGACCCTGCTGGGCAGCAGAGCTTGTGTCCACATGGCAGCAGCTGCCTGGGCCAGTGGGTTTCTCAATGCTGCGCTGCACACGGCCAATACACTGTCATTGCCGCTCTGCCAAGGCAATGCCCTGGGACAGTTCTTCTGTGAAATCCCACAGATCCTCAAGCTCTCCTGCTCACACACCTACCTTAGGGAAGTGGGGTTTATTGTGGCTGGTGCCTCTTTATTATTTGGCTGTTTTGTTTTCATTGTGCTGTCCTACGTTCAGATCTTCAGGGCTGTGCTGAGGATCCCCTCTGAGCAGGGACAGCACAAAGCCTTTTCCACGTGCCTCCCTCAGCTGGCCGTAGTCTCCCTCTTTCTCAGCACTGCCACTTTTGCCCACCTGAAGCCTCCTTCCATCTCCTCCCCATCCCTGGACCTGGTGGTGTCAGTCCTGTACTCGGTGGTGCCTCCAGCACTGAACCCCCTCATCTACAGCATGAGGAACCAGGAGCTCAAGGGTTCAATGTGCAAACTGATAACTGTATCTTCTTCTGAAGGAATAAAATTTTGAATAGCATTTATAATGTAATTTATCACAGACCCAGACTGTCTTCTGAATTTGTTGTAGTTGCTCATGGTATTTCATTTCTGATAAAGGTATCGTCCGCATTCTAATTCCTTCTGTGGTTTTCTTTTCTGAAGGTGGCCTGCTCTCTCCTCATCTAACAAAGCCAAAGGGCCATTAAACATCTATGTTTTTCCTGGGATTCTTCCTTCCAAGGCCTTTTTGCAGCTGCAGGGGCAGTTCCCTTGTCCACAGACGGAGGGGAAAAGGTTCCTGGCATGGCAGCACTACCAGGGAACACCACCCCTTGGCTCTCCAGTGCTGTCCTCCTTCCACTTCCACACTCTCCTTCTGACCCCCTGCCTTGGTGTAAGGCCTGAGTGCTCTGGCAGCTTGGTCACCACCGTGCTGCGTGGCAGTCCTGTGAGCGCAGGCA
Source organism: Falco punctatus (assembly GCF_963210335.1). Classification (NCBI taxonomy): domain Eukaryota; kingdom Metazoa; phylum Chordata; class Aves; order Falconiformes; family Falconidae; genus Falco; species Falco punctatus. The sequence goes on along the minus strand of NW_027660235.1, from coordinate 189,279 downwards.
GGGGCAGGCAACGGGCACTCTGTGACGGTGCTGGCCTCCATCAAATGTTCTGGATTTGTGGAGACCACCTGAACGCAGCACTGCAATGTGCTTCCTTGAACCGAAGTCCCCGTGCCCATTGCTCATGACGAGGGCCATCTCCGCGAGGTGCCGAGCAGGGCGCGACACCCCCGGGCTGAGGTGCTGCCAGCCTCTGGCAGGGGCAGCAGGAGGCCAGGCAGTCACTGTGCCCGCTGCAGTGCTCTGCCTCCGCACGTGCCAGGGACGGGCTCGTGCCTCTGAGCACCCCTGTGTGCGTGAGGCTGGGGTTCAACCACGCCAGCAGTGCGTGAGGCCAGCTGAGGTGGGGACACCTCCCAGGGCACAGCCGTTCCTGTGTGTGACTGCAGGAACAAAGGCCACTGTCCCAGGGAGATTCATCTCACCTGCCTTGGGCAGGGTCATTGCAAGTGCCTCTGTCTGATCACGGCACCCTTTCTGGATGGTGCCCTCAAATGTGTCCGAGCAATCAGGGAGGTTCTGGGGTCCTGGCAAAAGGCAGACATCCAGCCTTTGTTCAGGAAAAGCAAGAAGGACAATTGGGAGAAATACAGGCTGGTCATCCTCACCGTAGTGTCTGGGGAAATGACGGTGGAAATACTCCTGCAGACAGTTCCAGGTAGTTGTGGGACATCAAAGGGATTGCTGCACCCATACGTATTGAGGAACAAAGGGGATGGTTTGTGCCTGCACCTTTGCAAGGGGTTTGACTTTTTCTCCTGCACTTTCTGTATAGGCAGATGGGTGACTTCTGGAGTGAAGAAATGGAGGACACTGTGGGTGGGAAGTTGGCTGGCGGCTTGTGGCTATGTCTCGAGCTAGCTCAACGGCATCAGGGAGCGAAACCCGACCTTGGGAGAGAGACACAGTTATGCTTGTTGGAAGGAAGCCATGGGAGCAAGAGGAGAACCTTGAAGACAGGGAGTGGTCTGCAGAGCTTGTGGCCTTGTAGATAAAGGGAGCTGCTGTGTCTGTAATAAAAAAAGAGCCCAGAGTGGAAAATTGCTGAGACCAGTTACAGGCTGACACGTCAGCCCCCTGCAAAGGTATAAAAGGCTTGCTTGATTTTAGTAAAGTGCCTTTGAGGTGTCTTCAAGTGTCTTCGTGCCTTCAATCCGCTCCCAGAGTCGGTGCATCATACGCCACAGGGGCTCAAGACGAAATGTCACCAGTGGTCAAGTCCTCCTGTTGGCCACTGACTAGTGACATCTTCCAGTGTGAGCAGTTGGGCCAAGTGTGTTGAATGTCTTGATTGTCTCCCAGTACAAGCTGACAAAGTGGCTTTTCAGACCCTTCTGTGGATGATGCCAAAGTGGGCAGAGCCCTTGAGAGATGCCATCCAGTTCACCCTGCCTTGAGCTGGACAGCTGGATAAGGGCCTTTACAGGGGCCTCTCCCAACCTGAGATAATCTAGGACTCATTGACTCACTTCCCTGGAGAGCTCAGTTGGGATGGCATAGCAGGGGGAAGAAGGGAAAACAGAGGCGCAGAAGCAGAGACAAAACAGTGTCCAGTAGAAACAGAGCAGTTCCCCTGAGGACTGCTCTTCCACCCAAAATAATAGGTAGGAAATCCATGAGATAAATTGTCTGAGAGAAGCTTCCCTTTATCTGCTGGGTGCTGGGCCACGGGGAGGGTGACGGCTGAGGACGGTACCTCGTGGTCAGTTGTGTCTCAGGGACTCACATTCCAGCAGGAAGCCAATGGCTGTGACGGGGGCAGTGAGGCCAGTTCTGCCTGCGGAGGGGACAGCCCAACAGCAGCAATGTGCCTGGGAAAGGGGCGGTGAGGTCACCTCTGCCTGAAACAGCGCGTAGGGCAGCCCCTGACTCACGGCTGGGACACGTGCTGTTAAGCTCCATCTGCCAGTGTCTCGGGCAGGCCAGCAGAAGGCCCCTGGGTGGCACATGGGCTGTGAGATCCCCTCTGCCTAAGGACCTGGGCTCACTCCACCGAGGGGCTTCTTTCTTGCTTGTCACGTCGCTGCTGCCTGAGAACATGGCAGCACAGCAGCAGGCACACCGCTTGCTCGTGTCTATGCGAGAAGCTGAAAGGCTCGCAGCCTTGGAAGAGCACGGTGAAGCCGTGGCATGGTCAGGGGAAAGGCCACCAGGAGGGTGACGGGTCGGGATGCCCGCCTGAAGGGTGGTTTCCCAGGTGGTGGAGCTTTTCTTGGAGGTAGGGAAGAGCAGGAGGGAGAAGCACTGCCACCCAGTGCAGCTGGGAAAGTGGAGACTGGAGGTCAGGAGGAGGAAATGTCACTCAAGGGCTTGTGCTGTGGTGGGAGACGTCGTCCAGAAGGAGTGTGAGATCAGTGCATGTGTGTGTGTTTGCAGGAACAGCGTGTGAGGGTGGGCAGACATCGGTGCATGTGTGGCAAGGGCAGGGTGAGAGCAAGGTGGGGAAGCCAGATGGGTGCCTGCAGCCTGCCGGGGAAAAGCAGCAGCCGTGGGACAGCGTAGGACAGTGTGAGATGGAAGGCAAAGGGCACAGGCAAGGCTGGAAGTCACCAAGAGAACCCAAGGGTTGTCCCCTTGCGTACGGCCATTTTCTCTGCCGTACAGAGTGCAGTTAATGGCACCTGCAGTGTCCTTGGCCATCTCTTCCACTCCTGTGGATCTCTTTATCACTGCCTTCCCCAGTTCAGCAGCCCCTCGCCAAGGAATAAACCACCCAGCAGAAGAGTGAAACCCCGTGGGTCTCTCTATAAGAGGTGGTTGATTCTGCCGGTATCTCCGCAGGTAAGTTGTTCACCGCCGACTGTTGTCCAGTGTCTCAGTCAGTCATATCAGGAAAAATCCGTCCCCGTGTACATCTGTCATGACTAAAATATACTTATACCCATTTTGCTGCAGTAACTTGGAAAAAGTCTATTTGCCAGTAATCCCCTGGGCTTTGTCAGCCCTGGGAAAGGTCTTTGAGGGTACGTGAAGATACTTCTTCAGGCATAACTCATGCTTCTTCACTCTGCTTTTTGTTTTCCCAGTCATGGTACATTTAGAACTTGCCCTTTCAAGGCTTCTAACATCCTCTCAATTCCCCTGTTGCCTTCGCAGGCGCGCGGTGACCTGGTTCAGGAACGGCACGGCGGCCAACCCCAGGCCGCTCGGTCCATCAGCACGCAGACACCAATGTGGTGGATGGCAAAATGGTGTTTATTGATAAGTGGCGCGGCATTATAGAGCTTGGGTTTACAACGTCCCTTCCGTCTGCTTACGTCATAAGCTAAACGCTATTGGCTATCCAGAGAGGGGCTCTATATTTCCGTACAGCGCGACATCTTCCGACCGCCAAGCCCTAACTACTTACATTTCCCCCCTCCCTATGGATAATTGAATCAGCTAAAATATAACAATCAAAATCTTAATTTAATTTATATTCTATGGTTTGTAAAAATATTAAAAGAATATTGTATCAACTTGACTAAAAAACATAAGGCACTGTGGTCAGGTGGAAGGTAAGGGGTAATTGATAATACCAAGGTATGAATTAGGGTAAGCTAGAGGTAGCTAAGGGTAATACCAAATGGGACTTAAAAGTTAAAGCAGTTGATGGCGTTCTACCAGCATAATGTCGACTTTCTCTAGGTGGCTCTTGACAAATGACACGAGCTTATTCAGTATACAGGGTCCAAAGATCAGTGCCATGATGATCACTGCAATCGGCCCTGCCAAGGTAGATATCAGGGTGCGTAACCACGGTGAACGGGTAAACCACGATTCAAGCCACCCTTGTTGGGTTTCCCTGTCTCTCTTTCTTTTTTCTAGCCTTTCTCTAAGTTTGGCCATTGTATCTCTGACAACCCCAGTGTGATCTGCGTACACACAACATTCTTCTCCTGATGCCGCACATAACCCGCCTTGTTGTAACAACATGAGATCCAATCCTCTACGATTTTGTAAAACTACTTCGGACAACGACCTCAGTGACTTTTCCAAAGCGCTGATCGATTGTTCAATGCGAGCCAGATCCTCATCCACTGCAGTTCTGAGGGACTGGAACTTCTGGTTCTGTTTGACTAACGAGGCTATACCTGTTCCTGCCCCTGCGGCCCCTACGGCTAGCAAGGTAGCTATAGTCAGAGCGGGGATGGGTTCTCACTTTTGGATATGATGCGAAGCTGGAAGGGTTTGATGAGTATAAACGTATTCCTCAGGATGGTATACGATTCTCAGAATAATCCTTACCTGTATACAAAATTCATGGTTTCCTTTGAGCAGTTTAAGAGATACACGTGGGGTAATTCCGGATTTTGAACATATCCATTTGGTGTTTTTGACAGGAACTAGCCAATCAGCTTTCGATAGCTCTTCTGATGTGGACTTGTTCAAACACAGAGGCCTTTTTTCAAGGGGTATTTCGCCGACACATCTACCCCGCCCTGATACATGTTGCATCGTGACTCCTGGGTTGTCCTCGGAGCTCCACACACAATGTATGGGGTTGGGCCCACTAACGAGTTCCGGTTCATAGGGTATACCTACTGCCTCATAAAGAGGGGGCCTTATGTCATAACAAAGCCAACAGTTTGTTGTCATGGCGGGATTAGTAGAGTTCAGTATCTGATACGTTACATTCACAGCCTCCATAGAGGAGGCAGGTCAAATTCTAAGGTATTCGGAGCTTCGGTGTTGTCGGGGGTCGCATCTTTAATATTGTTTTCAGTATTATATATAGGTGTCTGTGGGTTAAGAACCCGGTTAGGGCCAATTGCTTGGGGTGCTTGTAGCACAATCCTGATAATTTGTATCACTACCCCCGGGTCTGTATTGTCAGAGTGTATAAATACTGATCACATTCTCCCCACTGCCAAGCCCATGTCAGCTGGGTTTTGAATTCTCACATTTAAATGTGTACGGGTACTTTTTTTGATTGACGATTGAAGATAATAGCCACTAGGCCCAAATTTTGGAGGGTCACACCTATCTGGCCCCCACATTACGCGCAGAAATTCGTCCTCTCTTTCTGGTTTCCATCTATCACTCGTTACAATGGTCTCACATCCCCAGTATCCACAAAAATAATATCCTGGATAGTTACAATAGCTTTTTCCTGAGTTTGCACTGGGGCACCAATATGTCCCCCATGGCACTTTAGATCTACATTTTCCCAGTCCAGGAAATAAATCATTGACTGTAAACGTAAAAGTCGGGGTACCCGCTGTTATATTCTCCTTTATCACTCGACTGCTTATGGGGTCCCATAGGACCCACTTGAATGGCTGATGGTGATTATAATCTGATTCTGTCTTTCCTGCAATGACAAGTCCTAGAATCAAGTTCATACAAAGGCATCGCATTCCCCCTTTTTGGAGGCTATTTGGTTGTTATCCGAATCTGGGTGGTGCAGGATTCCCATGTTTAGTCAGGACAGTTGTCGACTTGTCATTTTCTCTCGTCGGTGGGATGTACGGGATACGGGGGTGTCCGATGATCTGGTCCTGCAAACAAAAACTCACAGTTTTCATTAGTTTTATTCTGAAGGTCTGGCTTGATAGACTTAAGTAGACACCACTTAATTCTGTTGTCTTTTCTGACCGCAGCATACCCTCGCCCTGTCAGAACTAATTTCCACCCTTGTTCCCACCCTCCTAGCTCATTTCTGATCATGACCGATGGGCCTTCTTCTAGCGCTCGAGTGGCCCAGTGCTTCTGGGCAGGGCTATTCACCCCGTCTCCCCTGGGGAACTGGTTTAGTGCTAACAGGGCTGTCGCTAATAAGCGTGCCTGGTCCCCTGAGGGAATGGCGTTGGTAAAACCTTCTGGTTTTGCTAATACCTCTAATTTAGATTTCAGAGTTTGATTTGCCCATTGGACTATGGCTTGTCCTGTGCTGTTACATGGGATGCCGTGTATCAGAGTAATACCCCATTTCAGAGCGAATGCCTGGACTGCTTTAGACACAAAATTCGGACCATTGTCCGTTTTCATCTGATTAGGGACACCAAGCCACGCCATGGTTGTCAACCAATGTTGGATGGTTGCTTTAGCGTCGGTCTTAAGGTGTTGTGTAGCTACAATCACCCCACTATATGTGTCTACAGTTACTGCTAGCCATGCTCGAGGTTTTAGTAATTGACAGAGCGTAAAATCTGTCTGCCACACCTCAGAGGCTTTAAGACCTCTGGGGTTGATTCCACTAGACCACAATGGTGCTTTTTGACAGTGGGGACATGTAGCTACTATATGTTTCTCATCAGTGGCCAAAACCCCACATCTCTTTGCTAGCAATTTAGCTCCGATGTGGAGGGACTCATGTAATTGGCGGGCATCTCTTAATGTCCACAACCCTTTTACAGCGGCATCTGCTTTGTCGTTGCCGAATTGGAAGAACCCTTTGATTGGGTTATGGCTGTTGATGTGGATGACTGATATAGTGCCCTTTCGGGAAAAAATCGCTTCTTCTAGCATCAGAGCTATTGCGGACGTTGACACGCTGGGCCCTGACATGGCTAAGCAAAGCTTGGCCATGAACATTGAATCAGTTACTATGTTGAGATGTATGTCGGGAACAGTCCGCACGCCAACACAACAGCTGTCGCTTCCAGCTGTTGGACTGAGATTGGAAATACAACGGAAAAAGCAAACCGCTCCTTGTCCTCCTCATGCAGAGGTATCGAGAAAAAGCAGTCTTTAATATCAAGGACAGCACAAGTTTGTCCTTCTGGTATCATGGAGTTCATGGGCAACAATGTTTGAACAGGACCCATTGGCTGGATTTTTTTGTTTACCTCAAGCAGCTCATGGAGGAGACGAAATCCCTCGCCTGCTCGTTTGGGTATTACAAAGACTGGGGTGTTCCATGGGCTAGTGGAAGGCTCTATATGACCTCGTTGTAGTTCGCGGTCAGCTAACTCGAGGAGGGCATCCATTTGAGGCTTTGACAGGGGCCACTGCTCGACCCAGACTGGGTCAGATGATTTCCATGTCAGTCTGATCGGTGGGAGTGGGTGTGCGGCAGTGGCCCTTACTGTAAATTTGTCACCCTGGCTTTTAATAAGGCTAGGGCGTCCCTTCCCAACAGGGGTGGGACTCCTGACATGACGTATGGGAAGAGGGTAATGGTCTTCTCCGGTCCCTTTTCTGTGTGAAGCGTGATTGCTACCAAGTGAGCACTCTTCCAGGCTCGGTTTAATCCCCCGATCCGCCCACCGTGGGGTCGTCTTCCAATTTCCAATGTGGGGGCCAGCTCGTTTCAGGGATAACTGTAACATCTGCTCCGGTATCAGTCAAAAAGGGGATGCTGATGGTGATACCATTTAGGGAATTATGGAGGGAACAGATCCCCCACACCACTGGCGGGTTGTCACACTTTACTGCCAGGGCCACCCAGGGGTCTCGCCCCCAAGGGGTGGTCCCTGCTGTCCCTGGGATGGAGGCCAGGTTTGTGGGATCGTCGGCTGGGCCATAAAGTTGGTTGCTTCCCTCAGGGGCAACGGGTTTGGGAGCGACTCTCCCTGTCTGGGGTTGGTGTAATGGGGCCGCCTGACATCCCAAGTGGGAGAGGGTTGTGTGCGGCCCGGGGGCCCCCTGCCTTTCCCGTTTCCCTGCTTTTTAAGCCTGCATTCCTTCACGAAGTGCCCTCTTTTTCCACAGGCCCAACACGGTCCTTTAGATCGGTTTTGTGGGAGGAGCGCCATCGGCGAGTCTCCGAATTGGGGGCAATTGGTCATCACATGGCCTGGTTGGCCACATTTGAAGCATGTCGTCACGTGAGCCAGTGCACGAACAGCCACTTGGATTGGGGCCAGGTGCTCCTCGCTCACAACATGTTTAATCATGTCCGCGAGACTTGACCTCGGTGGCAGTGATTGCAGGATTTCTTTGGTTTTTAGATTACACTGTTGCCGCAAACAGTCTGCGATGACTGGGCCTTTTGCCTCCGAGGGCAGGGCCAAGGAATCGACTGCTGCTTGGAGGCGATCTACAACCTGTGTAAAACTTTCACTTTCTTTTTGTTTTATTGTGGACCGTGGCGATGGCTTGGCAATAACTCTAGAGGTTGTGCGAATGGCCTCTCTAGCTGCACAAGTAGTTGCCATAACTTCATGGGCCCACAGGCCCTGGGCTTGCGCTTGGGGGGTAATCATTGTTGGGTCTGTACCCATCAACCGCTGTAGGCTGGAGCCGTGTAGCGGATGATCCACCCTGGTTACTCGGACTAATTGCCTCGCACAGTTCTCCTCCCATTCTTGTTTAAACACAATCACCCCTGCCCCATCAAAAATCAACCTACAAGTCTGTTTTATATCGAACGGGAGAAAATCATCTCCCCCAAAACCCCCATCTATGAGGGTGGAGACCATGGCAGAATTGAGTCCTTTGTCTGCGATTGCTTTAACAATCGCTTGTATATCCTTAGGGCTTAAGGGGGAATGGACCCTCTGTCCCCCGTCCATCACTCAGACCGGGAATGCTAGTGCGTCCGATGGAGCCCAATCGGCACATGCAATTTGTATTTTTCTCCAATCTGTGAGAGGAATTTCTGTCCCCTTATGTCTTTCTTTCCCCGTGAGTGGTGATATGTTGGTCTTTGTACCTGCCAGCCAAGTCTGCCATGCAGAGTCTGAGCCGGAGTCAGAGCCCGACTGACTGCTCACTTCCGGGTGCTGGTGGTATGTGGTCGGGCTTCGGCCCCTCCCTTGCCTTGCGTAATCGGGCGGTTCTTTCCCTTTCTGCCCGCCCCGCCTTCTGCTTGGGGAGGCACCTGCCTTATAAGGGCAGTTTTGGGGAGGGTCATTCTGATTAGCTTTCCGCCCCCCGCTGGTGCCCTTTTCCCTTTTTTGGTCGTGCCAATCACTCTTTTCCTTCCCATTCTCCTCCCCCTCCCCTCTGTGTGCGCCTGTTAACTCTAGCGCTCCCTCCCTGCTCCCGCCGGGGGCGGTCTCGCCCCGCCCTTCCCCTTGCTGCTTGGCGCCATCTTGGTTCCGTCCGTGTAGTTTTGGCCTCGGCTTTCAACTCAGCGCCCCTGGCCTCTGCAGCCAGCTTGCCCCAAAAGGAGTCCGCCGAGGGTCCTGTGGGCGAGTTGGAGATGTTAGAGTCTTTTGGATGCTGAGTGGGCGCGTCACCTTTCTGTTGCTTTGAGGGTCGGCGGAACCCTCCTCAACCGGGGGGCGCGAGGTTTGCGTAGTCGCCCCATTTCCCACCCATGGGGTGGTTAACAGACAATCCCTTGCAGCTTTCCAGGTCTCCTGCTCGTGTCTAGCTTTTTGGAGAGCCTGGACGACTTTCCCCCATGCTTTCAGATTTTTCCCACTACCAGTAGACATCGTTTCGTCACATAAAGCGTGGGAGCATTTGTCCCACACATCTGGGTGGAGTATATCCACCGGCTGGTCAATGACCCCGAGCTCTAAAAGTCTCACAACTGCAAGAGTAAAATCTTTGGGCTTACAAGCAATACCCCACTGCTTATGCAGCTGTAATACGACCTTCACAAGAGCTTCCGTCCCCTTGGTTGGTCCAGGAGCATCCTCCCCGCCGGGCTGGTCCTGCCACTCCGGCCGCCATTCACCCGATTCCAGGTGAATGTTCCCGGGTTTCGGCACCACTTGTTGCCTTCGCAGGCACGCGGTGACGTGGTTCAGGAACGGCACGGCAGCCAATCCCTGGCTGCGCGGTCCATCAGCTAACAGATACCAATGTGGTGGATGGCAAATGGCGTTCATTGCTGAGCGGCGCGGCACTATATAGCCTAGGTTTACAGTGTCACTTCCGTCTGCTTACATCATAAGCTAAAAGCTGTTGGCTACCTGGAGGGGGGGCCCATGTTTTCGTCCAGTGTGACATCTTCCGGCTGCCAGGCCCTACCTAGAAACACACGTGTCTGCCAATGCCAGGAGGAGGAACTGGGTGATGGAGCTGCTGTTGGACATCTGCTGCCTCCAACCATAGGGTCCTCTTCATGAAGCAAACATAGTGACAAGTCAGGAAAGACTTCTGTGAGCCAAGTGAAAGCTGTTTCTCCTAGATGCGCCCCTGCTACCCCCTGTCCCCCCCTCTGCAGTTTCTAGGAGAGCTCCCTTCCGAGCCGTGGCTGGAGCTGTGCTGAGTGCTGGCCGAGTGTGCTGTGAGGAGCAGGGGCTGTGCCCGCTGGCTGCCCAGCAGTGAGCCCTGCTCTGCAGCAGGGGCTTCATGGGAACCCTGGGGGCAGGGGCCAGTCCTGGCCTTGCCCTGGCTCAGCCCAAACTGCTCCCAGCGCAGAAGGGCCTGTCAGCATCGGCTCTGCCCGTGCTGAGCAGCGGCCATGGCCAGAGTCAGGTCAGGAGGGCTTTGTGCTGTGCTCAGGGAGAGCAGAGTGAGTGCTGAGAGGCAAGGGGACTGTCTGTGCCTGAGGGCAGAGGCAGACACTCTGCTCTCTCCATCCCTCTCCTTCCCAGCTGCCCGGCAAACGCTCCTTTCTTAGATGGAGAGTGATCACACTGCCATGTGACCCTGACAAGCAGCCAGGCACTGCTGAGAGCAGAGGGATCCACTGCAGAGAACAGAATGCCTCATCCGTTCCCGAAGGCTCAGCACCACACTGCTATCCAAGGACACCCAGGGCTCACTGTGTGCCCTGGAAGCAGCACAGACCTTGGGTGGACACCCAAAGTAGATAGTCAAGTGTCCTGATCATGGAAAGCTCGAGACAGAGCGTCAGCTCCTCCCCCAGCCTCGCAGACTGCATCACAGGTTAGGGGAAACCTGGGACACCTCCATGCTAGAGGACATGTCTGCACAGGAGGACCCACAAGGTCTGCCCCTGAGCCGGCAGCTGAAACCCCTATTGCCAGAGAGCCTGTCTGCAATGCCAATAGCATCTGAGCAAGGCCAGGAGAGAGACAAAGGGACACTCGGGAACTCCTTCCCCTTGCCCAGCCCGGCACACCACCTCCCACACAGCAGCAGTGCAGGACAGTCACCCTCAGGCTCTGCTCAGCGAGAAATGGCAGCGTGGCAGCAGGAGAGATGCACTTCATCCTTTCTGCTGCTCGGCTGGACCAGGAGCTGTTGAAACACATGAAACCAACGGTCTAAAGGCTGTGCTGGGTGGGAGAGGAGAGCAGAGGTGCGTTGCTCAGGGAAGGCACCTGCACGGCAGACCATGGCCAGGAGGTGCCCCTATCTGCCCTGCGTCAGGGTTCCCCTCAGCTCTCCCCCCTCCCTGCCCAGGGCTCTGCTGCCTGCAGCTGTCCCTGCCAGCAGCTCTTTCTCTGGCCCCAGGGCTCTTCCCTGCCAGCGCTCACAGAGCCCAGCTCAGCCCTGTGGATAACTGGCTAGCTGAAAAAAGGTCTCATAGACATAGTCCAGCTGGCTGGACAAAAATGCACATCGCTCTCAGCTTCTCTGAAGTAAAGCAAAATACACTGTCTTTGGCTGTTGTTGTTACACAATCACAGGAAGATTTGGGTGGGAAAAGAATGTTGCAGGTGGGAACAGAAAACGACAGAAGAGAAACTAGGGGCGGGCTTGGTATTTAGGCAACTAACCAATAATGAGCTTAACTTTTGTAATATGTATGAGCTAATTATAACAAGATATAAAAGGTGACTGTAAGGGACAATAAACGAAGTCTGCTGATCACTCATTTTGAGTGACTGTGTCTTCCCTCCATCGCAACACAGCCCCTGTGTGCCCAGCTCTGCCCTGCAGCCGCTCTCTGTCTGCAGGCAGGAACAAACAGCTCCCCCAAAGCCTGAGGGAAAAGGAGAGCTGATGCTGGTTTCATCTGCAGCGTGCTGGGGAGGGAAGGCACTTGCTCAGCTTCCTCATCAACCTCCCTGTGATGCTTTCAGCATCTCAGCCCCTGCTCTGACCTGCACAGCTGAGTTTCCATTGCCACCAAGCGGAGCCACGGAAAAGTGGCAGCAGAGATTCAGGCAAGCACAGAGCCAAGCAGGAAACCCCTGCCATGAACTTCTGAGACAAAGCTTTAGAGGCAAGTCTCCAAGTACCGTCCAGCTGATAAGCAGGGATGTGCTGGAGCTTGTGGGACATCAGCCTTGGGAGGACGGCCATAAAACCTTGGCAGGATGGCTACAAACCTCGGGAGGACAAGGCATGTGAATAGGTAACAACTGACAGGAGGAGTCAGGCTCAGTAAAGATAAGGGAATGAGGAACAGATGGCCCAAAAGAGAAGTAACAACTTTGTGCTGATTGATGACTGTTGAAACTTACTTAAAGTGTTCTTTGTTTGTAGTTAACCAATGAGGGATTGCCTAGTATGTAATGTGTAGTTTAAAGAACCAATCTGTTTAAAGCGCGCGGCCTCTGATAACATATATAAACTTGTGATTGTATACAATAAATTGACATTTCCTTGCATCAAGCAGTGTCCCGTCTCTCATCGCAGCAATTTGGTGACCCCGACGTGATGGGTTTATGAGCCGCCAGGCTGAGCAGCAGGTTGCGAGTCAATGTTGAATGAGCTGCTGAAAGGAAGCAGGAATTAAAAAAAAATGTCCCTCTGGAATTTAGAGGTGAGTTGTGGGAAACATGGGCAATCAGGGGTCTTCCCCCGAAAGAGATTATCTGAGCTTATGAAAGCTCTCCTTAATAAGCATGAAAAGAATATTCCTGGCATGATCTCAAGGCAATCCTTAGATGGGTTCAGGTAAAATTACCCACTGTGACTGCATCTAATATTTTTATGCGAGAGCTTTGGGATGATGTGGGGGTAAAACGATGGGATGCGTCTACATTGGGGGATGCCAAAGCACAGTGCATGCTCCCATGGTGGAAAAGCATTTTTGAGATTTTGAAAGCACAGGAAAAAAGTCACAGAGAAAAAGAGAAAAAGCCGGGGGGGGGTGGGGGGGGGTGGGTTGGTGGGGGAAGGATACTCTCCTACAGTAACTCCATTGCAGGAGCGGGCTGGAAACTAGGACCATGCGTGGCAATCAGTTAGCTGAGGGGAATGTGCTCGAGCTTGTCTAGACAACAATTAACATGATGAGGCATGTTTACAGAGCACAGGGGAGTGGGAGACGGATGGTGCCAAGGAAAGGTAACACCTTGCTGTTAATTGATGGTAGTTAACCACCAATCAGGGATTGCCTAGTATGCAAGGCTTAGCTTCAAGAACCAATCTGTTTAAAACACGCAGCTTCTGAAAGTCTATAAAACCTCGTGCTTCTGTACAATAAATTGACTTTTGCTTGCATCAAGCTGCGTCCCGTCTCTTCATTCGCCGCACTGCATTACCGCTGCAGAACCTGAAACCCCCCAGCCCCTTGAATGATTTTGCCACAGGTTACCCCCCACAGGAAGACCCCTTTGATCCGGGGCCGGTGGACCCTGAAAAAGAGCCAGTTTTATATCCCCCCGACCCACACAATGAATGGGCTAGCATAAGACGCCAAGCCTTGAAAGAAGGAGACCTGGGCATTGCTAAAACAACAGTGGCCCCTGTGCTTTTTCAGGGTCGGGCGGCACGGTGGGAGGCCTTGTCTTTTCCGGTAATTAAGGAACTGCGTCACACCGTTACTGAGCACAGGCTTTCCTCTCCTTATTTTCCTTATTCCTCCACTGCGTAAGAGGATTTAAGACAGTAAGTAACCCTCAAGTATCTTCTTAAACAAGCACAGTTTAATCATGTGCTTTTAATCTGACTAACGACACAATCTAACAAGAAGACATCTTAAGGGAAGCAGAGCTGTAGTTAAAAAAGTGGGGCTTCTCTTTCCTCTCCTGAGGGTTTACCATCCAGAGCTGGCTGAAATTCTGAACCTGTAAACCGCTCCCCCATGCTTGTATGCTCGCTCTGGGAAAGAAGGACGGCTGTTTGAATTCTTTTGCAGGTACAATCTTTCTTTACTTTGGAGTTGGAATGAAATGAAAAGCTGCCATCAGTCCCACTTACGGCACAGAGACACACGCATGTTCCATGCACATGCCTGCCCAGAAACGCACACAGAGGGAAACCATCCCTTGGGTATCAAACACAGAAACAGCACTGAAAACCTTGACTTCTGAGAGTCCCTGCAGCGTTCTCCCAGGTCAATACACAGCATGCTTGTGGCAGGATCACCACTGCGTGTGCGTCACTTGCTTTCATTTCCATCTTCATCTCTAACCTGGCACTTGCCACATCCAGACTGCAGCATGCATAAAAGCAATTCCGTTTACTAGAAGCAGAATGTGAACCTTCTGCATGAAGTCTGGTATTATAAGAAATTGCTATAAAGAATAAAAATCTGCCGGCACCACTGACACACAGACACGCTGTGTCTTCTGAACAGGGAGGATACATTAAACCTGCAAACTAAGGACTGCGACAGCTCGCTCCTTGCCCCTCTTCTTTTGCCCTCAGGCTGGTGCAGGAGCTCCTTTCACCAGAGCAGGCACACCACAGACACAGCCTCACCGAGGGGAAGGGTGGGGAGGGGATAAGGGCAGAGGGGGAAAGGAAAGACCCACAGAAGCAGCTTTGCCGCCACTGCCAAAGCCACAGACTGCTCATCCTGTCCCCTCGCCCTGCCTGTGCTGTCTGTGCCTCTGTCCCCCTTCCCACCCCTCCGCTCCTCTCCCTGTCCCTCTCTCCTGCTGCTGATCCTGCATTCCCTGCGACACCCCCCTGCCCCTCTGTCTCTGTCCCTCTCCATCCCTCTGCCCGCTCCTCACCAGTCCCTGTCCTTTCTCCATCCCTTCCCAGCCCCTCCCCCTCCCCCTGCCCCTCTGGCCGCCTCCTGTCCCTCTCCGGCCACCCCTCGGCCTTGACTGACCTCTTCCTGCCGCTCGGTGCCTTCCTTTCCCTCCTCCCTGCCCCACCCAGGCTCCAGGGCCCGGGCCTGTGCTCGGGCAGCCCCAGGCAGTGGCCCCCGGCCTGCAGGGCTGGAGCTGGGGGCTGGTGTCCCCCAAAAGCCCGACTGCATGGCAGGGATGTCCCGGGACACGCTGGGAGCTGTAGGCCCGGGGCTGCCCCATGGCCATGTTGTTCCCGGGGCTTGCTGGGAGCTGTAGGCCCGGGGCTGCCCCATGGCCATGTTGTTCTCAGGGCATGCTGGGAGCTGTAGGCCCGGGGCTGCCCCATGGCCAGGTTGTTCCCAGGGCATGCTGGGAGCTGTAGGCCCGGGGCTGCCCCACAGCCAGGTTGTTCCCGGGGCATGCTGGGAGCTGTAGGCCCAGGACTGCCCCATGGCCAGGTTGTTCCCGGGGCATGCTGGGAGCTGTAGGCCCGGAGCTGCCCCACAGCCAGGTTGTTCCCGGGGCATGCTGGGAGCTGTAGGCCCAGGACTGCCCCATGGCCATGTTGTTCCCAGGGCATGCTGGGAGCTGTAGGCCCGGAGCTGCCCCATGGCCAGGTTGTTCCCAGGGCATGCTGGGAGCTGTAGGCCCGGGGCTGCCCCACAGCCAGGTTGTTCCCGGGGCATGCTGGGAGCTGTAGGCCCAGGGCTGCCCCATGTCCATGTTGTTCCCGGGGCATGCTGGGAGCTGTAGGCCCAGGGCTGCTCCATGGCCAGGTGGCTCCCAGGGCATGCTGGGAGATGTAGGCCCAGGGCTGCCCCATGGCCATGTTGTTCCCAGGGCATGCTGGGAGCTGTAGGCCCGGGGCTGCCCCACAGCCAGGTTGTTCCCAGGGCATGCTGGGAGCTGTAGGCCCAGGGCTGTTCCATGTCCATGTTGTTCCCAGGGTGTGCTGGGAGCTGTAGGCCTGGGGCTCTCCCATGGCCATGTTGTTCCCGGGGCATGCTGGGAGATGTAGGCCCGGGGCTGCCCCATGGCCATGTTGTTCCCAGGCTGTGCTGGCAGCTGTAATTGCCCACCCTCAGCCTCCTGGCAGCCACGTTGGGCTGGGGGGTCGCAGCCTGTGTTGGGTCTGCGGCCAGGCTGAGTGGGGCCTGGGGCCGGCCATGGGGCGAGGGAGGCCCTTGGGCCGGCGCAGGGGTGTCTCCTGCCCTCTGGCTGCCCAGGGGTGTGTGTGGGGGGGAGTTCCCACCCCCCAGCGTGCCGGGCCCCCGGGCAGCTGGAGTCAGGCTGGGCTGGGGCAGCCCTGTGGGAAGCCCAGTCCCCTTGAGGGACTGGGAATATGCAGCTGCCTGGGAGAATTACCAGCCAGAGTATGCGTGTTCAGGCCTTGCTTCCCTTGCTGGAAAATAGTTCATTTTTATATACAGCCTCTCACCACCGAGATCCAGGCAGTAGGGATTGTGCCCTGTGGGGAGCAGCCTGGTGACTGGAGCCTGCTGCCCTTCAGTGGCAGAGCTGGATGCTTCTCGCTGACAGGATGAAGTTGCAAAGAGTCATCAGGAGAGGCTGCAGCTAAAGCAGTGATTAACTAGACCTATTGAGTAAACTCAGCAAAGGGTGGCAAGCCTTCTGAGGCACCTGGGCTATAACAATAGCCAAGGGAAGTGGGGTAACCGAGCACTGCTGTCAAAACCATATAGCACCGAGAATAAATGAGGTTCTATAATACAAGCAGAGTGCATGTGCCCCAAGAAAGGTCAGCAACTTGTTGACCACCAGTAGTCTCAAAAGACCCCAAGAAAGCCCCACAGGAGCAAAGTGACATACACAAGTGCCTTAGGCATATGTAAATAATTTCAGGGAACTATTTAGTGTGAAGTACAACTTGCCATCTGAACATGCCCAGAAAGGACCCTGAGGGGCTGGATATTGAACGGTGGAGCATGTTGATAGGTCACAGGTTTTTTCTTTTCCTTCCCTCACAAAATTCCATTTTGTTTTGATAGTAAGTGAAACCACATATATTTCAATGTGTTTTCTCGATTGGTAGTTTTTGCCTAACGTATGGGATCTCCAGGTTTAAACCCTGGTGCAAGAAAACCCCAACAAGGTCACATGTCTGGAATAAAGGTTTGCAAGTCTGGGGTATACCATGGTTCTATTCCACGATTCACAACTAACTGCTCACAAACAATTCCTGAGGAGAGTATTCGCATGGGGTAAGGGATTTATTTCCCGTGTTTCAACTCTCTTATCTGTATTGGACAAAAAGTGTTTAAGGGACCAAGCTCCTACCCCACTTGTTAGGCATTTGAATATGCCAACCCGGGGACAACAGGACTTTGTGTTTGTGGTGTATGGATTAACTGTGGCATCTCAATACATACTGGATCCCCCCTTTGCAAGGGGTCCAAGTCCCCTGCCCAGTAGGCTTCTCGTTGAGGGGCCCACCAGGACCTCCTCTGCCAAGCTGCTTTCCAGCAAGGTGACCCCTGACTGTGCCAGGGCCTGGGCTTGTTCCTCCACAGGCACCAGACTCGGCACTTGTTGGACTTGATGAGGTTTCTGCCGGCCCCTTTCTCCAGCCCAGCCCGGTCCCCACACGCCACCCACTGTGGTACCAGACACCCCCACCCCCTGTTTTGTGGGTGCAAGCCGTGCCCAATGCCTGCTTGTCCCCACTGGGTTCGGGCACTCAGAGTGACACAGCCCCAGCTGCGGGACGGACGGATGAGCCCCAACACCAGGATAGAAAAAAGACTGAACATTTCAGATGGGGGGCAGCCCAGGGGGTTCCCAGCCCTGCACCCTGCCAGCCGCTCACTGGCAGGGAAACCCATTGCTCTTCTGGGAGCAGCGCTGCCACCACGGGGGCTTGCAGAAGCGGATGCAGTGGGGCCAGCAGTCGCATCTCCACCAAAGCTTTGAGCAGCCCCACAGCCAGGAGCAGCCCTCCTGCAGGCACAGTCCTGCCTGGCACAGTCCTGAGGCCGCCTGCCCACGTGCCCTGCCCACGGGCACCCGGTGCTGGGGCCTGGGCTCTGCTGGGGTGCTCCTGCCCGGCCCCACATGGATGGTGCTGCCCAGGCCCATGGAGCTGATTCTGTCTGGCGCCAAGGGGCTCCTCTTCGTCACCCCCACCGAGCTCCTTCTGCCCATCTGCATAGGGCTGCTTCTGCTTGGCACCGTGTCCTGCCCTTGGTCTTTGTCCCCAACTGCTGTCTTCTCCATGTCTGCATCTGCCCCCAGCAGCTCCACTCGAAGGCCCTGGGGCCCCCCTCTGGGCTGCAGCAGGCCTGGTTAGAGCTGCTCCTCTTTCCTGGCAGGGGGGAGGAGGGCACTGCTGGGGGGGGGGGGTGTGTGTCCTATCACAAGCTTCCTTTCGCAACTTGGCCATCATCATTTGCAAAAACTTTTTGTACTGCTTGGTCACTATGAGGGTGTCCTGGACGATGCGGATGAGCTCCTTGGTGAGGTTCTGTGTAACCACAGCTATGGCTGAGGGGCTGCCAGGGGTGGCTTCACATGGGTGGGGCTCTGTGCTGTTTCCCTGACATCCAGTAGGGAATTCCTCATGCTTTGGCATCCCTGCCATCCATGAGGAACTCCTGCTGGGTCCTGGCCAGGGGCGATTCCCAGCTTCCCCACTGGCACCCAGTGGCCCTGCGGGACTGGGAATTTGCTATGCAGGTCAGTGCCACTGGCTGTACCATCACAGCAGGCCACTGGTCTGGGACACAGCAGAGGGAGCCCAGGGTAGAGGAGCCAGTGCATGACAGGGAGGGCAGCAGGGCCCGTGGGGATTGGTGGTCCCTCCGCAGAACATCTGCACTTGCCCTGCAGTATAGGGCGGGGAAGAGAGAGAAGGCTGTTGCCCTGCAGTGCTCATGCACATCTGCAAGCCCACGTGTGGAGTTCCAATTTCTGCTAGTGAGGACTGGCAGGTTTCTTGGACAGGGAGACTGGGAGGGCAGTCAGACGTTGGGTTGCCTGAGGATCCTGACATCTTCTTCCTCAGCCAAAGTGCCACGAGTCCCAGAATCACACAGTGGTCGTTGTTGGAGGGAACCTCCGGAGATTATCTAGTCCACCCCCCTGTAAAAGCAGGCTGTGCTAGAGCAGATTGCACAAAATTCTGTGCAGGTGGCATTGGAACGTCTCCAGAGGCCTCTCTGGGCAGCTTGTGCCAGTGATGTTGGAGTGCTGTGTGAGGGTCCCTGCGCTGGTGGGGGGCAGTGCCTGTACCAGCTGCAACATCAAGGCACTGCAAAGGGGCAGGGAGATGATGAGCACAACAAGCCCATGCCACGCTCCCTTCCCCCACACATCACAATGCCTGTTGCCAGGTCCCTGATGGCTGTGGAGGCCACCTGGCCCTGGGCACCCTCTGCCCCAGGGTGTGCTGCAGCTGTCTTTGTCCTGGAGCTGTCTTAGGCTCGCTCTAGTCCACCCAGGATGCCTCCTGAGCCCTTCCTTGCACCCCAGACCCCTCTGCAGGGACTCTAGCACCAAAAGAAAGCCCACTGGACTCGGGGCCTGGCCCCCTAGATTCGGCCATTCCCCTTGAGTCTCCACGGCACCCCTCCATAGGTGTCTGTAATGCCCCAGAGCCTTGTGTTGCTCTCCAGCCAGGTCATGGGAGGCCTCCTGAGGCAGTCAGGGTGACCCAGGCACTCTGTTTGTCCCACAGTCCCTCAAGGAGCCCTGCAGGGTCCCTCTGGCCCCCTTAGCGCCTCTGTACTCTGCCTGGAAAAATTGCTGAGTGCGTCATGGTGCAGGGACATGGCGGAGCAGTCAAAGCAGCTGCTGTGCTTTCACTGGGTACCTGGAGACCCATGGGACAAAGTTACGATGGACTCTCCTCTAACTTCTCCCCTCCTTTGTTCAGTCTTTAGGCTTCATGGTACATTGCATATTCGTTGTTATACACAGGCTTGGCTTGTGTATGCTGAAGGAGGTCTGAACTAGATGAGGTCCCAGTCAGCCCCTCTCTCCAGACTGCCCAGGTCCCTTGGGATGGCACCACGATGCCCTGGCCTAAGTGCCGCTCCTCCCGCTTTGGTGTCATTTACCAAAGTGAGGGTGCCCTCTGCCCCGTCATGGAGACCATTAATTAAGGAAGGTGTCAAAGAGGTTTGCAGCCAGTACTGACCCCTGGGTGCCACCGCTAGTTCCTGGCCTCACAGCAGACTTGGTGCCACCGAGCAGCACCCGCTGCGCCT
Source organism: Falco punctatus (assembly GCF_963210335.1). Classification (NCBI taxonomy): domain Eukaryota; kingdom Metazoa; phylum Chordata; class Aves; order Falconiformes; family Falconidae; genus Falco; species Falco punctatus. Next base: position 169,346 of record NW_027660235.1, on the reverse strand, counting down.
GGCTTTTCAGTCCTTTTCGGTCCCGCTCGCTGTCGGCTCACCCAGCCCTTTTCCATTTGAGTGACTTGAACTCCATGTTTAAAAGGAAGAGATGTCAAGAGGGGCCCGTGCAAGCACACAGCTTTCAAAACCCCATGGCATAAACTTCCCACAGTGGGTATTTCCACCAACTCCCCCAAAACCTAGAGAAGTACATGCCCCCTCAGTGACTTGTGCAAGGCCAGCAACTGCTTTTAATTCTGGCTTTGGCTTCTCTGCTGGTGGGTTCCAAATGAGTGTTGTTTTTGCAAGGTGATCCCCAAAGCAGAAGAGAGATTAAAGCTCTTCCTCGATGGTCCTGTGGGCAGGTGGGCCAGCTGGCGGAGCTGTCCCAGTCTCTGGAAGCTCCCTCTGAGCTCTTGGTGACCACAGGCAGCACTGCGAGGAGGGACAGGGTGGGCTGTTGCTGCTTTTTGTGCAGCTTGTTCAAAGTTAGAGTCACCTGCGGTGCTTCCTGGATCTTCCTCCTCCTTCTCCTCTCTGATTTTCCATGAGACAGATGCTGTACTCCACGCTCATCCAGGGTTGCAAACCGCCCGTGTTTCCACCACAGCACCCTGAGTATTTCTCTCAGCTGCATCTGTAGTGCACTGAAAGCCTCCTCCTCCTCCTTGCTGAGTGGTGGTACTCTGTGTACCCCACAAACCGGCTGCGGAGATCATAGCCACGCCGTGGGGATCTGCTCCGCTCTCTCTGCCTCAGCAGGGTTTGGTACTGAGCAGCGCTGAAAGCAGAATACTGGGAGCTGCCGTTAGAGGTCCCTGGAGTTGCGTTATCATTGGGAGCATGGTCATAACTTGGAGGACTCGTCCTTCTCCTCCTCCTTGCTGAGGGGTAGTACTCTGTGTACTCCACAAACTGGCTACAGAGATCATAGCCACGCCGTGGGGATCTGCTCCGCTCTCTCTGCCTCAGCAGGCTTTTCTCCCCAGAAGACCTGGGTGCAGGAGGTGACTCTGAAAAACTGTTGGGAAGCCCTTGACTTGTGTCAATCCTGGGAGCATGACAATGACTTGGAGGACTTGTTCTCCTCCTCTTTGATGACTGGTGGTACTCTCTGTGCTCCACTAATTGGCTGCAGAGATCATAGCTGCGCCCTGGGGATCTGATCTTCTCTCCCTGCCTCAGCAGGGTTTGCTCCCGAGTAGCGCTGGGTGCAGAGCATCTGCAGGAGAAAAAGAACAAACAAGGATCAGTGTTTGTTTAGAGCTGCTTTTGCAGCCCCCTCTGGGGTTCACTCATTTACTTGGAGTGGTTTCTATGACAGAGAGAAGACACGTCAAGACAAGAATATGGGAAATTCAGTTGGGGTCTTCCCACTAGGTCTGCCCCTGTCACAGCAAGACCTCGTCTTCATACCCCCTACGGCCTCCATTTCATAGAATCATAGCATCACAGGATGGTTTGGCTTGGAAGGGACCTTAACGGTCATCTAGTTCCAATCACCTGACATGGGCAGGGGCACCTTCCAACAGACCAGGTTGCTCAAAGCCCTGTCCAGCCTGGCCTTGAACACTTCCAGGGACGGGGCATCCACAGCTTCTCTGGGCAACCTCTGCCAGTGTCTCTCCACGCTCACCGTAAACAAGTTCTTCCTAAGATCGACTCTAAATCTACCCTCTTGAAGTTTAAAACTGCTGCCCCTCACCCAATCACTACACATCCTGATCAGGAGTCCCCCAGATCTTCCCTGTAGGCCGCTTTAGGGACTCTTCTCTGTATCAAACAGCTACAGAGAGCAGACAAGTAGCAGTTTACATCGGGGCAGCAGCCTAAAGCCCAGCAAGGGAAGGGAAGGACCGACGGGGGGCAGTTCACGTTGGACAGCACTGAGTGATGCGGGTAGTAACTGTCTGCTAGGACAGAAACACTCAGGAGGATTGGAAGGAAAATAGCCAAACTGGGAAAGGGAAATGCATTCTCGACACGTTTCAGTAGTGGCTGTTACCTGACATAAAAAAGTAAATAGGCTTGCTGCACGAGAACTGTGTTTATGTCGCAACGATCCACCAACGTATCGTCCATCTGGTACCACAGTCCATCGCTGGTCTGTAAATAAAGGCAATGATACCTGGAGATGAACTGCGTGGTTTCTCCCGAAAAACACAGGCAGCAAACTACAGAAGCAAGAATCCACCAGTGCAAATCCCATCCAGCCAGTCAGGAGACCTTCTCCCCCAAAAGCTTGGCTACCAGAAAAGTTTGCCTTCCCCAGCACACATTCTTCCCCGTGACAAAGGAAGTGGCTCTTTACCTTTGTGTAGCAGAAATAGTGTCCTGCCTGAGAGCTGCCACCGCTGTGGACCAGGACAGCGTATAAGGTGTAGAGGAGCGGTTCTGCAGCTCCCTGAGACATGTATGGCCGGAGATCCAAGTACTGGGGATACTGCACAAACTGCGGAGAGACCAAGAGGGCTCAGGAAGGATACTGCCATACCACGTGAAAAAGCCTGCCAAGACCGGGGCCCAGCCATGTTAAAATACATCTCTGGGGCTCATCAACACTTCTTGTCCCTGAAGCAGCAGGTAACGCCTTGGGTGGCAGGAAACTGTTCTCGGCCAGAGCAGCTCTGTCGCAGCAGAGCATGTGCTTGCCTTGCCACAGGAGCTCTCCTCTCCCCAGAAGGGAACACAAAAAGCTCCACCTGAACAGCTTGTGACAGAGCATCCTGCTTTGGGAAATCTCCTGCTCCAGGAAGAGAAAGAGAGTTGCCCTTCAATTGCGTACACACCTTGCCGATCTTCTTGCCATAGAAATCAAAGCATTTCAAGCACAGCGTGAGCACCCTGGGCGCGCGATCGATTGTAAACCTCTTGAAGGCAGTAACCATCTCGTCACACCTTGAAAGCAAGCAGAGAGCCAAGCACTGAAATGCACCCTAGCTTGCCCCAAGGCAGCCAGACAACCCTTTCCACCTCACACATCCTCACGCCATTTCAAGACTCTTCAGAACCATTAGGCCGTAAGAAAGAAAAGCTGTGCCTCCTGATTGTGCATCGAACCTCCTGAGGCTCGATGACAGGCAGCATCTCCACACAGGCACAAGTCTTAATCTGGTGTTAGACATCCTCTTACCTGCTACATCGAAAGCTGTTTTCACCAGCCAGCCGCTCGGGCTTGACAAAGTCCTCCAGAGCTGCGGTGACAGATGTCGCTGCCTGGAGGGGTGAGAAAGGAGAGCTCTGAGCTGGGGGAAATGCCCTCGCCCAAGCACTCAGGGGGAGTTGCCCACAAGACCCAGGTGGATGACGCTGAGGAGACCCACCGTGACCCTGCAAAGGGTGGCCAGAGGGAGGAGGAAAGAGGGTATGATGCCGAACATTTCCCTCACTTCCCAGAGATTCCCGGCTGACACTATCAAGAGCTACCTCACCGTGCCACCGCTCAGTTCAGCTGCCGATGGTGTGCAGGGTCATCAGGAATGAAAACAACACGAGCCACCAGCCTAGGAGCCAGGTGGGTGTTGAGGGAAGGCAAAGAGATGGTGGCTGAGAGACCCTCAGTGCAGAGAGTATAATGCGTGCTTGCCCAGCACCTACAGGGAGACCGCTGCCATGGCCTTTGCAGGACACCTCCCATACCACTTCCCACATCCCACCAAGCTCTCCTGTGTTCACAGTGCACTTTTCAAGGCCAGCTGCACACATTCTGGGAAGCCACAAGGAGCTTGGGACGTCTTGAAGCACAGTGAGAAACCCTCTTACTTTGATATCCAAAGGCACATCCAGGAAGGCCTCGTAGGAATCGGAAACTGCTTTGCAGCTGCAGCACATGACTGGAAGGCAAACGGAAATGCTCAGCAACAGGTGAAGTCGATAGGTCGTGCCCATTTATGCTTTTCATCTTTCTAGAGCCAGCCACACGCTCATCTGTTTCTCACAGGCACACAGCAGGGCACAGGCAAGTGTAAGGAGAGCAACAGTTGTGGAAACATACCTCTGGACCTCAGGAAGCCCCCAAATATTTGATGGATGATGGTAGTATATTGAGAAGAGATGTCCCAGCTGGAAGGAAACAGTAAAGCAGAGAGTTATCTCCTCCAAGAGTTTTCCTTTGCCTGCAAGCCCTGGGCGTAGTGTTTCCTTGACGGGGGTACATCAAGGCAGCCAAAAGGCTGGGCAACTTTGAAAGGTCATTTGTTTGTGCTTACGCGCTGCTTCCAGCCAGACAAGCTCTCTGCATGGCAGTGACAGTACAGCGTAAGAAGTCGTGGGCGTCTTCCTGCATGCCAAGCATGAAATGTCCTCCTATTCCTAATCAAGAGGAAGGTAGTACTTCAGTCCTCTACCAACAGCGGAAAGCACATCAAAGTAGCTGAGGTGACCTACGTGGGAGGGCGTTGATGACGTCCCTGGGCTGGATGGCACTGGCTGAGGTGTTCAAGGCATTGTTAACGTGCGCTTCCATGATGCACATCATGCAGAAGCCTTGCTGGCGACCTGAAGAGGGAGGGAGGGAAGCAAGCCAGTCAGGTTAGTCAAAGAGCCATTGAATGGGAAACCTCATGGAGATCTTGGAGTTGTCCTAGACAGTCTCCTAGTCCTCCCCAGGTGCCAACGGCCCAGCATGCCCAGGACATCTCAGTACACAGAAAACATTCTTGAGAGGGATGCTTCACTGACAGAAGTTTTCTGTGCAACCAGCAGAGAGAGTTTAACCTGCAGGAATCGGGAACAACACCCGGGACTAGAAAGAGGCGTCTGTGAGAGCGAACACACCTTGATAGGACAAGCGGCTTCTAGGCTTGAGTGTTCCAAGAACACCAGCTTGGGGGCAGCTGACAAAGAAGGGCTGCTTTTCTCCTACATCCCGTTGCAGGTTCTGGGGATGCTTGGGAAGTGCCCAGCAGACTGACAAGGAGATCTTCCTAAAAGTACTCACAGGAGCTGCTGTGCTCATGAGGGAGCAGGTAGTTGGCAAGAGGGGGTGTGTACGTCAGGCACTGCAGCGCGGAGTTGAGGAAGCACGTATTGTCCGCGTTGTAGAGGCCTGCTCCAGCTTTCTGCCTTTGCTGCGAGTCCGTGCAAATCTTCTCCGGGGGAAAGAGGATCCTTTGTGGTGGAGCCATTCCCTCGGCAACGACTGCAGGGAAATGATGGTTTTGTTGCACAGAAGTGTATCTGAAAAGCCAAGTTCTCTGCAGGAGCACCCAGGACAACCAGCTCCAACCTCCAAGCCAGAACAGGGGAAACCCAACACTGCCTGTGACATTTACTGCTTGGAAAAGGTTTGGGAAAATAGCCTGTTCACCTCCTTCTTTTGCTGGAAATCCAACAAACCCACACTCTGATTTCTGGGCTCGGGATACTCGCCTTTCCATCTAGAGTCTTGAATGATCAGGTCAAGCCTTCCCTTTTTCTGACTGTCACTTGACGAAAACAAGCAGGCACCAAGCCCAGAAGGGAACCCTACTGATGTCAGTTTGTTCTACGAGCAACGTCATCTTCCAAATGCTTGTGTAGAATGGCAGAGGAGGGACAAAATGACCAATTGCTGCGTCCAATCAAAAAACCCTGGGTAGGCCTGGCTGCTCTCAGGAAACACCCCAGAATTCCCTCGAGGTTGTCCCCACAATCAACATTCCAGGATGGAGCAGCAGCCGTGCCCATTGCATTTGGGGGCTCACAAAGCCCAAGGCTGCTGGTGAAGCTGTTACTCACAGGAGTCGTTTCCCATTGTGGCCATGGCTCCTCTCAGGAGCAGAGCAGGAAGCTTTGGCTGGCAAAGAATGTCCAGATGCGGCCCAGAAAGAGAAGATCAGCACCAATACTGTCACCTGGTTGCAATGAAGAAAGTGGAGCTCAAGAAAATCATTCAACCACCATAAAAAACAGAGGCCAACACTTGCCATCAAAAGTGTTCAAGTGGTCGCTTTAACTGCCTGTAGCGACTGTTAGCAGCAGAGCCCTCTGGCTCTCCAGCCCACACTTGCCCACCCTGTCTGCAGGAGTGACCGGTGTCTGGCCGCTACTGTAACGGTTGCCTTTGCTGGGCTGTGTTTCTGGTCTCCCTTCCTGACCCATCAGTCAAGGTGGGCTTCGGGTCAGGCTACGCTGAGCTCAATGCCTCGGCCTGCCACCTCCCTACTTCCCTAGCCTTGGCAACGGCAAAAAAATAGGAATTACCAAACAGGAACTGTACCCATAGCGCCTGTCTGGCCAGCCTAGCAGGGTGGAAGAGCTCAGCATACAGCTTGAGAGGTAGAGAGCAGCCTCCACTTTTATCCCCAACCTACCTCTTCTAGGACCTGTCCCACAAGCAAAGTCCTAGTTACCTTTGGAAGAGGGTGGAAGCTGAGGAGCAGTCAGCAGGAAAGGAGAAATGTTTAAGCCACGCAAGTAGCTCAAGAAGGAGCTGAGTTATCCTGACGGGCAGCTCAGCCCAACTGGCTTTGGCCGTCCCGCTGCTCAGGATGTCCACCCTGGCCAGGTGAGGGCACAAGTTCCGGGTGGGTGCCGCATCACTGCCCCTTTGTGAGACGGGGCTGCACGGCAACACACTGTGGCCAGGCAGCTGCCCCAGCCTGGGCACCTCCCCTGCAGCCAGCAGCCGGTGCCGCTGGGCTTCCCCACGTGCTGCTGGCGAAGGGCTGCTCGGCCGCCGGCACAGTTCCCACCTCTTCCCCGCTGCGCACAGCCAGAGGAGTCAACGCCTGCCCCGGGCTGGAAGCTGCCCATGCACAGCTGTGGCTGGCACCGTCGCGTTGCGCAGGGTTTCTTTGCCATTCGTCCCAGCTACAGGACTGTGTGCGTGAGACTCGTGGAGCAAAGCACCTGCCCATGACTTGCATCTGCCCCCAGGACTCAGCCTGTGCTTGGGACATCCACTTTGGCCACAGCCTCGCTTGGGTGGCTTTTTGTCATCATGTGCCCCTGGGGATGGCTGGTGTTTCCCCTCCTGGCCTGGGGAGGCTGCTTTTGCCCCCTGTCCACACCAGGTACCTGGGTTGACTCCTGCCCTGCTCAGGGGGCTCTTTATGCCCCTGCTCTCATTGGGGTGGCGAGCTTTGCTCCTGCCCCTCAGGGGGCATTGACTTCTGTCCCTGTCCTGCTCAGGGCATCTTGCCCTGCCCCTCCCCTGCTGGGGGCAGCCGTTTTTGCCCCTTCCATAGCAGGACACCAGGACTCCAGTGCTGTTTTCCTGGCACCAACTACCAGCGCAGGCTGGATCGCAGTGTCACACCACAACCTCGCTGCTCAGGACAAAGTCAGCTCCGCTCCAAGTCTCCTTCAGCGCTGTTCCTCCAGCTGGCATCTGACAGGCGTAGGTGCAAATTTCCCTCCCTGCTGAGCTGGCTGCAGGGCCAGGCCGCAGGAGCTGGCAGCACCCAATGCCACCCAGGGAAGTGAAGGATCCCAGCAGCTGGATGTCAAGTAGGCTGTGCCTCTTCCTCCCGTTCCTCACTCACACACTTCAGCTACAGCTCTTGTGCTTGGGCACATTGCGAACCGTTATGCTTCACAAGATGCCGCAGTCAGCGGGATGGGTTGTGTGAACGTGGCTGAAAAGTTCCTGTGCCCCGACAGGCTCCCTTCACAAAGGCATCTTGTCCATGAGGTGACCTGGTCAGAGTGGTTTTCCATATTTAGCTTTTTAGTAGCGTTGCGCTAAACAAAACACAATAACCAGTAGTTACCTGGAGGAGAAAAATAAAAAAGGGGGAGGGAGGGGCAGCGGAGAAAGGGAAACATAAGAAAAAAGGGAAGACTGCAATAAAACAGACAACAAAAACTTGACTGCTGTTCTTAGTAAAGCCAACATGGAACATGACCAGAACCAGCTGCCAGGCGTTCCAGGTCCTAGGAAGCTCTGTCAGACCTGTGCAGAACACCTCTGCCCTCATTAGACATTGCTGGTATTGCAAAGACCAACTTGCAAAGCTCTCTTCAGACTTGAAGGTAACTGCTGCCCTGAGGGCCTTTGGTGGAGGAGAAGGAGATCTCCAGGCACACCATGGAGCTGCTGACAGGCCCACTGTGAAACTGCTTGGCGTGTTCCCCAACTGTATTATCCAGGGGCTAGTAAGGCTTGTTGGAGAGAAAACCCAGCAGCCTGAGAATGCAGGCACACGAGTGGAGACCCCGGTGTGATGTGCCTTGTGTGCCTGGGCTGCTCTGCATCTGCTGGGTAGAGGGAGGACAGAGCTCACTGCCCTGCAGCAGTGGTATCGGTGGCTGGCACAAAGGCACCCAATGTGTCTGCAGGGCTGCCTGGGGCGCCCTCTGCGCTGCCCTGCTGAGGCTCCACCTGGAGTGCTGTGTCCAGTGCTGGGCCCCCTAGTGCAGGAGAGACAGGGAGCTCTTGGAGAGGGTCCAGAGAAGTGCGACGGGGATGAGAGGCCTGGAGCATCCCCCTTCTTATGAGGACAGGTGGAAAGAGCTAGGTGTGTTCAGCCTGGAGAAGACAAGGCTGAGGGTGTCTTACCAATGCCTACAAATCCCTTAAGGGTGAATGTCAAGAGGATGGGGCCAGGCCTTTTGCAAGCTCTCCTGCTCGCACACCTACCTCAGGGAAGTTGGACTTATTGTGGTTAGTGCCTTAGGAAGATTTGGTTGTTTTATTTTCATTGTGCTGTCCTACGTGCAGATCTTCAAGGCTGTGCTGAGGGTCCGGTCTGAGCAGGGTTGGCACAAAGACTCTTCCACGTTACTCCCTCACCTGGCCGTGGTCTCCCTCTTTCTCAGCACTGTCATGTTTGCCTACCTGAAGCCCCCCTGTATGTCGTCCCCATCCCTGGATCTGGTGGTGTTAGTGCAGTACTCGGTGGTGCCTCCAGCAGTGAACCCCGCCATCTACAGCGTGAGGAACTAGGAGCTCACGGGTGCAGTGAAGAAGCTGCTGCAGTCAGGTGTCTCTCAGGAGAAATGAGCTGCCTTGTGTACCTTCACAGGGGACTTCGTGTTCATCTTTGGATCATCCTGTACATTTATGACTGTATCTGTTACAATCCTGTTTGCCCTGCAATATCTGCACCCATTGCACTTCTTCAAAAGCAGGAACGCAGCCTGTGTGACCCAGAGGACTTTTTGTGCATGGGAGGGTGGTACAGCTGGCCTTCAGTGTTGCATCTCTGTAATAAAGATGTTTTTTCTCAGTGCCCATGTCTGGACGTTGGGCTCTTCTTCCAAAGCTGAGCTCAGGAACAGGCTAAAGGAATTGCCCCCAGGAGCGTGCTGCTGGGCTTGGGTTTCCCATGGCTCAGGGGAGGAGGGCATGGGGCAACGCGTTAGGGCATGGGCCTGTGTTGAGCCTTGGCGTGTGTGTGCCCAGTGCCCATGGGAATGGTAGGTGACCAAGAGGGATGTGCCTGGGACCATCTCCCTGGGCTTTCAGGCACCGCTGCCCTGCACAGCAGCACCGCCTGCTCAGGGCCATGCCCGAGACCGCCTCCCTGGGCAAGAGCAGGTGTCTCCGTGTATGCCCCAGCTGGGGCAGGCTGCTGTGTCCCTGGTGCAGCAGGAGGTGCCTGGGGAGCCCCCAGGCCAGCAGTCTGGTGCTGGGGACAGGGACTGGCCCAGAGGGGCTGCCGGGAGTGGGCAATCAGGGTCCCTGTGAGAGAGGAGCAGCAGACAGAGGGGGACACTGGCCTCTGTCCCTTCATGCCATGGCTGGTGCCAGCCCTGGGGCTGACTGGCAGGATGAGACCCCTCTCTGCCCACCAGCATCTCCTGTGCCCTTGTGATGGTCTATGGCCATGGGGTGAGTGCCCAGAGCTCTGCAGCCCCCTTTGGGTGGGCAATTGCATGGGGCCAGCCCAGCGTGGGCTGCTGTGTCTGCCTGGGCTGGGGAGAGGGCAGGGGAGGTGGGCAGAGCTGGGGGGGCTGGGCTGGGAAGGTCCAGGGAGAGGGAAACACCAGTGAGAGCTCAGCTGTGTGAGTGTGCAGGGTGGGGGCACACAGCAGGGTGGTCCTGGTGCAGATGCAGGGGTCATGGTGAAGGAAGCAAGGCACCAAAGGAGAAGGCCTGCACTGTTTCATGTTCCTTGGAGACCCCAGGGAGGATGCAGCAGGGAAAATTTCCCCAAGAAGTCCCAATCACCGCTCATTTCCCTGTGTGGTCATAGACCCCAGCCCCAGCAAGGGACCTTTGCTGCATCCTCACGTCTATCCTTCTTGGTGGCTTAGTGAGACCAAACTCCTTTGCCATTTCCAATATAAAGTGATTCATTTTCCTACAGACACTTCTTACACACAAGTGTCCCATAGCTCTTGCCACAGTTGGTCACTCAGCCAAGGCCGTGGTCAGAGACTTCCAGCCAGATCATGTGCTCATGGCCTTGTTTTGACAAATATTGAAACAGGCCAAGGATTGCCATCCAGCAGCCCTGGGCCCAGCGCTCTGGCTTTTCACTCTAAATGATTCCTCAAATAAAACCCCAACTCTCTCAGCCTCTCCTCGTCCATAATGTGCTCCAGGTCCCACCCATCCTTCTGGCCTCTTCAGGACCTGCTCCAATCTGTCGGGGTCTTTCTGGTGCTGGTGAGACACATTGCGGGCACAGCAGTCCTGATGTGGTCCTGTGGTGGGTTAACCTTGGCCCGAAACCTACCAGTGCCCCAGCTGCTCATTCACTTCCCTGACTCAACAGGACAAGGGAGGAAATAAACCAGCAATGCTCATGGGTCAAGATAAAGACAGAGAGATTACTCACCTATCCCTGTAATGACCAACTAGATGTTGTCTTGCCAAAGGCCAATTTCATTTATTGCCAATTCAAACAGATTTTGATTATGAGAAACAATGTCCAAAGTATTATATGACCATTCCCCTCACAGGTCCTTCCAGGGCCAAATTACTCCATTGCTCCCAACCACCTAATCACCCACACCCTGAGAGGCGCCGGAGGGATATTGAAGAGTGGGCTGAAAGCACAGAATGCCTCTGCTGCTCCTTTCTGCTCACAATTCTGCCCTGCTAACCTTCATCAGGAGGTTCAGGGAATCTGAGCAGAAGACCTTTGCACATGCAGGACTTAGTGATGAGTGTCACAGGAAACCTGAGCAGGCCTGTGCTGTGCTCCATGTACCTCTTGGCCTTCAGGCTGAGCTGTGCTGAGTGTGTCCCTGCGTTGCAGAACAAGCCATATTGGAAGAAGAAATCTGCAGGAAGCTGCTGGTGAATGGCCAACCGCACGCCCTTACCTTTGTCTGGGACTGCAGTTACCAACTCCCAAGTGAACATCTCCTCTTAGAACACGAGAAGTGATGACTAGAATGGGTTTCCCTGGCACAAAACACTTCAAGAGCTCACAGGAGACAATGTGGGATAAGCCTTCTGCAGGCAGGATCTGCACCACTTGCTGCACCACTCTCCCAACGCTGTAAACTCCGTGTTCCTGGCCTCGGAAGGGACGGCATACAGCTGACACGATTGTCTCTGTGTGAGGAGAGTTTGCTCTAACCAAGGCCATTTGAAATGACACTTTGTCTCAGAGTCCAAGTGCCTTTCTTACTGCAGCCATAACCAGCTGGGCTGCTGATGGCCAATCCCCCAAGGGAACGGGACACTCCAGGGACCTCAAACTTGCCTTCATGGCCACGTGCCTCCTAGTGGCCTATGAGCTTCTCAGATGTAATGGGTGTCATAATGATAGCCCAGATCATCAGCCTGCGTGTGGCCTCGGTTACTCCTTGGTTAGCGGTTCCTGAATGGGAGAAGGCAGCGATAACGAGATGCACAGCAATGGAAGAGATGGCCAAGGACCCTGCAGGTGCCATGAAGGCTTTGCAGGAAGAAGTGTGAGAAATAGCCCCTAGAGCTGTGCAAATTGGAATGGCATTAGATATGAAGCTGGCGTCTGAAGGCAGAGTCTGTGCTGGTTTTAATACCAGTTGTTGCGTATACGTAGATCAAAGTGGGAGAATTTCTACAGATACATGTGTAAAAAAAAAATTGGAAAACATTCTAATATTTGTCATGAGTTCCAGAAAGTTTGCGCCTTCTATGAAATTGAAGTCAATTGGAATATTCTGACGTCCTGGTTTCCTGATTTACAACTATGGGTTAAGAAGTTCATCTCCAGATACCTTTCTCCTCTTTCTCTTTGATCACTCCAATCCATTTTACCTATGTAGCTTCTGCTTTAAGGTTCAGAGAGGAAAAGCTGGACTGTCTTTCAGTAGCGTCTGTAATTTTCCCTATGGGCAACTCTTCAGTAGTGGCAATAGACCTCATGGGGATTTGCTTGAACTAACAATTATACAGCTGAGAAATGTATTTTTTATTTAGTAATTTCTAACCCAACACCCCCACACACACACACACGATAATTAATCCCTCTTTTATTCCTGTGTACACCCAGTTCTCTAAGGAAAGCAGCCAATAATTACTGCCAAGAATTTGCTATATTCAGCTGCAGAGTTGGTTGAAGAAGTCTGATGTCAAGTGATGTAAGTCTCATGAAGCTGATGACAGAAATCGTGGGGCTGGAGAGCTGAGGAGCAAGGCTGTCCACGCAATGATTAGCTCCAGGGACTGCTTTTCCTACCTGTCTGCACCTCCTCAGGAGACACCGTGCATCAATAGCAATTGGAAAAGCCTTCTATCAATTCCCCAAAGTGCTCATTACCTGCCTTTCTCTTTCACTGTACGGCTGAAACTTATCTCATGAAGTGTAGGAGCCAAACTTGAAGACCAGATGTCCCTGATGGAGGAGACTGGGCATGTCAGGGCGTTCTGCCTCGTCATGAGCCCAGGGTGTCTGTGGTGCTGTGGACTTCAGGTGTTCAGAGGAGACTGAAGAAACCTCTCAAGAACACCAAGTCAGGAGCAAAGCCCACAGTCCCTGGAAGCGTTAATGGGCCCCGCTGAGGGCCATGGCTGAGAAAGCCTCCCCATGGCCTTGTTAGAGCCCATCCTTGGAGGCTGTGAGTGCAGGAAGGCAAAGGCACTGTGCAGGCAGCTCTGCTGCTGAGCAAAGCCTTGGCTTGCTTGATGAAGCAGAAAGGCCAAGCCGTGACCTGCAGCCTGTGGGGAGGTCGGTGCTGTCCCTCACACAGGGCTCAGGGCTCTTCCTGGGGACCATGGAAGGTGGGCATCCAATGCCCAGTGAAGGACAGCAATGGCACAGCAACTTCCAGCTTCCCCATGGGGCTGCAAGGAGGCAACGATGCCCCCGTGCCGTGAGGACATCATGTCTTGTCATGGCCCTCAGAGGCAGAGACAGCTGCCACAGCCAAGGGGACACAGACCTGGGTTCTACTGGTGCCTTCCAGCCTTGCCAGTGCCCTCTGCCATCCCCACCATAGGCTGTCCTGCATGCTTGGAGCCCTGCCCCTGTTTCCCTGCAGCCTGTAGGCACCATCTCGCTGCCCTGCCTTGCTCTCACCCCAACATTGCCATACCTTCGCTGAGGTACCTCCACTCTCACCAGCTGTTCCTTGAAACACAAACCATGGGCTGATCCAGGCTCCCTCTGGCTGAGCCCTTGCACCGCAGCAGGACCCTTGCAGTGACAGTTCTTCCTGCTGAGCTCCCGTCTCTGCTTTCCTAGTTGAAACTTGGTGACATTTTTTCCTCTCTCCTGCTGTTTTCCCCTGCCCAGGAAAGTTTTACCATCTCAGAAAAGACCCTTCCAGCAGGGAATGCAGCAAGGAAGCCTTTTCTTATGCTCTGCTCTCTCACCAGAGAGAAGGAATACTCACATGGTCTCCCAAACCACGTAACTGCTGCTGGCCTTTCAGCTTCTTCCAGGGACATGACCAAGCCGTGTGCCTGCTGCTGTCCCGTCATGTCCCCAGGCAAAAACAATCTCTACCCGAGCCCTTCTCCTGGATGGGGCCTATGGGGTCCCTTGGCAGAGGGACTGTCCCAGCCACGTTCCTGATGCTGGCCTGTCACCTCCAGAGGCAGAACTGACCTCACAGGCCCCTCGCAGCCAGGCACGTCCTCCTGCATGAGGAGTTCCTGAGACCGTTTTTCCCTCCCAATACCACACCCCTCCATCACCCTCATTGTGGCCCAGGTCCTGACCACAGAAAAGCATGCTGGTTTCATCAGATTTGTCAAATATCTTTCCCACAAGCCATTTCCCACAAGCTCATCTTCAGCTCAGCCCCTCTATTTGTGTTGACACAATTCATATATGCCTTTATAGTTCTATGGTGTTTTTTCAGGTTGGACTGACCTCTGGAGGTCATCGAGTCCACCCCTCCAGCTGAGGCAGGGTCACCTAAACCAACTTTCTCAGCAACTTGTCTAGGTAGGCTTGCAATATCATAGAAGCACAGAAACAGAGAATCATTTAGCTTGGAAAAGACCTTAAAGATCATCAAATCCAAATGTAAACTCAGGACGGCCAATTCCATCACTAAATCATGCCATGAAGAATTGCATCTACCTCTACTGAAACACCTCCAGGGCTGGGGATTCCACCAGCTCCCTGGTTCCAATGCTTGAGCACCTTTGCAGTGAAGATGTTTTTCCTCATATCCAATCTGAACCTCTCCTGGTGTAACTTGAGGCTCTTGCCTCTTGTCCTGTCACTTGTTATCTGGCAGAAGACTCCTACCCACCCCATCTACAACCTCCTTTCAGGTACTTCTAGAGAGCAGTAAGGTCCCCCCTGAGCCTCCTACTACCCACACTAAACAACTCAAGTCCCCTCAGTCACTCTTCATCCAAGCCGGGATCCAGACCCTTCACCAGTTTTGTTGTCCTTCTCTGGAAATGCTCCAGGACCTCAACGTTTCTCTTGAAGTGAGGAGCCCAAAACAGAAACACGTTGTTTGAGGTTTGACTTCAGCAGTGCCGAGTACAGGGGGTCCATCACTGCCCTGGTTCTGCTGGCCACGCTCTTTCTGATACCAGACAGGATGCTATTGGCCTTCTTGGCCACCTGGGTACACTGATGGCTCACGCTCAACCTCTGTCAACCCTCACCCTCAGGGTGCTTCCCCAGCAGGCAGCCTTCCAGCCACTCTGGCCCAAGCCTGTAGCCTTGTGTGGGGCTGTTGTGACCCAAGTACAGAACTGGCACTTCTCCTGGATGAACTTCAGACAATTGGACTCACTTGAAAGGTCCAACCTGTCCAGATTCTTCGTTAGAGCCTTCCTGCCCTCAAGGACATCAGCACTGCCACCCAACTTGATGTTGTACAAAAAATCACTGTGGGTGCACTCAATCCCCGTGTCTGGATTGTTGATAAAGTTCTTAAACAGGATTGGCCCCAGCACTGAGCCCTGGGGAACACCACTCCTTATGGGCCATCGTCACCTGGATGTCACTCCATTTACTACCGCTCTTGGGGCTTGGCTGTCCAGCCAGCTCTAACCCAGCGTGGAGAACACCCACCGAAGCCATGAGCAGCCAGTTTCTCCAGGAGAATGCAGTGGGAGATGGAGCCAAAAGGCTTTTTTAAGGTCCAGGTAGACAGCATGCACAGCCTTTCCCTCATCCACTGGGCAGGTCACCTTGTCCCAGCAGGAGATCAGGTTCATCAGGCAAGACCTGCCTTTCATAAACCCATGCAGGCTGGTCCTGACCTCCTGGTTTTCCTGCGGCTCCTGTGCGATGGCTCTCAGGATGATCAGCTCCACAACCTTCCCTGGCACTAAGATCAGGTTGACAGGCCTGTAGTTATCCCGATCCTCCCTCCTACCCTTCTTGTAGGTGGGCACCACTTGACTAACATTCAGCCTTTTTGGGCCTCCCCAGTTAGCCAGCACTGTTGAAAGTCATCACTGTGCTGAGGCAATAGAGAAACAGACCAATGATTTTCAAAGTGTTCCTGCATCACGGGATGTCCATTGTCAAGGACACAATCAAAAGCACCTTGTCCTTTCTGGATATAAGGTTCACCGGAACCACATGTCCTCTGGGGCTGCAGAGGCATCCTGGCAGCAATGCCTTCTCCTGCAGCACTGCACAGTCCAGCCCTGCATGTGTCTGGTCCTGGGGACAGCATGGATTGCTCTCCTTAGGGACATCTCATTTCACCTTCACAGTGACCTCTGCCCACCACCCCAGCATGCGCTGCAGCAAAACATTTTGCTGGCATGTGACCTTGGACACTTGGTACCCATTATTATTTTTGTTGTTACATGTCTGAGCTTGGCCCAGGTGACACAGGTGGTTCAGGGTAACTCTGCTCTGAAATAACCTAAATCAGGGAGAGGAAGGGGAAAAGTCTTATTTAAGCAGCGTGAGGAAGCCTTAGGATCAATAACCTCACATCTTCTTGGGGAATTTAGAGATCCTGTGTGTTTACATGGCAGGGGTTTGGGAGTGGTTTGGAGGTGTTTGTAGGGCTGGCAGAGGTGAGAAGAGACCAAGAGCTGACTCCATGGCCATAACAGCCACTGTCATTTGACTCCAAAATGGACCAGCCCCTGCCCAAACCTGAGCCAATAAGCAATTCTAGTGGCACCTCTGTGATACCCTATGGCAGAAAGGACCAAGCACAACGGGAGAGGAGTGAGAATTATGTGAGAGAACAACCCTATAGACATCAAGGGGAGTGAAGAAGGAGGGGAGCAGCGAGACAGAGGCTTGGTGGGATCCTGCAAGCCAGTGGTCAAGTAACCCCCCGCCGACAGTCACAGGGCAGCACAGTGACAATGCTCCTTTAGGTGTCTGCAGGTTCTTTGCATCGGCATTCTAGCACAGCTGCCAGATAGGCCAGCAGCTGTGATGCTCCCCTGGATCTGAAACCCTGCATCATTCGTGTCCACCTTGGTTCTAGGAGCAAAGAAACGGTGGAGTCTCATCTCCCAGGCGGAGTGAGGCAGGAGAGCAGCAGAGTGCAGGCCCCAGGTCACACACTGGCAGGCTGTGGCCTGTGCAGAAGGAGGGAACACTCCTTCGGGTGCCCTGGAATTGCCCCACAAGCATAAACTCCATTTTCAATGTTGGACCTGTTGGAGGCTGCTGTCCTTGCCGAGCAGCTGTGCTGAGCTCTGCCACCTGCCCTGGCACTTGGTTCCCTCAGTGTCACAGCTCTGTCTGCAACAGGATGGGCTCCAGCTGCCTCTGCGTGGGCCCCTGGCTGAGGGCACTGCTGCACATCTGGGCTGAAGCCCCCCAGCTGTGGCACCAGCCCAGCTCTGCCTGGCCATAAGGCAACCTGGTACCAAGTGTCCCCGAGCCCGTGGGTGCAAAGGCTTTGCTTCAGAGCAGAGACGTGGCCTGGGCAAAGGAGAGCTGAGTCTTGAGCCCTCGGACTGTGCAATGAAGTGCTGCAATGGGCTCTGCAGGGCTTACTGAAGCACTGAGGACATCCTCCCTGCCCTGCCTGCAGAACCACCAGACACACACGTACACACACGCTCCGTTAGGAGTACTTGGATCCTTTGCTGCAGTCTTCCTGGTGTCCTGTCTAGGAATGGGTTAACAAAAGTTGATGCTCATGCAGAAAACTTTTTCTAGTAAGGGAATTGCCAGTGCTGGAAATAAGTGTGTCCCCCCAGGTGAGGCAAGGCCCATGAGGGATTGCCTCATCCTGCTGCCCAGCAGGTTCCCCTGCAGCCCCAGGGACAGCTGGAGGGAGCCCCGAGGGGCAGAGGAGGGAGGCAGGGAGAGCTCAAAAGCAGACCTTGGTGGGAGGCTGCTGAGAGCTCCCTGCTGGAGAAATCTGCAGAGCCCTTGAGCTGGTAAGTGTGTGGCTGCAGGGCAATGCCTCTGCAGTTGCTAGCCGGGTCTGCAGCAGCTGGGGACCCCCAGCCTGTGGGACTGTGTGGGAGCCTTTTGCTGTGGAGGAGGCCAGTGTGCTGCAGAGCAGGGCTTCCCTGCTGCAGCGTGGGAGGGCCAGGGCATGTGGGCTGCCTTGTGCCAGGGCCGGCTGCAGGGCTGTGAAGGTGGCTGTGCAGGCAGGGCTGCCCAGGGCTGTCCTTGCCAGCAGGGTCCCTGCAGCCGCGGGGGCTGTGTGCTGGGGCAGGGGCTCTGCCGCCTGCCAGGGGCAGCTCTCAGCCTGCCGGGGGGCTCCCCACAGCTCTGGGGGCGTATGGACTGAGCCCCGAGAGGGAAGGATCTCTCTGCTGTTGAGAGTGTGCTGCATGGCTGAGCGCTGCTTACAAGGATAGGTTACCCTCAGAATATGTCTGCATGAGACTTTTCGTATCGAAGGTCAGCGCAGGGATTGCTGTGATAAATCCAGGGCTCTCCTCAATCTGTGTTTTCAGCTTTCTGTTGTTGGGGGCAGGAGAGGGAAGACAGAAATGTTCATGGAGATCTCGAGTTTGAAGATGTCCCTGAGACTGCCAGCTGTAACTCTGAGTGATGAGGAGGTCTGCCAGGAGCCTCCTGAAGTGCCCTCAGCCACTCCTCCGCCTATGAACAGCAGCAGCAGCACCTTTGCTGGAGCCATCAGGGTCGTTCTGAGCTGTCCTTTTCCCCCTGCGGACAGGACCCTGCGCCCAGCCAGTGCCCTGCAGAGAGGCACGTTTGTGCGGGGCCAGTGCACAGAGGTTGTGATGGGATCTGTGAGCACTGACAGGGAAAGACCTGGCACAGGGAGATACCTCCCACAAGGAAAATCTCCAAACATCCAGGATATTGCAAGGACTGATAGGAAACTTCAGACAGAATTGTTGTTGAAAGCAGAATCAGAAAGCTCTCTCTGACCATGTGCAGTGCAGACCCCTTTCTCTGAGGCATCCCCCTGGCTGCCTTTCCCCCAGCAAAGCCTCTGCCCTCAGGGCTGGGGGTCCCGAGGTGTGAGCCACCCCCTCTGCAGCCAGAGCTCCAGCAGAGCCACGGTGCAGCTCATCAGCCACGTGCCCCGGTCCCTCTGCAGAGCACAGGGGCTGAGAGCAGCTGCCCGGCAATGTTGGTGTGTGGGAGGTGGCGAGCAGAGCTGGGCAAGGGCAACGCTGCCCTCAGTGCCTGGCACGCTCGCCCTGGACACTCTTACCTAGACCATCAGTGCAATTTTACTTCTTTCTCTGCCTTTTGGGGTTAGTTTTATTCTCTTGCTCTTGCTGTCAGGCTCTCTGGGGATGGGTGTTTCAGCTGCAGAGTCACACTCTGACCTTGTGGGTCCTCTCCTGCAGGTGTGTTCATGGGAACAGGTGTCCCAGCTTTCCTCTCAGCTGTGGGGCTGTTGGCAATGCCCTGTGTGGGGCTGGGCAATGGGCTGGTTCTCCCTGAACCTGATGCTCTTGTTAGGGCACTTGGCTACCTCCTTGAAGTTCCCTTCCAAGCTGTGAGTTGCCCTCCAGAATGGAAAGCTGTCCCCTCGCACCCATTAGTGATCTGAAAGCCCCACGTAGAGGCGTAGAGTTTCTGTGATGGAGAAAACGCTGTTGGGGAGGGTGAAATGAGCTGTGTATCCTTTGCTGTGGGTGGGATGCTGAGTTCTGATGAAAGCCTACAACCTTTACAGGTCTGTGGTGGGTCAGTCTGTTCTCAGCAGTGCCTTGTGGTATTTCAGGGTAACATGGGAGTGTGGCCACCATTCATCTCAGGAAGGTGCAAGCCCACAGAAACTGGGAACCAGATGGACAGACCACCTCCCCTCACTGTGCCCTCACCCACAGGCAATCCTCTTGCCTCACAGACCTCACTCTGTTCCACCGGAGGGCAGCAAAAATGCTCTGCTTTTCTGACATCCGAGAATACTGAACAGGAGAGATGGGGGGAGCTGTGAAAAAAACGAAATCTCTCTTAAAATGCCTTCACCCTTCCCGTTCCTTAGCACTGGCGCTGCAGATGCTGACCAGCCCTTCTGTGTTGGCACTGGTTTCACAGGACAAAGTTAAACACCAAGACTGGTCCCTGCCCCCACCCATTGCTGCAGATTGGGGCTGGCTGGTCAAGAGCCCGTGGGCAGCTGCTCTGCTCTTTATCGCCCACACGGCCAGCACCAAGCAGGGCTGCAGCCACACAGCTGCAGGAAGGTCTCCGAGAAAAGAGAGGGATGTCTGTGTGTGACGGGGGGATGGTCTGTGGGAAATGGCTTTGATTTTGCTTGCAGAAGTCTCCCCTAAATTATCTCTGTCTTTTTCTCCTGTGACAGGATCATATGCCCAGAGGCAGCAGATGTCCAACAGCAGCTCCATCACCCAGTTCCTCCTCCTGGCGTTTGCAGACACGCGGGAGCTGCAGCTCTTGCACTTCTGGCTCTCCCTCGGCATCTACCTGGCTGCCCTCGTGGCCAACAGCCTCATCATCACCACCGTAGTGTGTGACCACCACCTGCACACCCCCATGTACTTCTTCCTCCTCAACCTCTCCCTCCTCGACCTGGGCTCCATCTCCACTATTGTTCCCAAAGCCATGGCCAACTCCCTCTGGGACACCAGGGACATCTCCTACTCAGGATGTGCTGCACAGCTCTTCCTGATTGTCTTTTTCCTTTCAGCAGAGTATTTTCTCCTCACTGTCATGGCCTATGACCGCTTTGTGGCCATCTGCCAGCCCCTGCACTACGGGACCCTGCTGGGCAGCAGAGCTTGTGTCCACATGGCAGCAGCTGCCTGGGCCAGTGGGTTTCTCAATGCTGCGCTGCACACGGCCAATACTCTGTCACTGCCGCTCTGCCAAGGCAATGCCCTGGGACAGGTCTTCTGTGAAATCCCACAGATCCTCAAGCTCTCCTGCTCACACACCTACCTCAGGGAAGTGGGGCTAATTGTTTGTAGTGCCTCTTTATTATTTGGCTGTTTTGTTTTCATTGTTCTGTCTTACATGCAGATCTTCAGGGCTGTGCTGAGGATAACCTCTGAGCAGGGGCGGCACAAAGCCTTTTCCACGTGCCTCCCTCACCTGGCCGTTGTCTCCCTCTTTGTCAGTACTGTCTTGTTTGCATACCTGAAGCCCCCCTCCATCTCCTCCCCATTGCTGGACCTGGTGGTGTCAGTTCTGTACTCAGTGGTGCCTCTAGCACTGAACCCCCTCATCTACAGCATGAGGAACCAGGAGCTCAAGGGTGCAATGTGCAAACTGATAGATGGATGTTTTTCTGAAGGTATAAATTTATGAATAGCATTTATAATGTAATTTATCACAGACCCAGACTGTCTTCTGAATTTGTTGTAGTTGCTCATGGTATTTCAATTCTGATAAAGGTATCGTCCCCATTCTAATTCCTTCTGTGATTTTCTTTTCTGAAGGTGGCCTGCTCTCTCCTCATCTAACAAAGCCAAAGGGCCATTAAACATCTATGTTTTTTCTGAGATTCTTCCTTCCAAGGCCTTTCTGGAGCTGCAGGGACAGTTCCTTTGCCCACAGATGGCGGGGAAAACGTTCCTGGCATGGCAGCAGTACCAGGGAACACCACCCCTCTTGGCTCTCCAGTGCTGTCCTCCTTCCACTTCCACACTCTCCTTCTGACCCCCTGCCTTGGTGTAAGGCCTGAGTGCTCTGGCAGCTTGGTCACCACCGTGCTGCGTGGCAGTCCTGTGAGCGCAGGCAGGGGCAGGCAACGGGCACTCTGTGACGGTGCTGGCCTCCATCAAATGCTATGGATTTGTGGAGACCACCTGAATGCAGCACTGCAACGTGCTTCCTTGAACCGAGGTCCCCGTGCCCATTGCTCATGACGAGGGCCATCTCCGTGAGGTGCCGAGCAGGGCACGACACCCCCGGGCTGAGGTGCTGCCAGCCTCTGGCAGGGGCAGCAGGAGGCCAGGCAGTCACTGTGCCTGCTGCAGTGCTCTGCCTCCGCACGTGCCAGGGACGGGCTCGTGCCTCTGAGCACCCCTGTGTGCGTGAGGCTGGGGTTCAACCACGCCAGCAGTGCGTGAGGCCAGCTGAGGTGGGGACACCTCCCAGGGCACAGCCGTTCCTGTGTGTGACTGCAGGAACAAAGGCCACTGTCCCAGGGAGATTCATCTCACCTGCCTTGGGCAGGGTCATTGCAAGTGCCTCTGTCTGATCACGGCACCCTTTCTGGATGGTGCCCTCAAATGTGTCCGAGCAATCAGGGAGGTTCTGGGGTCCTGGCAAAAGGCAGACATCCAGCCTTTGTTCAGGAAAAGCAAGAAGGACAATTGGGAGAAATACAGGCTGGTCATCCTCACCGTAGTGTCTGGGGAAATGACGGTGGAAATACTCCTGCAGACAGTTCCAGGTAGTTGTGGGACATCAAAGGGATTGCTGCACCCATACGTATTGAGGCAAGAAGGGGATGGTTTGTACCTGCACCTTTGCAAGGGGTTTGACTTTTTCTCCTGCACTTTCTGTATAGGCAGATGGGTGACTTCTGGAGTGAAGAAATGGAGGACACTGTGGGTGGGAATTTGGCTGGCGGCTTGTGGCTACGTCTTGAGCTAGCTCAATGGCATCAGGGAGCGAAACCCGACCTTGGGAGAGAGACACAGTTATGCTTGTTGGAAGGAAGCCATGGGAGCAAGAGGAGAACCTTGAAGACAGGGAGTGGTCTGCAGAGCTTGTGGCCTTGTAGATAAAGGGAGTTGCTGAGCTGCTGTGTCTGTAATAAAAAAAGAGCCCAGAGTGGAAAATTGCTGAGACCAGTTACAGGCTGACACGTCAGCCCCCTGCAAAGGTATAAAAGGCTTGCTTGATTTTAGTAAAGTGCCTTTGAGGTGTCTTCAAGTGTCTTCGTGCCTTCAATCCGCTCCCAGAGTCGGTGCATCATACGCCACAGGGGCTCAAGACGAAATGTCACCAGTGGTCAAGTCCTCCTGTTGGCCACTGACTAGTGACATCTCCCAGTGCAAGCAGTTGGGCCAACCGTGTTGAATGTCTTTATTGTCCCCAAGTACAAGCTGACAAAGTGGCTTTTCAGACCCTTCTGTGGACGATGCCAAAGTGAGCAGAGCCCTTGAGAGATGCCATCCGGTTCACCCTGCCTTGAGCAGGACAGCTGGACAAGGGGATTTACAGGGGCCTCTCCCAACCTGAGATATTCTAGGACTCATTGACTCACTTCCCTGGAGAGCTCAGTTGGGATGGGATAGCAGGGGGAAGAAGGGAAAACAGAGGCGCAGAAGCAGAGACAAAACAGGGTCCAGTAGAAACAGAGCAGTTCCCCTGAGGACTGTTCTTCCACCCAAAATAATAGGTAGGAAATCCATGAGATAAATTGGCTGAGAGAAGCTTCCCTTCATCTGCTGGGTGCTGGGCCACGGGGAGGGTGACGGCTGAGGATGGTATCTCGTGGTCAGTTGTGCCTCAGGGACTCACATTCCAGCAGGAAGCCAATGGCTGTGACGGGGGCAGTGAGGCCAGTTCTGCCTGCGGAGGGGACAGCCCAACAGCAGCAATGTGCCTGGGAAAGGGGCGGTGAGGTCACCTCTGCCTGAAACAGCGCGTAGGGCAGCCCCTGACTCACGGCTGGGACACGTGCTGTTAAGCTCCATCTGCCCGTGTCTCGGGCAGGCCAGCAGAAGGCCCCTGGGTGGCACACAGGTTGTGAGATCCCCTCTGCCTAAGGACCTGGGCTCACTCCACCGAGGGGCTTCTTTCTTGCTTGTCATGTCGCTGCTGCCTGAGAACATGGCAGCACAGCAGCAGGCACACCGCTTGCTCATGCCTATGCGAGAAGCTGAAAGGCTCGCAGCCTTGGAAGAGCGCGGTGAGGCCGTGGCATGGTCAGGGGAAAGGCCACAAGGAAGGTGACGGGTCGGGATGCCCGCCTGAAGGGTGGTTTCCCAGGTGGTGGAGCTTTCCTTGGAGGTAGGGAAGAGCAGGAGGGAGAAGCACTGCCACCCAGTGCAGCTGGGAAAGTGGAGACTGGAGGTCAGGAGGAGGAAATGTCACTCAAGGGCTTGTGCTGTGGTGGGAGACATCGTCCAGAAGGAGTGTGAGATCAGTCCATGTGTGTGTGTTTGCAGGAACAGCGTGTGAGGGTGGGCAGACATCGGTGCATGTGTGGCAAGGGCAGGGTGAGAGCAAGGTGGGGAAGCCAGATGGGTGCCTGCAGCCTGCCGGGGAAAAGCAGCAGCCGTGGGACAGCGTAGGACAACGTGAGATTGAAGGCAAGGGCACAGGCAAGGCTGGAAGTCACCAAGAGAACCCAAGGGTTGTCCCCTTGCGTACGGCCATTGTCTCTGCCGTACAGAGTGCAGTTTATGGCACCTGCAGTGCCCTTGGCCATCTCTTCCACTCCTGTGGATCTCTTTATCACTGCCTTCCCCAGTTCAGCAGCCCCTCGCCAAGGAATAAACCACCCAGCAGAAGAGTGAAACCCCGTGGGTCTCTCTATAAGGGGTGGTTGATTCTGCCGGTATCTCCGCAGGTAAGTTGTTCACCGCCGACTGTTGTCCAGTGTCTCAGTCAGTCATATCAGGAAAAATCCGTCCCCGTGTACATCTGTCATGACTAAAATATACTTATACCCATTTTGCTGCAGTAACTTGGAAAAAGTCTATTTGCCAGTAATCCCCTGGGCTTTGTCAGCCCTGGGAAAGGTCTTTGAGGGTACGTGAAGATACTTCTTCAGGCATAACTCATGCTTCTTCACTCTGCTTTTTGTTTTCCCAGTCATGGTACATTTAGAACTTGCCCTTTCAAGGCTTCTAACATCCTCTCAATTCCCCTGTTGCCTTCGCAGGCGCGCGGTGACCTGGTTCAGGAACGGCACGGCGGCCAACCCCAGGCCGCTCGGTCCATCAGCACGCAGACACCAATGTGGTGGATGGCAAAATGGTGTTTATTGATAAGTGGCGCGGCATTATAGAGCTTGGGTTTACAACGTCCCTTCCGTCTGCTTACGTCATAAGCTAAACGCTATTGGCTATCCAGAGAGGGGCTCTATATTTCCGTACAGCGCGACATCTTCCGACCGCCAAGCCCTAACTACTTACATTTCCCCCCTCCCTATGGATAATTGAATCAGCTAAAATATAACAATCAAAATCTTAATTTAATTTATATTCTATGGTTTGTAAAAATATTAAAAGAATATTGTATCAACTTGACTAAAAAACATAAGGCACTGTGGTCAGGTGGAAGGTAAGGGGTAATTGATAATACCAAGGTATGAATTAGGGTAAGCTAGAGGTAGCTAAGGGTAATACCAAATGGGACTTAAAAGTTAAAGCAGTTGATGGCGTTCTACCAGCATAATGTCGACTTTCTCTAGGTGGCTCTTGACAAATGACACGAGCTTATTCAGTATACAGGGTCCAAAGATCAGTGCCATGATGATCACTGCAATCGGCCCTGCCAAGGTAGATATCAGGGTGCGTAACCACGGTGAACGGGTAAACCACGATTCAAGCCACCCTTGTTGGGTTTCCCTGTCTCTCTTTCTTTTTTCTAGCCTTTCTCTAAGTTTGGCCATTGTATCTCTGACAACCCCAGTGTGATCTGCGTACACACAACATTCTTCTCCTGATGCCGCACATAACCCGCCTTGTTGTAACAACATGAGATCCAATCCTCTACGATTTTGTAAAACTACTTCGGACAACGACCTCAGTGACTTTTCCAAAGCGCTGATCGATTGTTCAATGCGAGCCAGATCCTCATCCACTGCAGTTCTGAGGGACTGGAACTTCTGGTTCTGTTTGACTAACGAGGCTATACCTGTTCCTGCCCCTGCGGCCCCTACGGCTAGCAAGGTAGCTATAGTCAGAGCGGGGATGGGTTCTCACTTTTGGATATGATGCGAAGCTGGAAGGGTTTGATGAGTATAAACGTATTCCTCAGGATGGTATACGATTCTCAGAATAATCCTTACCTGTATACAAAATTCATGGTTTCCTTTGAGCAGTTTAAGAGATACACGTGGGGTAATTCCGGATTTTGAACATATCCATTTGGTGTTTTTGACAGGAACTAGCCAATCAGCTTTCGATAGCTCTTCTGATGTGGACTTGTTCAAACACAGAGGCCTTTTTTCAAGGGGTATTTCGCCGACACATCTACCCCGCCCTGATACATGTTGCATCGTGACTCCTGGGTTGTCCTCGGAGCTCCACACACAATGTATGGGGTTGGGCCCACTAACGAGTTCCGGTTCATAGGGTATACCTACTGCCTCATAAAGAGGGGGCCTTATGTCATAACAAAGCCAACAGTTTGTTGTCATGGCGGGATTAGTAGAGTTCAGTATCTGATACGTTACATTCACAGCCTCCATAGAGGAGGCAGGTCAAATTCTAAGGTATTCGGAGCTTCGGTGTTGTCGGGGGTCGCATCTTTAATATTGTTTTCAGTATTATATATAGGTGTCTGTGGGTTAAGAACCCGGTTAGGGCCAATTGCTTGGGGTGCTTGTAGCACAATCCTGATAATTTGTATCACTACCCCCGGGTCTGTATTGTCAGAGTGTATAAATACTGACCACATTCTCCCCACTGCCAAGCCCATGTCAGCTGGGTTTTGAATTCTCACATTTAAATGTGTACGGGTACTTTTTTTGATTGACGATTGAAGATAATAGCCACTAGGCCCAAATTTTGGAGGGTCACACCTATCTGGCCCCCACATTACGCGCAGAAATTCGTCCTCTCTTTCTGGTTTCCATCTATCACTCGTTACAATGGTCTCACATCCCCAGTATCCACAAAAATAATATCCTGGATAGTTACAATAGCTTTTTCCTGAGTTTGCACTGGGGCACCAATATGTCCCCCATGGCACTTTAGATCTACATTTTCCCAGTCCAGGAAATAAATCATTGACTGTAAACGTAAAAGTCGGGGTACCCGCTGTTATATTCTCCTTTATCACTCGACTGCTTATGGGGTCCCATAGGACCCACTTGAATGGCTGATGGTGATTATAATCTGATTCTGTCTTTCCTGCAATGACAAGTCCTAGAATCAAGTTCATACAAAGGCATCGCATTCCCCCTTTTTGGAGGCTATTTGGTTGTTATCCGAATCTGGGTGGTGCAGGATTCCCATGTTTAGTCAGGACAGTTGTCGACTTGTCATTTTCTCTCGTCGGTGGGATGTACGGGATACGGGGGTGTCCGATGATCTGGTCCTGCAAACAAAAACTCACAGTTTTCATTAGTTTTATTCTGAAGGTCTGGCTTGATAGACTTAAGTAGACACCACTTAATTCTGTTGTCTTTTCTGACCGCAGCATACCCTCGCCCTGTCAGAACTAATTTCCACCCTTGTTCCCACCCTCCTAGCTCATTTCTGATCATGACCGATGGGCCTTCTTCTAGCGCTCGAGTGGCCCAGTGCTTCTGGGCAGGGCTATTCACCCCGTCTCCCCTGGGGAACTGGTTTAGTGCTAACAGGGCTGTCGCTAATAAGCGTGCCTGGTCCCCTGAGGGAATGGCGTTGGTAAAACCTTCTGGTTTTGCTAATACCTCTAATTTAGATTTCAGAGTTTGATTTGCCCATTGGACTATGGCTTGTCCTGTGCTGTTACATGGGATGCCGTGTATCAGAGTAATACCCCATTTCAGAGCGAATGCCTGGACTGCTTTAGACACAAAATTCGGACCATTGTCCGTTTTCATCTGATTAGGGACACCAAGCCACGCCATGGTTGTCAACCAATGTTGGATGGTTGCTTTAGCGTCGGTCTTAAGGTGTTGTGTAGCTACAATCACCCCACTATATGTGTCTACAGTTACTGCTAGCCATGCTCGAGGTTTTAGTAATTGACAGAGCGTAAAATCTGTCTGCCACACCTCAGAGGCTTTAAGACCTCTGGGGTTGATTCCACTAGACCACAATGGTGCTTTTTGACAGTGGGGACATGTAGCTACTATATGTTTCTCATCAGTGGCCAAAACCCCACATCTCTTTGCTAGCAATTTAGCTCCGATGTGGAGGGACTCATGTAATTGGCGGGCATCTCTTAATGTCCACAACCCTTTTACAGCGGCATCTGCTTTGTCGTTGCCGAATTGGAAGAACCCTTTGATTGGGTTATGGCTGTTGATGTGGATGACTGATATAGTGCCCTTTTGGGAAAAAATCGCTTCTTCTAGCATCAGAGCTATTGCGGACGTTGACACGCTGGGCCCTGACATGGCTAAGCAAAGCTTGGCCATGAACATTGAATCAGTTACTATGTTGAGATGTATGTCGGGAACAGTCCGCACGCCAACACAACAGCTGTCGCTTCCAGCTGTTGGACTGAGATTGGAAATACAACAGAAAAAGCAAACCGCTCCTTGTCCTCCTCATGCAGAGGTATCGAGAAAAAGCAGTCT
This sequence comes from Falco punctatus, assembly GCF_963210335.1. Taxonomy (NCBI): domain Eukaryota; kingdom Metazoa; phylum Chordata; class Aves; order Falconiformes; family Falconidae; genus Falco; species Falco punctatus. Next base: position 141,278 of record NW_027660235.1, on the reverse strand, counting down.
TTAATATCAAGGACAGCACAAGTTTGTCCTTCTGGTATCATGGAGTTCATGGGCAACAATGTTTGAACAGGACCCATTGGCTGGATTTTTTTGTTTACCTCAAGCAGCTCATGGAGGAGACGAAATCCCTCGCCTGCTCGTTTGGGTATTACAAAGACTGGGGTGTTCCATGGGCTAGTGGAAGGCTCTATATGACCTCGTTGTAGTTCGCGGTCAGCTAACTCGAGGAGGGCATCCATTTGAGGCTTTGACAGGGGCCACTGCTCGACCCAGACTGGGTCAGATGATTTCCATGTCAGTCTGATTGGTGGGAGTGGGTGTGCGGCAGTGGCCCTTACTGTAAATTTGTCACCCTGGCTTTTAATAAGGCTAGGGCGTCCCTTCCCAACAGGGGTGGGACTCCTGACATGACGTATGGGAAGAGGGTAATGGTCTTCTCCGGTCCCTTTTCTGTGTGAAGCGTGATTGCTACCAAGTGAGCACTCTTCCAGGCTCGGTTTAATCCCCCGATCCGCCCACCGTGGGGTCGTCTTCCAATTTCCAATGTGGGGGCCAGCTCGTTTCAGGGATAACTGTAACATCTGCTCCGGTATCAGTCAAAAAGGGGATGCTGATGGTGATACCATTTAGGGAATTATGGAGGGAACAGATCCCCCACACCACTGGCGGGTTGTCACACTTTACTGCCAGGGCCACCCAGGGGTCTCGCCCCCAAGGGGTGGTCCCTGCTGTCCCTGGGATGGAGGCCAGGTTTGTGGGATCGTCGGCTGGGCCATAAAGTTGGTTGCTTCCCTCAGGGGCAACGGGTTTGGGAGCGACTCTCCCTGTCTGGGGTTGGTGTAATGGGGCCGCCTGACATCCCAAGTGGGAGAGGGTTGTGTGCGGCCCGGGGGCCCCCTGCCTTTCCCGTTTCCCTGCTTTTTAAGCCTGCATTCCTTCACGAAGTGCCCTCTTTTTCCACAGGCCCAACACGGTCCTTTAGATCGGTTTTGTGGGAGGAGCGCCATCGGCGAGTCTCCGAATTGGGGGCAATTGGTCATCACATGGCCTGGTTGGCCACATTTGAAGCATGTCGTCACGTGAGCCAGTGCACGAACAGCCACTTGGATTGGGGCCAGGTGCTCCTCGCTCACAACATGTTTAATCATGTCCGCGAGACTTGACCTCGGTGGCAGTGATTGCAGGATTTCTTTGGTTTTTAGATTACACTGTTGCCGCAAACAGTCTGCGATGACTGGGCCTTTTGCCTCCGAGGGCAGGGCCAAGGAATCGACTGCTGCTTGGAGGCGATCTACAACCTGTGTAAAACTTTCACTTTCTTTTTGTTTTATTGTGGACCGTGGCGATGGCTTGGCAATAACTCTAGAGGTTGTGCGAATGGCCTCTCTAGCTGCACAAGTAGTTGCCATAACTTCATGGGCCCGCAGGCCCTGGGCTTGTGCTTGGGGGGTAATCATTGTTGGGTCTGTACCCATCAACCGCTGTAGGCTGGAGCCGTGTAGCGGATGATCCACCCTGGTTACTCGGACTAATTGCCTCGCACAGTTCTCCTCCCATTCTTGTTTAAACACAATCACCCCTGCCCCATCAAAAATCAACCTACAAGTCTGTTTTATATCGAACGGGAGAAAATCATCTCCCCCAAAACCCCCATCTATGAGGGTGGAGACCATGGCAGAATTGAGTCCTTTGTCTGCGATTGCTTTAACAATCGCTTGTATATCCTTAGGGCTTAAGGGGGAATGGACCCTCTGTCCCCCGTCCATCACTCAGACCGGGAATGCTAGTGCGTCCGATGGAGCCCAATCGGCACATGCAATTTGTATTTTTCTCCAATCTGTGAGAGGAATTTCTGTCCCCTTATGTCTTTCTTTCCCCGTGAGTGGTGATATGTTGGTCTTTGTACCTGCCAGCCAAGTCTGCCATGCAGAGTCTGAGCCGGAGTCAGAGCCCGCCTGACTGCTCACTTCCGGGTGCTGGTGGTATGTGGTCGGGCTTCGGCCCCTCCCTTGCCTTGCGTAATCGGGCGGTTCTTTCCCTTTCTGCCCGCCCCGCCTTCTGCTTGGGGAGGCACCTGCCTTATAAGGGCAGTTTTGGGGAGGGTCATTCTGATTAGCTTTCCGCCCCCCGCTGGTGCCCTTTTCCCTTTTTTGGTCGTGCCAATCACTCTTTTCCTTCCCATTCTCCTCCCCCTCCCCTCTGTGTGCGCCTGTTAACTCTAGCGCTCCCTCCCTGCTCCCGCCGGGGGCGGTCTCGCCCCGCCCTTCCCCTTGCTGCTTGGCGCCATCTTGGTTCCGTCCGTGTAGTTTTGGCCTCGGCTTTCGACTCAGCGCCCCTGGCCTCTGCAGCCAGCTTGCCCCAAAAGGAGTCCGCCGAGGGTCCTGTGGGCGAGTTGGAGATGTTAGAGTCTTTTGGATGCTGAGTGGGCGCGTCACCTTTCTGTTGCTTTGAGGGTCAGCGGAACCCTCCTCAACCGGGGGGCGCGAGGTTTGCGTAGTCGCCCCATTTCCCACCCATGGGGTGGTTAACAGACAATCCCTTGCAGCTTTCCAGGTCTCCTGCTCGTGTCTAGCTTTTTGGAGAGCCTGGACGACTTTCCCCCATGCTTTCAGATTTTTCCCACTACCAGTAGACATCGTTTCGTCACATAAAGCGTGGGAGCATTTGTCCCACACATCTGGGTGGAGTATATCCACCGGCTGGTCAATGACCCCGAGCTCTAAAAGTCTCACAACTGCAAGAGTAAAATCTTTGGGCTTACAAGCAATACCCCACTGCTTATGCAGCTGTAATACGACCTTCACAAGAGCTTCCGTCCCCTTGGTTGGTCCAGGAGCATCCTCCCCGCCGGGCTGGTCCTGCCACTCCGGCCGCCATTCACCCGATTCCAGGTGAATGTTCCCGGGTTTCGGCACCACTTGTTGCCTTCGCAGGCACGCGGTGACGTGGTTCAGGAACGGCACGGCAGCCAATCCCTGGCTGCGCGGTCCATCAGCTAACAGATACCAATGTGGTGGATGGCAAATGGCGTTCATTGCTGAGCGGCGCGGCACTATATAGCCTAGGTTTACAGTGTCACTTCCGTCTGCTTACATCATAAGCTAAAAGCTGTTGGCTACCTGGAGGGGGGGCCCATGTTTTCGTCCAGTGTGACATCTTCCGGCTGCCAGGCCCTACCTAGAAACACACGTGTCTGCCAATGCCAGGAGGAGGAACTGGGTGATGGAGCTGCTGTTGGACATCTGCTGCCTCCAACCATAGGGTCCTCTTCATGAAGCAAACATAGTGACAAGTCAGGAAAGACTTCTGTGAGCCAAGTGAAAGCTGTTTCTCCTAGATGCGCCCCTGCTACCCCCTGTCCCCCCCTCTGCAGTTTCTAGGAGAGCTCCCTTCCGAGCCGTGGCTGGAGCTGTGCTGAGTGCTGGCCGAGTGTGCTGTGAGGAGCAGGGGCTGTGCCCGCTGGCTGCCCAGCAGTGAGCCCTGCTCTGCAGCAGGGGCTTCATGGGAACCCTGGGGGCAGGGGCCAGTCCTGGCCTTGCCCTGGCTCAGCCCAAACTGCTCCCAGCGCAGCAGGGCCTGTCAGCATCGGCTCTGCCCGTGCTGAGCAGCGGCCATGGCCAGAGTCAGGTCAGGAGGGCTTTGTGCTGTGCTCAGGGAGAGCAGAGTGAGTGCTGAGAGGCAAGGGGACTGTCTGTGCCTGAGGGCAGAGGCAGACACTCTGCTCTCTCCATCCCTCTCCTTCCCAGCTGCCCGGCAAACGCTCCTTTCTTAGATGGAGAGTGATCACACTGCCATGTGACCCTGACAAGCAGCCAGGCACTGCTGAGAGCAGAGGGATCCACTGCAGAGAACAGAATGCCTCATCCGTTCCCGAAGGCTCAGCACCACACTGCTATCCAAGGACACCCAGGGCTCACTGTGTGCCCTGGAAGCAGCACAGACCTTGGGTGGACACCCAAAGTAGATAGTCAAGGGTCCTGATCATGGAAAGCTCGAGACAGAGCGTCAGCTCCTCCCCCAGCCTCGCAGACTGCATCACAGGTTAGGGGAAACCTGGGACACCTCCATGCTAGAGGACATGTCTGCACAGGAGGACCCACAAGGTCTGCCCCTGAGCCGGCAGCTGAAACCCCTATTGCCAGAGAGCCTGTCTGCAATGCCAATAGCATCTGAGCAAGGCCAGGAGAGAGACAAAGGGACACTCGGGAACTCCTTCCCCTTGCCCAGCCCGGCACACCACCTCCCACACAGCAGCAGTGCAGGACAGTCACCCTCAGGCTCTGCTCAGCGAGAAATGGCAGCGTGGCAGCAGGAGAGATGCACTTCATCCTTTCTGCTGCTCGGCTGGACCAGGAGCTGTTGAAACACATGTAACCAACGGTCTAAAGGCTGTGCTGGGTGGGAGAGGAGAGCAGAGGTGCGTTGCTCAGGGAAGGCACCTGCACGGCAGACCATGGCCAGGAGGTGCCCCTATCTGCCCTGCATCAGGGTTCCCCTCAGCTCTCCCCCCTCCCTGCCCAGGGCTCTGCTGCCTGCAGCTGTCCCTGCCAGCAGCTCTTTCTCTGGCCCCAGGGCTCTTCCCTGCCAGCGCTCACAGAGCCCAGCTCAGCCCTGTGGATAACTGGCTAGCTGAAAAAAGGTCTCATAGACATAGTCCAGCTGGCTGGACAAAAATGCACATCGCTCTCAGCTTCTCTGAAGTAAAGCAAAATACACTGTCTTTGGCTGTTGTTGTTACACAATCACAGGAAGATTTGGGTGGGAAAAGAATGTTGCAGGTGGGAACAGAAAACGACAGAAGAGAAACTAGGGGCGGGCTTGGTATTTAGGCAACTAACCAATAATGAGCTTAACTTTTGTAATATGTATGAGCTAATTATAACAAGATATAAAAGGTGACTGTAAGGGACAATAAACGAAGTCTGCTGATCACTCATTTTGAGTGACTGTGTCTTCCCTCCATCGCAACACAGCCCCTGTGTGCCCAGCTCTGCCCTGCAGCCGCTCTCTGTCTGCAGGCAGGAACAAACAGCTCCCCCAAAGCCTGAGGGAAAAGGAGAGCTGATGCTGGTTTCATCTGCAGCGTGCTGGGGAGGGAAGGCACTTGCTCAGCTTCCTCATCAACCTCCCTGTGATGCTTTCAGCATCTCAGCCCCTGCTCTGACCTGCACAGCTGAGTTTCCATTGCCACCAAGCGGAGCCACGGAAAAGTGGCAGCAGAGATTCAGGCAAGCACAGAGCCAAGCAGGAAACCCCTGCCATGAACTTCTGAGACAAAGCTTTAGAGGCAAGTCTCCAAGTACCGTCCAGCTGATAAGCAGGGATGTGCTGGAGCTTGTGGGACATCAGCCTTGGGAGGACGGCCATAAAACCTTGGCAGGATGGCTACAAACCTCGGGAGGACAAGGCATGTGAATAGGTAACAACTGACAGGAGGAGTCAGGCTCAGTAAAGATAAGGGAATGAGGAACAGATGGCCCAAAAGAGAAGTAACAACTTTGTGCTGATTGATGACTGTTGAAACTTACTTAAAGCGTTCTTTGTTTGTAGTTAACCAATGAGGGATTGCCTAGTATGTAATGTGTAGTTTAAAGAACCAATCTGTTTAAAGCGCGCGGCCTCTGATAACATATATAAACTTGTGATTGTATACAATAAATTGACATTTCCTTGCATCAAGCAGTGTCCCGTCTCTCATCGCAGCAATTTGGTGACCCCGACGTGATGGGTTTATGAGCCGCCAGGCTGAGCAGCAGGTTGCGAGTCAATGTTGAATGAGCTGCTGAAAGGAAGCAGGAATTAAAAAAAAATGTCCCTCTGGAATTTAGAGGTGAGTTGTGGGAAACATGGGCAATCAGGGGTCTTCCCCCGAAAGAGATTATCTGAGCTTATGAAAGCTCTCCTTAATAAGCATGAAAAGAATATTCCTGGCATGATCTCAAGGCAATCCTTAGATGGGTTCAGGTAAAATTACCCACTGTGACTGCATCTAATATTTTTATGCGAGAGCTTTGGGATGATGTGGGGGTAAAACGATGGGATGCGTCTACATTGGGGGATGCCAAAGCACAGTGCATGCTCCCATGGTGGAAAAGCATTTTTGAGATTTTGAAAGCACAGGAAAAAAGTCACAGAGAAAAAGAGAAAAAGCCGGGGGGGGGTGGGGGGGGGTGGGTTGGTGGGGGAAGGATACTCTCCTACAGTAACTCCGTTACCGCTGCAGAACCTGAAACACCCCAACCCCTTGAAGGTTTTTGCCACAGGTTACCCCCCACAGGAAGACCCCGTTGATCCGGGGCCGGTGGACCCTGAAAAAGAGCCAGATTTATATCCCTCCGACCCACACAATGAATGGGCTAGCATAAGACGCCAAGCCTTGAAAGAAGGAGACCTGGGCATTGCTAAAACAACAGTGGCCCCTGTGCTTTTTCAGGGTCGGGGGGCACGGTGGGAGGCCTTGTCTTTTCCGGTAATTAAGAACTGCGTCACACTGTTACCGAGCACGGGCTTTCCTCTCCTTATTCTGCAAGTCTGTTCTCTTCTGTATGTGATACATACGTTTTGACTCCTCATGATCGTAAGTCTCTAGTGCAGCTGTTATTAGCTCCCACTCAATACGCGCTATGGGACTCACATTGGAGGGGGGGGCTTCAGGCACTCCTCCTCACCTATGTGGGTCACGGCAATGCCGCTATGGCCGTGCTGACCATACAACACCTTACTGGTACAGGTCGGCACTCTGACCCGGCAGCCCAAGCTCCGGACATCCATCAGGAGGCTCTCGAAGCAGTCCGTGAGGAAGCAAGAAAGGCTCTTCTTAAAATCCCTGACTCACAAAAGCCGCAGAAAGCTTTTATAACTGTTACTCAAGGACCCCGTGAGTCCTATATGGAATTTATTGACAGACTAAAAAATGCTTTAGCGCGTCAGGTGGATAACACGGAAGCACGGGAAATATTGTTATTGAAATTGGCTGTGGAAAATGCTAATGCAGATTGCAAAACACTGTCGCAATCTCTCCCTCATCCAAACCCCACACTGACTGAAATGATAGAAGCCTGCAATAGAATCAGCACTGTGGATCACAAATTTGAGGTTGTGGATGCTGCCTTTGCAGCTGTATGTGGCCTGTCAGTAATTTGTTACGGCTGTGGCAAACCAGGTCACTTAAGAAAGGATTGTCTGGCTATGAATAAAGGAGCTAAACACCAAACCCCTGGGTACTGCCCTGTATGCCGAAAAGGGCATCATCATGCTAATCAATGTAATTCTAAGAATGATTTCCAAGGTCAACCAAAACAGGGAAACCGATCGCAGAGCGCGGGGCAGCGACGCGTGCAGATACAAGTGCCGCAGCCGACATTCCAACCCCAACGGAGAGAAGCAACAGCACCTCGAGTCTTCGTCCAGCAGCAACCGGTAGCACCGGATTGGACCTAGCAACCTCCCACACAGTAATGTTACTCGATCCCTCGGTTCACTTATTGTCCACAGATTTGTCGGGACCCGTTTTTAGGCAGGGCTATTGAAATGTGCGATACCCTAAAATTGACATGGAAAGTCAATACCCCTATTTGGGTAGATCAATGGCCCCTACCACTGGAAAAGCTTTGCGCCCTCCAGAAACTAGTTATGGGACAGCTAACAAAAGGGCATATTTTGCCTTCCACTGTCCGTGGAGCTCACCTCTTTTTGTTATAAAGAAACAAACTGGCAAGTGGCGCTTGCTCCACGAACTCAGAAAAAGTTAATGATGCTATGGAAGACATGGGAGCCCTCCAACCAGGACTCCCGTCCCCCACTATGATTCCTCGACATTGGCATTTGACCATTATTGATCTCAAAGACTGTTTTTTTAATATCCCACTCCACCCAGATGATGATCCTAAATTTGCCTTTTCAGTCCCTAGCATCAACATGCAAACCCCATTGCTAAGATACCAGTGGGCTGTGCTGCCACAAGGAATGAAGAACAGTGCCACAATCTGCCAGTGGTGTACCATCATATGGACGACATCCCAGCGGCCGCACAACATCACGAGGTCATGGAGGAAGCTGTAGCCCTTGTTGCAGCTGCTGTTAATTCAGTAGGCCTCTGTATTGTGCCAGAAAAAATTCAAAAAATACCCCCATGGAAGTACTCAGGATGGCATATAAGGACTCAAACTATAGTTCCCCAGCCTTTACAGATACAGACAGACATAAAAACTTGCATGACGTACAGAAATTGCTGGGAACAATTAATTGGGTCTGGCTGGGGTTGGGAATTTCTAATGAAGACCTGAGTCCTTTATTTGAACTGCTTAAAGGGAATACCGACTTGTGTTCCCCCCGCAGTCTTGGTCTTGTAGCCATTGAGTCTTTGCTAAAGGTTGTTACTGCAATCACTCACAGACAAGTACATCGCTGGGCTCCTGAATCACCTTTTCATTTGATTATTTTGAATCCCACTCGACAGCCTCATGCATTAATATTTCAATGGGATTCTCAGAGATCAGACCCTCTGTTGCTTATCAAATGTTTTTTTTTTTTATCAAATCAACCTACAAAAACTATTTCAACACAGCGTGAGATGTTTGCTTTACTGGTAATTAAAGCCAGACAACGCTTGTTAACACTATCAGGAGTAGATTTCGCTCCTATCTTTTTACCTGTGACAAGCACGTATTTACAATGGCTTTATCAGCAGTCAGACGCCTTAGTTATGGCATTGGCGGACTATAGAGGTCAACTCACATCCCACCCACCTTCGCATAAGCTGCTTAATATTGACTTTCACTTAATATCCAAGCCAAAAAGGAGCATTCAGCCATTACAAGCTTGTACTGTGTTTACAGACGGGTCTGGAAAATCGCATAAACCAGTCATTTTATGGTGGGATGACCAGCGTGGATGATGGGGCTCGGACATAGAAACTGTTTCTGGTTCTCCTCAGATAGTGGAACTGGCTGCAGTTGTTCGAGTTTTTCGAAGGTGGTCCACACCGCTTAATCTTGTTACGGATTCAGCTTATGTTGCAGGCATTGTAGAACAAGCTGAAGCATCTGTACTAAGTGATGTCTCACATTCTGAACTGTTTGCCTTATCACAAGAGCTTGTCTTTCTCTTAGACTCTCGCCCTCACCCCTATTTTGTTATGCATGTCAGGGCACATACCTCTTTACCTGGCTTTATTGCAGAAGGGAATCGACGAGCTGATATGCTCACATTACCAGTACGAGTCCTACCAGATCGCCCAGCACAGGCTAAACTAAGCCATTCTTTCTTTCACCAGAATGCTGGAGGTCTCAAATGGCAGTTTGGGCTCACCTCCCAACAAGCGTCCAGTACCATCGCCGTCTGTCCTGACTGTCAAAGGCATTCTTTTGGTCCATAGCAGGAGGGGTTAATCCTAGAGGACTACAGAGCTTACAGCTATGGCAAATGGATGTTACACATTATCCAGAGTTTGGTAAATTAACTATGCCCATTCCCCTATTGACACCTTTTCAGGTGCTCTCTTTTCTTCTTGTCACACAGGAGAGAAAGCTCGTGATGTCCGCAAGCATTTGATGCATGCTATTGCCACCTTGGGCATACCCTCCCAAATAAAAACGGACAACAGTCCTGCATATATCTCAGCTGCAACAAAGGACTTTCTTGACTCATGGGGCATAACTCACATTACCGGTACTCCTCATTCCCCTACAGGCCAATCTTTGATTGAACGCTCTCATCAGTCTTTGAAACACTTACTACAACAACAAAAAGGGGGAATGGGGACTGCAACCCCTGAGGAATGACTAAAGAAAGCTCTGTGTGTTTTCAATTTTTTGAATTGTTCTTTAATAGATAATAATCCTCCGATAGTTGGGCATTTTAATGCGAATGCTTCACTTGAGGCATGAATTAAACCTCCGGTGTTGGTCCGTGATCCAGAAACAGGTAAGATTATGGGACCATATCCTCTTGTGACATGGGGAAGAGGTTATGCTTGTGTTTCCACAGAAAAATGCCCCGGGTGGATTCTGGCGAAGAACATACGACCCTTCCATGAATCCCTACCACAATCAATGGGTGAGGACTCTGATCATCCTCCGGATCATCCTCTGGATCATCACCTCGATCAACAAGCTTCTGAACCTTCTGGGATCACGAATAACTGAAGAAGCAGTATAAACTGAACGCTGTGGACTGAAAATGACTAAATGAATCAACGTAGAGAAGTATCAGTCACGGGAATTTCATGTACTGTATGCGGGCACTGTAAGCCTTGGGTCTTATGTGTGTGCTCTAACTGTAAAAAGGAATGGTGGTGTAGAGTAGTATTAGCCAAACGATGGTGTGAAGGCTGTCTTGTTAATGGAATTAATACTGTTAAAATTCTGCTTACTTCAGGTCACGAGTCTTTGTATGGGGCCCACAACAACAAAAGGCTTTTGTAGAGTTGAAATGTGCCTTAATATCTGCACCTGCCTTGGGACTGCCGGATCTAACCAAAGATTTCCAGCTGTTTGTACATGAAAGACAACACCTTGCACTGGGCGTGTTAACCCAGAGGATAGGAAGCTGGAAACGACCCGTCGGATATTTCTCTAAACAACTGGACACAGTGAGTAAAGGGTGGCCAAACTGCCTTCGAGCAGTGGCCGCAACAGTGATGCTCATACAAGAAGCTCGGAAATTGACTTTGGGAAGAACAATAATGGTCTATGTTCCACACATGGTGATAACTGTCCTAGAACAGAAGGGAGGATGTTGGCTGTCCCCCAGCCGAATGATGAAGTACCAGGTGGTATTGACTGAACAAGATGATGTGATTCTAAAGACAACTAACCTGGTAAATCCTGCAGTGTTTTTAAGTTCCATACAGGAAGAAGGACGACTGGAACATGATTGCTTGGCTACCATCAAGTATGTTTATTCCAGTCGTGAAGATCTGAAGGATGTACCATTGGAGCGACCAGACTGGGAATTGTATACTGATGGAAGCAGCTTTATGGAGCAAGGAGTCCTATACGCCGGATATGCGGTAACAACAAAGACTACAGTTATAGAAGCAGGAGCATTGGCGAGTACCACATCAGCCCAAAAGGCAGAACTCATCACTTTAATTCGAGCCTTAGAGATAAGAAAATACAAGAGAGTAAATATCTGGACTGATTCAAAATATGCCTTTGGGGTAGTGCACGTCCATGGAGCTTTGTGGAAAGAGAGGGGGTTATTGTCCTCTCAAGGATCAAACATTAAGCATCAAACAGAAATTTTACGATTATTGCAAGCAGTTCAAAAGCCAGATCAAGTAGCAATCATGCACTGTAAGGCACACCAGATTGGGAATACAAAAATAATAGCTGGGAATAATTTAGCTGATAGAACAGAAAAGAAAAAAAAAAAAAATCGAGAGAGAAAAAAGGTAGCAAAGAAACAAGCATTGCAAATGGCAATAATTCCTTCTAAAACAGTAACCCTTCCTAGGGAAAAAACCGAGATATTCAGAGGAAGATGACAAATTGGGTCAGTAATTAAATGCTAAGAAAAACTTAGCTGGATGGTGGATAACTCCTAATGGACAGGTAGTAATTCCACCTCTTGTGATGAGAGAGATAATTCAAACAAGACATCAAGAATGTCACTGGGGAGCAGAAGCCTTAGTAACATCTTTACGAAAGCAAGTAATATCAGTTAAGATGTTGGGAAAGCTAAAACGGTAACTGCAAAGTGTGAAGTATGTTTGAAAAATAATCCAGTGATTAAGAAAAAGGTTCAAATGGGTAGACTGAAATCTGGTGTAGAACCTGGAGATTATTGGCAAGTAGATTTTTCAGAGTTACCTAGACAAAATGGGTACCGGTACATCCTGGTAGGGGTTGATACTTTTACAGGATGGCCAGAAGCCCTTCCCTGTCACACCACACAAGCAAAAAGAGGTTGTGAAGTGGTTATTACAAGAAATAATTCCGAGATTTGGAGTTCCTATTGGAATTTCCTCTGACAGAGGTCCACACTTTGTGGCTGAAGTAGTCCAAAGTGTTAGCAAAGTATTGGGTATTAATTGGGATTTGCATGTGTCTTGGAGACCACAATTTAGTGGAAAAGTGGAGAGGATGAATCAAACTTTGAAACGACAAATAAGTAAAATTTGTCAAGAAACCAGTCTAAAGTGGCCTCAGGCACTTTCATTGGCATTATTATGAATCAGGGTACAGCCAAAGAGTGGAACCTCAGTCAGTCCTTATGAATTATTATATGGAAAACCATATGAGTCTCTAGAACCAAATCTAAACATACATGCAAAAAGAAAACAAGATGTGTATAACTATTTGCTTTTTCTAAGGAAAACTTTGGCTGTGATTTGGAGTGTAGTAACTTGGAATAGACCTTTACCCCTGGAAAATTCAGTGCATGATTTCCAACCAGGAGACTATGTCTATGTGAAGACTTGGACCTCTGAACCTTTGCAGGAGCACTGGAGAGGACCTTTCCAGATACTGTTAACCACTTTTACAGCTATCAAAATTGCAGAATCGGATGCTTGGATACATTATACTCGAGTGAAGAAAGCACCGTGAAGAAAGCATCTACTCCATGGAAGATTGTGAAACGTGACCCAGAGACTTAAAAATTGACTTTGAAACATGTCTAATTTTGCATATCAGGTTATGATTGGTTTTTGGATTTTCTTTTGGTTGGTAGTGTTGGTGGGATCATGGGATGACTTGGTGGACAGGAACAAAAGACAAATAGAAACAGAACAAGTGATTGACATTCCCAAACAAATGGCTGACGAAAATTTGATGGTAGGATTGATTAAAGAATTTGCCAATTTATAAAACATCACGCAGAACACTGCTTGTTTGCCAATACCAAGGGCAGTAGGTGAATCTATTCCATGGGGAATTTTAACCATGAATTTGACTAACCTGGAACATAAAAATGAAACCCATTATTGTGAACAGAGGCCAGTGACTCAATGATATGAGCAAGTGAAAGCCACTAAAAAAACAGTGGAAAACTCCAGGTAGTCTGGCGGATTGTGAAAAATTGTTAAATCATGTTTTTACCAAAATAGGGAGATTTAAGACTGTGGGATGGTGTTCTTATGATGAACAATTTAAAATCAATGTGAGCAAAAGTGTTATGAAATGGAAGTGTAATAAAACTGGCCAAGGTATCCAATTAGTAGACCAGTGGGACTCTATATGGTCTATGTCCATATTTTCCCATTTTCAGTATACATCAAGAACTTTTTGGTGTTTTACCTGGGATGGAAAAGTTTTTTCAGTATTACCCTGGGTAGATGATAGGTCAACTACATCGGGAGAGAAGGAAAATAAAGTAGTGCCATGGTGGAAATGTGAAAAAGTGTATGATTGTAGTAATGCAGACTTAGTAATCCAAAGAATTCCTCCGTAGGCCACTGTTTTAAAATATGGTTGTTTTTGTCGAGGTCTTAAGAACACTCTCAATTTAACTAGCACTTTTACAGTTAGGAAAGGAACTTTGTTTAGTTGTAGTAAAACTACTATTTGAAGTCCAGGACATTTAGTTTGGGCATTAAGTGACGGAACCTGGACAACTCATTTACCATTAGATGGTAAGGTGAAACAAATTACTTTAGGCATGCCAACATTGTGTCCAGTTTGGAAGAAATCACCATTTAGAGGATCCCAAGAGAATTTAAAATTGAAACTAACAAAGAGATCTGAGACAAATGATGATATTTGGAATGAACCATCTACAGGAGTGAAAATTGGCTGGGCACTTGAATCACTTTTAAATCCTATAGCTTCATACAGAAACAGAGCATGGCTCTATCAGTTAACTGGTCAAGTGGAAAAATTAGCAAACGTTAACAAAAAGGGGTTTAAGGAATTGAGTATATAATTACAAGCGACCTCCAGAATGACTTTACAAATAGAATGGCACTGGATATGCTCCTACTTAAAGAACATGGAGTATGTGGATATCTCAAGGATAAATTGGACCACTGATGTATCCACATTCCAAATGTCACTCAGGATGTGGAACATGATCTAGACCTATTAGGAAAAATTGAAAAAGAAACTGAAGCAATTCAAAAGGATATGTCAGAAGATTGGCTTGGGAAAATTTTTAGCAAACTGGGATGGAATTTGAGCTCTTGGATACAATCTATAATTAAAACTTGGTTTCTGTTATAATTGTCTTTTTGATGAGCATGCTAGTATATGCATGTTTGAAGAAACAGTTTACCAGTAGAATTGCAGTCAATCGTATGATTATGAGAGAAGTACCAACTATTTTATCAAGACATGATCCATCACCAAAATATGTTGAAACAAAAGATATATGAATAATGTGAAAGTATTGAAATAATGATTTTCAACACTTTCAAAGGGGGGAAATGTTATCGATTTGTTAATAAGTCAAGATCGATTCACTTTATTTGATTGATTAATTGATTTTATAAAATCATTTTATAAAATTGAAGAATAGAAGGATAAGAAATATTTTTAATGAAACTTATAGTTGCACAGTAAAAGCTGCTATGAGATCTTCTGTACGTCCTGTACCAAGGCTAGAAGAAGGAGCTGGAACCATAGTTAAAACTTAGGTAATAAATTTAGGGTTTGAAAGGTTTCTTTGTATTTGACTAGTCTTCTGTATGTAGAAGTGTATTGAAATGTCAGAATATGAGATTAATGGAAACTGGGGAGAGTCGACTGGAACAGCTTGTAGTTACCTGCCAAGAAACCGTGAACTTTAGTAAAAGGTAATTCCGGCAGGGGGAGATCGCGACCACCGACTCATATACCACCTACCCAAATTGTACCCTAGACCCATTTCTAGACCTTTCTAAGCTTTACTACGCAGAATCGGATATAGGAGGAGAGTATGTAAATGATTTACGGGAAATGTTATGATTATGCATGAATAACTAATGAATATGTATGAATGAGTTCTATATATGGAGTCTGAGTTTGGGACCTGGTGTGCGTTGATCGTGAGAGGACTTGCTCATGCACCCGGCCGTCAATAAAGAAGTGTCTGCTTATCTACATCACATTGGTGTCAATAAGTTCTTCATTCCGAGATTTCGGTAACACCCTCACCCTTTCTTGAGGTCTCAGCACCCCACTTGCAGCCAAGGACACACAGGGCTCATTTCACCCACCCAACAGCATTTTCTCTGTCACAGCATCCCTGCGCTTGTCCGTGGGGCTTTCAGATCACAAAGGGTGCGAGAGGACAGGTTTGTATTCTGGAGGACAACTCACTGCTTGGAAGCAAATGTCAGGGAGGTACAAAAGGACCCTAAATATAGCATCTAATTCAGGGACAACCAGCTCAATGCCCATCTCCACAGAGGGCATTGTCCACCGCCCCCCAGGTGGCAGGAAAGCTGGGACACTTGTTCCCATGGACACAGCTGCAGGAATGGACCCACAAGATCAGTGTGTGACTCTGCAGCTGAAACACCCATCCCCAGAGAGCCTGACAGCAAGAGCAAGAGAACAGTAACAAATAACAGAGACAATGGAGAAAAGAGGCAAAACAGAGTGAGGGTGCATCTGAGAGAGGCCAGGGCAAGCGTGCTGGGCACTGAGGGCAGAGCTGCCCTTGCCCAGCTCTGCTCGCCACCTCCCACACACCAACATTGCCGGGCAGCTGCTCTCAGCCCCTGTGCTCTGCAGAGGGACCGGGGCACGTGGCTGCAGAGCTGCACCGCGGCTCTGCTGGAGCTCTGGCTGCAGAGGGGGTGGCTCACACCTCAGGTGCGGCAAATGAAGAGACGGAACGCAGCTTGATGCAAGCAAATGTCAATTGATTGTACAGAAGCACGAGGGTTTATACACTTTCAGAAGCTGCGTGTTTTAAACAGATCGGTTCTTGAAGCTAAGCCTTGCATACTAGGCAATCCCTGATTGGTGGTTAACTACCAGCATTTAACAGCAAGGTGTTACCTTTCCTTGGCCTGTACAATGCCAGACAGTAGAGCGCGATGGAGGGAGGAGGGCAGGTGAGAAAAATGTTGGCAGTTTAATGAAAAATGGTATTAAAGCAATAAACCGTGAAAAATAAACATGCTCTGTGACAAATGCCGGCAGTTACAGCAAGCAAGCAGGCTAAAAGGTAAAAGCAACCCTAATGCCTAGGCAAACCTAACCCAAGAAACTGCTGTCTCTTGAGTCCTTCTCTTGTTAAGAAGATGGTGATGCAGTGAACCTTTCATTTAGTATCCCTTGATTTTTGTTATGAAAATGGCTTTCAAAATGCCTTATTTCTATTATAGGATGAGTTTGCAACAGAAATTGCATAGATTAACTGTAATGTTTTTTCTTGATAATCTTTCTGTCTGTACCTGTTTACTTAAGGATAAATATATTTTAGAAACTACCATCTTGATAGAAAAAACAGCACATGAAACTCACACCGATAAGGCAGAAATTTTACATCAGAAAATGAGGAATTACACAGTGCTGACAAGCAGTTCTACGTTCAAAACCTTGGGAAGAAAGATATGCGAGAATGTGAGTTGAAAATGAGAAAAGGGAATTGAAAACAAATTGTAAAAATGTTACAGCAGAGCTAAAGCAGCTGCTTGGTGAAATTAATGAAACTGGGAAAACTACTTCCCTTGTGGAAGAAATGTCAGAAGATGGCTTCAGTGCTGAGCTGAAGAGTTCTCATGTTGTTTCATCTCATGCAACAGAATCAAGTAACAGCTTAGAAAGTAAAGGTGAATTTGGAGATATTAAACTTATGCTAGGTGGAAAAGTACCCAAAATGGAAACTGTAATCCGAGTCTTGGTGTCCTTTCTGATCAAGATAAGTGAAATGCAAACACGGAAGATACCTGGAGTACAGATGAAGGAGATTGCACAAATAATATCAATGATACAAAGGTGCCTCTAGCAAATGCAGAGAGAAAAAAAAAGCCTCCTATGGAAATGGAAGAGAATGAAACTGGAAGTAGTAGAAATGCAGTGGGAGGTCCTGAATACTCCCTGAGATACAGCTTTAAAACAAGTCTTTTGGATGAGATTTGTAATATTATTCCTAAAATAAGACCAGTTTCTACACATGATGAAAATGCACTTTTTGTAACAGAGAGGGAACATGGAAAGGACTCTGGATTTAGTGATGATTTTCCCAGGGACTGCTTTATCGACAACAAAATAGGAGAAAAAGAAATGGAAAGTCTTTTTGCAAATGCTCAGCAATCATGTGTCATGCTGAAAAGGAATCTTGATGAAGAACTAAACCAAGATACGGGAAGATTTAAGGGTAGGGTAGGAATGCTGCAAATAGTATTCCTGGCTTTGGAGAAAGAGAAGGTACAGCTGCCAAAAGAGGTGGTTCACCTGCTACTCTTTAATCTTGCTCCGGATCAACGGTCCTGTTCACTTTAGCTATTTGTCATGAAGGGGAAGATGCTTCCTACAAATTGGGTTTTGTTCTAATGGAAATAGGTGACTTGTGAATAAAGAGGGCAGTGGAGGGTTGTCTTTTTCCCCATTTTTGGGAAACGGAATGCATTATTGTTCCAGTTTAACAGCAGGTGGCACTCGGTTCCAGTGCAAGTAGTTATCACTTCATTGCCATAAAAAGAAATCCATATAAATATGTCGGTTCTGATTCTGAATCAAAGAATGAAAATAGCTTCTGAACAGGGTCTTGACTAATAATTCATGTGCTGTGATATCTGCGTGATGTGTCTTCATTGTCTTTCAGTAAAATTCCTCTTTCCTGTGAAACCATTTGTGTTTGTGGGTTTGGGATCTTTTTTTTCTTTCCTCCTCTTGTTCAGGGAGCAGTAGCCCAGCACAGTTCCACTTGATTTTTTTCTGGTGGTGTTACAGCTGACATTGTGCAGTCCTTCTAACTCTGTCCATCAGTAATGCTTTCACTTTTTTGTTGTTCATGTTTTAAGAGACACTATTGTTTTCTTTCTAAGGGCTGTATTTTTGTTGTCTTTCATGATGAGTGAATTTGAAGAACTCTCAATGACATAATACACTTTGTAGTGTAATTTTGTGAAAATGCTTCTCTATGAATTACAAAAAAAGATTTCATTTTATATTATTTCAGAGGTAAACCCTGAATTAATCAATCTTGGATGGGGTGTTTCTGTCTTCTAGAAATACTAAGAAATACGTGAAGCTTAACTTTGTTTTTATAGGTTGAGAAGAAAAAAGCAAACAAAGATGTTCAAAAGTGCAGGCGGTGGCAAAACAGGAATGTCTGGATAAATTAATTAACATCACTAATCGGCAAATGAAACAAAAGATTACTGTAAGGAAGAATGACTGAAAATGGAGAATGAAAACACGATAGAAGAAAAAGGCAAAAAGAGTTTTTCATCTGGGGAGAGCTCAAAATTGATTAAAATGCCAATGAAAGGGTAAGCTAAGGAAATATCTCTAATTCTTATTTGTAGTACTATGTAAGTGTCTTAGGTTTTCTAATACTGTAGTAGTTGAAGTAGTTTCCCCAGTGGTGAAAGCCATAGTGAGTAGTCCACTGCTTCTGAAAAAGTGAAGAAAATTTCTTTTTAGAAAACACGAAGCTCACGATGGAGGTTCAAATTTATTGCCTGCTCTAAAAAAAGAAAAGGGAAAAAAAAAAAGAAAAGAAAACCCCCACCCAAATTCCTGTGATTTCCTTGTCAATACCGAGGCAAAATGCATCTTCAAAACCAGAAAGAAAAGCAGACTAGAAAAAGCAGTTATTTTTGTAGGAAATGGCCACCTAGAAAAGAAAAGTAGGAACTTGTGGTTTGCTACTACTCCCTTTTCTAGGTGATTTTAGTGATCTCCGTGCAGTTGGTGTTTTCCTTTTCATTAAGTTAATATGCCCTTTGTCAGGAGAAGATGATATTACCAAACCAATCTCAAAAGTCTAAAGAACGCTCACATATTTTTATGCAAACCTAAACAGGAGTTTTTTTCTGTCTGTCCTTCAAAGGAATCTCTGCTCTAGATGCTTTCTGTAACATGGCTATTGGATATAGTCCAGCTTAACCTGGATCTAGCTCAGATTCCACGTGTCCCCCTCACTCCTAGGGGCAGTTTTTTTAAGTACTTGGGTATCTTCCACGATCTTTGCAGTCAAGTCTGTGATTTTATCATAGATATTTGTTGTCTCAGTTTTTTCTGGACATCATCTTAAGTATGTCTGTTTCACAGAAATACTTTTTGCAAACCTACTCTCTTGGTGATTTTTTTCTTTCTTTCTGTGTAATGCAGTAAAATTGCCCTGAATGCCAAAGGTGCAAAGGAAAGTAAAAGACAGCCTTCAAAGCAGAAGGCTCATCAGCAGATGAGCTCTTCCAGTGGCAATCATGGTCAAGTACTGGAGCAGCAAGAGCTGGAGGCAAGTTTGGGTTTTTGTTGTATTTTGGGTTTTTTGGCAAATCTGATGCATATGAAGATTCTTGTTCTTTCGTGTGACCACACTACCTGGTGCGCTTTGTGTTGACAAACACTTCTTTTTTGTTTAGAGTGCTTTGAGCATGCTGGCCAAGTCAACAATAAGGTCACGTGCACAAATTCTGATTAATTACATGAGCGTGTGCACAGGCATAGAAGTATTACATGTGTTTAAAAAGGGCGAGGAGAGACTTACAGAAAAGCAAGATTACTCTTTCACTGCAGGTATCTCGGGATTTTTTGCCCTGCTCCCCGCTCCACCTTTTCTCTTGCAGCTGTGTACCCTCCTGACTTCTTGCCCACCCTGAACTTACTTGTGTGAGTTGTGGCAAAGTGAGAAAGAAAGTTGTTGACACTGTTCAGCACTAGCTAAAAGTCTGGTGTGTTATCAACACTGCTTTGGTCAGAAATCTAACACACAGCCCTGTGTGGGCTGTTGTGAAGAAAATAAACTGCATCCCAGCCAGACCCAGGACACCAGAGAATCCAAAATTACAGTTCTTTGACCTTTAGGAGAAGGATTCTCATTACTGAAGAGAGCTAAACCCCTGGTATTAAACAGGGAATGCACGTAACCATATAGCTACATGTCTGTAGCTTTAAGATTTCTGTCACTTTGTGTGAAGTTGAGAGAACAGTTATTTCAACTATTTGCTTAATATCTTGTGGAAAAAATAGCCTTCCAATAGACATAATGGTAGACAATAACTGTTTCAGTCTTCAACTACATGTAGCAAAGTTGTTATACTAGATTTTAGTTTAATTTCTGCAATGAAGTTTTCAAAGCAACTGTAGTATTATTCAAAATGCAATGTAAGCATTTCAGTACTGAAATATATTTGTTTTCTAGACCTGCAGCAACAACTGGGAGCGAAAAGAACAAGGTACTGTAAAGCTGGTTTCTTGATAAACGGTTTCTATCAGCTTTTAATCACTTAGATGGGAACTGTGTTTATGTCGTTGTGATAAATAACTTAGTCCCAAAATAGGATTACAATCAAAGTTTGCAATTTATTAAGCAAATAGAGGCAAGCAAACAGTGCTGGGTGCGCCGGGAGTCTCCGCTCCACCAAGACATGCGCTGTACAAAGTTCATTTTTGGTTTATATTTCCTAAACTAATACATATTCATAGCTATTTCTAAGAAAGGGTTGGTTTATGTAAATGGATCCTTGGAACAGGCGTGTACTTCATGGCGCATGCTCTTTCTGTCTCCGAGGGTCTTCTTAACCCCTGTCTGGTGGTCAGTGGATGAAGTCAGCAGTCTTCCTCGGCTCACGCTTAGGATGACCCTAGATTTTACGCATGCGCCCTGTAAACTTCTCTTACTTAACACTATGCGGTTAGCAGCTCAGCCTGCATATCAGGGTGTGTAACCAGATGTCCTTTGTAAGATACAGAAATTAGGTATGTAGCCAGATGTTGTTTGCAAGATACAGGAACTATATACATTGATCATCCTGTTTTTCTTAAGCATGTGGTTATACAAGGGTATGTGAGACAGAAAGTTACATTTCATCATGCAGTCCTAGCATTGTTCTATATTGACACGAATCAAATGAACACATTTCACACAGGGAAAGTGGCTGTGAAGAGGGAGAGCGATTTAGTGGGGCAGAAGGTTTTAGCCTAGCTGTAGGGTGGGAGCAGGCCAGACCAGGGGAAGTGATACAGGCTCCCCTGCGCCAGGCTGTGGGAAATGAAGGACCCATTACGGTGAGGGTCCCGTTTTCAATAACAGAGTTGAAGAATTGCAAAGCAACCACAGGAAGTTACCGAGACGACCCTGAGAAGGCGGATGGTGTTTTTGAAATAATGAGGGTTAAAACACAGGATCCAGAGTGTAAGGATATAGAGGCAATACTGCAGGTTTTGTTTGATTGTAGGACAAGGCCTCAAGGACAAGAGTCCAAGTACTGATAGCCTGATGAATTGAGACTTGTTAGAACTCATAGGGCACAAGCCCTGGGAGCAAAGGAACAAGCTAACTGCAGACCCCTGAGCCGTTACAGTTGAGGAGGCAACCAGACGGACAGAGAAACAAGTAGCCAGATAAGGGAACGGATGGCGCCGATATGTAATCAAGAAAGCCGCGTAGAAAGAAACTCCCTAACCTTGGAATAGAAATTATTGCTATGTCAAGATAAACTAATCAGTTCCTATTGTTCTAACGGCGTGCCTTAAATATCAACCAATCAGTGTTTTTTACGCTTAAGATTTAACCAATCAGTGTGTAATATGTAGAAGGTAGAAACGTATATAATTGTAAGAAAATCACTAATAAATGGACATTTGCTTGCATCAAGCTGCGTCCCGTCTCTTCATTCGCCACATTTGATAGTAGTGAGAAGGAGATGATTTGTCAAGCCGCTAGAATACATGTGGAAGCTGAGGTTAAAACAGGAACTGCGGAGCATCATTTCCCCTCTGTTGGTCCAAACTGGGACCTGCTTATAAACGGACCCAGGCAGCTTTGGGCTCGGTATCAGAAAGGGATTATATTTGGCATTCAAAATGCTGTGGCTAAGGCAATAACCATGTCTGAATGGTACGAGGGTAGGCACGATAACCAAGAGCCCCCCACAGATCTGCAGAACAGAATGAAGGAGGTAGCCCGCAACCCTGAATCTTAAGAGGGATGAGATCAATTAGCCCCTCTACTGGTGGGCCAATCCTGGGATGGTATTAGAAGAAAATTACAAAAGTTGCAAGGAAGTGATTGCTTGAGATAGGGGAAAGCTGTTGGATGTTGCTTGGATTGCAGATCGTCATAGAGAGAGTCAAAAGGGAAGAGTAAATTGTTGCTTGTTGGCGGTATCAGAGTAAAATAGCAGGGTGAGGGCAAGGGCCCGAGGATGGGGCAGAGCCCCGAGAGGGGGACTGCGGCCCAGCCCTCGGTTGGGTGATAATCAGTGTGCACAGTGCAAAAGGGATGGGCATTTGGAAGAAGACCATCTGCTTAATGATTGGAGCCCCTCTGCCCCCTTGCTCCCAGTAATGAGGGGGAGCGGAGGAGTCTCTCCCCAGAGGAGCCTCTGGTTAAAGCGGAGCTGGGAAGTGAAGAAGTTGAGCTTTGGGTAGATCCTGGGGCTACTTCCTCTGTTCAGAAGGCTTTAGAGGGGAACTAAGCAATAAGAATATAAGCATTGCTGGTATGGCAGGGACCCATGAAACTTGGCCATTTTTGAAGCCCTTAGCAATGAAGCCGGGAAAACAGTGGGTTACTCATCAGTTTTTACATTAGCCAAATTCTCCAAAAGCATTGTTTGGGGAGAGATCTACTCCAAAAAATTGGAAGCAGAAATCTGATTTTAAAACAAGGAAATAGAAATCTTCATTCCAGAAACTGTTTGTGTCGAGGCAGCAGCTTTGTTATTACAGGCTATGCTGCCTTGAAAGGAGAAAGATAAGCCCAGAGGTCAGAGATGCTGTGATTCCTATTGTACGAGCCAGAGAGGTTCCTGGAAAATCCCACAGGTCAAAACCTGTAAGGATTGACTTAAAGCCTGGATCATCCCCGCTGAGAATGAAACAGTATCGCCTGAAGCTGGAAGCTAGGAATGGGTCGGTAGCGATAATTCAGAAATTCTTGAAGTACAACCTGTTCGTGGGGTGTTTTGCCCTGTTTTGCCAGTGAAAAAGGCCAAGGGTCAAGATTGCCGATTGGTGCTGGATTTAAGAGCAACAAATCACATACCTCAAGGTATTTATCCTGTAGTAGCACATCCATACAGATACTAAACCACCCTTACAGGGGAACAGGGATGGTGTACAGTTTTTGATGTGAAGGATGCCTTTTTCTGTGTTCCCCTGGGCACTGACAGTCAGAAGCCTTTTGCTTTTGAATGTGCAAACCCAGAAACGGGAAGGAAAATGCAATACACTTGGGCGGTTATACCACAAGGCTTTCAAAATATCCCGACAATCTTTGGGAATCATTGGCAAAGCAGTTCGACATTTGGAGAACAGAAAATGATCAGGGAAGAGTTCTGCGATCGTAGGATGATATTCTGGTCGCAGCAGGGACTTGGGAGCTGTGTCTTTCCCTGACGATAAGCCTTCTAAATGTCTTGGGAATTAGTGGATATGGAATTATCGAGGAGTCACTTCCATGTTTGGGGTTTGAAGTGCTGGAAGGCCAGAGACAGTTGGGATCCCAACAGAAGGAGGCTATTTGCTGCCTCGCGGAGCCTCAGACTCTCAAGGAACTACGAGGATTTCTCGGGGTGGTCGGATGGTGTCGGCTTTGGGGAGGCAATTGTATTTTATTTGTGAAAGCTCAGTACGAGCTACTGAAAACCTCCCGCCACGGGTCTATTGGCGGGACAGAGGAGGGTAAAGCCACTTTCAAGCGTCTGAAAAAAAGTGAGCTGTGGTGGAGGCCCCCACGTGGGGATTACCTGATGTGACAAAGACCTTTGCACTTTTTAAGCGTGAGGGAAAAGGCATTGCCTTTGGAGTTCTGGCACATTGTTTAGGGCCTCAGGGGCGGGCTGTAGCTTACTCCTGCAAAGAGCTGGATGAGGTGAGCTCAGGATGGCCTGGATGCCTTAAAGCAGGAGCAGCACCTGTGCTACTGATGCAGGAGGCCCCTAAGTTCACCATGGGGCATAAGGTGGCCGTCCATGTACCACCCGTGGTCGTCACAGCACTAGAAGAAAAAGGAGGACATTGGTTGGCCCCTAGCATAATGTTAAACTGTCACGTGTCATGTGGGGAGGGGGTCCTCCCGTTTTGGGATGGGGGGTCTGTTTTTGGGGCTCCGTTTCCTTGACCGTGCAGATCTGAGGGTTGCCCTGCTGCTAAGACTTCCATCGAGGGGGAGCTTCTGCGTGATAACCGAGAATGACCTGCTGGAGGGTCCCCTTGGGGGATCCTGATGTCCCAGGAGTGCTCTGTGGAGGGTCCTGCTTCCAAGATGTCCCTAATGTCACTAGGGTGTCCCTGGGAGGGTCCTAATGTCCCCGGGAGTGTCCCTGGTGTCCCAGGGATGTCTCCAGGGATGTCCTAGTGTTCTCAGGTGTCCCTATAGGCATTTGGGTGTCCCAGTGTGTCCTGTGGTGGTCCTGGTGTCCCAGGGGGAGTTCCTAATGCCCCTACAGTTTCCCTGGATGCAGGTCATGTGTTTCCAGGGGGGTCCTAAATGTTCCAGTGTTGTCGCTGGGGTGGTCCTGGTATCCCCAGGCCATTCTAGATGTCCCAGTGGTGTGTCAATGGGTCCTTGTGTATCACAGTGTGTCCCTGGTGGGGGTCATTAATGTCACAGCGGTATCCCTGGAGGGGTCCTGATGTCCCCAGGCCATTCTAGATGTCCCGGTGGTGTCTGTCAGGGGGTGCATGTGACCTAATATGTCCTTCTGGGGGTCCTTAACGTTCTAGTGGTGTTCCCCAGGGGAGTCCCTGATGTCCTCATGGTGTCCCTAGGGGTGGGGGTGGGGGGGTGTCCTGGTGTCCCAGTGTGTCCCTGGGGCGTTTTGGGGTGTCCCTGAGGGTGGTCCTGGTGTCCCCAGGGAGGTGAGTGGGTAGTCTGTTATGTCCTGGGGCGGGGTTCCTGGGAAATTCCTAATGTCACGGTGGTGTCCCTGGAGAGGTCCTGATGTCCTAAAGGCTATTCTAATGATGTCCCAGTGGTGTCTCCCAATATGTCCTTGCATCACAAGGTATCCCTACGGGGGTCCTTAATGTCCTTGTGGTGTCACTGGGGCAGTCCTGGTGTCCCTGATGTCCCAGGGATGTCCCCAGGAATGTCCTTGTGTCCCCAGAATGTCCCTTGTGCGTTTCTGGTCCTGTGGGGGTCCTGGTGTCCCGGGAGGAGTCCTTAATGCCTCTACATTGTCGCTGGGGTAGGGCTTGTGTTAAAGGGGGGTCCTTAATGTCCCAGTGCTGTCCCTGGAGGGGTCCTGCTGTCCCCAGGGAAGGTGAGGGGGTGGTCCCTGATGTCCCAGGTGGTGTCCCTGGGAAATTCCTAATGTCCCAGTGGTGTCCCTGGAGGGGTCCAGATATTACCGGGCCATTCTATATATCCCCGTGGTGTCTCCCCATGTGTTCTTGTGTCCCAGTGTGTCCCGGTGGGTGTCTGCAATGTCCCAGTGACATCCCTTTGGGAGTCCTGGTGTCCCCCCGGAAGTCCCTAACGTCATAATATTGTCCCTGCCTGTGTCCTGGTGTCCCCAGTGTGTCCCTGGGGAGTTCCTGTTTCCCTAGGGATGTCCTCAGTGAGCACAGCCTCTCCTGCCTGATCTCTGCCTGCCCTCACCCTCGCTGCACTCTGCGACGGAGACCTGCAGCCGCTGAAAAGCTCACCCTCACCCAGCCCGATGGCCAAGGCCGAGAAAGGTAAAGCGCTGCTGCTCCTCCCGCAGAGGATTCACAGCGGGCCTCTCTCAGGGAACTCCCTCAGCAGCTCTCCTGCTCTTGCTTCTTGGTCAACCAGGAGTGAAAGCACACCCAGATCTAGTCTGAGAAAGCATTTGGCATGTGATAGTTTCGCTCTTCCCTGTGGTCAGCCTTTGTGTCGTTTTCCTGGGCAGGGGGTCCTGGTCACAGGACCTGGGACCTTTGCTACGGTCCAAGAGCGATTCTAAGGTGAGGAAGAGATGTATGCGGTTCAAAGACCCGTCTTCCAGCTGGACATTGCTGAGTTATCTCTGCGGGAACTCGCGTTCCTCACAGAGGTTATCCGTGGTGAGAAGGCAACTTCACATGGTTACCAGGGCAAAGTGAGAACCACAAACAGAAATCCTTCCTGGCACGTTCTCCGGTGGAGCTGTGCATGGGTGGTGCCGTGGAGCTTTTTGGCTGCGGCTGAGTGCAAATGTCAGCTTTTCCCCATCTCACCCCAGAAAGTAGGTAGCACAACTGTTGTGGTGTGCTTCACATGGCTACCAGGGCAAAGTGAGAACCACAAACAGAAGTGTCCTGGGGTCTGGTTGTGGGCCACAAGTTCCTCTGGGGGGGGGCCATGTTGCTTGTTGGTGCCAGAGGGGGGGGCATAGGGGCCTCTGGGGAGGCTCTGAGGGGCCATAGAGTCTAGGAAGGCATAGGGGCCTCGGGGGCAGCACAGGTGCCTCTGGGGGGGCTTGGGAGGCATAGGGGGATTGGGGGGGGGTGTGGCACAGGGGCCTCTGGGGGTTTTGGGGAGCCCATGGGCGTCTGGGGAGACATAGGGGCCTTAGTGAGGGGGGCTGGGGGCTTCTGGGGCATCTGGAGGGGCCCATGAGGCTAGTTGAGGGCCGGGGGGGCATAAGGGCCTCTGCAGGGACTTGGCGGGCAGGTGGGGGGTACAGGGGCCTCTGGGGGGGCAGTAGTGTTGCTGGGAAGGGACTTAGGTCCTTTAGGTGAGCTGGGGGGTGCAGTGACTATGCAGGGGCCTTGGCAGCAGCTGGGGGGCTGGTTGGAGGGCACAAGGTCCTCTGGCGGGGCTTGGGGGGCATCTGGGGTGGATGGGAGGCACAGGGGCCTCGTGGGGGAGCCCATGGGGGGGCCATGGGGGTGGGGGGGGCCATAGGGCAGCTGTGCCCCCCGCCTGTTCCTCTATACTCCCAGTTCCTGCTGGTGGGTCCATGGAGGGCCCAGGTCGAGCCCCCTCCCCAAGTAGGGGGGGGGCCAGGATGGCGGACACGGTAAGGGGGTTGGGGGCGGCACTGACACACCCCCCTGAAGCCCCCCCGGCACCGCTGTCCCGGGGGGGGGGGGCGGGGGGCACGAGCGGTCCCTCCACTCCTCCCCAGCAGTAAACAGCCCGGGGGGGCTGCCCCACCCCCCTGGAGCAGGCAAGTGGTGAGGGGGCGGGGGGGACAGGATGGGGGCTGTAGGGGTTAGGAGGGGCTATAGGGGCTACGAGGGAGCAAACCGGGCCTGTAAAGGCTGAGGGGGCAGGTGGGCGGGGGTGCACGGGGGTGCGGGGGGAGCAGGTGGTCGGAGGACGCAGTGGGGCGGGGGACACGGGGGGGGGGCAGGTGGGCGGTGCGTGGGGGGCGCACGGAGTGAGCGGGGGGGGGCTCTCAGGGCAGGCACAGTTTTGGGGAGGGATGGGGGTGGGGGGGTGGGCAGAGGGGGGCCGGGAGGGGAAGGGGGCTGGATGGGCAAGACAGGCGCTATAAGGGTTGGGGGGGGGGGGGAGGGCGGCAGGGGGCCACAGGGGCAACACACCACGGGGCCGTGGGCATGCCCGTGGCTGGCGGCGGGCCTGGCCCGGCCCCGGACGGCGGGTTTAATTTCTGGCCACGCGGCGCCCTGGAGCGACTGAGGCAGTGCGGGGCTTCTCCGGGAGCCTGGAAGGCTTTCGGGCCGGGCCATGCAGCGGCGCGCTGGGTGAGCGGGCGGGCCCGGGCCTCCCCGTCAGGCAGCGGCCGGCCGGGGGGGACGTGGCGGGCCAGTGCTCGGCCGTGGCAGGGAGCGCCTGGTGCCGGCGGCAGGCGGGCTGAGGTGGGAAGACGGCCCGGGACCAGCGGGGCTGCCGGCGGTTCTCGTCTCCCCGCCAGTGACGGTGGTCAGCGGGCTGCTCACGGTGCTGCCTTTTTTTTTCTCAG
The DNA here is from genome assembly GCF_963210335.1 of Falco punctatus. Lineage (NCBI taxonomy): Eukaryota > Metazoa > Chordata > Aves > Falconiformes > Falconidae > Falco > Falco punctatus. Next base: position 113,353 of record NW_027660235.1, on the reverse strand, counting down.
AGCTGCGCCACTACCTCAGCGAGGAGGCCAGGAGCGGTGGCGGGGCGGCCCCGGTGCTCCCTTGTGGCGGCGGGGCCCGGGAGGGGGGTCGGCCCGCAGCACCCTGCCGCGCCCCCGCCGCCTCCAGGCTGCCTGGGCAGCCGCTGCAGCTGCCACAGCTCTGCGCGGGGCTTTGTCATTCCTCCAGCCGCTGGCCGGGACCGTGGCAGCGGGCTGGGGCCCCAGGGGCTGCATTGGGGCCTTAGTGGTAACGCTGTCGCAGGGGGCGGCTCAGGAGCCTCTTCAGCCCCTGCGAGCGGGCATGACAAAAAAGAAAGCTGGTGGCGGAAATTCCCCCCACCCCCGCGGTTGCTATTTTTCGTTAAAAAGCATTACAAAGGGCAAGCACGAGGAATTGGTGGTGCCTCGTGGTTACGCAGCCAGGCCTGCTGGGCGCTTGAACCAGTGCGTCCAGTCAGGTAGCATTATTTTTCTAGGTTGTAAATAAGCCTGAGGTTTAAACTCCCTTACATTTCTGTATGGCAGTGTACTTGGTCAGAGAGCTCAGTCGCACTGACAGAGCTGGCACAGAGTTCCCTTGGGACTCCAGACTTGACTGTCTTGTTGAAAGGCTCGAGAGCCTGCTTTGGAAGTCACTTGGCAAGGCACAGCTTTGTCGTGATTTTGGTACTTGAATTCTGACTGTGATGCCAATGCCATGTATGCCTGTATGAGGTTCATGGGAACAAGGGATGGCTGATTTCAGAGCGTTTAAAACACCACAAACTCTTGAAAAGCTTATAGGATGCCAACCTATTACAGGTATCTGGCAGATGAGGCAAGCTCCTGTTTGTTATAGTCAGTACTTCTGCGAGGCATGTCTTTGCCTAGTCCAGGGGTCCTCAAACTACAGCCCGAGGCCGGATACGGCCCCCCAGGGTCCTCAATCTGGCCCCTGGTATTTACAGACCCCCCGCCAGGGGCTGGAGGGGGAAACCAAGCAGCTGCAGATGACTGCCTGCCACTGCATCCACGTGCCGGCCCTCTGGTTAAAAAGTTTGAGGACCCCTGGCCTAGTCCCTCTGAAATTGCGACAAGAACTCATGGCTGCACTTCAGGAGCAAAGCTGCCGAGTACGTGGGCTTTTCCTACTAGAAATCAAGCAGCTGTTCTGGCAAAACTTGACTTTGGTTGCATCTTTAAACCTTAGGAGGCCGACTGTCCTGGTTTCAGCTGGGATGGAGTTAATTTTCTTAGTGGCTAGTCAAGTGCTGTGTTTTGGCTGTGATGTGAGAACAATGCTGATAACCGCACTGATGTTTTTAGTTATTATTGCTGGGTGATGTTTATACTAAGTCAAGGACTTGTGGGTTCCTTGGGCCCTGCCAGCCAGAGGGCTGGGGGGCACAGGACACTGGGAGGGGACACAGCCAGGACAGCTGCCCTGAAGCAGCCAAAGAGGTATTCCATGCCGTGGGACGTCATGCTTGGTATAGAAACTTGGAGGGTTAGCTGGGGGGGGGGGGATCGTTGGTCAGGGACTGGCTGGGCATCGGTCAGCGGGTGGTGAGCAGTTGTACTGTGCATCACTTGGTCTTGGTGGGTTTTTTTTCCTTTTCCCTTCCTAGGGATTTTACCCTTTTCTCCCCACCTCTCCATCCTAATTGTTGTTACTGTTATCACTGTTGTCCCTATCTCTTTATTCTGTTTAAATTATTAAATTGTTCTTATCTCAACCCTCGAGTTTTGCATGTCTTTCTGATTCTCCTCCCCACCCCTCCGGGTGGTGGGTGTGTGGGGGTGAGTGAGCGGCTGGGTGGTGTTTGGTTGCCGGCCCTAGTTAAACCACGACAGTCTATTTTTTGGAGCCAAATGTGGGGCATCGAAGGGTTGAGATAACGACAGGTCTAATCGGACTGTGTTAGATTAAATTGTTTGCAGTAGTCATTGTATTAAATTAATTGTAATTGGCTACAATGCTGGCTTATCTGTTTTTGAGTTTGCTGCCCAATCTTTAAATCCTGGTAGGCTGACAAATGGGACAAGCTGGTTAGAGGAATGAGCCTCTTTCCAGAGAAAGCTCCACTGACTTGAACTTTAAGCCTAAACTATCATCTTACTGCGTTTACTTTGTGTGTGTTAATGCTTACCTGATAAATATATTTCAGTCGATTTATCAGTTTAGTTACATGTTGGAGTAAGTGGTCCTTGGCTGTACGTAAACCTCTCCTCTGCTTTTTTAACATGTTGTGTGTCATAACACTTACTGTTGTACTTCAATACAAACCAGGAATGATTCTGGTAGTGTTGCAATCTAACGGTAATACTGCATCATCTTGTCTGTGAAGAGAAGGGAATCAAGCCGACTGTCGCTGTTCTACCAGGCAGGGTGGACACCCGAACAGCTTCGGTCTCAATGCCCAAGCCTGGGCCCAGCCCAAGAAACGACTGTCTGCTTCAGTAATTTGGCCATAAGGTATTAACTGGTTGTGTGGGAAGGTGCCTGAACAATACTGTCTGTTCTTTGCTTCGGTATGTCTCATATGTAATGGATTCTTAAACGTTGGGTGTTGCAGGAGGCTTGGAGAGGCTGTGCTGGTCCCTGGCCGGCAGGCCATGCCCTGTGGCAGGCGCTGGGGTCTGCGGGCGGGCAGAGCTGCGGTGTGCAGGGGCGCAGCCCGTCCCCCGCTGAGTCACTCTGCCAGCTGCTCCAGGGAGGCTGCTTTGAGCAGCGCTTTTGCTTTTGTATTCCTCTTGCTGAGAGGCAATGTTTTACTTTTGTTCTCATGAGATTTTGTCACGTTAGCTTTAGGCCCGTTTCTCACTTATTAATTAAACCTGGTCTGCGAAGGACTGGGGTTGCCCTTCTTCCACCCGTGCTGTGATGTCATGTGCAGATTTTGTGTGTAAAGTCTCTGCTCTGACATCATGGCTGACCCCTGTGCAAATACCTGTCTTGGGCTCCAAGAGCAGTATTTTATACACCCGTTCAAGCCACCCACCTTATGGTAATTACAGCATGACAGTATTTCCCTTGTTTGCTTATAGGACATTTGCATGGAATAGGGTTTTAGGCTTTAAAAAGGTTAGGATACAGCCCATCCCCTACTTTCCTCTACTTCACTGATCCAGTTATCCTCTTAAAGGAATTAGAATGGTATGCCACTACTGGCTCTTGGGGAAAAAAAAAAAAATGTGACTGTTTTCTAGTGCTGCGTTACTTTTTAGGTGCTTGTACATTTGTTTTGGTGTCCCATTCCCTTACCCTGTGGTTCATCCTAGTATCTTTTCATATTGAGTCGAGGCCAACCACTGTGTCCCTCACCACTGCTCCTTTCGCAGTTCGTGGTGTTCTAAAGCAGCCTTCTGCTTTCAGCCTCCCAGGCAACGTTACTTTACAGGACTGTGCCTTTTTGTGGTGGTTCCCAGGTTCGTTCAGTCTCTTACTGAGCCTTCTTTTATGGATGGATGGTTTTTCTATCATAGGTGATGATCAGGGCTTGTATGTAAATCTGAAGTTTGACAGGTAATCTCAGTGGAGCAACAGTAGTGGGTAACAGGTAAACTGAAGCCAGGAAAAGGCAAGAGCACGCCTGCAGTTTCAGGCAGTGAGGCTGTAAAGAGGCTGTGTAAGGACACTGGTGATGACTAATACGTTGTCCTTTCCAGATGCAGACTTGTGGGGTTTGTGGCAAAACGAAATAGCACGTCAGCACAGGATACAGATCCATCCACAAGTCATGACGAAACGAGCTGGTTTGCCTTTACAATTCATTTATCAAATCACTTCCTGTTCCCATTTTGAAGGCTAGAGGCTAATGATTGATAAGTATCACTTCAGGAACACTACATGGTGCTCAGCTCAAATGATGTTCAGTTAAAAAGCAAAACAAACAAAAAAACCCCACCCTCACAAAACCTGAAGAGTGTCTGTTTTGGCTTGAAGAGTATTAAGCAACCTGGGAGGACAGCTGAAAACACTTTGCATATGCCGAAGCAAACAAGAATTTTTGTTGCCAGTTTGGATTTGGGGAGTATACAGAGATGTTCATATGCAACGAATCAGTCCTCAGTTCAGAACTTAGATGCTCATTTGCCTGGGGGGGATGACCCTCCTATACTTTTTTTTATTTAATCAGTGAAAACTGCTAGCTGGGAATTGATTTGGGGGATCGGATCCAGAAACACCTTTCTCTGAAAGGAAGCAGTAACAGCAGTTCAGTAGAAAGGATAAACAGCTTATAGGTGTCTTCTGACACTGAATATTGGTCTAGGACCCAGATTACTAGAAATGCTGTCCTTCCAGGCTTTAATAATAATCTAAACGTTTCTATAGGTTTTCTATTAATTAGGATACGTAGGGGTGTTTATTGACCATTGAGAAATAATTCCAGTGTTTATCAATTTTGCTGTGTTGTTGGCCGCTTCAGCTTGCTGGAATTTGCCACTTTTAATTTGAGGGCAGAACTCTGTGGTTCTTATGCCTATTCCAAGAATTCACGAGGGAGAATAAAAGGCTGTGTGTTGTTTTGGGGTGGGTTTTTTTGTTTGGTTTGGTGGGCTTTTTTGGTTGTGATTTTTTGTTTTGTTTTTTAGAACAACAACCGCCTCAGACACACTGTCATGTCTTAGTCACCTCCTCATTTTCTAGTTCTGTGCAAACGTGCTGCATTAAAATGACAGTCTCTCTCGGTCTGCCCTTACGGAGCCAAGGCAGTTACGGCTGCGATTCCAAAGAGAGGCTATGTCCTTTATTTCATTTGATTCCTATTAGCTGTAACAGAGTCACTGGACAGCACTGAAGGATGCTTTACTCAATGTTCTGTCCTGTTTTTGTTTACCCGATTGCCTTAACGGCACAGAAACCATTAGGAACAGCCTTCAGCAATAAGTATTTAGACCCTGTTCAGAGCTTTGAGCACAGCCATGTGAGTTATCTGCTCTGTTTCTCTGTGCTGCTTCAGATTTAAGTTTTTAGAGTAAATGTGGAGTGTGATCAAGTACATTTCGGAGCAATTTGCAGGCACTGCTTTTGGAGCCCGTGACAAACTGCCAATGTGAAATAACGCCTCCTGCGACGCTCATCTGCACGGGAAGCTGTGGGAGCAGCACTAAGCGAGGGTTGAGGGCAGAAGGCTTGAGGCTTCTACTTCTTGCCTACAGGTAACAAGCCTGGCCCCGACCAGGGACTGGGGCTCTATGGAGGAGTTTTCCCTGCCTGCCACGTCCAGTTCCCGTAGCCTCTGGGGAGGGACGGTTTCTGCAGCTCCCTCTGTGCTGATGCTGCAGGCAGCAGCTGAACCAGCCGGGCTGGAGCCTATAAAGAGGATCGGAGAAGTGTACTGAGTTTTCCAATGTCCCATCCTAAGCTAGGTGCTCCCTTGTTTTTGGACCAAGGGCTCTGGGGATCTGTGCTGAACTCTTTACAGTTTATTGAGCCTCCTGTGACCAGATGTGGTGATGACCCCGCTTTGTTGAGGGGAAGGATGTCTGATGTTAACTAGTCATGTCCAGTGGAAGCCTGTGGGAGTTAACGTGGGCATAGAGAGTTCTTTAATCCAGTGCTTGGTGGCACAGACTGCTTTAATTTTTTACTTAAATGAGATAGGCACTTGGAATGCAAACTGCAGAGATGTTCCACTTACAAGCAAAGCATTTGACAGTTTCACTTTTTTTAGAAAACTGAACAGGCAGTATAAATAAAGGAAGCAAGCTGAACTGTAAAAAAAATAAAATAAAAATCAGTGAAGCTATCAAGGAACTATGTGTACCCTCTAGAACAGGGGTCCTGAAACTTTTTAAACAGGGGGGCGGCGTGCAGATGAAGTGGCAGGCAGTCATCTGCAGTTGCTTGGTTCCCTTCCCTGCCCCCCCCCCCCCCCAGCCCCTGGCAGGGGCAGGGGGGGTCTGTAAATACCGGGGGGCGGATTGAGGACCCTGGGGGGCTGTATCTGGCCCGCAGGCCGTAGTTTGAGGACTCCTGCTCTAGAAATTCAGCTAGCTAACATACCAGTGGGTGAGATTTGTGCATTTTTCTTGGTGGAAAAATATTTCTGCCCTGTGAGCCCTGAGGATGGCTCTGATAGCAGGGAGAGGCAGTTTCTGCCACTGTGCAGAAGGGTGATGCTTCTGCTTTCCTGGCTGGGTTTGGTAGTGCTGTCAATGGTGATTGTGTGGCTCTACCAGATCAGTCATTTGAAATGTTGCCGCTTGTTATGTATAATTGGTGGCTTTGGTCTGGTGGGAAGCTAGATTTGCCCTTCACGCTGTGTGACAGGCCATCAAGACCATGTGTCAGACTGGTTATGCCTTTACTGGTGGCTATAGAAAATCAGAGGGCAAGTGCTGCTCCTCACATTCACTCTTTCCACCTTTTTGCAGGCTCCGTGAGAGAGCACCTAGATGTGTTTGAAGCGTCTGGGAATGAAGCAGACATGGCTTTGCCACCTCCATCAGGATCTCAGAAGGGGAAAATAGTAAGAGAAGCTACCAAAGCCCCAGCAGAATTGGGACAGGGGAGATGGGAGCTCCCAATAGGGTTGGACATTTGGGAATTGTGTGCCAGACAAGTACAGAATAAATGCTACATGTGAAGCAAAGACACCGTAAGATGAGGAGTGTGTGAAGGGTGTGTTTGTATGAGAAAGAGCAGTCTGAAGGCACAAAAGGAAAATTGGTTGAACACAAGGATAAAATAAATGAAAACATAACGCAAAAGCAAGAAAACAAAAGTAGTAGGTAATGTTTATTTGGAGGGGAGTGTGTGTGTGTGTAAATCCCAAGCCTTAGGAATAGCCTGCAATTTCTAAAAAAAACAAACACCCCCAAAAAGGGCAGGCCGGGGGGAGAAAAAAAGAGACTGGTCTAGGAGAAACATGTAAGAACAGGGAAAGAACCTGGAAAGGGCATGAGGTTTAACGAAACATTTGAGTTGCCACTAGCAGCAGGGATGTCCACTGTTAGCCTGTATAAATGTGTGATCTACTGGTGACACGGCCTCTCCTCTTTCTCTTCTCGGTCCCTGTGCTCCCCTAATACATCTGCCTAGTCTGGGCTCTGGTCCTGCCCCATCGCCAGGGTGTTTGTGCTGTGGCCAGGCTGAAGGGTCCTTAGTTTCTATTGTGCTTGTGGCGGTTCACTATAGTACAAATAATGGATATAAGCTAATTATTAATGTAAGCTATGTTGTCATCGGGAGGCTGAGTGGGAGAGAAAATTCACTTACAAAGTAAAGGTTTGCAAAGAAAATATTTACCAAAGAGCTTTCGCTGTTGATGTGTCCTGTACCTTGGAAATGGAGACTGACTGTTAAAGAAAACCTTGAGTAAAACAAGAATAAAAGAAAAATAACTGAGAGGTTACTGTGCCATGTGCACACTATTGCCAAACAAAGAACTTCAGACTTGATGACAAAGCTGTATATAAGCTTGCATGATGAAATCTGAAGCTGGATAAACGCAGCTTGGTTTTCATTTATAGTTTAGTGACCGTAATCTGTCCAGCATCATAAAGATCTTAAAGCTGAGCCAAGTTTTAGGAGACCTTGGGTGAGTTATAGTTTCTGATGGAAACCATGCAAAAAAAGATGGGCTTTCATGCCAAAGCAGACAAAAGTTAGGGTTTTGACTGTGTTATGCTTCAAGTTTCAGAATTAAAGTCTAAGCTCAAAGTAAAATAAAACCGGGACACTTCTGGCCAACAAAAGAAAAAGTTAACTGGAGCTGCTGCTTGCTTGCTGCTTTGTTTTGGGGTTTATTTCTTTTTTTTGTTGGGTTTTTTTTGTTGTGACAATCTGTAGTCTGCCTTTGTGGTTTTTTTTTGTACTTCCCACCTTGTCAGAAATGAAAACGGAATACAGATTCTGTTCTGCCTTTTATTTTCTTGTTGACAAACATCTGGAGACTCAGCTTCTGTAATAACTAAGCCTTAGCAAGTAGGTCTTGCTCTACAGTGTCTCTTGGGAGTGATTGTTACTACTGGCTCTGCTCTAGAGGAGGAAGACAGCTCAACTTGTGTTTTCCCATTGCAGATGTTGTCCTGGAGAAGGCCATGCATAAGTGCATTCTGAAGCCGTTGAAGAGCCATAATGAAGCAATGTTGAAAGTGTTTCATACTGCAGATGGTTTTTGGAAACAACTAAAGGAAAACCTTCAGGTGGTGTGGCAGAGGAATCCTCAGGAACTGGGCGTGTTTGTTCCAACACCAGACTATGTGGATGCTGAAAGTCTGTGACCACGCAGAAAATGTATTCACCTGAAAAGAAAGTCATGCTGCTGCTGAGAGTTTGCAAATTGATTTATACTGTTATGGAGAATAACTCTGGTATGATGCTTCTTGTGGTTCAAGGTCATTGTTTTTCTAAACCTGGGGTTGTGTTTTGGTGGAGGAGATGAGACCACCTGATTCTGCAGCTTTGTCTCCTTCTCCTGGAGCTCTTGTAGCATCTCCTTGCCCTTTTGAGAGGGATTCTTCCTCTCTGCTTCCTTCCTGATCTCTCTGCATCTGGCAGCACATCTTACAAATTCAGTGTGAAGCAGAGTTGTGAAGCAGCTTAAAAAAAAAAACCAACCATCAGCTTTGCTTGACTGTAGGCATTTGAATTTGGCTGTCAGAAAGGCTGTCCTGTAAGCCTAGAATTTGACACTGGTTCTAAATTAGTATTTTCCTGGAAATCGTAATAAAGGATGCACCCAGTATCTAGCTGTAGTAATTCAGCAGTGTGTATGCAATATGACAATTACAAGGGCTCTGTGTTAATGGCTGGAGGAAAGCAGCCCCTGATCCAGTGTTTTGGGTTTGCTGTACCTCTGAATGTTCTCATTTGGACAATTTCTTTGTGTTTTTGCAAGAGAAATTGCGGCGAATGAAGAGATGGGACGCAGCTTGATGCAAGCAAATGTCAATGTGTGGTACAGAAGCACGAGTTTTTATACACTTTCAGAAGCTGCACGTTTTAAACAGATTGGTTCTTGAAGCTAAGCATTGCATACTAGGCAATCCCTGATTGGTGGTTAACTACCATCAATTAACAGCAAGGTGTTACCTTTCCTTGGCGCCAAGGATCCGTCTCCCACTCCCCTGTGCTCTGCAAACATGCCTCATCATGTTAATTGTTGTCTAGACAAGCTCGAGCACATTCCCCTCAGCTAGCTGATTGCCGTGCATGGTCCTAGTTTGCAGACCGCTCCTGCAAGAAATAACATCTATTTTTACGCTGTAGCAGGAGTCCCAAAGTGACTTGAAACCTAGATGGTGAAATGGAACCACAGACCAGATAAGACCCGCTTGATTAGTCAGTGGCACAGTTAAAACGCTGTGCTGGACAGCATGAATTCATAGGTGCAGCTCTATTGCCTGACATCTTATCATACGCTGCCGTGGTAGGTCACAAGCTAAGGTGAAGCAATGCTGGTGGTAGTGAAAGATTTTTTTCTCTTAAGAAAGTATAAGCTGCTGCAGGTGGTTGGCAGTTTTCTTTCGAGCGCTGAATCTGCAGCTGGGCTCTGTGCCAATCAGGATGCTTGCTTTCTTTTGAGACTTGAGGTGAATGGTGAAAGCTTGAGGCTGTAAAAGACCCCCAGGCACTTTGGCAAGATGTGGGCAGGAGCTTAGACCTGGCTTATTTCTGTGCAGAATCCTGCATTTTAAAATGTATATAGGAATCTTTGCCCAAAGTGATGTAAACTTTGTTTCTTTCTCCATACTCTATTATCACATTGAGTAAGGTATTCCCAACATGCAAGAGAAAAGTACTGAGAGGTTTCTGGTGAACTATTGTACTGAGGGGCTTGGGCTAAGATGCAGCAAATGCTCCTTGGGGTTGTCTTGCTTTGTCGTGTAAAGTTTTAAAATGTGGCATTGAGCCAGCACCTGTTTCCAGTACCTGCTTTGTCCTGTAATCTCAGCCATATAATAGTGTAATACCTGGAGGGTATGTCTTAGCTGGTCTGACTTTCAATATCAGCCCTTCAGTCCTCTGGAGTTTCGCCATAGTTTAAACTGGCTCCCGATCTTGATGTTTCAAGTGACCATCACACCGCTTCTGCAATGAGCACAGTTTGGCCAGACCCAGAGATCTAGCCACATAGCGTTTTCTAAAGAGAAAGTTTAAATGCGGTAAGAGGAACACATACAGACCTAGGTACAGCAGAGCCTCTGTGTGTTGCGTGCTGTTGTTACTGATGATGCTTCACCAGCTAGTTGGGAGTTACGTGAGGCTTTGCTCACTGGTGTTTTTAACCATGATCCATCAAGGAAATGTGCAGAGTTTTCATGTAAAATCTAATAGGCTTTTATATGCAGGCTTCTCTGCTGGGTTTCGGACTCAGGAACTGATACTTGTGGCTGGATCCTTCCAGAAAGGGGACGTCGTCTATGCATGTATAAAGAAAATGCCCATTGATTTTCTTTTAGCCACTGACAGAAGTGTGGGTGGAGGTCAGGCCAGACTGGCATGGCTACCTCTTGTGAGTTCACCGGTTGAGCTGACACCAAGGTGAGCCCAGTCTTTAAATTCCCTTGCGTGCTTCAAGGTCTGCGTCATCCAGTTTGTGCTCGTTAGAAGTACAAGATGAAGCTGGACGCTGCCCACCAAGTGTCCGATGATGTTCTCTTTGCTGCACATCTGTAACGAGAGGCTCTAGAGTAATACAAACCTGGTCAGTAAAGGCAGCAATATAACACTTTCCTTTCAAACACCAAAACTGGTAAAAGGGTGTGTTTTGTCTATCGCTGCCTGTGTTCTCTTTGACCCAGTGAGGCTGTATGGAGCTGATGACTTCTTGCCTGTGTTGACATATGTGCTGGCCCAGGGTGATACACTGGAACTGGATACTGAAACTGAATACATGGTGGAAATGCTGGATCCATCTTTGCTGCATGGAGAAGGTAATCAACTTCTATTAGAACTGAGTGAAGGGCTGGGGAAGGGGGATTCTTCCTCACCTCATTTGAGTAGAAACCCTTTTGACGGAGTCATGTAGTCGGTGATGGCGGTAGTGTAACAAGAGAACCTCGTAATTATTTCCACCTTAAAATAAGAGAAGGCTGGTTAGCTTGCAGAGTTACAGCCCCAAGAGACCTGGGAATCTACCGACGTCTTAGGAGGGAGTATGTTGTTTTCTGCCAAGAAGGAGGAGGTGTCCTGACTTAGCAAGCAAACATAGGCTGTGCAGGTGCCAATTGTGGTTATCCTTCTGTGCCTGAAAATGTCCTGAGAGTATGTATGGGTCTGCAGCATTCAATTGAGTTGTGAGACCTGGAATGGGACCCGGGTTAGGTGCTTTGTAAAAACTTCTGGGGGGATTCTCTGCCCCTCTGGGGAAAGTGCTTTTGAGAATGTTGCCCCCCTTTAAGGATCCTGGTTTATGCCCGATACTTGCTTCTCACAGAGTATTTTTATGAGGCCTAGGAATATGTTTCTTAAGGCACTCTTGGACAATGGCTGAAGTCTGCTAGAGGCAAGGAAATCTCCCTCCTTTGTTTTCACGGTGGTGGTTTTAACAAAGAGGTATTCTGCCAGCCCTTGGTAGGCCCCAGAATCTATCAGTTTATGAAGAAGTTTCAAAGGTTCTTGTGACCAAGCTCAGCTGTGAGTTAAGTATATGTGTATATGTCCCATTTCTGCTATCTCTTGGGTTGCTGAAATTGCTGTATCCTTTTACATGCCGATATGCATGACAGAACTGTGTCGGGTTTCCTCCGGTTCAGTACTAGTCTGTTCCCTACTTTGTGTGCAGGGTGCATTGTTCAGGAATCTTAGGACAGAAAATACTTGAGATGTGAAGCTGGAGATCATTAACACGCTTGAAAGGCAGAAATATTTACTGGGCTGTTAAGTCGTGTCATTTTTAATGTAGCAAAAGTCATTCATCTATTGGCTGGCCCTGTCTGTGCACTAGTTAAACTGTACGGTGCAGGAAAAATTGTTTAGTGCTTTGGGGTTGTGCGGTTCAAATGTAAATGTATTTTCCAGTTTGTCTGGTGGGTCTTGCGTGTCTTCCACGTATTGAACTCATCACAGAGCTGAAAGTGAGAGGATGCTGTCGGTAATACAGAAAGCACTACTGTGAGCATAGACTGCATCTCTGAATGACTCCACGAATAGACCGTGCTGCCTCTTAATTGAACGCTCCCACCCAAATAGTTTACTTAAAGAGCAAGAGAAATAAATGATAGCCTGTCTTCTGTTTCTCCTGATTGCTGAGGACTGTTGCCTCCTGCTGAGAGTCCTTTTCCTTTGTGACCTGCAGCTCCTTTTGTACATCGGCAACTCTGTTGTGGCTGTACTTTGTTCTCCACTCATGTAATAAAGGTGAAGTCTGGAGAGCTGTACACGCTGCCTCCTGAACTAGTTGGATGTAGTGTTGGACACAGGTGAACAAACACAGCCTGCCTTTTAAAAACAAAAGCAAAACCTTTGGGAGGCTTCCAGGTACAAATCACATGCTCGGTCATTGCTTTGTTGCCACTAAGGGGGTCACTTTTAAGTTCCTGAACAGTGGTAGATGGTCTTTTATGTCGTTTAAACAGCTGTGTTTGTTTGATCCCCGCTTGAAGCTCAGGAAGAAAACAAATCGCTGTTTGGAAACTGTTTAGAAGAAAACTCATGTTCCACCTTTGTAAAAACACTCAGGAGTAAAGGAGTGACACTGGTCATTTAAATAACCAGCCACCCCCAGCGCTAGCAGACCCAGAGATGGATACTGTTGCACCACTTTGATAATATGGAGCCCAGGCAACCACTGCATGGCTCTTAGCAGCTGAGAACACACTGTCCAGTATTTTGCAGGCAAGTAAGCTGTTTTTCTTTACGTATAAATATTTTGGCCATAGAATGCAGTGACTTTCATGTATGTGTGCGTCTGTTTATTAAAAAAAAAACCCAGAAATTGTTTGTACTTTTGACTGTGACCCGTTGGAACTGGCGTGGTGTTTGTGACCACTCTGAATTGTTCTTCCCCTGCTGTCCTTCACAGGAGGATATTCCTTGGCAAGTGCTTATGGAGCACTTTTGCTGATCAAGAACTTCCAGGAAGACCAGGCTGCCCAGCTGCTGAGTTCAGAAGCTAGAGATACTCTCCGGCAATGGCACAAGAGGAGGACAACTAACAGAACAATGCCTTCAGTTGATGATTTTCAGGTAGAGCTTTAGGCTGAAGAGAGAAAAAGCCCGGGGGATGGTTGTTTTGTTGGAAATCTCCATTTGAGACGTATGATTCATAATGATTTCCTTGGGGCCACAAGTGGTGTGAAGCAGTGCTGAGAAGATGGCTGGCGAATTTGCCTCTGTTTCAAAGTCTTTCCACTTCATAACAGAGTGTGGTTATGATGGTATAAAGGAAACACTAAATAATGGAGCTTTCCCACTGTCCTTTGTATTTAAGTCATGCAGAGCGAGGACAGACCAAATTGTATTTTAGATTCAGCTTCTTTGTACGCTTTGCTGTTAAAAAGAACAAACCCAGATTTCCAGTGGTATAAATCATCACAACTCCCCAGTAGCGATTGGTGGCTTACCGTGGGTAATAGAGAGGAGACTTGGCTGAAAAGCTTGCCTACAATTTGAAAGTTTAAGCAAGGAGTAGAGTTCTATATTGTGGATGTCTTCATGTTTGTAGTTTGTTTTGTGGGGTTTTATTCTCCCCCCTCCCATTTCTTACTGCTCTTTCAGAGTAGGGCAGTAACTCCAACTGAAGAATAACAAAACAGTTGGGATTACTTTATCTTTTAAAACCAAGTCTGCATGCCTTTCATATAGGAAAAGATTGTTACGTAGATAGGCGTGCTGTTGTCTGTCCAGATGCATCAGTTTGCGAACTGAAGCAAGGAGGATGTTGGAATCGAGAAGAAAGGATTTACTCCTTTGTGTCTGGTTGTTTACAGTCCATACCACAGTGCAAAGCTGCTGGAGAGGCTAACAACAACCGTCAATAAGTTATGATGTAGCTAAGAGCTTGATAAATGAAGGTATGGGGTCATCAGGAGGTAATTAAACCTTTCATTTGCGGCTCCTTCTGCTTTATCAGTGTCCGTGCAAACAACCACAGCACATCACTGAACAGGAAGAAGCTGGGAAAAGCAGCAGTCTCCCACAATATGCCTCTCTTAGGAACAGGAGAACTGACGAACAGAAATTCCAAACTGTGGCAAGTGCACAAAGCTAGTCCATCCTACTGGGATCCATTTTATATTCTGCTTACCTGTAGTTAGGTGTCACATTCAAGTACCTTGAGTCTTTGTTCTTTCTAGCAAAATATTACGCTTAATAGGAAAATTAATCACCTTTGTATTTCTGCTGGATGACTAAATGACAGAAGATTTTTTTTCAGCAGGATCTTGTATTCAGTTTCACCTTCTCTTCCTCAGCAACTGAACTTCAGCCAAGCTACCTGTACAGCTGGACGCTGTGCTGGATGCTGGAAGATGCAGGGGAGCACAGGAAGAGCTGGCACCAGGTGTGTCCAGGGCTGCTCCTTTGACTCTTTGAAAGAGAGCCTCAAATCAGTAAGGTCGCTCTGCTTCCAGGCTATGCTTGGCACAAATTCAAGCACTTTGCTGCCTGCCCAGAATGCCAGTTTTCCATCTCCTTTCTCCACATCTGCAGTCCTGAAATGAAGCACCTTCCCTACAAGGTATGTGTAACACAGCTTCAGCTCAACTCATCTTTCCCACATTGAACCAGGATGTGGTCGCTACATGTCTGTGGTGCTGTCTCACAGCCTTACCACCAGCTTTTGGGTCCTGGAAAGGCCTTCATCCTCCCTCCCTCAAAAGGATGGAAAAGCAAAAAATCCAGTATTTTGATGATGATGAAATACAACTTGCTGATACTGCATAAAGAATTTTGATACTTACTATATGAGTTACAGGCATTTGCACAAACCTCAGCCTCTCCTTGAAGCAATCCTGTCCATCTAGAAGCATCAAAAAACAGGTCTTCTGTGTGTTAGCTACGTTAGAAATTGAAACTGTAGTGTGCTTTGCCTTATTTAGAGCTGATTTGATTTTTATTTATTTTTTCTTCACACCGGCTAACAAAAATGGATTAGTTCTGCTCAGTCCTAATGGTTTAAAAGCTGTTGCAAAGTTCCAGTGTTTCAGTCTGCAAGCTATCGAAAGTTTTTTAAAAACCCAGAGTGCTCTTTGGAACTGAAGTCATATGAGCATTCTTCTCAGTCTTAGCTTTTAACAGCTTGTTCTTAGGAAACGTGAATTTTTGCCATTGTGATTTAGCATGCTTAATTTATTCAGCGTACAAACATGAGTATCAGCTCAGTAAATAAACAGGTCTTTCTTACTGTCATTTTTTCCATCTCCTTTCATTTTACTGCTTTAATTTCTAATTGCAGTTAGTTTTTTGCAAAAAGGCACGTGATGGCAGGCTGCTTTGCTCACGTGTCCAAAAGTGTTTTGTGGTTGGGTGTGTTTTTTTCCAGTTGCTTTTTATTTTACTTTTTAAATACTTTTTGAAAGGTAGAACTGCGTTTCCTTGTAGGGCTTGTTTAGAATTAATCTATGTTATCAGTTGTGCACATGTGTGAATTTCAGCAGAGAAAAAAGATCCAGCTTTTGCCTCATGATCATACGGATTTACTTTAATGTTGCAGAGTAAATTTTCTTTCTGCCTCCCTCTAAGCCTGTTAGATGAAATTTGGTTACATCAGGCTCAGACACTAAGTTGCCATCGGTTAATGTGATGAAAATGTCCTGCATGAAAATGGATTGCCTTTTGCATGCTGCAGCATAAAGAGTGTGAATGGTTTATCGTGCAGCAACCTGTGGATCAACACCCTTGTGTGTTGCTGGCAGAGGGTTGGGTTTTTTTCTTTTTCCTTATGATGAACATATTGTGTGAAGCTTCTCTTCAATAGTATTGACCAGCAGTTGCAGCATCATCTCTTGGGCATGCTGCCTCTTGCGGCGCAGTTCCTTAACAACCGAAAAAGAAAGAGCCTCCCATCATGGTCCCCCTGCCCGACCCTGAGTGTACAAGACCGGAGCAACTATAGTCTTAGCCATTTCTAAACCCATCTCCCTTAAAGCTTGTTTCGTTATTTTTGCCCACAGATCGCGTGGATCAGGAGAGTATAAATCAGATCCTTTTTCAGGGTCTATCGGTTCTGGGTCAAAGGGATCTTCCTCTGACGGATACTCAACTGCATTGACACCCAGGGTTTTAGAGCACTGTGACTTAGAGGCTGGTAAAGAGCATGCAACTCCTCTTCCTCTCCTTCCTCTGCCTTTTCTTCTTGTGCTTTCATAGTTTCAAAAATAACTCTCCATGAAGAGAGCAGATGGTGGGACTCAGTATTGCCTTTTGTTGCAGAATCCCACAATTTCACCCCTGTGTTGTCCTGAAGTTCCCGTGTAAAAATTGTAGATGCAGTCACTGCGGGCATATCTACTTGCACCCACTTGAGCATTGCTTTAAGGTCATGCCCAAAAATACTTTTCTCATGTTTGTTAGGGAGACCTTTCACAAGCTCATAAACGTCTCTTTCTGCGGATGAAGCCTGATTCCCCATTACGGATTTCCCACAGCTCACCTCTCAACTCTGGAGGGATTTCAGGCCGGCTGGCTCCCGCTTCCTATCAGCGGTTCATTCAAAGTTCTGTGGGATTCACTGCAAGTCGCTCAGGTGATTCAAGAGCCCCTCCACGTCGGATCCGTCACTGGATCACGTTGGGGTCACCAATTTGCGGCGAATGAGGAGACGGGACACAGCTTGATGCAAGCAAGATGTCAGTTTATTAGTGATTTTCTTACAATTATATACGTTTCTACCTTCTACATATTACACACTGATTGGTTGACATTTAAGACACACCATTTAAACAATAGGAACTGATTAGTTTACCTTATCATAGCAACAATTCCTATTCTAAGATTAGGGGGTTTCTTTCTACGCAGCTTTCGTGATTGGAAAGTTCCTTATCGGCACTATGCGTTCCCTTAGCTGGCTACTTGTTTCTCTGCCCGTCTGGTTGCCTCCTCAACTGTAACGGCTCAGGGGTCTGCAGTTAGCTTGTTCCTTTGTTCCCAGGGCTTGTGCCCTACAAGTTCTAGCAAGTCTCTATTCATCAGGCTATCAGTACTTGGACTCTTGTTCTTGAGGCCTTGTCCTACAACCTCTGATGTTTATTTTGCTTCACAGCATTTAGTTTCCTAGCAAGGCCAAACACCCAGTCCCGTTAAAAACACTGATGTTTTCAATGGGGCTTTAAGACTGCTATCTGTTCGTTTGTAATTGCAGGGTTAGAATGTGAGCCAAGGAAAGGAGGATGTTAACTTATGAATTTGTTATGCCTGCTACAGTCTTATCACCAACGTCAATTCACAAGGTGGCTGTAATGTACAAGAATCACTGGTGTGCGTTTCACAACTAGAACATAGAGAGGATTGCTGTTTGTTGCTGAGCTTCCTGTTTTCAGAGGATGAGGTTTGGAGGTTTTGTTTCTGATGTCTGTTTTCTCATTCTACAGAACAACTTTTGTGTTGCATTCCAGGAAGTTAACAGTGCGTGTACAGGAAAGACCTTACTAGTAAGACCCTATATCACTACCGCAGATGTATGTCAGCTTTGTGCTGAAAAGTTTAGAGTGGACAATCCAGAAGACTATAGCCTGTTTCTTTTTGTTGATGACACCCGGCAGCAACTGACAGAAGATACCTACCCTCAGAAGATTAAGACAGAGCTGCACAGCCGCCCGCAAGCCAAGGTCTTTCGCTTTGTCTACAAGCGCATTAACAGTGATCCATATGGTGCCATTTTTCAAAACAATGATGAGTCAGCTTCTTAAAACCAGCAACTCCTTTAATTTCTGTTCCTTGTTAACTCTTGAAAACATCTTTGCTGGCTGCCTGCCTTAGGAGCTAAAACAAGTCTTAAACCATAAATACCTAGTTAAACATGTGCATTGCATACAACACTCCGTGTAAACCGTGCGTATGGCCAGTTATACAGAGTGTTCCACCAGTGTGTTTGAGCCAGCAGCCCATGAGGCTGAATTTCTTGTACCACAGACTCTTTTGAAGCATATTATACTGTGGCCCTTTGCAGGTCTCTTGCTGTAGTGTGCAAAAATGTATTTTCTTGCACTCACTCTATAGCCGAATGTCTTAGCATACATATACTTGAATCAAAATGACAAGTGTTTCAGTAAACCAACTGGTATGAGCTTAGTTTCACCAGCATGAGTTTGACAAGACTGTCCGATGCAGCGCATCAGTTAACTCCTCATTACTTGGATGATTGCATCCTTTCCTAATTTTTTTAATTACAGAGATTCGCCGTGTTTTTACGTGTGTGTGTGTGTGTGTACATATATATATATATATATATATATATATATATATATATATATGTATATATATGTATTTGTTCTTTCCAGTTGTTTTTATTCCCCTTCTTTTGGCAGGTTTGAGAAGGTGGGCACAGAATGGGACCCAGGAAATGAAGTGTTTAACGGTAAAGCTTAAAGCGTTTGCTGTACGGAAGGTTTCTCTGTACCCACCACATCAGTTGCTCATTTAGCAGTGCCTGATGTTTATAAGAGTGCCCTGTGGAAGTCTGCATATTCATTAATGAGCTAACAGTAGCTTGGCTCTGTGTAGAAAGGAGAGGAACTATGAAGAACACACACCCATCCCTGCTTTTATTTTTTATTTTTCCTTAAACGTCCAGTGTTTCCAGGGCCTTTGCTTTCTCTTGCCACATTGGCAAAGCGTCCCAAGCTCTATTGCCCCATAGTCGCAAAAAGTTTTCAGTAATTGCTGGGATGGTGAGTGAGTTTTGGGCTTCTAGCCCTCCATTCCTTCAGTCGTGAATTCCACTCAGTTAAAGACTCAAGAGAATTGCTTAAAACTTGCATTTGGAAGTCACGCCTCAAACAATGAATTTGTGGAGATCCATTTATTTATTTACACTAACGAAGAAAAAACTGTAATACTGCATCAAAATTAAACTTAGTGGCTGCTGAATCACTGAGTAATAGCGTAGAATCGCTGCTTAAGCCTTTACCACAATCATTGCAATGTTTGTTTGTAGACTGCTTGGTTTTTTGTAAAGTCGTGTGGCTGCGTGTGGTGCATTATTCCCAAGGTGCTCCTTACGGCTCTGATGCTCTGTACGTTCGCAGTACTGGGTAAAGCGGAAGGCTCTGTGGCTGGGGAAGAGTGGCATGGACATGTTACTGCTCTCTCTGTTGCACCGGAATTTCAACAGCTGGGTTTGGCTGCTAAATTGATGGAACTACTGGGAGAAATTTCAGAAGTGTGAGTACCATGCTTATCTTTAATCTTCTAAAAGTAACCTCTCAACTGACATGGCTTAGGTATTTGACTTGCATGAAGGAGACTCAGAATTTTGCTTTAAGTAGTGTTCTGATTCGCTGAGGACTCCCTGTAATTAGAGAACAAGACTAAAACTGTCATGTGGCGGTGTAAGATCTCAGGGTTTCTATGAAAGCTAACTTGCCAGAATGAGTAGGGTGTAGCCTGAATTCTAATAGAGATACTGTATAGAAAAAGGTCCTTGTCTTGACAGCAAGAGAGTTTCATGGAATGTCAACACTTTCCCATAGGGTCTCCAGCGTGCTTGTTCAGTGATCGTGAGATTTTTGCAGTTCCTGCAGGCAGCCTTGGAACCAATTCTGTATGGCAGACAGTACCTTAGCTTACTTTTTGTCATGCTTGGCTGCTTGTACTTGCTGAAAATTTAATTGAGTATCAAATGAACCCACAGGGAAATGTCCTGAACTCATGGTGGTAGGGCAACCCCATTGTAATTGGTAAAATGGGAAAATTGCACATTGAGGAATCTGCCTTGTGAGAAGAAGGGTTGCCTTGTGTTAGGTGACTGAACTTTGTGACCCGTTCTGCCACTGCCCCCTGCCACACACATTGAAGGAGGCAGTCCCTAAGCCAATGCAATTGAAAATGTGGATTTTTAGATTTATTTTTTTTTAATGAAAGATTTCTTATGTGTATATGAGACCTGTGCGAGTGCTTAGCTTGCCCTGTTCTTTCTGTTCATAATTTTGAACCTACGGGCTGGTATAAAAGAATGGTTATATGGCAAAAATAGAATAAAATCTGAACTTATACCAGATTTGTCCCTTGGGAAAGGAGTGCATCTGTTACTGCAGTGTGAAAGGTGTTTGATTAGCATATGACATCGTCAGACCTGTTCTTGGTCAGATTACAAGTTATGGGTTATTTAGCAATACATTCACCTGCTGTTCCTTACTGTGGTTTTTCTTTGGTTTTATGTTTCCAAAGAAAGGGTGGATTTTTCATCGATCTCTTTGTGAGAGTATCAAATCGGGTTGCAGTAAATATGTATAAGCAGCTCGGCTACCGTGTGTACCGGACAGTATCAGAGTGCTACTCTGCTAGCAGTGGAGAGCCAGATGAAGAAGCTTACGATAAGTGGTTGTTGTGCCTTAAGTTGAATGGAAAGGTTCTTGTGTTGAGAGTTCCTGGGCCTGTACAAGTTCAGATAGTCGTTGATGAATGGGATTCTGTATATTGCTTTAGATAGCTTTTCCTACTGAAGAGTACATCAGTTAGGAAACTTGATTGCAGGAAACAGAATGAAGCTGCATCAGGGGAAGTTCAGGTTGGACATTAAGAAAATCTTATCCACTGAAAGGGCGTTCAGTCAGGGCACCAAACCTGTCAAGAGTTTAGGGAGTATCTGGATGATGTTTTTAGTCATATGGTTTAGTTTCAGGTAGTCCCGCAAGCATGGAGTTGGACTTGATGAATCCTTATGGGTCACTTGCAACTCAAGATATTCTAGGAAATCTTCTTGAAAAATGATCTTAACATAATAGAGAAGTCACTTAATGTGGCTTTGTGCAATGACTTTCTTTCATAATAGCATTATTTTCTTTTGCCATAGGTACGAGGAAAGCTCTTTGCAGAGTTACAGAGAAGAAATCAATTATACCTCTGCCTCATCCTGTGAGACCAGAAGACATTGAGTAACTGTAAACTGTGATTCTCAGACAACCTAGTAAGCGTGTCAGTTTCCTTCTCCCCAAAGCCCCCAAGAACTCTACAGATGAGAAATATTAGGCTCAATGTTTTTCCCCGTGAAATACCAAAAAGCAATATTGAGAAGCTTACCAACGCTGCTTCTGTCGGTATTGGCTGCATATTTGTGCTCTTACCCTATTGTTCTTCCTTTCGAACCATGACACTTTGGAGACTATTAAAATGGAATTGCTTCCTGTATGGTGGTGTCATGGTTTTCCTTCTCGGCCACAAAACAGTCCCCTCACTTTGTCACTCCCACGGAGCCCTGCTCCGAAACTGAAAATGTCTGGCCGCTGCTCCCACACAGAAGGTGCCAGGAAGGAGTTCTGTTGCTGGCTCTCGCCTTCCCTTTGCAGCCATATAACTGCTGCGACAAAACCTGGGCTCTGTTCTTTCTGAGCCACAAAACCAGAAATTGGGTACGTCAAAATATACTCTCCAGAACTCAGAGTGTTGTCAATTTGTTAAAGAGTTGAGATCAATTGATTTTATTGGTTTGATTATCTGATTTTATAGAGTTATTTTATAGAATAGAAATATAGGAAGATAAAAATATATGTTGAAGAAAGTTATGATTATTTAGTAAAAGTAGTTGTGAGACCCTTTGTACATTTTGTACCAAGGCTAGAAGAAGGGCCTGGAACTATTGTTAAAACTTAGGTAATAACTCTAGGGTTGAAAGGTTACTTTGTACTTAACCAGTCTTCTGTATGCAGAGGTGTATTGAAATGTTAGAATATGAGATTAATGGGAACTGGGGAGAGTTGACTGGAACAGCTTGTAGGTGCCTGCCAAGAAACCGTGAACTTTAGTAAAAGGTAATTCCGGCAGGGGGAGATCGCGACCACCGACTCATATACCACCTACCCAAATCGTACCCTAGACCCATTTCTAGACCTTTCTACACTTTACTGCGCAGAATCGGATATAGGAGGAGAGTATGTAAATGATTTACGGGAAATGTTATGATTATGCATGAATAACTAATGGATATGTATGAATAAGTTTTATATATGGTGTCTGATTTTGAGACCTGGTGTGCGTTGATCGTGAGAGGACTCGCTCACGCACCCGGCCGTCAATAAAGAAGTGTCTGCTTATCTACATCACATTGGTGTCGATAAGTTCTTCATTCCGAGATTTCGGTAACAAGAGGTCTCCGTTTCTCTGTGCCTTTTACTTACCTCATTCCCTAATTTAATTCTTGGATCCATCTGTCCCTTCACAGTCTGTCTGGATGTCACAGATGCTGTTACTTGGAGGCATTGACCAGACACTTAGTTCCAACACAGGTTTCTGTCACTGTCTTCCCTGCAATTTCTTGGAGTGCAGAGGAGTGAAGGCAGAGGGTTGATGAGTATTGATAACATGCAGCTGTGACCTTGCCTCCAAGGCAGTGGGTTGAGGGACATGGATGATGAGCAGCTGTAGCTCGTTCCTGCTAAGTAGTTAAATAGCCCTGAGGAGTGTGGGAGAGGGGGTCTGGTAGTGGTGTCTGGTGTGTGGGGTCTGGGGTGTGGGGTCTGGGGTGTGGGGAAACAGCACAGACAGTAGAATCTGACTGATGGTAAAAGCCTTGTTGCAGCCTGATAGCTTGCTTGTGGTGCAGCAGCGGGTGCCCTGTGTGAGGCTGCCTGAGTTGGGCTCCAGCTACAGCAACTGGTGCCCAACGTAGCTGAGACAAGCGGGAGAACCTGTGACCCATAACAGACACGGTGAGAGGCGAGCTGTTGCAACTAATCAATATGAGTGTATTGTGATATTTGTTGTCTGTCTTAACTCAGATCGCAACTGAAGAGGATGTGTATTACTTGTGCTCATAACAATCTCCAGACAGGGTTTTTTCTTTTATTACAGTCCTGGGCATGCAGGCTTTTGCTACTATTCTGGTTTTGCTGTTCTCCTTAAGTGCCCAGTGAGGTTTGCTCTAGTATCAGTCATGGCAGTTAATGTTCTCTTGTTCACCTGTTGTGTTTTTAGCACCAGTTTCTGTAGGCACAAGGGGTCCATTTTAGATCTTTGAGTCACCGTGTCGTGCTGTTGTGGTTTTTCCATTGGCAAACTGCTGCTGTAATTCCCTAAGGGGCTTCCTAGGTCAGGAGGTAGCGGATGGGAGCAGGTTGCCACCCTGGGTCAGTGGTGAGTGCTGGCATGTATCATCTGACCTAGAGCTGATGTCTGTCACCACTTTAGCTCTGGAATTACTCTGAGACCCAGGGAACTCTGGTTCCCTTAAGCTGCAACCTTGGAGCTTTTCCAAGCAGTGGATGAAATTCCTGTCACAAGCTCTAAGGCACCTTAAGGAGAAGGGGGCACAGTCTGAGTTTTCCTCCATGCAGGTGTCAGGGAGGTACCGTTCTGAGCTTAGTACTGGCCGCTACTAGGAGATGCTTTCAAGTGATCTGAGTGCAGCTCTGGCTACCCAAAGCTGGACAGGGGTGGCAAATGCTGATGTAGAGTTTTGGTGGTAAACTTGACCAGCCTGTCTTAACAAGCAGGCATGTTCTTTGTTCGCAAGCACTGTTTAGTCCTGCCTAGACATCCCAAAAGCTTGAAGGGCCGTGGTCACACACAATGAACGGTTGCCTGTGCAGAGTTGCTTTTTAAGGAGCATGCTGTGGTTATATTTTCTCTGTTTGGCTTTGCATTTGGGAAATAATGTAACAGTTACAGCTGAACTGAAGGAACGCGATACCTGACGTGGAAGAGAAGGAGGTGTGTTTTACTAATCTTTTGGTGTGCATCAGTTTGACCCCAAAATGACATTGTGTCAAAGCTTGTGGCCAAGTTCTGCTGTAGATGTTGACTTGGGGTATGAATGGCTCCAGGTGTGCTTTAGGAGAGCTCTGTTGGTGTAGGTGTGCTGAGTAATTGCTCTGCTGTGTGTGCAGCTGTTCTGGTTTGGCTTCCAGGTGTGAGCATGCAAAAGAAAACTCGCCAGTGTGGTCAGCCTTGCTGTAAAATCAGAACAGTTTCTGCTGCTGCCTGGATATCCGAGAGCCTCCTGAACGTTTCAGGCAGGCAAGAGATGTGCTCCAGTATGTCTGAGAGTCCACAGCTCTGCAGTTCCCTAGAGGGGCACTCACTACAGGTAAGGCTGTAAGATCGCAGAGCTCTTTGCAAGTTAGGCTGACGGAGTTTCTTTGGGTATATATTTGGATACATGTGCCAGCTGAAAAGGTATTGTTTGCTTTCCTGCTCAGTAAGCACAGGTCACTTGGGTGGTCATGGACACTTGTCATTTACTGAGGAAGTTTCCACTCGTTGGATGGAAAGGGAAACAGTTCAGAGGCACTGTTTAGGGTTTGGGTTTTTTTGTTGTTGTAAAACCTGGAGTTTTAGCATTTTGTTCTGTGTTGTCTGTTAGAGAAAAAGTATTTTGAATTAGGAAATGTAAAGTGCTGAAGCAGCTAAGTGGCAGAACAACGCCTTGTCCCTAGTGTAGCCCTAATCCAAGGCTGGTTTAAAGCCCAGTCCAGTTAATCAGTGGGAGAACAGAGAAACAACAGATGATCAAGTTGTGTACACAGGTGTTCTCAAATTCATGTGTTTTTGGAAAAATTTGTCTATTGGAATAGTAATTGCTTGTTCAAAGACTTAAGTGTACTTGAAGGAGTGTGTGAGTTAAAGCAGGTAGAAAGAAGATCAAGATCTGAGGAGCAGCCTGGAACTGAGGAGATGAATCACCTGGGACAGTCAGGTGATGGATTTGCAGAACTGACAGGACCAAAGTAAACTCCTAAAAACTTCAGACGCTGACTAACGGTTTGAGAAGCATATCTAGGCCGTGCTGCACCCCAGCGGTTTGAGAAGCATATCTAGGCCGTGCTGCATCCCTTCGCTCTCTGCCACTCGCTGGGGTGGCAGCCCGGCTCTGAGTTGTGACTAAAGCAAGCCCAGTGGTACCCGCATCTGTTTAAATTTCTCCTGGAACAACAGCAATCGCTGGGGCTTATCCGTAGGACCCCACCATGCCCCGCCCCCCCTGCACCTTGTGCCAGGGGTTCCCCATGCTGCTGCTTCTCCCTCCTGGTGAGCCGGGGGCACAGGCAGAAGGAGCCACCCAACTGTAAAGCTGTCAGATGCAAAGGATTTAGCCACTCGAACCACGGGGGTGCTTTTTAGTACGGAGGCAAGGGGTAATAGTGGCTGGGCTGCGAGTGGGCGAAGGGCAGAGCGCAGGGCACCCCGCAGCCGCAGCGGGCACTCCCGGGCTCCGGTGGCGTAAACTGGGCTGAGACCCCGCCCAGTGCTCGCGCGGCCAGTGCTCAGCACGGGGCTGGTGGGGCGCTGCTGCCACCTGGCGGCCAAAAATTGGGTACTGCAGCCGCACACTTGGAGCGCTTGGTTAGGGGTAGGTGCCGGTTAGGGTTAGACGTCAGGGTGGGGTTTAGGGTCAGACGTTGGGCGTGGTTAGGGTCGGGGTTGGGGTTGGTCAATGGTGCTTTAAGGAACTCTCTCCTCATCAAACTATTTTCACAAAATGTCTTCTCCAAATCACCTTCCCTACAAGTGCCCTGTATAGCTGTGTGACCAGTCTCAGTAGATCAGTACTCTAACCCTAGAGGAATTAAATGTCGGGGAGAAGTGAAGGAAGATTTATCTGGGAGACAAGGACTAATTCTAAACTAGCTGCTCCATTCTTCTAAATCATGAATAACTTCACATGCAGGGAACGCGTTTTCTGTTCTCTCTCTGACTTGGTATACTGGTTACACTGTAAACAGTCACCTGGCCCACAGCTCAGAGACCTTTGTACGCTGCTGCACATACTGCACAGCAAGAATCACCCTGCAACTGCCCTGGGAGGCTGGCTGTGCGCCAAGTGACCATTTTGCTTTGAGATGTGCTGTCAAAGGACATGGCACTGGAAAACCTATGAGATGGTAGGAGGACTGATGCGCCGCTCTTCCTTACTGGTTGAAGTTCAGCTGTCTTGGGGTTATGTAGATCAGAATCAACCTTGAGATCTGTACAAGAAGTTTAAAGGGCACAATCCAATTTCCTTTAAAACCAACAGCAAATTTTTACTGACTTGACACTTCAGTGTTCTAGTCTTCCACAATAGAGCAAGAGATTGACCTTCTCTGCAAAGGTTTTGGGAAACAACAAGTTTAGCTACACTCAAGTGATGTCTCTATGATGTAAAAAACCCCACTTACTTAAAGCCTTATTCCATTAGTGATTTCTGTATCAAAGCTGCTGTTATAGTAACTGTTCTCTCTGACCATTCTAAGGCAAGAGCTGTCACCTTTGCAGTCCCAGTTGCTGGACAGCTTCCCTGTACTTCTCTCTGCATTTACTATACTTCTTTGTGCATCCTGCAATTAAAAATGCATCCTTCTCTATTCCTCTGTCCTCAGAGGTTATTTATTGCTAATTCATAACTGTTGTGAAAGACTTGAGATACCAGAGATGTAATGCAGAAGAAAGCCTCCACCAGATTCTCTCTTTCCCTTAAAGCCTTTGTTTGTGCTACTCCACTCTGCACCACTGCTCAGAAAAACTCAGTGTATCAAAAGATGGTGAAACAACAGTCACGTATTAATCTAAAGCTTGGCTGTGTCCCAACACTTGTGTATATACTCTGTGCTACTCCACTTCCCTAACTTCCCGCCTGCCTTCCCTCCTACAATCATAGTAACAAAAAGATACACTGAAAAACTGGTTATCCAAGAATCTGGGTATGGTTGGAATCTATTGCTGGGTTAAAACAATTAAAAAATCATGACTGTTGGAAAGATGATAACATTAGGCATGCCATCCCAACATCAAACAGTGACGCAGACAAATAAGCCATGGGTCTCTCCCTTAATTCACATGCATATACAAATGTGGACAAACAGCACTTTTTTTAGGATAGGCAGGTGAACCTTGTTAGCTGCTCCTTTGGAAGTAGTGTTTCAGAAGAGTCTAGTGCAATCAAGGTGTGACTGCTTTTAATACATGCTAGAAAGATCAAATTAAACACTAGGTAGAACCTGCCTTGACCAATTTAGGGGGTGCTAAAGTACACACCACCTGAGCTGGCTTACAGCTGTCAAACACATTAATTAGAGCTGACATGTTCAAAAGTCTTTAAATTGTTCACTGGGCATCTCTGCAGACAGGTTTTGTATTGTTCTTATTCTCCTCTTCTAGAAATTGATGTAGTGTAGTCACTGCCCTACTAATGGTGGGATGAGCATGCATCACCTCTTCACTAGTAAAACTGCACCCCAGGAGAGAGCTGTGCAAATGCCGCTAGGAATGTTTCTGAACAATTACTGTTACAGCAATGTGAAACTGTGTACAGATAGGCCCTAGTCAGAGCTGTGTCTATACTGCAGTTTCAGATATGACTGCAAGTGCCCGTCTGCCATAGTTCAATGTTCCTAAATTAACACTGGTATTCTGAGAAGACATCACATAGGAGCTCCATCAACGCGGACCTACGTTTGTGTAGGGAATTCTCACTGAAGTTTGTGCTGCTGTGCTTTCTCTGTGATTGTTTCATGGACTACCTAGATCAATGCCAGTACAGGCAGGCAACCGTAACTTCAGTGTCACTGTGACCAGAACTCTTACATGGTCTCTTCTACCACGTACATCGTATTTGGACACAACATACTCAAAGGCATACCTACAAACAGTCACAGGCACAAGCAGAGCCTCCAGTGAACTCAAGGAGACAAATGCACATGAACAACTTTGCACTCACTCCTCACTCACACCTCCTCCATGACTATGAATAAATGCTGGGTCAGGACCACATGAAGGCTTATCTTGCCTGAATTTGTTTTCCTTTTCTTTTAAATCTTACATTCCTAAAAAAGAGACTCAATGAAGTAAACTTGTTGCCGTGACTACACTGCAACAGAGTGCTTAAATCAAACAAAAACTTAGATGAGATTAAGAAAAGAATAACAAAAACTAAATAAAGGGAATTTCAAAAAAAAATATGTAAGCAGGCATTTACACGTTTGAATCTTCTCATGGGGATTTGAGTTCCTTGGAAGATGAGCAACTTTTCTGCTCCTTCCTTTGCATTGCTTCATAGCAAATGCAGCATGCTTGTGGACAAGAGAAGCTGCCTGCTGCAACTAGTTAGCACCAACTTTTATTTGTTTGTCAGACTTCCAAACCTGAACTTTTCTACATGTGGAGTCAGGTGTTCCCATTTCTATTTCTGCCTATTTTGCGTCACCATGTGACGGCAGCAATTCACCTACTGACTCCAAACTCAGGTTCTTCACTCATGAAACAGAGAGAAAACATCTCTGTAAAGCAGAGCGGGGAAGTACTGCTCTTCAGGTGCTCACACTCTTCATTCGTTTCCATCTCATACTATAGATTTCTATAGCTCTGTTTCTCTCAAGTTCAATAGCTCAGTCACTGAGCAAAACCAAGTAATTATGAGCCACAATGCACCACAAGCAGCAAATGCAGAAATGTCAGAGCATGCAGTTTGTGCATAATTTTCATGCCTGATGCCTAAAATTGTTCATCTAAACTCTTTGGAAAATACTTAGAAATAACTATTTTGTTCACAGCAGGAGAAAAAGATTTTGTTTGTCATACATCTTCCTTTTCTTAGCCAAAACTAATCTGCATCCAGACATGGCACAAAGCATTTTCACTCACTGTTCACACTCAAAAGGCGCACATGCAAATAAATACGTTGTCAGCACACACTTAGAAAACTACTCTGTACATAGTCAAAAACTTTAAAGTTTTGCACCAAAAGAAAAGGATAAAAAGGCATTTTGAACATTGTGCTGTTTGCAAAAACTATTCCTTTCGTCTGTTGTCTGTAGCACAGAGTCAGCCATAGCTGCAGATAAAATGATGGGAACAGCTACAGTCCTGTAGCACTTGACACACACAGTAGTAGTGACAGCCTGGCACCAAGGGCCATCCAGTGTTAGACACAGACACACAGAGATGCACGGGCATGTGCACTCAGAGAATAGATTCTGGGTAAACAAGAAGGCTAATTTTTCCTTTTTTTTGTGCCCTGAAAAAGAGAGGAAGAGCTAAAATATCAAACCTGAGGTTCTGTGCATATCAATTGGTAAGAGACATGCTGCTGAAACATTAGTTTGGCTTTATGGAAG
The DNA here is from genome assembly GCF_963210335.1 of Falco punctatus. NCBI lineage: Eukaryota > Metazoa > Chordata > Aves > Falconiformes > Falconidae > Falco > Falco punctatus. Next base: position 84,235 of record NW_027660235.1, on the reverse strand, counting down.
CAGTCATCAGAAATTCAGTCGCTAACATTTCACCCATATGGTAACATGCATCTCATCCTCAGCAGATGAACAGATGTGCCAACAGCTGAAGGGGCAAAAAGCTGGGTTCCAACACACATTTCATTTTTCACTACCTGGAAAAGACTTAGGAGGAAGTTGGGGCCAATTATGGAAAATGAGTAGGCAGGAAAGAGATCTTCTTAAGTTCCTGTCTTCCCTTTTAAGTACTTCAAGCATGCAGAAATTTCTCACACATGCTTTGCACCCAGAAGCAATGCTGGCATTAGCCATAAACCACTGCATATAGGTTAAGGCTGCACTGACCCTCAAATAAAAAAGCTTAATCCATTGTAAATATGCAGAAGACACTCAGTTCTATTACCACCCACTGCTTGTTACTTTCATTCAGTTTTTAAGGAGCCTGGCCCTGAAGTATTGTCTCTAATTACAATTACAGCAAAACACTGATTAGGATGCACATGGAAACATCATAGGAAACAAATATAAAATTGTCTTGACAAAGTAACTGAACACATTTATTGGGATGGTATTGCTTTTAATTAGCCTTAATTTCCAAAGAATTATTATTTGCTAAAAAAAAGAAAATCTTTATGGATCTTTAAGTTTTTGAGTGCAAGATTCTCCCTCTCTCTCCTGATAATACCTGAGAGAGTAGACCTAGCATAACTCATCAGGGAATTTGCTGTATTTGACTGCAGGAATGCTCATTGTTCCAATATATTCGGGGGGTTTGTTGTTTACTACAAAGATTGTATTGGTTCTCAGTGAATGAATATGGAAATCAAGTCCCAGTCTGGATTAACCTTCAGACTACCACAAATACGTTGTGCTTCTTGGAAGTAATCTGTGTGTTTGTACACACGTGCACATAAACACACACACACACAGAGGCTATATATATATGCAATTTTATACCTCATTCTGATCAGATTTGTAGTTTGCTTCATGAAATACAGTAATACAGAAATACAGCAAACCAGGCCACTCATTTCTCTCTGTAACATGAATGTGACCCTATTAGCGTCAACCTTGAGAAGTCCAGGACACAGTGCAAATCCAGGTAAATGGGCTTGGTTAGGGATGTTATATCCACTTTATTCTGGGCTGAGCCTCCATTCTTTCTCCTCTCTTCACTCCCTTAGTTTCCTGGTCCCCATGGCTAATGCTCATAGTCTGCATATGCCCTTACCGTTTGCTTCCATCCTCACAGATGAAACACCCTATGCTGTTGCTGTCAGGACGTCTGGTGTGGTACAATAGGAGGAGGTTCTAGATACTAGAAGTCGTAAGGCCAACTCTGGGACAGCAACTCAGGAGTCCTTTCCAAAACGGCTGACATCTGTCCAGATCCTTAATTCTACTGAGAGAAAAAGGGGTTTAAACTAAATGAATCACCAAGGGGGGTTCTTTGGAGGAGTCTCATCAAGCACAGGCATAGGCCCCATCCTGTTTATTGTGGTGGCAGGAAAATAAGCAAGCAAGCACATCGTTCAAACTAAGATACAGTTTTGTGCATGCCCCACACCTTTTTGCACATTTTAGACCCATTCAGCAGTGCAGTTTTGTCTTCACTTTGAGCTGATGGCAGCCACTGCTGCATGAAAGCCCCAAAATGGCTTCAGCAGCTGGAACGCCTGTATCAAGACAAAGCAGGGAAAGAGATCTGCATGACCTACTAGAAACAGCTTGTGCTCCAGTGCCCAGACATGAAGATTCACATCATCTAAGAAAAAAAGATTCCCAAAAAAATGCATAAAACCAGCCCCAAATCTCAGCTGCAGGAGCAAGACAGCCTGCCCTTGATTATGGAGATCAGCACAGAAGTCTGTTTAACTCCCAGCCATCCATACTGAAAATTCCTCAGTATTTGCTTCCTGTCACATTCTTTGCAGAGCAGAGCTCGTATTCAAGAAGTCAAGGACTGTGGTACCCATAGTGCGTTCACAGACTCTGCAGTGTGAACCAGTTTTAGATTCCACCACTTGCCTCCTCAACTGTAACTCAAGAGTGGCTCAGGGCTGAGAGGTTCCCATCCCTGTTCCCTGGGTGTCTCAGCACCACCAGAGATGTTACCTTTGGTACCCCTTGCTGAGGATTCTTCTGTGCATTTTAACCTTTATCTCAGGAGGCAAACACAACATTTTACAGAGGACAGAGACACTCTCTCCCCTCTGTGCTCTTGTTCTGCCTCATGAGAACACAGGGATGATGGGTCCCAGTCTCCTGTTTATCAGCAGTCCTGGAAGTGGACACGGCTCCATGCAGTGCCCGTGGTCAACCACCAAGTAAAACAGACAAGAATGTGCATGCCTGGGTGAATGCAGCTTTTTCTTCCATCTGGAGCTACAAGCCTTGACGATAAGTGTGTGACTGGGTGTTTTCATCCATAAAGAGGTCTTCAAGACGTTGTTACAGGGAGTAGCTGACACATCCCATCTATCTATCTATGTCAGTATGGTATCTAGGCACTGTATAATTTCACATTATAGCTGATTATGGAAAACATTTCCCTAGAAGACTGTTGGCCCTTTAGTAACACTAATGCCCTCTTTTGTGACATTCCCCGGGACTGTTACAAGAGCGGGGCTTGTCTGCACTAAGAAATTTACCATTAAAATTATACAGCCATTTCATACTGCATAACTCCCACTTGGGATGCTTTTCCAAAAGAGGCACTTTTCTGATCTTATTTGTGTTACTCAACTGGGGAAAGGCATTATTATTTGGAATAATAATAGAGATCATGCTGTTACACCTACAGTACTTTAACTACGCTGATAACTGTTGTAACTTTTTTTCAAGCCAACAGACCTTTCTCAGTCTCTGTCATTCTCCATTCATCCAGTACTGTGCCACAGGAGAAATTCTGGAAATACCAAAGAAACCTGCAATGACAGTCTGTAATCTTAGCTTCTGTGAGACCAGACGTTTTGGGATTGGATTTGTCTCCTCCTGGAATAGACAGGAAAAATCTTCCCCAGCTGATTTCTGCTAATACCTTGATCTGTGGCCCATCAATGAGCAACTTATTACAAAACCTACATCTTTGTATTTCAAGGTATTTTGCTTTGGTTGGATGTACTGTTCATGAAAAGATCTAGGTGCCAGAATCAGGCTTTCAACATGCATATTTGCAATGACAAATTCAAAATTCCCTTTCCGTTGATGTTCTTGGAGGCATCTTCAGACTTGCTACTGCAGTCGCTACCACTAAATGCCACTAAATCAGTAAATCCATTTATTTAAATAGTCATACAGAGCTGCAGCAATGACACAAACTCAATCCAATTCAAAGCTCTTCTAAGTAGAAGGAAATAAAGATTCAGCTCTGTTCTCTGTGAAACTTGAGTAAAAAAGGGTGGAAGCTTATGGATGTATATGGTAAAGAAAAGGCCATTCAGGGGGACAATACAAATGAACCCTAGCAATAACTCAACAGGGACAAGAAGGTGAATGGTGTCCCACTCCTTTAGCAAAGCACTGAAAATACCTCTGGGATTGTCCAAGGCCCCTTGATTCAAGATATGTCTTTCCATCAGCTCTCTGAAATGCTCAGCAGTAACATCTGGAACCCCCATCCAATTATCAGATGAAATGCAGGAGGATCAAAGAGAGAGTTTCCCAGCTCTCCTGAGAACAAGCTGGAGCGTGGGATAATCAGCAGCTTCTGACTGCTGCTAACCACCTCTCACTCATTAGCATTTTCCCCCGGCATCCCCCCCTGCATGTGCAGTCCCCTCTGCCTCCAGAGTACCAAGGGCCCCTCCATGCATGTTTCTTTAAACCTGCCTGTAACAGTCGTTGCCCTGACACATCCTAGAAGTTTATAGCGGTCTCTTTTCTCCTCTCGTCATTAACTGGAGGCAACGCCTTTTGGGACATACTTGCACTGCTTGGGAGTGGGGATGAGGGCAACAGATGGGAGGGTTGGGGGGGGTCAGGAGCTCCAGGGATCCTGGTGCATCTCCAGACGGGTGACACCAGGCGAAGAAGGTCCCCCGTGGAGAGTCAGCCAATTCACAACAATCACACCAATATGTCTACATGCCGTGCTCACTTTATTAAACAAACAGGTCATATTTATAACTTTACTGACCACCCACCCGACTTTACACACAGGTGATTGGATAAATGACTCTGGCCATGCGGGCATCCGTGTCACATGCTGCAGGCACCTGATTAGAGTGTGCCAATGACTGTGTCGATTCTGCGGTTCCCAGGACTTGCTCTGCACCTGGCTTCTTGTTCACGCATAGCTTGTTTTATTTCTCACACTGCTTGTTCCAAGGACAATTTAAAGTTGCTCTGCAGCTTCAACTAACAGGCCTTGGTTGTCCAACCTGGACAACGGTAACATATGTCCTCGGTCCTTTAAAAATCCCTCTACACCCCTCCAGCTTTCCTGTCAGTCCCTTCAGGTACTGGGAGCTGCTCTAAGGTCTCCCTGGAGCCATTTCTTCTCCAGGCTGAACAACCCCAACTCCCTCAGCCTGTCTGCACAGCAGAGGGGCTCCAGCCCTCTGAGCATCTCCACGGTCTCCTCTGGACTTGCTCCAACAGCTTCATGTCTTTCTTATGTTGAGGGCCTCAGAGAAGACACAGCACTGCACGGGGAGGGTCTCACGAGAGCAGAGCAGAGCAGAGGGGGAGAATCCCCTCCCTCACCCTGCTGGGGATGTAGCCCACGGCATGGTTGGCTTTCTGTGCTGCAAGCACACGTTGCTGGGCCAAGTTGAGCTTCTCATCCACCAACACCCCACAGTCCTTCTCCTCAGGGCTGCTCTCCATCCATTCTCTGCCCAGCCTGTGCCTGTGCTTGGTATTGCCCCAGGCCACATGCAGAACCTGGCACTTGGTGCCTCTTTCCTACTTTCCATTAGATCTAGAGATGTGGGCGACTTTCCTTCTACGGAACGTGCAGCAAGAGCACTATGTCAAATTAAGGTTCTCTCTCTTTGAGTTTTAAATTTTTTTCACAGATTGGTACTTGCATAACGGCTGCTTAGAAAAGAAATCTTTGCCCAGAGGAGCCTGCTGTGTGGCCCAGCTCCCAACGAGGTGCAGGAGCGGTCTGCAAACTAGGACCATGCGCGGCAATCAGCTAGCTGAGGGGAATGTGCTCGAGCTTGTCTAGACAACAATTAACATGATGAGGCATGTGTACAGAGCACAGGGGAGTGGGAGATGGATGGCGCCAAGGAAAGATAACACCTTGTTGTTAATTGATGGTAGTTAACCACCAATCAGGGATTGCCTAGTATGCAAGGCTTAGCTTCAAGAAGCAATCTGTTTAAAACGCGCAGCTTCTGAAAGTGTATAAAAGCTCGTGCTTCTGTACAATAAATTGACATTTGCTTGCATCAAGCTGCGTCCCGTCTCTTCATTCGCCGCAATGAGGTGTTCAGGCCTGGACATAACTTTTAATACCAAAGTGCAAACCACTTCTGTTTTGATGGAGTTCTGAGAGTTCTGACACCGTTTAGGTAACAGCATGAAATGTTGGCATGTGGCTGAACTCTGTTGATTCAATAGCTGGTAAATATTCCCTGGCCAGCCTTCCAAAAGTAATCTGTCCAGGGGGATGCAGGAGGCTCGGCAGCAAGTAAAGCAGGGCTCTGCAGGGTAGGGGGGTGGTTTCTCATTGAACGTGTCCTCAGGGAGACTGACATGTTTGAAGCAAACGGGAGGCTGGTGGAACAGGTGCACACAGCCAGTGTGCATGTTGTAAATAGATGTTATGATTGCTAGCCTTAGGCTCTCTGTTAGCAATTACTATATCCAAATATAAAAAAAAATGGAAAATATCAGAGCTGCACAACAAAGGACAGCCCTGGGAAGCACTAAAGCCAGGAAACAAAACCAGTGCATTTACAGGTACCTTAACTCTGCATCTTCGTGTTACATGGTTTGCTGTTAGATGCTGGCAAAACAGAGTGTATTACCTCTGGAAGAACTAAATTCTGCAGCAAAGTAATAGTGAGTGCTGCTTATCGTATGGAGCCCTTCCCTCTTTGTAGACAAGTCAGCTAAGAAGTTAATTGTATTTGTGATTGTTTTGCTAAAAATGGTCTGGCGCTGGAGGCTGTCCCAGTGTGCCTCCCCAGCGAGGGCAAAGCCGTGTCTTTTTGCTACTCTAACATTGTTCCTTGCTTGATAATACCGCTGTAATGGTACCCAGTAATTTACAAGCGGAGCTGCAACCCTTTGCAGCCTGGGGTCAGATCATAAGATGCCGACAAGTGATGTTACATGGTGGGACAAGTGCTTGTGATATGGAGAAATAGTGTGAAATGGGGACAATGGATACCGACTGTGATTGTATATGTCTACTCAGGAATGTAGGTATGGTGACTAGTCACGGGTGCGGTGTCTGGTCACATAGGCACACAGCTCTGAGGAGACGCCTACAGTTTTGAGGAGACACCTGCCCTTCTTCCTCTAACAAAGGGGCTATTTAAAAGAGAATGAGAAAAGGATGAGAGACATTCCAATGCTATCTAGAGGGAGGGAGTGCTAAGTCTCCTTGCTGAAGAAGATCGGATGGTCACAAGAACATGAATCACCTACAAACCTGCAAGACCACCACATTCCAGGCAAAGGACTGATAAGCTAATTAACATACGAAGCGGGGTTTAGGTAACGAATATGTATAGGCGTTAATTGAATATTCATTTGTTTTATTGTATAAATGTGAGATGGTTTGTCGCTTCAGGTATGCACGCTTGTGGAGGAGCGATCCCCCGTGCATCTACTTTATAACTTTCGAGTTATAGAGTCTAATTCCGCATGTCACTTGCCCCTGTGTCTCTCTCACTTTCATGCACTCTTCAGCCTTTGCCCTCAAGATTGAAGTCTTTTGGCCAGGAGGCTCCGTGAGGGCCATGGCTGCTTCTGGAGTGTCTTGTGCTGCATGAAAGGGGAAGAAATGAAAAGCCCTACACTCAGTTCCTCCTCCTCGCTCATAGTTCAGGAGATAGTGGAGAACCCAGCTGGAGCGTGTGCATCCCTGTAGGGGACTCTGTAACCTTAAGACTGGTACACTTCAGAGCTTTTGGAGAGCAACTCTGAATTCATTGGGTCACAGATCTATACAACATGACACCAAAGGTACCACATGATCAGTTCTCTATACAAAGTATAATTTAGCTGTTAGGCAAAGCAGAAGTTCAGGTCTCCATCTCTGGGTCCTCAGTGGAGATGTACAGCAGAGATGCAGGAGCCTCCAGACACAATAGTGAATTGTGTAAAACAAAGCCAAGGATGCAATTAAATATTTAGCTGACTGCAGTGGCAGACGGGCATTGTATGCCAGCCGCTCCTCATTATTACTCTCTGTCTACACAGCCACCTTAAGACCTTGGGACTGTGTTAGCAAGAGAGCTCCTCACAGACACTCAGCATCACCTTGCCTTGCTCATGCTGCAGTGGCTGTCGGGGCAGCAGCGGGAAACCAGTGGGCATTGCTCCAGCACCATGGCTGAGCGCTCAGTCTTGGGCTCCTCAGATCATGCCAGAGTGAGCCAGAAGTTTAGTTGAGACTTGAGAAATGAAAGCACTTGTAGACGTGCCTCTCAGCTGGGAACCTTCAGGTGACAGCTGTGTAAACCCTCTCTTGGCTTTTTCTTGTTTCAAGCTAAGCTGTTTGACTTTGCATTGTGGATAAGCACTTTGGCTAGAAAGTAACAGAGAGGTTACTTGATGCTTTCTGGATTATTGTTATGGGCTAAATGGCATGTACTGATGGTATCAGATGCACTTTAGCCTTGTGCTCCAAACGAATCTGGGAGTAAAAGCTCAACTGATAAACTACAAATGCACCACATACTCTGGCTTTGGGTTCTTGAGTCATTAAAAGTAAACTGAGGCTCTCTAAAGAATAATTTTGTCCACATACGTTAAAACACTATGGCACCTTCTGCCATTCCAGTTTCAAGAAAGGAGCTTTTTCCTTTCCTTCCCCTCCTCCTCCTCCTCCTCCTCCTCCTCCTCCTCTGCCGTGCGCGGCTGGTGAGAGGTGTGGGCATCTCCTCTGCCGGGCAAGCTCAGTCAGCAGCCTCTGCACTGCGAGGTCCAGCCAACCCGGGCGAATCGCCAGAGCCCCGGCGCAGCAAAGTCCCTTCAGTCCCTTCTGGCCACCCTGTCCAGACTGCGCGGCCGGGCTGAGGAGGGGGGCGGCGGCATCAGCGAGGGGGGCAGCTGCCCCGACTCTCCCTCCCTCCCTCCAGCTCCCGGGCAGGACAAGCAAGCCAGCACCAGTGGGAAGCGCACGCACCATCATGTCAAAAAAAAAAGAATAATTGACTCCGAGCGCAGGGTGTTCCAAGAAATGTGGACTTCTGATTATTTTTTCACAGAGTACAAAGAAAGAGCTGTTTGTCTGATATGCCAGAATTCAGTGTCTGTGTTCAAGGAATACAATTTGCATCGTCACTACGAAACTCAACATAAAGATAAATACGATTCTTTGGTCGAACAAGTGAGAAAAAATATTAAGACTGAAACATGGATTGACAGCTCAGCAAAATACTTTTGTGAAGCAAAAGCAGCTCAATATATCAACACTTTGAGCAAGCGATCAAGTTGCCAAGCTCATAGCGTGCACTGGCAGAGCATTCATAGGGGGAGAATTTGTTATGTGTTTTGGTAAAGCATTTAGAAGAATAATTAAATTGTTTAAAGTAACCCTGGTACTGAATTGGAAATTATAATTAAAAAACATACCTGCATTGTGGCAAAATACATAGATACACTATTCATGGTGGGTGGTTTGTTTTTTTTAATGATCTACACAAGTGAGTAAAGTGCTTCGTATGTGAAACTATATTAGGAGTAATCTGAAAATACTGAAGAAAAATAAAATATTGTGGAGGCAATATTGAGGCAAAACTCATCACTCGGATGCCTGGAAAAGGCAAGAGCATGCCTGCAGTTTCAGGCAGTGAGGCTGTAAAAAGGCTGTGTAAGGACACTGGTGATGACTAATACGTTGTCCTCTCTAGATGCAGACTTGTGTGGTTTGCAGCAAAACAAAATAGCACGTCAGCACAGGATGTGGGGAATGAAGAGACGGGACGCAGCTTGATGCAAGCAAATGTCCATTTATTGTACAGAAGCACGAGTTTTTATACACTTTCAGAAGCTGCGTGTTTTAAACAGATTGGTTCTTGAAGCTAAGCCTTGCATACTAGGCAATCCCTGATTGGTGGTTAACTACCATCAATTAACAGCAAGGTGTTACCTTTCCTTGGCGCCATCCTTGGCGCCATCCATCTCCCACTCCCCTGTGCTCTGTAAATATGCCTCATCATGTTAATTGTTGTCTAGACAAGCTCGAGCACATTCCCCTCAGCTAACTGATTGCCATGCATGGTCCTAGTTTCCAGACCGCTCCTGCATCTCCCCGTTCCTGTTGCATAAAAGAACCCCTGAAACCGAGCAAAAACAAGGCACAAGTAATAGAACAAATAAAAAACCAACTAAGACATATTTTCAATGTCAAAATAACCCACTGTCTTTGTTCCGTACAATTTTACAATTTCCCCTTTTTGTTTTTGAACAGCTAGTACCAGGTTTGCCATGTTCTGCAGGGCCCTTGCAAACATGACAGCAACCAAGGCAATAGCAAACGAACAATACTGCCAATTGAGTGAATGGATGCCAAAAAGGCTGATGTTTTCTCAGATTTTGATAACATGTTGCTGCAATGGGGCGCCTAAGATCCATTCAGCACATATCATCAAAATCCTCACAGCCGTGTCCCTGAACCAACAACAAAAAGCAGTGGCAATTTTGACTCTTAACTGCCTACCAAACAAGGTGATTTAACTCTTTAATGCTTTCCCTGCTGTTACTCTGGATAAGAGAAGGACCGCTGCAACACGTTCCCATCATAGCCTCCTACTACATTAGCATCTACAGAAAGACAATTATCGACATTCAAAGTGTAAACAATATCATCTTCTTTTGGATTAACATTATACATAGATGGAAGGGCACACCAAACAAGAACTGGTTCAGTCAAAAAGTTCGAAACATAGCATGCCTTCTCTGAACATACCTCTGGGGTCATTCCCTTCATTCCCTCTTTTTTATGCAAAGACAAACACTTTTACCATAACAGAGAAGCCCTTATTTACATCTCTGAGCCCACACACAAACCGCAGCTGTATGCTCCACCAGGCTCAGGGCAGGAATCATTCATGCAGTTACGTTACATAGCTATATATCTCTACAAGCATGCAGACACCTATTAACACTAGATAACCATGTTTATCTTTCCTGGTCTCCTTCACAATACCCAGCTGTTCTCTCATCTCTTGTTAGGTCAAATATTCTCCAGCTTCCTCTCCTATCTCTCTTTTCAGACATTCTCTATCCTCCTCTTTTTTGCTTGTTAATTGCGACAAGGCAAAGGTTGTGTGTAGCTGGGTGACCATGACCTGATTTATGTTACAATCAACTAAACACTGAATACAGGGAAAAAAAAGGTATGGGAGACATAAGGCAAACATCACTAAGGTGGTTAAAGATAATTATAATAAATCCTGTAATACTTTTGAGTCATGGCCCAAAGTTTCCCAGCCATGAGAAGAGACCAAAGGCATCCCGCCCCTGGCTCTGCTGCAGATCTTTGTTTTAAGGCTTTTCAGTTTTGTATACTTTTGTAAATTAATTCACAGTGGTCACTCAGATTCACGTAACACATCCTATCAAAGCCTTCACACTTGTGTCCCTGTGCTAATAATAAAAATCAATAGCAACTCGGTTCTGTAGCAACATATGATGGACAGAATCAACATCTGTTAATAAGCCAGAAAAAAAAAGAACAGTATTTGTAGTATTACTTTGTTTAGCAAGCTAGCAGCCTAATTTACTAAGCAAATTAAGAGCGTGTACTATTCTTACAGAAGAGATTAGAGAAGCAAAAATCTGTTATGCTGCATTCCAGAACTCAGCCTGAGAATTACAGTCTGCTGTGAGTTCTGCGTTACAATCATGTTGCGATTGTGAAAGTTGCCCATTTACAATTTTCATTGGCATTATCACAGCTAGTTTTTTTAAAAGCAACCCTTGAGCTTCCTGATGTTTGACTTGTTGCAAAATATTCTGAAGCCAATCAATAAAGTTAGTATTACAGTTAGTGACTCTCTAGGACCCCGCAAGACTGTGGCAAGACTCCCGCATCCTGACTGCCTTAATAGCCATCTCCTTCATTTGCAAATAGTTGTCCCTGGGATACCTTGCCTGAGTCACAGAATCGGCACAATTATTTTCTCCAGCCAACTGCTCATAGTTAACAGCAATTCCCCGATTAAGGTTTTCAATCAAGGCCACTACACATAGCTCACAAAAATCAAATAACCACATCATATACTGTATCAGTTAGTACCATACAAAGCAATGACTTCCAATCATGCAGTGTGAGTGTATAAGGCTCTGCCATCACTTCAAGAAGGGACATAGCAAATGTATTATGAATCCTCCCTTCCCGCACTGCTTTGCTTAACCCTTTAACAGCCTCGTATTGCACAGGCTGCCACTCTGCAGGTTGATTTGGCTGACAAAATACTGAACATGCCATAGCGACTCCCAAAACCCATCACTGAAGTGTTTCCCACTTGCATTCCTGCCACCAATCCCTCAGACCCCCTTTCACCCTCCCCAAAAATACAATCAATGCATCAGGAGAGACAAGGGGGTGGGGGAAAGGTCTAGCTCCTTTTCCAGATCTATAGGACCTGGATCAAAAGGTTTATCAGTGTCAATAAAATCATTGTCCAAGTTGTCCTGTTCCCGTGCTTGGTCCTGTGTTGTGAGGGTCGCTGCAATCAGTGACAGAAGCTGTGGGGGCAGAGGAGGTGTGGACGGAATCGCCATCGCTGTTGGTGTCTTGAGAAGAGTCGTGCTGTCGGTGGAATTTACAGCTTCCTCTGGTTTAGCACCGTTAGTAGAATTAGTCCACACTTGGCAAAGAGTAGTCAGAATTTGCCACCAAGATGCTAAATGCATTCCCGACACGGAGTTCCCCTCCGCGGCAGCATCATACAATTGGCTGCTGTATGTACACACTTTCATTCTTTCAAAGTCTCTAAAGTTTCTTGGCTGCTCACCTGTCTCAATGAATACAGGTGTTATCCTCGGGGTTTAGGTTGTCCGCCTGGTCCAGACAGCAAGACGATCGTTCAGCCAAGCCGTCTCCTCCGCAACGCAGCCCTCTTCCACGAGCTGTCTTTTTTCCGTCCTTATTCTTCAAAGGCTTCGGAACACCACCATAGGGGTCACCATTTGAGGAGACTGAGGCACGGACTTCCGGATCTGACTAGAAGACCCTTCATGAGTCCATATACGTCTCTGTCTGGGGACGAAGCCTGATTCCCCATTACGGATTTCCCACAGCTCACCTCTCAACTCTGGAGGGATTTATGGCCGGCTCCTGCTTCCTTTCAGCAGACCATTCAAAGTTTTGTGGGATTCGCTGCATGTCGCTCAGATAGGCGATTCGAGAGCCCTTCACGTTAGATCCTTAAACGCATCACGTTGGGGTCACCAATTTGCGGCGAATGAAGAGACGGGACGCAGCTTGATGCAAGCAAATGTCCATTTATTGTACAGAAGCACGAGCTTTTATACACTTTCAGAAGCTGCGTGTTTTAAACAGATTGGTTCTTGAAGCTAAGCCTTGCATACTAGGCAATCCCTGATTGGTGGTTAACTACCATCAATTAACAGCAAGGTGTTACCTTTCCTTGGCGCCATCCTTGGAGCCATCCATCTCCCACTCCCCTGTGCTCTGCAAACATGCCTCATCATGTTAATTGTTGTCTAGACAAGCTCGAGCACATTCCCCTCAGCTAACTGATTGCCATGCATGGTCCTAGTTTCCAGACCGCTCCTGCAACAGGATACAGATGCATTTCCACAAGTCATGACAAAATGAGCTGGTTTGCCTTTACAATTCATTTATCAAAGCCGCGGGGGTCCCGGTCCCGGGGTCCCAGTCCCGGTCCTGGTCCGAGCCCCGTGGTTCCTGGTCCCGGCCCGGTCCGAGCCACAAGGGTCATTATCCCGGGGTTCCTGGTCCGAGCCCGGGGGTCCCTGTCCTGCTCCCAGTCCCAAGCCGCAGGGGTCCCGGTCCTGGGGGTTGCGGTCCCAGTCTGAGCCATGGGGGTCCCAATCCTGGTCATCCAAATCCCAAGCCATGGGCGTCCTGGTCCCAGTTCCAGTCCTGAGCTGCAGAGGTCCTGGTCCTGGTCCCAACCTCAGAGGTCCTCGTCCCGGTCGTGGTCCCGAGCCGCGAGGGCGCCGGTCCCGGCGGTCCCAGTCCCTGTCCAAGCCGCAGGAGTCCCGGTCCCTGTCCCAAGCCGCAGTGGTCCCGGTCCCCAGGTCTTGGTCTTGGTGTGAGACACAGAGGGTCCTGGTCCCCGGGGGTCCCAGTCCTGGTCCCTGTTCGAGCCACGGGGGTCCCAGTCTCGGTCCCTGATCTGAGCCGCAGGGGTCCCGGCCCGGGGATCCCGGTCCTGGTCCTGAGCTGTGGGTGTCCCAGCTCCGGAGGTCTTAGAACTGGTCCCGGTCCGAGCTGCGGGGGTCCCGTCCTGAGGGTCCCAGTCCCGGTCTCTAGGCGCGGGGGTCAAGGTCCCGGGGGTGGCGGTCCTGGTCTCAAACCACTAGGGTCCTGGTCCCCGGGGTCCCAGTCCCGAGCCGCCGGGGTCACGGATCCCAGTGGTCCAGGTCCCAGTCCTGAGCTGCAAGAATCCTGCTCCCCGTCCCGTCTGAGCCGCAGGGGTCCCAGTCCTGGGGGTCCAGGTCCCGGTCTCGGTCCCCAGCCGTGGGGCTCCCGGTCCCAGTCCCTGGTCTGAGCCACAGGGGTCTGGTCCCAGGGTCTTGGCCCCAGTCCCGGTCCGAGCCATGGGGATAACTGTCCCTGTCCCAGTCCTGAGCCACGGGGGTCTCGGTCCCGGGAGTCCCAGTCCCAGTCCCTGGTCTGAGCCGTGAGGTTTCCAGTCCCAGGAGTCTTGGTCCCTGTCCCAGTCCCTAGCCGTGAGTGTCACGGTCCAGAGGGTTCCTGTCCTGGTCCAGGTCTCGAGTCGCAGGTGTCCCAGTCCCCGGGGTCCCGGTCCCGAGCTGCAGGGGTCCTGGTCCTTGAGGTCCCCGGCCCGGCCCGAGCCACAGGGGTACCGGTCCCGGTCCGAGCTGCGGGGCTGCTGGTCCTGAGTCGCAAGGGTCCCAGTCCCCAGGGTATGGAGGTCCCGGTCTCGAGCCACGGGGTCCTGTCCCGAGCTGCAGGGGTCCCGGTCCCCGGGGTCCCAGTTCCAAGCCACAGAGGTCTCGATCCCTGGGGTCCCGAGGCGCAACGGTCCCCGTCCCCAGTCCCCGGGGTCCCGGTCCCGAGCTGCGATGGTCCCGGTCCCCGGAGTCCCGGTCTAGAGTCACGAGGGTCCTGGTCCCTGGGGTCCGGAGTTCCCCATCCCAAGCCGCAGGGGTCCCGGTCCCCAGGGTCACGGTCATGGTCCTGAGCCATGGGGTCCTGCTCCCGAGCTGCGACGGTCCCAGTCCCTGGAGTCCTGGTCCTGGTCCTGAGCCGCGGAGGTCCCGGTCTCTGCGGTCCCAGTCACAGTCCCGAGCCGCGGGGGTCTCGGTCCCCGGGGTCCCAGTCGCGGTCCCGAGCTGCGGGGATCCCTGTCTGTGGGGTCCCGGTCCTGGTTCCGAGGTGCGATGGTCCCCGGGGTCCCAGTCCCGAGCCGTGGGGGTCCCAGTCTCGAGCCACGATGGTCTCAGTCCCAGAGTCCTGGTTCCGGTCCCGAGCCGTGGGGGTCCCAGTCCCAAGCCGCTGGGGTCCCGGTACCCGGGGGTCTCTGACCCAGGCCCTGGTCTGAGCCGCATGGGTCCAGTCCCGGGGGTCTTGATTGGTCTGAGCCGCGGGGGTCTTGATCCCAGTCTGGGTTCGAGCCGCGGGGATCTCGGTCCCAAGCTATGGGGGTCCAGTCCCTGGGGTCTTGGTCTCGGTCCCGGGCGTCCCGGTTGCGGTCCCGGACGCGAGCCGTTGGGGTCCCGGTCCCCGGGGTCCTGGTTGCGGTCCCAGGCCACGGGGGTCCCGTTCCCCGGGGTCCCGGTCTGTCTGAGCTGCAGCAACTAGCGAACTAGTTGTCCGATACAACAATTGAAGGGAAAGTCTCACGCTTCCTCTGTTCCAGCCTGGTAGTCCTGCTACTTCTTTTGTGTGGTGAGCATAAGGACCGCTGAGCTGGCTGGAATTGACTGAAATAAGGACTGGTTGAGCTGACCAAATAGTGAGTCTCCCCTAGAAAAAGACCATTACTATAGTCATACAGCAAACACCCTAAAAATCATTCTTCTTGTTTAAGTTGTATAAGAAAAAAAAAAAATATTTAAAGAACTGCATAGATCTGCGCTAGAAAACCCAGGACATCTACTTACAGGTAGTACAGTAGAACTCCTTCTTACTGATCAAAACAATTCATCCAAGACACAAGCTGAGGAAAAACTTCTGCTGTTTTTGAGTCGGTTACTGTACTCTGTCAGCAGCACATTGCTGGAGACAGAAGAGAAGAATTAATGTCTTCTGGAAGAATACAGTGTCCAAAAGAAATGCAAACCCAGCATCACTAAATTTGTACCCCAATCTAGAATGTTAACTGTTACCTCAGCAGCATCAAAACAGGTTTGCAAATGCGCGAAATTTGTAACTATTTCATGTATTGTTGTGATGACGCAATGAAAATAAAAGGCATACCCACTGACTAATGTTCACTCTGATTGAATACTTATTTCCATTGATTTTTAAACTCACTGGGTGAAAAACTTGCTCAACAACTTTTTTTTTTTCTGGAAAGGATCCCTTTAGCAAGTGTTGTGACCACTCCTTAAATGGTTTTCAGTTCATCCGTCCCCCTAAGAAATTCTCCAGTTAAGCTCATTCTATTATGCATTCTATTATGCATTCTATTATGTGTGAAATATTTTTTTCTTCCTAGCCTGAGGTTTTCTTTTAACCTAAACATAGATAGCTTAAATTGATATCACCTAGGCTCTTTTATATTTATGCTACTCTTTTCCAATAGCCATGATGTTTTGTTTGCCTCTCAGATGGGAAAAGTGTGTGGTTGTAGAATGGTAGTGCTTTTTTGTCCATGGCGGACAAAAACAAGGGCATATTGGAACTCTGCAGTTACGGGTCTGAATGTTAAAGCTTGATCTAAAAAAAAAAAAAAAAAAAAAAAAAAGAATAGTGATTTGAATTAAAAAAAAAAAAAAGGGTATGGGGGGGAGACACAGACACAACACACACCAGAATACAGTAATATTATCCAGAAATCCTGCGTCTTTGCATCTCACGTACATTCTTATTGTTTCTTCACTCCTTTCCTGTTTGCATAGGTGAAATGGACCAGCACTTCATCGGGCAAGTTGTTTCTCTTCCCTTCCTCCTGAAGGGGAGGCAACTCCCTGGTACTCTTGGACTTCTTTGTTTCAGCAATACCTTGATGGAGCAGATAGAGATAAGGAGCATTAGATGCAGGAGCTGGAGCAGTATCAGAAAACTGAAGCCTATAAAGACTTTAGCAGGAGAGCACAGGACAGACAAAAAGGCAAATCACACAGACAAGGTATTGAATGGGACAAAAAGATGGGCCTGGAACAACACAAGATTCCCAGCTGGTTGTGCAGACTGACACTCCTTTACAGCCTTTGATGT